>NC_090932.1:1492099547-1493440981 GCF_040938575.1 Ambystoma mexicanum | reverse complement strand
TAGTCCAAGGGCGGCACTACCATTTCAAGGCCCTTCCTTTCGGATTAAGTCGGCGCCCAGGGTATTCACCAAGTGCCTAGCACCGGTGGCGGCGCGGCTGTTCCTGCAGGGGATCCACGTCTACCCCTACCTGGACGATTGGCTCATCCGAGCAAGGGCAAGAGAACTCGCTGTCGAACACACAGCGAAGACCGTCCAACTGCTCACGGATCTGAGATTTTCCATCAACTTCGCGAAATCCCACTTGGTTCCGTCGCAAGTCGCACTGTTCCTGGAAGCCAAGCTCGACACAGTGGCGTGATTGGCCTCTCCATCGGAGGAAAGGACGAAGGCCATCCTGGGCAAGGTGCAACAGTTGTCGACCATGGACGTGGCCAGGGTGAGGTCCATCAAGTCCCTTCTCGGCATGATGTCCTCGTGCATCTACCTCATGCGCCTGTGCAGGCTGCGGATGCGTCCACTGCAGGAGTTCCTTGACGCCCGTTGGATGCAAGCAGCGGGCAGCTTCGAAGACAGGATCTCGCTCAACGAGAACTTCTGCCAAGCGATCCGGTGGTGGGGCTCCCGTGCGCACCTGGCAGCGGGTATGGACTTTCAGACCCCGGCACATCAGGAGACAGTGATGACAGATGCCTCCCTGGAGGGATGGGGAGCGCACACCGGAAATCTCCACGCAAGAGGCCTTTGGCTCCCGGAGGAGAGGTCACTACACATCAACGTCCTGGAGCTCCAAGCTGTGTTCTGGGCCCTAAGGTCGTTCCTTCCGTCCCTCAAGGGCAAGGTGGTGAGGATCTTCACTGACAACACCACCACAATGTTCTACATCCGGAAGCAGTGAGGCACCTGATCCCCAGCCCTATCCAAGGAGACCTAGGATTTGTGGCACTGGGCTGTCGCCCAAGGGATGTTTCTGGTACCCCTCCACCTGGCAGGAATAAAGAACACCATTGCCGACGCACTCAGCAGGGAGCTTCGCTTGTGCCATGAGTGGGAACTGCGACAGGATAAAGTGGGATCTGCAATCCCCAGATCGACCTATTTGCAACGGCGACGAACACCAAGTGCTGGAGGTTCGCCAGCAGGTTTCCCACCGTTGCTACTGCGACTCATCAACCAACTCAGACGGTCCCGGTACAGGATGATCCTCGTCGCACCGGCGTGGCCGAGACAGATCTGGTTCCCGGACCTTCTGGACATGTCAGCGTCCCCTCACCCCCCAGTCAAACTTGAAACTTGCTGACTGACGCGGATCTCCTCGACAGTGAAGGATGCGCCATCCTCCAACACGACCCGGGGTCGCTGAACTTGCAGGCCTGGCTCCTACAGCACTAGAGTTTGGAGGGCATGTTATCCCGGCGGACTGCAAGGAGGTGCTTGCAAAGGCCAGGGTGTCCTCAACTCAAGTGCTACGGACACAAATGGAAGAGCTTCTCTGTCTGGTGCCGGGCACAGAAGATTAACCCTCTGCAGATTACACCCCCTCAAGTGCTGCCATACTTATCGCTGGCCAAAGTGGGGCTGGCCCATGCCTCCATCAAGATCCATCTGGTGGCTATCTCCCGCTGTACCAGAACTCTGGGGCGCTCATCCCTGTGGTCCCATCGCCTGGTGAAGGAGTTCATGAAGGGACTGTTCCAATCGTTCCCGCCGGTGAAGGCTCCGGCCCCAGCTTCGGAGCTCAACGTGGTGCTGACCAGGCTCATGGGGCTGCCATTCGAGCCTCTGCATTCGGCACCTCTGAAGTCCCTGTTGTGGAAAACAGCATTTCTTGTGGCCATCACCTCTGCACAACGAGTGGGAGAGATCCAGGCCCTCTCCTGCAAGCCTCCATACCTGACTTTCCACGAGACAAGGGTGGTGCTATGGACGCACCCCTCCTTCATGCCCAAGGTGCCGTCGGACTTCCATCTCAACGAGCCCTTGGTGTTGCCTGTATTCTTCCTGTCGCCGGCTGAGAGGACTTTGCACTCGCTGGATGTAGCTAGAGCGCTGAAGTTCTACGTGGACCGCTCAGAGGTTTCGAAAGACATCACAGCTGTTTGTGAACTTTGGACCTGTGAACCAAGGGAAGGCCATCTCGTAGGCTTCCATTTCCAGATGGCTCTCCGGCTGCATCATGCACTGTCACCGGTTGGCAAACTGACTGTTGCCTGGCCGTCCGAGAGCCCACTCGACCAGAGCGATCGCTGCTACCACGGCGTTCCTATCTGGTGTGCCCCTGCTGGACATCTGCAGGGCTGCTATGTGGAGGTCTACGCACACCTTCACGAGATTCTACTGCATCGACCGGGATTCCAGGGAGGAGTCCAGAGTCAGCCAGGCAGTGCTGTGCAACCTGTTTGCCTGAAGGTGGGTCTGGTGAGGAGGTAAGAGATGCTTAATGTTGAGCCTTGCCACCTCCCGTGGTTGTGCATGTATGTACTGCTATGTATTGTTGTATTCATGAGCATGTGAATCCATGCCAGACCCCATGCTGGAGAAGGGACAAGTTACTTACCTGGAACTGTTGTTTTCCAGCATGGGTCTGGCATGGATTCACATGCAAACCCCTCTGCGGCTCTTAACTTGGTCCTACTGCCAATTTATGTGCTACCAAACCTGAAGATGGCTGCAAGAGGAGGGGCTTAGGTAGAGGGCAGTCATTGGCTGGGGGCAGTATGACCCGTAGACCAGTGATTGGTTATTAGGAGAAAGACAGTTCAGAAACTAAACTGAAACTGATTTTTTCTTTACCGAGGATTCCCAGCCTGACGGGGAATATTCATGAGCATGTGAATCCATGCCACCCATGCTGGAGAACAACAGTTACAGGTAAGTAACGTGTTCCTTTTGGCACATGTGACATTGGAATCCTGTGGTCTCGAGAGAATGGCTATGGAATAGATGCAAGTGGGGGACCAATATTTCGTTGGTTCCATCTTTAACTAGGTTGTTGACTGTCATCAATGGAGAACTTCGAGCAAAATTGTAGTCGCAGTCCTAAATACTATATGTAGACTCAACTTTGCTGATATTTCCAAAGTCTGCGACAATCCTGGTGACCTAACTTGTAATTATGTGTCTAGTAATCTACTGTTTGGAATTGTACATGAATTGAATTACCTTGAAGACATAATGGCGGTCTGTCATTCTTTGAAAATTTGCACATTTGTTGTTTTTAATGCGTGGTTGACCTGCTATCAAAATGCTATATTTTAAAATATATCTTTTAAGTTGATTTGCACAAATTGCTATTTTCACCAGAAGCTAGTTTATCAGGCAACCTATCTATGTTAACAAGACTCGTGTAATGTTTTATCGAGATCTGTGAATTCACTTCGCTTGCCTATGTCTTTTGTGTATTTTAACAAGATTAATTGTAATCGTATCTTCTGTAAAAATGTATGAAGTTTGTTGTAAACGTTTAACAAACTAAAAAACAAAAATAATTATAAAAAAATACAAAACGCACAAGAAGAAAACACAACACCGTAGAACTGCCTTCGTGTCGTGAAATCTACAACTGGATAAACTCGAACTGCCTCAAACACAACGCAGGCAAAACAGAAATTATGATCTTCACAAAAAATGCAGAGGACAACCGCTACATCCCTGACCAACAGAACTTGGCCCAACCCCAGTTCCATCGTTGATTGTAAAAATAAAAAAATACAAAATAACAAAAGCAAATGCCTGGGAGTCCTGATGGACAACACACTTAACCTGGACCCACGAGTAAACCCTCTAATCAAGAAATGCTTCTTTTTCCTGTGAGCAGTATAGAGGATCCTTGTTACGCTCACCTGGCTCCCATAGAGACGTCGATCTGAACTGGACAGCTGCGGTCTCCACCAGTGTGACGCGTAGGGCCGAGATGACGGACTGGACTGGCCCACCTAGCTTTGTTTGCTTGGCCCGTAGGAATATTCTTCTGTAAATGGAGAAAGGGATTTAACCACCCGTGGGGTTGAGCGTAAATCCCCCCACCCCCGCTGTTCTCCCCACAGATCACCTTTGATGTCCCCTCTTATAGTCTCACCTGATGGTTTGAAAAGATGAGCTCTCCATCCTGCATTGAGCGAAGGGGCGCGTTGATAACCAGTTACTTCACTGGCTCGAAGGAATTGGGGAGTTCCAGAACAATATTGACTCTGAAAATTATGTAGTTCGTAAGAGTTCACATGTCTGACTTTCTCTTGTCCGATTCCTTGCAGTTTGCAGCTTGACCCCAGCGAAGAGTTCCTCGTGGTAGCTGACGAAGTTCAGGTAAGGATTTGGCTTATCCTACACAGTTCAATAAAATAAGGCCAGAATGTAACCTGTGGCTTGCTCCCTTATTCAGGTGTGGAGAGAAAATATGAAGTACCTCCGGCGGTAAAATTAGGTAAGTCTATTGTGGTGAGAAGAGTTCCCCTTGTTAGTCCCTTCGTCTCACCTTGTTGTCCTTTTGATGAAATGAAGACTGCGCCGACCCGTGAAGAGGAATAGTATCCCCGGCGATAATCAGGTAACTCTATGGGGGTAGTTACTATTGCCTCTGTTTATTCCCTTGGCTCACCTTTGCTGTTCTTGTGTTCCCCTTAGGTGCCAGAATGCGGCAGGAACGTGCAGAAGGATGCGGTAGATCGTGACGATGCTGCGAAGGCCAGTGAGTTCAGCGCGGCGCTGTAGCAGGCGAGGCGGCGCGCGTAAAATGCTTCTTTCTTCCAGCTCGGTGGATCCGGAATTCAGGTAAGGATCGAAGGTTTTGCTCTTATTCTAACCTCTTCTCCTTCTGTTCCTCCCTTTTTCTAGGAGCTGCAGACTCGAGGCGGGCGTGGCAGAAGACTGGATGCAGGCTTGCAGACACGGTGAGCGTTACGCTGCTGGATGCAGAATAAAGCAAAGCGTGTGCTGCTCTTCGGGCGTGGTTCAAATAGCCTCCAAAGTAGTCCCAGGTAAGTATTCCTCCCCAGCCCCACCTGAGTAAAAAATAGTCCCTAGGTAAAATAGTCCCTTCCAAGCCTCATTTGGCTTGGAGCTCTGCAGCATGGTCTACATCAGGTAAGCTTGCAGCATGGCCTGCATCAGGTAAGTTCTAAAATTAAACGTACACTGCCCAACAAGGCCACTCAGATACAGCAGCGACATCCGTTCGGAACCAAAACCTTACAACAAAAGAAAACTGAGGATCCTCCTTTTCCCACCTCGCACCAAAAACCTGTAATGATCTACCAAAGAACATGCTTAACACAAGAGATCCCCACCTATTCAGAACATTACTCAAATCTTGGCTGTTCATCCCGTAACTATAAAGAATACCTAGGGGGCGGCACAAATTGTATTACTGTTTCGGCATTAGTAATGAACATTGCACTGTTGTTGATGTTGTGTACATTTCTCTGATATACATCGTTGTGTATAATGCATACTTGTAAAACCTAATAAAATGTTATGAAAAAAAAAGAATACCTACGGGGCAGGGCACCTTCATAGCTGAAACAATGCTGAGAGAGGATGCTGAGCCCTCATCTCCCTTAAACTACCGCCCATCCTTTGAAGGAAGGTTAGACCAATGTACGGCATATCCTAGCAACGGATAGGGAAGTGAGAATCTTATAAATAACTAACAGGAACAGATCAGGATGGAAGGGGAAGGATGATGTGTTAACATCTTGGCTTGCAAAGTAAACGGGCATTTAAAAGATAGAAAGCTAGAATCATACCAAAGAACGATCAGGATTGAAGCGGAAAATGATATGTAAATAATATCGTGACCAGCAAAGTAAATGCAGCAATGGATCACTGACGAGGAATAGATAGGCAGGGAAACGGAGATTATAAATAACCCAATAGCTCAATCTCCTACATGGCTATCTCACTCAAAATCAATATTATCTTGGCCTGCAAAGTAAACACAGACAACTGAAAGACATATTCCTAGAACCATACCACAGAACGAGCAGGGAGAGTTCAAGATAAAGTGGATGAAGGACATATCAATAACATCTTGGCCTGCTAAGTAAACACAAGGCAGTAAGGGATCGCCTATGGAATAGTCCAGAAAGGAACCGGAGACTGTAAATAACCCACAAACCCAAAAGCTCAAACCTGTGCATACTTCGCATATCCAGAAAACCCACACAACCGCTCTCGCACAGCAAACCACACGCACTTCAACACATCGCAACAACAATCAACACACAAGTCACACCAACAGCGCACAAGGTCTCACATCGATCCGATATCCGCACCCAAGTTCGGCGCACGCTGAAAACCGAACTGAAGCTGCCAACATGACACCACTGTCTCACTTTCCTAATCCCTCTCCACCCTACTAACCACCCCCCTAACCCACCTTTTTGATGACAGATCCGGCTGAGCACCTGGGGACCAATTCTGTTGGTGACGGTATGTGGTACAAATACCTTTAACATTTAACATAAATACAATATAATTGTTGTTGTAAGGACGAAACCGCTAAGATTAGGAGTGCTTGGACGCTGAGTGATATTGGAATTTCCACATCAGGTTAAAGCTATCTTGCAGAAACTGGATGAGGGGGTTATAGACCTCTATTGTTTCCAAAAGATGCTAAACATATGTTGTCTGCACTTGTTAATAAAGGCTCCTCATGTTTCTGGAAATTAAAAGGGGTTCACGTTCAAACCTACCTGCAGTTACAACCCATCTCTGGTTCCCGATGGGAGGCCTTTTTTTAGAAAAATGTATTCTGCTCAGCCCTTGACGCCTATTGTGTTGCAAAGCAACACTACTCTTATGGGGACTCAATCTTGGGAGATCTTGGAAATTGATATCGAGGGTATCCTGTTGGCTATCAAAAAAGCAAAGTCTTCTAATGCACCTGTGCCGGATGGTCTCTCTAACCTTACCTTAAAGTCTGCTCCACGACTTTGGGTAGCGGTTCATTTAGAGCTTTTCCAGAAAATCCTTGCAACTCACCAGTTTCCCCAGTCCTGCATGGATAAAGGGGGCGCAGAAGCTTGGTTGCCTGATCCAGCATTTCCCTCCATCGGGCCGATTCAAACTTCTCAAGATCAATATAAATTACATTTTTCTGTGCCCCACTCTACTTGCCTGCTTCCTTCCCTCTGTGGCACCTCCGGCTCAAGTTTCTCCGTGATTCACATCCTCTCTGCTTGATACCAGCCTGCAAATACTTGCTGCGTTAGTGCCAGCTAGCCTGCATGCCTGTTCATGCCCTGGAGTGGGCACGCCTGTCCTCTTCCTGCTGCGCCTGGAACACTCCTCCAGACTGTTTGGTATCCACTACGATCCGCCTGGTTCCACCGGGGCTCTCCTCTGGCCTGCAATGATCCTTCGCCTGCTACTCCCTTGGATGTGTGGCAGCTGTGGCTTGCCCTCTCCTCCTCTGTGCCTTCTCCTATCCCGGTCCTCCTGCGGAACTTGGTGAGGCCTGGTTCTGGGTCGCCGGGCCCCTCCTGTTTCTTCGGTGGACACTTGACGGCTTTGGCTGGTCCCCTCCCCGGGATCTGCTCCTGCTATGGTCCTGTCGCGGAGTGGCCCTGCTCTAGTTCTCCTGCGGAGTGGCCCGCTCCACCTCTACTCCAGCGGCCTTCCTCCACACCTCCTCTGGACTGGTTTGCGCTGCACTGTGCTCGCCTGATCTGCGCCTCTGCTCTCTGCTCCTGGCCTCCTCTGTTGCTGACTCGCCCGCTTGCCCTGCGGGGATCGGGTCTTCTCAGGCCCTCTCCGCCCCGGTCCGCCTTCTCCCACAGACTGCTCTTTGCCTCTGTTGTTGGTGCCCCCACTTCCCCGGCAGTGATCGGGTCTCTGTGTGCCTGCTCTGCCCGGGTCTGCTCACCTCCTGTTGTCTGCTCCTCCTGTGCATGGTCTTGTCTGCGGGGCGTTTACCTGCCCTGACTGAGGCACGGCTCTTCCTGCTCCTGACTTCTACCGCAGTGTCCCTCTGGCTTGTCCTGCTGTGGCTGGATCTCTGCTGACCCTCTGTGTGTGTCCACCTGCCTCCTGCGGCCTCCCTCTTCGCATGGTGCTTGTGCCGGCCTGGGCTGTTACGCACCATCTTCTAGTAGTACGTCCACGTTTCTTGCTGCATTTGGATCTCCATTGGCCCTCTCCACCCTGGGCCAGCCTGCCTCTACACCTTTCTGGGTACTGCTGGCCTGCCATCTGTGTTCTCCTAAAGTTTCCTGCAGCATTTGGTTATCCGTAGGCCCTTTCCACCCTGGGCTGGCCTGCCTCCCACAGCCTGCCTCTACACCTGCCTGGGTCCCACTGGCCTGCCTTTTGTGCTCTCCTAACTGCTGGCCTCAACTGCCAATGGGCACACCTCCGTTTTCCTAGACCGCCAGCACCCCTGCAGCGTGCCTGCCCTGGGCCTGGAACTGCCACCCTGGGCCTGCCTGCCTGCCTCCCGCAGCCTGCCTCAACACCTGCCTGGGTCCCGCTGACCTGCCTTTTGTGCTCTCCTGACTGCCGGCCTCCACTGCCACTGGGCACACCTCCGTCTTCCTTAGTCCAGCCGGCACTGTGACTCCTACCCAGACCCCGCACTCTGTTCTCCTTCCACCACTATCTCTACCTCTGCCACCACCTAGACCTCTCCCAACTCCCTGTGACTCCTCTTCTCTGCTCTGATTCCCCCACCATCCTTGCTGTTACCGCCTCCTAGACCTTTCCTAGCTCCCAGTGACTCGCTCAGCGCTCACTTCACCTTTCTTACCCTACTGGCCACCCCCCCCACCCCGCCGGGTCCCCTCTGCTGGTTACTCCGTGCGCTGTTATCGGCCGCTCTAACCTTCTCTACCTGCTTAGCATCCAGTGATTCCGCCTTACCTGCTTCTTACCTTCTACCTTTTCATGCCCTCACCAGTACTGCTTGGCCTGCCCCTTTTTCCCTCCTACTTGCACCTGCTCCTTGCCCCACCTAGTCAGCTGCACCACCTCTTCATCCACACCATACTGCTTCCCAGTGACCCCCATGTTCCCTTTCTTTCCCCTTTCCCTTCCCCCTCTCTTCGCCCCCCCTGGTGCTTCTTCTCGCAACTCTTCCTCAGCCTCCTTCTCTAGTTACGCCCACCATTCCTCTCGGTCCCTCTCCTTCTCCCCCTCTAATGCCATCTGGAACGCAAGATCCCTCTGCAACAAAACTGCAGCTGTTCTGGAAATGTTTTTGAGACTCAACCTTCAATTTCTCTGTATTACAGAAACTTGGATTCCCCATCACAACTTTACTGTACTTGCTTCCCTTACCACCTCCTCCTTCTCTCATGTCTCCCGCCCCTCTGGCGGTTGGTCTCCTCTACCACCCTAACTTTCATTCCTCCTCCTCTCCAATGCCTCTTCCAGTCTTCCCTTCCTTCGAATATCTGTATAAATCCTTTACTCCCCCCTTCGCTATCTCTTTTCTTATATACAGACCACCTGGCCCCCTCTGCTCCTTCTATGATGACCTTGATCACCTTGTTTCCCTCATCTCACCCTCCTCCTCGCCCCTTACAGTACTCGGTGACTTCAACCTTCACCTCCCCTCTTCCCATCATCCATCCCCTCTTCTTTCCATTCTCGACTCCTACCTTCTCACTCCTCTCCCTACTTTTCCTACTCACTCCTCGGGTTCCACTCTTGATCTTATCTTTATCTCTACCTACTCCTCCTTCCCAGTCTCTACCCTTCCTAACTCTCTTTCTGACCATGCCTTACTGTCCTCCTCCCTCACTCCCCCTCTTCCTCTGTCTACTCCATCCGCCTCCACATATCCTTCTCTTGACAGGATCTCTGCAACTTTAGCCCCTCTCTTTTCCTCGATACCTGCTCTTCCTCCCTCCCCCTCTCTCTGATTTCTCCTCTCTTTCGGCTAATGAAGCTTTATCCTCTCTCTCCTCCTCTATCTCCTCCAGCCTCAATCAACTTCACCCTCTCTCCTCTTTCGGCCCTACCCGCAAACCCTCTTCTAAACCCTGGCATTCCCCTCACCTACTGTCTATGCTCTGCCTCCTCCCTCGCCTTGAGCGATATTGGCTCAACCTCTGCTCGCCTGCTAATCAAGCCTCCTATTTCTCATACCACTCGCTCTACGATTCCTGGCTTAGCTTAGCGCTCTTACTACTCTAACCTCCGCCAATCCTCCCATCCATGTCGTATCTTTCAAACCCTATCTCGTCTCTCCCCGCCTACCCCTGACCATTCTACTACCCACCTCTCTTCTTCCGATTTCGCTGACTTTTTCTCATCCAAAATACTCACTCTATGCCAAAACATTCTTCGCCCCCCTTCTTACTCCCCTCTTGCCCCCTCTCTCACCATCCCTACCTCTTACATGTCTAACTTCTCCCCTGTCACCCCTTCCGATGTTTCCATCCTCCTGTCCAAAACTCAACCTACTGCTGCCCCCTCTGATCCCCTCCCCACCCCCTGATTTCTAAAATCTATCCTCTTCTCATTCCTTACCTACTTCTTCGAAATCTGTCTCTCCTCTGCAACCTTCCCATTTGCCTTCAAACACGCTATTATCCCTATTCTGAAAAAAAAGCCTCTGATAACCCTCTCCTTGCTTCCAACTTTCGTCCAATCTCTATTTTCCATTCCTTTCTAAGCTCCTTGAATGCTCAGTCTACTCTCAACTTTCAGCTTTTGTATCCAATCTCTCTCTTCTCCCCCCTTCTCAATCTGTTTTCCGCCCTAAACACTCCCCTCACCTCTGTTCTCAACTCCTTCCTTAGATTAGTCTAAGCAATCCTCTGTCCTCGTCCTCCTTGATCTCTCTGCTGCCTTTGATACCGTTGATCAGCCCTTACTCCTCAACACTTTCTTCCTTTTGTCTCAAAGGCCCTGTTCTTAACTGGTTCTCCTCCTACCTCTCCAACCGTTCTTTCATTGTCACTTGGGGTGGTCGTACCTCTCCTACTCTCCCCTTGGACTACAGTGTTCCCCAAGGGTTCTGTACTTGGCCCCTTCCTTTTCTCACTTTACACTTCCCTTCTTGCCTCCATCATCTCTTCCTTCGGTATCTCTCACCATGTCTATGCTGAGGACACCCAGCCCTTTCTCACGACTGAAGTCTTATTCTTTCCCTCTAATATGCTTCCCCCTCCCTTTATTCTCTGTCCCCCTTCTAATCTCCCCATCTCTGCCCATGCTTGCAATCTAGGCCTCCACCTCGACTCCTCCCTCGCCTTTACCGATCATATTTCTCTTACCTCTCGCTACCGCCTCTTCAATATTTGTAAAATCCGTTCCTCCCTCACCTTCCATGCCACTAAACTCTTAATCTCTTCCCTCCTCATCTCTTGTCTTTTCTATTGCTCTACTCTCCTCTTCGGTCTCCCTGCCTCTCATCTTGCTCCCCTCAATTCCCTCTACCACTCTGCTATTCGTACCTTTGTCTTCTCCACATGATTCCATGTCCTCTTCGCTCTGTTATCTTATCTTGGCTTGCCTCCCTTTCATTCTCAACTTAAATTTAATTTCCTCTGTCTTGTCTTTAAATCTCTTCATGATCTTGACCCCCCCACCTTTGCTGTCTCCTCGTTCTATGCTCCCTCTCGCCCACTCTGTTCTGCCGATCTCTTCCTACTCACTGTTCCCCTGTCTCCTTGTGCCCCTCTCGTTTACGATCCTTTCAGCTCCTTTCCCCCCTAGACTGGAACTCTCTTCCCCTCTCTATCTGCTCCATTTCCTCTTGGCCCTCCTTCCGTTCTTCCTTGAAATCGCATCTTCTTCATCCCCCATCCTGTTAACCTCATTACTTCCCTCTTACTCTTCCTCTGGTTTGTTTCTCTTTTACAGTCCTTGGTAAATTGTTCTACATGTTGTTTTTGATGGTTTGTCTCATATTTTGAAACTATGCTTCCAATGTTTCGAAATGTATTCCTGTTGTAATGTAAAGTGCTTTGGTGTAAAGCTCTCTATACATTTAATAAATACAAATGCAGTGTTTTTGATTTTCAAGAAGGGAGATGGGTCAGAACCTGCAAACTACTGCCCTATCTCCCTCCTTGATGCTTCCTAGAAGATCTTTTCGCACTTCATACTGCATGCCCTTGAACGTTGGGCTGAGGAGTCTGGTAGGTTTGATCTTAATCAGGCAAGCTGTCATGATGCCTACCCCTGGGCATCAGGACCAAGCTCATAAGCTCCGGAAGCAGGCATCTAGATACTTACTAAAACCCCAACAGCCCTGGCTGGGGGCTATTTGGGTTCAGTCCTGGCGCCCTAGGCGCCAGGCTCATCATGGAAATCAGTCCTGGCGCAATAGGCGCCAGGCTCATAGACTTTACTTACCTGATGCAGACCATGCTGCTAGTGAGTCCAAGCCAAAGTGAGTCCTGGATGGGACTATTTTTCTACAGGGACTATTTTTTTACTCGGGTGTGGTTCTAGGGAACTTCTTACCTGGAACTACTTTGGAGGCTATTTAAACCACGCCCGAACAACAGCACACGCTTCGCGTTATTCTGCATCCAGCAGCGTAACGCTCACTGTGCCTGCAGTCTGCATCCAGTCTTCTGCCACGCCCGCTTCGAATCTGGAGCTCCTAAAACCATTTCGAATTCCTCACCTGATTTCGGATCCATTTCGCCTCTGGACCTGGAAAGAATATCATTTCAGTATGCGTCGCATCTCCAGCTGCAGCGCCATACTCACCAGTCCTCGCAGCAGCTTTCGATTCGGCGCTGCCTCCATCATTTCTTCGCCGAACTCCGGCACCTGAGGGACAAAAGAAAACAACAAGGTGAGCCGAGAAAACCAACAAATAAAACACTTATCATAGACTTACCTGATTACCACCGGAGGCATTATTCTATAACTCTCCACATCTTCATGTGCTGCACCTGCAAAGAGAGAGAAAACACGTTAAACACCGGCAACATTTACTGGACGGCGTCGAGTAATACAGACTCTTACCCGAGCGCCGCCAAATGCCATGAGGGGTATCTTCTCACGATCTTAGTTGCAAGACAAGGAAGGAAGGGGGGAATGAGTGAATCATCAGACATATTGAACTCTATGAACTTAATACTTACCGAACCTTGCCAGGAACCTCAGAGTCAATACTCTCCGGAACTCTCCCACACCTTCAAACCAGTGAAGTAACTGGCATCAACTTGCCCCTGCAATCCACGCAGGATGGAGAGCTCATCATTTAAAAACATAAGGTGAGGTTCCTAAAAGGGGATATCGGAGGTGACAAGAAGGGAGAACGAGAACAGTGGGAGGGGGCTATCACTCATATCCACGGGTGGCTAAATCCCTTTCTCCACTTGCAGGAGAATACTTCTACGGATCAAGCAGACGAGATTAGGCGGGCCAGTCCAGACAGTCATCTCGGTACTACGCATCACCTTGGTGGAGACATCAGCTGTCCGGGTCCGATCGACGCCCCTGTGGGAACCAGGTGAGCGTAACAGTCTTCCGCAAGGGTACAGGTACATCTTTGAACTGCTTGTTGATCAAACTTCTGTCCAACCAGGCATCACAGAATAAACATACCTGATATCTGGCCTTCCTGGATATTACTAGATTGTTTGATTGTGTTGATCGCTCCAGGCGATATTGAGAAATTGGGACTGTCCTGAACCTTTGGTTAACATTCTGGAACTGCTCCACACTGACGTCAGACTTAAAGTCAAGTTGGATCAGTGTGGTTCATTTTTGGGTTGGATCCTAGTTGAGTGTGGTTTATGACAGGGATGTGTGCTGGAACCGTTTTTATTAACCTCTACATTTTGGTTATAGGGGCTGCATTAGCTTGCACCATGACCAATTCTCTGAAGCTGTAATACCTTTTATATGTGGATGATCTTGTCCTGGTGGACTGCACCCCAATTGGTCTCCAAAGGTCCTTGAAAACTGTGGCCGCTTATTTTGGGGACTTGGGCTTGGATATAAACATGACCAATTCAAATATCCTTGTCGTGAATCGGCACAGGAGTTCTGTAGGTAGGTCTCATTTTGTTTGGTACATAAATGATTCCAGAATGGAGGAAGTCACCAAATTTAAATATCTTGGTGTTGTCCTAAGAGCTAGGTCTTTGGGTTTAGCAAATCAGGTTCTTAGGCTAGAAGCTAGTGCTGCAGTGACCAAATTACAAGTTCTGGATAGGAAAAAAGGGCACTTCATCTGCCTGCTAGTGTAGAAAATGCATAAGCAAATGTTGTCCCTAAATTGATCTATGGGGCAGAGGTGCAAGAAGATGGGCTACTCTGGTCAAAGCTTGAGCCATTCATATGGAAACGAGTGCTGGCACTTCCCCTAGGCATTCCAATGGCAGCCGTTTGTCATATTCTGGGTCTTGTTCCTCTTAAGGCACTTATTACTTGGTTTAAAATGTTAATAGTGAGATGCATTCTGTTCCCTCCGGCTTTCTCTTTGTATGTGCCCTTTAATGCTCTCTTCATCGTGAGTGATTGTACCACCTTGATTTCGTGGACGATGGGTGTTTTATCTACACTGGAAGCAAATTGCATATTGTGGGAGGACTTGGAGTATAGACCTTCCAAGGCTAAGAAGAAATTGTTTGAAAATGCTTGGATTGAAAATAGGCGCTGTCTCGAGACGTATAAAATCGCTTCTCATGTCTATTGGGATATTAAAACATTAATCAAATCCAGAAATGTATGGGAAGATATCCGTCCAAGCTTTCTAGGGAATTTTGGCTACTAGTAAAGTTAAATCTACTGCCTACTGACAATGTTTTAGGTGCAAGAAACAGATTGCTGAAGGAACAGGTGACATGTCGTTTTTGTAAAGGGCATCAAAACCATAAAGCATATAACTATTGATTGTCCTGTCCTTGCTAGCCATAGGAACGAAATATTTGACTTGAATTTTAAAACTAGACCATTGTTTACATGAGAAATGCTATGGTGGAATTTCCTCTTAGAGCGTACTGATAAACTGGTTATAATGATGAATTTTGTAAAAAAAAAAAAGTGTAGTGATAGACTGTGAGATTATTTTAATATTGTTTTTTTTATATAATGGAATTTTCCATTTCATATATTTTGACCCCATTTTTCTCTTGTTTCTGTTTTATAAATGAGTGTATTGATTGTATGCTTACTTGCTTGTTTTTTGTGTTTAAAGTTTCACTTGTTGAAGCTAGGCCACACAATAAATAAAATAAATAGAAAGGCTATGAGGGACTGATAGGGTTCTTCTGGAGAGAAGAGAGGACATTCCGGCCCACTTTGTGGAGTATCATCACAATATATATGCCAAACCGATGGAGGTGGAGAGGGAGGATATGCATAGTTACCCAGAGTGTGCGGCTCCCCAACCTTACAGGGTCCGAAAGGGAAGCACTTGAGAATGAGGTGTCGAGGGAGATGGTGCTGTGTGCTATACAAAAACTAAAGGCAGGCCAAACCCCGGGGGAGGATGTGTTCACCACAGATTTTTGCAAGCAGTACCAATCTCTTCTGGCAGCACTGTTGGCTAAGTTGTATAATTCTATAGTGGGGGTGGGCGAAATACCACTGCTGTTCCTCCAAGCCTTAATAGCAATCATCCCAAAACCAGGGAAGTATCTGGTTAATTGTGCCTCCTACAGACCCATCTCGCTATTGATTATGGACGCTAAAATCTTTGTCCGAGTGTTGGCGTCTCGTTTTGTGCTTCATCTCCCTCGACTGATTCACACAGACCAAACAAGTTCTATTCGACGGCAAGGTGCTGACAATCCTCGTAAAACACAAAACATCTTCAACACGCCAGTGGTGGTCAGAGGAGGGCCCTCCTACTGTCTTTAGATGCCAAGAAGGCCTTCGACTGGGTGAGTTGGGCCTTTATGTGGTTGGACGGGGGGCTTCCTGTCATCCATGGGGATGAGTCGGAGATAGAGGGGGTGGATTGAGGCATTGTATTCAGAACTAGCAGCCAGGGTAGTGGTGGATGGCGTATGTCACAGTCCTTCCCACTGCAAAGGGATACAAGACGGTGGTGCCCTCTCCGCTGCTCTATGCATTGGTGATGGACCCATGGGCTGTAGGGATGAGGAAAGAAATTATATATTATTTGTATTGTGCTCATACACACAGGTTTTCAGAGCGTGATGAGGTAAGGGAGAGGAACAAGGGAGGACAAAAAAACGATCTTACTAGGCCCAGTGACATTGATAATGTGCAAGTGCAGGAGAGAGGCAAGGGGATAAGTGCAAGGGAGAGGGGAGGACTGGAAAGTGCTGGTGCAAGGGATAAAACAACAAAATCTGGTAGTGCAGCCAGCGATGTGGCAAGTGCAAAGTTAAGGTGCAGACAAAGGGGTATCTGATAAGTGCAGGTAATGGGACTGTAGGGTTACAGATATAGTCCCAAGTGCAAGGGTTGCCAGGAAGGGGTGTGGCTGGGTGTGCAGGGACCTGGGCCAGAAAATCAGAGGGTAACCAGGTGCTCTGTGCCGACCAGATCAACAGGGCAGAGGAAGAGAGAAGCAAAGAGGAAGGTCTTGAGGTGCTTCCTGAACCGGAGATGGTTCTCGTAAAGTTTCGGAGGCAGGGAGGCTGTTCCAGAGTGAGACGCCAGCTGAGGAAAGAGATCTACCCCCAACTCGTTGCTTGGAGAAGTGACTGACCCTGCGGGAGTTGGAGGTGGAAGAGTGAATAGCTTGAGTAGCAAGGTATTTACGGAGTGAGAGTTGATGGTATTGTGGACCGAGGTCCAAGAAAGCCTTGTGTTTAATGCAAAGGGTCTTGAATTTAATCCTTGCAGCCACTGGGAGCCAATGAAGAGATTTCAATGGAGAGATACGATCCCAGGGCATGAGGCCAAGGACAAGTCTCGCTGTCCTGTTCTGGATGAGTTGCCGAGTGCGGCGAGTAGAAGCAGGCAGATTTAAAAAGAGGCTGTTGCAATAGTCTAGCCTAGAGAGAACCGGAGCTCGAGAGTCGATGAGCTTCTGCGGGTAGGATAGGAAAGGAAGAATACCTCTGAGGAGGTGCAGTTGGTGTTTTGACTTCCTGGAGATATCAGAGGTGAGGAGAAAAGGAGAGTTTGGAGTCAAAGATGACCCTGAGGTTCTTGGCCTCACAGGTGAGGGCAGAAAGAGGGCCAGGGGAGACCGGCCAGAGAGTGACAGGAAAGGAGGGTGCAGGTGTACCAATGAGGAGAATCTCTGTTTTACTAGCATTAAGGCAGTGATCATTGGCGACACACCACTCCTGGATAGCAGACAGACAGAGATGAGAGAAGGAGACGAGATGGCAGAGGGAAGTCTGAAAACAAGCGTAGTGTCATCCACATAGCACTGAAAGTTGGGGCAGAGAGTGGCAATGCGGTGGGCAAGTGGTGCCAGGTACTGGTTGAAAAGCCAGGGAGAGACCTTAGACCCCTGGAGTTCACCACAGGTAGACCGTGAGATAGAGGAAAGGAAGGACCCAAGTTGGACCTGAGAGGGTCGATCGCAGAGTAAAGGGGTCAACCAGGCCATGGCCTGATCGGTGATATCAAGGTTATCGCAGAGACGTTTAAGCAGGATGGCATGGTTGACTGTGTCAAAGGCAGAAGAGAGATAGAGTAGGATGAGGACAGAAGGGATGTTGAGCCGAGGTTGGAGAGCAGGTCTACATGGATGTTCAGGAGAGCAATTTTCATGCTTCTGGCAGCTCTGAAGCCAGACTGATGGTCATGGAGACAACCAACAGAATTGGTGTGAAGATTAAACTGAGAGGGGAGGCTGCAGAGGGTGAGAGGTAGCAGATAGAGAAGGGGAAAGAGGAGGAGAGAATGAGAGGGTGGACAGGATATCCTGGGTTTTTGAGATGAAATGAGAGGCAAGGGCCTTGCAAAGGGCCTGGGAGGCGACAGGAGAGGTAGAGACTGAAGCAGGGTTGGCCAGCTCCTTGCAGATTTTGAAGAATTTGGCTGAGTTGTTAGATGCCACAGAGACACGGGCTTGGAGGTGGGCTCTCTTCTTAGTTCGGACAAGGAGTTGTTATTGCCTTTGTAGCAGACGGCAGGACAGTTTGTCAGAGGATGTACAAGAAGCCCGCCATTTTCTCTCAGCCACCCTACACTCTTGTTTAAGGGTGGCTAGGTCGGAATCATACCAAGAGTAGCACTTGGCTTTGGGCTTCAAGCGGATCCTCATGACGGGGGCAAGAACATCAAGAGTACCAGAGATAGAAGAGTAGAGCGTGGAAAGGGCTGCGTCATGACACGAGTCAGCCAGTGGAGGAGCAGGAGGATGGGAGAGAGAAAGTGGCAGTGAAAGCCTCAACTGACAAACGTTTCATGGGTCGGATGACTGAGAAGGTATGTGGCAGTGTTGGAGTTGGCTTGGCCTGAGTGGTAGAGAGGAAGAGATGGGAGGAAAGGAGGGAGTGATTGCTCCAGGAGAGTGTAGTGGTCAGAGGAATGGGGAGGTCAGAGGAGATCAAAACATCCAGCATGAAGGAAAAGGGGAGTTTCAATAGGGGGGCTGAGAGTTAAATCAGTTTTTTTGCGACGTTGTGCTGCTCTACATGACTAAGCCGACGCAGTAGCCTGTCTGGTTGGAGGGCTGCCCGGGACAGAGAGGGAATATATAAAGGGGCCTGCCATTTCAGGTGCAGGAGGACTCTTCTGTATTTATGGGTGCAAGTGACACACCAATATGGGGATCTTTTTCATACCTGCCGTTATGGTCTGCAGTGTGGAGAGATATGCATAGATGGGAGAGGTTGAGGCTTAAGTAGATTGCGCACCTAAAATGTATTAAAATGGTGATGTTGCCCAAGTTCGTATTTTTATTCCAAATGCTGCCGGTGGTGGTTCCGAGATCTTTTATCAAGGGCATCAAGGCAGCCCTGCTGGAATTCCTGTGGGCATGGTCTAGGCATAGGATTGCTTATAAAACATCGATTCTGCCGAAGGAAGAGGGGCACGTGAGGTTCCCGAACCTTGCAACTTGTTATAGGGCTAACCAGCTTCGCATATCGCTGCATCATCTGGATCCGCTCACTGACCAACAATGGGTGCTGATGGACAATGCAGTCCTATCCCTGGTCTCCATTGGGGAATGGCTATGGGTGCCGAGACCCTGAATCCCAAAAAGGGTGCAGTATCACCCAGTACTCTTGCATCCCGTCCCCTTTCCTCCATACTGTATGGGCGTCCCTCGCCAGGGACGGGAGACGGAACCTTTTTCACCAGAAACAATCTTCTTCCCCTTTAAATCTAGATGCCCGCGGCCCTGGGAGCATGCGCTCACCCGATTGCGCCACTCCTCAGTCCCCTTTTCTACGTCGATGCAAACGGGCAGAATTCACCAGCGCTCCTTGGTTTGGCTTCGGCCATGTAATTCCATGAGTGGATGCTTCTTCTCTTCTGTCTGTTAATCATTCAGGTACTCGGTCCTCAGGTGTCGCGCTCCTCTACAGCGCATTTCAACTTCTACAGGGTTCAGCAGGTGTCCATCCTGCGACAGGCTCTTTCCAACTTCAGACCCCCACGCCCTCTGCCTACGTTGCCTTGGCCCAGACCACAGCTGGTAAGCTTGTACTGCGTGCAACGTGCATTGCTCGAGGTCTCTGAAGAACAGACTAGCCAGGTTGAGGGAGCTCTTCCAGAGATCGCCTCCAGAGGACCTGAAGGACTTTGTCAATCATCGATCCAGGCCCAAGGTAGGGCCACTCTTTTCCAGCGCACCCCGCAAAGGAGACTCCTTTCCAGGGACTCGCCCGTGTGGGAGGAACTGCTCAGGTTCTCATACCAGCATAAGTACCGAGGCTAAGTCAGCTACCGGCCGGCAGTCTGAGGGGTCAGTGGACCCTCCTGGTGACAGTGCTGAGGGACAGGAAGGTTCTTTTACCGGGTCTTCATCCGAGGGGCCATGCCCTAGTACTGGCAACATGTCCGAGGGGGCGCCTATACGCAGTTCTACCGGCAGATCCGCCTAGGGCGAAACGCCTACCAGGCCTCAGCCTGAAATACCGGGATTACTCCTGAGGGGCAACGCCCTCATGCTGGAACACATACCAAGGCTAGTCCAGCTACTGGCCTTACGGCCTAGGGGTCTACGGCTCCTTCCGGTGTCGGTGCGGAGGGACTGCAAGGTTCTTTTACCGGGGTTACTCCTGAGGGGCAACGCCCTAGTACCAGTATCATGTCCAAGGGGGCGCCTTCATGCAGCACCACCAGCAGCTCTGCCGAGAGCAATATGTCTTCCAGGTCATGGCCTGAAGTGCGGGATAGGCCTTTTGTTCCAACACCAAGCGTCTTGGACGGGGCTGGTTCCAGCGAGACAGGCACCACGACTTTGGCACGTGGCATGCAGCTAGACAAAATGGCTGCCATGCCAGACAAGATGGCCGCTCATCCGATACCCCCTCTTGCGGAGCAGGTGGAGGAAAGGGTCACAAGGTGGGACTGGTGTCACCCAGGTGCGTGGCCTACAGTTTATCCATCAGCAGTGCAGGACAGGTTTCCCCTGCACCCCAGGCAGAGTGTGCCCCGAACCCAGCTGCCCTTAGCCACTCCATCAATATCACCTGCCACCTCTTCAGCCTCCGGAGACATGTTCTTCGAAAGGTTCCTAGGGCTGATGCAAACTCCCCATATAGGGCCATCCTCTGGGATGCTATCAGAGACATGCTCCCTCTGGTGCCACAGGCCCCAGCACAGACGCTGCTGCCCCAGCCAGCTCCCAGATTCCGACTTCCCTGCCTCCCACAATACAGGCGGTTCCACACCAGCCTCCGCAGCAGCCCACGGCTCCCAGCACTCCTCCACCAGCTCCGGACACAGATGAGGAGGACCACCCCGACATGCCATCTGCAGCCAGGGCCTTCCACGAACACCTTGCAGATTTGGCAGAGTAGTTGGGCCTTCTTCAGCCCAAGGTAGAGCAGCCCGAGGAGGGGGTCTTAGCAGAAGTCCTCTCCCTAAGACCCCTACCAGAACTGGGGTCCTGATGCAGAAAGACATAGTTGCCCTGGTCAAGAAGGGGTGGCTCATGCTTGTCAATCGGCACCTCGAGGCCAAGTACAGGCATATGCAGGGGGACACGCTGGCTTTCAGCACATCCTCAACCACACTCTTCTGTGATAGCTGCAGCATCATTCTATTCCAAGCCTCAGTTGTCCTGGGCCACCTAATCCTCAATGCTGCTAGGCAAGGAGGAGACGATCTTGGAGGCGTACGGGAAGAAGCTGCACTCCAACACCTCCTTGCACCTGCGGCAGGCCAACGCAGATGCCAGGTGGGCAGCCGCTAACCAAGGGCTCTGGTGGGAAATGGCGGACCTCCGGCACAGAGCCAAGCGCGCTTCAAGCGGGACTAGGAGAATCCAGGCTGGTAGCGGAGGACATTATGAGGTCCACCCTGGCCCACATCAATACCTCTGCCCGGGCCATCTGCATTGCCACGGACATGAAAAGGACGGCCTTGCTCCGGGCTTCTAAGTTTAATCCCGATGTCCAGGATCTCATTTTGGACCTTCCCTTCGAGGGCAATGACCTCTTCCACTCCACCACGGAGGAGGAATTAGATAAAAAGAACAGCACACAAACCACAAAGTCTTTATCTATTCTTATAAAGGCCACGCCCTTGGCCTACACCCAGGCGCAGCAACGCTCCGACAACGGGTGGGCATTTGGTGGGTTCAGAGGCTTACAGGAACGGAGGTCCAGACAACCATACCGTTCTCCGATTCAGCATCGGAGGAAACAACAAAAGGGGGGGCAAGGGGTTTTCCAATCCCCCTCCTCTGCAGCAGCCTCAGAGGGAAAAGAGGCATGACACGCCCCTTCGGGCCCACATGTCTCCGGTGGTGGGCAGGCTTGCTTTTCACGTGCAATTTTGCTGCCAGAATTATTCGGACCCCTGGATCCTCTCTGTAGTCTCCATGGGGTACTGCCTACCGGTACCTTCCTCTCCTCCCTCCTCCTCTCCCACAGATTGGGACAGCAACTCTGCTGGTGGATATCTGGTCGCTCGTAGAGGGCCAGGCTGTGGAAGAAGTCCCAACCTCCCAGCAAGGCTTTGGCTTTTATTCCAGGATTTTCACCATATAGAAGAAGAACCAGACTGGCCTGAGAGTTGTGGTGGACCTTTACACCCTCAATCTCTCCCTCCCGCTGCAAAGATTCAAGTTGGTTACGCCAGCTCTTATTGCGGAAACACTGGACAGGGGAGACCGGATGTGCTCCCTGGATCTGAAGGATGCTTACCTAATGTCCCGATTTAGCAGATGCGTCGTTCCTTACTGCGCTTCAGGATCATGGGCTTCCATTTCCAATACAAGGCGCTTCCCTTCTGCCTCAATGCGGCTCCCAGGGTATTTACCAGGTAGATTAATGCAGTGGCAGCCCTCCTCAGGGTCCAGGGCCACCATGTCTACCCCTACCTGGACGACTTGCTCCTCCAGGCCACCTCTCTGGAAGCGGTTCAGCACACTGCCTCCGCACTGATGAACACACTCCACGACCCTAGGGTCACTATCAATCTCAAGCAGTCTCATCTGCAGCCCACGCAGAGCCTGACCTCCTTGGGCCTCATCTGAGTCACACGCTCTGTGAGTCTTTTCCTCGGAGGACAAGATTGCGGCCATCAACGACCACCAGGGGGCGCCGAGATGTGTTGACGCACCTCGGTCATCCTCCCCTCTGGGCTAGTTTAAGTGGGACCTAGACCCCCCGACCCTCCCTGGCGGTGGTCCGGACCCCCCTGGAAGCAGTGCGGAACCCCTATGCACCTGGAGGCAAAGTCCTGGCCCCCGGGTGTTTGGAGTGACTGAGGAACGGCACGTTGAAGCCTGTGCGGGTCAGAGCTGCCGAAGCTTCCAGCAGGCGTTCCGGAGCGCGGCACCTGTACCCACGGAGGGGGAGGGGGAGGGGCGCACAACCATTCCCCGGTGAGCCCTGTCGTATATAGGGCTCCTGGGGTGCACCCCCTCTCCCCCCGTGGGGACTGTGGACATTGCTCATCGCCAGGGGATCAGGCGAGGTGGAGGCCCCTTGAAGAGAGAGAGAGCCCCGGCGCACAGGGACCTTTGAAGGCGGGGAAACGTAGGCCTTGCGACGTGGCAGGCTGCCTCCATCTGCATAAGCTGAAACCTGGGCCCCGATCCCTGAGGGCTGCTAACCCCCGTCTGCCCGACCTGACCATGGGGTCTGGAGACTTCGCCGGAATACGGTAGGACTAGCCCTCGGCAGCCCCGGACTGGCAGCTCTGCCAACATAGCCATACCTTGAAGGGCCCGCCTGTCCAGTGAGCAGAGTCGCCGGGATAGCAACACTGCGAGCAGCGTGTAGGGCCAGGCTGGGTCCTTGGCATCACCCCGCCAGTCAGTTGTACCGGCAAGTGCCTTCTTTTGGTTTGGGGCAACTGGGGAAAGAAGTGGGGGCCGGCTTTGGGATCAGCGGCAAGTGTTGGAATTTTGCAGGAGGTCATTCAGCGCCTTTGGGGCTGGGGCAGTGGGGGATTGTATGCTCTGCTCCTCCCATCACCTTTGAGAGCTCTGTCCCAAGTAAGAGGTGGATCTCCGACAGAGCTGAGTCTGTCGGTTGGGGCATCCCACGGGATTGAACCCTTGACGGTCCGTTTAGGTCCTTAGCAGCAAGCCTTGGTGGCGGAGGAGCGGGCCGGGGGAGCCCATGAACTGGACAGAATCCCGACATAGATTCCGCCGCCCAGCCTCTTGCACCCTGCCCTTTCCTACAATGGCGGCCCCGGCGCATCTGGAACAAACGGTTGCCAGCTCGGTCGCTAAAGGTATGGCCGCCCTCCTTGAAGAAATCTGAGGATTCAGAGCGGACATTGCAGTACGGCGGGACACATTGGACAAGAACATGGACACCATTGACGACAGAGTCCAAGCTTTGGAAAATTATTCGGCCTCAAATGGCATCCTCGAGACACAATTCGACATGTGCCTGGCAGAGCTGGAGAGCCGGGAATAGAAGTGTGCCCTGAAACTTGATGACTTAGAAAATAGGGAGCGTCGATGTAACTTGGGCTTTCCGGAGCGGGATGGCGAAACGCAAATGGACATTATAAAGGTGGTCAATGCAGTAGTGGGGTGACTCTTCGGAGCAAATACGAATGAACCAACCATCGACAGAGCTCACAGGACAGGCGCAGCTAACAGAGGGCCCAGGTCAATCCTCGCGCGCTTCAATTACTTTTCGGAGAAAAGTAAAATCCTAGAGCTTGCACATAGGAGAGGCCCAGTGGAGTGGGAGGGGGCCCAGATCTCGGTATATCAGGATCTCTCAGCCTTTACCCTGGCAAGGCGCTGGCTCTGCTCCCTGCTGACGAAGATGCTTCAGGCTAACGGTGTCTGGTATAGGTGGAGATACCCATTCTCGCTCTCTTTCGAGCTGGAGGGCTAGAAGTATGCCTTGGTCATGGAGGACGACATCTGCAGGGTAACCGGGGAACTTATCGGTGATCTGGATGGGGGTGAGCAGGACCGCGAGTGAGCCCCGACTGGTCTGGCGGGAACCAAGGCTGCAATGGAGAGGCATAAGGTCCGGGGTCACAGGAAGTTCAGGAGAGTGGCCCCAGCGTCGCCGGACCTGCCTAAAACTTGAAGACAGCCTCAGTGTCTCTGGTCCGAATTTAATGTCGACTGTGTGAATGGGGGTTTGACATGCTGTGCATAAGTCAGTTTATCGATAGGGGGAGGGGTGGGCTCAGGTTGTTGTTGTTCGTGTAGAGTTAAAGGACCCGGAGGGGGGAGACACTGGTGGCCTGGTCAAGCGACGAGATAAGGTTGCTGAGTATCCAGGTGTTCAGGGGGGTGGGGGGAGGGATGAGTTGTCGGGTTTTGTTCTCTGGGGTTTTGTTTGGGCCTTGCCAGGTTTTCCAGGTTACTTAGTAGCCCCAGGTCTTTCACTGGGTGTTAGTAGGCCTCGGAGGCATTGTGTGGGGTGGGGGGGATGACACTAAGAGCTCCATAGATGGGGCCGTGTGCTTTTACCACCGCTATGATGGATGAAATGCTCCAATTCTTGGCAGTGGTGTCTTTGAATGTGCGAGGACTCAATTCTCCTACAAAAGGTCTCTGGTGGTGAGAGAATTTGTGCGGCTGCAGCTTCACTTTTTATTCCTACAAGAAACATACTGGGTTCGGGGAAATAAACTGAGGTTCAGGGCCAAAGCCATTCACCAAGTGTTTGGAGCGTCCTTCCAGTCTAAAAAACACGGAGTCGCACTCTTGGTTTCTCCTAGGGCTCACTTAACGCTCCGGGCCCAGAGGGCTGACCCGGAGGGGCGGTATATCATGGTTAAGGGGGAGGTGCGGAGCCGGCTGTTCACCTTGGTGAGTGTATATGCCCCGAATGAGGCACAGGATGACTTTTGGGAAGGGATGAAAGAGAAAATGATGGTGTTTACAGAGGGTACCCTACTGGGGTATACACGCATTTCGCCGACCTATTTTTGGTTGTGGTACTTTTCATCGTCGGATTTTACATCGCCAGAAACCCTGTTTTTTTATTTTAGGGGGTGTTTTGTTGGGGTTGGGGTTTTATTATAATAGTAAGGGTGGGGTCTGGGGGGGAACCCCCCCATAATAAAAAAAAAAACCAAAAACAGGGTTTTTAAAATCCGGCGATGAAAAGTACCACGACCAAGAATAGGTTGGCGAAATCACGTAGAACCCCTACTGGTGGGTGGGGACTTCAACATGGTTCTCTGTCCCGAGAGAGATAGATCCTCCAAACCCTGCCCCGACTCACGCCTTCCAAAAAAATTGGCAGCTGCCTTTCAGGGGGTTAATGGGGAACTGGGTCTGAGGGATTCCCACGCCTCTGAGCAAGGCCGAGATCCTTACTTTACTTTCTATTCAAAGCCGCATGCAGCGTTTTCCCACATTGATTACATTTTGATAGACTCCTTGCTTCTGGAAGAGGTTACGGAGTCGGGTGGTAGAAATTGGCCTGTGGTTGGATCATGATATGGTCAAGATCAAACTGGGTATCCCCCCCCCCCTCCCCTCAGGGACTAAGTGGAGGTGCAACGACCTCCTGTTGCAAGATAAGGAGGTACGCCAAACTCTTCTAGCAGCCATAAAGGAATACTACTCTATTAACAAGAACGGGGAGGTGGGTGTTATGGGTGTATGGGATGCATTTAAGGCAGCCATTAGGGGTACACTTATAGAGATAGGTTCGAGGAAAAAGAGGGAGATGGGTTATGAGGGAAAAAAAGCTGAGAGAACAGATAGAGGCTATCCAACTGGGGGGGGAATTGAAAACGCAAATGCTACCTGGGAAGTGGGAGGAACTACAAGGGCTGCGTTCCAAGCTGACAGGCCTCCTGGTGGGGCAGACGGAACGGAAGCTTTCTTTCTTGAAACAAATATATGGAGAAGGGGGAAAAAGCAGATAAGATTTTGGCTTGGAAGCTTCGGGAGCTCAGAAATAGTAGGAGGGTGAATTCCATTCGCTCTCCCAAAGTGGTGACGGTCCTAAGAGATAGTAAGATAGCTGAGCAGTTCAGGCAATACTACGAGAACCTGTATTGCTCGGAATACGCAGGGGATGGATCCGAGGTGGACAACCTCCTGGACTCTCTCCCCATTCCTCAACTCCCCCTCCCCCCCGATAAAGCAGATCCACTAGAGCTTCCCATCACCCCACAGGAGATAATAGATACTATATCCTCTTTGAAGAGTGGCACGGCCCCGGGGGACGATGGATATACAGTCAAGTTTTACAAAACTTACTGGTCCACGCTGGCTCCGTTTATGGACAAAATGTTTCATGCTGCGTTGGAACTGGGCTCTCTCCCTCCCACCATGATGTCTGCTCTTATAGTGGTTCTCCCGAAGGAAGGAAAGGACCCCTCCCAGTGCCAATCATACCGGCCTATTTCCCTTCTCAACACGGACGTTAAAATCTTGGCTAAACTTTTGGCGAACAGATTGCCAAAACTTCTCCCTTCTCTAGTGCATGGAGATCAGGTGGGCTTTATTCCTGGCCGGCAGGGAGCAGATAATGTGCGTAAAACCCTGGATCTCATGCATGAAGTGTCAAGGCAGGGAGTGGAGGGCTATCTTCTCTCCTTAGATTCAGAAAAGGCCTTCGACCGCGTTGAATGGCCTTATATGGTTAAAGTTCTTCGAAAGATGGGTCTGGGGGATATATTCTGTGGGTGGGTCTTGGCTTTATACAATGGCCCCTCAGCGAGAATGCTGGTCAATTGCGGCACCTCAGCACCCTTGCCCCTTTCCAGGGGCACCCGACAAAGATGTCCCCTGTCTCCACGTTTGTATGCCCTTGCGATAGAGCCACTGGCCATTGCGTTCAGAGCGGACCAAGATATCACGGGGATAAGGTGTGGCGACTGCAAGATTAAACTCTCGCTGTTCGCGGATGATATCCTAATGTACCTCACTAACATTCAGGGCTCGCTGCCTCGGTTAATCAACCTCATAAAACTTTTTGCCTCCTTTTCAGGGCTTAAGGTGAACACATCTAAATCCAGTATAATGCCTATGGGCCCAAGGGACCATGAAAACAGGGGAAATACTGAAATGTTGGGAGTGAGAATAGAGCGAGTATCCACAGTTTATTTGGGCACCTCCATCCCCAGAGACCTGACACAACTCTTTCATTGCAACTTCCCCCCGATCTTGGCTGAGATCAGTAGCGATCTCAAACGCTGGGCACCCCTCACTCTCTTGGTTTGGGCGTATGGTCTCAGTGAAGATGAACATCCTAGCCCGCCTTCTCTATCTCTTCACAGCCCTCCCTGTGGTGATTCCCGAGGCCTTCTTCGAGGCACTGCAATCCCGAATCCACAAATTCATTTGGAATGGTAAGATAGCAAGAGTCAAATTTTCGACCTCAACTCCCCCAAAGTCATGCAGGGGTTTCGGCCTTCCCGACTTTAGGCTATATTACAAAGCGGCACAACTCTGTGTGATGTTGGAGCACATGAAGGACGACCTGGGAACTTATTGGACTTCTATCGAAGACATCCACTCTCACCCGAAAAAAATCAGGGATTTACTGTGGGCTCCCCCTAAGTCTATCCCTTCCCATCTTAGAACACACCCTACCCTGGCCGCCGTTTGGGCAGTCTGGAAACCAAACAAAGACAATAAACAACTTTCCTCCTGGCCGTACCCCCTAACTTCTCTTTGGGGCCTCCCCCTTAACCTGGTTGCCCGGGGCTTTCGCAATACCCAATCGTGGTCGGATTTAGGCTTGGAGAGGGCTGTCATTCGTGGACTTTGTCACTTCCTAATTGGTTGGCACTTGACCCGACCCCACAATGTCAAGTTATTCGATTGATATCAAGCTAGTAATTAGTTGTTTTTCCCACAGTTTTTAGAGCCTGCAGAACCTCGAAACCTGGTATTTCTAAGGGCCAGGGAGGTGGGATGGAAGGGGGGGGGACGGGTGGTAAATGTACACAAATCAGCATTTGTTTTTGGTTGATGTATTGGTGCCAGGGGTCCCCTGAACTCCCTGTCATATACTCAAGATGTTAATAAAAACAAAGTTTTAAAATAAAGATTACGGCCATCAAGAGAGCTACAGCTCACTTCCTCTCCAGGCCCATGACCTCGGCCTGGTGGTTCCAACACCTACTGGGGTTTATGGCAGCGGTCCTTTTGGCCGTGACCCACACAAGACTCAGGATGCAGAGATTACAGCTGCACTTTGCAGCCTCATGGAATCAGGAGAAGGGTTCCCAAGAGGAGCCAGTCAACATGCCGCCCTTCTCCTCTCGGTCCTCCACGGGTGGTCTGCGGACTTCAACCTGAGGCAGGGCAAGCCCTTCCGGCAGTCGGCCCATCACATCACAGTTACTATGAACATGAAGGCCATATGGTTGAGTCTCAAGGCCTTGCTCCCTCTTATCAAGGGCAAGACAGTTCTTATCCAGACAGACAACTCCACCAGCATGTATTATGTCTACAAGCAGGTGGGCTCCAGATCCCCTGCGCTGTGCAACCTAGCGGTCGGCATGCAGGAATGAGCTCTGGAGAATGACATTTACCTCATGGCTGTCCACCTCCTGGGGTATCCTACCTGGAAGCGGACAAGCAAGTGAACAACCTTGTACGGATGGAGATCTTCCTCAGTTGTGGGCATCCCCAGGCAAATCTTTTTGCCTCCCGGGACAACAGGAAATGCCAACAGTTTTCCCCTGACAGGGGGAGGGTTCCAGCTCCCTGGGCTACGCATTCCAGATCCAATGGAACAACATGACGACATATGCCTTCCCCCCCACACCCCTAGTCCACAGGGTGATCTGCAAGATAAAGGAATCCCGGCACCTCAGCAGCATTTTGAGAGCTCCCTGGTGGCCGGCCAGAGCGTCGTTCTCCGAGCTCCTCAGCCTTTCGGAAAGACCACCCATTCACCTACCGCTGGGCCGAGCTCCTCTCCTTGCCCAGCAGGGGGGCAGGGTATTCAGCCCTGCTCCTAACAAGCTAGCCCTCGCAGCATTGCTCCTGAGCAGGTCACGCTGAAACACTTAAGCCTAGCTCAGGCTAACCTAGAGATCTTCCAGGGTGTTAGAAGCAAGGCTACTAGGAGCCGATATAAGAGTAAAGGGTCAAGCGAAATCTGGTGGGCCTCCACAGACTTTACACGCCTATAAAGAGGCCACACCCTGTGTGGAACCTTAATGTTGTGTTGGGCGCCTCAGCGCACAATCCTTTTGAGCCTAGGGCATCCGCAGGCATCATGCTGGTCACCATAAAGACAGCTTTGCTCATGGGTCTCACCTCAGCTCGCAGAGTCAACGAGGAAATAGTCTTTCCCACTTTCTTCACTGACCCCAAGGATGAGCCTCAGAGGGTCTTGCACCATCTGGAGGTCAGATGCGCGCTGGACAGAACCAAGGCCTTCCGCAAGTCGGAAGCCTTGTTTGTTACTTTCGGTGGGTCAAGGCTCGGTTATCAGGCTTCCAAGGCCTCCATAGCAAGGGGATGATTGCGGCCATCAAGGAGGCCTCTTGAGGGGCAGTACAAACCAGTGCCAGATAACTTACATGCCCATGCGGTCAGAGCCAAGGCCACGGCCATCGCATTCCAACAGCATGTGCCGTGCCAGGTCATCACCAGGTTGGCTTCCTGGGCCATTGCTTCGGCTTTCTGTAAACCCTACTGTTTCGGACGCTGCCTCTAGGTTAGACGTGGCTTTCGGGCAACCTGTTCTCTTAAGGAGGGGCTCCTCTCCACCCTGGGGCTACATTCATTTGTAATCGCCCATACAGTATCGAGGAAAGGGGACGGGATGTAAGAGTAATTAAGAAGTTACTCATTGTAGTGACTAACATACTCTTAGTCCATAGTCCCCTTTCCTCCATATGTCCCACCATCCTCCCCCCTCCCCCAACATTCCCCCCCCCCAATAATACTGGTGTCATTGGGCAATGCCTGTCATTGTTGATATGTCAATGGGGACTGAGGAGTGGCGCTGGTGGATGGAGTCGGGCGAGCGCATGCTCCCAGGGCCACGCCCCCAGATTTAAAGGGGAAGAAGATTTTTTCTGGTGAAAAAGGTTCCATCTCCTGTCCCTCGCGAGGGGCGCCCATATAGTATGGAGGAAAGGGCACTATGGACTAAGAGTACGTTAGTCACTACGGTGAGTAACTGTTAATTTCTGGAGGTCCTGTGGTCCCTTTGGAAGGAGAGTGGGGGGGAATAGGTGGCTGTCTACGTGGCTGTCCCCTCTGAGCTGTATCTGGGCCCCACCCTTGCGGGATGGGATGGAAGAGCCCCTAGTGTTCCAGCTTTGGCATGAGGCAGGGTTGAGCAGGGGTGGTCAAATGTGGGAGGAGGGAGTTTTCATCTCGCGAGATAGGTTGGAGGAATGCTTGGGAGTGGGAAACCTATCAGTGTTCCGATACCTGCAGCTGAAAGGTGTACTAACGGACGGCCAGTGGGGGGGAACTTCCGTAGGGGGACTAAACAACTTTGACAAACCCTTGCTTGCAAATGCGGGCTCAAAGGGGCCTATTGCGCGGCTGTTCAAGACAATATTGTTGACGGAGGCTAGGGACCCAACACCAGCTAGACATCGATGGGGGAAAGATCTGGGAAAGGATATAGACTATGCTTTATGGGCGCTGATGTGTAGGAGAGTTTCTCTCTAGACTATTTCCCTAAAGTACAGACATGAGGCCCTAGAACTACTGCACAGGTGGCACTATCCGCTGGCAGTGTTGGCTAAAATGTGTAAGGGACAAGATCTGCATTGTTGGAAATGTAACAAGGAGAAAGGGGAATATGGACATATGTGGTGGGGTTGGCCCAGGGTGCAAGCCTATTGGAAAGATGTTTTTTCATGGATCAAGGGAGTTAATGGGGTAGGCAGGGGGTTTTCACCGGTGTTTCCCCCTGTTTGGGGTGTAGCTAGAGGAGGAGGTGGAAGATGGACACATGGTTCGGTTCATGCTGGTGGCCGCTAGATGTTGCTTGGCCCAGAAGTGGAAAAGTAAACGTCTGCCCGTGGAAAAACACTGGGTGGCAAAGATTTGCCAGCAAGGGTGGGTAGAAAAAGAAGTTTCTATGACATTCTATGGTGCCGGTCCCAGTCTAACATGTGACCCAAAATGAGGCGGCTGCAGAGCCAGCCCTAGGCCATTGCAGTAGTCCGATCGAAAGGGAAGTAAAAGGAACCTACTGGAGTTAATTAGCATCCACTGTAGGGAGGGAGGGAGTGCTGGGGGGGGTGGGGGCAGCGGGGGCCTCAAATGGGTTGATTGGGTTTTGGTAATGAGAATTATACTGTTTGAAGTATTATTTGAAATGCTAATAAAGTTCAATTTTGAGGAAAAAAAGACTAGCATAGATGCAAGTAGATTTTGAAGTGACTGGAGGTGATTCTGGTGACTGCTTGGTGCGTGGGGAAGGGTTGGTACGGCTTGCATTCGGCAAGAGGTTTTTCTAAATTAATCCTGACAATCACAGTAATTACACGAAGGGCCAAACTTGATGCTTAGGAGGGAGAGCGAGTGGGATGGTCATGAAGTAGTTTGCCACTCCAAAGGCCAACAAAGTATGCTTACTGGAAAAGAGAGGATTTAGTAAAGGGCACATTTAAGGGAACTATACACATTTACAGATAAATACTAAAATTAGACACAAGCTCTCTCAGCGACCGAGGCATGGCTCTGCTCACTCTGCTGCTCTTTGGTTGCTATTTCCCCTGTTGGGCCCTCAACCAAGGATTCCATTCCTTTTCCCCACGAGCGCCTTCTATACTATCGATACACCCCCCCCAAACCCCCCACAACCCAGACATGGGACCCGGAAAGGCAAGCAAGGAAGTATTTCCATTCCGAAGACAGAGCTGCCCTCGCGCACGCTGAGGTAAGGCTCTGGTGTCTTTTGGCCGGCTGTGGACCGAGGATTACATTCCTTTTCCCACAAGCACCTCCTGTGGGTTACATGTAATAATGTTCCTGCAACAAAGTTGTTTTTTGCAGAGACATTATTACATTGAACATGCGGGGGACACCACTGCAACCCCCCAATTATTTTTTCTTCAAGGGGAGCAGGAGACATCCCTGCAACCTGTCCCCATACATAATGTCACCATATATGTTGCCAATGTCTTTTCCCGGCAACATTATGTATGGGGACATTATTACCCGATACCCTTCTGTGCTCTTGCTCTCCAGCCATTCCTGCACTGCCCTCTTCCAGACCTTCCCTCCCAGAATCTGACACACTGGCCATGGAAATGTAAGCTAAATCCAGGAGCTCCAGGGCAGCCTTGCCCAGACTCTTGACCACAGCAAGGGAGAACCTCCCTTGTCACCTCTATCACCTGTTTGCCCTGGATGCCTCTGCCAGTTATCAACCCCTCCTCCCCCTTGCTCTAGACCTGTACTTGAACCTAGCTACTGTGTTGTGCCAACTCCCTGCTTCTTTTCCCACAGAGATAGTGCAGTAGGTCTACAAGTTTAAAGTCAACTGTATTTTGAACCTAGCTACTGTGTGCCTCCCCCGCAAATTTCCCACACAAGAATTGGGCACTGCTCCTTAACTCCAATTCCTGTCTTCTCCTTCCCTCCTCAGACGAGCCTACACGGTACACCACATTTTGTCCTTCCACACTCACGCAGCTAGCGTGGACGTCGCTCTTGACTAAGGCTGCCTGTGGCCTTCCCTGCACCTTCCTGCGCTCAGGGCTGAGACAGCTGATCATCCACTATGGCAAGCAGCTCCAAAGTTAGAGGGGCACTCTGGTGCACCAGAAACCAGCCCACACCCTCAACCAGACCCCACCCCTACTCACCTCCCCGCGCTCTTCTTTCTGGCCCCTCAGAGAGGACACCCATTCCCCCAGACAACCCCTCTGCCTCACATACACAGGCCTCCATCCAAACCCTCCCAATCCACCTGCACCCAACCTGGCCCATTCTACTCCACCCCAGACCCCCCCACTCAATCATGGCTCCCCCCCCTTTGCCTCCCTAAGCGCTGCCCAGGCTACCCTTGCAATGACCCATCAATCCGCTGTCCCTCACACACTCCACTGGCACCCCAGAATCACTTAAAACACAGACACTGCACTCCCCGGGTCATTCCATCTCTGCCCTCCTCATTATAACTCTTTTCCAAATATTTCAGATCCCCCTTCACAGTCTTCCCTAATTCACCCAACCCAGTGAAAGTGCTCTTCAGCCTATCTTGCAGCACTCCGGGCACTGGCTCAAGACTCCTCCCGCCCTGCTCCTCTAGAAGTCTGCACCTTGATCCTGTATCCTTCCATAGAAGACACCCTCCAGACCTGTCCCCTACAACACTAATTCCACACGACTGCCCCAATCGCCACCCTTCCCAGCTTCCACACCTCAACTCGGTGCCCCATCCTGCTATCCTCTCATCCCCCCACCCCTCCACTGCCACACCCACTAACTCATTAAGGCCCCTCACAAGCCCCCTTCTCAAACAACATGATTTGATTTTGAACATTTATAATGTGCGCAAAACAGAGTTAACCGTATGCAGGCACAGCTGGAGCAACAAATGAAACCAAGGACAATTTGGGGAAGCCAGGTCAATACAGGCAACATAAGGAATCTCAAACCCCTGTCATCCCGTTATTTTAAGGGCCTTATGAAACGGGTACACAGTTGAGAGCTCTAATCTTTTGTGGAAAACTTCCACGGTTTGGGGCCATAAACTGTGAATCTTCTGTCTCCCCTTGACACGCATGCAGAAGGGGTAACTGTCAACAGCAGTTGATCCCCAGAATGTAGTGTCTTTGTTGGCTAATAGCAGCCGATTTTATCACCCAAATAAAGGGGTGGCAAGGCTGTTCAAACATTTATAAATCAGGCAGGCCACCTTACAGTTAATTCGGTCTCCCACAGCTAACCAATCAAGTGACCGGCGAGAAGCTGATACATGGGCAGACTTTCACAGCCGACAGGCCACTCACTGCGTCATTCTGGTCTGCTGTGGTTCAGCTGGAATACCAGCAAGGTGACTGTTGCAATGGTCCAGATGTGAGTTCACAAGTGATCCCACAACTGCATGATCGCTGCCCGGAACAAATGGCAGCGCTTGCCGCAGTAGGCGCAATGAATAGAAAACCGCATACTCCTTGGCACTAACCTGGCCTTCACTATCAAGATTATCCTGCCAGATCCAACCTAGGTTTTTAATCTTGGTAGGGAAATCCAGCTCTGCCCCCAGAAAACATGGTACATGGGGACACTTTGCTGCAAAAAGTAGATGTTTGAGCCCAAACAAAGCAATTTGTTTTATTGGGGTTAAGTTGAAGCTGGTTTTCTGCCATCCATTTACTCACTTCGAGGCACTGTTTGACCCTCAGAAATGATTCCTCAATGCTGCCTGATCTAATGAATACCTGAGTATTATCGGTGTAAGAATGGATATTCACCCTGTGACTCCTCGGGATACCCATTAGTAGTCAAAGATAGATCTTGAATAAAAAGGGACGATAATGAGGAGCCTTTTGGAACACGCAGCCCAAAGATATTGGGTCTGAAATAAACCCACCAAATTTACCCCGTTGTTGACTATCAGAAAGGAAAGCTGAACCATTTATTGGCATATTTAGACATTTCAAATTTCATTCCGGCAGCCGAGTAGAATGTGATGATTCACTGTGTCAAAGGCCATGGATAGGTCCATGTTAGGAAAGATTCCTCTTTACTATTTCACCTTTCCTTCCATTTCTCTCGATCCCCAAACGTTTTGCTTTTATTTTTTAATCGGACTTGTTCTTTTTACAGCGCAGTGACGTCTTAAGCTTCACTTCACTGGTTTTTGCTAATCTGTTATAGGCGGAAAATGACATGTCCTTCAGGATGTCAGTACTGGGCAACATAGTTTCCCTTAGTCTAGTTACTCTACTACTTTTAGTAACTTGTTATCACTTGTGCTAACCTTTTATCATTATACAATGCAGCTTGCAATGCAGTACAATAGAGTACACTTTTTGTTTTGCTCTAGACTAACTCTGAGGATGTTTGGTTACTCTAGGTGTGCTAAATGCACAAGCTGGTGGCAGCAGTGACTTCTTTACCATTTGTTGTTGTATTTCATTTTAGCCTCACCACATTTACCGTGTTTGACTACTGACTGCGGCTAGTGGTCAAACATGGCCATACCACGAGATATATTGCTTGTTCTTTGGCCATCTTATCTTTTAGCCTTCTTCCTGGCCTGTGAGGACAGGAAAATGCTTATATGGACTTCCAGTGCCCGGGAAAGCGGAGGCTTTTGGGGGCGGGGCTACCGGAGGGCTGCGTGTATTTGCTGCCAGGAAGTCGGCTGGGACTGTCTGGTCCCAATTCACATACTCGTACCAGACAGTCTGGGTGGAAGGAATGCGTTTTGCTGCCAGTGGTCGTGATTGGACCACTGCTGGGGTGTGTGTGTGTGTGTGGGCCAGATCTCTCATTGGCTAGTGGGGGCTTCTGCTCTTACCTGGCTTTTAGGATAAGAGGACCCCTGCACCCACTCTAGAGAATTCCTGGATGAAAACTGAAGGAGCCAAGACTCCTGTCCAGCTACACGACTTGCATGGAGACTGTGGTCCCATCTGAAGAAGGCTTGGTGGCCAACTTCTGCTGCTGCCCTGGTAGAGCCCTGTCCTGTGGAAGCTCTCCAGCAGTCCTGCGAAGGAGCTGCGATCCTTGGAGTGGAGGGAACATCCAGTCTCAACATCAGCTTGGAGTCCTACAAAGAAGAGCCTTCGGAAGCTCTGAGTTTGGGCTACCATGCTGCAGACAGCACCAATCTGAGTTGAGTCCTGGAACTTGGGAGATCCTTGGCTTGTGAAACAAGACTTGCCTCTGTGGAATTTCATGGTCTGAGCATCAAGGGGACCTGAGATAGGAGGGAAAGTCTGACCGTGGAAAGCGAATCTGTTTGCGTCCAGCTTCATAAACTATGGGGAACATTGGCCAATACTAATCTGTACCTTTTCAGGGTTTTGATATGTATTTTTTCCATACACCAGTAATTGTATGTATGTATCTAATTTTAGTGTCGTGTGATAATATTGCCTGTTAGTCTTTTTTCACTGTTATTTGGCCATAAGTAAAGAAGTATTTTTATACCGGTTTGCCTAAGTGTGTTCCTTGGCTATTTCACGGTGTACTCATTGTGGACCCCTTACAAGCTCGCCACATCTTGACTTAGCCTAGGCCACTCACCTTGCTACCTTGGACACAATGGCTTCAGCTCCCAGAGTTGTCTGTCACAATATAGGTTGGCCTTCCATACATCTGTCCACCAGTCCAGAGTTTAGAATATTCTTAATAATGGTGGCCGTGCCAGAGCTGCAAATAGAACTGAAGCCTGGCTCAGTGAAAAGAGTACTATGGGCTGAAGTTTGGATGGAAACTTGGGGGTCAGGGGACGGAGTATACAATGTTCCAGCAGATATTAAACATCTAAATAGACTTCCCAAATATTTAGAAAAGTTCCCTAGTGCATACCACCATGACAGGTTATCCGATTCAAAAGAACCTGTTACTGTCCATGGAAGTCTTCAGCTGTAGAAATGGAGGGAGCGCTGCTGATAAGTCTTGTCGATTCTGTAATAAACAGGTTGAATCACTGAACCTTTGATTAAGGAATGCCCCAGGGTGAGTGACTGGTGATCATTTTGTTTGGGAGGTTTTAGATGGGGAAAACGGGTGATAATGAGGAGGAATGGAGGGAATTTCTATCTGGAGTCACTGATTTTAGGCTAACGAGTGCTTTGATAAAATTCTTAGATGAAATCTTTTTAAATGAATTGGATGATAATGATAATCAATTGGGAAAACTATAAGTAGGATGATAGGCTGACCATTTGTAATGTTAAAATGTTATCTTGTGGGAATGGCAAGTCAGAAAGGTTTTAAGACATTTTTATGATGCATTGATGTAATTGCATTGTGAAGTTGTTCACTTTTTTGGTCTTGTTAAGCTAAGACTTTTTGATGAGATTGATGGATTTAGTTGTTAAAAGTTTGTAATAAACTATATAACAAAAAAGTATCAAAAATCCATCCCAACACTCCAGCATTGCCAGCAAAGACATGTCTCCTTCATCCGGGACGCTTAACAGGTCATCCTGAACAGCCAACAGGGATGTCTCAGTGCCAAACCAAGGCCAGACCCTGGATTGAAAGGAAACCAATAATGGTAACACCTCCACGTATTCCTGTAGTTTGCAGATGACCACCCTCTCAAGAACGTTACATGGTCATGGAAGACCAAAGAATGCACCCAACATCCCTCACAATGCCCCGGAACAGTGGCACTTGCAGAGTATCTCCTCACCTCCCAACAACTACCAAACTATACCCCTCCCTGCCCACCCAAACCCTTTGCCGCCTCACACTGCCTTCCCCAGGAGATCTTGGTCCCATCCTTCACCCACCCCAATACAATACACCCACCTCTGCACCCCCTCCCAGTGGGCAGCTACCCCCTAGACGTCCCCTCCATCCTCTTCCCATCACTGCAAACGCCCATCCTAGCACCCCACTATCATGCATCCTAATTAAGGCCATATCGGTCGCCCAAAATCGCCATAACGTATACGACTTGATATCCTCTGAAGACCCGAACATCCTTTTCATCACAGAAACCTGGTTCTCCAAGGACCTATGACCCATTGTGCAATAGGCCTTTCCCCCAGGCTACACCCTTATCGTTCACAACAGAACCAGCAGGGCAGGTGGAATTGACATCCTCTACAAATCCCACATCACTGTTTCACACGCAACAAGCCTGCAACGCAGACCGAATGTTTTAGTGACATTTCTCATCTTCCCCACTCTCACAGCTTCCTACTCATACACAGACCCCCCCGGCTACAATAGAAAATGTGCAGAATCCCTCAGCGATTCTATAGTGGCCATCCTGGTTACTCGCCTCTCCCTCACCATGCTAGGGGATCTCAACATTCTGATACATAGATGGTGGACTGACCTGTCACCTCCAAATAGGACTGTGTGCCCATCAGATCAAAGCTTACAGGGCAGACATTTGGAAAGCTAAAAAAAATCCTTCTACTGGAACAGAATCTCCACCGCCATCCAGGAACTTTACAAGATCATCTGAGAATTTAAGGCCCCGCTTTCCACACCCAAGCACTCTGATGCTATCTGACCACTTCCACAACATAGCAGTGAAAGAAACCACACCATCAGCGCTAAATTAGCAGCACTATTTTACCGCCTCCTAGATGCCTGTCCGGGCTCACAGATCCACCCACCCGCTCTTCTCTGCCTTCTCTTCCATTTCCCAACCTCAATTCCCTAAGCTACTAGCCAGTAGCTGCCCCTCAGGGTCTCCTATAGACCCCTGTCCCCCTACTCTCCTAAAAGTTTACTTTTCCTCAACCTGTGCCAGCAGCCTTGCAATATCCATCATTAACACATCCTTCACTTCTGGCATGCTCCCAATAGTTTTGAAGACATCCCACTGCTCAAATAACCCTCCCTTGACCCTGTTCTATCGGCCAACTACAGACTTCTCTCAAGCAACTGCTTCTTAGCCAAACTAATGTACGGAACAGCTTACTCCCAGCTTTGCCGCTTCACTGAATCCAACTTCCTGCTCAACCCTGCCCCATCTGTATTCAGACCTACCAGGAACTGCATCACCCCTACCCTCCATCTGGGATGATCTCAAAAGAATCCCGGCCTCTGAAGGCTGTGCCGTCCTTATCCTTCTCAACCTCTCAGCGACCTTTATTATTATTATTTTTTTAAATTTGGATTTTTATTCATTTCAAACATCAGTAATAGACATACAGGTGGGTACATGTGATCACATGATAGCACAAAGAAGCAATTTCCCTATCACCTGAGTCAATTTTTAACATTGACTAATCATCACCCCCTCGTGGGAGAACGTTTTAATCCCATACCCCCCCTCCCATCCACCCCTTGTCCATTGCACATACAACTTCGGATTCTTCAGCGTTTGTCGTGGCAATTTGTGGCAAGCGACATGCTGTGTGGCGCTGAGCAACGTTCGGTTTGGAGTTTGTTGGATGCACAGTGTAAGTTTGTGACAGGCATGCTAAATTGGCGGATTGCCCTGAGGTGTCCTATCCGGGCCAGGCGAGGATGTTGCTTGGCTTTGCGGTGCGCTGGGTCGTTGATCACTGAATTTGAAATGTATTGATTGGCAAAGTTGCACCAGGCCTCTTCATGTCGAGCGGCCTTGTCATGGAGTGCCACCGTGATTTTTTTCCATTGTGTAGATGTTTGTTGCGATCTGTATCCAGTCCTTTTTGGTCAGGAGTTGTAAGGACTTCCATTTAATGACTATGCTCGCTCTAGCGGCCAGTAGCAGGGAGGATACCAGTCCTCTGACTGTAATCAGCTCATCGTCCTCTTCTTCCAGACCGAAGAGGATCATAAGAGGGGACAGTTCCCTTTCTATGCCGTCTAGCTGCTTGATCCATCCTAGGACCTCCTGCCAGTAGATGGGGGCCTTGAGGCAGCCCCACCACATGTGCCAGTAGTCGGCATCCATGCCACATTGACGCCAGCACCTGGGGCTAGAGGACTGGAACATTCTGGAGCGGCGGTGTGGGCCTACTGCCATCTGTGGAGTAGCTTTTTTGCGTGTAACTTGTATTGGGCTGCGATTGACATTTTAGATGGAGTTTCACAAATTTTGTCCCTAGCTTTTTGGTCAAATTCTCTACTGAAGTCTTTCTCCCATCTCTCTTTCAGGTGTGAGGACAGGGGTTGATCCTTTATGATCAGAGCATTGTACATGCGTGCTATTAGGCCCTTATTTATGGTGGTCATGTCCAAAATTGTTTTGAATGGCGTGAGTGCCCTCTGTGTTTTGTTCTTCCACTCTTTCCTGGATAATACGCCCTTCAGTCGGAGGTACCGAAAAACCGGGATCGGGTGTAGTTGGAGGGCTTCCTCAAGATCTGTAATTGAAATGAATTTCACGTTTTTCTACAGCTGGCCTACTCTCTCAAGTCCCGCGTCGAACCAGATTTGGTATCTTGGGTGTTCGGGGATGTGCTCCCTGATTGCAGGAGACCAGAGATGGCTCAGGGGGGAGGGCCACGTGCTGACTCCGGACATTCCCTTTCCTTCCTTCCATATGTTCCACAGCGTCCCCAGTATCGGGTGGTCGCGCAATCTTCTCATCAGTTTCAGCCTGGGGTCCCATAACCACTCGGTGAGAGTAACAGGGGTCAGCTTGTCATTGTCTAATTGGATCCATCGCAGGTCTCTTCTGTCACACAGGTAAGGGATCAGGATCCTAAGCTGGGTTGCCTGGTAGTATCGTTCTGTGTCCGGTAGACCTACTCCCCCGTGCTCTTTAGATAATATTAGGGTGTCGTAGGATAGTCTAGGTTTTTTCCCATTCCAAAGGAAATCTAAAATGGCTTTCTTGACTTGTTTGAAGAATTGTTCTGGGATTGTGATGGGAAGGACCTGAAAGGGGTACAGGAAACGAGGGATGCTCACCATCTTGATGGCATTCAGACGTCCCATCCAGGAAATCGTGAGAGGTTTCTATTTTGCAAGGTCCGCTTTGAGGGCATCGAGGAGTTGAGGGAAGTTCGCCTCATAAAGATGTTCAAGATCTCTTGTTAGGTTGATCCCCAGGTATCTCAGTGTCGGACCTCCGATGATTAGTCCTAGGGTCTTAAGGTCCGCCCGGTGGTCCGGGGAGGGCTTGTGGAGCGGGAAGAGGACCGATTTGGTTTTGTTTATTTTGAAGCCTGAAAGTGCGCCATAGTCTTCAATCAGGTGGATCACTCGGGGAATCGATGACATCGGATTGAGAACGTGAAGCAGGATGTCATCTGCGTATAGGGCCAATTTGTACTCTCTGCCACTCACTCGCAGTCCCTCTACATCAGGGTTTGCTCGGAGTATGTGGGCGAGGGGTTCCAGCAATAGCGCAAAGAGATTTGCCGAGAGAGGGCATCCTTGTCTTGTTCCTATGCTCAGGGGGAACCAGCGGGAGTATTGGGAATTTACTGCTACCAAGGCACGTGGTGTCATGTAGAAGGCTTTGATCCCTCGTCGAAGAGCAGGTCCTAGGCCTACTTTCATTAGCGTGGCCTCCAGGAATTGCCACTCAACTCTGTCGAATGCCTTCTCGGCGTCGATCGAAAATAGTGCAGGCATGTTTGGCATTTTCCTGGCCTCGTGTATGAGGTGGAGGGTCTTCCGGGTAGAGTCCGCACCCTGCCTCCCAAGGATGAACACCACCTGATCATTATGGATTATCGCTGGCATGTGAGATTCAAGGCGCACGGTAAGGACTCTCGTGTAAATCTTTGCGTCAATGTTCAAGAGGGAGATTGGACGATAGGAGGCGCACAAGGTGGGGTCCTTGCCTTCTTTGGGTATGACTGTTATTAATGCTTCTGAGAAGGTCTCCGGCGCGATGCCTGATTGAAGTATGTTATTAAAAAGTTTGACAAGGAATGGGAGGAGGACATCCTTAAACATTTTATAGAAGCCCGCTGTGTTACCAGGGCTTTCCCCGCGGGTAGCCTTTTGATCGCCTCTTCAATCTCCTCTCCCGTGATCGGGGAATCTATGGTTTGTGCCACGTCCACGGGGAGGGACGGGAGGGACACCTTGTCCATATATTCGTTGATCCCCTCTGGGTGTGGGGTAGCGTCTGAAGAATACAGCTTTTCGTAGAAGTCGGTGAAGACTTCCGGGATGTTGGGAGGACGATGGTCATGGGGTGTCTCACCGTTGTGTATTGTTGGGACCCATCGCTCTTTGCGTTGCCCTCAGAGTCTTGCGTCTAGTAAGGCACCTGCCTTATCTCCGTGTTCGTATTGTTTCTGCTTGAGGCGTTGGAGTTTATTCACGATGTCATCAGTTTCTAATTGCCGCAATTCTTCCCTCTTGTTACTGACTAGTTCTATGTTGTGTAGTCTGTCAGGGGCTGAGGATCGGGTGATGAGATCAACTTGAGAAATTTCTTTTCGGTGTCTGTTTCCTATGAGTTGGCGTTCTCTTTTTTTTGGTGGCCCCCTCCTTGATGAGTAGTCCCCTCCAGGTGGCTTTACCTGCTTCCCATACGGTATTTAGAGAGGTGTCGCCTGTGTTATTTTGTTCAAAGTAATGGGTGATGCCCTGCTCTAGCTGATCTTGAAAAATCTGGTCTTTGAAGAGTGTCTCGTTGCATCGCCATTTAGAGCTCCTTTGGGGGAGGGCCATCGGGTCAACAGTAACTGTGACCGTGTCGTGGCCAGACCATGTTATAGGAGTTATGTCCGCTTTGGCCATAGCCTCGGTGAGTTGAGGGGTGAGGTGTATGTAGTCAATTCTGGTGAACGTTGCATGTGGTGCTGAGTAGAAAGTAAAGCCTGTCGAGTTCGGGTTCATATGTCTCCATGTGTCCTTGAGGTTGTAGGCCTCCATCATATCCGCGACCTGTGAGCAACCAGGCCCAGCTGGGGGGGGGGCTGCGAGTGGGTTGCCTGCTTGTCTATCTAGGTCTGGATCCATCCATGAGTTTAAGACCCCTCCGAGGATCACTTCGCCTTCTGCTTCAATCATAATCTTGGGGACTGTTTGTTGGAGGAACCTGGACTGACCAGTGTTGTGCGCGTATATGGATGCGAGCGTGAGGATGGTGTTCTGTATTTTACCGACAAGTAAAAGCGCTCTACCACTTACGTCTGCCCAGGTTTTGAGGTGTTCCAACCGGATTGCGCTGTTGATTAGGATGCAGACTCCGGCTTTCTTAAGGGGCCCGGAGCTCCAGTATTCGATGCCAGCTTTGACGCCCAGAATCCTCCTTTCCTCCCCCTGACATATCAGGTCTCCTGTAGAAAGAGGATGTCAAGTTGTGCTCTCTTCAACTCTCTGTAGACTAGTGATCTCTTGGTGGGAGAATTTAGTCCCTTAATGTTCAATGTGCCAATTTTGAGTGTGCCGTGCCTGTCACTTTGGTTGTCATATCCAGCAGTCAGAAGTGCGCTCTTTGAGTTTGCTCATCATGTTGTGTCGCTCGCCGCGGAAGGTCGCTGTAAAGGAAGTATTCAAATAAGCGCCACTGAAAAACTGAGACACTACCATTTTCCGCTTCCCTCCCCCCACCCCTTTAGGGTATTGAACATCATACCCGTTGCCCTCTGTCTTGTCCTGTTGCTCTTCAGTCTTTCGATGAGGGTCTGTGTCTGAATGTGGTGGCGTCCGAGTTGGACTGGATGTGAACAGCCGGTCTACTGTCGGACCACCAGCAGGGGTTGTAACAACACGGCCCCGTCAACAACTATCATCGACATAACATTTTGAGCCCCCGGCCCCCCTTATATAAAATTGTGTAACAAACAACTTTATGTTAAACAACAACTTATACTGTGAACTAGTAGATATAATGATACATGCGGTTTCCGGAGTCTTCGCTCGTCGGCATTTTGTGTTTGCGCTCCTGGCAATTCACGGGTCATGAGATGGGACCAGTAATAAGGGAGTGCCTAGGTCCGGAATATAGATGGGTCCTTTGCAGGAACTCCTGAAGCGGACGTCGCAGGAATACAGAACTTAGGCGAACAATATCACTTGTTGTCTGGCGTGTCATTGGGTCACCTGTACTTTCTGGAGCCCTTTACTCGTTTTCTTCTTGGGCCCTGGAGTTCCCATCTCGATCTTTCCTGTGCCGGGGCGTCCTGTGTTCCCTCCCTCGGGGCCGATCTAAGGAGGTCTGCGATGCATTCTCGGATTTCTTCCTCAGAGCGGAGTAATATCTTCCTGCTACCAGGTTCAAACGGGAGGGAAAAGGGATATCCCCATCTGTATCTCGTGCCTTGATCTTTGAGCCATCTTGTGAGGGGGCTACAGAGACGGCGTAGGGCCAGTATGAGCGAGGATCGGTCCTGGAAGATGGTGATTTGGGCCCCCCCAAGGGTGAGGGTGCCTTCGGTCCTGGCTTTAGCAAGTATCCTTGTTCTGTCCTGATATCTGTGGAAACTGGCGAGGACTGATCTCGGGCCACCTGGGGGGCCACCAGCTCTGTGAATCCTCTCGGTCTTGAGTTCATCAATGTCTTTGTCTGCCGTCAGGAGTTTGACGATATCGTGTATAGTATGTTTGAGGTCTTCTTCTGTTTCCCCTTCTCTCTCCGGAATCCCAAAAAAACGTAGGTTGTTCCTTCTCTCTCTATTTTCTAAATCGTCCATTTTAAGGTGAATCTTGTCCTCCCTCTTCTCTATGTTTCGTATTCTGAGTTCCATTTGGGCTTCCAGGGTGTCGATTGAGGCTTGATTGTTCTCGACTCCCTCCAGCCGCTCCTCAATATTGTCCACCCTCTGGGTCATCTTGTCCATTTTACCGCCAAGGTTGGCCCCATGTTCCGGATTTCACTTAGAAGGGCGGTGATGTCTCCCTTGGTAGCTGCCGCTCTCGTCTCTGAGGCATCTAGTGACATTGCTCTTGGTTCGGGAGCCTGAGGCAGCGGAGTATAGACGTATTTGGCTAATTTACTTTTAATGTTCATAGGGCAGTTGCATGTGAGGAGGCACACGCCCCGAGAGCGGGGGCCTTACCCTCTGCCCTGGTGTGCTGGGAGGCATGTGGGCTGTGTTGCGGGGCGCTGGGGTGGTGTTCCTTGGATCGGGAGCCCTTAGATGGGAGGAGGCACACCCCCTGGGTCCAGGGGCTCTACCCTCCATTCAGATCAATTTCCGTTGGCGGGCTCAGTGCTGTGTCAAGGAGGCCCAGGTATCGGAGGCAGCCCGCGTAGAGGCTCCGGGGAGATTGCGTGGGGCGGGGCCCCTGATGAGGGGGTCTTGGCTTCAGGGGGGGTGGAGGGGTGAGCACTTCAGGGTATTCCGTTAGTCTCTATTGTTGGTCCACCTATCCACGTCCTGGTCGGGTAATAGGTTGGTGCTTTTCCAGGGGAGGGCACATGCCCCAGATTTGGGGGTCCAACCCTCTGCTTAGCCTTGGTGCAAGGTTGAGTGCTTTGTCGTGTGAACTGTGGCCTCAGGTAATGCAGTCCACTGGGATTATGTGGGTGGCTTTGGTTGAGAGCAATGAGATCTGAAATCAAAGGGGTACTTTCGCTGGATACTTTCACTCAGTGGGAGGGAGGAATCTCTTGGTTATAGGATTGTTGCTGACCTTCGGGGGGAGGGGTTAGACAAACATGGGTCTTCCTGCGCTGTTCTCCTGCGGGAGTTGTGTCTCTGCGGAGGCATTGAAGGAGCATCAGATGAATCTGCCCCCCATGAGGATGGCTGGGAGAAGCAGCGCTTGTGCGGGGGACAGCCCTGGGACAATTTCACTATGCGGTGCCCTCGTAGCTGGATGGCGGGAGTGGCACACCGTGTGCAGGGGGTGACTTTAGTGGCATGTGGGGTCACTGTTGCACGGAGCAGGGGCCGACGTTGTGGCCAGTGTGTGAAGTTGCTGGGCCAGCGGCTTTGTCAGGAGGGTGGGGCCGCTCTCTGTGGGTTCTTTGTACTTTGCTCGATGGGGTCCCTCCGGGGGTATCGGGGAGAGGGTGCTGAGGGCGTCTGGCGTGTGGATGGCCCACCCCAGGGCCCCCGTTGTGTGGGGCAAGGTGGCTGATGGGGTGGCCTCCTTGGGCCTGTGCATCGTCTTTGGTTGCGGCGCTGCTGGGTTCCCAATGGTAGCAGAGGGTGGGGGCCTCTTCAACATCCCCGCTTAGTGGTTCAGGTTCAGACTCCGGGTAGCGCACGCTCCGGGAAGGAAAATGGGCCCTAGTTCGGGCGAGGCGCTACGGAGCACTTCAGGGGGGGTAGGCACTCACCCGCTCCACAGGTTAATTCTGTCCGTCGTGGGGCCAGTGCCTGGAGGCTCATCGGCGCCGCACTGGTAGTGCGTGCGGGAATGCCTGCAAAGGGCGGTCGTCCGGCTCTCGAGGAATGCTGGAGCGGTGGGGTGGCCGTGGCTATCCCAGGAGTCACAGCAGGGTCCGGATCCGCCATGTGGGGGTGGAGGGAGGGGTCGAGTTCCGCGAGCCACGTGTGAGCGTGGCTTTCCTTTCAGTTGGTGACTGCGTGGGTGGGGGGGTGGCCCATTCAGATGGGCTTTTCTCTGGGATGGGGGGTCCAATTTATGTTGGGTTTTCGCTCAGAGTTTGGGGGGTGATTCCGACGGCTCAATCCGCTGTTGTTGGGCATGGGGGGGCAAAAGTGGGGGCTCTGATCACTTTTGGGGCCCGTGGACCGAGAGCTCACACGGAGGTGATCATCGTCCGTGCGCCCCCTGGTGGACAGTTCTCAGCGACCTTTAACACCATTGACCACCACACACTCACTGACAGAATGCACTCACTTGTCATAGGGAGCGTTGCATTGAAGTGGTTGACCCCCTTCCTCTCCAACAGATTGTTGATTATGTACATGCCTCCTTTCTCCTCTTGATTACCCCTGCTCTACAACCTCTACCATAGCCCCCTCCCTGCTCCTACCTTTTCACACGCCTGTCTTGCTGCTGCTGCTACTACTGCGCAGATGACACCCAAATCAACTTCAAGATTCCAAAAGACACTTCCACCCCCTCTCACAATTTCACCTCACAATAATCAACCACTCAATTCAGGAAAAACTGAAATCATAATATGTGGGAAGACTACCCTCTTCACCCAACCCACCTGTTGGCTGCATTCCCTAGGCCCTCCCCCACCCTTCTCCAATGCTGTAAAGAACCTTGGATGCACCATGGACGCAGGTCTGACTATCATATCAACTGTGTCAAAAACATGCGATTTACACATATGCATTCTCTGAAGCGTCTTCCCAAACCTCACCTATCCTCCGAGTTGCTGCAATTGCGACCATTGTCCTCTCTCACCTAGACTATGCAAATGGCCTATATCTGGGCGGCCCTGCATCTCAACTCAGAAAACTGAGTCCAAAACACTGAGGGCTGGGACCAGGTGGAGCCTGGCTGCAGGGAGCCCATCAGACCCATCCTTCATATCCTGCACTGCCCCCCCTGTCAGGCAACAGTCCACCTTCAAAGCTATGTGCATCACACACCGTGCACTGCACAACACAGGCCCAGGATAACTACAACACAATCTCACCCCCTAGCAGCCCAACAGAAACAAGATCTGGCACAGCTCTCCTCCTGGTAATTTTTTCTGCTAAATCTACCAAAATAGGGGGAATCCTCCTCCTCCATTCAACCACCCTCAAAATGGAGCTCTATCCCTTTTAGCATCCGCTGCATAGAGGAGCACCTCTCCTTCCGGAAGGCACTGAAGAACCTGGCTCTTCCACCTATGCTCTTGTCTGACCTAATCCACCTGCCAGGTAAACTCTGCTTCCAACTGGTAGGCAGGGGTATCAATGAGTCACACTAGGAGACTCCAAGGCAGTGCCGAGCTGCACAGAATACTTTGCTGGTCTAGTCTCCCTGTTTGCTGGTCTAGTCTCCCTGTTCAGTTTGGATGCTTTGGATCCTTATAACTTTTTCTGTAAAGACTTTTTAATTCCTTTTACAATGTGCCTATGGTGAGCTGGTGGCAGCGGATATTTGTATACTAGGTTTTATATTTGTGCACTTTTACTGCCAGGGGACACTTAAGGTGGCTAGCACCCTAAAATGGCTGTGACACAAGGTTTTTGCTTTTGCTTTGGCCTTATTGTTCTTTTTCCTTGTCAGGTCAGAAAATTCCATATATGGAAAGTCCTTAAGCTGCTGCCCCAGTCCCAGAACACATCCAGGTCCCTGAATGTCTGATGTAGGACAGATGCGGTGGCCAGTGGCTATCCATGGTTGGATAGCCACTGCTCGTTTGAATGGTGCGGATACTTACTGTTGGTAGACCTGGGCTAGCTTCCAGTTCAGATCTTTGATAATCCCCTCCAGCTCCTCTCCCACCCATAAAGTACCAACCCCAAGTGGTTCACCACGCCACCTGAAGGCGTTCAAAACCCAAAATCGCTCCCTCGTGTGCAAATGGCCAGCTTACAGAATTCCTCAAAGCAAGTTGGTGATGTATGAGTCTTGGAATGTGTGAGTGAAGGTTCCAGCCCTGGTCAGTTGGTGAACCCCTGCCTGGTTGATGGGCTGCCTGTGTTAATGTCCTTTATGTAACTTAAATGACTGCCTGTAAAGATACCTGTGAAGATATTAATAAACCTGGCAAGTCAACCATAAGAAGGTATGCGAGTCACTTCGTAACAATGGTGACGAGTCGGTCTTTCTGACAAGGAACCTGCGTGCTGATGCTGGACAACCTGCTGCAGAGGGTGCAGGAAAAAGGAACAGGACGACACTGCCCCTATCCCAAGTAAGGCCCATCACCCAGGGCCGGAAGGGGGAAGCAGGAAGACAAAGCCCCTATGTATGGACTAATCACGGGGTCCCAAAGCTGAAAAAGCCCCCATAAGGAGGGACTAGCTGTCCATGAGAGCCTGAGAGAGCTACGTCTTGGGGCTTGAGAAGCAGGACAGGGATCTGCCCCACATCTGGAGGAATAGGCTGCTCATCAACCAAGGAGAGCTTACTCCTGGGGCTGAAGAAGGAAGCTGTCCCATACCTTTCTGAAAGGGAAGTCGTCCCACAAGCAGGAATAAGGGGGACTTGTGTTCCATAAGCGGGATAGGGAGCAACCATATATTGGTTAGCTGGATTAATCTGGAGACACACGAATTTGTATGATATCTGAGTTAGTATTTTGGACTGCAAGCAATGTGTCCCCGTGAATCATTAGGAGCAACGGTGAACCGTTTATGTGATGAACTGTCTGGTAGTGCTCCTAATAGATTATAATTTCCCAGGATAATTGCACTAAGAAGACGTTCGTGCTTTGTTTGTTGCCTCTTGACATTTGGAGGGTCGTGAGGAGGAAACAGTATCAGCAGTGCGGTGGTTGCACAGTGTGCTAAAACATGTAGGAAGAGATGTTCCCATTAGGGTAGCATGCGGGCTCCTTTGTGCGTTGAGGGCGAGCCGAGCGCTCAGGCATGGATGGCGGTTGGACTAGCCAGAGCTCTTAGAGGTGCGGCAGGCATTGTAGGAATGGTGACGTAGGTGTCCTGCAGAAAGTGTTGGCGATCATTTTGAACGCTGTCCGTGTCAGAACTCTGCTACGGTGCCTTTCCTCTGTGAAGCTGTTGCCGTATTGTTGACTTGGAAGCGTTCGAGAAAAGAACTTTAAAACGCTGGTGAACGTGACCAGTGAGTGTTGGATGTATATTTCTGAACATATGGTCCCCGAGTCTCGCGCAAAGGAGCCAAGACTTTCTCGTCTGGAAAAACATCCACAAGCCAGTAGCGGCGATGCAATGCTGACACGGATGAGTAATTAGACAGCAGTGGTTTTTTGTCAGTTTCCAGATATCCATAAGAAGATGGTGCGTTTTGGACAATGGATTAAGGAAAATGCTTTTGCTAACCGTCGGATGTTACGGTAGCACCGTCGGAGCACAGCAGGTGTTCGGGGACTGAACAGGATGGTGACTCTTCCCTTGCATAGAGGCTTGATGTATCCTTTACTTTATTAGGCATTGCAGCAATATGTAATGCTTGGTATTTAACGTGTGCAGTGGACACTTTGAAATGTCACCGGACTCCTCTGCTGTGGGTGGTGTGTTTGGTTATGTGGAGAGGCTGTGTTTGGGAGCTATGGGTATGGAAGTGTAATAGTTGTAATCTATTGTCTTTTTTAATAACCCATTTGAGGATTTTCAGGATTGGAGTGCCATATTTTTGGGCACAAGGACTTTTATTCACAAACTTTGTTATTGTTATGATTGGACAGATGGTGTGAGTGCACGAGTGTGATGGCTCTAACACCTTGAGGATTTGCAGCTTAGGTTGCATAGTGACATGGACTTTTAGGTTGGGATTTGGGATGGATTGGGTGCATCTAATGTTTTGAAGACTATATGCTTTAGCCTTCATGATAATGTATGGTTTTTAAGGAACACATTTATTTATTTATTTATTGCATTTATTACTCGCCTAAACCCTTGGGTACCACGGCGATGTTACAGACAGCTTGGTTAAAACATTTCTTAGAGATTGCCAATCGGGCGCAGTGCATGTGAATACAAAATAATCATACACAAAGACATTTAATGCAGGGCTTCAGTACAGTGATATTTCCTGAAGCATGGAAGGGGATATTAGTCTTGGTTAAATAGCCACGTTTTCAGGGATTTCTTGAAGCCTGAGAACGTTTGCTCATTTTTGATGGGGTGGGGAAGAGTGTTCCAATATGTGGGTGCAAGGTATTGGAAACTACTGCCTCCTGCCTTGGTTGTCTTGTAACGGGGGATGGCTAGGAGTAGTTGACTGTTAGATCTGAGGGGCCTCTTTGATACTTTTTTGGTGATGGCGTGGTTGAGGTATATGGGGACACAAGAGTGGATGCATTTGAATGTGACGCACAGGGCTTTGAATGTGACCCTGGCTTTGATGGGGAGCCAGTGATGGTTTCTTCTGATATTTGAGATGTGATCTGACTTCCTTAATCCAAGGGCCGCCCGAAGGGCTTTATTTTGAATAAGCTGTAGTTTGTTTAGATTGGCTTTTGAGGTACCCAGGTAGAGTACGTTGCAGTAGTCGAGCCTGGATAAGATTAAAGCTCTTGCCAGCGTGATACAGTTGGTAGGTGTCAAGAATTCGCGACTGAGAGCAATAAGTTTTGAGGTGTAGGACGTAGAGGAAGAGAGGGCGTTAATGTGCTTGGTCATGGTGAGGTTGGCATCTAGGTAGACACCTAGTGTTTTTACATGTTTGAGTACTGATATGTTTGTGCCATCGATGTTGATGGATGAGTAATCAGCATGTAATGCTTCTATTTTGGATTGGGAGCCCACAATGAGAACCTCAGTCTTCTCATCATTGAGACAGAGGCTATATAGTGCCATCCAATTTTGGATTATGGCATATATTTTGTTGATAGTGTCGGTGTCTTGAGTGTAGTCTCCCGATAAAGGGATGAGGATCTGGGTGTCGTCTGCAAAGTTGGTGTAGATGACACCCATGTCATCTAGCGCTGAGAAGAGGAGTTTAGTGTATGCATTGTATAATGTTGGTGCGAGACAGGAACCTTGGGGGACACCAATGGGTACTATGATGGGGTCGGCGGCTTCTTTACCTATGGCAACCCTGGAGGTGCGGTCAGCAAGAAAAGATTTGATCCAGGTAGTAGCTTCGAAGGAGAAGTTGAAGTCTTTCGCTAGTGTGGCGCACAGTTTATTATGGTCTACTAAATCAAACGCTGCGGAGAGATCGAGTAGGAGGCGGATGCAGAGTTTTCCTGAGTCTCTGATGGTATCCATCTGGATTTTTAAGTCAAGGAGTGCCGTTTCTGTGCTATGGTTGGGGCGGAAGCCTGATTGCCTCGTGCCAAGGAGGTTGTTTTGTTCAAGGTGAGTTTGGACTTGGTTGTATGCTAATTTATCCAATATTTTGAGGAGAAATGGGACAGTTGTTATTGGCCTGTAATTAGTGGGCACAGTAGCGTCTAGGGTAGGTTTTTTCAGGAGAGGGGTGACCCAGGCTTCTTTGATGCTAGCTGGTACTAGGTTAGTACCACATTAATGCAAATGCAAAGAACAATGTTATGTAATCTGCATATTATGATGTGTGATGCTTGGTTGGGTTGGGTATGGATGGGAGCGGTTATGAGTGCCTTTAATCCTGTTTATGGATGGTGCTGACATACACGTTAGAAGCATAGATTCGCTGATGGTGAGTGTGCCTAGCCGACTTGTTTAACCTACCATATGCTGAGATGGGTTGTGATCTCAGCATAGTTTTAAGTATGGTATGGGTGCGTCTGTGGTAGGGGGGCGTACATGGGTTAACGGTATACGTTGGATTGTGGTGGTAGCGCCATCACTTCTGTGTGGAAGTGTCTGCAATAATTGAGATGCATGGTGAGGCCTTGTATATTTGTGCATGGTGGTAGCGCCACCATTACAGTAAGGGTGTGACTGTGTTTATAGTCATGCAGGGTAATAGCTATTCTCAGTGGTAGTAACTCCATCCAGACCAGGGGCGACTGTGTGTACAGTCCTGCTTGCGTTATAGCTATTGTGCTGGGTGGTAGCGCCCCCAGTTGGCTCGGGTGTGACCGTTATTACAGTCACACATGGGTAAAGAAGTATGTGTGCGGGTGGTAGTGCCCCCGGTGTTTGTAGGAGCATGTCTGTTGGTGATGGGCATGAAAGGTCACACATGTACTTCTATCTTGTGGTTGTGTACCACTAATGTTTTTCTTTTATTGCACGCAGGCTGTTGTTCCTGGCTGCACTGCGTGCCTATTGAAGACTCGTTCCACCTTTCAGGGTTTAGAGTGTGCCTGTATTTAGTTGTTGTCGACCATTGGACTTGTTAGTGCTGCCATTGAGTTAAGTAGTTAGGTCAACCCCATGTTCTTTTGGTGGTCTTGGAGATGGCTGGCCAGCTTCTTCAAGCTGTTGCAGGATCTGTATATCTTGGTGTGGTTGGGTGGGCTCTGTTGGCATAGTCCATATATGTAATTGTTTGTATGTTTGTGATGCAGACATAGTTGGCGATGTCTGGTAGCAGTGTTTTTAGCAGTTTATGGGGTCTCTTGACAGGTATGGTGATTCTGTTGTCATTCTGGATGACTAGTATTGCGTCAGGATGGCAAGCTGTGCTTCAGGGTGGCAGCCTGGAGGCTCGCCTGTGGCGGGGGCGAGCGGAAGGATATATGTTATTTTAGTCATGGTTTGGTTTGTAGGGTAGTCTCAGCCTTGTGTATGGGCTGGTATGTGTCTAGAGTGTGAGTCTAGAGTCTGTTTGTGGCAGGGACAGGCAGAAGGTGATTTGTTGTTATTATTGAGGGTGACCTGGATTTGTACGTGAAGTTTGGAATCGCATTGCTGTAAGAGTATCTTGTGAAGTTTGTATGGTGGATGGTCGTGTGACTTGCCTGTCTGTAATGTGCTTGTTGTTTGTGTAGGTGTTTCGGTAAGGAGGGAGATGTGTTGTGTGTAGTGCTTAGTGTGTGCAGTGTGTTAATGTAAGGGGGGGGAGATGCGTTGTATATGTCTTGCCTGGGTGAGCAGGAATGTTGTGATGTCATGTGGAGTGTTGATGTATGAGTGTTGGAATGTGTGAGTGAAGGTTCCAGCCCTGGTCAGTTGGTGAACCCCTGCCTGGGTTATGGGCTGCCAGTGTTAATGTCCTTTATGTAACTTAAATGACTGCCTGTAAAGATACCTGTGAAGATGTTAATAAACCTGGCAAGTCAACCATAAGAAGGTATGCGAGTCACTTCGTAACAGGGCCCTCCAGGGAAGTGGATGACATCCCTTGCCACCCCCCAGAAGGGGTGAACACCTGTCAGTACCGCAAAGGATATCTGATACTGAGACAGACACAGATCCCGACCATTTGGAGGATGTGGTTTCTACAAACATGTCCCACAATGACGAATTTGACGATTTCATAGCAGGTGATGGGGAACCAGATGAGATTCCACTTAGGGATTCGCCCCCTGATGAGGTAGGGGTCTTCCATGCGCTCATGTCCAGGGTGGTTAAGATGTTCGGCCTTACACCAGAGGAGCAGCGAGAGGAGAGTGTATTGTACCAGCGCAGAAAGTCGGTCATGTCCATCCCACTGTTAGAATATAAAATGTCAGGCAAGATGACCTGGTCACTCTGGCATATCCCACAATAGCCCTGGCTTAAAAAGACTGGTTTGACAAAAAGTACGGATTCCCCAGAGAGTGCTGCCGCCTGCGTCCACATCCAACCAATGCCAGACTCTGTTGTGTCTGCTGCTGCCAGACAAAGGTCTGCTAACCCAACATCATCCTGCTCTGTCCCTCCAGACAAGGAAGGCAAACAACTCGACGCCTTTGGTAAGATCATTACCACCACAGCCACAACTATCAAGGTGGTAAATGCAATGGCCATACTTGCAGGTTATGATCGCGAGCTGACTGTGGTACAAGTTGGGTCCCCTGCTAGAGTTCCTGCCAGAGGATAAGAAACAGGATGCCATAGATATCGTCCATGAGAGTGAGTTGGCGTCAGCCAGTTAGCGTCAGCCTATGCCATCACAGTCTCTGTTTACATCGCTGATGCTGGTTTTTGGCAGCTTGGAAATGGAGCAGTCCTACACAGGCAGGGTTTGCTCAAGGCCACAGATTTTCAACCTGATGTCCAGTCCAGGGTTGTTGATATGCCCTTTGACGGATCTGCCCTTTTTGGTAAGAAAGTGGATAAAGCATTACAGTCCATAAAAGTGGACATGGAAATCGCTCGCTCCTTGGGCATGCTACAGCAAAGGCACCAGTCCTTTCATTCAGGAAAAGGGTGTTATGGCAGAACTTTGTGGATAACTGCTCCATGTACCAGTCTTCCTCCTCTTCTAAGACCCTGTACTCATCAGGGGACCAGTACATAAATAAAGTCCCAGCTCAACAGGGGTTCGCAATGACGCTGTGGCTCCTACCAATCTAGGGGGCCAGTTCAGCAGACAAACATGACCAGCGCAGGGCCAAGTCTTCCTGCTTCAGCATCCCGGTGGGAGGACAACTGTCAAGGTTTGTTGACAAATGGGCACACATCACAACCGACAAATGGCTGCTATCCCTCCTAAAGCAGGGCCACTCAGTGGAGTTCGTGGCCTTTTCCACTGGACATTCCTCCTGCACACAAACCAGAAAAAGTGCGGCACCTCTTGCTAAAGGAAGTACAATCTCTTTAACTGAGGGCACAGTGGAGAAGGTGCCAAAGGACAAACTAGGCACAGGAGTCTACTGCCGCTACTTCCTGATAAGGAAAAAGTCACTGTACAACAGGTCAGGGGGTTGGACGCCATATTAGATCAAAGGGTTCTCAAGTGTCTAAAGGTACAGACGTTCTGCATGGTCACACTGCAACAGGTGTTGTCCCAGCTACACCAAGGAGATTTATTGGTGTCCCTCGACCTCGAGGATGCCTATTTTCACATCCCTACTCGTCGCTCACACGGCACTACCTATGCTTTGTGGTGGCAGCAGTACATTATCAGTTCAAGGCCCTTCCATCCGGCCTGCGGTCTGTTTTGTGGTTGTTTACCAATGCCTTGCGCCAGTGGTGGCACACACGTGGCAATAAAAGCGTTCACATCTACCTATATTTAGACTACTGGCTGTTGAGAGCCCCCTCCTATCTGCTGGCAAAAGCCACCACCACCACCATCCAGTGTCTCCAGCAATTGGGTTTCTCCATCAGTCATGCCTGGTCGCATCGCAACAGGCACTCTATCTGGGAGCAAGACTCCACACCCAAACCTGCACCACCAGGCCCTCGGATCAAAGGGTGGTGGCTGTTCTGGAAAAGGTGCACTTTCTCATATATGCCCAGTTAACACCAGTCCGCAACTACAAATCCTTTCTGGGGATGTTGTCATCATGCATCCCGTTGATCACCAACTACCGGCTACACATGAGGCTGGTGCAGGAATTCCTGGATGCCTACTGGATCCAAGCCTCAGGGTCCTGAGACGATCGCATTACCCTGATACTGGGTTTCAGCAGAGCCTTCGCTGATGGTCGGTGAGAGAGCATCTGGTGGAGGACACCCCTTCAGGTTGCGGGACCATCAGGCCACTGTCACGCTGGATGCGTCACTGGAGGATTGGGGCGCCGACTGTCCACACCAACACACTAGAGGCCTTTGGTCGGAGGTGGAAAAGAGTCAGCAATCAATCTGCTGGAACTGCAGGCATTTTCTTGGGCCCTGAAGTCTTTCCTACCCCTACTAATGGGAAAGGTGGTGCGGATTTACCAGACAACACGACATCCATGTTTTATGTCCACAAGCAAGGAGGAACGAGGTCCCCACAGCTTTCCAGGGAGGCCCAATCTTTGTGGCATTGTGCTCAACAGCATGACATGTTTCGCATCCCCCTTCATCTACCAGGGATTCGGAACACTCTGGTGGACTACCTCAGCAGGGCGTTGCGCTCATGTAACGAGTGGGAACTGCACGACGACCGGCTTCATCTGTTTCCAGACGTGGGGCACTCGAGAGATCGACTTTTTTGCCACCTTCAACAACAGTCGCTGCAAAACCTTTGCCAGCCACTTCCCCCATCCAGAGAGCTCGGGATAGATGTCTTTGCATTTCCATGGGAAGGGAAGTTTCTGTATGCATTTCCTCTAAACCCTCTGGTACCTTGAGTCCTACACAACTTCAGACTGTATCTGTGCAAACTGATATTAGTGGCCCCTCTGTGTGGGTGCGACAGTTTTGGTACTCCAACATCCTTGCTCTCTAGTCAGCTGCACCGATCAAGCCGAGCCCGCACCAATCGCTCCTGTCCAGGAATCAGGGGTTTGGGGGGGGGAAGAGTACTGCACCACGAACCAGCCTCTTGCAATCTGACAGCCTGGCTCCTGTGTTCTTAGAGCTCGGGGCCCTGTCCCTTCGACAAGATTGCCAGGAGGTCCTGGCTGGGGCTAGAGCGCCTTCCATCCTTAAAGCGCTAAATAAGCAAGTGGAGACATTTTCAAGTATAGTGCACAAACCATCGACTGCAGCCTGAGACCATCCAGCCGGAGGATCTGTTGCCTTATCTGTTGTCCATGGCTCAGTCTGGCTTAACTCATGCTTCCATCAAGGTGCACCTGGTGGCAATCCCCAGGTACAACTGTTCCATAGGGGTTCCATCCCTATGGTCCCACCAGCTATTGAAGTTATTGCATGGGTTGTTCTGGTCTTTTCCACCTGTCTGTCGCCCAGTGCCAGCATGGGAGCTAAATGTGCTACTCGCTATGCTCATGAAGCCGCCTTTCGAGGCCATGCACCAAGGATCCTTTAACCATCTTTCCTGGCAAACAGCATTCTTTGTGGCCATAACTTTGGCCAGAGGAGTGGGTGAAATCTAGGCCTTTTCCTCAAAACCGCCCTACTTGACGTTTCACAAGGACAAGGGTATTCTACATACTAATCCTACCTTTATGCCTAAAGTGCAATCCTCTTTCCATCTCAATCAGTAGGTGGCTTTGCCTGTATTCTTTGGCACACCAACCTCTCCAGTGAAACAAGCCTTGCACACGCTGGATGTGGTCCAAGCCCTCAAGTAGTATGTGGCATGTACTAAGTCATTTCATACAACCGACCAGCTATTCATTTCATTTGGACCATCTGGGCCTGGGAAGGCTCTCTCAAAGGCCTCCATTTCAAGATGGATTGCAGCCTGCATCTCGTTCTGACATCAACAGGCCGGCAAGCTGCTTCCCGGCAGACCCAGGGTGCACTCCACCAGGGCAGTGGCTACAACCACTGCTTTCCTCTCTGGAATTCTGCAGCCTGACATCTGCCATGCAGCCACCTGGAGATTGGTGAATACATTCACCAGGTTCTACTGTTTTTATTTTATTTATTTTTGCATTTTTAAAGCGCTCACACAGCCCGTGGGCATCGAGGCGCTGTTACAGGAATTGTTTTTGTTTTTTAGTTGCGTAATTGTTTCTTTTCTTTCTTTGTTGCGTATTTATAACGCGCTTAAATACCCAGAGATTTCTAAGTGCGGACCCGGGAATTGAACCTGTGTTGCTTCATGTCATCTTGCTTCCAAGGCGAACATGTTGCCGCTGAGCTATCCTCCCGGGACTGTCTCGACAGAGATTCCGCACAAGAGTCTAGAGTCGGCCACATTTTTTGCATACGGTTAATAAGTCTCTAGTGTTAAGTTATACTGGGAGCTTGCCTCCGCCCATATGTATTGTTGTAATACTGCTTTGTAATCTATTCACAGCATGTGAATCTATGAAAGATCCAATGCTGGAGAAGGAATAAGGTACTTACCTGTAACTCCGTTTCTCCAGCATTGGTATCTTTCATAGATTCACATGCGACCCTCCCACCTACCCTGCATGGCTCGTCTTTTGGCTCTTGCTGCCACTCACGTGTGCTTACCAAATCTGAAGATGGCTGACAGGGGAGGAGTTAAGGGAGGTATTTCTATTGGCTGTGGGCCCAAAATGACCAATATAGCACATCAGTCAACCACTCCATCCTCATAAACTGTCTCTGTGATACCATAGGCATCACAGACAGGACACTGGTGTGACTTACCTCCTTCCTTTCAAACAAACCATCCCAAGTGCAAATGGGTCCTTTTCTTTTATCTTCCTCTCTCTACCTGTGGCTCCATTTATCGCCATGGCTCTCCAACATCTACCTGCCCCTCTGGCCCACCTGATCTCTACCTTCCCCACTCAATTCCAGTGTTATGCAGACCCACAGCTCTTTCAAGCTGTCATCATCTACCCCCTCCTCCCTCATACCTGACTGCAGTTCAGGCATGGTGCTCTGCCAATTATCTCTGCTTTAATGCCAGTAAGATGGAGAACCTTCTCATGGGGACGCCTGCTCCTTGTTTCCTCCCCACTCTCTGACTCCTTTGGTCCCCACCCCTCACCCACCTGTGGGGCAAAAAACCTTGGGATCATTTTGGACTCCTCTCTGTCCACACATCACAGGCCTTGCACCTCCTCAAGGGAATTCTACCTTTCCTCACCTTCCCCCAGAAACTCAATGTCACCAAAGTCCTGGTTTTCTCTAGGCTGGACAACTGCAACTACTGCAACAGCCTCTTCCTCAATCTTCCTCTTTCCTCCATTCACCGCCTTCAACTAATCCAGAATAGGACTGTGAGACTTATCCTTGGCCTCAAGCCCAGGGACTGCATCTCTCCAGCCCTAAAATCTCCCTACTGGCTCCTGGTGATCAAATTCAAGACCCTTTGCATCATCCACAAGGTTGCCTGGGGGCTGGGACCTCTCCACATCCAGCTTTCCCTCCCTAAAAAAGTCCTGGGCAGATACCTTCAGTCCTGTGCCTCTAACTCTCTGCAGAACAAACGTTCTCCAAGCAGGGGGTGGGAGGCAGATCCATTTTTCTGGCTAGTTCCTCAATCTGGAATGGTCACCCTGTCCCCTACAGACTTGAGCTCAATCTTCTTAAGCTCTGGAAACTTCTCAAGACCCTCCTTGTCTCCTCTTCCTTCCCTCTTCCCCTCCCATGCTAACTCTCCCTCTGTGACTGGGGCCTGGTCCTTTCAGAGTCATACAGGGGCCAGACCACCCCCTACCAGTCCCCACAGTACTTGCCTTCGGGCTCCCTAACCCTGATTAGCCCAAACTAGTCCTCCCTGTCCACTGCACTTATCCTCCCTTCTCCCCTCTTCCCCTTACAATTGCTGCCCGTGGCACACCCAGCACTTTCCCGTCCCCACCCTCAGAGCACCCCACTCCTGCACTTCTCCAGCATTGGGTCTTTCGTAGATTCAAATGCTCTGAATATTCCCTGTCAGGCTGGGAATCCTCAGTAACATATAGCAGTTTAAACTTAAACTGAAAACTTTCAGACACTTTTATGCTGTAGTAGTCATTTTTGTGTCATACTGACCACAGCCAATAGGAATACCTCTCTTGGATCCTCTCCTGTCGGTTATCTTCAGATTCTTTACTGCACGTTAGTGTAGGGAGTCCTCAAAAATCATCTCTTCAACTTTTCTACGATAAAAATGAAAATGTAACATCTTTTTCAGGAAAAATAGATATTTTTTGACATATACTTGACGACCGTCTTTAGCGGCGACAGCGCAGCTACCATTGACTGTCCTGCCGCCAGTAATCCTTTGACAAAGCTTTGTCTGCATAGTTGGGCCCACCTCATGGTGGAATCCATCAGGACCACTGCAAAAAGTTTAAGACTACAGGTGTTAGCAGTAACCCCAATTGGTAGCAGTCTGCACCACCCAGATTTACCTGGTAGCTGTGGCTGAGCAGTCAGACTTCTCTCAAGAAGAGTTAGGCAGTATATAGATTATACACATTAGGTAAAAAAATACAGTAGCACAAGCAAACACTGACCAGAGCTTTGGTATAAAAGTATATAATTATTTATTTAAAACACACACTTGTAAAAATACACTGGCGCTAATATGTCAAGCAAGTTCAAACACAGTCACTAGAAATATTTACCTCCCTGATTAATTATTCAACAGGTCTTAGGAAAAGAACACCACTTATTATCAACACAGTGGTGAGCACTTAACCAAGATGGCACGCCAATAATTATTTAAAAAGGGAGAGAAAAGTCAGAAATAGGAAAACACACAATACCAACACTTTTAAAGAACCACAGAAAGTCAAGAAAGGCAGGGTCTACTGTAGAGCAAAAAGTTCATAGGCCAGGCCCACTCTTGGAGAGAGCCAGGCGGAATGTGCCCAAGATCACACAGTTGAAGTACACTTTAAAAGTAATTGCAGATAGTTCAAAAAGGAGTTGGATCAGTTCAGAAAAGTTAGTTAACAGGTCCGAGGTCACCCCAGGATGGAGAGTCAAGGATTTACGGGACACCTTAGACCATCTGTTGCAAGGGAGACCAGGCGGGACACAGTACCTGAAATGGTGAGAAAGCTCCAGCGGGGGCAGTTGTTCTGGCAGCGGATGCAAGTCGGGGCTTCGTCCAGGGGAAGAGAAGATCTCGACGTGGAGGAAAGCTGGAGGTCGTTGCACTGCCAGGGAAGAAACCAGCCGCAGAGTTTGCCGTTAAAAGGTACTACCCTTTTATTGGCGGTAGTGGTGAAGCGTGGCTATCGGCCGCCGGGGTGCTTGGCACGGGCGATTCGACCACGAGACGATCCAGGAAGGTGAAAAAAGGGCGAACTGGTTAACCCCACCAGCTCAAAGGAAGAAGACTCCTGGAAGAAGATCTTCTCTGTCGTTGGGAAGTGGTGAGTCGGTTCAGCAGGGCTCCACCGGTGGTGTCGTTGCAGGTCGGCTCAGCTTCTCCCTTTTCAGATTCTTTGTCATGTGGCGACTTCTGAAGTTCCAGTCCCCAAAGTCCTGCTTTTATGCAGAAAACCCCCATTCATCAGTCCTAGCTGTCACTCAAACATGCTAAGTCACTGGGCCAATCACACAAGAGTGCTACTTGAGTTGCCGAGGCAACTCAGTCCAGGGTGCCTGTTCCCCCCTCCCACACATCCTGTGACCCAGACAGAGTGGCACCACTTTTGGAGGCTTCTGTGCAGAAGCCCGCCTAAAGTGGAACAAAGGGCTCGACTTGGGTTGGAGTTACCGAGGTGAACACAAACGCCATTTTAAAACCGAGTCCTGGCAAAAAGTCCCAACCGGGGGAAAAAATATTAAATAAATAACCCAGCTGTATCTTTAACATTCCACCAAAAAAGTGGTGCGTTTAAAATGAATGGGAAAATCCCATAGGAAATATTCCGGTGGAATATTTTGCCTGGTAATCACTGCCACCAGCCAGAAACTCGACAAGGGGGGGACTGGACAGTGCCCCCTTGAAAAACAGACCCAAGGGCAATCGAATTACCCCTACCAGTACTTCCACAATATAATGGTTTGTACTGGTTCTGTTCATAATTTAAGACTAGTAAAGTCAATGGTGACTTTACATGCTATGGGAGACAGTAGTCAGTCCCAGGGTATGGAGTCTATGTTTGGGGGCCACTATGACACCCCTGTGTTACTGCACTGAGGGTGCTGTGTAACACACTTACCAAAAACACATGAAGCCCTATGGAGTAATAGACCCCATAGCCCATAAAACGCATTACAAAGTCAAAGGACATTCTCAAATCATGCCTAAGAGTGGGAGAAAAAGAGTCTCACTCTTAGCATGAGAATAAGTTAAACCCCAAAAATCCAGCAAAGCTGCTGGGGGACTCACTAGGTTTGGGAAAAAAGCCTATACAGAGAATTCTCCCTAACAACCACGATGACTGCCTCTACTGCCTTCCACACCTCATCCAGGACTGCTAAATTTGCCAGTCTTTCTCCAACAAAGGGATCTTCTCTGGCGTCTCGTCGCTTGGCTGCTTCAGTATGGAGTCATGCTTCATTAGGCCGGGGCAGGTCGCACCAAAGAGGTCTAGGTTGCAAGTAGTGCAGGCCTCCAAGCAGAGGCACATGGATTCCTCAGCCGACGAGCCCAGATCCCCACACAAGGACCGGTCTTCAACAAAGGTCAGTGTCAAAGGGGTGTCACCAGGGGATGAGAGCCGAAGCTCCTTCCATTGCCCCAAGGATGTAATGTCCCCTAGGTCCAGGTCCAGGTCTGGGAGCCACTCTTCATCTTCGAGGTTGAAAACAAGCTCTTCGTCATCGTTGATGACCAAGCCTCACTTCAGCTCACAGCTACAGTCAACGAAACAGTTTACGACCAAGACTACGATCACAAGCTGTGGTACAAGTTGGGTCCCTTGTTGGAGTTGACAGCCTTAGACATCTTCCATGAAGGCGTGAAGGCGAGTTGGCTTCCAACCATGCCATTACGGTCTCTGTACACATCGTAGACACAGGTTTTCACCAGCTGGGGTCCAGAGTTTTCCTGCACCAGCAGGGTTGACTCAAGGCTACAGATTTCCTACTAGACGTCTGGTCCAGGGTAGTAGATATGCCCTTGAATGGATCTGATCTCTTTGGAAAAAAAGTTGGACGAGGCACTGCAGTCTATAAAAATGGACACAGAGAGGGGTGCACGGATGGGATTACTTTCCGTGTAGGCTCCGCGCAAGGGTCCCGAAAAGTGGATTGAGCCCCCACCACGAGACCACCACCTCGGCTACAATTTAGACGGAAATAAGCGTCGGAAGTGTTCAGGACATACTGGGAGAAAACCTGGACTGAAACAGAGCTTTTTTCGTGGAGAAACACCCTCTGCAAGATTGGGCGCGCAAAGGCAGAGCAGGCCTGCGAGATCCGGCCGCACCCTCAAGCGATCGCAGAGCCGTGATACACATGGAACCAGGGGGAATACAGCGACGCACACCGCTGCCAGGGCCCACCGACAAGTACAAGCACACAGGTACACACTCCCCAACCTCCGTGAGCCGGGGACCCGGAGGTGGACTGATCGGGCCCCGGGTGCGCCCGTGGGAGGACTGCTGTGGAGCAGGCCCAGTTTACGCGGTCTCCGCTGTCGCTTCATATACGAGTGCACGCCCCGGTCACTTTAGAAGGAGATGACCGGCTCCATCCGCTCGAGTTGACCTGGCTCTTCACGTGTGGACTCTCCTCCTGCATCACGAAAAAGGAAGACGGCGGGCCCTCTCCCGAGTCGCAACTTGGCTGGGGGGCTGCACGGAGCACCTGGACCCCGGAGAGAATGAGCAAGCCAATGCGCCTCGGGTCCTATTAAGGGCGCTAGAAGATCTTAACCAGGCCACAAAAGTTTGAGGGTTGGGCCCCTGTCTGTCAGGGCGTGTGCCCTCCTCGGAACCCACCCAGACTCCTGAACTTACCAGACCCAGGAACAGTACCCCGACACCCCGCCTGGGGTGGGCTGCGCAGGCCTCAAACTGATCTCTCTCTTCCTTGGGAACTGTCCCGGAGCCTTGTGATGTCCTACACCACGGGAAGCTCCCCAGTTGGATAAAGCAGGAAGAACCGAAGGGCAATTAATCGCATTAGAGAGGCTATCTGTTATTGGAGCTTTTAATAACATCCCCCCATCATGCTTCGCCACTGGAGGACAAAGCCTGTATACACAGGCGTATACCTCTCAATAGACCATTCTGGCGGGGCTATCTGTGTGTAGCTGAGACCCACACACCTCACCACTGAGGTCCCGCCACCCATGGACCTTAAGGGCAAATTGGCGAAATATAGGTTTACACCAACCCACGAACCCCTGAGGCCACCCGCCAAGTCCAAGATGTCGACTGCAGGATCTGACGCCGCTGCCACCAAGGCGGATGTTGCTGACCTGCTTGCTGAGATGCAAAGCATGAGAGCAGATATAGGCAGCAAAATCGATAAAATCACACAAAGAATGGACAAAATGGACGACAGGCTGGAACAAGTTGAGCACAACCAAACCTCTCTGAACACGTTGGAGGCACAAATGGACCACCGCACTGCAGAAATAGAACACAGGGAAGAGGAAATATGCCTAAAGGTTGATGATCTCGAAAACAGGGAGCGCCGTAACAAAATTTGTGTGTTCGACGTGCCCGAAAAGGAAGGCGAAACCAACCTTGACCTAAAACAGACCCTACACACCATTCTCAAGCTCCTATTTAGGGATAAATTAGTGGATGAACCCAAAATTGACCGCATCCGTAGAGCTGGAGGCAGACCAGGAGGCCCGAGATCAGTACTGGCTCGTTTTCACAACTATGCAGACAGAGCTAGGATCCTAGAAAAGGCCAGACACGCACCACAACTTTAACTGGGCGAAGCGAACATCTCAATCTACCAAGACTTATCATCGCTCACGTTGGCAATGAGGAAGAAATGCTCCCCAATTACAAGGATGCTGAAGGACAAAGGTATCAGGTACTGGTGGGGTTATCCGTTCTCACTCACCTTTGAGTGGGAGGCCTTGACAATGAAACTTGTTTCGGAAAAGGACATTGCGGACTGTATAGCGGACCTGTTGGGTCCCCAGGGAGAAGGATCCTCCCTTGCTGAATCGAAAGGAGGGGAGGAGGGTGAGTGGCGCACTAAGGGCCTGCGGCACAGGAGGATTCAGGGATCCAGAAAATTCCGGAGAATGAACAATTCACAAGACATGGAACATTAACCCGGATTCCAGGCTGTCACGTTAAGCTGCACGTGGCAAAGGAACAATGGGGTGAGTGGTATGGATGAAGTTGAGCGCTCGGGCGCCGCCTGCGAGAAAGTGGAGAGTCGCTCGGGCGCCAACGGTGCACCCGACCCCAGGGTCAGACTTTAGACCTAATTGTTTAATTTTTGTTACACAATCGACAAACTGGGGCCTGCATGTTTATGGTGCCTTTGTGGAAATGGGGGGTAAAATGGACACTGGAACGATGCCTAAGAAGGGGGTCAGAATTAATACTTGTAAGTTGCTTTTGCGGGGTAATGAATACACGGTAGGGGGCTTATTGTTAAATATGTTTACATTAGGATAGGACCGCTTGTTTCGCGGTTTCCATCGGTGGTCCGAGACCGACTGGGTGATGTCAACCTGGACGGGTCGGATGCTGAATGTTGGGGGGGAGGGGAGGGAGGGAAGGGTGGGCTGGGAAGAAGACATATGATCCATGAGTAGACGGACCTGGGGGGCGGAAGAACACAAAATGGGACCATGAGGGGTCAAAGTGCGAATTGGAAGGGTCATCCCTTGGCCCCTTCGGGACTCGCGGAGACCAGATTCACGAGAAATTAACCATACATTGCATTATCAAACACGACACGGACCATGATGCAGACGACATGGTCGCTTAAGCACTCACACAACGCTCAAGATGTCACCTATATTCTCTAACCACACACTACGAATATGCACACTTAATGTGAAGGGATTAAACTCCCCCACAAAACGATCCATGGTGGCCAGAGAATTCAAAAGGTCAAACGTAGATATTCTTTTTCTGCAGGAGACACGATACCAAAGGGGGGAGGAGCGGGTGATTCCATCACATGAGGTAGGCCCTTCCTACTGGAGCTCTGGTTTCTCAAAAAAGGCGTGAGTGGGGATTTTAATTCGCAGAGGCCTTCGGATGTCGAATCTTGAGACTTGGTCAGACAAGGAAGGAAGGGCTCTCGTGGTTGTGGGAAACATTCGAGGCATAATTGTCACCCTCACCACGCTCTACGCACCTAACCAAGGGCAGAATAGGTTCCTCCACAAAATCACTGAGAAGGTTTTTAGCATGGCCAAGGGACACATAGCTCTAGGTGGAGATTTTAATACATGGATGGACAGCTCTGTGGATACACAGACTAGATCCGATGCACACGACCCACCCACCTCCCGAGATGAAGCTGAAATCAAATTAACCCTGGACCTAAATGGCCTCACTGACAGTTGGCGTCATTTGCACCCAGCGGATAGGGGCTTCACCTTTCACTCCCTCCTTCATGGCACGCTCACACGTATTGACTACATTTTCCTCTCCGATGGCCTCCTGCGAATACTTTGCGCCGCAAATATACACCCCACGGCATGGTCGGGTCATGACATGGTTACGGTGGATATATGCTGGAACGACCTGGCCCCCCGGAATACTAAATGGCGATGTAATGACTCCTTATGGGCTGACTCGGGTTTCAAAGAAACTCTTGAAACTGAGACCGAACAATTCTTTGCCACTAATGACACGGGAGAGATTGGGAAGACGTCCGTATGGGAAGCAGCCAAGGCCACTTGGAGTGGGGTGCTGTCATGATGCCTACCCCCGGGATTCCGGATGAAGCTCATCAGCCCCGGGAGCAGGCATCCAGGTATTTAATAAAACCCCTGCAGCCCCGGCTGGGGGCTGTCTCGGTTCAGTCCTGGCACCTTGGGCGCCAGGCTCATAATAGAAATCAGTCCTGGCGCCCAAGGCGCCAGGCTCATAGACTTTACTTACCTCATGCAGACCATGCTGCAAATTAATCCAAGCCACCGTGAGGCCTGGATGGGACTATTTTTCTACAGGGACTATTTTTTACTCGGGTGTGGTTCTAGGGACTTCTTACATGGAACTACTTTGGAGGCTATTTAAACCACGCCCGAACAGCAGCACATGCTTCGTGTTATTCTGCATACAGCAGCGTAACGCTCACCGTGCCTGCAGTCAGCATCCAGTCTTCAGCCACGCCCGTCTCGAATCCAGAGCTCCTAGCAATAGAAGAAAGAAGAAGGAAAGGTTAGAAAACAGATATTATTTCAATCCTTACCTGAATTCCGGATGCATCACGTCTTCAAACTTGAAAAGGACATTATTCTACACGCGTCGCATCGCCAGCTGCAGCGCCGCGCCATACTCGCCAGTCCTCACAGCATTTTTCGATCCGGCGCAGCCTCCATCATTTTCTCCGCCGAATTCCACCATCTAGGGGACAAAAGAAACATAAGGTGAGCCGAGTGAGCAAACAAATACAACCTCTCCACCATAGACTTACCTGATTAACAAGCGGAGGCATTATTCTGTAACAAACCGCAACTTCTTATGCCGCACCTGTAAGGAGAGAGAAACCAGCAATTTAAACACAAGCATCTTTTGCCGGACAGTGTTGGGTAATACAGACTCTTACCTCAACACCATCAGCTGCCACAAGACAATTTTTCTTTTGTACCCAGCTGCAACACAAGAAAGGAATGTACAAGAGTGAACATCGGACATATTGAACTCTTTGAACTTTATACTTATGGGTTCTCGCCTGGAACCTCGGAGTCAATATTCATCCGGAACTCTTCTAACGCCCTCAAACCAGTGAAGTAACTGGTATCTACGCGCCCCTGCATTCCACTCAGGATGGAGAGCTCATCATTTACAAACATAAGTTGAGCTTACAGAAAGTGAATATCAGTGGTGATTAGTGGGGAGAACAGTGGGGTGCCATTACTAAAATCCACGGGTGGCTCAATCCCTTTCTCCACTTGCAGGAGAATATTTCTATGGGTCAAGCAGACTAGATTGGGCGGTCCAGTCCAGTCTGTCATCTCTGCACTACGCTTCACGTTGGAGGAGGTTGCAGCTGTCCGGATCCGATCGACGCCCCTGTGGGAGCCAGGTGAGCGAAACAGGTGCTCATTAGGGAAGGGGCCCGAAAAAAAAGAGAACGTGCCCTGATAGAAAAGAATATTAGGGAGAAGGTCTCTACAGCCCAAAAGTTGGCACAGTCCTCCCCATGTGAGAGACCCAAGTATCTTGCCGAAGCTAAACAGCTCAGAGAGGAGCTGAAAATACTTATCGTGGGCAAAACATCTCAAACCCTACAATACCTAAAACAAAAATGCTACGAAAAAGGCGACAAGGCAGACGCCTTCCTGGCAGCTCGTCTCCGTACACAGAAGGCAGAGAGATGGGTCGATCGCATCCTGACGGCACCCTCACAGACACGATAGTAACATCCCCAGAAGGCATACAAGAAGCATTTGCCTTCTTTTACGAAGACTTAAATACATGTGACCCCCCCCTCCCGAGATTATTGACACATACCTCAAAGAAGTGCAGACCCCCACGCTCACATCCATGGAAGCCGAATCCTTAGACACATCAGTCACTGAAGAGGGAAGTCACGGAAGCCATAAAACGCCTGAAGACGGGAAAGGCCCCTGGGGATGATGGTTTCACGCCTGGTTTCTATAAGACATTCTCTGCATTCATTGCCCCCTTCCTTGCATCCTTGTTCAATCACATCTTTGACACAGGCCAAGCCCCCCCATCCTTCTCTCAGGCCCTGCTCGCTGTCATTCCAAAGGAAGGGTAGAGACCCCAAATATTGTAGCTCCTATCGCCCCGTCTCTCTTCTCAACATTGATGTTAAGGTATATGCTAGTCATTGCGGCCCGGCTTGAATTGCACTTACCTCGGCTAATACACTCCGATCAAGTTGGCTTTGTTATTGGGAGACAGGGTGCGGATACCATGAGGAAAACACTTCACTTAATTCATGAAGTACAGGGAATGGGAGGGGATCCATCTCTTCTGTCCTTCGATGCCGAGAAGGCCTTTGATAGGGTGTCATGGGACTTCTTAGAAAGGGTTTTGGTCTGGAACGGGCTCGGGCCGAAGCTCCGCCGTGCCATCAAAGCACTGTACACATCCCCCACAACGTCAGTGGCAGTGAACGGAGGCTACTCACGCTGGTTTCCCTTGGAAAGGGGAACAAGGCAAGGCTGCCCACTGTCGGAAATACTATTTTTACTGTCCCTTGAGCCGCTGGCTCAGAGGTTAAGGAATGAGGGTAAAGTTAATGGAATCATAGTGGGTGATTGTTAGTATAAACTAGGACATCTTACTACATCTAACTGATCCCCTAAATTCTGTCCCAGCTGCGATCGATATAATCGAAGAATATGGCGAACTGGCCGGCCTGAAAATCAATACTGGAAAGTCTATCCTCCTCCCAATTGATAAAAGTAGAGACTCTGAGACAGAACACTTTGCCCCTCTAGGAGTAAAGGTCAGCCTCTCCACACTCCAATACCTAGGCATCAATGTTACATGCAACTTGGATTCCTTATACAAGTCTAACTTCCCCCCTCTATCACTTGTCCTTCAAAACGATATCCAAATGTGGTCCAGACTCACCATCTCCTGGCTGGGCCGTTTAAATGCAATAAAAATTGTGATTCTCCCCAAAATACTCTACTTGTTCCAAATGCTCCCCATCAAAATGCCCCAAGAAAACTTTATGGATACTAGAAAGTCCATTTTAACCTTCCTGTGGCAAAATCAAAAGCCACGTGTCCCCAGATCTTTGCTCCAGCTTCGAAAAGACAATGCAGGGGTAGACCTCCCGGACATAGAAACATATTATAGGGCAGCCCAACTGCTTGTTCTTGTTCCGCATGTCAGGCAGCAGTCACAACCGCAATGGATAGCCTTGGACAATTACCATCTCCGCCCTTTCATTCTGGGTGAATGGCTATGGGTTCCGGGTCCCTTGCTACGTAACAGTGTCAAAAACCACTCCATTATTGGAACAATATTGGCAATATGGAAGCCAGGCAAGAGAATGGTGGGAGTTAGGACATGGCCCTCCCCGTTGGGACACCTCTGGTCGCCAGGGATCCGGGATGAAATCCCGGACCCAGGGAGCTTTGAGGCCTGGTATGACGTGGGATTGGAAAGGGCTGGTCAACTCTGGAGGAATGGCACCTTCATTACTATTCAGGAGCTTCAGGAGGCACTTGGCATAGGCCCGCTATCGGTCTTCCTCTACCTTAGACTCAAGGGGGTGATAACAAGGGTGATATGGAAAGATCAACTACAAAGGGACCTCTCCCCGTTCAAGAGAATTCCCGACACCTGTACGGCCTCTAGAGGCTTAATAAGTGCTATGTACTCGGCGTTGATTAAGGTCGATAATACACCATCCCTCACACTCAAGAACAGATGGGAATCAGATATGGGCAGGCAGATCTCACAAAACCTATGGCTACAAATTTGTAGACGAACAGCAAAATCATCTATATTTTGCCAATACAAATTTCACACCGTCAAGTTGATGTATAGATGGCAGTATGATCCGATCCGGCTGGCTAAAATGTATCAAGGGGTAAACCCACACTGCTAGAGGGGTTGTGGGAAGCGAGCAGACTATTGGCGTATGTGGTGGGGATGTGAGGTGGTCCAAGCTTACTGGTCAGAGGTTCTCAGCTGGATCAAGGAATTAGATGAGGATGCTGATGCTGTTCGGCCTGGTTGAAACGGACGACACGACCTTGAAAGCACCCAAAATGATACAAGGCCTTCTTATGGCCGCAAGAGCCTGTCTCACCATGGCTTGGAAGAGACCCAAGCTCCCTAGAAAAACTGAGTGGTTAGGTGTTGCGCTGAACATATACAGAATCGATAATCTGACTGCGGCCCTACATGGAGATCGTGCTAAATATTTCACATAAACGGAATGTGTGCAAAGCGTTACAACAATACGAGACAATCTATGCAACGGTTCACGTTGTCTGCTATGTCGAATTCACAGGTCATTTTGTGCTCATGTGTCCTATGTTATGTATATGAAAATGGTTCTAATGTAACATCTGGTTTCTTCTAGCCCGTCAGATGGCAGTATGGGAATAGGGGGGCGGGGTGTAGGTAATTGGTTTGGATGTTGCTATTGGAAATGTATGTGTTCTGCAAAGACTTTATATGTTCTATACATGGTTGCTCTTTATGTCATCATTTTTATCTGTCTTGTTGGTGGAAAATGCTTGTATATGATTGCCAAACGTCTACCTTTTGAAAACTAATAAAACTGAAATTTGAAAAAAAAAATGGACACAGAAACTGCTCGCTCCTTGGGCACGCTTCAGCAAAGGCGCCAGTCCCTTCGTTCAGGAAAATGTCTCTAGGGCAGGACTTTGTGGGATAACTGCACCTTCTACCTTCTCTTACAAGACCCCGTATTCATCAGGGGGCCAGTACAGGAAAAGATCCCAGTCTTACAGAGGTTCACTGCGACACCGTGGCTCATCCGAATCAAGGGCTTCAGTCCGGCAAGCAGACCTAACCAGCCTAGGCCCTCCCACCTCAGCACCCCAGTGGGAGGCCGCCTGTCAAAGTTGGTCGACGAATGGACACTAATCACAACCGACAAATGGGTACTATCCCTCCTCCAGCAGGGCCACTCACTGGAATTAGTGGACTATCCACTGGACATTCCCCCCAAGCACAAACCAGAAAGACTACGACAGCTCTTGCTTCAGGAAGTGCAGGCTCTGCAGCAGGAGGACAGTGGAGAAGGTTCCAAGAAACGAGCTGGGCAGAGGTGTTTACTCCCACTACTTCCCGGTAAGGAAAAAAGCACTGCACAACAAGTCAGGGGGTTGGAGAGCCATTATAGACCTAAGGGTGCTCAACAAGTTCCTAAAATCACAAACGTTCTGCATGGTCACGCTACAGAAGATGTTGCAGCAACAACAAGGAGATTTCTTTAACATCCCTCGACCTTCAGGACGCCTACTTCCACATCCCTATTAGCCTCTCACACCGGCGATATCTTTGTTGTGTCAGGAGTACATTATCAGTTCAAATCCCTTCCATTCGGTCTGCGGTGTGCATACGCAAGTGTTTACCAAGTGCCTTGCACCAGGAGTGCCTGTAACTCTTGTTCTCAAGCATCATTATCTTTCATAGATTCACATGTGACCCTCCCACCTACCCTGCATGGCTCATCTTTTGGTTATAACTGCTACTCACGTGTGCTGCCAAATCTGAAGATGACCGACCGGGAAAGAACCAAGGGAGGTGTTCAGATTGACTTGTCAGTATGACCCAAAAATGACTGCAATAGGGCATAAAAGCAACAAAAAGTTTTCAGTTTAAGTTTAAACTGCTCTGTTACCGAGGATTCCCAGCTTGACCACAGGGAATATCCACAGAATGTGTATCTATGAAAGATACCAATGCTGGAAAACCAGAGTTACAACTAAGTAACTTATTCCAAATCAAACCGAGAATTCTCTCAGAGAAGTAATGCTCCGGACCTCTAGGACAGATACGGTCAGCTCAGCAGACACTGGAAGGTAATCGGGAATAGGGGTCTCCCACCAAATCCGCAGACACTTACACATACCGATATGCTCACTCTCTCCTCTAAACCAACAAACAATAGAAGGCAGCTATATCTCTTGATCAATTCGACCTAGCTGCACACATACCTACACAACTCCATGAACACCTCAACAGTCTTTAGAAAGCAGCTATACGCTATACCCGATGAAAAATATCTGCTTAGGGGCACACATAATCTCATACACAAGCTCCACCACTACCAGAATGCAGATACCAAGGTCAACGGTCTTGCTGCACACATTCTACTGATCTCACACAACCACTGCACCACGCCTAGCATTGGAATACAGCTACACACCACATGAACCGGATGGCTGCACACTTACCGAGTGTCCCCAAACACTATTTACTATGCTACTCTCTCCACTGACCTGAACTAAGGACCCCGTGAGTATTCAACCCACAGTACTTTCAGATCATACCAATGGTATATTAGGCGCTATACAAGTGCTCAAAAACATAAGAGGACTTCTGCAGCCATTCTTCAGCTCATTGTTGGCAAACCAGCCTGGATCCCTGCTCAAAAGTCTGTGCCTTTGGATACTTCGGAAGTGTCCCTGGACCAACTGGTTGACTGGCCAAATCTCTGCAGGGCTACCTCGCTGCAACCGTCAATGTTTAAAGTACATCCTTGGAAATTGGAGGATCTTCAACTTCTAGAACGGACACCTGCTCCTGTATTTTCAACCTTCTTTCATCAACGGAAGCTGTGCAAGGCCTGCTCCTTCATTCATCCCTTATTGATGGCCTGTCGCTGCCTGGCTGTGGGTACACCTGTTGCATTAAGTCTTCTTTGCATCCAAGAGGTGTCTTGGGGTTGTCTGCAATGCAGAGGTCTTCATAATTTCTTTGTTTAGGTGTTCAGCTGTAAAGTGTCTGGAACTGATTTTTCTGAGCGCTGCAACTGACCAAAACCAAGACCTGCGTCAAAAGTGACTGCTGCACTTACAACACTTTGGCTATCCTCGACCAGACCAAGCACAGATGACTCTGTCCCCAACGGATCCCAGAACCTCTGCAGTGGTCTCTGGAGTAATCTGAGCCTTGGTGGTAAGATGACATACCTGTTCTTCTTCCCCCCTGTTTTCCATATTGTTACATAAGTGTAAGGTCCTGTTCCTAAACTACACTTTGCTGACTTTGGTCAGTGGAGGCCTGGTCAAAGATCCCTTCCTAGGCCAATCCTGTTGACTGGAATTAAGTTAGTTGACTTACCTGAACTTTACTTACCTTTTTGGCTTTGTGATCATAACCACTGGCATAGCCCAGATCTCTTCATAGATATACTAAGCATAAGGCCCCAAACACTCATTAAGTGTTAGAATAACCACAGAATACCTCCCCTAAGTGTCCGTTCTGAATTTTATGCATACAAGCACTTTTGCCACATTGGATCTTTAATAGATTCACATGCTGTTTGAATATTCCCCGCTGTCAGTCTGGCGATCCTCAAAAAACCTAAAGGTCAACTACTTTAATGTTACAAACTGCCTTCTGCTCTATTAAATTAATTTCGGGTCATATTTCCTACAGCCAATTAGACAAGCCTCCCTTAGCTCCACCTCTAGAGGCCATCTTCAGATTTTTTGCACATTAAGTGTTTGAAGTACTTGAAAAATCTGTTAAAATTTTAAAGATTTCGTCTACTTTTCTTCATTTTTGCTTCAAGATTTGTTTGGTGCTGCATCAGCTCCTCGTCGGATAGTGTGTCAATTCTGCCCGTCCTGTCACCTCTGGTGTTGCTGTCCAGCTTCCAGTCAGTTGAGTCCATTGACGACATGGCAGACACTTGGAAGAAAAGTCTATGGCAGGCCTGCTCAACTTGTCACCTCAAGAGCATGTACATTGAGGATCTTCATGAGGGATGCCTTTAGTGTCTTTATCTGGACCTCAATTTGAATAGCTGCACCATCTGTCTGTCGTTCCCCTCCAAAATGCATAAGACCACCACTGGAGGTTTAGTGGCTTGGTTGGATGGTGCTGGGGCTCTGCCTCTGTTTGCAGTTATGCTTCTGCAAGGCACAACAGACCCCTTGAGCAAACTCCCTCGTCAAAGAGGTTGAGGTCCCATAAAGAATCTTCCAGGGAGAAGAAATCTGAAATGGGACATAGGTTGAATGCTTGGGCAGCTCATCCATCAACAACTTTGTTGACTTCTTCATACTTGACTTTGTTCAGAGCATTCTCTGCAACAAAACATTCTACGACTGAGAAGCAAAGCCGGTCCACAACTACCCCGTCCACACCATCATCGACAAGCTCATTGACGGACCACAGATGGCTCAGGCCCTCTTTGTCGACCACCACATCATCGATGACCAAATCAACTGTGACCACCTTGTGGACGACCAGATGCATTCATTCGACAACTGCCACCTTGTCGACGCCCAAAGCCTTCTCACCAACTACAACCATCTTGCCTACCCAACAAGACCTTCATTTCTCCAGCTATGGCTCCAATAGGGCTTGCAGGAGATATACTCTGTCAGCACTGTCATTCCTCCCAAAGGCTGACTTGTGCAGCCATTGTTCTAATTGGCCCCAAAAGTAACCCCTGCCCTCCGATCACCGCCCAGAGGATCCTCAGTAGCATCTATGGGCCTTGTACAAAGCATGTTACAGTTCAGCTGGAACCCTCTCCCAGTGCAGGCGACATGCAGGTAATGTTCAAGCACACAACCCTTCACAGACAGGACCAGTGCACGTTCCAGATGTGTCCACGCTGCAGATTCTGGTCTCGGAGCGTCAGCAACATCATCCTCCTCAGTCTCTGCCTCCTTAGCAACCTCATGTTTTTCCTGTTGAAGGCCTAGTTCCTCTGCCACCTGCCAGACCCCCTTCTCCCCCCCCCCTCTTGTTCCAGTCCTTCCCTCGCCGGTTAATCTTACGGACACTGATAACTCATGGTTCTCCACATACCAACTCGACTGATGAGTTTGATGACTTGGTGGCAGGTGATGGCGAGTCATCGGATCTACCTCCAGGAGACTCTCCTCCAGACGAAATTGTCTCCTTTTATGCGCTCATTTCTCTGGCAGTGTAACTGTTTAATCTGCCCCGGCCAGTCTGTCATTTCTGTGGCTGTACGGAAATGCTCTGCCAATCCTTCTCCTTGTATGGTGCCTCTGGACAATGAAAGAAAACAGCTGTATGCCTTTTGGTAAATGTTTCATTTCCACGGCCGCTACCACCATCAAGGCAGTGAACTCTATGGCGATCCCAACCCACTACGACCGGGAACTCTGGTTAAAACTTGGCCCGTGCTGAAATTTCTACCTGATGACAAGAGGGAGTAAGCACTTGCACTTCTGCTGGAGAGTGAGGCAGCGTCAGACCATGTCTTAAGAATGATTTCTGAACTATGGTGGACAGATTGAACAGAGTTTAGTAGGCCACTCTAGATATAGTGAACAGGACAAACTCTGGGAGCTGTAGAAAAACCAATCAAGGCAGCATGGAGAGTGGTCAAGGCTAAGTCTCAGGAGAGGTGAGTGGCGTCAGGGGTCCACAATGAGTCCACACAATAAAGCAGTCAAGGATTACTCTTAAACGGGTAAGTATAAAAATACTATATTATTGGCTAAAGAACACACTATAAAAATGAATATAGCAGGTAATACTATCACACACTACTAATATAATACATATATACAGTCACTGTTAGTCAATGCAAAGTAAACAGTCCACTCTTGTAAAGACTGGAGGTGGGTATCTGTACTTCTGCCCACTATATAGTTGGGGTAGAAGCACAGAGCACCCTGCTGAGGCTCTCAATTGGTAACATTGGGCCAGCAGCCAGACTGAGACACGAGAGGTGATGCAGGCTGGTTCTTGGGTACAGTGAATCCCCAAGCTCCCAACAATGGAATGTCCACACACTGTTGGGTGATAAGTCATTTTATCATTACCATAAAGGATAAAGAGTCAGGTAGGTACAGTTCTTTATTGGTACCATGCACCAACTGCTTGACAGTTATTAAACAAACATTTAAATACTTAGGCATGCGTTCATTCATAATACATTACTGTAGAAAGGCAGGTAATAATTGGAACATAGGCAGGATGCTTTCTTTAGGTCAAAAAGGCAATACTGTATGAGGATTCGCCCCCCACACCCCTAACCTGGGCAACATGTAAGGAGCAGTTAAGGTGTACTTTATGTTGTATATTACAGCCCTGTCCTAATATGTTCATTAATAATCTGCTTCTCTTTCTACAAATGCCACTACCCCAAAGTACCTGGGAAGGCACAGAAGAATGTGATCCAAGACTAATCTGGGACCCCTGGATGAATCCTGAGGATGGAAGATGCTCTTCCTTGTCTCAGTACCTTTTGGTGACTTGGCAGGTGAACTGGTGAGTTTCTTGGCTTCACTCAACGAGACCTCTCGAGGATGGACCCCACCCCCCTGGAAGGAGTCATTGGGATGTCAGTGTTGAGGAGAAGGGAATGAAACAGTGTCAGAAAGGCACCCATGCAGGACCTTTGAAGTGGTCTCTGATGTCTGGTTGCTACGACGGCTATGAATGTCCCTCGAAGGTGAAACTTACTGTGGAGCTATACAAGTCCTGGCTGAAGAAGATAAGACCTGTGGTGGTCTTGGATGACTTTTGGTGGCGACTGGTGCAACGGCAGAGTTAGGTTTCGAGATTTCACAATTTACCACATTTCGGTTCTTCGGTACTGCAGCCACAACACAGACCTCAGGATGGTTTCTAGCGAACTGGACCCGACCACTGGACTGGACTGCGGACCCTCACATAGTCTGTACCCTCTGATGTTGTCTTTGGATTTTGGTGGCAGGAAACCCTCTCTGCAGACAGCGACCCTGGATCTTCTGTGGAGTGGACAAGTGGACAGATGTCATGGCAGGGATGCCCCTTGAAGATTTCTTCAGTTGTTTTGAACGTTCAAAACTCTGAGTGTCAGGTAGTACTATGCCAGGACACCCCTTCTCCCGGGTGATACTTGGCAGCTTGGCTACCAGCATCACAAACACTCCTCAGGACCCTGGGCGACACAGATGACGTTCTTGACTTCAAGATGTTCAGGCCTTCCTCTTCTGGACCCGCGAAGACCCCTTCTCCGGACAGCAGGCACACCAGTCCCTCTTCCAGGACACTTCGGGAGAAGAGCAGCTACGGGAAGAGGGAAGAGGTTGCCTATCCAGGTCCTCTCTGGTTCAATCCTTGAATCAGCACAGCAACATTCAGATTAGATGAAGAGATAAAGCCGCAGACTTCTTCCTCCAGCTGGATTCAAGGGTGCAAGCTTAAGATGTCTTCAGCTTCTGCCTCAGGTTTCTTGTTTCAGCTTCTGATAAGTTGAGTGTGAGGCTCCCTGTTCTACAAAACACTTCCAATTCACCCAATCTGAGCCAGGCTTAGTTAGCCAATCACACATAAGTGCATTCATGTAGGCAGCACCCAATCGGGCTCACAGGTATTCAGGCCATTCACCAGAAACCCACAACACAGGATGTGGTTTGGGGGCTTCTCCCAAGCCTTTCAGTGCACTACACTGCATTCATTCTAGTGTCTGTCACAGCCGGCTCAGGCATTGTCACAAAACCAAAACCAGTCACCCACAGCACAGAATGCATATTGGCTACTCACTCCATTCAGGCATACTCCACCAAAAGGGTGTACCCACAACAAGCTGTCCCTGCGAAGGCTCCAGCCAGTCTGGCAGGAGGCAGTTCCACCAAGCCATATTTGGTCCTTGCACCCTACAGCCATTCACGGGAGGGAACAGAGCAAGGGCTTTTAAGGACTTTGAGAAACAAGGGGGAAAGGCAAAGGAAACCAATAGGCCGCCAGTGAACATCTTGCCTTTGATCCATTGATTCCTATGGCAGGGCCTGGGTATCCGAAAAAATGAAGGATGCCCAGAACCACTGCCAAGTCAGCATGTAGCTGCCACCAGCCCATACCCTGCTCTATGGGCAACACACATGCCCAAAAACATACACTAGGGGTACAGGTTTGTACCCTAACCATGGGTGCCTAAGTGTATTCAATAGGTCTTTGTCCACCAAGAACAAAAGGAAGAGGTGCACTTCCAGGAGTCCAAACTGAACTCCTGTGGGCAGAAAAAGGCAAAGCACACAGTTTAAGGAGGTATAAGACAAGGAGGCCCTGTTCATCCAATGCATTTCCAACATCACAACCCCCCCATACCTAAAAGGGAAGGTAAGTTATTACATTTGCACCAACAGTGCACATAAATAGAAACCCTAACTTGTAAGTTCCAACCCTAAGTTCTTTGGGGCCTTGTGCCCAAAAGTTCTCGATAGTTTTATAAGTTTGGAAAAAGTTAGGGAAATGTTCCTGTGTATGTGAATATTGGTCCATCAGATTGTACAAGGAGTTTACAGTGAGTCAAAGGCTTTTCTACCTTTTGGTGGGCTTTTGGAACAAGTGTGCCAAAGCCAAGAGTTGTAAAATAAATCAATTATTCACAAACTTTAAAAGGGTGCAAATAGGGGCACCAGTAAGTATCGTTACTACTCGCCACCCCCGACTCTTATTTTCTTTAGACTTGGCAGGTTGTTGGAGGGTCGCTGTAGGTAGGTTTTCCTGCCTTTGGGTCCAGTCAAGCGGAGCAGAGTGCAAGCGTAGTTCCTGTCTGGTCTAGGAGCTGAGTGCCACTTTTTCCAATCGAGAAATGCAGCAAGCACTGATGCAGACCTCTTTTAGGCATTCGACCAAATGGGGGAATAGGAGTTCCAGCGACCGTCACCGATGCACAGCGATAGTAGGTGTCACAGTTGTCGCTGTCAAAGAGTCCTCTATCTCGGGACTCGTTGTTGATGTGATGCCGACATTTCACAGGAAGGCTACCTGCAGGTCAAGCTGAAGACGCCTGAAGTTCAGAGTAAGAAGCAGCAGTAGCCCAAGCTGGAGTTGGCCAGTCCACTGGATGGCCCTGGGACACTTCCGAAGATTCCAACTTGCAGGGCCATGAAAAGACGTTGAGACTGGTTGTTCCCACTGGTTCATAGGGTCGAAGCACCAATGAGGGTCTGCTGAGATCAGTAGCCAGATGGGACACCACTGGGACAGCAGCAAGAGTTGGTCTCTTGGCTTCTTCAGGACTGGTCCACTGGTCTTCCTTTGTCTGCACAGCTATACAGGATACTTGACTCCTCTTCAAATCTGGAGGTATGGATGCAGGACCACTCTCATTAGCCTAAAGTCCAGGTGAGCACAGAGATTTGGCCCAACCAATGCAAGATCTGTTCACCTCCTCCCCAAAACAGTCCTAATGGGGCCACTATATGGGGGAAACTCATGCATACACTCCAGACATACAGAAACCAGTTTGTATATTTAGACCAACCAGAGACATCTTTATCGGAGGGCAGAAGGGGCACTTGCCCAGGCCCCCCACCTTGGAGGGGGCCCTCACAAGGCTGCCTGATCTAAAGTAAGATTCCATTGTTTACCAGACTTAAATAGCACACGCCAGGAGATTTTTATGGCATCCTGCTGAGGTGCTAAACCTATTGCCTGTCTGTTTTGACAAGTACATTCTCCCTTGATCAATTAATCATGTAATGCTTTCTGTGTTCACTGTGGAATACATAGTTTGTGTGTTCTGTATGGCACAGCTTCTGTGCCATTCTTTAATTCTTGTGGGAATTATGTTGATCATGTGCAATAGCCAAAGTTGAAATCCATATTGATAAATTGAGTGCCACAATGGTTCAGAAGTTAGCACACCCTACTAGTAATACCACTTACCCTACATTATCATGCTAACCTGCCTACCTAAGCTTATTACACTGCACTATTACTACACCATCTTCTCCACACAAAACTATACCCACTTCCTTCTTCTGTAAATAATTGTATACTTATATACCACTGTATAGATATTGATATTTTTATGGTTGAGGATTTTGTATATTTTAAATGTCTGTAATTTTAATTGTATATGCCTATAATTTGCCACAATTGTATACTTCTGTAACATTGTAAGCCCTGCATATTCTTTCTGTTTGCGCCCTGCTGCCTCTGGGTACGGAGCGCTTTATAAACAAACAAACAAATAGCGCACTCATTGCAGAGATATGCATTCATATGAAAGATTAGAAGAGCACTCCTGCAAGGCTGGCTGAAGCTTTCCGATGTCGGAAGTTTATAAACCTACCTGCATATGTACTTGGCAGCATAAGAGGTGCTATTATCAGCAATGTTCCTGCACCAGATAAGGGTTGCTATAAAAACTAACATGCCATTCATATGGTGAAGGTCTACAAATTAGTTTGTTCAGATGGGGCGTTCTGAAAGCTAGACAATCCCCTCCAAAGATGAGCATAAACTATTAGTCCAAGAGGTGAATAAAAGACTGTAGAACCAAAGTGTTCATGCTTGTATCCTGGCTTTGCCAGCAGATGATACAGTGATCCTGGTCAAATCATATATCTCGTGCATTACTGTGCTGTCTTCTGTAAGGTTTTCCTTCTTGCATGCTGGTGGCATCGTTTAGCTCATTACTTGATCTTTCTTCTTATGTAGGTCATTTGAGTGGAAGGGGTGGTAAACAGGAGAGCGGACCAGATGTTGTAGGCCTTGGTCAAGCAAATTTTAAGGTCTGCTCGTTTGACACAAAAAACATTTTGCTTTTTGTTTAAAAGTCAAAGGTTTTTTGCACGTTTATGAATGACAATTTCACAAGCCATTGTTTTGGAAGTATTTCAAGCTTAAAAGTACAAAAGACATAACTAGATTAAATCTGTTAAATCACATCGATTGGTAAATAATTCCCATTTTGCGTAACACCCTTCTGTAATATCTTGGTTTTTAAAAATTGCCAGGTTTGGAAATGTGATTTGTGTACTTTGCAAGTCAGTGTTAAGAGCTGGAAAAGAAAGTGGTTAAATGCAGAAATTGCAGAGTTGGCACAAATCCTAGCTTCACCCCTTAAGCAATGTGTTATCCTGGGCATCCCATTTAATCTTGTATTGCCTAACCTCTCACAATTGCCAGTCCCTAAACCTTTAAAGATTGTCAGCCCTTCAGAGTGATTTCCTTCTCAGGGTATGATTTTCATAAATACCTCACTGGCTACAGGATTGCTTCCACTATAATAGTAGGCATTGATATACTGCACACCACCAACACTTGTTCCCTTGATCTATAATGACAACACTATCTGAAAACCATGTCCCACTTCTGATCTCAGTCTGTCTGGATAGAGACACCTTCCTGGTAGCTTCTCATCTGCATTCCCTATCCATGCTATGCTATTTGTAGCTTTCTCCTTCCTTACAAATGGTCTACTCTATCCATGCTTGAACACTTTTGCATTCTCTGAGGCAGCTAATGTGAGTTCTCTTCCTATTCTGGGTTACGTGTACCTTTTACACACAGTGCTGCATTAATACTAAAGGCTGCATACCTTCCCGGATGATATTGATAAAAAGTATCCTGTTTCTATACTAGAAGAGAAGTAACCTCTTCGTAGATTGCTAATGTTGGCCTTCAAATGCTACTTGTTTATCATTCCGATTAGAGCAAGACTGAAGATGATAAGGGGACTTAAATGGAGTAAACATGCTTATGTTTAATGCTGCGAGGTGGCATATCTACCTATGGGTTATGCTCACGGTGGGGAAGAGAGAGGAGGGTACCACCAGATATTCTTGATCACTTAATTCCTTTGGTTTGGTGGAGGGGGCTCCAAAGATGTCCATGCCCAGGGCCCCAAAAATGCTTAAAATGGCCCTGGGACCAACCTGCTCCAATCCAGTTCCTGACTTCCAAAACACATGGACTGCACTAGCACGTGAAAAACACTGCTTTCCCAGGCAAATGCATGACCATGAAATAACATTCCTGACCTGAGAAGGCAGGAAGAAGGCCAAAAAACAACATGGCCAAGGAACAAGCAAAAAACCTTGTTGCCCAGCCATGTTAGGACACTAGCTACAGTTAGTAGCCAAACGCGAGGAGGCTAATTACAAATACAGTAATAATGCAATAATGTAACTGCTGCCACCAGCTTGCTTGTCTTTAGGCACATTTAAAGGTAACCAAAAACATCTTTGTGTAGTCTACAGTGATGCAAAAGTATCTCCACTGCACCGCATTGGAATATGCATTGCGCGATATGAAAGAGTTACCGAAAACAGATAACCTGTTAAAAGAAAAAGGGAAACTTAGTTTCCCAGTGCTAACAGTCTGAACAACTAGTCAGTTTTCCCATTACATATGAGCAAATGGCCAGTGAAGTGATGCTGAAGGATTCTTTTTTTTATTGATTTTTCTGATTTACATCAACTTTACAATTTTTATCACGTTATCACAAAGAAAACTATTTAAACAAATTTTTAAAAAAACTATAAAAATACATCTTCATCAAAACTTGAGCTCAAATTAATAAATGAAACAATTACATTTAACATCAACAAACTACTTTAAAAAAAGTTACATTTCAATCAAATCCCTTAAAATACAAACTATTAACCCATACTCCGAACTCTGGCGGCTATCACAATTATTGAACTTGGTAGAATTATTGCTTCATGATTTATATAGATTTAAAGTAAAACAAACTCAACGTTCCTTATTTAGCTACGAGTGATCATTCATTATTCAATTATCTATATTTGTTTTTCAGTTTTAGTGCATGCAGAAAAGCAATGGCCCCAAATCTAAGTGATGTTCTATTTCCACAGAATATCAATTGCCATAACAGCGCAGGAGACAAATCCTTATACACCCGTACAGTAGTTTTTAGATATTGAATGCGCAAGGATCTTAATGCACTGCAGTCAATTAATACATGTCGTATGGTTTCAACCAGCTCCGCAACTTTACAAAAGCGACAGGCGTTATCTTGTGACAGAATAATTTAGCTTTTAGCCTGAATATCCTTAGTTGCCCATAAATTGAGCCTTAATCGCAAAAAATCTGCTCTATGTAGTAATGAAGTCTATTTTTTCAAATACGGTTCTAAGGCACTATACCTTTTATGGAAGAAAGGGTTGTCTCTAAAGTCTCGATAGCACATACATTTCTCTCTTGTTTTAATCCAGTCCCACTGAAATAATTTTGTTTTCACCCTGACAGCGTTCTGCAATAAATCATTAAGCGAGACATCAGCATCTGCCAGGGCTTGGACTACCACAAGTCTCCATTATCGCATAAACAGATCTTTGGATGCAAATACGTGTCTGGACAATACGCCTATCAGCATCGTAGCATCTTAAGCTAATATACACTTTCTAAACAATGCAATAATTTGCCATAAATATCTCCCATACAGAGATATCAAATCCAGCTCGTTTCTGATCCAAGCAACAGGAACACAATTGGGTAGTTTAAGTAGTCGCTTCCAAAATGTACCCTCCAATTTGGTCCACACCAATTCACGTATTGTACTTTTGGGCTCAGAACCATACAATAAAACCGGCGTCACCTTTTGTAAGTAGAACATAAGTGCGGGTGTCAATGAAAACTTTCCATATTTGTTTTTGGATGATACTGGTTTCAGAAATAAACATGTTTAATTTTGCTTCCAAAGATGCCAGGTGAATGTTATCATCACAAGAATCAGCAATGGGAACCCCCAAGTACAAATACTGGTGAATTCATTATAGTTCTTGGCTCTGTATAACCCATTTGAGCTTTTGCCTACTGCGCTTTGTGGAACTGCAAATCAAAACTAGTTTTGTCCAGATTGATGGTAAGCAAATTATTCTGGACATATGTTGCCAAAGCATCCAGCAGATGTTGTAGGCCGTGCAGCGTTTTTGAAATTAAAACCAGATCCTCTGCATACAATAATGCAGGGATAGATTGAACAGCTAATTTTGGTGCATCAGATGTTATTTGAACAAAGCCTCTTAAATATCAGAAATAAAGAAATTAAAAATGGCTGAGGCAAGGATACATCCCTGTCTGAGCCCTCTGCTCGTATCAATACAAGGTGACAAACTCCCTTCTACATTTAATCTGAGCTGGAATTTGGTGTTAGTATTTAGTGCTTTGATCAAAGCTACGATATACATAGGACAACCTGCGTGGAGCAATTTCTCAATTAACAGATCACGCGACACTGAGTCAAAAGCTGCACGCACATCAACAAAAACAAAATACAAGTCTTGTTTCAGGGGCGCAAAGTGCGAAATAATTGATGTAATTGTAAGCAGGTTAATGGAGATACCCATTCATGCTATAAAATCAGTCTGATACAGGTCTTGCTTAGAGTCTTAAGATAAAGTGAGAGAAAATGTTCCCTGTGCATCAAGAAGGGCGATCAGTCTATAATTAGAAGGACAGGACTGATCACCCTTCTTGAAAATGGGCACAATTATTGAACAACACGAAGAGTTAGGGATGACATTAGATTTCAATATTTGCTGAAAAATATTAGAGTATTCTGGCCCATAACTGAGAATATTGCTTGAACATCATATTGCTCAACCCATCGGGGCCAGGGGCCCTAGAACTACTTGATTTCTCAATAAAATATCGAATGTCTTCCTCCAATATTTGTAGTTCTGCGAAATTTGAGTTTCTAATGGCATTGTGTGGTGAATAAATGTCAGGATGTTCATACATCTTGGAATGATATGCAACCCATTTGCACTCCTGGCCCCAATTGATTTGTAGTGGCAATTGTTTAGAATGCATGGGTATGTTAAGCAAGGACCAAATCTGAGATGTATTTTTGGCATGCATAGCATTCAACATGGATTCGCCATCACGTTGGTATAAATACTCTTTACGCGACGGCAACCAGTTATTATATTTACATTTAAATGATTGAATAGTCTTAGATCTTTCAGATGCAGGAAGCTGTCATGCCTGTTTTTTCTGTTTGCGTAAAGCAGCTTTCCTTTCTTGAACATGAGGATCGAAGATATGTTTCGTTTAATAATGATGACGGGATTCCGAACTAGAATGGGACTTATATGACTGCAAAAAAGAATTATATGGCTGTGGCGCTGCCCCGTGATGGGACGCGCACGCGGCAGCGTGACGTTGCATGTCGCTGCGTGCAGTATAAATAAACGGGGTGTTCCCGGCCACGTCAGAGCGACCGGGAAGCCCGAACTGGAAAGACGTGTGTCCGGTGTGGTCTTTCCAGGTTGGGGGTTTACGGGACCGCATGGGGCAAAGGACAAACCCCCAACAGTGGCGACGAGTGATGTCGGATGCCCGGGCCCGGCGGTGAAAGCATTCTGAAATTTTTTCCCTGAAACGGAACGATCGGACATTTTGTTTCACGCCGTGGCCGTGGATCACACAAGCGGCTGGCGGCCATTTTGTCGGTGAGGCCGTGGAACTTCATCAGGCTCCGTTTGGGAAGGTGAAGGTGATCCAGGTCTAATTTTTGGATATTCTGATTGCAGACAGATTAATCTGCACGCCCATGCCTGGTTTGTAGATTTTACTCCAGATTTGGGACTTCTACGTCAAGTGAAAGCTAGGAGAAGGGCTAATATGGCTGGGCCTGCTTAGCCCACTTCATTTTCTCAGCTTAATTTTTGGAACACCTACACTCTTGAGCCTTGCAGCAGCAAGGGGACACAGTGCTTCTTCATCCCTTTCATCATCAGGACGCTGTGGCTTCCTCTTTGCCCTCTTCATCATCAAGGTGGACTGCTACAGTGGAGATCTTCATGTTGTTGTGCTTCTGTCTTTCTCTTCGATTTTCTTTTTTTTTGGATGCTGGAGGCAGCCTCAGGTGAGCTGAGTGCCTGGTTGGGGTGACCAATCCATGTGGAGGTGGTGGGTGGCTGAGTTGCGGCCCTCAGGGCCCAAGGTGTGGATGCCTGTGCGCTCAAGCCCATGAGTGACGTTGAGGATCTGGACGGTGGGGCCGCAGCTGCTGCACAGTGTCCCCAGGACGGTGGTCACGCTGCAGCTTGTCAACAGGCCATTCAGCCCCCGGTGCTTCCAGTGCAACAGCCAGTGGCGGCTCCGCAGCTGCCCCCCTCAAGTTCAAGTAGGTGGTCTAGCTCCTGGGCCTCAGGGGCCACCGGCAGTACAGATTGCTGCTCAGCCAGGACCTCCCATCATGGCTCAGGCACGAGCCCAGGCGGCCCTGCGGCCCATCCCCGAATTTGATGCGTTGGGCCCGCCATCCAGCATTGGGCCCCGCTGGAGCAGGTGGGTTGGTCGCCTCGACATGTATTTCAGGGCCGCTCAGGTGATGGACGACGACAGCAGGGTGGCTACGATGCTGTACTCCGCGGGGCCGGCGGTCCAGGACATTTTTGAGTCGCTCACTCCAGCGGATGCCACCTACGATGCGGCTAAGGCAGTGCTCCATGCCCACTTTCTGCCCCTCGCCAATGTGGACTATGAAACATTTGTGATGTTATCGGCCAAACAAAAGGAGGATGAGACACTGGACACCTTTTATGGTCGCCTGCGCCGTCTCTCCCTGGGCTGTGCATGGGGGGGCGCGGAGGACATGATGCGCACAATGCTGATTCAGGCGTGCTCCTCCGGCAAACTCAGGAGCCTGAGAGAGCCGGGTATTACTCTGCCCCGCCGGTGGTGGAGGCTCGGACAAGCAAGATGGAGGCGGGGTCCTGCTCAATAAAGTAGGAGGAGGCGTGTGCCGTGTAGCGTGGAGGCAGAGGAGTGAGAAGGCCTGGTGGGGGACCCCGTGACAGAGCTGGGAGAGCGGGGAAATCGTGCCAGAAGTGCGGCTACAACCTCCACCACCCGACGGAGTGCCCGGTGGCTGGGAGGACATGTGGTAGGTGCGGCCTGCCTGATTATTTCTCGAGGGTGTGCAGGGTAGCCCTGCCCGTGATAGTGCCGAGAGGCCTGGCTCGGACTTGGACCCCATGCCAGAACCACCCGCCAAACATGGCCCAGGTGGACCAGGGTGAAGAGGAGACCCAGGGGGACGAGGCCGAGGAGGAAGAGGAAGAGAACATTTTCTTTGTTTTCAGTGTGGAAGTCCTGAAGGGGAAGGGCAGGAGGCAACCGAGGTGTGTGGTGGAGGTCGACCACTCGCCAGTCCCGGTGCTGGTGGATACCGGAGCCTCGGTCAATGTGATGGCCCGGGGGCACAATGATGCCCTTGGATCGCCCCCAAAGCTGGTCACGCCAAAAGCCCGCATCTTTGCGTTTGGAGGACTCGAACCAATACCGCTGGACGGTGCCTTCGTGGCAAGCGTGGAGCACGAGGGCTCGTGAATCAAAGCCCGATTCTATGTGACCCCATGTAAGCAATAACACTCTGCTGAGCTGTGCCGCTGCCGAGGCTCTCGGAATTGTCAGCTTCGCATACTTGGTGTACCTCGAGGACATCAATGACCTGCTCGACAAGTATGCCGCCCTCTTCAACGGCATTGGGAAGATGACCGGTGACCCGGTTAGGCTACACATCGATGACTCTGTGCAGCCCATTGCGTTGAAACACCGCAGGGTACCGTTTCATCTGAGGGAGCAAGTTGACAAGGAGCTTGACAACCTGGTGAGTCTGGACATTATCGAGAAGGTCGAGGGCCCGACCCTCTGGTTGTCCCCAATCGTTGTGGCTAGGAAGCCCAAACAACCCGAATCTGTCCGGATCTGTGTGGACATGAGGCTGCCCAACAAGGCCATTAAGAGGGAGCGGCATCTCACCCCCACCATCGATGACATTATTGCCGAAGTGCAAGGGGCTCGGTTCTTTTCCAAACTGGACCTTCGAGCTGAGTATCATCAGGTGGTCCTCCACCCTGAGTCCCGGTACATAACCACATTCACTACTCATCGTGGGCTATACTGGTACAAGAGGTTGAGCTTCGGGGTGTCTTCGGCGGCAGAAGTCTTTCAGAACATCATTGGAGGCGCCCTCGCAGATCTGGAGGGTGTCCTGAACATTAGCAATGACATTTTGGTGTTCGCAAAGACCGAGATGGACCATCTAAGGAAACTCGGTAAGACCTTTGAGCGGCTACACCCTTCATCGGGACAAATGTGAGTTCCTGCGTCCCTCCATTGAATTCTTCGGTTTGTGTTCAAGGAGGGGGGGGGGTCTCGCCAGATCCGAAGAAGGTCCAAGACATTAACAAGATGCAGCCCCCCGAGTCGGTGTCAGATGTAAGAAGCTTCCTGGGGATGGTGACCTACTGTGGGCGCTTCATCCAAAATCTCGCCTCGAGGTCGGAGCCGCTCAGGGCATTGACGAAGAAGGAGTCGGCCTGGCACTGGGGCCCACTGGAGCAGTCGGCTTTTGAGGATATCAAGAGCGCCCTGACAGCAGAGGACACCATGGTGTTTTTCGACCCGGCGCTGGCGTCGGAGATCATTATTGACGCCAGTCCATTTGGCCTGGGTGCTGTATTTACTTAAGTGGACCGGGACGGGAACATCCGGCCCGTGGCTTACGCCAGCAAAGCGCTCTCAGAAACTGAGCAAAGATACTCCCAGATTGAGCGGGAGGCGCTGGCGGTCCTCTGGGGTTGCAGACATTTTCGACTCTGTCTTGGGGTGTCCAGTAACGGTGGTGACAGATCACAAGCCCCTGCTTCCCATTCTGGCAGGGTCATCCTCGAAGCCCCCGGCCAGAATCGAGAGGTGGATGCTTGCTCTTCTCGAGTATGGAGTCACACTGGTTTATCGGCCGGGTGTCAACAATGCGGCAGACTACCTCTCCAGACACCCGGGAGTGCGTGGGGGAGAGGAGTGCGACACCTGCGCGGAAGAGGCCGACGAGCACGTCCGAATGGTGGTGGAGGCGGCCACGACGAATGCGATCCCTCTGTCAGAATTGGAGGCGGCCGCGGACGAGTGCTTTCAGATCCTCAGGCACTCAATGCAGCACGGCTCCTGGAAGTCCATCCTGGAAGCTCTGGCGGGGCGGACCCAGGAGGCCAAGACAGCACTTGAACAACTATGGAAGATCAAGGATGAGCTGTCGTTCTCTGCGTCGGGCCTGCTGCTCCGAGGTGACCGGATAGTGATTCCCCAGTCCAGGGTGAAGGAGGTGATTACCTTGGCCCACCACGGGCATCAGGGAGCCGCCAAGACCAAGGCGAGGCTGCGGCTGAAGGTGTGGTTCCCGGAGCTTGAGCGGAGGGTCGATGACTTTGTGGCAGCCTGTGTATGGTGCCAGGCGGTCTCTCCTCTACAGCGAGAGCCGGCGATCGAGGTGATGCCCCGAGGCACGCGGCCGTGGGAGGTCGTCCATGCGGACTTTGGGTCCACATCCGTAAGCACCCACTTCATCGTACTAGTCCACGAATATTCACGATATCCGGAGGTGGAGTTTGTCGAGTCGGTGGCCATCGAGCACGTGGTTGTGGCCGTGGAGAAGGTGTTTGCGGCCCGTGGTTTCCCCCCCACCCTTTGCTCGGACAATGGGTCGCCGTTCCAGAGCGAGTGGTTCTCCGAGCTGATGGAGAGCTGCGGGGTGCAGCACCGGAAGATTTCTCCTTTGTGGCCCTGAGCAAATGGAGACGCTGAGAGACTGATGCGGACACTCAATAAGACCTTCAGGATCACTCGGGGACAAGGGCAGTCACTCCAACGAGCCCTATACCAATTCCTGCGGGTGTACCGCACCACCCCCCATGCCTCTGCGGGGGTGGCTCCGGCTGAGGCTCTGTTCAAGCGATGCCCCCGGGGTCTGCTACCCGAAATTGGGGAAAAAGAACCGGGAGTGATTGATAACCAACAGGTGGAGGCAGACCGGCAGGTGAGGATTGAACAGGAGAATGTGCGACGGGGTCTCCGGCCCCAGCGGCTCGAGCCGGGGGATGAAGTCCTCATCCGCAACCGACATCCTCATGGAAAGCTCTCGCTCCCCTATGAGCCGGAGCCGTTGGACGTGGTGGCTGTAAAGGGGTCCATGGTGACGGCCTCGGACGGAAGGTCTGCTGTCACCCGGAATGTCAGCTTCTTTAAGAAACTGGGTGACCTCAGGACTGAGCCACCGCTGGAGCCTGACTTGACGGAGGTGCCTGAGGAAGGAGGAGCCCCATCCAGCCCACCGGAATCCCTGGTCCGGGGGACATCTGCAGAAGGACTTCCCGTGCCGGAGGTAAGCGGGAGGTACCCCCAGAGGGCTGGGCGAGGGAAACCCGCTTACCTCAGCGAATACGTACTGGGACATTTAGTTGGTCAACTGGAATGAGGGGATCCGGGTGGTTGACATTAAAGGGGCTGTGGGCGTGCAGTGTTGTTGTTAGTTGATGTGTGGTTTGCAGTGTATAATAAAAAGCAGTCATGTGTTCTCCCCGAAAAAGGAGGAGTGTGGCGCTGCCCCGTGATGGGACGCGCACGCGGCGGCGTGATGTTGCACATCACCGCGTGCAGTATAAATAAACGGGGCGTTCCCAGCCGCGTCAGAGCGACCGGGAAGCCCGAACTGGAAAGACGTGTGTCAGGTGTGGTCTTTCCAGGTTGGGGGCTTACGGGACCGCATGGGGCAAAGGACAAACCCCCAACAATGGCTCACCTGACCACATGATGTTACTATTAAATAAAGATAAAGTTTCCTTGTTCCAATGAAAGCAAGTTCTCTAATTGTTAATGGTCAGGATCGTTTGATAGCAGTTATGCGTGGATTTGTTTGTAACTGTTTCACAGGACCACTGTAAGGATAACAATTTGTGGTCACTGTGGGCCTGTTTAATTACCTCAAATCGTATTGCCTGATTAAAGGTGTTCTTATCTGCGAAAATATAATCAATAATGGATTAACTCTTGGCTCTATTTCGCCCACGAGAGAGCCATTGAACATTAATAGTTTTGCGGTAGAAACCTTGCGCTTTTTTCGAGCAAGCTGTTTATATTTACTAAGAACAGTATTGCTCGTGCGTGTAGAAGGTATGATGACAGGTTGCAAGCGTTTCACAAACTGTTTGACGCTAGATGTTGGTCGTGAAGGCAAGTTTTTTTGGTTCTTAGACAGGGTGATTCACCTAAGAAAAAAAAGACTATCGGTTTTGGAGTTCGACTGAAACCTATTGAGTAAAACGACTGGCTTAGATGTTTAGTTAAGGCTGTAGAACAGCAAAAGTATATAGACTGCTTAGATGGTATGTCTTTTAAGATTTCAGTGGGATTAATTGTAGGAGGGTTAACTATGGTGAGGGCCTCACAATTCATCCTACATTCTGTGCACAGCCATATTATTGAGGTGAACATAGGCAATGCACTTGGAGCAGGCAATAATGGAGGTCAGCGCGATCTACTTAAATCAGGAACGCCATGCGACTGTTTGCATACATAACACTAACTATCTGCATGGGTCGAATAGTGCTCACTGGCAGCACCATTCTTTTTGTCAATATCGTTCATCCAAGAGACAATTGCCCTCATTACAACCCAGGCGTTAAGGGGTTAACGGCGCCGTGAAAGGTTGCGGCGCGGTTAACCCCTTAACGCCTTACTACGAGGTCCCTTTGCGGCTCCCGACCTTAACGGCTGGTCTGTACCAGCAGTTAAGGTAGGGACCCGCAAAGGGACCTTGTAGGTAATTACGGTACCGCAATTTGTGGTACCATAATTACTGCCTTCCCCTTTCCCATTGAGCCCTATGGGGCAAAAATGGGAATGGGGAAGGGCCAATGGTAAATGGGGAATTACTGCCCTGCCAACCTTGGAATGGGGTGGTAATTCCCCATTTAACCATGGCGGAATCGGTAAGTTACCAGCGTTAACCATGGCGCTAGTAGCGCCATGGTTAACGCCGGGGTTGTAATGAGGGCCAATGTTATCTATCTGCTTGGATTGGTGGGATATTTTTATATCTAAAGTCTCAAACAATTTGGTAAGCAAGAGAATTGTTAAATTCATGGCATTTAACGTGATTTCCAACAAGGGAACTTGAGTATTTAAAGGAATGGAAGTCAAAGATACTTGAGGTGGACAAAGCTGTGGTTGTGGCCTACGTGGCGTAGGGCGTGAAAAAGATAATGAAAGATTGGAAGCATCATGCCTCCTTCGCTCAAACATGCTCGAAGATTGATAGCAACTGTCATTATTAATATAAGGAGCGTCAGTAATTTGTGAGAAACAGTCTAGCACTCCAACAGATAGATTATTCCCCGCAGACTCACCAATCAATGGGACTGAAGGAACAGTCTCAAACAAAACATCAAGTACCGGATTACCAATAATAATCTCACTTGGCATTAAGGATTTATTCAGCGAAACAGGCAGCGGAACAATTGGAATATCCGCCTGACTGGTTAAGTCAACAACAGGTAATTCTCTACGAGGAGCTACCGAGGGCACACCTGCACCGGATATGATCTGTGTATTGGTTAGGGAAGTATTAGGAACATTTACATTACGTGATTCTAATGCCGTGACAGAAGTGAGATTGTCTGTAAGAGGTGGCTGTAAATCATTATTTTTACCACCAAACGCATTCGCTTCAGAACACGGATGAGAAAAGTCATGAATGTCTATGGGACTCCATGGGAATGGGGATTTACGGAATTTTGCCACCGGAATTAACGGGTCACCAGGGTTGTAATGCCCTGTTGATTCCAGCAATCACGGAGGCAGTAATTCATTTCAAGTCCAGCAGCAACCTGCCAGTTTTTCTGGCTCGGTTACCGCCAGACTTGGAATGAGGCCCAATATCAATGTATGGAAAAGTCTTAATCTTTATTCTCATCCGAGAAGGCTAATAGTTCATAAGTCCATACTTTTCACTGTGGAATCCAATAAGGAGCAAAGAGGCTCAGAGCAGCAAAGCAGCCTTCCTGCACTTCCTGTGCACTTACAGGATGCGCACGCGAGGATGCACGTGCATTCGGGTAAAGTAGGAGATGACACTGTTGGGGAGGAAGGTGTTACAGTACACAGTGAATTCCTTAAAGTGGCAACAATAATTGTTCACTGTGAAATCCAATAAGGAGTGAAGAGGTTCAGAGCAGTGCAGCCTTCCAGCAATTCCGGTGCACATAAGGGATGCACGCTGAAGGATTCATTTCACTGTAAAAAGTCAGGAGCATGGTATAAAACAAAAGCAAAATGTTCGGGTGTCCATACAATATGGAGGCTAAGATTTTAAAAGACAGAATTTTTCTAACACTGTCCCTTTTCCATTGCTGTGGACATCGAGGATACAGGATTCTACCAAATGGGAAATTAAGCAGTATTGCACCGCAAAAGCTGGCTTAAAGCCACAAACTTGGGGCCTGAAGTGCAGTCCAAGGTAGTGAACATGCCGTTCAGCGCAAATCTGTTCGGCAAGAAGGTGGATGAGACTCTCCAAGTGATCAAGGTTGACACAGACACAACTCGTTCATTAGGGACTGTATCTGTTCCCTTGCAGATGACACCAGTCCTTTAAAATTCCAAAACATTTGAATAATCTAATGATGTAGCCATCCTGAACCAATGTAATTAATCTATTTGATGCTATCCCTATCTTACATAATATTCAGTCTAGGGACATCAATCAGATTGACTTTTGTCCTGAATGTCAGCATGATCAAGTCTTTTTACATATAGGCTCTAGGCTGGTAGCACATATTCTATTAGAGGCAGAATCTTAATTGCTTCCTATGGGTGACAACCTAGTGGAAATCAATAGGGCGGACATATTGACCATAATGAGTGCCACTGAGGATTCCAATTTAATGGAAGAGAGTGTCTTCCTTTCCTCTTTTGAAGCCAGGGAATCCAGAAGAGTAATGGAGTATGGTAAATCATTGGCCGCAAAACCAAAAGAAGAAAACTAGTCATGGCTCCCTGGGGCCCTACTAAGTAACAGAAAAGATGTGTAACTAGACCTGATTAAGAATATAGCTGCAATAAGGATGGGGTCATGGGAACACTAGGGGGTTGACCCACCTGTTTCAGTGTAAAGATAAGGTCCTAGATTCACTAGATGTGATATTGTTTCAAGAAACCTGGCTAATGAATAAGCAATTTATGGATGGATTTTCAGTCATATTATGTTCAGCTCAAAAAGGTCCCAAGGGAAGGCCAACATCCAGCCTTTTGACAGCAGTACGAAATGGCAGAGGGCTGGCCTTCCAAGAAAGGATGGTGCCAAATCCATTTATCCAGGTATCGATGCTGACGTGGAGTGATTCTAACTTTATGAATGTGGGGGTATCAGCTCTGATTAATGCATATTGAAATCCTGTTGGTCTCTCAACCGACAATGACCTTTTAGATTCCATTGCAGACATTTTAGACTCTTGTTTACAAGATACAGATATTTCTGCAGTCATTCTGGAGGGTGATTGAATATCACATGAATAGATCTGGACTCCCGTTTACCTACTCAAAGGGTGGTGTAAGGAAGGCATAGTATCAAAGTAAAACAGACACAAGTGATCATAGTTCAAGGGTGTTTATTAACCAGTAAAATGGGTGGGATAAATGCCTAATCCAAACCTAAATCTAAGATGGGAGCAAGCTACGCCCATCAAATAATAATGCTGTCCAATGGCGTCTAGTCAAATAAAAAGGGCCTATACTAAGAAACACTATTGCCAATCCTTACCGCTATGCTACAAAATAGTGTGGTATGGTGTTCACAAGAAAAGAAAGAAGTGTTCACAAAATGATAAATCGGGATGTTATGGCCAGGGTCTCTCATCCCCGCGTTTTTAGGATGGGTCAAAGCAGGACTCTTGAGCACAGCACACTCATGGCTTCTCCAGCACGAGGTAACAGTTCCTTTTCTCAATATCAGGACCTTCTGTGTCCAAGTCCCTTTCATGTAAAGTCTCTTGCTTTAGTGGGCCTGATATGCCATAAACAACAAAACAAAAGTTCCTTCTACTAATCTTCACGTAGGGTGATTACTCTTTACCCTTGGATCCCCCTCAGCCGGGCTCTGATCCTTCTCTCAGCATTAGCCTCTCAAAGTATTTGCCAATTTAAACAGAGGCTTCCGAAGGGCGATCACGTCTTGCTGGGTCACTCTGTTATTCTATGGCAAGTGCATGCTTCACAATATCATAGTTCGCACGGCGTTCCCCTCAACCGGGCGCAAACGCCAGTTTCACAATTCCCTCAGTTGGGTTCACATTTTCCACAGTTCACAATTTCTAAATCTCTGAAAACAAGGGGTTCCCTTCCCCTAACTTTCTCTTGGTATCCTTCTGTTGGGTTCACATTTGCGACAGTTCAACAAAAAGTCATTCTAGACCCCTTAGGTTCTTCCCTTTACCGAAGTCTGGGTTTGGGCCCCCAGTCAGGCTTTCTCTAAAGCCGCCAGTCAGGCTTCGCACAGTTCATTCATCACAATGTTCTAGGGTGTGTTAGGGTTCAACCCAATTCGCAAGCATCCCTCAGTCGGGTTCACATCTGCTTCCACAACGTGTTAAAGACTTTCAACTGTACAAGGGGTTTGGTTTGCCCCTCGTATGACCACCTTAATACCTCATACCGGCTTCCCCTAATGCCTCTTGGTACCTGTTTCTCCTGGTTCGGTAGAGGGGGCACCAGGTAGAGACCTTCAAATGAGCGCCCATGTGACAGCGGACCATTTTCTCTGGTGCCAGTTCCACTCCCACAGTTCCCAATGGTCTCCCTCCGCCAGGCTCAAGTCTCCTCTCACACCTCACAGTTTTCAATAAGGGTTTTGGGACCGCCAGTACCAGAATGCACTTTCAAGATTTTGCTGCCACTTCTCAGTTCCCTGAAATGGCATTTGCCATTTAGAGCTGCAGGAGCTAAAAGGGGATAGCCCTGAGGACTGAAGGGCGGGGCAGTGCTGTTTGAGCTGTGGCGGCGTTACGAGGAGACTGAATCTGATCAGCTGGAGTGCGACTGTTTCCCTTTGGAGCCGCGTGTGGATTGCAGCATAAAGTGCCCCAGTGTGTCTGCACTATTCCACTAGCTTTCACTTAGAAGCAAGTCAGTAGCGAACGGTGAAAAGGACGCTGTGCTAATCTACATAGACTATTCCTCACGGAATCACGTGACTTGCTACACGTGACTTGCTGCCTGCTCATAGTCACGCCCATAGCGCCCTTGCGGCGTAAGCCCTGAGGACTGAAGGGCTAGGCAGTGCTGTTTGAGCTGTGGCGGCTTTGGCGTGTGGGGTGTGCTGAGACTTTTACATCCTGACTATTGCGCCCACCGAACCTACTAAGAGCCCAAAAAGCACAGTTCAACCTGCTTTCTATCTCCAGGTGAGAGACTGCTTTTCAGAGGAGCTACAGATACGTGGTGCTGAGAGTGCTTGTTTTTTTTTTCCTTCTAATTGCAAGCCCAATCTACAATACGATCTCCCCGCACAGAGCGCGGCACGGAAGAGAGCGACAACAATCTCCCCTTAAATAACATGAAATACACGATGACGAGCTGTGACAAAAGTGGCCCGCAAACGCGACATAAACTTTTACAGCAGAGGAGGAAACTTGAAACTCAACTCAACCAGACTGTAGAAGCATGTGAGGTAAGCAATGGCTCATTCAACATTGCCACTGTGTGTGCAAGCGAGTGTGATTCTGAAAGAGAGTTGAGCACGCAAGTTTGCCCCATGCAACATCCTCCATCGTTGAGCGCAATAGTTTCTCAGTTTTTACATCACCAACAAACAACGCGGTTGTGCGCAATGCCATCAAAAGATAAAACGTTAGAAACAGAAACGCTCGCTGTAAAGTCAGCCACTAACACCTTTACGAGTTTAACAATCCGTGATAACAGTGCAAGAAATCCCTTTACACTGTCTTCAAACAGGCGTCCTTCTCAAGGCCCCCCCCTCCTCAACGTATCTTGATGCCTTAGAAACGCCTTTTGACTTTGATATCACGGATATAACGGATTCAGATCTGCTCGAACTGCACTTACCTGCAGATGTTGTTTTACTGACCCATGATCCTAGTACTGGAACAAATACAGCACTGCAAAAAGCGGACACCGAAGAGGAGTTATGTCCAGCAATAAACCCTGATGCCAATGGTAATGGCAAAACTGCAATTACAACTACAACAAAATCTAAACCAATGGCTATCCATTCCACGCCGATCACAAAAAATAACTTGCAGGTGGTAGGAGATTCGACACCTGAAACTCATGACGTAAGGAAGCTAACGAGGAATGACTCTGTGTCAGAAAACTGGTCGAACCAAGCGATCATCCCAACCCTGCTCATAGCAAAAGAGACCTGTAAAATAAACTCTCAATCCCAAATGAACAACGAAAGAAAGGGTAATCGAAACGCCCAATCTGATCAATTATGCGGGAAAGCTAAAGATGACAACGATACTGCTAACATAAAAGCGATTGTCAAATCCATTTTAAGACCAACAAGCACACTCACATTTGATGCAGCGGCACGTGAGGCTTGCCTGGCAGAACGGCTAAAAGCTGACTACCTCCAAATACAGGAGTGTCTGGAAGTAAGTTACTCACAGAAATATGCGACAACGCCGCAATTAAAAGGGCACACCCAGACTAAAAATGCTCTTTTTGGGAAAGAAAGAATTGAAGACAACTCGTCTGGCGGCAATTCATCTCAACGGAATTTGGTGCAAGTAAACTTACAAACGCAAACCCGTATAATTCGGACAGATACTGAAGGCGAGAGGAGCCTGCCTGCCTGCCTCAAATGCTCATCAGAAAGAGTCTAATATGGAAAAATTCAATTGCAGATCCTCTAACACCATCAACGACAGGACCTATCGATAGAGAAACAAAAGAAAATGTGTCAATTGTGGCTAGTGTGCAGATACACAACAATGTACTGGCAGCAAGCTTGATTTCACTTTTACCTTTTATGAAACTTTATGAAACCATAAATGATTCCATGAAGGACCAAAGTTCACTTCTAGTCTCTATCAACAATAAACTGGAGGCATTCGAAAAATTCACAGAAAATCTGTCTCTAAGACTAGATTACGAAAACAGAGACTTCGCGAAAGTGGCAATCCCGCGTGAACGAGATAATAAAACGCGAGGCAAGTGAAAGATCAGAACTTATTGACGCCGTCATTGAGTGCACAAAGTGGATGCGACATAATGTCTCTTCCCGACAAATCTGCAATCCTTACATGTGCAATGGTCAAAGTAAATTATCCCAAGCAAGCGTGTCTGCTCAGGCGATGCCTTTGCCTACAGAAAATAGGCTCTGCCCAGATATGCAACCAATGTCGTTGCAATGCATCATCCTAGCAGATGAGCAAACGACTGCAAACCACAAAACTACTAACTCACAAGAGGTGCAAACCATTACTGATCAAAACCATAAAATACAAGAAGAGATAACTGAAATAAGAGAAGCAATTCTTCCAAAAGATAAAGAACACACAACCGCAAAAATTGCCACTCTGGCGGAAAATGAGAGCGAAATAGTGGCCTCACCAGCCAGTGGAAATCCAACCTCATCAAACAAAGCCTCCTTTGGTATCTTTACTGGCCGTGCTGTCTCTCTAGAGAAGCCAATTTACTTCTCGTCCCTAAAAAAAACGAATACAAAGGAAGGCATTAGCAAAAAAAAAAAAGAGAACCTCCGGCCAAAAGAGCCCGCCCAAACAACTCAAAAAAGTTTATACGCAACCTATCTACACCACCAAGACTTGGGCTTTTTTAGCAAAATGTAAAGGACCAAAAAAAACCTAAACAATTGTCGAATGAGAAGCTGAATGAATTAGTGCCAGTTCTCCCCCAAAAACCAAACAAAAGAGCCCGTGCCAAAACCGAAGAGCATGAGTTTGCAGAGGAAGACAAATCGATTGACCTATGTGACCTCTCTACATACTCAATAGGCGACGATCCCGAATCTGAAAACATGGCAAACACAAATGAACGCAACAAAATACTCTGTTCAAAAGCGTGCGATGGTCAAACTAGACCCCCAACTGGAATAAATATAGACGCGGAAACATCTACCGCGGAGAGAATAATAAAGAAACCAAGGTCCAGAATATTAGATTCGCAAGTTGAAGAAGCGACGAAATCTAAAAAAGTCGGTGCACAGTTAAGTTTAAAAATGTCATTGAAATTGAACCCAAGACAGACAATAAAACAACAACAACAAGAAGAACGAGTAGTCTCAAACTCATCTAAAATAAATAGAGACCAACCTAAGAATGAAGTATGGAAAATTCAGATAGAATTCATTTTGGAAGAAAAGAATGAAGTCAATTTAAACAGAAACAATACAATGAAGCTTCTACATAGTATTCCGGCTCTTCCGACCATTCCATCTGATGATATTGCGATCGTAGAATATAAATCGGAAAATCGCTGTGATTGGGTGACGTTGCACATGAGATCAAAATTCAGTGCCAAATCAATAATCGATGCAAGAGACGATCTGCTATTTTTTGGATTCGACACAAAATCACAAATTGATAACGGAGAAAAGTTTGTTGAGATTGAAGACGAACAAACAACAAGTGTTTCGCATGAACAACGTAGACTTGATTTATGGAAAAGGTTCAACACATCCTCGGAATCGAACAATGCACAAAAGCAAAAGAAATTTAATAAAAATCATACCAGACAAAAAGGAAATTCAAAGAACAGTAACTAGCATAATCGCACAGGAGAAACCAGTTCGCATTTGCTAACATCTTGGAACACCCGAGGCTTCGCGCACCTTTTTCAAGGACCAACAAATCTTATTTCATAATTTGTCTGCAAGAGACATGGAGGTGCTCAATGCCAAGTCGCGATGGATATGCAATTTATGTAAACCCGGCAGGTAAAAACCTGTTTGGAAGACCATATTCGGGGTTTTTGCAGGCATTAAAAACCAACCCGCAAAGGGACCCAGGGAACTAATTACGGTACCGCAATTTGCGGTGCCGTAATTAGCGCCTTCACCATTCCCATTATGCCCTATGGGGGAAAAATGGGAATGGGGAAGGGCAATGGGGGAAGGGGGAATTACCGCCCCTCCAACCTTGGAATGGGGCAGTAATTCCCCTTTCCACCAAGGCGGTGCCGGTATTTTAACGGCATGAACCATGGCGCTAACTGCGCCATAGTTCACCGCCTACCGTGTAATGAGGCCCATAAACTTATACTGGAACCCGATGATGATATCGCAGAATGACTTCATATCGGCAGTAATCGAAGAAATCGACAACTCTTTATTGTCCTTTCAAGATCCTTCTTTCCTAATATGTGGTGACCTAAATTACTCTTGGTTTAATGAAGTCAGCCAACTCCGGAACCTTAAAGATCACAAACAGTCAGACTTCCATCAAGACCGGGGCCTTCGATGGACCACAGAGATGGCGACAAGAGAATGTGTAATGCTAAACGGATGCACCAAAGGAGATATTCCCGCTGCAAAAACATGGCATAGAGGTTCATCAAAAAAGACTCTTGACTACATTTGGGCCTCTAGGAATCTGTTAAGTCAAATTGACACATTAACCATTGTACCTACTGAAAAAAGTGATCACGATCCGCTGATGCTTTCTTGGCGAACGTTGGCTGATGAGAAGACTATTCGATACACCTCAGCTCTGGAAATAAATACCGGAAACAATAGACTATGAATACATGGATCACAAATTATAAACTTAACGGTGGCGTTGAAGTACAACGACAAAAAAGAAAGCGGGGTAAATTATGAACCATTGCTACAGAAATTCAAAATCAAGACAAATGGGCAGAAAATCGATCTATTAACCGCGAAACATTCTTACAGTGCCAAGCTAGATGAAGCAAAAAAAAAGTTAAAACAAGATATAAGAACAATAAGGAAATCACAAGCGTCTGGAAAAGAAAATTTGATAAACAAAAGGCGCCAGAAATATCGAAATTGGCTGAAATCCTTTAATGCAGTGTGAGAACAAGAACAGGCCGAACAGATGTTAAAATTAATTATGTCAAAAGATACCCGACACATCTGGGAAATAATCAATACAGGTCAGCTCAAGCAATCATTTGCGATGTCAAACGGAGTAAATGCTGAAAAGTGGGTGGGACATTTCTCAACTGTTTTCAAATCTGACCTTTTAACGACAACATTATGTCAGTCACCAAGTAAATCAACTTGGGAAGTAATAGAAACACAAGAAGACATAGAGAAAGCCATTCAAAATCTAAAAAACTCCCGAGCGCCTGGCCCAGATGGCATCTCAAATATAACACTTAAACGGAACAAAACAGAATGGGCTCTCTTTATTAAGATCCTATTCGAGAAAATCGCAAAAGCAAAAACTATCCCAGAAAGTTGGAAGAAAGCAGTGATAGTGCCAGTGTTTAAGAAGGGCGATCGAAGTGACCCTGCTAACTATCGCCCCATCGCCCTTCTTGACACAACTGGAAAAGTGTTTGCTACATTTCTACAATCTAAATTGTCGAAATGGGCGAAAGATGCCAATGTAATTGACGAGAGACAAACCGGCTTCACCAAAGGAGTAGGGGTGGAGCTAAATCTAACACTGCTAAACATAGCGAAGATAGAAACCTTAAGGAACAATACACAACTATTTGTGGGGTTCATTGACCTCAAACAGGCTTTCGACGGTATTAACAGAAAGATCTTGTGGAGCAAACTGAAGGCATGGGGATGTCCAGAAAATCTGTTGCCACCAACAATGGCTCTATACTTAAACACCACAATCAGAGTAAGATTAAATAAACAGGGACTCCTAACTGATGAAATCCAAACCAAAAGCGGGGTTAAACAGGGATTTCCATTGGCAGCTCTCCTGTTTAAATTGTACCTCTCAGATCTACCAAAAGCACTAACACAACCAAGGACCTTCCCTCCAAAAATCAATGGCAAATCCGTCAGCTGGAGAATATATGCAGATGACATTGTGCTCTTAGATCAGACGCAAATAGGCCTTCAAAGACTTCTCTCTGCATTTCAGCGTTTTTTAATGGAAAATGAGCTTGAAATAAATGTAAAAAAATCGAGAATTATATCTCTTGGCCACAAACATCAAGTACGTCAGAACAAATTCCAGTGGAAAGTAAATGGAAAAACGATCGAACAAACCAACACAATTCGATATTTAGGCATCATGTTTAACACCTCAATCGAGGAACGGTGCTGGAAACAAAATCTAAGAACAAGAATGCAGATGTTTGCTGTGCAAGGAGCTAAGTTACGTGCCAAGTTTGGCAAGTTTACATTGGCTCCAGTTCTAACTTTCTATCTACAAAAAGTAGTTCCAACATTAACATTTGGGAGTGAAGCTGGTTGGAATATAAGTGCAAAATTCTCGGATCAAATGGAAGCCTTATTTTGGCAAAAGATATTGAAATTACCATCAAACGTGTCAGTGGTTGCTATTCGACATGAACTAAGCATTGAGGCACTATATAACACAGTAATGTGGAAATCGATAGCAATGCTACGGAAAATGTGTCTACAACCGACAGCCAAACCTTATGAGATCCTAAACCGGAGAGAGGTACACCCTTCTAACGATCTACTAAAAATATGGGAATCTAAACTTACAAAAATACTAGATGAGGCTGACATACCCTTAGAGCAGGTTTTGTTGATGCCTCAAATTGCAAAAAAACGGATGTGTCGATGGAATTGGATTACCAACGAAGAAAAACGCAGACAAATGAAGACAGTTTGCGACTTTGGTCTCTTGATTCATGAAGTCGAAGTGCTTCCGAAATATCTCTCTAAATTCCCTTCACGGTACCATAGAGAACAATTCATCAGACTTTGATTAAATTTATGCAAAACGAAAGAGATACTTACATTGAAAAAAGATCCAAAAACAACAGACAATGTATGTCGCTTCTGCAATAAAGAGATTGAATCTGTAAAACACCTAATAATTAAATGTCCAGAAATTTCAAAAGTGAGACAAGTGCACATTGGGAAACACACCCCAAAAAATGATAATATGGAAGACTGGTGGAGTTACCTAATTTCCGGCACAAACCAACAATTGACGTGTGGAGTAATAAACTTTATGGACAACATTCTTCCCCTGCATTAACTATGCATAAATACACTTTTGTAGAATTAATAGACATTACATTTGATAAAACTGTTAAGAGAAGTGATGGAAGCACTTGTGAAAGATTCATCGGAAATGTGACGAAGATTTGTAGATAATGTTGACAAAAAGTTTCCTTTTTTTTTGTAAAACTAAGTCAAATAAAAAAAAGGGGATGTTGTTCTGAGGTCAGGGTCTCCTCTGCTGACCCTCAGAGACATGGGTTTGCCTGACTGACCCAAGGGTGGATTCTTGCTGTGGGTACCGCCAGGCAATCCCAGCTGCCCCTGCACTTGCCTTCTGTAGGTACAGCTCCCTCTCCACAGTTCTGTCTCCTCTGGACTCACAGGGCCACTGTCAGGGTGGTTTTTTCCTCCTTCAGTTCTCTACAGCTCTTCTGGTCTTCCTCCAGCTTCCTGCACCTTCCAGCATCCCCAACTCTCTCAAAGTGTGATTTCCTGCCCTGCTTTTTATACCTCCTGGGAGTAGTGATTGGATCCAGGTGTGAGTGGTCGGAAGAGAATGTCTGACCCTGCCTGTCCTCGTTAGCAGGACAACATGGCGGTCATCCATAGGATTTAATGGCTCAGGGATTCCTTTGGGTAATGCTTATTCTCCCAATCTCTCTCCTCCTCGTCTGAGTGGTTTTAAAGAAAAGCATTGTGGATGGATTATGGGACTTGTAGTTTTTCCGAAGAATACTGGAAAACCCATGTGGGTTTTCGTCAGGGTGAAGGGGGGTACCTGTAGTGTTGGGTACAAATGAGTTGTTGTAGGGCACGGGTGGCATATGTATATTCCTTCTCACAGTTCACCTATGCTTCGCTTTTGGTTTGGTATCTGTTGGAATTGGGGGTTCGGGGATAACGGTGTAGGTTCTGAATTGGTGTATGGTAACAGAGGGAATGTGTGGTAGGGGGATATGAATCCATTGTCGCTCACGGGACTGAATTTCCAGATACCCTACTGGGTAGGATGGGGAAAAGGTGTCATACAGTAGGGTGTACTGCGTCTCACCTGGGGTATTCCCCCGAGCATAACCCCGGTTACCCTACCCAGATGATCCTCCCTCGCTCGTCCACCCCCAGGGTTGGGATCTAAGACACCAGCCCTTCCCTGGCCACCTGAATAAGGGATTCTTAGGGTCTACTTGGGAGAATACCCTCCGGTTTCTCACAGTGGGCAGGAATGCAGCCAGGAAGAGGGGGCAGAAATGGTGTGCTCTGATGGAATCTTGGGGCTTACATATGGCTGTGTGATGGGGGGGATATACCAGCTAAGCTAACCTGGGCGAGGGTCACTCAGAAAGCCATCATTGACAATTTTTTTTTTGTTACAGGAAATATTTATTTTAATATCTTAGATATGGCAGTTTTGCCTGCCTTCTCTTCATAGTGATCATGCAGTACTAGAAACGAGAAGGGCCATTCCCTCCAAAGGTCGAGCAGATTCATATTATCTCCGCAGCCTTGAGATGGGAGTAGTTTGAAATGGGGTGCAGCGTCAGTAGGAAGATTGAATAAATGTATGATAGACATGTACAAGAGGGAAGAAAGAGATGGAAATTGGCCACCGGGGACGTATGTAGGGCTACTTCATGCATTTGCCTTAAAACAAGATCCCCTGGCTGGCATTTAAGCATAAACGTACTTTTGTGCTGATAGTACAAAAACAAAAAAGATCCTTAAGAGCAGATATAAGGATTATTGCTTCAGAAGACATCAGCATTCGTATTGTGAAAGTTAAGAAGCTGAAGTTTAAACACCAAAACATTTTAGGAAGTCATAGGACCTTAACTGCTCAGAGAGATGCGGAAACCATGCTGGCTGCTCTGGTCTCGAAGATCAGTGGATATTTGGAGATTATTAAAGAGGGAGTCACCCAGCAGGTTGCTTTTAAGTTGCACCTATCTCAGAGGAGTCTTGGTTTGAATATTTTAGTACTTTATTTGAGGATACATGCGCACGACCCAAAGAGCATTCAGAGGAGAAGTCCTCAAGAGGTGATTGGCCATTGGAATGTAACAAGGAGGATATTCTTGAACAGACGCGTAAATGCAGTGCATCTCATGCCCCAGGGCCCAGCTGTCTATCGAATGCCATTTTTAAGGCTCATTGTGGAATTGTGGGCTGATGTGCTAATGACGATATTCGCTCAGGTGTTCAAGAAGAAACAGACGCTGTCCTTGTGGAAGACCGCAATTGTCGTACCCATTCTTACAAAGGGAGCTAGAACTTACCCTTGGAACTACCGACCCATAACCCTCTTGGATGCTCCAGGCAAGGTAGTCACATCTCTTATTCTATCGGAACTGATGGATTGGCTATCCTTTAGTTCTTCATTTAGTCAGCCTTTGTTAAGGGTATCGGGACATCCCTGAATGGATTAATCTTGAGTTTGTTTAGAAAAAGAGAAGCAACAACAAAGTCGTCGCTGTACTTGGCCTTTATCGCTTTCCAGCTGGCCTTTGAAAGTGTTGATAGGCTACTTCTATGGCAGAAACTCGAATCCTGGGGTTGCCACTTTACCTTTTAGAGATAATACGAGAATGCCACAGTCATACTTCCCTTCTAGTTAGTTCAAATCTACAAGGGAAGCGTTCTAAGCAGATTCCTACCCATCGAGGGTGTACACTAGCCCCTGCTTCATTTAATGTATTTATCTTGGATTGAACATGTTGGTTGGAGAAAGTACAGGCGTTGCCCACAGCGAGTTTGCAAATTATCTGGTCCAATGGCTTCTGTATGCAAACGATCTGGTCCTTTTGGATCAGACGCCCGTATGACTTCCGAGGCACTTAGTCACAATAAATAATTATGCCAGTAAGAATGGTTTAAAGATAAATGTCTCCAAGTCTAACATTCTGAGGCTGCGTCTGGGCAAAGGGAATAAGAGGGACGTTTAAATGGCATTTGGATAATCTACCAATGATTATGGTGAACAAATATCGGTTTTTGTATGAATGATTATAAAAGTGATTTGCCTCATGTATACATATGAAGACAGAAGGATGAGGTCTTGTCAGCACACGGAGTGGCATTACATAGATGATTTGGACAGTACTCCATAAGCCTGGTGCTGATTTTCATATAAACAGAAAGTCGTTCCTATGCTTGTATATAGGGCAGAGATTCTGATTGGTCCGTCTACTGCTCATTGTCCCAGACTGTCCCAAAGAGCACCCAAATGCCATTAATACGTTTTTTGAGTTGGGGCTGCTCTCTCTTTATGCTATGGTGCTTTGGAAAAAAGCCTGTCTTATATTTACCCTGGGTAAGGAGGCCATGAAATCTAAATCTGATTGTGTACTTGCTGTTTGAGGGAAAGAATGCCTAGGAATAATGGTGGAAGCCAAAATTACTAAAGATTTACTACCAAGCAACCCTGATGAAGCCAAGAAAAGAATGATTTCTAGTGATTGGGCCCTAGCACAACCTTTATGTAAACGATTTAAGGAAGAAACCAAACCTCTTAATTTGCTCCCTAGGTATTCAGGGAAATTTCCAAGTTCTCCATTTAGATATATATCTTTAGGAGTGTGTCTAAATTTAATGCCCACAAAGGAAGTCCTTGGTATTCGAGCTGAACTTGATACAGAGTGCACATGGGTGCAGATTTTGCAAGAGAGCGACGGAGCAGCAGACACTTGAGCACCTTTTGCTTGACTGTGTAACCCTAGGGCAATTAAAAAGCGACTATTTTAGTAAATGTACTGATCAATTTAGACTCCTGCTGAAGGAAGAATTATGCTCTATTTTATTTAGTGGGCGTTTTTATTTAGTGGGCGTTATGCATTTATAGCTATAGTGAGGATGTTAAAGCGATTAATGTTATAAGAGGTTTCAAAATCTCCCCGAACTATACGTTTGGTGGGGTTTATGGCATATACTAGAACCAAGGGGGTCAGCGGACTGTATAAAGTAAGTTGTCTTTACTTTTGTAGAAGAATATGTGCAATATGCTTGTTGTAATTTGGATATGTGATTGGATTGTGTTTTTTTGTTTGAATGGTTTGATTATTCAAGCCAAATACTAAATAAACTAAATAAAAACAAAAAAGTATTCCTTACCTGTGTTTCACTGGTTATTGAAGTATGTTTTCTTAATCCTCCAAATGGCGAACACATCTATTTTATTGCAAGTGTGTGACAATATTGGACTATATGTTTTACTTGGTGTGCATTTTAAAGGATATATGTCATAAAATAGTGGCAGAAAAAAACGAATCTGAAACTTACCTGCCTTCGCCTTCCCGCTTCAGGCTTCCCCCTGCAACGTCAGTTCCATCTCCCAATTATGGGCGGGAAATGACGCCCCAGGGTCCCTTTCATTTCTTTTTCTGTATTGTACCGCGCTTTCCATGTAATGGAAATCGGGTAACACCCCACAACCCCTGATCCCACAACCTCTGCTCCCCTCTATGAAATTACAGGTTTTCCGTTTTTTTGTCCAGCCCAAATTCGGTTCATTTTTTTTAAATTCTGTATTTTGGGGTATTTCCCATCCTAATACATTGTTGTATATTTTTGTACTTACCTGTTGAACTTGAATTATTTGTTGTGTTCTGTTGTGTGGACTAGCAGCACTACACCACTCACAGCCCTTCTGAGACTAAGCCCTGCTGCTCTATCTTACCTTGATTGGGTTTGGCTACTCCTCTGTTTCCCTGGTCACCATAATATGTGGCCTCCCAAATATCACCCCCCCCCCCCAGGGTTTATTATGAAAATCCATCTCAGCCAGGGTCAAGAGCAGACAGTCGCTGTGGTGGTGGAATATGGTTTGCATTCTAAGCCCCCAAACAGTGAATGCTGCCACCATTTGTTGATTCAATGTATAGCGATCTCGGGTATGTGGAGAAGTGTGTTGAGTCATGGTTAGGGTGTTGAGTCCTGCAGAAATGGCAAATGGGTCAAGGATGAAAAGGAACACAAAGGCTAACTGGCCTTCAGTGTGAGCTGCACACCCCGAAGTCCACTCTGTGGTTAGGTTTGGTATGTTCATTAGTCCAGATCTTATATATTACGAGCTCTGTAAAATGAGTACAAAACAGTCTTTTAAATTATTTATTTAGTGCAGATGCACCAAGAACCAATGCATTTCGGACTATCCAAGTCCTTCCTCAGGGCATATACAGGTCATCTTCATCATGCAAGGGAAACAATATTCACGTGTAATAATCATATAGGTCATACAAAATAGTCATCCAATTATTAAGCAGTGTCCCCAACACGTGTGTCAATTATACAAGTAGACGTTGTTCGCAATAGTAAAAAGGCAGTCAAAACATAATTTGCCCATTTTATCAGGATAAGAGTAGTAGTTAAAAAAAAGCATATAATATTGCACATTCGGCCAGACAACATACAACACAATACACAACATATTAGAAAAACAGGACAAAGACAACTGCAAAAAAATCGTCAGCCAGGTCTCGGAACAGCATGTTATAATTGCTCCACTTCTACTCGGTCCATCCAATTCAATGGTAAGAAATATTATACAGATACCTCCCAGGACTGGTGTGACCCTCTCCCAATACCAAGATCAATGTCGATTACGCTTCCCCCTTCTTACTGTTGGTGGCATTATTAGATCATAGCTAAAGCATGTACAAGTTAGTGTCCCCAACACCCTGCAGTGTGGTTGTTGACCTGCAGTGCCGGAATGTGTCTCGTCGTCTGTTGCCGACTGGTGGTCGTTGCAATATTTACTCCTCTATAAAGAAATATAACTTGTCTGATTAGCTGCTCCCACTCACTATATTAGCAATCGCAATCCTCTTACGATCAAGGCTTAAATATCATTACTGTAGCTGGCGTTCAAATAGATGAAGGTCATGCTCACTGCTCCGCTCGAATGGGAGCAATCGCTGTGAGGACTGTTAAAGTATACTACTTGTTGCTAAGGGAACATGAATCGGACGCTGTGTCGTAACCGGCCCATGTACGATGTAATCCACAATCGCAGTCGGCCTTCTTGAAATTACAATAGAGCCTGGGTCAGATACAGTTTATGACGAATCACTCGTGGTCTATCGAGGTAACAGACAGTGGTTTATCACAGTCAGAAAATGTGTTAGTAACCTCTCTATTGCGAAATGCTAGACACCTGAAATAAAGATGTACTTACTATTATAATGGGATAATGATAAACATTGTAATGGTGAACACTAGTTTATCCATCTCTCATTGTGTCTTTAACGCGGAGCAACCTCTTCGAGTTCCTTGATTTCACTAAGTGATTCTGTTATTACCACTAAACAGAATGCTAGATCATGCTTCTAAGAGTCAGCAATCTAATATTGCCATAAGATCATAATAACCGGGATCTCTCTAGTGTTTGACTGTTCTGTTACTCTAGCCGCTGACTATTGGGCTAATGTGATTATAATTCCATCAGAGACAGCGTCCTCATTACATAGCCAGAAGAAATGATAGATTAAGTCAAATACAATGTAGTCATCAAAGAAGTGCATGCCGTGCGATGGTGATTCTAAATTCAAAGTCCACAATGTTGATCCTTAGGCTCAATGCACTCATGTTCAATGGTCTAAGTGTTTTTCCTTGGGCTCAATGTGTGTTATTGTTAAAGATGAGGCAATAGCATCCTTAATTACCCCATCTAATGATCTCTTGATATAGTTCCTCTCTACTCTTGGTTGAGTGCTGAGATGGTATATGGGTATATGATGGACCATCTACAGAAAACAGTTTCAGATCCCACTCCTCATTTATCTCATTTGGAATGAATGCATCTAGCTAGTCAATCAAATAAGCTTCGCGTTGTGCCCTTCTTCTCTTTGTCTTCTCTACAACCTCTTACTCTGATGATCTCCAAAACCTGAAATCTAAGTTGCACTATGCTATGTCCTTTCTCTTGGAAGTGCCTTGCCACCACAGAGGACATGTTAATATTCCTAATACAGGACTTCTGTTCATTAATCCTAATGTGTATTTTCCTTGCAGTTTCTCCTACATAGTATATCCCACAGGGCCATTTAATGCAGTAAACCACATTTTCTGTCAGACAAGTTGCAAATTGTTTAAGTTTAATCTTTTCTCCTGTTTTTGGATGAAATACTGGTGTGCCTTTTATCACATTATTACAGTTCCTGCAATTTAGAGATGAGGAAGTCCCCTGCTGTTTATCTTTTATGATGGTGCGTGTGTCACTCTGGTTTGACCAGCATATATCTCCGATTATTGCCTCTTTTATAGGTGAAAACCACTGAATTAGGGAATAAGTCTTTTGTGCAGTCATCGCTGGTCAAGATGTTCCAGTGTTTAGAAATACTTTTTTGATTAGTTGACTTTGTGTTGAATATTTGGATACAAACACCGTCCCTGAGGTTTCACGATTGGTCTTTTTCTGCAATAAAACGATGCATTGCGATATCTTAGTTGTGTTGGCTGCTGTCTCTAAATCCTCTTTGGGATATCCTATTCCTCTTAGTTTTTCTTGTAAATTTGCTACTTCTTCTTCGCATTCATCTGGGTTGCTGACAATCATCTTAATTCTGAGCATCTGCCCATAAGGTAGATATTTCAAAGTGTTTGGAGGATGAAAACTCAATCTGTGAAGTAGATTGTTCCTGTCAGTTACTCTGGTGCATAGAGTTATCTTCAATTCTTGAACTCTAATCTGCACGTCAAATGGGTCAAGGATGCCATCTCCAAAGGAGACCGATTTAACAAACTGAGTTTGAAGGCCATATCCAGGGACAGTGCACCAACCTATTGGACACAGGAGGATGGTTCCAATGACCCAGGCGAAATTGCAAGATGAGAGACCAAATCTGGAATGGAGTCCTGACTTCTGTAGCAGCATAATTATGCAGTACTGGCCATTTGGATGAAGGCCAGCCAGGCTTCAGTGGGAGCAAAGGACATCTGGACTAGAGACCGATCGGTCCCTTGATGAATGGCATCCAGAGTCCAGGTGATCACCTCCCATGATTGAGCAGATGTTTGAGCTGCAGCAGGGGCACCATCGTCTGTCCTAGTGGTAGACAAATGGAGCAGGATCTAAATTTGGTGAACACAGGGCTGCAGTGAAGGAGGATCCAGCTGTTACCTCCAGATTAGGGGACCGGGGGTATCCCAGATTGGATTTTCTTACACAGGACACATCTACTTTGTTTCAGGTAGGATTAAGCTGCTTAGAATCACATGCTTTACATAGGCAGACATCTGGTGGTTGGTGCATCGTATTCCATTATTTGTTTAGGAAGTAGAAAAAAAAGTGTAGACCGGGTGTTCCTGTAATACTATCCCTACTGTTACGTGTACTGCACCCCTGAACCTTCACATATCAGCATCCTCTGATTGTTTTGTTTCTGCCATTGGGTTGGTCGCTATATGTAGAGTTCATGTTAAGATATGAACATTGTGCTCAATACTTTGTGACATAATTCTATGTTACCACGACACCGAAGATGATGCGACAAAGACACCATGCCTGGAAAGAAATCTCCAGCAACGGGCATCTCTATTTCAGAAGATCAACTGTCGCCATCTCCAAGCTTTATAAGGCGTGACAGTAGGGCGAGTGGGGGAAAACGTTACACACTAAACTAAACTAGTGTGGAAAGTCTTGTTATATTTTCCCTTTATTTAAAGTAATCTCCCGCCACTCCTCTAGCTTCGACAATGGAGAATACTCAATTTAAATTTTTCTGACCATGCTCATTGACAAATTTCCCTCAAAGGATACACACACAGTTTGTAATTACTGCCTTTCACGGTATCAGCATAAAGGATCATTGCCAAGCATGTGTAAGCTCTTCAAAACCAATACACTTAAAGATTGACAGTCGAAGCGCTGGGTGAACTATGCGATGCAGGCTGTGGCATCTGTCAAGTATTCCGCAGGCTCAGAAACCATTGAGGCCGAACAGGATAGTGTTGGTTTCCAAAGTGAAACCGAGGACACCCCTGTTGTGGATCCTGCGGATTCCCATAAGCTAGTTCACAGCTCCGAAAGGCAGGCGTCCGGTCTTGCTATCGAGACTACCCCTTGCGACAGTCTGCACATATAAAGCATGCACAACACTCTCACAAGGCCCATACTAAATCGGCAGTCAAGTTATCCACGCAGAGTAAATCTAAGCACTGTGACTATCAAATGCTCAACATCTGTTTTGGAGCATGTGCCAAAACATAAATATGGACAAAGAAATGCTCAGCCTCGAGCGGTTCACACTTGTTGCCGGTTCCAAAGTCCTCCAAGGCACTGAAATTGTTATCTTCGGCGCTGATAAAGAAGGGGGTCGAAAAAACTGTACATCATAAATCTTGCCTCACTGAGGGTGAGGCCTCTTTATATCAAGTGCCCTAAAGAAAATGTGTCCCGCATATCTCAGATTCTGAGGGTGAGAACATGGTTTTCCCACTTGAGTCCACAACTGCGTGGACCAAGGAGAAGTTTGAAAAAACAGTGGCCAAAATGTCTTCCTTTATGGAGTTCTTAGAGAAACACCCTATTAAGAGTAAACACGGTTACTGAAGACTGTCTCACCTAGAAAGGCAAAACAGGCTACACTACCAGTAGATGAGCTAATCGACTTAGAAGACTTCAGTGATAAGGAAAATGGGGCATGAACGGAAGAACAAATATTGAACCAGAGGATTACCTTATGCCTCTTCAGGAAATTGACGCCCCAAATTCATCATCTCCAACAGATGATCATATCATATATATACTATATAATAAAAGGTCAGATGCATGTTTGGCTGAAGCTGTCATGTGCCCGCTTCACCTGTTACTGATATCTATTATTAAAAGGAATGATGGTGAGGCATTGGAACCCACATTATTAGGGCTCACCTATGCAATGCGCACTGAAGCCGATCTGGTTGCCCCTCTACAGCTTATTTAGCCTTGAAGGCTTCCTTCACAGCCCTGGTTTACAGACAACCTCAGATCAGAGCGCCTCACCATAAGACAGCAGAACGTAAATGGCGACTGATGTATGATCCTAATCTGAAAGTATGTTTTAAATCATGTGCCACAGTTTACTTTGCAGCTATTCCGCCAGCAAAAAAAGCTTTCTTTGCCCAGAAAATCGAGACTTCCATCTGTCAACGTAAATCACTTTTCGCTGTGATGAGATCCCTCTCTTCTACAGCCACATTCTCCCCTTCAGTTCTGCCCACCCAAGATCTCTGTGATGACTTGGCTTGTTCATTCATCACAAAGATCGATACTATTCGTACCAATATTGCCAAGTCCCTATGGCTAACTGCTAATGTGGCTCCCTGTCTCCCGGCTGACCCTAATATTACATCTGGACCTCCTATCCATATAAACCAGTCACTCTCTGGCGGATGGTCCATATTTCCTCGATTTACTCAATTAGATGTCCATTCTGCCATCCCTCGCATTAAGTCGGGATCTCCTTCTGATGCCATCCCCTTGGCTATTATGAGAGACATTTCCTCCAAATTGTTGGCTGAGATTCAGTGGTTGAAGTGTACCAAAAGAAGTAGCGGAGCTATGTTCCCTGCTGGACTACTCTCGCTCCCCACAAACCCCATCACACGCCCCCTCCCAAACACAATACACACACCCGGTCACTTACACCTGCTGTTTAAGGGAATGTTCAGTGCAGTGCACTGAAAGTGCAAGTTTCAACTTCTTCCTACACTTATTTTAAACAAAACCATTCCGGAACGGTTTCTTTTTAAAATAAAAGTATAGGAGCTGTAAAAGGTAATTAAAAAAAAAGTAGAGGAGCACCGCTCTCGCTCACTTCGACCACTGCTGAGATTACTATGGCAGTGAATAATTCCTGTCAAATCGGTCTCATCCCCTCTGAACTCAAGGCCACCACAGTGATTCCGTTGCTCAAAAAACCTTGTCATCTAATTAACGCCCTATTTCACTCCTGCCGTTTCTCATGAAACTCCTTGAGTCTCTGGTGTCATCTTTCAAGGTGTCTACTGGGCTTTTCAATCCTACTCAATTGGGGTTCAGGCCAGGTTGGGGGACTGAGAGTGTCCTGGTCTCAGTTCTGGCTGATTTGGCCAGGTTGGCTGATGCAGTTGGGGTGGGTGTCCTGATTTTATTACATCTGTCAGCAGCATTCAACACTGTTGATCACCCCATCCTGCTCGACCGCCTGGCACAAGTCGGAATCTCAGGCCAGGACCACGCCTGGTTTTCCTCCTTACTGGCCGATAGAACTCAGACTCTTTCATTTCCCCCATTTCTTTCTTCTATTTTTTCTCTTCTTTGTGCTGTCCCACAAGGTTCCGCCCTGTCCCCCATTCTCTTCAATATTTCCATCTGGCCTCTTGTGTGTCTCATTCGCTCCTTTGGAGTCAGATGTTACTCATATGCCAACGACACTCAGATCTTGATCCGACTGGATCTCGATCAGGCCGAGATGTCGAAGTGCCTGAGGAGATGTCTGACAGCTGTGGGAGATGGGATGAACCGCAACTGGCTGAAGTTGAATGGGGATAAGATTGAGGTGTTGGTGGTGGGATCCCCCCCTGATCCTTCACTCTGGGTGTCTTCTTTTTGGCCTTCCTCTTTGGGTCCCCTTCCAATCCCGGCTGATAAGGTTAGGAATCTGGGGGTAATAATCTCGGCCACTCTTTCCACGGCGCCCCCGGTTGCCGCTGTATGCAAAACAGGGCATTTCCACCAAAGTATCCTTAGGAAGGTTCTCCCTTTTGTCCCCACTCATCTTCATCCTCCTGTTGTGACCGACCTTGTGCTTAGTCGTTTAGACTATTGCAACTCCCTTTATCCATCCCAACCTAAGGGCTGCCACGGTTACAGAATATGGCTGCTCAGGTCGCCCACGGCTCCCCTTATGGTGCCCACATCTCCCCGGGTGTTGCGGACACTGCATTGGTTGCTGGTTTCCCAGGACATTGTTTTTAAAACTCTGTTTGGTTCACTGTGCTCTCCAGTCCCAAGAGCCGGAATATCTGTGTGCTAAGTTCTTACGCTATGTTCCATCGCAGTCTCTGCGGTCAGCATCAACTGGCCTACTTGTCGTCCCTGTCTTTCGCAGTTCAAATTGTGGTGGTAGGGCCTTCTCTGTTGCTGCACCCCGACATTGGAAAGGCTCTAAAAACTCATTTGTTTTAACGCTGTTGCAGTGTGCACACTGATCCTCTCTCCTCTCCAGCGCCAAGATGCCTTTGGCGAACGTGCGCTTAATAAGTACACCTAACATTACATAACTCCCACTAGAGGGAGCAGTTGACCTGCACATACAAAAAGGCGGCTTCAAGTTCATCTTCCAGGCAAACAAAATGTGTATTTCAACAACAATGATAATATTCAATTAGCTGTGAACAAAATCCCAAATCAGGAATGCCACTTTAACTGCATACTTCAAGTTGTATGAACCGAATCATGCTGCACCTGAATTGTATTACTCTGACATCCCTCAACATTATGTATTTCAGTCCAAAACCTGTGAGTGGAATCCAAGTCAATGAGGAGCAGATACAGCAATTGGCTGTATGTACTATGTTGAATTTTTTTTTCAGAGGATTCTGAGAGATTTTGTTTGAGGTTACTACTCCTCCACGTAAAAGGAGCAAGATCCTTTACGCAACACTTTTTTTCTATTAACATAAATTACGTGAAAATACACCACCTAAAATATTCACTCTGAAAATGTCGTCCTTTACGCATATTAGCCCGTGTACACAGGCTTCAACTCGTTTTATATAATCTATGGGCCTCATTACATGGATGGCGCTAAGGGATTACCGGCACCGGTAAGGGCACCGGTGCCGGTAATCCCTTAGCGCCATACTACGAGGTCCCTCAGCGGGTCCCGTCCTTAACGTGTGGCCAGACCACACATTATGGAAAGGGACCCACTGAGGGACTTCAGGGCAAATAACGGGACCGCTAATATTTGCTCCTTCCCCATTCCCATTGAGCCCTCTGGGGCTCAATGGGAATGGGGAAGGGCCTTGGAGAATGGGGAATTAGCGCCCCGCCAACCTTGGAATGGGGCAGTAATTCCCCCATTCACCAAGGCGGAATCGGTAAAATACCGGCGGCAACCATGGTGCTAATAGCGCCATGGTTACCATCGTCCGTGAAATGAGGCCCTATGACAGTAAGCTGCTGAGCATTTTTTAATAGAGTCTGAGGACGGCATTGTTTTTTTTGTGAAGAATTCCTCAACGAGAAAAAAGCAAATAGGACAGTATATCCCTCCCCCCTGTTGCAGTCTGCAAAGAGGAGTAGAACTCCATCAGTGCTTACGCCAGCCCTTACTGAAGCTGTAACCCCGTATAGACAAGTGTTTTAATCCTCTTTACATAAGAGCCCATTTTACAACAGTCTCACTAGTAGTGTCTACGACTCATAAAGAGACTGGGGCACCTTTGACATCTACCCGATTATAGAAAAATAATGTATGTTCTGGGGAGAATGGTTGCAATCTGCGCAGCAATCGAAACTCTCATTGCAAATGCAACTTCCCTTATGGCCATCTATAACAGAGTACAGTGCTATCAAATGGACATCCAAGAACCTCCTAGGTCCCAAATGCCCAAGGGGTTGCAAGAAGGCAAACAATCCGCAAAGGCAGATATCACGAATGGCCTCGATTCAGCTGAGAGCGCTGGCAGACTCATTGCTGAAGGTACTGTTGTTAAGAGACATGCTTGGCTAACCAGGTCGGGTTTCAGACCTGAAACAAAGGCCACTCCCATCAATCTGCCGGGTGAAGACAATGTTCTTTTTGTGAAGGCATTTGATGAAGCCTTATAAAAGGCCAAAAAAAGAACATGAGAACTTCAGGACCTTGGGACAAATCGCAGATAAACCCTTTGTGGCGAGTCAGGAGAAGGACACGGACTAAAGTAAAATTAAAATACTTGTGGATGTGTGAGGGATGAGTTAAGCAAAGCTAATACGGATCTCCAAACGCTAGTCCAAAATCCATGTAAGGCTAAAAAGGCATTGGATGAAATGAACTGGACCAGCATAATAGACAGTGGGCCTCATCACGAGTTGGGCGGTAACGCCGGCGCTATTAGCGCCGGATCACGGGTTTGGCGGAAGGGTTATTGGCCATTCTCGATTTGGCCCATTCGGGAATTCCACATTCCCCATTGGGCCCAATGGGGAAAATTTGTGCTATTACTGCCGGCGGATTTCCCGCTGGCGGTAACCACGCCGAAAATCGGCAATTTGCCACGGATTTCCCCCCAGCTCAGAGCTGGCGGGAAATCCGCCAAAGCCCTGATCTGGCGAACCCTTAAATGCGGCGGTAATAGCGCTACTGCCGCATTTAAGGGTTAAGGCAAGACTCGTGATGAGGCCCAGTATGCACTCTGCGGGCGGTGCAAATCAATTCATGGTGGCGGAGAAAAAGCAGGGCTATATTCCAAGATATTTGGTGAAATTCTCTGACTGGAAGAATAGGAAAAACTTCCTCAGAATACGATTAAATATAGCTAAAAAAGGGGAGGTTCTCTCACACAGAGGAGTGGGTGAATCGGCTATAAACTTATGTAATAGGTGTAAAAACCCAGAGGATCAAACTCTCAAACATCTGCTAATGGATCGTCAGGGAACCTGGCCAGTGAGATCTCTGTTGTTTGCAGATTTGGAGTCGACCAGGAGAACTTTTTACCACCTGTCTGAAGGCAAGCCACCATCAGGCACATACAATAGCAGTGGGTACAGGTGTTGGAAAGCTTTAATATCGTATCCTAATATGTTTTTTGCAAGGGGGGTTGTAGGAGCGTAGGTGATGTGCCCTATGAAAACTTTGTGAAAACCCTTTCAGTGGATGGACTTTTGAATTGATGAACAGTTGTGGACTTCGAACTATTATTGTGTTGAAACGCTTTAGTAGACATGCTCTCATTTTCTTTTCCATTACCGTTAAGTTCTCTGTGACTAGACGATTGAAATGCATCACTTTTCTCTTTTTGACAGTTATATATGTGTGTCTGAGTATTTTTATAGATTTTAAGGGTTCGTTCTTTTTATTTTGATCAAATGGAAGACATATGAGAAATGTTTTTTCTATTTAGCAATGTTTAGGTTGAATTGTAAAAGGTTCATTTTAAGCAAATACAATAAAAATAAAAACATACCTAACTTTCCCTATGTCTGTGGCTGGTCCCTGCCTATTTTAATAACTAACGGGCTTGTTTGTCAGTCAAGAATGTCTAAAAAAAAAAGAATTCAGCTGTCCAAAACTATCCTAAACTGACACTACCACTTAGATAAAATGTACTTGGGTCAGGAGGATGACTCCCTTATCCTGAGAGTACAGTGTCTACTAGTCTTTGCTATACAATTCGCAGATAGTCTCTCGTGACTTCCTGTATCAGTCTCTTTAATTCCCCAAGTAGGTTGGTGCAATTTCTTTTCTTCATCTTGAATCCATTTTGGCTCTCTTAGTTGCTTTGTACTTTTGTTCACAGACCTGTCTGAGCCCTTTGGAGGGAATATAGTTTTCCTCTCTTTAATACTAGTTTGCTCTAGTGCAGGATAAAGCTTGGTTTTGCCCCTTTGCCATGGTATGTTGTCCCACTGCTTCTCTTTTATCCAGTTCCTGCTCAATTTTCTCTCTCGTTTCGTAATTATGTATCTATTTGTTTGCAAAGTTAACAGTTTCATATCTTCTACTGTAATGAGTTAACTGGGTTTTATAATCATTTTCTCTTGGTTTACAATCTTTGTCTCCATTTGCTTTCCAAGTTATATCTATTTCATATCTTCTACCATGACGAGTTGGCTGGGTATGTAATGATTTTCTCTTGATGTACAATCTTGATGTCCATTTAGTTTCAAAGCTAACTCTCAAGTCTTCTACTGTCATGAGTTGGCTGTAAGACATATTGACACCCTGGAGTCTCCCTGCACCTCCCATTCACCCGGTTACCTTCTTTCATGGCGGGGAACCTTGTTGGAGGGTTTCTGCTGGATGTTACGGATGTCCACTCCTCTTCAGTGTTCATGTCAGTGTCCTCTCTCCCCTTCGTGTGGCATCGCCGTGCTTTCCTGTGCTATTCAACACATGGCTCTTCGTTTTTGTTTGCGTTCTACAAAGTTCTTGGGACCGGCAGTCCACCACAGAGTCTGTGGTCTCGCCGCCACCTCTGCTTGGGGTAGGGCTCCCACCCTGTTGGTTTCTTGCGTTCCATGATTGCTGTAACTTGGGGGTCATGGGCAACAGCTTCAAGCAAGTTTAAAACCTGTGGGTTTCTTGCTCTCTCCTCTCCGGTGTCGTGCAGCTTGCGGCCTCCCAAAGCCTGCACCTACGATCCTCTCTCTCCTCTCTTGCTTCTCTCTCCTCCCTCTTTGGAGTTACGTCCTTTAGCCTACTCGTCCCTGTGAGGTTGACGTCCTGGTTTTAAGGGATACAACCTTTTCTCCCAGGATAATGATGTCACTTGTGAGTTTCTCATCCAAGTTTAGATAATTCATATGTTCCCATGTAGGCCATGATATGACCAGCTTGATGGAGTTCCTGATGGGAACGGAGGTCCTTGTCCCCTATGGCGGAGTCTGTCCTAGTAAGGTCTCACTTGCCTCTACCACTAGGGGAGGGTATTGCATAGCGGGCCAATCCCTGTGTGATCGGAGCCTTCATTTTGCCCTTTAAAAAAAAGCTGTTACTGCGCCAGTGGGTTATTCCAATACTCCCTCCGAGTGGTCTCTGTGTTCTGTGATTGTTGGGTTCTGCAGGTCCCCATCTCTTGCATTTCTCCATTGGATACAATGGGGCCTGAATCCTGCTCTGTATCTTCTCCTAGGCCTGCTGGGTCTCGAACCCTCCACTAGATCCCTTCTCCTGGGTCTCCACTGGTGTGCCCTGTGGTCGATTGCGGTCTTCTTGGTACCGGTGGAAAGAAACACTTAGCCAGGTTTTATTATAGTTTCCTATAAGGCACTGCTCTGAACACTGGAACTCTTACATGTGACACTGCAAAGTACTCACCTGGACTGTGATATTTTCCTAGGGTCGTCCTAAGGTCCCTGGAGTGCCTCACCAAGTCCCGGATCTTTAGAAACTTCCCCTGATTTACTAGGGACTATTAGATATGTACATTTTACTCCTTCATGGGTTATACACTGTATCCTTGTCTGCTGGTACAATTTCCCTCCTTGTTATGCAATATGCCCTTCTGGGCTTGGGGGCTGTCTATCTCAAGGTATCCTGGACTTTGGTAGTCCTCCTGGCTGTGTTGGATGTTTTATTGCCCTGTACTCAACATCAAAATGCTATATGCATATGTGTTAAGTATAATTATTTATGTAGAAGGTAATAGGACGCCAGCATGAAGTTATGTTTGGTACCTTTAGCTTCTGAACCCTTTCAACATTACTGTTTGTAATATTTTCTAGGGGACTTTCTCTTAACATACATTTGAAAGCTTATATGTATAGAGCCTACCACCAGGTATGGGGACTACATTTTTGGATAAGAGATGAGTTAGGCCTTTACTGTTTTTTTTAATAATTTAAATTATACACTATGCCAGCTATGTGTTCTGTGTAACTGGAGTACTTAATTTATTCTATCATAATTATTTCATGTGTGACTTGATAAAAGTTTTTTTTAATTTCTATTTACAGTATACCAGTGTGGGGTGTTCTTGTGTGTTGTCTCTTTGAACTAACTGTACCTCCCTGCCAACCTTCCTTCGCCCTAGAGTTAAGCCTGACTGCTCTGTTTACCATGGGAGAGTCTGGTCTTTCCATTTGGGTGATACACGGTTACGCCAAAGGTTTCCCAAACAAAAACCACAAATATTTGGTTCCATGGCAGTGAACACAAAATATTGTGGCAAAAATGCCATGGTTTTGACGCCGCATTTAAAGGATGCGGGGGACACTCCTGCAACCCCCGCTCCCCTTAAATGGTTAATGGGGTACACCTTTAACGGGTCAAACCACTGCATTTTTGCAGCGATTTGTTTGTACAGACGATATTTTTGCCGCGCTTTTATCACTGCATACCAAAAATTCAGAATGACAGTGTTACAAGAGGTCATTCTACCGCTCAAGGAAGGCGATTTTCTGGCAACGTTGGATATGAAATGATCCCAGCACATTGAAAGCAGCTCATTTTCAAAATAGGTCATGGCCATTATCAATGCAAGGTACTCCCTTTTGGATTTACTGCAGCGCCTCCAATGTTCACAAAAGCGGTTGATAACAGGGACAAATCCAACAGTTTGTCACAAAAATACTCAAGTAACAATCTTTCTCACAAACTAGGGTTTTCGATAAATGAAAACAGTGTTTATGGGCCATTATCAATACAAGGAAAGCACAAGTCTTTTCTTCCTAGAGGGTTCAAGCCAGAGCTCCTGTTCCGTAGCTGGTCGAGAGATAACTCAGAAAGGTCATGTACTTGCTCAGCATGGCATTTTGCTTCTTCATCGTGACACACACACCAAACTAAATATGGGTCCAGAACAAGAATGGTTAGCCAGACAGTGGTCTCGAGCAGAGGGGGACTAGAACGATCTAGCACTGAATATGGCTCTAAAATGGTGGACAAAAGAGAACATGCTAAAAGGAAACCCTTTTGTCAACTCATCTAATCACCTAACCATCATAACAGATGCATTCCTAACAGGTTGGAGTGCCCACTGCCTACATATCATGGCTCAAGGGATAGCCGACTATCTGGCCCCCTGGGAGGGGCAGGTCTTTGAAGCTGGCCCTGCCTCCCTGTTGGTTTCCTTCGGTGCTTAGCACCTAGTTGCCTGAACGAAGGGTGAGGTGATTGCTCACACCTCACCCTTCCTCAGCATTGTGCTGAAACAGACTGCGTGTCTCTTCGACTGTGGGGGGAGGAGAGGAGCTGTGAGGGGGAGAGGTTGGGCTGCCCCTCTCCGGGCCTGCTGATGGTAACAGCAGTTACCCTGCCTCGCTTTGTGAGGCACTGCAGCATTGCCCATAACTGCTGAACCCATATGCATGCATGTTTGTACATTGCCGAACCCATACCCTCACCCAGAATAATTTGGCTCACACATTGTTTGTCAAGTGTTGACAATAAAAGGCTGTAGGTTTTATTGTACAGATATGGTTATGCAAATAACAATAATCACATATCATAAGATAATAACAATACTTTTGGGCACCGGGTCTTGGGGTTACCCCCTCTGGCCCGTGCCGCCACACGTGGGCAGGTTGGCGGCTGACCGCGTTCCCCCAAAAATATCTCCTATTGACAACCCCTGGAGGCTAGAGTTGCTGTAATTTCTCGAATTATATTTTCCATGCCCTTGATTGATAGGTGGGTGCCGTCCTTGTGAAAAAGGTCCGGGTCCCTTAGTGTAATGGCTGGGTGCTTTATGCAGCCCAGTCCTCTTGCTGTACAAAATGTTTCTACCCCCTGTTGATTTTTCGTCTAGGAATGTCTACAGGTTTGTAGCAGTTGGCCCCTTGACGTTTCTTTCTGAGTAGGGTGGCCGAGAATTATATTTCAGTTCCTTTCTAATTGTGTGAGATGCCTGCAAGGGAGGAGCACATGTCCTCGGTTAACTTTCTCCTTCCAAATGATACTAAGTCATTTCCCCCTAGGTGTATGACCAGGAATTCTGGCGGTTCTCCGTATGCGACCAGATCTGCTAATGTTTCGTGGATTTCTGCCCCTCGAGGCCTCTGTAGCCTCATCATGGGGAAATGGTGTTTTGAAAGGTGGCCTATCCTTGGTCTCCTCTGCCCATCGGTCTGTCCCGAAGCTAAAAGGGGGGGTGGCCGACTATCCATGATGATTGGGGGGGATCCTCCCTTCGCCTGGTTTTTCTGTTATGAAGGGTGGGGGAGGAAAGAAAGTGGGGGTGGCAGGCTGTATTAGCTGTGGTCTGATTTAACTTTTGTAATAATCTGACTTCCAAACCCCTGTGTTTTTTAGTTGTTGGGGAGCTAAAAAAACTCTTTGCCATGCTGAGGTGGCGGCACCTATTCTGAAGGAGTGGGTGCACAACACTTGGGGGGCCCACCTGCATTTTTGATTGCTTTCCTCAGTACCTCTTTGAAATGGTGGTGGCTAGTGCCGAGACGTCCTTGTGGATCAAGAGGACCCCCCCACACTTTAAGGCTTTGTGTGTGTTGGGGGTTGGTAAAACATACCGGGCAGTTTACTGCCTCATTGATAACAACAATTGTTGATGGTTCTTTTGACCCCTGTTTTTTGCTTGTTGGGTTTCTATGCTGACGCTCTCTTGTCTGACCCTGACGTGCATGATGCCCAGCCCGTTGATGGCCTTGGTGGTGGAAGCAATGAGATCTCCCATACGGGACACCCCGAAGTATGCCAGAAAGAAAGCTGGTCTGAACAATAAGATCTCGTGTGGATGCCAGCATATGGCATCCAGCTGGTTTGTAATTTGTGCCAGTTTGTTGAAATTAGGGGATGGGGGGCGGCGGGAGTCTTCCTGGGGGACCTTTATTCTGCCCCAGCATTTCAATGCATAAGAAGTGAGGGCCCTTTGGGGTGGGGTGTGAATCGCCCCGTATTTTTGAGACATAAAAGACTGCAACTGGTGTCTTTTGGCCCAGTCTCTCTTAAAGTCTTGTTCATGCGCCGTTTTAAAAATAGTTCTATGTCTTTAATCGTTATTAACTCTACATGTTTTATGCCTGTGGCTTTTAAAAAAACTGTTTGTAGGTACTTACTGTACTGCGCTGCGGTGGTGCTTGCCAGTGCTTCCCCTGCCATCTCTGTGAGGAAGCCTAGGGAGGTGTTGGCACCCGTCTTTGAGGTGCCTAGTTCTTGTTGGACATCCTGGCTTTGGCTCTCTGGCACTGGCGTGGATGCCGTTATATTATTGGCACCCGTTTTTGAGGCGCCTGGTTCTTGTTGGGCATCCCAGCCTGGGCTCTCTGGCGCTGGTGTTGATGCCGTTATTTTTTGATTTCCCATGGTTTTCCAGCATTCCGCCGGTATTGCCATCATCTGTTCCCGGGCGTGCAGCGCTAGCTGCCGGGGTCTTGGCCACTGAAAGCGGAATATTGCATCTGAAATGTTATTATCTGCCCCAATGATGTGCTCTGCTTTGCCCACAAGTTTTCTTGTAGTGTGACAGCTGTGATGGCTCGTAGTATTTTTAGTAAAAAGAGTATTTGGTGGACCTTCAGTTTATGGAGCCTACTTCTGCCATGTTGTCGCACCAGACCAAGAGTTTGTGTTAGCTAGCTACTTGCCCCAGATGTATAATGTTTAGACAGATGGGAATTTTTTTTTTAACGGGTGATGTTTTTTAGTCCACCCTGCCTGTTGCCATGGGTTGGGCCAGTGTCCTGCCACCCACTCTGTGTCTAGTGTGGCCCCAAAGCCCCTTGCTCCCGGCCGCCTCGGTGGAAAGGACCCTTTTTGTCCATGTATTCAAAGGCGTTCGCCTAAGTGAGGTCCCGTTGAAATCTTTGAGGAAATTACCACAAATGTCCAGATCTTGTTTCACCTCTGGGCCTAGTCGGATGCTGGGGGCCCTGTAGGTGGGGTTTGGTGTAGGAGTGTTGCTTTGGACCCCGTATCAGGGTTCTGTGTTTATTCTGTGTTTACAGAAAGATTCGGCCAGCTCAGTTTTTGGATATCTATATTTAGTTGGAGATCGCTTTCAATGGGTTCTCTTTAAGCTGACCCTTGTTTCAGGGTTCTGTGTTAGTTCCGCGTACACCGAGATATTTGGCCAGCTTCATTTGTGGATAGCTGTAAGTGGTTGAAGATTCCTTTCAACGAGTTCTCATTTCATTGGCTTGTGTGTTGTCTCTGCCAGGCTTCAATACTGCGCCAGTATGATCTGTCCGGGTGTACAATATTTTAGGACTTATGTTGGCTTTTGTACAGCTGCTTTCGTAATACTTTTCTGAGGTCCCAGGTATCGTCTTGTCCCATGCTCCATTCTCACACTTCCTGTGTTATGCGGGGAGGCTTGTTGATTATCAGATTTGTACTTCTTCTGATATGGTTGCCCCTCACCATCCTGTTCGGGGGCGGTGGGGGGCCACGACAAAACATTTTGACCCTATATGGATTTTTGTAATCTGTCAGGATTTGAAAAACTGTAACCAAGGGTTCTGTGCTGCTGTCTATGGTTTTCGTTTGGTAGCCATTATTCTTTGCCTGTTTGAGGCGAGCGATTACTTTGTGTAATAATATTGTGCCTTTAGATAGTGCTACGAGGCCCCGGGTATCGGAGCACTGCTTGTTATTACCACGATGTGTGGTGGTCCGTTATTAACCTCGGAAGGGTAAAAGGTTGCCTTTGGCCCTGCCTGGGTTAGAAACTGCATCAGAAGGTTCTGCCCGGATGTCAAAGTAAACGCTCTATTCACTGAGCTGTCTGGCCGGCCGTAAACTAAAACAGCTGTTTTTTGCCAGAGAATGTTAACGTTCATGTACGGTTTGTTTGCTTGTTGCCCCATAAGATTTGAAATAAATGACAGTACATTTAGCATTTATATCGCGCTACGAAACCATAGGTATCCGAGCGCTGCTTGTTATTACCCGCACTGTGGTGCTCATTGCCCTTGGAAGGATGAAAGGCTGAGTTTTTGCCCTGCCGGGACTCGAGCCTGTGTCAGCAGATTCTCTGCACGGGTGTCAAAGTATGCGCTCTATTAATTGTGCCGTCTGGCTGGCTATAAACTAAAACATATTTTTGCCAGGCAAAAATGCACGTCTATGTACGGTTTGTTTGTTGCCCCATAAGTTTGAAATAACATGACAATAATAATTTAGCATTTATATCGCGCTACGAAACTTCAGGTATCCGCGCGCTGCTTATTATTAACCATGGTGTGTGGTGCTCATTGCCCTTGGAAGGATAAAAAGCTGAGTTTGGCCATGGCGGGATTCGCACCTCTTTCGGCCGGCCCAGCACTGATGTCAGTGCAGGCGCTCTACTCACTGTGCTATCAGCCCTGCTGATGAGCTATCCGCACAGCTCATTGTTATCTCCAGTTTTGTAAACTAAATTGTTGGTGCCTGGGCTCAGTGATGCATGGCATTGTGAAAATATGCTGCCCATAGTTATTTGCTGGTTAGTTCAATACCGACATTATTTCAAATAAAACACCAGTCCCGTCTGCTGTCAGATGTATTTGGTGCTCTGTTTTGTGAAGATAATAATTTCGTAACCTCAGGTGTCTGAGCACTGCTTATTATTGCCCAGGTTGAAAGGCTGATTAGGCCCTGCCGAGATTCGAACCTGCGTGGGCAGGCTTTGCACGGATGACAAAACAAGCGCTCTACTCCCTGTGCCACTTGACCAGCTTTACAGTATCCGACATAAACGAACAATTGTTTAGTTCCCCTCGACTTTAAATAAACAAATGTTACTTTTGTTCCTCGTGGCTGGGAAGCCGGAGCGGGTTCAGTAGCTGCACAGAATAATGCTTTTTGTGAGGCTGCCCTCGGGATGTATATGGAAACCTTTCATTTGCGACGTGCGATGTATTTTGACAATGCTTCCTTTATAGCTTGCCCCCTGTGTTCTTTGAGCAGATGTTTATTTACGCTGCTTTAACTCTGCTTTTGCAAGCTTATTTAACTTACAGCCCATGCTTTTTTGTTTAGGGCAGCGATAATATAATATGTTTTGCGCTTTATAGGAGGGCGAGGGGAAAAAGCTCCAAAACAGCATGTCATTTCCATGCTCGCATTGTTGCTTCGGGCGCCTTACATGGGGAGTGCCCAGACGAGAACAGGTCATTTCAATTTCTGCTTGTGCTTTTATAAGTTGCAGCCTGCTCCCTTGAACTCAAGGCCTCCTGCACTGTAGTCAGAAATTGTACCATTGCACCAGTGCTTTATATATACTGCCGATGGATATTTTAGATTCGCTTTAAGTTGCTTCTGCAAATACCTAAATCCCTAAATACACATTTTGTGCCGTGAACTGAAAAGCGAGGTTGATTTTCTGTCGCCCGCTCTTTGTTTTGTTCGGCTGCCAAAGGGATGTTTATTTAAACACGTAATAGGCCTGGCACCATTTTCTCTTTGCCTCGTAGCCCGACGCAGGGATCACTTACTTGATAAAGTGAAACTGACAAACCGCCTGCATCTGGGCTGCCTTGGTGTTTTCTTCCGCTCGCTTAAGCCGTACCCATGGCTGCATACTGCTGTGCGCGAGTTCCTGCTGAGACTCTCTTTGCTCGTCAATTTTTTGCCGTTCTCGTGCCCAGTGACGGCTTTGTTTTCGAACAGTACAATGTTCAATTGAAAGTTAGCAAAGACTCTGCAGTTGAAGTGAACTTTGTTTTGAAGGGTAGAGCCGTAAAGAAAGAAACGTTTTGGAAGGCACTGAGTAAACAGTACACCACCTGAGTGTTTGGGTCCCTGTTCAGTGTTGCTCTGATTTATAAGAGGCAGGGAAGCCCTGGGTCTTTGATCTGTATAGTAGTGGGGACTGTTGCGTTCCAGCCCCCAGCTGGATAGCCGACTATCTGGCTCCCTGAGAGGGGCAGGTCTTTGAAGCTGGCCCTTCCTGCCTGTTGGTTTCCTTAGGTGCTTAGCACCTAGTTGCCTGAAGGAAGGGTGAGGTTTGTTTGTTTATTTTATTTAGTATAGCGCTCCAGACCCAGGGGTAAATGGGCGCTTAAGGACAGGTTACATGGTTACAGTATTACAGTATATATAGAAAATGATTGCAATTATACAATTGTGGCGGTAATATGCCATATGCAGTATGTACAAGCAGGTAGTTAGATTTCACGGTTAAACATTTCAGGGTATGTACAATATATACAGTTAGTAATAGGCTTAGTCTATCTGAGGGTTGCCTTCTCCAGAAGCCAACTAATGACTAATTTTCTGAAAAATTGGAAGGTTTTGGCCAATTTAATATTCAGCGGCAAGGTGTTCTAACGTTGAGGGGCAAGGACAGTGAAACTCGAGTCCCCAGCTCTTTTGGTGGTGAATCTGGGCACGGTGAGGCAGAAAGTATTAGAGGATCTAGTGTTTGGTTTTAAGGTGAGTTTGTTGGTGAGGTACGGGGGGCTAGGTGGTTTAGGGCTTTATAGGTAATGCAGAGGGTTTTTAAGTCGATTTTTTTTGTTGAATGGATAGCCATTTGCAGGATATTCTTATGTAGGAGATGTGCTCTCTCCTGGGAATATTTAATGCTGCTCTCAGCGCATTCTTTTGGAGGATCTGAAGTTTCTTGATTATAGCTTGGCTGGCACCAAGGTAGAGGCTATTGCAATAGTCAAGCTTCGATTGTATGAGGGCCCTAGCCAGAATGAGGCAGCTGTTCGTGGATAGAAAAGGTCTGCAGGCCCTAATTAGTTTTCCAGTATAGGCGGTGGCTGAGGCGGTCATATTAACTTGTTTGGAGAGGTTGGTATTGGCGTCGAGGTAGAAGCCTAGGGTTTTCACATTTTACACGACTGGGATGATGTTGCCATCTATGATGAAATTGGAGTAATCTGGGCTAAGTTTCTGTAAGTTGTTAGGGGATCCGAATAGGAGGAGCTGAGTCTTCTCATCATTCAGGCAGAGGCCGTGTGTGGCCATCCATTCCTGAATGATGGCGAAGATTTCATTAATCCTGGTGGCGTCTGTATTGTAGTTGCCAGTGATGGTGAGGAGTATCTGGGTGTCATCTGCGTAGTTGGTGTAGGTGACACCCAGATGGTCCAGCTTATCAAAGAGAGGTTTTGTAAAGATGTTATAGAGGGTGGGGGAGACGCAGGACCCTTGTGGGACACCGCATGTGATGGGAATGGGGTCTGCTGCAGCCACAGATGAGAAGACTCTGATGGTTCTGTTGGCTAGGAAGGATTGTATCCACATGACAGCAGAGGGGGAGAAGTGGACAGCAGATGAGAGGTGGTTGCAGAGTATTTTGTGGTCAACCAAGTCAAAGGCTGCTGAGAGGTCTAGGAGGAGTAGGATAGCTGCTTTGTTTTTGTCCTTGATGTCATAAATCTGACTTTTGAGGTCAACAAGGGCAGTTTCTGTTCCGTGTTGAGGACGAAAGCCAGATTGACGCAGGCCTAGCAGTTGATTGGACTTTTATTTTTTAATTTATTTTTTTATTTGCATTTGGTTCAATCACATAAAACAATTTCATGTAGAACCTTTACAAAATCTAAAATCTTAAAATTGACCATTATTCAATCATATTAAAACAGTAGTATAAAATAGATACAATACAAATAATTTGTTTCCTTTAAGAGATATGAGCAGGTCAACTACATAAATAACTTCAATTCCTTCTCAATATGCTTGCAAAAACTTGCCAGCTCATAGATTAGGGGTTTATATAGTCCCTGCATCATTCTAGACCACAGTGCTTCGAGGCAGTCCACATATTCAGTATTCACAGATTTCATCAATCTCGATGTTCTTATGTTCTTAAAATGAGGACAGTACAGTATGAAATGATTCAATGTTTCATAAGGTTCATTGCATTCATCAAAGCGACATCCCTCACAACCTTTTTATTCAATCGTTTTCCAATTCTTAGTTCTTTCTCTTGTGCGGTATAAATTCAATCTAAAACGAATATATACCTTTCGAATATATATTGACAAGGAAATAATGTAACATGGTCATAACGTGGGATGCGCTGCTTTACATGTAGACCATATTCTTTATATAGCCTATAGGTCATGATCGTATCGATAGTTACACACCAATCCATTTGGAAAACCTTTTTTTTTTGGCATAGCTAGGTCAGTTTTGTATATCGTCGACAGTGATGTTTGCATCACCTAATATTTGTTGCATTTTCGAATGGTAATTAAAAAAGGAATTAGAGGTTTGAGAGCCCAGCATTTTGTTCATATCCATGTACAATGAATTAGTAGGTGGATACAGTATTTTAACATAGCTGGACAGCTGTCTCCATTTCCATCAAGTTGAAAGTGATACCAGCCCCAATTCATGTCGGATGATAGCATTTGGAACCGACATTGGTAAGAACATTGCGGATTTCAGAAAAGAGCTCTGTAAACTATCAAGCACAATAGTCATGTCGCATAAGCAGACACCAAGTGTGTAGAGTATGACACTTTCAATGTTTAATGTCATAAATTCTATTAGCGGGATTAAGGAGAATTTGCAATACTGGGTATATATCTTTTTCATTTGAGACAAGAGTGGTCGAGTCTTGCTTTTAATGATTGCAGACCACGAATTGATAGAATTTTGGGCTGATAGATAATACCCTAAGTAGATTGCATTGTTAATACATGATATTTGTGTGTTCATTATTTGCCATCTATAATTACCTTTTTTAGATTTCACTGCTATCATGAAATTTGGAGTTTTTACTGGGTTGGGAGTCAAATTATGTGCTTTTGCAAATATCTCAAAAAGAGAGAGTTTAGTTTGAAGCCCTGCCGGGGTAGGGTCGAACAAAATAATATCATCTGCAAAAGCAATCCATTTCAGATGGATATTCCCAACTTTAACAGAAAACAAATTCCCATTTTCCCAATTCTCACCCAAATCAGATAGATATAGGTTAAACAGGGTGGCCGCAGGTTACAACCCTGTTTCAAGCCTATTTCTGTACAGATTGGAACCGTGGTGCCACCTTCCGGTGAAATTCTTATTCTATATGATGTATTCGTGTGGAGCTTTATAATCCAATACAACAAAACAATTGGAATTCGTGTCTTCATCATTTTCTTCCATAACAGATTGCGAAAAACGGTATCAATAGCTGGGCTCATATCAATCATTGCTATATAAACAGGGTTAGAATTCTTTTCTTTTGCTCCGGCAATAGTATGTGACATAATGACTGCATTTAGGGTTGTACTCATGTTCTTCCTAAAACCAGTTTGAAATTTTGAGTATAAACCCTTGACCTCAATAACTTTCTCAAGATCTTGTAAAAGAAGAATCGTGAAAATCTTTGCCTCAGTGTCAATTAGTGATACTGGTCGGTAATTCTCTGGCCGAGCTGGATCATCCTTTTTAAATATAGCTACTATGTTTGCAGTTAGCCATGAAGGTGGAACATCTCCAGAATTAATGATAGTTTCAAATTTATTTTTATAATGACAGCCCACAACGCAGGGTCCGCCTTATAAAGACATGGGGGAAGGCCACCTGGCCCTGTAGCTTTTGAATATGTCAGCCTAGAAATTGGGCAAACAATATCATGACAATTCCACTTCAACCTAGGGATATTGTGATACTCCAGAGGAATACTTGGGGCATGCCAAAAATCGCAAAACAGTTGATATTTAGCCCTTATATATGTTTGCCATGTCTGATCAGAAATACAATTCGGAGAAAACAATGCAACACATTTATTATCGGCTTTCAAAGTGCACCAAATTACGCGAGTATCATGAGACGTGATGGCGCGAATTAATTAACAATTCACCTCGTTGTATCTTGAAATACGGGCAAATCTTAAATTTTGTTTATAAACAGATAGAATTTTGTTCCACCTTGCCTTACTGTCTTCGCCGCCCAAATTGCTTCTCTTCAAATGTCTCAGTGCCCTATTTTTATCCCTTTTCAGTAATTTACAAGTATGATCGTAAAGATGTGTATGTTTCACATTGTTTTGTATTTTACAAAACCTTGCAAGTGCAATAGTAACCATTTCAGAACATTGCGTGCCAGATATTTTTCCAAAATCTCTCCCTTCTCGTCTGAGCCTCTCCATTTCTAAGGATATATATTTTGTAACATAGTTGCACATCCCTTGATTCCATCTAATGGAATGCTGAAATCGATTGGTTTCCACCACTGCCAATGTTATATTTGGCCTAAGCTTTTGACATTTCAAATTTGAAAATGTGGAATGTTGTGCATGATCGGCGATGTCTATCTGGCCTATATCTATCGGTGCCATATGCATGATAAGATTGTGAGAAACATATATAAAATCTATCGTAGAGTTCTTCGTGCCTCGTGCCCACGTTACTTTAGTTTTCATGTCATTTGTGGTCATTAAATCCATATCCCAATCAGTGAGGAGTTCTCTAAACTTAGCTCCTCTAGTATGTGAAAGAGTTGGGGACTTGGATATGTGGCTCTCAGTCACATCTCTGCAATCACAATTAAAGTCACCGCTTATAATCATTTTGCATGTCTGATATCTGGCAGATATATATACTAAACACATATCCAGCCTGTGCGACACGCTGAGGAAGAGGAGGAGTTTCCCTTCAAAACACCCAGCTACGCGGAGCGTAGCGGAGTGTTGCGAGTGTTTCCTGTGTGGAGGAGACCGAGTCCAGCCTGCTGTGCGACACGCTGAGGAAGAGGAGGAGTTTCCCTTCAAAACACCCAGCTACGCGGAGCGGAGCATAGCTGAGTGTTGCGAGTGTTTCCTGTGTTCCCGTGTGGTCCCGGGTGGACTGGGGCAAGGGGGTTTGGCGGGAAGAAAGAACCCCTCCCCGCTTGTACAAGCGGTACAAGCGCCCAGGACCTCCTCGATACGGGAAAAAAAATGCCGGGAGCAGGAACTCCAGACGTGCCAGAGAACAACCTGCAGCCCCACCCGGAGGCGGACCCTGTGCAACTGCAAGACCCCCCGGAGTTGCCGGAGCCGCATAGAATTTTGCAGAGCAACTTCAAGAATCTCCCACAAGGAGAGCGAAGGTCGCCGGGGAAAAGAGGTAAGCCCATTGTGCTCCTAGCAGCAGACCCAAAACCTTTGAAAGCCACCACTCCCACTGCGCAATGCTACTATAAAGGAGCTGATGGGAGGGTTATGGACTTACCCCGGTCTACAGTTATGGGAAAAAATATGTTTGAAAATGAAAAGGGCCCCCCCAAGACGTCTACCAGCATTGCGTAGCCCGCCTTGGACATTCCGGATAGCACGAAATCAGCACAGGACCAGAGCGCCGCCTCAGCGAGAGGTTTACCAGCTCGGTCAACCAGAGGGTGGACCAACCTGGACCTTGCTCAGTCCCTGTGCCCCAATCGAAGAGGGGGGGCGCCAGAATTGCAGAACGACCTGGAGGTCAGTGACACTCGAATCGGGTGCACGCAGGGAAATAGCCCCATAGCCACGGCCTCCGGCCTGTACCCCCTAGTGACCATGGTAGGTGAAAAGGAATTAAGCCAGGCACAGGGGGAATTAACAATCGTGACGGAACCCAGCCATCCAGCAAACACCTATACTGAACCCCTATCTTCAGGAGATTTGAGGCCAGGAGAGAGCAAATTAATAGACTTCGAATTCTGTTAATAGAAAGGCCAATGACGTCAACTATAGCCGCCACCAAGGCCTCACTGGTGGCGGCCGTCCCAACCAATGAGCTGTACGACCTCACAGGGGAATTCAGTCCAAGAAAAGATGTGACTAATCTCCACCCAATCAATGAACCTACAAGATCATTAGAGGAGAGTACGACCACAGAGACCAAGGCCGCAGCAATTGGCCAAGCGCCCAATAGCTTGACTCACGATACGGGTGATTGGGTTGATTTGGGGACCCCAGTCTCTGTATCGACCACAGGAGCAAAAAAGGACTCTAAACTGGGTGCCATCAAACGACAATACATAAAGAAACAAAAAGGAAAAACAACTACATCAATTTTACCGGAAACCCAAAAACATCCAGCCGATAGAACAACCCTTAACAAACAGAAAATTCAAGCTGCAAAAGAGACAACCAACCCTCACTCGGCGACAGGAAAAAAATCGGCAGCAGGGGCCCGTACGGTTTTAAAACCACGAATTCCGAACGCCATGTTCACTTTCTTCAAGACGCAACAGAAAAAACGCAAACTGGAAGCAGATGGCGAAATCACTGATGCAGAAATCTTGGAAGTGATTGAGGGGTCCTTTCTGGCAATAAAAGCACGAAGAACGGACGCAGCGAATGAACCCACAATCCTGCAGGTCAAAAATGGGCTGTCTGCAGAAGATAAGCGGACAGACATCCCAGGAAACTCGGATCTAAATAAAGCTATCATAGGCGAAAGAAACCAGGCAAATGATGATACCCGTAAAGAAAGGGCATCTCAGATCCCCAAGAAGACAGCAGAAAAAAGTGTGCTGACGGAGCCTATAATCTCGAGCACAATCCCTGAGGAATCAAACAACACACCAGACAACGCGAGGAAGAAGGCTGAGCGACCCAAGACAACGCCGAACACCACCGATACCATGGACCAACAGCAAATGGAGCATGAGGAAGTAAGGCCCTGTCCGATCCGCGACGGTACGGCGACCATCTCCCCGGTGAATAGTCCGAAACAAAGCATAGACCTGCCACCTAGGTCGGCAATACCTTCACAGGCCGGGGGCCAAGAACGGAGAGATCAGGAAGAGGTAGAGGTGCAATCAAGCACAAAGACGCCGCACAGTTTACCATTATGTGATATCGTAAGGAAAGATCAGGTGACCCAGCAAGAGCTCTCAGACAGCTCTGGACACAACTTAAGACCTGAAATTCACGCAAAATGCAGTCCAACCAAAGAGGGTTGGAGACACCAAGAGCGCATTCCTGGCCCAAGGTCACGCTTGAGTGACCAATTGTGGTCAAAAATCCATCTGCACCACATAGAAAGAGGAGAAAGAACAACGAGCCAAAACAAAGATGGAAATTCAGGAAACCAAACAGTACCTAAAACATTGTTAGACTGCTCTGAAGTATTCACAGGAACAGCTGGAGCTTCCACTCTTGATATCTCTGCACAATACCCGGACAAGGGTACTGGTAGAGAGCACCAGAAGACGCCTGTCAAATTCAGAAGACACAGTGAAATTGTGATGGACTCTCAAAGACCATCCCCGAACAAAAAACAGGACATAACGACAATTATGGCGGCATTAACAATCGCCCTCGCACCGTTCTGCAAATTATACGAAACGATAAGCGATTCGGCCAAAGACAATACCACGCTACTGTGCAAAATGCAATCTAAGCTAGACTTCCTGGAAGGTTACATAACAGCCGCAGAAGCAAGATGCAACAAGCAGGGGGCAGCATGGGAAGAAAAATGGTTCAATCTAGAAAACGAAAAAAAAAAACAGCATCAGAATCGGAAAAGAATGCCAAAAAATACATGGGCAGAGCATGCCAAACTATGGCGAAGATGGATAATGGAGCTCTGGAACCAATTTTCAGTAAGCAAAAACCAAAAAGCCTGAGTGACCCTCGTGAACTCCAACCTCAGACCTTACCCCCATTGATAAACAACAAAAAAAAGTGGCCTTACGGATGACGAACGAAAATGCCAGCGGGCACTCAAATAACTCAAAATCAGAGCCCGCAGACGCCAAAAAAAAAGAGCAAATAATCAACTTAACTCAAAGCCCCAAAACTCCGAGCCATAAATTTACAGACATGCCAAAAAGCCAACCCTTGACAGAAAAATCGCCAAGAACAGTGACCGAATTTATGAACATAAGCTCATTGATGGACATATCAGTACACCAAGAATCGGATGCTCAAGAAGATGACAACGCGTGCCCAGAGGGACCAACGAAGGAAGCCAATGCGGAAGGAATAGGAAGAATAGAGAATTGGAAGGAACCAACCAAAGACAGGATACCAGCCAAACCAACGGCAAAAGCTGAAAAGGAAAAAGCCCAGGCGTGTGACACGACGATCTCCAGCCGTAGCCCAACCCCCGTGAAGCAAAGATCTCAGCATCATCACGAAGAAAAAATAAGAAAAGGATCGGAGTGGACAAAGAGGGAAAACCCACATATACGAAATGCAGAGACAACCAAAAACAGGTCTAGCTCTCTTAAGGACTCGAGAGTGTTTAAATTAGAGCAAACGTCATGCAAAAGTAAATATATGATACTCAACAGGAAAACGGTACTCCAAATATTAAGCAAAATAAATAGTCTACAACACCTAAAATCTGAAGATTTCGTGCTAATAGAACCCTACCACCGACACCAAAAGGCAAAGACATACCTCCATATCCAAGCTAAGGCTCTAAAAGGGGCTCCGGACGAAGCGTATAAGGACCTAAAACAAGCAGGCTTTACCCTGACAGAAATACGCACTCCGAAGACCGACGATAACCCGAAGACTCCAAAGGAGGGATTGCATCATCAATGGCACTATACATCCAGAACAAAAGACCTTTACAATAAAAAAAGGCAACTCCCCAACGATAGTGTGGGGCAGGGAAGCCATCGAGATGATGACTGGGAAAAACGAGACATAAGAAACGAAAAACACAGACGGCCAGAACCCGTATCCAGAGAACACCAAAAGGTTGAACGACCATGTTATGGAGGATCCCCGCATGACAGAAGGGAACGGCGCAGAGCACAAACCCCGCTCCAGTCAAAGATAAGAAGAAACAGAAGAGAACTGGCAGAAGAAGATCACACAACTGGAAAAAAGCAGGAGACAAAGACCGAAGACAGCTCAGAAGCCAGACAACCAAAGGGACCATGGAACTGGTTGAAAAAAACATTAAATCCTCAAAATGAGAAATAGCAACCAACGGGAGATGGGACTAGAGCTATACCCCCTCCGACGAACGACCTACCATCGATACCCAAAAAATTGATCTCAATGGCCTCGTGGAACACAAGAGGTCATAAGCACTTGACGAACCCTGAAAACCAAGATTTGGGGGAGTTTGACATTCTCTGGCACCAGGAACATTGGTTGACAGAAAAACCATCTTTAGACGGCTTCGAGATAGCCTTCTCTCCGGCTTCAAAAGGCCTGTTTGGTCGGCCTTCCGCAGGGTTACCGATAGCAATAAAGGCGGGCTCAGGAATCTCCATCATAAAAACAATAACCGAATCATACGGCATACTGGCAGTTGCAACGACATGGGCCCAGGAAGACGGAAGAGGTAAGCAAAGTACCAAAGAAAAACTAGCCCTCATAACAATATATTGGAACCCAGAAAAATCATCCACATCAGACTTCTGCAACCAAATCGCTAAAACAATTGACGACATCATTGTCGAGGATCCAGATGCACACATAATAATCTGTGGTGACCTTAATGCAAAGTGCAGCAATGAAATAGAGATTGGGGAGAAGAAGCCAAAAACCCCAGGGGAACACAGGGGAGTGGCATGGATGATGCTGATGAAATCGAGAAACCTACATAATGTGTCAGCACTCAAACCCTGGAATATAAGCACTCCAACATGGGAACGGGGGGATTCCAGTGCAAACATTGACTATTTCTTCATTTCCCACAATTTAGTGGCGGGCATAGAAGATTACGCAGTAACCAAAACCCAAGAAAGCGATCATAATCTGTTGGCGATAAAATGGAAAACCCGACGATCCCCAAATGTCTATTACAGCCACTCCATCGAATCAAATAACCAACAAACTCGTTTACGTCTGACTACGACAAATATAGAATGTATCACCGAAAAGTACAGAATAGGTAACTTGTCGCAAGGGGACAAGATCCAAAGCCCGGACTATTTACCCTTTCTTCTTCAATACAGGACGAAGATGCCAGGAAAAATCCAAATGGTGCATCAAAATCTCCATACGTTCGACAAACTGGTCGCGGAAAGAAAGAGATCAGTGAGAAAACTGAGGAGACAGATTAAAAATGATAAGTCACCGGTGGCCCGGAACAAATGGAGACAAGAAAATGCAAAATACAAATCCTGGATCCAAACCCACAGATATGAAATGCTCCAGAATGACGCTGAGGAAATGCTCCAGGCATTAAGCTCCAAAAAAAACGGCGACTTCTGGACGCTTATAAAAAAAACAGCTAAGAAGACGATAAATCAAATCGCAAACTCAGTCAGCGAAGACGTGTGGGCTACATTCTTTGAAAACCTGCTTAGGGCTCCTTCACCTCACGCCCCGACAATTGAAAGATCGACCGTATCTACCTGGATTGATCTATCCTTGAAAGACGATATAAAGGGCGCCATCCTTAAATTAAAGAAATCTAGAGCCCCTGGGCTGGATGGCTTGTGCAACATTGACTTAAAACAAAACCCTGACCAATGGACCATCTTTATCAGTACAATCTTCGCCCGGTGTGGTCAGACAAGATCCATTCCACCATCCTGGACCAATGCTGTGGTGGTCCCGATCTTCAAACAAGGAAATAGAGAAGATCCGGGCAACTATAGACCCATTGCCCTCCTGGATATAATAGGTAAAATTTTCGCCACTCTCCTCCTGAACCACTTCCGTAACTGGGCCAAAACCTCCCTGGCACACGACCCTTTTCAAATGGGTTTCCTGAAGAAAGGGAGTACGTCAGTCAACATCTTAATGCTTAATCTGTTAAAAGCAAAGGTCAAGCAGGGCAGACCAACTGTGTTTCTGGCATTTGTAGACCTATCCCAGGCCTTTGACAGAGTGGACAGGCAAATGCTGTGGAGTAAATTGAAAAAATGGCACTGCCCAATGGAATTACTGGACCCCGTGATGGCTCTGCACAGCAACACGAAACTAAGAATTTGCTTAAACAATCAAGGCCTACTGTCATGAGAGATACCAGTATTGCGAGGAGTGAAGCAGGGTTGCCCACTAGCACCGGCGCTATTCATTGCTTTCTTGGGGGATATGAAAGAATCAGCACAATCAGTGAAAGCGTTTTCACCAAAGCTGGGCAAGGAAAACATATCGCGCCTTCTATACGCTGATGATTTGATATTATTAGACCAGACACAAATCGGCCTTCAACGCCAACTTGCAAACTTGGCGAAATATATGGAACAGAATAACCTGAAAATAAATAAATCTAAAACCAAAATAGTGATCCTGGGAAAAAGCGCAAAGAAGACCAAAGCATGATTCTCTTGGGCACTGGACAAAGTTGAAATTGAAGTGGTGTCTAGCTTCAAATATTTAGGAGTGCATATCGATCACTCACCAAAAGAAGCCACGATGCAAAGTGTGCTATGGGGAAAAGCAAAAAATCTCGCTGCCCAGATGAAAATCATCGACAGAAAATATGGCAAATTCTCCTTAATTCCAGCGATATCTTTTTATAAAGGGAAAGTGGTGCCAACCCTAACGTACGGCATGGGGGCAACTCTAACTATGCCAAATGACATCTGGCGGAAATTAGAGAGCCTGATTTGGAAGACGGTCCTTGGACTGCCAAATGCAACCTTGATGGACATTATTAGAAGAGAATCGGGGCTGCTCTCACTTGAAGCGACTGTGACCCAAAACGCAATGCAATTGCTCAGAAACACCTTAATGCCAGACAGTCCGTCTGTATATAAGATCATAACCGAGGAAATAACAAACCGGCAACTAACTATCCTGAACAAATGGACGGACTGGCTCAGAGAAAAGCTTGTTTTCATTGCTTGCACAGAAGAGAATCTAAAAACGAATCCCGAAAGAGTGAAAGTGAAACTTGAGGTGCAAGACTGGATCGAGACGTTGGCCAAAGCACAAACTAACAAGCTGACTAAAGACCTGCACCCAACTTCAACAAACTGAAGGAACCCATCCCATATTGTACCAAATTCCCTAACCAACAGCTAAGAAAACTATATATGAGAGCGCGTTTCAATCTCCTCCCGACGCGCGAAATCATGGCAATCAGGATGCAATCAAACATCAACACCTGTCGGCTCTGCACGGAATCCTCCGACGCAGAAACAATAAAACACCTTCTCCTCAACTGCCCGGAGCTAAGAATCGTAAGAGCCACATACCTGTCCAACCTTCGTACAGATTATTTGGGATATCTAGAAGAGGAAGATTCAACATGGTGGAACAGGCTAATGTCAGGGGAGAAAACGAGATGGACCATAGCCACTGTAAAAATCTTAGAGACGGCTTTCCACATGATCACCCTTCGCTCCTCTACAGTAACCACTCACCAAGACCCCGATGAGAGAGGGTGTCCTATAAAGACACCCGAGGCGGAACGCTCTCTAGAATGATGACTGGGTGCATGCTCGGTCGACCTAAAGTCTGCCTTGTTTGTCTGCCTGCCTTGGCTCAGTCTTCTCTTCCATCGGGTTTTCTCCCTTTTATGTGGCTCTTCTGGAACGAGCAGCAACAGTTTTGTAAAAATTTGCTAAAGCAATTATAGACAAAGTAAATTAAAAAAAAAATATCTAGTTCATCCATCATCTCGTCGATTGTTGTAGAGGCGGGATTCCAGTATAAGGATATAATCATTAATGAGGAATATATTAGTGATGGTATTGCTAGATGAATCCCCAATAAACTAGCAGATTCCCAAACCAATTCCGATTGAGCCTTCAAAGATATATTGACAGCAACCATCAAGCCCCCGGGTGGACGCCCTTGAAGAGATTTCTTTGCAGGTAAAGAAAAGTCAAATATCCAGGCATCAGGAGTGGGTCAGTTTTCATGGATTCTTGTGCTATTATTATCGTCGGTTGATCATTAAGAGATAGCATGGAATGACAATTCATTAAATTTACATATCCACAAGAATTTTAAGAAATTATTTTTATACCTGTTTTTTTGAATGGCTATGTATCAGAAAGAGATATTTTAGGACACAAGATCGCCGAGAGCATAGGTTCCAGCCATGGTAAACCTTTCATATTGGCTACTGATTTCAATATCTCCAGCATATCACATTCTGGACCAGCTTCTAATTGCGTGCCAGATCTACCTACTTCAGTGAACTTTACAACACCCTTATCCAGTGGTTCTAGAATTTCTGTAGCCTCCACCTCAGATTCAAACGTAAGCAGCACAAATCCCTCACTTTTTATCTCGTCACGGCTAAACCAGATGAATTTCATTATGGCCTCAGAGCTGAGATAACAAACAGCCCTGTGATTGTTTGCTCTTGCCAAAGAGACTCTTATGATATCTTCAGATTTTATCATTCTCAATTGTGGTATTTTTGAGAACATGGAAAATATAAAGGATCGATTAATGCGATTATCCGCCAACTCTTTAACATCCCCCTCAAATCCAATGATATACTGTCTTACAAGTTCAGCTTGTAGAGGCTTGGTTGGATTTATATTTATTGGTGGATCTCTAAGGGTCACTGCTTTCAAAGAAGCACTAGTAGCAACATGAGGAAACTGTAATGACGAAATTCTACTGGTGCTGTTTACATCTGAATTAATCCCAAGTGAGAGCTTACTCTTGCTATTGAATGATTCATCATCGCTGTGCGAGTGACCCTTGATAGCCTTAATTTCAGATAAGGACCTACTTAGTTCAGGGCCATGAATTGATATATGACTGGGAGCATACGAATTTTCCATAAGATCGACATTATTAGTTTTGTTTATTGTTAGGTTCTCAATGGCGGTGGCCAAAGGTACCACAGCCACTTCTGTTTTTTTTCCATTTACCATTTACGACTACTAAATGCTTATTTTTGTTCGGTGTACAATCACCAGACACCAATGTTTCTGCAAGTGTTACTTTCATTTTATTGCCTATATTATTTCCTGCATCTAATTGTTTTTCTTTACTCAGCATACAATCATTAATTACAGTTGTTCCTAAATTCACAACGTTAGTGCATGCTTCACTATAGGATTTCCTAATGGGTATGTTTAGAGAGGCACTGCCACATGGGTCAAGATATTTCATATGACCTTTTGACGTGCAGCGTCTACCTACAATAGGAAAGTAATTACTTAAGGTGGGTTTTGCAGAAGTTTTAATAATTTAATCAATATCAATCATTTCACTTTCCTTTTCATGAGTTACGTAAACCTCTGGGGTCATTATATGAGTATTTGATTGCGTTACGGATTTACAAGTTTTTGATTTCTGATAAACTGCTTTTACCAGTTTTGTATTAGTAGGTTTAATAGTTTCCGTCGTAGAATGCACATCCTCCTTCATCAACAGGACATTGCTAATGCCCCCACTTCTCGTTTCCACCAATACATTAGTTGCGGGTTTGTGTGCATCTTGGCTCTCCTTAGACAATTGTTCTAGATCAATATGCTCAATAATATCATCTGCAAAAGCAATCCATTTCAGATGGATATTCCCAACTTTAACAGAAAACAAATTCCCATTTTCCCAATTCTCACCCAAATCAGATAGATATAGGTTAAACAGGGTGGCCGCAGGTTACAACCCTGTTTCAAGCCTATTTCTGTACAGATTGGAACCGTGGTGCCACCTTCCGGTGAAATTCTTATTCTATATGATGTATTCGTGTGGAGCTTTATAATTCAATACAACAAAACAATTGGAATTCGTGTCTTCATCATTTTCTTCCATAACAGATTTCGAAAAACGGTATCAATAGCTGAGCTCATATCAATCATTGCTATATAAACAGGGTTAGAATTCTTTTCTTTTGCTCCGGCAATAATATGTGACATAATGACTGCATTTAGGGTTGTACTCATGTTCTTCCTAAAACCAGTTTGAAATTTTGAGTATAAACCCTTGACCTCAATAACTTTCTCAAGATCTTGTAAAAGAAGAATCGTGAAAATCTTTGCCTCAGTGTCAATTAGTGATACTGGTCGGTAATTCTCTGGCCGAGCTGGATCATCCTTTTTAAATATAGCTACTATGTTTGCAGTTAGCCATGAAGGTGGAACATCTCCAGAATTAATGATAGTTTCAAATTTATTTTTATAATGACAGCCCACAACGCAGGGTCCGCCTTATAAAGACATGGGGGAAGGCCATCTGGCCCTGTAGCTTTTGAATATGTCAGCCTAGAAATTGGGCAAACAATATCATGACAATTCCACTTCAACCTAGGGATATTGTGATACTCCAGAGGAATACTTGGGGCGTGCCAAAAATCGCAAAACAGTTGATATTTAGCCCTTATATATGTTTGCCATGTCTGATCAGAAATACAATTCGGAGAAAACAATGCAACACATTTATTATCGGCTTTCAAAGTGCACCAAATTACGCGAGTATCATGAGACGTGATGGCACGAATTAATTAACAATTCACCTCGTTGTATCTTGAAATACGGGCAAATCTTAAATTTTGTTTATAAACAGATAGAATTTTGTTCCACCTTGCCTTACTGTCTTCGCCGCCCAAATTGCTTCTCTTCAAATGTCTCAGTGCCCTATTTTTATCCCTTTTCAGTAATTTACAAGTATGATCGTAAAGATGTGTATGTTTCACATTGTTTTGTATTTTACAAAACCTTGCAAGTGCAATAGTAACCATTTCAGAACATTGCGTGCCAGATATTTTTCCAAAATCTCTCCCTTCTCGTCTGAGCCTCTCCATTTCTAAGGATATATATTTTGTAACATAGTTGCACATCCCTTGATTCCATCTAATGGAATGCTGAAATCGATTGGTTTCCACCACTGCCAATGTTATATTTGGCCTAAGCTTTTGACATTTCAAATTTGAAAATGTGGAATGTTGTGCATGATCGGCGATGTCTATCTGGCCTATATCTATCGGTGCCATATGCATGATAAGATTGTGAGAAACATATATAAAATCTATCTTAGAGTTCTTCGTGCCTCGTGCCCACGTTACTTTAGTTTTCATGTCATTTGTGGTCATTAAATCCATATACCAATCAGTGAGGAGTTCTCTAAACTTAGCTCCTCTAGTATGTGAAAGAGTTGGGGACTTGGATATGTGGCTCTCAGTCACATCTCTGCAATCACAATTAAAGTCACTGCTTATAATCATTTTGCATGTCTGATATCTGGCAGATATATATACTAAACACATATCCAGCCTGTGCGACACGCTGAGGAAGAGGAGGAGATTCCCTTCAAAACACCCAGCTACGCGGAGCGTAGCGGAGTGTTGCGAGTGTTTCCTGTGTGGAGGAGACCGAGTCCAGCCTGCTGTGCGACACGCTGAGGAAGAGGAGGAGTTTCCCTTCAAAACACCCAGCTACGCAGAGCGGAGGGTAGCTGAGTGTTGCGAGTGTTTCCTGTGTTCCCGTGTGGTCCCGGGTGGACTGGGGCAAGGGGGTTTGGCGGGAAGAAAGAACCCCTCCCCGCTTGTACAAGCGGTACAAGCGCCCAGGACCTCCTCGATACGGGAAAAGAAATGCCGGGAGCAGGAGCTCCAGACATGCCAGAGAACAACCTGCAGCCCCACCCGGAGGCGGACCCTGTGCAACTGCAAGACCCCCCGGAGTTGCCTGAGCCGCATAGAATTTTGCAGAGCAACTTCAAGAATCTCCCAAAAGGAGAGCGAAGGTCGCCGGGGAAAAGAGGTAAGCCCATTGTGCTCCTAGCAGCAGACCCAAAACCTTTGAAAGCCACCACTCCCGCTGCGCAATGCTACTATAAAGGAGCTGATGGGAGGGTTATGGACTTACCCCGGTCTACAGTTATGGGAAAAAATATGTTTGAAAATGAAAAGGGCCCCCCCAAGACGTCTACCAGCATTGCGTATCCCGCCTTGGACATTCCGGATAGCACGAAATCAGCACAGGACCAGAGTGCCGCCTCAGCGAGAGGTTAACCAGCTCGGTCAACCGGAGGGTGGACCGACCTGGACCTTGCTCAGTCCCTGTGCCCCAATCGAAGAGGGGGGGGCGCCAGAATTGCAGAACGACCTGGAGGTCAGAGACATTCGAATCGGGGGCACGCAGGGAAATAGCACCATAGCCACGGCCTCCGGCCTGTACCCCCTAGTGACCATGGTAGGTGAAAAGGAATTAAGCCAGGCACAGGAGGAATTAACAATCGTGACGGAACCCAGCCATCCAGCAAACACCTATACTGAACCCCTATCTTCAGGAGATTTGAGGCCAGGAGAGAGCAAATTAATAGACTTTGAATTCTGTTAATAGAAAGGCCAATGACGTCAACTATGGCCGCCACCAAGGCCTCACTAGTGGCGGCCGTCCCAACCAATGAGCTGTACGACCTCACAGGGGAATTCAGTCCAAGAAAAGATGTGACTAATCTCCACCCAATCAATGAACCTACAAGATCATTAGAGGAGAGTACGACCACAGAGACCAAGGCCGCAGCAATTGGCCAAGCGCCCAATAGCTTGACTCACGATACGGGTGATTGGGTTGATTTGGGGACCCCAGTCTCTGTATCGACCACAGGAGCAAAAAAGGACTCTAAACTGGGTGCCATCAAACAACAATACATAAAGAAACAAAAAGGAAAAACAACAACATCAATTTTACCGGAAACCCAAAACCATCCAGCCGATAGAACAACCCTTAACAAACAGAAAATTCAAGCTGCAAAAGAGACAACCAACCCTCACTCGGCGACAGGAAAAAAATCGGCAGCAGGGGCCCGTACGGTTTTAAAACCACGAATTCCGAACGCCATGTTCACTTTCTTCAAGACGCAACAGAAAAAACGCAAACTGGAAGCAGATGACGAAATCACTGATGCAGAAATCTTGGAAGTGATTGAGGGGTCCTTCCCGGCAATAAAAGCACGAAGAACGGACGCAGCGAACAAACCCACAATCCTGCAGGTCGAAAATGGGCTGTTTGCAGAAGATAAGCAGACAGACATCCCAGGAAACTCGGATCTAAATAAAGCTATCATAGGCGAAAGAAACCAGACAAATGAGGATACCCGTAAAGAAAGGGCATCTCAGATCCCCAAGAAGACAGCAGAAAAAAGTGTGCTGACGGAGCCTATAATCTCGAGCACAATCCCTGAGGAATCAAACAACACACCAGAAAACGCGAGGAAGAAGGCTGAGCGACCCAAGACAACGCCGAACACCACCGATACCATGGACCTACAACAAATGGAGCATGAGGAAGTAAGGCCCTGTCCGATCCCCGACGGTACGGCAACCATCTCCCCGGTGAATAGTCCGAAACAAAGCATAGACCTGCCACCTAGGTCGGCAATACCTTCACAGGCCGGGGGCCAAGAACGGAGAGATCAGGAAGAGGTAGAGGTGCAATCAAGCACAAAGACGCTGCACAGTTTACCATTATGTGATATCGTAAGGAAAGATCAGGTGACCCAGCAAGAGCTCTCAGACAGCTCTGGACACAACTTAAGACCTGAAATTCACGCAAAATGCAGTCCAACCAAAGAGGGTTGGAGACACCAAGAGCGCATTCCTGGCCCAAGGTCACGCTTGAGTGACCAATTGTGGTCAAAAATCCATCTGCACCACATAGAAAGAGGAGAAAGAACAACGAGCCAAAACAAAGATGGAAACTCAGGAAACCAAACAGTCCCTAAAACATTGTTAGACTGCTCTGAAGTATTCACAGGAACAGCTGGAGCTTCCACTCTTGATATCTCTGCACAATACCCGGACAAGGGTACTGGTAGAGACGACCAGAAGACGCCTGTCAAATTCAGAAGACACAGTGAAATTGTGATGGACTCTCAAAGACCATCCCCGAACAAAAAACAGAACATGACGACAATTATGGCGGCATTAACAATCGCCCTCGCACCGTTCTGCAAATTATACGAAACGATAAGCGATTCGGCCAAAGACAATACCACGCTACTGTGCAAAATGCAATCTAAGCTAGACTTCCTGGAAGGTTACATAACAGCCGCAGAAGCAAGATGCAACAAGCAGGGGGCAGCATGGGAAGAAAAATGGTTCAATCTAGAAAACGAAAAAAAAAAACAGCATCAGAATCGGAAAAGAATGCCAAAAAATACATGGGCAGAGCATGCCAAACTATGGCGAAGATGGATAATGGAGCTCTGGAACCAATTTTCAGTAAGCAAAAACCAAAAAGCCTGAGTGACCCTCGTGAACTCCAACCTCAGACCTTACCCCCATTGATAAACAACAAAAAAAAGTGGCCTTACGGCTGACGAACGAAAATGCCAGCGGGCACTCAACTCAAAATCAGAGCCCGCAGACGCCAAAAAAAAGAGCAAATAATCAACTTAACTCAAAGCCCCAAAACTCCGAGCCATAAATTTACAGACATGCCAAAAAGCCAACCCTTGACAGAAAAATCGCCAAGAACAGTGACCGAATTTATGAACATAAGCTCATTGATGGACATATCAGTACACCAAGAATCGGATGCTCAAGAAGATGACAACGCGTGCCCAGAGGGACCAACGAAGGAAGCCAATGCGGCCCCAGAGAATAGGAAGGAACCAACCAAAGACAGGATACCAGCCAAACCAACGGCAAAAGCTGAAAAGGAAAAAGCCCAGGCGTGTGACACGACGATCTCCAGTCGTAGCCCAACCCCCGTGAAGCAAAGATCTCAGCATCATCACGAAGAAAAAATAAGAAAAGGATCGGAGTGGACAAAGAGGGAAAACCCACATATACGAAATGCAGAGACAACCAAAAACAGGCCTAGCTCTCTTAAGGACTCGAGAGTGTTTAAATTAGAGCAAATGTCATGCAAAAGTAAATATATGATACTCAACAGGAAAACGGTACTCCAAATATTAAGCAAAATAAATAATCTACAACACCTAAAATCTGAAGATTTCGTGCTAATAGAACCCTACCACCGACACCAAAAGGCAAAGACATACCTCCAGATCCAAGCTAAGGCTCTAAAAGGGGCTCCGGACGAAGCGTATAAGGACCTAAAACAAGCAGGCTTTACCCTGACAGAAATACGCACTCCGAAGACCGACGATAACCCCGAAGACTCCAAAGGAGGGATTGCATCATCAATGGCACTATACATCCAGAACAAAAGACCTTTACAATAAAAAAAGGCAACTCCCCAACGATAGTGTGGGGCAGGGAAGCCATCGAGATGATTACTGGGAAAAACGAGACATAAGAAACGAAAAACACAGACGGCCAGAACCCGTATCCAGAGAACACCAAAAGGTTGAACGACCATGTTATGGAGGATCCCCGCATGACAGAAGGGAACGGCGCAGAGCACAAACCCCGCTCCAGTCAAAGATAAGAAGAAACAGAAGAGAACTGGCAGAAGAAGATCACACAACTGGAAAAAAGCAGGAGACAAAGACCGAAGACAGCTCAGAAGCCAGACAACCAAAGGGACCATGGAACTGGTTGAAAAAAGCATTAAATCCTCAAAATGAGAAATAGCAACCAACGGGAGATGGGACTAGAGCTATACCCCCTCCGACGAACGACCTACCATCGATACCCAAGAAATTGATCTCAATGGCCTCGTGGAACACAAGAGGTCATAAGCACTTGACGAACCCTGAAAACCAAGATTTGGGGGAGTTTGACATTCTCTGGCTCCAGGAACATTGGTTGACAGAAAAACCATCTTTAGACGGCTTCGAGATAGCCTTCTCTCCGGCTTCAAAAGGCCTGTTTGGTCGGCCTTCCGCAGGGTTACCGATAGCAATAAAGGCGGGCTCAGGAATCTCCATCATAAAAACAATAACCGAATCATACGGCATACTGGCAGTTGCAACGACATGGGCCCAGGAAGACGGAAGAGGTAAGCAAAGTACCAAAGAAAAACTAGCCCTCATAACAATATATTGGAACCCAGAAAAATCATCCACATCAGACTTCTGCAACCAAATCGCTAAAACAATTGACGACATCATTGTCGAGGATCCAGATACACACATAATAATCTGTGGTGACCTCAATGCAAAGTGCAGCAATGAAATAGAGATTGGGTAGAAGAAGCCAAAAACCCCAGGGGAACACAGGGGAGTGGCATGGATGATGCTGATGAAATCGAGAAACCTACATAATGTGTCAGCACTCAAACCCTGGAATATTAGCACTCCAACATGGGAACGGGGGGATTCCAGTGCAAACATTGACTATTTCTTCATTTCCCACAGTTTAGTGGCGGGCATAGAAGATTACGCAGTAACCAAAACCCAAGAAAGCGATCATAATCTGTTGGCGATAAAATGGAAAACCCGACGATCCCCAAATGTCTATTACAGCCACTCCATCGAATCAAATAACCAACAAACTTGTTTACGTCCGACTACGACAAATATAGAATCTATCACCGAAAAGTACAGAATAGGTAACTTGTCGCAAGGGGACAAGATCCAAAGCCCGGACTATTTACCCTTTCTTCTTCAATACAGGACGAAGATGCCAGGAAAAATCCAAATGGTGCATCAAAATCTCCATACGTTCGACAAACTGGTCGCGGAAAGAAAGAGATCAGTGAGAAAAATGAGGAGACAGATTAAAAATGATAAGTCACCGGTGGCCCGGAACAAATGGAGACAAGAAAATGCAAAATACAAATCCTGGATCCAAACCCACAGATATGAAATGCTCCAGAATGACGCTGAGGAAATGCTCCAGGCATTAAGCTCCAAAAAAAACGGCGACTTCTGGACGCTTATAAAAAAAACAGCTAAGAAGACGATAAATCAAATCGCAAACTCAGTCAGCGAAGACGTGTGGGCTACATTCTTTGAAAACCTGTTTAGGGCTCCTTCACCTCACGCCCCGACAATTGAAAGATCGACCGTATCTACCTGGATTGATCTATCCTTGAAAGACGATATAAAGGGCGCCATCCTTAAATTAAAGAAATCTAGAGCCCCTGGGCTGGATGGCTTGTGCAACATTGACTTAAAACAAAACCCTGACCAATGGACCATCTTTATCAGTACAATCCTTGCCCGGTGTGGTCAGACAAGATCCATTCCACCATCCTGGACCAATGCTGTGGTGGTCCCGATCTTCAAACAAGGAAATAGAGAAGATCCGGGCAACTATAGACCCATTGCCCTCCTGGATATAATAGGTAAAATTTTCGCCACTCTCCTCCTGAACCACTTCCGTAACTGGGCCAGAACCTCCCTGGCACACGACCCTTTTCAAATGGGTTTCCTGAAGAAAGGGAGTACGTCAGTCAACATCTTAATGCTTAATCTGTTAAAAGCAAAGGTCAAGCAGGGCGCACCAACTGTGTTTCTGGCATTTGTAGACCTATCCCAGGCCTTTGACAGAGTGGACAGGCAAATGCTGTGGAGTAAATTGAAAAAATGGCACTGCCCAATGGAATTACTGGACCCCGTGATGGCTCTGCACAGCAACACGAAACTAAGAATTTGCTTAAACAATCAAGGCCTACTGTCACGAGAGATACCAGTAGAGCGAGGAGTGAAGCAGGGTTGCCCACTAGCACCGGCGCTATTCATTGCTTTCTTGGGGGATATGAAAGAATCAGCACAATCAGTGAAAGCGTTTTCACCAAAGCTGGGCAAGGAAAACATATCGCGCCTTCTATACGCTGATGATTTGATATTATTAGACCAGACACAAATCGGCCTTCAACGCCAACTTGCAAACTTGGCGAAATATATGGAACAGAATAACCTGAAAATAAATAAATCTAAAACCAAAATTGTGATCCTGGGAAAAAGCGCAAAGAAGACCAAAGCATGATTCTCTTGGGCACTGGACAAAGTTGAAATTGAAGTGGTGTCTAGCTTCAAATATTTAGGAGTGCATATCGATCACTCAGCAAAAGAAGCCACGATGCAAAGTGTGCTATGGGGAAAAGCAAAAAATCTCGCTGCCCAGATGAAAATCATCGACAGAAAATATGGCAAATTCTCCTTAATTCCAGCAATATCTTTTTATAAAGGGAAAGTGGTGCCAACCCTAACGTACGGCATGGGGGCAACTCTAACTATGCCAAATGACATCTGGCGGAAATTAGAGAGCCTGATTTGGAAGACGGTCCTTGGACTGCCAAATGCAACCTTGATGGACATTATTAGAAGAGAATCGGGGCTGCTCTCACTTGAAGCGACTGTGACCCAAAACGCAATGCAATTGCTCAGAAACACCTTAATGCCAGACAGTCCGTCTGTATATAAGATCATAACCGAGGAAATAACAAACCGGCAACTAACTATCCTGAACAAATGGACGGACAGGCTCAGAGAAAAGCTTGTTGTCATTGCTTGCACAGAAGAGGATCTAAAAACAAATCCCGAAAGAGTGAAAGTGAAACTTGAGGTGCAAGACTGGATCGAGACGTTGGCCAAAGCACAAACTAACAAGCTGACTAAAGACCTGCACCCAACTTCAACAAACTGAAGGAACCCATCCCATATTGTACCAAATTCCCTAACCAACAGCTAAGAAAACTATATATGAGAGCGCGTTTCAATCTCCTCCCGACGCGCGAAATCATGGCAATCAGGATGCAATCAAACATCAACACCTGTCGGCTCTGCACGGAATCCTCCGACGGAGAAACAATAAAACACCTTCTCCTCAACTGCCCGGAGCTAAGAATCGTAAGAGCCACATACCTGTCCAACCTTCGTACAGATTATTTGGGATATCTAGAAGAGGAAGATTCAACATGGTGGAACAGGCTAATGTCAGGGGAGAAAACGAGATGGACCATAGCCACTGTAAAAATCTTAGAGACGGCTTTCCACATGATCACCCTTCGCTCCTCTACAGTAACCACTCACCAAGACCCCGATGAGAGAGGGTGTCCTATAAAGACACCCGAGGCGGAACGCTCTCTAGAATGATGACTGGGTGCATGCTCGGTCGACCCAAAGTCTGCCTTGTTTGTCTGCCTGCCTTGGCTCAGTCTTCTCTTCCATTGCTTTTCTCCCTTTTATGTGGCTCTTCTGGAACGAGCAGCAACAGTTTTGTAAAAATTTGCTAAATCAATTATAAACAAAGTAAATTAAAAAAAAAATATCTAGTTCATCCATCATCTCGTCGATTGTTGTAGAGGCGGGATTCCAGTATAAGGATATAATCATTAATGAGGAATATATTAGTGATGGTATTGCTAGATGAATCCCCAATAAACTAGCAGATTCCCAAACCAATTCCGATTGAGCCTTCAAAGATATATTGACAGCAACCATCAAGCCCCCGGGTGGACGCCCTTGAAGAGATTTCTTTGCAGGTAAAGAAAAGTCAAATATCCAGGCATCAGGAGTGGGTCAGTTTTCATGGATTCTTGTGCTATTATTATCGTCGGTTGATCATTAAGAGATAGCATGGAATGACAATTCATTAAATTTACATATCCACAAGAATTTTAAGAAATTATTTTTATACCTGTTTTTTTGAATGGCTATGTATCAGAAAGAGATATTTCAGGACACAAGGTCGCCGAGAGCATAGGTTCCAGCTATGGTAAACCTTTCATATTGGCTACTGATTTCAATATCTCCAGCATATCACATTCTGGACCAGCTTCTAATTGCGTGCCAGATCTACCTACTTCAGTGAACTTTACAGCACCCTTATCCAGTGGTTCTAGAATTTCTGTAGCCTCCACCTCAGATTCAAACGTAAGCAGCACAAATCCCTCACTTTTTATCTCGTCACGGCTAAACCAGATGAATTTCATTATGGACTCAGAGCTGAGATAACAAACAGCCCTGTGATTGTTTGCTCTTGCCAAAGAGACTCTTATATCATCTTCAGATTTTATCATTCTCAATTGTGGTATTTTTGAGAACATGGAAAATATAAAGGATAGATTAATGCGATTATCCGCCAACTCTTTAACATCCCCCTCAAATCCAATGATATACTGTCTTACAAGTTCAGCTTGTAGAGGCTTGGTTGGATTTATATTTATTGGTGGATCTCTAAGGGTCACTGCTTTCAAAGAAGCACTAGTAGCAACATGAGGAAACTGTAATGACGAAATTCTACTGGTGCTGTTTACATCTGAATTAATCCCAAGTGAGAGCTTACTCTTGCTATTGAATGATTCATCATCGCTGTGCGAGTGACCCTTGATAGCCTTAATTTCAGATAAGGACCTACTTAGTTCAGGGCCATGAATTGATATATGACTGGGAGCATACGAATTTTCCATAAGATCGACATTATTAGTTTTGTTTATTGTTAGGTTCTCAATGGCGGTGGCCAAAGGTACCACAGCCACTTCAGTTTTTTTCCATTTACCATTTACGACTACTAAATGCTTATTTTTGTTCGGTGTACAATCACCAGACACCAATGTTTCTGCAAGTGTTACTTTCATTTTATTGCCTATATTATTTCCTGCATCTAATTGTTTTTCTTTACTCAGCATACAATCATTAATTACAGTTGTTCCTAAATTCACAACGTTAGTGCATGCTTCACTATAGGATTTCCTAATGGGTATGTTTAGAGAGGCACTGCCACATGGGTCAAGATATTTCATATGACCTTTTGACGTGCAGCGTCTACCTACAATAGGAAAGTAATTACTTAAGGTGGGTTTTGCAGAAGTTTTAATAATTTAATCAATATCAATCATTTTACTTTCCTTTTCATGAGTTACGTAAACCTCTGGGGTCATTATATGAGTATTTGATTGCGTTACGGATTTACAAGTTTTTGATTTCTGATAAACTGCTTTTACCAGTTTTGTATTAGTAGGTTTAATAGTTTCCGTCGTAGAATGCACATCCTCCTTCATCAACAGGACATTGCTAATGCCCCCACTTCTCGTTTCCACCAATACATTAGTTGCGGGTTTGTGTGCATCTTGGCTCTCCTTAGACAATTGTTCTAGATCAATATGCTCAATAATATCATCTGCAAAAGCAATCCATTTCAGATGGATATTCCCAACTTTAACAGAAAACAAATTCCCATTTTCCCAATTCTCACCCAAATCAGATAGATATAGGTTAAACAGGGTGGCCGCATGTTACAACCCTGTTTCAAGCCTATTTCTGTACAGATTGGAACCGTGGTGCCACCTTCCGGTGAAATTCTTATTCTATATGATGTATTCGTGTGGAGCTTTATAATCCAATACAACAAAACAATTGGAATTCGTGTCTTCATCATTTTCTTCCATAACAGATTGCGAAAAACGGTATCAATAGCTGAGCTCATATCAATCATTGCTATATAAACAGGGTTAGAATTCTTTTCTTTTGCTCCGGCAATAATATGTGACATAATGACTGCATTTAGGGTTGTACTCATGTTCTTCCTAAAACCAGTTTGAAATTTTGAGTATAAACCCTTGACCTCAATAACTTTCTCAAGATCTTGTAAAAGAAGAATCGTGAAAATCTTTGCCTCAGTGTCAATTAGTGATACTGGTCGGTAATTCTCTGGCCGAGCTGGATCATCCTTTTTAAATATAGCTACCATGTTTGCAGTTAGCCATGAAGGTGGAACATCTCCAGAAATAATGATAGTTTCAAATTTATTTTTATAATGACAGCCCACAACGCAGGGTCCGCCTTATAAAGACATGGGGGAAGGCCATCTGGCCCTGTAGCTTTTGAATATGTCAGCCTAGAAATTGGGCAAACAATATCATGACAATTCCACTTCAACCTAGGGATATTGTGATACTCCAGAGGAATACTTGGGGCGTGCCAAAAATCGCAAAACAGTTGATATTTAGCCCTTATGTATGTTTGCCATGTCTGATCAGAAATACAATTCGGAGAAAACAATGCAACACATTTATTATCGGCTTTCAAAGTGCACCAAATTACGCGAGTATCATGAGACGTGATGGCGCGAATTAATTAACAATTCACCTCGTTGTATCTTGAAATACGGGCAAATCTTAAATTTTGTTTATAAACAGATAGAATTTTGTTCCACCTTGTCTTACTGTCTTCGCCGCCCAAATTGCTTCTCTTCAAATGTCTCAGTGCCCTATTTTTATCCCTTTTCAGTAATTTACAAGTATGATCGTAAAGATGTGTATGTTTCACATTGTTTTGTATTTTACAAAACCTTGCAAGTGCAATAGTAACCATTTCAGAACATTGCGTGCCAGATATTTTTCCAAAATCTCTCCCTTCTCGTCTGAGCCTCTCCATTTCTAAGGATATATATTTTGTAACATAGTTGCACATCCCTTGATTCCATCTAATGGAATACTGAAATCGATTGGTTTCCACCACTGCCAATGTTATATTTGGCCTAAGCTTTTGACATTTCAAATTTGAAAATGTGGAATGTTGTGCATGATCGGCGATGTCTATCTGGCCTATATCTATCGGTGCCATATGCATGATGAGATTGTGAGAAACATATATAAAATCTATCGTAGAGTTCTTCGTGCCTCGTGCCCACGTTACTTTAGTTTTCATGTCATTTGTGGTCATTAAATCCATATCCCAATCAGTGAGGAGTTCTCTAAACTTAGCTCCTCTAGTATGTGAAAGAGTTGGGGACTTGGATATGTGGCTCTCAGTCACATCTCTGCAATCACAATTAAAGTCACTGCTTATAATCATTTTGCATGTCTGATATCTGGCAGATATATATACTAAACACATATCCAGCCTGTGCGACACGCTGAGGAAGAGGAGGAGTTTCCCTTCAAAACACCCAGCTAGGCGGAGCGTAGCGGAGTGTTGCGAGTGTTTCCTGTGTGGAGGAGACCGAGTCCAGCCTGCTGTGCGACACGCTGAGGAAGAGGAGGAGTTTCCCTTCAAAACACCCAGCTACGCGGAGCGGAGCATAGCTGAGTGTTGCGAGTGTTTCCTGTGTTCCCGTGTGGTCCCGGGTGGACTGGGGCAAGGGGGTTTGGCGGGAAGAACGAACCCCTCCCCGCTTGTACAAGCGGTACAAGCGCCCAGGACCTCCTCGATACGGGAAAAGAAATGCCGGGAGCAGGAGCTCCAGACATGCCAGAGAACAACCTGCAGCCCCACCCGGAGGCGGACCCTGTGCAACTGCAAGACCCCCCGGAGTTGCCGGAGCCGCATAGAATTTTGCAGAGCAACTTCAAGAATCTCCCACAAGGAGAGCGAAGGTCGCCGGGGAAAAGAGGTAAGCCCATTGTGCTCCTAGCAGCAGACCCAAAACCTTTGAAAGCCACCACTCCCGCTGCGCAATGCTACTATAAAGGAGCTGATGGGAGGGTTATGGACTTACCCCGGTCTACAGTTATGGGAAAAAATATGTTTGAAAATGAAAAGGGCCCCCCCAAGACGTCTACCAGCATTGCGTAGCCCGCCTTGGACATTCCGGATAGCACGAAATCAGCACAGGACCAGAGCGCCGCCTCAGCGAGAGGTTTACCAGCTCGGTCAACCGGAGGGTGGACCGACCTGGACCTTGCTCAGTCCCTGTGCCCCAATCGAAGAGGGGGGGGCGCCAGAATTGCAGAACGACCTGGAGGTCAGTGACACTCGAATCGGGTGCACGCAGGGAAATAGCACCATAGCCACGGCCTCCGGCCTGTACCCCCTAGTGACCATGGTAGGTGAAAAGGAATTAAGCCAGGCACAGGAGGAATTAACAATCGTGACGGAACCCAGCCATCCAGCAAACACCTATACTGAACCCCTATCTTCAGGAGATTTGAGGCCAGGAGAGAGCAAATTAATAGACTTCGAATTCTGTTAATAGAAAGGCCAATGACGTCAACTATAGCCGCCACCAAGGCCTCACTGGTGGCGGCCGTCCCAACCAATGAGCTGTACGACCTCACAGGGGAATTCAGTCCAAGAAAAGATGTGACTAATCTCCACCCAATCAATGAACCTACAAGATCATTAGAGGAGAGTACGACCACAGAGACCAAGGCCGCAGCAATTGGCCAAGCGCCCAAAAGCTTGACTCACGATACGGGTGATTGGGTTGATTTGGGGACCCCAGTCTCTGTATCGACCAGAGGAGCAAAAAAGGACTCTAAACTGGGTGCCATCAAACGACAATACATAAAGAAACAAAAAGGAAAAACAACAACATCAATTTTACCGGAAACCCAAAACCATCCAGCCGATAGAACAACCCTTAACAAACAGAAAATTCAAGCTGCAAAAGAGACAACCAACCCTCACTCGGCGACAGGAAAAAAATCGGCAGCAGGGGTCCGTACGGTTTTAAAACCACGAATTCCGAACGCCATGTTCACTTTCTTCAAGACGCAACAGAAAAAACGCAAACTGGAAGCAGATGACGAAATCACTGATGCAGAAATCTTGGAAGTGATTGAGGGGTCCTTTCCGGCAATAAAAGCACGAAGAACGGACGCAGCGAACGAACCCACAATCCTGCAGGTCGAAAATGGGCTGTCTGCAGAAGATAAGCGGACAGACATCCCAGGAAACTCGGATCTAAATAAAGCTATCATAGGCGAAAGAAACCAGGCAAATGATGATACCCGTAAAGAAAGGGCATCTCAGATCCCCAAGAAGACAGCAGAAAAAAGTGTGCTGACGGAGCCTATAATCTCGAGCACAATCCCTGAGGAATCAAACAACACACCAGACAACGCGAGGAAGAAGGCTGAGCGACCCAAGACAACGCCGAACACCACCGATACCATGGACCAACAGCAAATGGAGCATGAGGAAGTAAGGCCCTGTCCGATCCCCGACGGTACGGCGACCATCTCCCCGGTGAATAGTCCGAAACAAAGCATAGACCTGCCACCTAGGTTGGCAATACCTTCACAGGCCGGGGGCCAAGAACGGAGAGATCAGGAAGAGGTAGAGGTGCATTCAAGCACAAAGACGCCGCACAGTTTACCATTATGTGATATCTTAAGGAAAGATCAGGTGACCCAGCAAGAGCTCTCAGACAGCTCTGGACACAACTTAAGACCTGAAATTCACGCAAAATGCAGTCCAACCAAAGAGGGTTGGAGACACCAAGAGCCCATTCCTGGCCCAAGGTCACGCTTGAGTGACCAATTGTGGTCAAAAATCCATCTGCACCACATAGAAAGAGGAGAAAGAACAATGAGCCAAAACAAAGATGGAAACTCAGGAAACCAAACAGTACCTAAAACATTGTTAGACTGCTCTGAAGTATTCACAGGAACAGCTGGAGCTTCCACTCTTGATATCTCTGCACAATACCCGGACAAGGGTACTGGTAGAGAGCACCAGAAGACTCCTGTCAAATTCAGAAGACACAGTGAAATTGTGATGGACTCTCAAAGACCATCCCCGAACAAAAAACAGGACATGACGACAATTATGGCGGCATTAACAATCGCCCTCGCACCGTTCTGCAAATTATACGAAACGATAAGCGATTCGGCCAAAGACAATACCACGCTACTGTGCAAAATGCAATCTAAGCTAGACTTCCTGGAAGGTTACATAACAGCCGCAGAAGCAAGATGCAACAAGCAGGGGGCAGCATGGGAAGAAAAATGGTTCAATCTAGAAAACGAAAAAAAAAACAGCATCAGAATCGGAAAAGAATGCCAAAAAATACATGGACAGAGCATGCCAAACTATGGCTAAGATGGATAATGGAGCTCTGGAACCAATTTTCAGTAAGCAAAAACCAAAAAGCCTGAGTGACCCTCGTGAACTCCAACCTCAGACCTTACCCCCATTGATAAACAACAAAAAAAAGTGGCCTTACGGCTGACGAACGAAAATGCCAGCGGGCACTCAAATAACTCAAAATCAGAGCCCACAGACGCCCAAAAAAAAGAGCAAATAATCAACTTAACTCAAAGCCCCAAAACTCTGAGCCATAAATTTACAGACATGCCAAAAAGCCAACCCTTGACAGAAAAATCGCCAAGAACAGTGACCGAATTTATGAACATAAGCTCATTGATGGACATATCAGTACACCAAGAATCGGATGCTCAAGAAGATGACAACGCGTGCCCAGAGGGACCAACGAAGGAAGCCAATGCGGCCCCAGAGAATAGGAAGGAACCAACCAAAGACAGGATACCAGCCGAACCAACGGCAAAAGCTGAAAAGGAAAAAGCCCAGGCGTGTGACACGACGATCTCCAGTCGTAGCCCAACCCCCGTGAAGCAAAGATCTCAGCATCATCACGAAGAAAAAATAAGAAAAGGATCGGAGTGGACAAAGAGGGAAAACCCACATATACGAAATGCAGAGACAACCAAAAACAGGTCTAGCTCTCTTAAGGACTCGAGAGTGTTTAAATTAGAGCAAACGTCATGCAAAAGTAAATATATGATACTCAACAGGAAAACGGTACTCCAAATATTAAGCAAAATAAATAGTCTACAACACCTAAAATCTGAAGATTTCGTGCTAATAGAACCCTACCACCGACACCAAAAGGCAAAGACATACCTCCATATCCAAGCTAAGGCTCTAAAAGGGGCTCCGGACGAAGCGTATAAGGACCTAAAACAAGCAGGCTTTACCCTGACAGAAATACGCACTCCGAAGACCGACGATAACAAAAAGACTCCAAAGGAGGGATTGCATCATCAATGGCACTATACATCCAGAACAAAAGACCTTTACAATAAAAAAAGGCAACTCCCCAACGATAGTGTGGGGCAGGGAAGCCATCGAGATGATGACTGGGAAAAACGAGACATAAGAAACAAAAAACACAGACGGCCAGAACCCGTATCCAGAGAACACCAAAAGGTTGAACGACCATGTTATGGAGGATCCCCGCATGACAGAAGGGAACGGCGCAGAGCACAAACCCCGCTCCAGTCAAAGATAAGAAGAAACAGAAGAGAACTGGCAGAAGAAGATCACACAACTGGAAAAAAGCAGGAGACAAAGACCGAAGACAGCTCAGAAGCCAGACAACCAAAGGGACCATGGAACTGGTTGAAAAAAACATTAAATCCTCAAAATGAGAAATAGCAACCAACGGGAGATGGGACTAGAGCTATACCCCCTCCGACGAACGACCTACCATCGATACCCAAAAAATTGATCTCAATGGCCTCGTGGAACACAAGAGGTCATAAGCACTTGACGAACCCTGAAAACCAAGATTTGGGGGAGTTTGACATTCTCTGGCTCCAGGAACATTGGTTGACAGAAAAACCATCTTTAGACGGCTTCGAGATAGCCTTCTCTCCGGCTTCAAAAGGCCTGTTTGGTCGGCCTTCCGCAGGGTTACCGATAGCAATAAAGGCGGGCTCAGGAATCTCCATCATAAAAACAATAACCGAATCATACGGCATACTGGCAGTTGCAACGACATGGGCCCAGGAAGACGGAAGAGGTAAGCAAAGTACCAAAGAAAAACTAGCCCTCATAACAATATATTGGAACCCAGAAAAATCATCCACATCAGACTTCTGCAACCAAATCGCTAAAACAATTGACGACATCATTGTCGAGGATCCAGATACACACATAATAATCTGTGGTGAGCTTAATGCAAAGTGCAGCAATGAAATAGAGATTGGGGAGAAGAAGCCAAAAACCCCAGGGGAACACAGGGGAGTGGCATGGATGATGCTGATGAAATCGAGAAACCTACATAATGTGTCAGCACTCAAACCCTGGAATATTAGCACTCCAACATGGGAACGGGGGGATTCCAGTGCAAACATTGACTATTTCTTCATTTCCCACAGTTTAGTGGCGGGCATAGAAGATTACGCAGTAACCAAAACCCAAGAAAGCGATCATAATCTGTTGGCGATAAAATGGAAAACCCGACGATCCCCAAATGTCTATTACAGCCACTCCATCGAATCAAATAACCAACAAACTCGTTTACGTCTGACTACGACAAATATAGAATGTATCACCGAAAAGTACAGAATAGGTAACTTGTCGCAAGGGGACAAGATCCAAAGCCTGGACTATTTACCCTTTCTTCTTCAATACAGGACGAAGATGCCAGGAAAAATCCAAATGGTGCATCAAAATCTCCATACGTTCGACAAACTGGTCGCGGAAAGAAAGAGATCAGTGAGAAAACTGAGGAGACAGATTAAAAATGATAAGTCACCGGTGGCCCGGAACAAATGGAGACAAGAAAATGCAAAATACAAATCCTGGATTCAAACCCACAGATATGAAATGCTCCAGAATGACGCTGAGGAAATGCTCCAGGCATTAAGCTCCAAAAAAAACGGCGACTTCTGGACGCTTATAAAAAAAACAGCTAAGAAGACGATAAATCAAATCGCAAACTCTGTCAGCGAAGACGTGTGGGCTACATTCTTTGAAAACCTGTTTAGGGCTCCTTCACCTCACGCCCCGACAATTGAAAGATCGACCGTATCTACCTGGATTGATCTATCCTTGAAAGACGATATAAAGGGCGCCATCCTTAAATTTAAGAAATCTAGAGCCCCTGGGCTGGATGGCTTGTGCAACATTGACTTAAAACAAAACCCTGACCAATGGACCATCTTTATCAGTACAATCTTCGCCCGGTGTGGTCAGACAAGATCCATTCCACCATCCTGGACCAATGCTGTGGTGGTCCCGATCTTCAAACAAGGAAATAGAGAAGATCCGGGCAACTATAGACCCATTGCCCTCCTGGATATAATAGGTAAAATTTTCGCCACTCTCCTCCTGAACCACTTCGGTAACTGGGCCAAAACCTCCCTGGCACATGACCCTTTTCAAATGGGTTTCCTGAAGAAAGGGAGTACGTCAGTCAACATCTTAATGCTTAATCTGTTAAAAGCAAAGGTCAAGCAGGGCGGACCAACTGTGTTTCTGGCATTTGTAGACCTATCCCAGGCCTTTGACAGAGTGGACAGGCAAATGCTGAGGAGTAAATTGAAAAAATGGCACTGCCCAATGGAATTACTGGACCCCGTGATGGCTCTGCACAGCAACACAAAACTAAGAATTTGCTTAAACAATCAAGGCCTACTGTCATGAGAGATACCAGTAGAGCGAGGAGTGAAGCAGGGTTGCCCACTAGCACCGGCGCTATTCATTGCTTTCTTGGGGGATATGAAAGAATCAGCACAATCAGTGAAAGCGTTTTCACCAAAGCTGGGCAAGGAAAACATATCGCGCGTTCTATACGCTGATGATTTGATATTATTAGACCAGACACAAATCGGCCTTCAACGCCAACTTGCAAACTTGGCGAAATATATGGAACAGAATAACCTGAAAATAAATAAATCTAAAACCAAAATAGTGATCCTGGGAAAAAGCGCAAAGAAGACCAAAGCATGATTCTCTTGGGCACTGGACAAAGTTGAAATTGAAGTGGTGTCTAGCTTCAAATATTTAGGAGTGCATATCGATCACTCACCAAAAGAAGCCACGATGCAAAGTGTGCTATGGGGAAAAGCAAAAAATCTCGCTGCCCAGATGAAAATCATCGACAGAAAATATGGCAAATTCTCCTTAATTCCAGCGATATCTTTTTATAAAGGGAAAGTGGTGCCAACCCTAACGTACGGCATGGGGGCAACTCTAACTATGCCAAATGACATCTGGCGGAAATTAGAGAGCCTGATTTGGAAGACGGTCCTTGGACTGCCAAATGCAACCTTGATGGACATTATTAGAAGAGAATCGGGGCTGCTCTCACTTGAAGCGACTGTGACCCAAAACGCAATGCAATTGCTCAGAAACACCTTAATGCCAGACAGTCCGTCTGTATATAAGATCATAACCGAGGAAATAACAAACCGGCAACTAACTATCCTGAACAAATGGACGGACAGGCTCAGAGAAAAGCTTGTTTTCATTGCTTGCACAGAAGAGGATCTAAAAATGAATCCCGAAAGAGTGAAAGTGAAACTTGAGGTGCAAGACTGGATCGAGACGTTGGCCAAAGCACAAACTAACAAGCTGACTAAAGACCTGCACCCAACTTCAACAAACTGAAGGAACCCATCCCATATTGTACCAAATTCCCTAACCAACAGCTAAGAAAACTATATATGAGAGCGCGTTTCAATCTCCTCCCGACGCGCGAAATCATGGCAATCAGGATGCAATCAAACATCAACACCTGTCGGCTCTGCACGGAATCCTCCGACGCAGAAACACTAAAAAACCTTCTCCTCAACTGCCCGGAGCTAAGAATCGTAAGAGCCACATACCTGTCCAACCTTCGTACAGATTATTTTGGATATCTAGAAGAGGAAGATTCAACATGGTGGAACAGGCTAATGTCAGGGGAGAAAACGAGATGGACCATAGCCACTGTAAAAATCTTAGAGACGGCTTTCCACATGATCACCCTTCGCTCCTCTACAGTAACCACTCACCAAGACCCCGATGAGAGAGGGTGTCCTATAAAGACACCCGAGGCGGAACGCTCTCTAGAATGATGACTGGGTGCATGCTCGGTCGGCCTAAAGTCTGCCTTGTTTGTCTGCCTGCCTTGGCTCAGTCTTCTCTTCCATCGGGTTTTCTCCCTTTTATGTGGCTCTTCTTGAACGAGCAGCAACAGTTTTGTAAAAATTTGCTAAAGCAATTATAGACAAAGTAAATTAAAAAAAAAATATCTAGTTCATCCATCATCTCGTCGATTGTTGTAGAGGCGGGATTCCAGTATAAGGATATAATCATTAATGAGGAATATATTAGTGATGGTATTGCTAGATGAATCCCCAATAAACTAGCAGATTCCCAAACCAATTCCGATTGAGCCTTCAAAGATATATTGACAGCAACCATCAAGCCCCCGGGTGGACGCCCTTGAAGAGATTTCTTTGCAGGTAAAGAAAAGTCAAATATCCAGGCATCAGGAGTGGGTCAGTTTTCATGGATTCTTGTGCTATTATTATCGTCGGTTGATCATTAAGAGATAGCATGGAATGACAATTCATTAAATTTACATATCCACAAGAATTTTAAGAAATTATTTTTATACCTGTTTTTTTGAATGGCTATGTATCAGAAAGAGATATTTCAGGACACAAGATCGCCGAGAGCATAGGTTCCAGCCATGGTAAACCTTTCATATTGGCTACTGATTTCAATATCTCCAGCATATCACATTCTGGACCAGCTTCTAATTGCGTGCCAGATCTACCTACTTCAGTGAACTTTACAACACCCTTATCCAGTGGTTCTAGAATTTCTGTAGCCTCCACCTCAGATTCAAACGTAAGCAGCACAAATCCCTCACTTTTTATCTCGTCACGTCACGGCTAAACCAGATGAATTTCATTATGGCCTCAGAGCTGAGATAACAAACAGCCCTGTGATTGTTTGCTCTTGCCAAAGAGACTCTTATGATATCTTCAGATTTTATCATTCTCAATTGTGTATTTTTGAGAACATGGAAAATATAAAGGATCGATTAATGCGATTATCCGCCAACTCTTTAACATCCCCCTCAAATCCAATGATATACTGTCTTACAAGTTCAGCTTGTAGAGGCTTGGTTGGATTTATATTTATTGGTGGATCTCTAAGGGTCACTGCTTTCAAAGAAGCACTAGTAGCAACATGAGGAAACTGTAATGACGAAATTCTACTGGTGCTGTTTACATCTGAATTAATCCCACGTGAGAGCTTACTCTTGCTATTGAATGATTCATCATCGCTGTGCGAGTGACCCTTGATAGCCTTAATTTCAGATAAGGACCTACTTAGTTCAGGGCCATGAATTGATATATGACTGGGAGCATACGAATTTTCCATAAGATCGACATTATTAGTTTTGTTTATTGTTAGGTTCTCAATGGCGGTGGCCAAAGGTACCACAGCCACTTCAGTTTTTTTTCCATTTACCATTTACGACTACTAAATGCTTATTTTTGTTCGGTGTACAATCACCAGACACCAATGTTTCTGCAAGTTTTACTTTCATTTTATTGCCTATATTATTTCCTGCATCTAATTGTTTTTCTTTACTCAGCATACAATCATTAATTACAGTTGTTCCTAAATTCACAACGTTAGTGCATGCTTCACTATAGGATTTCCTAATGGGTATGTTTAGAGAGGCACTGCCACATGGGTCAAGATATTTCATATGACCTTTTGACGTGCAGCGTCTACCTACAATAGGAAAGTAATTACTTAAGGTGGGTTTTGCAGAAGTTTTAATAATTTAATCAATATCAATCATTTCACTTTCCTTTTCATGAGTTACGTAAACCTCTGGGGTCATTATATGAGTATTTGATTGCGTTACGGATTTACAAGTTTTTGATTTCTGAAAAACTGCTTTTACCAGTTTTGTATTAGTAGGTTTAATAGTTTCCGTCGTAGAATGCACATCCTCTTTCATCAACAGGACATTGCTAATGCCCCCACTTCTCGTTTCCACCAATACATTAGTTGCGGGTTTGTGTGCATCTTGGCTCTCCTTAGACAATTGTTCTAGATCAATATGCTCAATAATATCATCTGCAAAAGCAATCCATTTCAAATGGATATTCCCAACTTTAACAGAAAACAAATTCCCATTTTCCCAATTCTCACCCAAATCAGATAGATATAGGTTAAACAGGGTGGCCGCAGGTTACAACCCTGTTTCAAGCCTATTTCTGTACAGATTGGAACCGTGGTGCCACCTTCCGGTGAAATTCTTATTCTATATGATGTATTCGTGTGGAGCTTTATAATCCAATACAACAAAACAATTGGAATTCGTGTCTTCATCATTTTCTTCCATAACAGATTGCGAAAAACGGTATCAATAGCTGAGCTCATATCAATCATTGCTATATAAACAGGGTTAGAATTCTTTTCTTTTGCTCCGGCAATAATATGTGACATAATGACTGCATTTAGGGTTGTACTCATGTTCTTCCTAAAACCAGTTTGAAATTTTGAGTATAAACCCTTGACCTCAATAACTTTCTCAAGATCTTGTAAAAGAAGAATCGTGAAAATCTTTGCCTCAGTGTCAATTAGTGATACTGGTCGGTAATTCTCTGGCCGAGCTGGATCATCCTTTTTAAATATAGCTACTATGTTTGCAGTTAGCCATGAAGGTGGAACATCTCCAGAATTAATGATAGTTTCAAATTTATTTTTATAATGACAGCCCACAACGCAGGGTCCGCCTTATAAAGACATGGGGGAAGGCCATCTGGCCCTGTAGCTTTTGAATATGTCAGCCTAGAAATTGGGCAAACAATATCATGACAATTCCACTTCAACCTAGGGATATTGTGATACTCCAGAGGAATACTTGGGGCGTGCCAAAAATCGCAAAACAGTTGATATTTAGCCCTTATATATGTTTGCCATGTCTGATCAGAAATACAATTCGGAGAAAACAATGCAACACATTTATTATCGGCTTTCAAAGTGCACCAAATTACGCGAGTATCATGAGACGTGATGGCGCGAATTAATTAACAATTCACCTCGTTGTATCTTGAAATACGGGCAAATCTTAAATTTTGTTTATAAACAGATAGAATTTTGTTCCACCTTGCCTTACTGTCTTCGCCGCCCAAATTGCTTCTCTTCAAATGTCTCAGTGCCCTATTTTTATCCCTTTTCAGTAATTTACAAGTATGATCGTAAAGATGTGTATGTTTCACATTGTTTTGTATTTTACAAAACCTTGCAAGTGCAATAGTAACCATTTCAGAACATTGCGTGCCAGATATTTTTCCAAAATCTCTCCCTTCTCGTCTGAGCCTCTCCATTTCTAAGGATATATATTTTGTAACATAGTTGCACATCCCTTGATTCCATCTAATGGAATGCTGAAATCGATTGGTTTCCACCACTGCCAATGTTATATTTGGCCTAAGCTTTTGACATTTCAAATTTGAAAATGTGGAATGTTGTGCATGATCGGCGATGTCTATCTGGCCTATATCTATCGGTGCCATATGCATGATAAGATTGTGAGAAACATATATAAAATCTATCGTAGAGTTCTTCGTGCCTCGTGCCCACGTTACTTTAGTTTTCATGTCATTTGTGGTCATTAAATCCATATACCAATCAGTGAGGAGTTCTCTAAACTTAGCTCCTCTAGTATGTGAAAGAGTTGGGGACTTGGATATGTGGCTCTCAGTCACATCTCTGCAATCACAATTAAAGTCACTGCTTATAATCATTTTGCATGTCTGATATCTGGCAGATATATATACTAAACACATATCCAGCCTGTGCGACACGCTGAGGAAGAGGAGGAGTTTCCCTTCAAAACACCCAGCTACGCGGAGCGTAGCGGAGTGTTGCGAGTGTTTCCTGTGTGGAGGAGACCGAGTCCAGCCTGCTGTGCGACACGCTGAGGAAGAGGAGGAGTTTCCCTTCAAAACACCCAGCTACGCGGAGCGGAGCGTAGCTGAGTGTTGCGAGTGTTTCCTGTGTTCCTGTGTGGTCCCGGGTGGACTGGGGCAAGGGGGTTTGGCGGGAAGAAAGAACCCCTCCCCGCTTGTACAAGCGGTACAAGCGCCCAGGACCTCCTCGACACGGGAAAAGAAATGCCGGGAGCAGGAGCTCCAGACATGCCAGAGAACAACCTGCAGCCCCACCCGGAGGCGGACCCTGTGCAACTGCAAGACCCCCCGGAGTTGCCGGAGCCGCATAGAATTTTGCAGAGCAACTTCAAGAATCTCCCACAAGGAGAGCGAAGGTCGCCGGGGAAAAGAGGTAAGCCCATTGTGCTCCTAGCAGCAGACCCAAAACCTTTGAAAGCCACCACTCCCGCTGCGCAATGCTACTATAAAGGAGCTGATGGGAGGGTTATGGACTTACCCCGGTCTACAGTTATGGGAAAAAATATGTTTGAAAATGAAAAGGGCCCCCCCAAGACGTCTACCAGCATTGCGTATCCCGCCTTGGACATTCCGGATAGCACGAAATCAGCACAGGACCAGAGTGCCGCCTCAGCGAGAGGTTTACCAGCTCGGTCAACCGGAGGGTGGACCGACCTGGACCTTGCTCAGTCCCTGTGCCCCAATCGAAGAGGGGGGGCGCCAGAATTGCAGAACGACCTGGAGGTCAGAGACATTCGAATCGGGGGCACGCAGGGAAATAGCACCATAGCCACGGCCTCCGGCCTGTACCCCCTAGTGACCATGGTAGGTGAAAAGGAATTAAGCCAGGCACAGGAGGAATTAACAATCGTGACGGAACCCAGCCATCCAGCAAACACCTATACTGAACCCCTATCTTCAGGAGATTTGAGGCCAGGAGAGAGCAAATTAATAGACTTCGAATTCTGTTAATAGAAAGGCCAATGACGTCAACTATAGCCGCCACCAAGGCCTCACTAGTGTCGGCCGTCCCAACCAATGAGCTGTACGACCTCACAGGGGAATTCAGTCCAAGAAAAGATGTGACTAATCTCCACCCAATCAATGAACCTACAAGATCATTAGAGGAGAGTACGACCACAGAGACCAAGGCCGCAGCAATTGGCCAAGCGCCCAATAGCTTGACTCACGATACGGGTGATTGGGTTGATTTGGGGACCCCAGTCTCTGTATCGACCACAGGAGCAAAAAAGGACTCTAAACTGGGTGCCATCAAACAACAATACATAAAGAAACAAAAAGGAAAAACAACAACATCAATTTTACCGGAAACCCAAAACCATCCAGCCGATAGAACAACCCTTAACAAACAGAAAATTCAAGCTGCAAAAGAGACAACCAACCATCACTCGGCGACAGGAAAAAAATCGGCAGCAGGGGCCCGTACGGTTTTAAAACCACGAATTCCGAACGCCATGTTCACTTTCTTCAAGACGCAACAGAAAAAACGCAAACTGGAAGCAGATGACGAAATCACTGATGCAGAAATCTTGGAAGTGATTGAGGGGTCCTTCCCGGCAATAAAAGCACGAAGAACGGACGCAGCGAACAAACCCACAATCCTGCTGGTCGAAAATGGGCTGTTTGCAGAAGATAAGCAGACAGACATCCCAGGAAACTCGGATCTAAATAAAGCTATCATAGGCGAAAGAAACCAGGCAAATGATGATACCCGTAAAGAAAGGGCATCTCAGATCCCCAAGAAGACAGCAGAAAAAAGTGTGCTGACGGAGCCTATAATCTCGAGCACAATCCCTGAGGAATCAAACAACACACCAGACAACGCGAGGAAGAAGGCTGAGCGACCCAAGACAACGCCGAACACCACCGATACCATGGACCAACAACAAATGGAGCATGAGGAAGTAAGGCCCTGTCCGATCCCCGACGGTACGGCGACCATCTCCCCGGTGAATAGTCCGAAACAAAGCATAGACCTGCCACCTAGGTCGGCAATACCTTCACAGGCCGGGGGCCAAGAACGGAGAGATCAGGAAGAGGTAGAGGTGCAATCAAGCACAAAGACGCCGCACAGTTTACCATTATGTGATATCGTAAGGAAAGATCAGGTGACCCAGCAAGAGCTCTCAGACAGCTCTGGACACAACTTAAGACCTGAAATTCACGCAAAATGCAGTCCAACCAAAGAGGGTTGGAGACACCAAGAGCGCATTCCTGGCCCAAGGTCACGCTTGAGTGACCAATTGTGGTCAAAAATCCATCTGCACCACATAGAAAGAGGAGAAAGAACAACGAGCCAAAACAAAGATGGAAACTCAGGAAACCAAACAGTCCCTAAAACATTGTTAGACTGCTCTGAAGTATTCACAGGAACAGCTGGAGCTTCCACTCTTGATATCTCTGCACAATACCCGGACAAGGGTACTGGTAGAGAGCACCAGAAGACGCCTGTCAAATTCAGAAGACACAGGGCCTCATTACGACCCTTGCGGAAATGGAAAAATGATGGCGGAAATGCAATACCGCCATCGAACACCGCTCGTTGCGATTATGACCCGTCACCGTAAAGTACGATGCCATCAGCGACACCGCAGTGAACGGCAACGCTAACTGCACCAAGTACGCGCACGCGCGCCTTGCAAAACCGGAATCACCGCCATGGCGCAACGGTACGCGAATTCTGACCCTAGCGGACATGTACTGAACGCCATCAAGCACGTCGTAAAGTACCATTCCGCCATGGCGAGAAATACGGCATCGTGAACCAACCGTAAATGGCCCACTGAGTGCCTGTACTCCACTCCCTGGCCACATTGCACAACTCCTGGCAGGCGCAATGTACTCACACTATGCAACCAGTGAAATCTACAATTCACCCATGCATGCCAACGTAGAAATGCATGCAGGGGCTCAAAGCGCCCCGTGAGTGGGCATCCATGTACGGCATGTCACCATAGCCGTACTGATGCAGCACAGGCATGTGAAGGTACAATACATCAAAATGAAAATCAAGAACACATGACACAAAACAACAGTAGTCCCCCATCGCTTGCCACCAGCGCAAGGCAACATCCAAAACAGCATCCTGAGGGGGATTGCACCAGCCCTGTACTCTTGCCAGTAAACAAACCAACCATCAGCAGAAGCATGTACCACACAAGTTGGCAGAGTGACTGAGCAGCCAGGCTCATCCCAAGAGGGGCCGATGGGAGCTGCAGGGCACAGATGGCATGAATACAGAAGCCATTCCAATGGACATGACCCCAGTCCCCCTCTAACAAACGCACGCAAACACAGGCACCTGTGACCAGCCACATTCCGAACATCCCATCATTCCACCAATCGACCTGGCTGACAGGCACCAGTCGGCCAAAAGCCAATCCCCCGCCCCTGAACAGCACATCATGTAAACAGTCACAATGGCAGCCCCTATCCGTGACCATACTGTGCTACGTAGGCAAACGCGGCCAGTACTGTACCACACAACTCAACTCAGAAGGCGGAACACAATGCAGATCATCTCGCAATACATACCGCCACAAATCGAAAATCGCCACATCACCTGCAAAGAATAACGCAACACGACAAATATCGGAATACAATTTAAATGCACATCCAAATGACAAAGGCCCCACAGCAATTTGCAAAATAACACCAAAACATCCATCATCACCGAGGGCTGCATCTGCAATAATTGACCAGCTTCCACTTGTGTGACGCCCTGTACCATCATGGCACACAGGGCCTACATGAACGTTCCAAAAGGCAACATGGAAGCGGCAAGAACCGCAGGTCCGTCCCATGAGGCAGGCACTAGTCGAGCTGAAAGGCCGAAATGTTGCACCTAGCCACCAGTACAGCGTAAGGGCATGTGGCCCATTGGCGATCGTCCCATAAGATCGAAATGGTGCTCCACTGATTCACCCGAAGCTGCAGGTGTCGAGAGTAAAACCCATCTGGAGGAGTGGCGTAGAGATGGCATCTGCAATAGGGCAGGAGATACCTGTCACCCAAATGAAACACAAATTAACCGATTGCATTACGGGACTCATGATGCATTACAATCTTCATTCAACACACCAAATCCACACCCATATGCATGCTAGCCCACTCCAAAGGAATATACACACCCCTAAATCAGTATCGATTCATAACGAAATCAATCGAGGTAAATACACCATTGGCAACGTCGGTTACTGTGCATGCGTCCGTCAAGATGGAACCCATGACATGGGATTAGTAACGTGCCTAGACACAAGTGTATGAAGGCGCGTCGAGACAGGGAGGATCCGACAAGGGCAGATAGACGTAAGTCCCACTATGGCAGCCTTGCATCACATAGCGCAGGGGAAGGGGAGTGATTCAAAAAACCCATGTACATGGCAGACCCTAAACGGAATCATCTGTCCATGCATCCATTCATCATTCCCTCATCCCGCAATGAAAACGCATGAATATTCACTCACATAATATGTGAAACTTCCATCGCGTCTGTGCGTAATGCAGTCTGCAAAAACCACTGTGCTCCTGGCCGGATCTGTAGTGTTGTGAAGCAAGATGGATTTGGGAACGTCCTGCCTTATCGTCCACTACGCTATTGCGCATCCCATTCAATTCATATCATTCATTGCTTGCTCGTTATGGGCCATGTCCCAAGGACATTCTACAATAGAACGTTACATTTCCAGCCAGACCTGTGGGCGTATCCTCGCCGCTACTTCAAAACCAAAAATGCTGGCCTTCGAATTCCTCACTTGCAACATTACGTCGAAAAGGCTTCTGTGAACGCTTGCATTCACAATTACATCAATGTAGTGCGGCTGTGTGTCATAATGCTAACTGGCTGCAATCACAAATGGGACGCCACGCCCGTCGGTGAAGTACGTTACTGTGCTGCATGAGGGTCGGCCATCGATCGAGCCCTACATACCACTGACTCTTCACAGGTATGTAAGCGGCTGCAATTATAGCATGTGTAACAATGGGAGCATAGCATGAAAATCAGTCAAAGTACATCACACTGCCATCGGGATTTGATACATGATTCCAATCCCAAGATGCCATGCGGCCAAATGCAGCCTTACGTGCGGGACGTGCTCGGCCAGAAGGGATTGCATCTGCCACAGATTCATACAATCAGCACAGGTGGAGGCCATACAGGCCGACAGCACATATATAGCAGACCCAAACCCCTCCCACAACCACTCCCACTCCAAAATGCTACCGGCAGGACTAGCGATGTTGGGCCTGGGGGACCAGATAGCACTGCAAGTGCTACAACTACAAGAAGACGACGAACAACAACAGGTACAACAACCGGGCGCACAGGGGAGACGGAGGAGAAGGAGGAGGAGGAGGGCAAGGCAGGGTCAGCAAGGCCCACAAGCACTGCCACTACCACCACGCAGGCGGCCCGCAATCCTACGCCTCCGAGCTGATCCGTTCAACCTCACTGCTGAGCAGATCCACACCCTCTACCGTTTGGACCGGGACACCATAATCGCCATTGTGGACATGACACATGCTGACCTCGTGAGCATGATAGATAGCCCAACCGCCATCCCACCCCTACTGAAGGTGGTGTCTGTACTCCACTTCCTGGCCACAGGCACCTACCAGCACACAGTGGGACAGTTGCATGGCATTTCACAGCCACTGTTCTCACGGACACTCTTCCAAGTGCACGATGCCCTCCTGAAGCACGCCGACGACCACATCACACTACCACGCACGTACCAGGAGATTACCAACGCAAAAGTGGGATTCCATGCACTTGGCGGCATCCCGGGTTGCATTGGTGCCATCGACTGCACCCATGTTGAATTGGTTGTCCCACATGCCATGGAGGTCCAGTACCGCAACCGGAAACAATTTCATTCAATCAATGTGCAAATGGTGTGTGACTCCAACAAGATCTTTACGCATTGTTGTGCCAGATTTCCAGGATCTACCCATGATTCTATGGTCCTGAGGAACACAAGAATACCACGCTACATGGAGCGACACGCAGGGCACAGATCCTGGCTACTCGGTGAGTCTCATTCCATGCATGACATCGTGGCCCATTTGATGCGTCAATGACCTTGCAGGAGGGGGGGGGGGCTACTTAGCACTATCATTCCACTGACACCCTTTATTCGTCTCTTACAGGTGATGCCGGGTATCCACTGAAGAGATGGCTCCTTACACCATTCCGGAACCCACAGAACGAGCATGAGGAGGACTACAACCATGCCCACTCACGTACCCGTGTGGTCATTGAACAGGCATTCGGCCTACTGAAGGCTCGTTTCCGCAGCCTCAGCAGGTCTGGCGGGGCACTCATGTACAGCCATGAGAAGGTTTCTAAGATGGTCATGGCATGTGTCATGCTGCACAACATGTGTATACGTAGGAATGTGCCCATGCCCCCTGACGCTGTACTGCATGCACCTGAAGATGATGATGATGATGAGGGTGGGGATGTGGAGGCACCTCAAGGAGTCCATGAGGCACAGGATGCACGTGCAATCCGACAGAGCATCATAGATGCATGCTTCTAGCAACCACGCATGGTGCCTATTACACGGAAAGGGGACCTGTGGCACTGTGTGTGTGTAGTACAGGCACATTGTGGACTGTACGCCTATGAAGGCCTCGTACGCAAATATCAATGTCCACACATGTCATTGGATGATAATGAGGTGCTGTATTGTTAATGTGATTTGATTTATACACCCTATGGACCCGCCACCCAGTGAAGCCCAACACACCCCCTCCACCCTACTACCTCCCCCCCCAACACCAGTGTCCAAATATGCATGCTGTCCGTGGGTAGACGCTATTGCAAGCCCCCTCTACGGGTATCAGGGGCACCCCTGCCCGTGGAGCGCAGGTTCCTGCCAGATCTGCGTTGGGGGCTGCCCTGGACGGAACTTGCCACGGATGATGTCTCTGCCTGCTCGCGTCCATGCATGTCTCTGAGGGTTTGTGAGAGCTCCGAGAGCACACGGCGCACAGCAGCAAGTTCAGCACAAACGTCTTTGGACGTCGCATGCAGTTCCCCCCTCAGGCTCTCGGTGCTTTTCTCCATTTGTGCTCTCAGGCTCTCGGTGCTTTTCTCCATTTGTGCTCTCAGGCTCTCGGTGCTTCTCTCCATTTCTCCCCTGAGGCTCTCACTACTTTTCTCTATTTGTGCCCTGAGTGTCTCGGTGGATGTTTCCATGGCTGCCCTGGAACCCCCGCATTCATTTGCATGGTCCTTGAGTAGCGTGGACACTTCCTGCTGTTGCTCGATCAGCAGGTCGAGGGACTGTTGCCTCTGCTGGGCCATGGACATTTGCGGTGGTGTGACAGGGGGGCTGCTCAACACATGTTGCCTTGGCACAGGACTTGTGGGGGTTGGCCAGTCGTCGTCTTCAGGGTGCCCCTGCGTGGTTTCGTCATGGTGTAGGGGATGGAACATGCAGGGGGATTGGGAAAGGTCATGGATGGTACCTACGTCGCCAGCACTGTTTTCCGTGTCGGAGCATGCTGGCATGACAGCTGTGTCACCTATGGTGCTGCTACCACCAGAGGCAGTGCCATCAGATACGTTCTTTGGGGGGACCTGTGGTGCTGGGGTTGTGGACTTGCTGGCTGCTGGGGTGCCTGTTGCAGTCCCCTCCAGTGTGCTGCCACTTGATTCCTGCTGCTGCCGTGTCTTGATCCTTGCACCTGAGGTGGAGGCTCTTGGGACGTTGGTCCTGGCCCTCTTTGCAGGCGTGCTGGTAGGGGTGTCCTGCAGCTCGTCGTTGGTATCGGACCCTGTGGTGGAGTAAAGAGGGGCGAGCGTTAGTTATGGGTCTGTCGGATTTGGAATGGCAACGTATCAAATGCATTGGGGTGGTACATGAGGCTGATTTGGGACTGGGCCTTGGAGGTGGTCTCATTTTCGTGTGGATTGAGGATGCATTCATTTGGCTGCCTGCAGTTAGGGGGTGCATGCTGCACATGTAGGGGTTGTTTATGGCATCTTGATTGATTTGTTTATTCATTCTGACTTTTAGAGGGCGCTGTCAGGGCAAAGTATGTATTGCACTATGGGGTCACATGGTACTGCACATGTTCGTGTTTTGTGGATTTCGCATTGTTTCTCTTGGCCAACCTACCTGATTCTCCGGATGTCGGCACTCCTTTCTCCATCCCTCCGACTCCCTCTATGCTCTCCATTCCTATGGTGGAGGCGCAGATATCCTCCCAGGGGGTCAACTTGATGGGCGACTCTGAACCCCCCCCGGTAGCTGTGGCGATGTTCCTGTTCGCAGAAAGTATGCTGCGTACGCGGATCCGCAGGTCGTCCCACCGCTTGCGACATTGCTGTGGCGTGCGGGGTGTTGTCCCCACCGCACTTACGCGCTGTGCCACCAGGGCCCATATGGCCTTCTTGTTGGCAAGGGCCGTCCTGGTCATTTGACTGGAGAAGACGACGGCGGCATTTTCCTGGAGGGTCTCGGTGAGCACGGTCAGTTCCTCTCGGGAGAAGTGTACCTGCCGCTTGCGATCACACGCTTTCTTGGCTACCTTTCCCATATTTATTTTTTTAACTGGGGTTGCTAACGGGTTGGGATGTGTGTCAGGGTCGGATTTTTAATGGTTGTGTTGGGATTCGGATTTTATAGTTGTGCGGCGTGCTGTTTCCCGTTCCGGCCACATGCTTTTACTTCCGTTTCCGTATATTTACGGTGCCCGTAATTTGCGGTGCCCGCTCGTTACGGTGACCGCTCATTACGGTGACCGCTAAGATGGGTGGCGGTATTGCACCTGGTGCAGCGTACGGCGGCGGTAAGGGCCGTTTTGGGGTCATTTCCGCCATCGCAGCCTTTCGGATTCCGCCATGGCGTAATGCTCGTGCCCGATGGGTCGTAATTAGCCGCACTTTGCTCCTTCGTGCAATGGCGGAAACGCTATTTACGCTGTTGCGGTCCGGTCAGTCACTTTCCGCCAGGGTCGTAATGAGGCCCACAGTGAAATTGTGATGGACTCTCAAAGACCATCCCCGAACAAAAAACAGGACATGACGACAATTATGGCGGCATTAACAATCGCCCTCGCACCGTTCTGCAAATTATACGAAACGATAAGCGATTCGGCCAAAGACAATACCACGCTACTGTGCAAAATGCAATCTAAGCTAGACTTCCTGGAAGGTTACATAACAGCCGCAGAAGCAAGATGCAACAAGCAGGGGGCAGCATGGGAAGAAAAATGGTTCAATCTAGAAAACGAAAAAAAAAAACAGCATCAGAATCGGAAAAGAATGCCAAAAAATACATGGACAGAGCATGCCAAACTATGGCTAAGATGGATAATGGAGCTCTGGAACCAATTTTCAGTAAGCAAAAACCAAAAAGCCTGAGTGACCCTCGTGAAATCCAACCTCAGACCTTACCCCCATTGATAAACAACAAAAAAAAGTGGCCTTACGGCTGACGAACGAAAATGCCAGCGGGCACTCAAATAACTCAAAATCAGAGCCCATAGACGCCCAAAAAAAAGAGCAAATAATCAACTTAACTCAAAGCCCCAAAACTCTGAGCCATAAATTTACAGACATGCCAAAAAGCCAACCCTTGACAGAAAAATCGCCAAGAACAGTGACCGAATTTATGAACATAAGCTCATTGATGGACATATCAGTACACCAAGAATCGGATGCTCAAGAAGATGACAACGCGTGCCCAGAGGGACCAACGAAGGAAGCCAATGCGGCCCCAGAGAATAGGAAGGAACCAACCAAAGACAGGATACCAGCCAAACCAACGGCAAAAGCTGAAAAGGAAAAAGCCCAGGCGTGTGACACGACGATCTCCAGTCGTAGCCCAACCCCCGTGAAGCAAAGATCTCAGCATCATCACGAAGAAAAAATAAGAAAAGGATCGGAGTGGACAAAGAGGGAAAACCCACATATACGAAATGCAGAGACAACCAAAAACAGGTCTAGCTCTCTTAAGGACTCGAGAGTGTTTAAATTAGAGCAAACGTCATGCAAAAGTAAATATATGATACTCAACAGGAAAACGGTACTCCAAATATTAAGCAAAATAAATAGTCTACAACACCTAAAATCTGAAGATTTCGTGCTAATAGAACCCTACCACCGACACCAAAAGGCAAAGACATACCTCCAGATCCAAGCTAAGGCTCTAAAAGGGGCTCCGGACGAAGCGTATAAGGACCTAAAACAAGCAGGCTTTACCCTGACAGAAATACGCACTCCGAAGACCGACGATAACCCCGAAGACTCCAAAGGAGGGATTGCATCATCAATGGCACTATACATCCAGAACAAAAGACCTTTACAATAAAAAAAGGCAACTCCCCAACGATAGTGTGGGGCAGGGAAGCCATCGAGATGATGACTGGGAAAAACGAGACATAAGAAACGAAAAACACAGACGGCCAGAACCCGTATCCAGAGAACACCAAAAGGTTGAACGACCATGTTATGGAGGATCCCCGCATGACAGAAGGGAACGGCGCAGAGCACAAACCCCGCTCCAGTCAAAGATAAGAAGAAACAGAAGAGAACTGGCAGAAGAAGATCACACAACTGGAAAAAAGCAGGAGACAAAGACCGAAGACAGCTCAGAAGCCAGACAACCAAAGGGACCATGGAACTGGTTGAAAAAAACATTAAATCCTCAAAATGAGAAATAGCAACCAACGGGAGATGGGACTAGAGCTATACCCCCTCCGACGAACGACCTACCATCGATACCCAAGAAATTGATCTCAATGGCCTCGTGGAACACAAGAGGTCATAAGCACTTGACGAACCCTGAAAACCAAGATTTGGGGGAGTTTGACATTCTCTGGCTCCAGGAACATTGGTTGACAGAAAAACCATCTTTAGACGGCTTCGAGATAGCCTTCTCTCCGGCTTCAAAAGGCCTGTTTGGTCGGCCTTCCGCAGGGTTACCGATAGCAATAAAGGCGGGCTCAGGAATCTCCATCATAAAAACAATAACCGAATCATACGGCATACTGGCAGTTGCAACGACATGGGCCCAGGAAGACGGAAGAGGTAAGCAAAGTACCAAAGAAAAACTAGCCCTCATAACAATATATTGGAACCCAGAAAAATCATCCACATCAGACTTCTGCAACCAAATCGCTAAAACAATTGACGACATCATTGTCGAGGATCCAGATACACACATAATAATCTGTGGTGACCTCAATGCAAAGTGCAGCAATGAAATAGAGATTGGGGAGAAGAAGCCAAAAACCCCAGGGGAACACAGGGGAGTGGCATGGATGATGCTGATGAAATCGAGAAACCTACATAATGTGTCAGCACTCAAACCCTGGAATATTAGCACTCCAACATGGGAACGGGGGGATTCCAGTGCAAACATTGACTATTTCTTCATTTCCCACAGTTTAGTGGCGGGCATAGAAGATTACGCAGTAACCAAAACGCAAGAAAGCGATCATAATCTGTTGGCGATAAAATGGAAAACCCGACGATCCCCAAATGTCTATTACAGCCACTCCATCGAATCAAATAACCAACAAACTTGTTTACGTCCGACTACGACAAATATAGAATCTATCACCGAAAAGTACAGAATAGGTAACTTGTCGCAAGGGGACAAGATCCAAAGCCCGGACTATTTACCCTTTCTTCTTCAATACAGGACGAAGATGCCAGGAAAAATCCAAATGGTGCATCAAAATCTCCATACGTTCGACAAACTGGTCGCGGAAAGAAAGAGATCAGTGAGAAAAATGAGGAGACAGATTAAAAATGATAAGTCACCGGTGGCCCGGAACAAATGGAGACAAGAAAATGCAAAATACAAATCCTGGATCCAAACCCACATGCTCCAGAATGACGCTGAGGAAATGCTCCAGGCATTAAGCTCCAAAAAAAACGGCGACTTCTGGACGCTTATAAAAAAAACAGCTAAGAAGACGATAAATCAAATCGCAAACTCAGTCAGCGAAGACGTGTGGGCTACATTCTTTGAAAACCTGTTTAGGGCTCCTTCACCTCACGCCCCGACAATTGAAAGATCGACCGTATCTACCTGGATTGATCTATCCTTGAAAGACGATATAAAGGGCGCCATCCTTAAATTAAAGAAATCTAGAGCCCCTGGGCTGGATGGCTTGTGCAACATTGACTTAAAACAAAACCCTGACCAATGGACCATCTTTATCAGTACAATCCTCGCCCGGTGTGGTCAGACAAGATCCATTCCACCATCCTGGACCAATGCTGTGGTGGTCCCGATCTTCAAACAAGGAAATAGAGAAGATCCGGGCAACTATAGACCCATTGCCCTCCTGGATATAATAGGTAAAATTTTCGCCACTCTCCTCCTGAACCACTTCCGTAACTGGGCCAGAACCTCCCTGGCACACGACCCTTTTCAAATGGGTTTCCTGAAGAAAGGGAGTACGTCAGTCAACATCTTAATGCTTAATCTGTTAAAAGCAAAGGTCAAGCAGGGCGCACCAACTGTGTTTCTGGCATTTGTAGACCAATCCCAGGCCTTTGACAGAGTGGACAGGCAAATGCTGTGGAGTAAATTGAAAAAATAGCACTGCCCAATGGAATGACTGGACCCCGTGATGGCTCTGCACAGCAACACGAAACTAAGAATTTGCTTAAACAATCAAGGCCTACTGTCACGAGAGATACCAGTAGAGCGAGGAGTGAAGCAGGGTTGCCCACTAGCACCGGCGCTATTCATTGCTTTCTTGGGGGATATGAAAGAATCAGCACAATCAGTGAAAGCGTTTTCACCAAAGCTGGGCAAGGAAAACATATCGCGCCTTCTATACGCTGATGATTTGATATTATTAGACCAGACACAAATCGGCCTTCAACGCCAACTTGCAAACTTGGCGAAATATATGGAACAGAATAACCTGAAAATAAATAAATCTAAAACCAAAATAGTGATCCTGGGAAAAAGCGCAAAGAAGACCAAAGCATGATTCTCTTGGGCACTGGACAAAGTTGAAATTGAAGTGGTGTCTAGCTTCAAATATTTAGGAGTGCATATCGATCACTCAGCAAAAGAAGCCACGATGCAAAGTGTGCTATGGGGAAAAGCAAAAAATCTCGCTGCCCAGATGAAAATCATCGACAGAAAATATGGCAAATTCTCCTTAATTCCAGCGATATCTTTTTATAAAGGGAAAGTGGTGCCAACCCTAACGTACGGCATGGGGGCAACTCTAACTATGCCAAATGACATCTGGCGGAAATTAGAGAGCCTGATTTGGAAGACGGTCCTTGGACTGCCAAATGCAACCTTGATGGACATTATTAGAAGAGAATCGGGGCTGCTCTCACTTGAAGCGACTGTGACCCAAAACGCAATGCAATTGCTCAGAAACACCTTAATGCCAGACAGTCCGTCTGTATATAAGATCATAACCGAGGAAATAACAAACCGGCAACTAACTATCCTGAACAAATGGACGGACAGGCTCAGAGAAAAGCTTGTTGTCATTGCTTGCACAGAAGAGGATCTAAAAACGAATCCCGAAAGAGTGAAAGTGAAACTTGAGGTGCAAGACTGGATCGAGACGTTGGCCAAAGCACAAACTAACAAGCTGACTAAAGACCTGCACCCAACTTCAACAAACTGAAGGAACCCATCCCATATTGTACCAAATTCCCTAACCAACAGCTAAGAAAACTATATATGAGAGCGCGTTTCAATCTCCTCCCGACGCGCGAAATCATGGCAATCAGGATGCAATCAAACATCAACACCTGTCGGCTCTGCACGGAATCCTCCGACGGAGAAACAATAAAACACCTTCTCCTCAACTGCCCGGAGCTAAGAATCGTAAGAGCCACATACCTGTCCAACCTTCGTACAGATTATTTGGGATATCTAGAAGAGGAAGATTCAACATGGTGGAACAGGCTAATGTCAGGGGAGAAAACGAGATGGACCATAGCCACTGTAAAAATCTTAGAGACGGCTTTCCACATGATCACCCTTCGCTCCTCTACAGTAACCACTCACCAAGACCCCGATGGGAGAGGGTGTCCTATAAAGACACCCGAGGCGGAACGCTCTCTAGAATGATGACTGGGTGCATGCTCGGTCGACCCAAAGTCTGCCTTGTTTGTCTGCCTGCCTTGGCTCAGTCTTCTCTTCCATCGCTTTTCTCCCTTTTATGTGGCTCTTCTGGAACGAGCAGCAACAGTTTTGTAAAAATTTGCTAAATCAATTATAAACAAAGTAAATTAAAAAAAAAATATCTAGTTCATCCATCATCTCGTCGATTGTTGTAGAGGCGGGATTCCAGTATAAGGATATAATCATTAATGAGGAATATATTAGTGATGGTATTGCTAGATGAATCCCCAATAAACTAGCAGATTCCCAAACCAATTCCGATTGAGCCTTCAAAGATATATTGACAGCAACCATCAAGCCCCCGGGTGGACGCCCTTGAAGAGATTTCTTTGCAGGTAAAGAAAAGTCAAATATCCAGGCATCAGGAGTGGGTCAGTTTTCATGGATTCTTGTGCTATTATTATCGTCGGTTGATCATTAAGAGATAGCATGGAATGACAATTCATTAAATTTACATATCCACAAGAATTTTAAGAAATTATTTTTATACCTGTTTTTTTGAATGGCTATGTATCAGAAAGAGATATTTCAGGACACAAGGTCGCCGAGAGCATAGGTTCCAGCTATGGTAAACCTTTCATATTGGCTACTGATTTCAATATCTCCAGCATATCACATTCTGGACCAGCTTCTAATTGCGTGCCAGATCTACCTACTTCAGTGAACTTTACAGCACCCTTATCCAGTGGTTCTAGAATTTCTGTAGCCTCCACCTCAGATTCAAACGTAAGCAGCACAAATCCCTCACTTTTTATCTCGTCACGGCTAAACCAGATGAATTTCATTATGGACTCAGAGCTGAGATAACAAACAGCCCTGTGATTGTTTGCTCTTGCCAAAGAGACTCTTATATCATCTTCAGATTTTATCATTCTCAATTGTGGTATTTTTGAGAACATGGAAAATATAAAGGATCGATTAATGCGATTATCCGCCAACTCTTTAACATCCCCCTCAAATCCAATGATATACTGTCTTACAAGTTCAGCTTGTAGAGGCTTGGTTGGATTTATATTTATTGGTGGATCTCTAAGGGTCACTGCTTTCAAAGAAGCACTAGTAGCAACATGAGGAAACTGTAATGACGAAATTCTACTGGTGCTGTTTACATCTGAATTAATCCCAAGTGAGAGCTTACTCTTGCTATTGAATGATTCATCATCGCTGTGCGAGTGACCCTTGATAGCCTTAATTTCAGATAAGGACCTACTTAGTTCAGGGCCATGAATTGATATATGACTGGGAGCATACGAATTTTCCATAAGATCGACATTATTAGTTTTGTTTATTGTTAGGTTCTCAATGGCGGTGGCCAAAGGTACCACAGCCACTTCAGTTTTTTTCCATTTACCATTTACGACTACTAAATGCTTATTTTTGTTCGGTGTACAATCACCAGACACCAATGTTTCTGCAAGTGTTACTTTCATTTTATTGCCTATATTATTTCCTGCATCTAATTGTTTTTCTTTACTCAGCATACAATCATTAATTACAGTTGTTCCTAAATTCACAACGTTAGTGCATGCTTCACTATAGGATTTCCTAATGGGTATGTTTAGAGAGGCACTGCCACATGGGTCAAGATATTTCATATGACCTTTTGACGTGCAGCGTCTACCTACAATAGGAAAGTAATTACTTAAGGTGGGTTTTGCAGAAGTTTTAATAATTTAATCAATATCAATCATTTTACTTTCCTTTTCATGAGTTACGTAAACCTCTGGGGTCATTATATGAGTATTTGATTGCGTTACGGATTTACAAGTTTTTGATTTCTGATAAACTGCTTTTACCAGTTTTGTATTAGTAGGTTTAATAGTTTCCGTCGTAGAATGCACATCCTCCTTCATCAACAGGACATTGCTAATGCCCCCACTTCTCGTTTCCACCAATACATTAGTTGCGGGTTTGTGTGCATCTTGGCTCTCCTTAGACAATTGTTCTAGATCAATATGCTCAATAATATCATCTGCAAAAGCAATCCATTTCAGATGGATATTCCCAACTTTAACAGAAAACAAATTCCCATTTTCCCAATTCTCACCCAAATCAGATAGATATAGTTTAAACAGGGTGGCCGCAGGTTACAACCCTGTTTCAAGCCTATTTCTGTACAGATTGGAACCGTGGTGCCACCTTCCGGTGAAATTCTTATTCTATATGATGTATTCGTGTGGAGCTTTATAATCCAATACAACAAAACAATTGGAATTCGTGTCTTCATCATTTTCTTCCATAACAGATTGCGAAAAACGGTATCAATAGCTGAGCTCATATCAATCATTGCTATATAAACAGGGTTAGAATTCTTTTCTTTTGCTCCGGCAATAATATGTGACATAATGACTGCATTTAGGGTTGTACTCATGTTCTTCCTAAAACCAGTTTGAAATTTTGAGTATAAACCCTTGACCTCAATAACTTTCTCAAGATCTTGTAAAAGAAGAATCGTGAAAATCTTTGCCTCAGTGTCAATTAGTGATACTGGTCGGTAATTCTCTGGCCGAGCTGGATCATCCTTTTTAAATATAGCTACCATGTTTGCAGTTAGCCATGAAGGTGGAACATCTCCAGAAATAATGATAGTTTCAAATTTATTTTTATAATGACAGCCCACAACGCAGGGTCTGCCTTATAAAGACATGGGGGAAGGCCATCTGGCCCTGTAGCTTTTGAATATGTCAGCCTAGAAATTGGGCAAACAATATCATGACAATTCCACTTCAACCTAGGGATATTGTGATACTCCAGAGGAATACTTGGGGCGTGCCAAAAATCGCAAAACAGTTGATATTTAGCCCTTATGTATGTTTGCCATGTCTGATCAGAAATACAATTCGGAGAAAACAATGCAACACATTTATTATCGGCTTTCAAAGTGCACCAAATTACGCGAGTATCATGAGACGTGATGGCGCGAATTAATTAACAATTCACCTCGTTGTATCTTGAAATACGGGCAAATCTTAAATTTTGTTTATAAACAGATAGAATTTTGTTCCACCTTGTCTTACTGTCTTCGCCGCCCAAATTGCTTCTCTTCAAATGTCTCAGTGCCCTATTTTTATCCCTTTTCAGTAATTTACAAGTATGATCGTAAAGATGTGTATGTTTCACATTGTTTGGTATTTTACAAAACCTTGCAAGTGCAATAGTAACCATTTCAGAACATTGCGTGCCAGATATTTTTCCAAAATCTCTCCCTTCTCGTCTGAGCCTCTCCATTTCTAAGGATATATATTTTGTAACATAGTTGCACATCCCTTGATTCCATCTAATGGAATACTGAAATCGATTGGTTTCCACCACTGCCAATGTTATATTTGGCCTAAGCTTTTGACATTTCAAATTTGAAAATGTGGAATGTTGTGCATGATCGGCGATGTCTATCTGGCCTATATCTATCGGTGCCAAATGCATGATAAGATTGTGAGAAACATATATAAAATCTATCGTAGAGTTCTTCGTGCCTCGTGCCCACGTTACTTTAGTTTTCATGTCATTTGTGGTCATTAAATCCATATCCCAATCAGTGAGGAGTTCTCTAAACTTAGCTCCTCTAGTATGTGAAAGAGTTGGGGACTTGGATATGTGGCTCTCAGTCACATCTCTGCAATCACAATTAAAGTCACTGCTTATAATCATTTTGCATGTCTGATATCTGGCAGATATATATACTAAACACATATCCAGCCTGTGCGACACGCTGAGGAAGAGGAGGAGTTTCCCTTCAAAACACCCAGCTACGCGGAGCGTAGCGGAGTGTTGCGAGTGTTTCCTGTGTGGAGGAGACCGAGTCCAGCCTGCTGTGCGACACGCTGAGGAAGAGGAGGAGTTTCCCTTCAAAACACCCAGCTACGCGGAGCGGAGCATAGCTGAGTGTTGCGAGTGTTTCCTGTGTTCCCGTGTGGTCCCGGGTGGACTGGGGCAAGGGGGTTTGGCGGGAAGAACGAACACCTCCCCGCTTGTACAAGCGGTACAAGCGCCCAGGACCTCCTCGATATGGGAAAAGAAATGCCGGGAGCAGGAGCTCCAGACATGCCAGAGAACAACCTGCAGCCCCACCCGGAGGCGGACCCTGTGCAACTGCAAGACCCCCCGGAGTTGCCGGAGCCGCATAGAATTTTGCAGAGCAACTTCAAGAATCTCCCACAAGGAGAGCGAAGGTCGCCGGGGAAAAGAGGTAAGCCCATTGTGCTCCTAGCAGCAGACCCAAAACCTTTGAAAGCCACCACTCCCGCTGCGCAATGCTACTATAAAGGAGCTGATGGGAGGGTTATGGACTTACCCCGGTCTACAGTTATGGGAAAAAATATGTTTGAAAATGAAAAGGGCCCCCCCAAGACGTCTACCAGCATTGCGTAGCCCGCCTTGGACATTCCGGATAGCACGAAATCAGCACAGGACCAGAGCGCCGCCTCAGCGAGAGGTTTACCAGCTCGGTCAACCGGAGGGTGGACCGACCTGGACCTTGCTCAGTCCCTGTGCCCCAATCGAAGAGGGGGGGGGCGCCAGAATTGCAGAACGACCTGGAGGTCAGTGACACTCGAATCGGGTGCACGCAGGGAAATAGCCCCATAGCCACGGCCTCCGGCCTGTACCCCCTAGTGACCATGGTAGGTGAAAAGGAATTAAGCCAGGCACAGGAGGAATTAACAATCGTGACGGAACCCAGCCATCCAGCAAACACCTATACTGAACCCCTATCTTCAGGAGATTTGAGGCCAGGAGAGAGCAAATTAATAGACTTCGAATTCTGTTAATAGAAAGGCCAATGACGTCAACTATAGCCGCCACCAAGGCCTCACTGGTGGCGGCCGTCCCAACCAATGAGCTGTACGACCTCACAGGGGAATTCAGTCCAAGAAAAGATGTGACTAATCTCCACCCAATCAATGAACCTACAAGATCATTAGAGGAGAGTACGACCACAGAGACCAAGGCCGCAGCAATTGGCCAAGCGCCCAATAGCTTGACTCACGTTACGGGTGATTGGGTTGATTTGGGGACCCCAGTCTCTGTATCGACCAGAGGAGCAAAAAAGGACTCTAAACTGGGTGCCATCAAACGACAATACATAAAGAAACAAAAAGGAAAAACAACAACATCAATTTTACCGGAAACCCAAAACCATCCAGCCGATAGAACAACCCTTAACAAACAGAAAATTCAAGCTGCAAAAGAGACAACCAACCCTCACTCGGCGACAGGAAAAAAATCGGCAGCAGGGGTCCATACGGTTTTAAAACCACGAATTCCAAACGCCATGTTCACTTTCTTCAAGACGCAACAGAAAAAACGCAAACTGGAAGCAGATGACGAAATCACTGATGCAGAAATCTTGGAAGTGATTGAGGGGTCCTTTCCGGCAATAAAAGCACGAAGAACGGACGCAGCGAACGAACCCACAATCCTGCAGGTCGAAAATGGGCTGTCTGCAGAAGATAAGCGGACAGACATCCCAGGAAACTCGGATCTAAATAAAGCTATCATAGGCGAAAGAAACCAGGCAAATGATGATACCCGTAAAGAAAGGGCATCTCAGATCCCCAAGAAGACAGCAGAAAAAAGTGTGCTGACGGAGCCTATAATCTCGAGCACAATCCCTGAGGAATCAAACAACACACCAGACAACGCGAGGAAGAAGGCTGAGCGACCCAAGACAACGCCGAACACCACCGATACCATGGACCAACAGCAAATGGAGCATGAGGAAGTAAGGCCCTGTCCGATCCCCGACGGTACAGCGACCATCTCCCCGGTGAATAGTCCGAAACAAAGCATAGACCTGCCACCTAGGTTGGCAATACCTTCACAGGCCGGGGGCCAAGAACGGAGAGATCAGGAAGAGGTAGAGGTGCATTCAAGCACAAAGACGCCGCACAGTTTACCATTATGTGATATCTTAAGGAAAGATCAGGTGACCCAGCAAGAGCTCTCAGACAGCTCTGGACACAACTTAAGACCTGAAATTCACGCAAAATGCAGTCCAACCAAAGAGGGTTGGAGAAACCAAGAGCCCATTCCTGGCCCAAGGTCACGCTTGAGTGACCAATTGTGGTCAAAAATCCATCTGCACCACATAGAAAGAGGAGAAAGAACAATGAGCCAAAACAAAGATGGAAACTCAGGAAACCAAACAGTACCTAAAACATTGTTAGACTGCTCTGAAGTATTCACAGGAACAGCTGGAGCTTCCACTCTTGATATCTCTGCACAATACCCGGACAAGGGTACTGGTAGAGAGCACCAGAAGACTCCTGTCAAATTCAGAAGACACAGTGAAATTGTGATGGACTCTCAAAGACCATCCCCGAACAAAAAACAGGACATGACGACAATTATGGCGGCATTAACAATCGCCCTCGCACCGTTCTGCAAATTATACGAAACGATAAGCGATTCGGCCAAAGACAATACCACGCTACTGTGCAAAATGCAATCTAAGCTAGACTTCCTGGAAGGTTACATAACAGCCGCAGAAGCAAGATGCAACAAGCAGGGGGCAGCATGGGAAGAAAAATGGTTCAATCTAGAAAACGAAAAAAAAAAACAGCATCAGAATCGGAAAAGAATGCCAAAAAATACATGGACAGAGCATGCCAAACTATGGCTAAGATGGATAATGGAGCTCTGGAACCAATTTTCAGTAAGCAAAAACCAAAAAGCCTGAGTGACCCTCGTGAACTCCAACCTCAGACCTTACCCCCATTGATAAACAACAAAAAAAAGTGGCCTTACGGCTGACGAACGAAAATGCCAGCGGGCACTCAAATAACTCAAAATCAGAGCCCACAGACGCCCAAAAAAAAGAGCAAATAATCAACTTAACTCAAAGCCCCAAAACTCTGAGCCATAAATTTACAGACATGCCAAAAAGCCAACCCTTGACAGAAAAATCGCCAAGAACAGTGACCGAATTTATGAACATAAGCTCATTGATGGACATATCAGTACACCAAGAATCGGATGCTCAAGAAGATGACAACGCGTGCCCAGAGGGACCAACGAAGGAAGCCAATGCGGCCCCAGAGAATAGGAAGGAACCAACCAAAGACAGGATACCAGCCAAACCAACGGCAAAAGCTGAAAAGGAAAAAGCCCAGGCGTGTGACACGACGATCTCCAGTCGTAGCCCAACCCCCGTGAAGCAAAGATCTCAGCATCATCACGAAGAAAAAATAAGAAAAGGATCGGAGTGGACAAAGAGGGAAAACCCACATATACGAAATGCAGAGACAACCAAAAACAGGTCTAGCTCTCTTAAGGACTCGAGAGTGTTTAAATTAGAGCAAACGTCATGCAAAAGTAAATATATGATACTCAACAGGAAAACGGTACTCCAAATATTAAGCAAAATAAATAGTCTACAACACCTAAAATCTGAAGATTTCGTGCTAATAGAACCCTACCACCGACACCAAAAGGCAAAGACATACCTCCATATCCAAGCTAAGGCTCCAAAAGGGGCTCCGGACGAAGCGTATAAGGACCTAAAACAAGCAGGCTTTACCCTGACAGAAATACGCACTCCGAAGACCGACGATAACAAAAAGACTCCAAAGGAGGGATTGCATCATCAATGGCACTATACATCCAGAACAAAAGACCTTTACAATAAAAAAAGGCAACTCCCCAACGATAGTGTGGGGCAGGGAAGCCATCGAGATGATGACTGGGAAAAACGAGACATAAGAAACGAAAAACACAGACGGCCAGAACCCGTATCCAGAGAACACCAAAAGGTTGAACGACCATGTTATGGAGGATCCCCGCATGACAGAAGGGAACGGCGCAGAGCACAAACCCCGCTCCAGTCAAAGATAAGAAGAAACAGAAGAGAACTGGCAGAAGAAGATCACACAACTGGAAAAAAGCAGGAGACAAAGACCGAAGACAGCTCAGAAGCCAGACAACCAAAGGGACCATGGAACTGGTTGAAAAAAACATTAAATCCTCAAAATGAGAAATAGCAACCAACGGGAGATGGGACTAGAGCTATACCCCCTCCGACGAACGACCTACCATCGATACCCAAAAAATTGATCTCAATGGCCTCGTGGAACACAAGAGGTCATAAGCACTTGACGAACCCTGAAAACCAAGATTTGGGGGAGTTTGACATTCTCTGGCTCCAGGAACATTGGTTGACAGAAAAACCATCTTTAGACGGCTTCGAGATAGCCTTCTCTCCGGCTTCAAAAGGCCTGTTTGGTCGGCCTTCCGCAGGGTTACCGATAGCAATAAAGGCGGGCTCAGGAATCTCCATCATAAAAACAATAACCGAATCATACGGCATACTGGCAGTTGCAACGACATGGGCCCAGGAAGACGGAAGAGGTAAGCAAAGTACCAAAGAAAAACTAGCCCTCATAACAATATATTGGAACCCAGAAAAATCATCCACATCAGACTTCTGCAACCAAATCGCTAAAACAATTGACGACATCATTGTCGAGGATCCAGATACACACATAATAATCTGTGGTGAGCTTAATGCAAAGTGCAGCAATGAAATAGAGATTGGGGAGAAGAAGCCAAAAACCCCAGGGGAACACAGGGGAGTGGCATGGATGATGCTGATGAAATCGAGAAACCTACATAATGTGTCAGCACTCAAACCCTGGAATATTAGCACTCCAACATGGGAACGGGGGGATTCCAGTGCAAACATTGACTATTTCTTCATTTCCCACAGTTTAGTGGCGGGCATAGAAGATTACGCAGTAACCAAAACCCAAGAAAGCGATCATAATCTGTTGGCGATAAAATGGAAAACCCGACGATCCCCAAATGTCTATTACAGCCACTCCATCGAATCAAATAACCAACAAACTCGTTTACGTCTGACTATGACAAATATAGAATGTATCACCGAAAAGTACAGAATAGGTAACTTGTCGCAAGGGGACAAGATCCAAAGCCTGGACTATTTACCCTTTCTTCTTCAATACAGGACGAAGATGCCAGGAAAAATCCAAATGGTGCATCAAAATCTCCATACGTTCGACAAACTGGTCGCGGAAAGAAAGAGATCAGTGAGAAAACTGAGGAGACAGATTAAAAATGATAAGTCACCGGTGGCCCGGAACAAATGTAGACAAGAAAATGCAAAATACAAATCCTGGATCCAAACCCACAGATATGAAATGCTCCAGAATGACGCTGAGGAAATGCTCCAGGCATTAAGCTCCAAAAAAAACGGCGACTTCTGGACGCTTATAAAAAAAACAGCTAAGAAGACGATAAATCAAATCGCAAACTCTGTCAGCGAAGACGTGTGGGCTACATTCTTTGAAAACCTGTTTAGGGCTCCTTCACCTCACGCCCCGACAATTGAAAGATCGACCGTATCTACCTGGATTGATCTATCCTTGAAAGACGATATAAAGGGCGCCATCCTTAAATTAAAGAAATCTAGAGCCCCTGGGCTGGATGGCTTGTGCAACATTGACTTAAAACAAAACCCTGACCAATGGACCATCTTTATCAGTACAATCTTCGCCCGGTGTGGTCAGACAAGATCCATTCCACCATCCTGGACCAATGCTGTGGTGGTCCCGATCTTCAAACAAGGAAATAGAGAAGATCCGGGCAACTATAGACCCATTGCCCTCCTGGATATAATAGGTAAAATTTTCGCCACTCTCCTCCTGAACCACTTCCGTAACTGGGCCAAAACCTCCCTGGCACACGACCCTTTTCAAATGGGTTTCCTGAAGAAAGGGAGTACGTCAGTCAACATCTTAATGCTTAATCTGTTAAAAGCAAAGGTCAAGCAGGGCGGACCAACTGTGTTTCTGGCATTTGTAGACCTATCCCAGGCCTTTGACAGAGTGGACAGGCAAATGCTGTGGAGTAAATTGAAAAAATGGCACTGCCCAATGGAATTACTGGACCACGTGATGGCTCTGCACAGCAACACAAAACTAAGAATTTGCTTAAACAATCAAGGCCTACTGTCATGAGAGATACCAGTAGAGCGAGGAGTGAAGCAGGGTTGCCCACTAGCACCGGCGCTATTCATTGCTTTCTTGGGGGATATGAAAGAATCAGCACAATCAGTGAAAGCGTTTTCACCAAAGCTGGGCAAGGAAAACATATCGCGCGTTCTATACGCTGATGATTTGATATTATTAGACCAGACACAAATCGGCCTTCAACGCCAACTTGCAAACTTGGCGAAATATATGTAACAGAATAACCTGAAAATAAATAAATCTAAAACCAAAATAGTGATCCTGGGAAAAAGCGCAAAGAAGACCAAAGCATGATTCTCTTGGGCACTGGACAAAGTTGAAATTGAAGTGGTGTCTAGCTTCAAATATTTAGGAGTGCATATCGATCACTCACCAAAAGAAGCCACGATGCAAAGTGTGCTATGGGGAAAAGCAAAAAATCTCGCTGCCCAGATGAAAATCATCGACAGAAAATATGGCAAATTCTCCTTAATTCCAGCGATATCTTTTTATAAAGGGAAAGTGGTGCCAACCCTAACGTACGGCATGGGGGCAACTCTAACTATGCCAAATGACATCTGGCGGAAATTAGAGAGCCTGATTTGGAAGACGGTCCTTGGACTGCCAAATGCAACCTTGATGGACATTATTAGAAGAGAATCGGGGCTGCTCTCACTTGAAGCGACTGTGACCCAAAACGCAATGCAATTGCTCAGAAACACCTTAATGCCAGACAGTCCGTCTGTATATAAGATCATAACCGAGGAAATAACAAACCGGCAACTAACTATCCTGAACAAATGGACGGACAGGCTCAGAGAAAAGCTTGTTTTCATTGCTTGCACAGAAGAGGATCTAAAAATGAATCCCGAAAGAGTGAAAGTGAAACTTGAGGTGCAAGACTGGATCGAGACGTTGGCCAAAGCACAAACTAACAAGCTGACTAAAGACCTGCACCCAACTTCAACAAACTGAAGGAACCCATCCCATATTGTACCAAATTCCCTAACCAACAGCTAAGAAAACTATATATGAGAGCGCGTTTCAATCTCCTCCCGACGCGCGAAATCATGGCAATCAGGATGCAATCAAACATCAACACCTGTCGGCTCTGCACGGAATCCTCCGACGCAGAAACACTAAAAAACCTTCTCCTCAACTGCCCGGAGCTAAGAATCGTAAGAGCCACATACCTGTCCAACCTTCGTACAGATTATTTGGGATATCTAGAAGAGGAAGATTCAACATGGTGGAACAGGCTAATGTCAGGGGAGAAAACGAGATGGACCATAGCCACTGTAAAAATCTTAGAGACGGCTTTCCACATGATCACCCTTCGCTCCTCTACAGTAACCACTCACCAAGACCCCGATGAGAGAGGGTGTCCTATAAAGACACCCGAGGCGGAACGCTCTCTAGAATGATGACTGGGTGCATGCTCGGTCGGCCTAAAGTCTGCCTTGTTTGTCTGCCTGCCTTGGCTCAGTCTTCTCTTCCATCGGGTTTTCTCCCTTTTATGTGGCTCTTCTGGAACGAGCAGCAACAGTTTTGTAAAAATTTGCTAAAGCAATTATAGACAAAGTAAATTAAAAAAAAAATATCTAGTTCATCCATCATCTCGTCGATTGTTGTAGAGGCGGGATTCCAGTATAAGGATATAATCATTAATGAGGAATATATTAGTGATGGTATTGCTAGATGAATCCCCAATAAACTAGCAGATTCCCAAACCAATTCCGATTGAGCCTTCAAAGATATATTGACAGCAACCATCAAGCCCCCGGGTGGACGCCCTTGAAGAGATTTCTTTGCAGGTAAAGAAAAGTCAAATATCCAGGCATCAGGAGTGGGTCAGTTTTCATGGATTCTTGTGCTATTATTATCGTCGGTTGATCATTAAGAGATAGCATGGAATGACAATTCATTAAATTTACATATCCACAAGAATTTTAAGAAATTATTTTTATACCTGTTTTTTTGAATGGCTATGTATCAGAAAGAGATATTTCAGGACACAAGATCGCCGAGAGCATAGGTTCCAGCCATGGTAAACCTTTCATATTGGCTACTGATTTCAATATCTCCAGCATATCACATTCTGGACCAGCTTCTAATTGCGTGCCAGATCTACCTACTTCAGTGAACTTTACAACACCCTTATCCAGTGGTTCTAGAATTTCTGTAGCCTCCACCTCAGATTCAAACGTAAGCAGCACAAATCCCTCACTTTTTATCTCGTCACGTCACGGCTAAACCAGATGAATTTCATTATGGCCTCAGAGCTGAGATAACAAACAGCCCTGTGATTGTTTGCTCTTGCCAAAGAGACTCTTATGATATCTTCAGATTTTATCATTCTCAATTGTGTATTTTTGAGAACATGGAAAATATAAAGGATCGATTAATGCGATTATCCGCCAACTCTTTAACATCCCCCTCAAATCCAATGATATACTGTCTTACAAGTTCAGCTTGTAGAGGCTTGGTTGGATTTATATTTATTGGTGGATCTCTAAGGGTAACTGCTTTCAAAGAAGCACTAGTAGCAACATGAGGAAACTGTAATGACGAAATTCTACTGGTGCTGTTTACATCTGAATTAATCCCACGTGAGAGCTTACTCTTGCTATTGAATGATTCATCATCGCTGTGCGAGTGACCCTTGATAGCCTTAATTTCAGATAAGGACCTACTTAGTTCAGGGCCATGAATTGATATATGACTGGGAGCATACGAATTTTCCATAAGATCGACATTATTAGTTTTGTTTATTGTTAGGTTCTCAATGGCGGTGGCCAAAGGTACCACAGCCACTTCAGTTTTTTTTCCATTTACCATTTACGACTACTAAATGCTTATTTTTGTTCGGTGTACAATCACCAGACACCAATGTTTCTGCAAGTTTTACTTTCATTTTATTGCCTATATTATTTCCTGCATCTAATTGTTTTTCTTTACTCAGCATACAATCATTAATTACAGTTGTTCCTAAATTCACAACGTTAGTGCATGCTTCACTATAGGATTTCCTAATGGGTATGTTTAGAGAGGCACTGCCACATGGGTCAAGATATTTCATATGACCTTTTGACGTGCAGCGTCTACCTACAATAGGAAAGTAATTACTTAAGGTGGGTTTTGCAGAAGTTTTAATAATTTAATCAATATCAATCATTTCACTTTCCTTTTCATGAGTTACGTAAACCTCTGGGGTCATTATATGAGTATTTGATTGCGTTACGGATTTACAAGTTTTTGATTTCTGAAAAACTGCTTTTACCAGTTTTGTATTAGTAGGTTTAATAGTTTCCGTCGTAGAATGCACATCCTCCTTCATCAACAGGACATTGCTAATGCCCCCACTTCTCGTTTCCACCAATACATTAGTTGCGGGTTTGTGTGCATCTTGGCTCTCCTTAGACAATTGTTCTAGATCAATATGCTCAATAATATCATCTGCAAAAGCAATCCATTTCAGATGGATATTCCCAACTTTAACAGAAAACAAATTCCCATTTTCCCAATTCTCACCCAAATCAGATAGATATAGGTTAAACAGGGTGGCCGCAGGTTACAACCCTGTTTCAAGCCTATTTCTGTACAGATTGGAACCGTGGTGCCACCTTCCGGTGAAATTCTTATTCTATATGATGTATTCGTGTGGAGCTTTATAATCCAATACAACAAAACAATTGGAATTCGTGTCTTCATCATTTTCTTCCATAACAGATTGCGAAAAACGGTATCAATAGCTGAGCTCATATCAATCATTGCTATATAAATAGGGTTAGAATTCTTTTCTTTTGCTCCGGCAATAATATGTGACATAATGACTGCATTTAGGGTTGTACTCATGTTCTTCCTAAAACCAGTTTGAAATTTTGAGTATAAACCCTTGACCTCAATAACTTTCTCAAGATCTTGTAAAAGAAGAATCGTGAAAATCTTTGCCTCAGTGTCAATTAGTGATACTGGTCGGTAATTCTCTGGCCGAGCTGGATCATCCTTTTTAAATATAGCTACTATGTTTGCAGTTAGCCATGAAGGTGGAACATCTCCAGAATTAATGATAGTTTCAAATTTATTTTTATAATGACAGCCCACAACGCAGGGTCCGCCTTATAAAGACATGGGGGAAGGCCATCTGGCCCTGTAGCTTTTGAATATGTCAGCCTAGAAATTGGGCAAACAATATCATGACAATTCCACTTCAACCTAGGGATATTGTGATACTCCAGAGGAATACTTGGGGCGTGCCAAAAATCGCAAAACAGTTGATATTTAGCCCTTATATATGTTTGCCATGTCTGATCAGAAATACAATTCGGAGAAAACAATGCAACACATTTATTATCGGCTTTCAAAGTGCACCAAATTACGCGAGTATCATGAGACGTGATGGCGCGAATTAATTAACAATTCACCTCGTTGTATCTTGAAATACGGGCAAATCTTAAATTTTGTTTATAAACAGATAGAATTTTGTTCCACCTTGCCTTACTGTCTTCGCCGCCCAAATTGCTTCTCTTCAAATGTCTCAGTGCCCTATTTTTATCCCTTTTCAGTAATTTACAAGTATGATCGTAAAGATGTGTATGTTTCACATTGTTTTGTATTTTACAAAACCTTGCAAGTGCAATAGTAACCATTTCAGAACATTGCGTGCCAGATATTTTTCCAAAATCTCTCCCTTCTCGTCTGAGCCTCTCCATTTCTAAGGATATATATTTTGTAACATAGTTGCACATCCCTTGATTCCATCTAATGGAATGCTGAAATCGATTGGTTTCCACCACTGCCAATGTTATATTTGGCCTAAGCTTTTGACATTTCAAATTTGAAAATGTGGAATGTTGTGCATGATCGGCGATGTCTATCTGGCCTATATCTATCGGTGCCATATGCATGATAAGATTGTGAGAAACATATATAAAATCTATCGTAGAGTTCTTCGTGCCTCGTGCCCACGTTACTTTAGTTTTCATGTCATTTGTGGTCATTAAATCCATATACCAATCAGTGAGGAGTTCTCTAAACTTAGCTCCTCTAGTATGTGAAAGAGTTGGGGACTTGGATATGTGGCTCTCAGTCACATCTCTGCAATCACAATTAAAGTCACTGCTTATAATCATTTTGCATGTCTGATATCTGGCAGATATATATACTAAACACATATCCAGCCTGTGCGACACGCTGAGGAAGAGGAGGAGTTTCCCTTCAAAACACCCAGCTACGCGGAGCGTAGCGGAGTGTTGCGAGTGTTTCCTGTGTGGAGGAGACCGAGTCCAGCCTGCTGTGCGACACGCTGAGGAAGAGGAGGAGTTTCCCTTCAAAACACCCAGCTATGCGGAGCGGAGCGTAGCTGAGTGTTGCGAGTGTTTCCTGTGTTCCCGTGTGGTCCCGGGTGGACTGGGGCAAGGGGGTTTGGCGGGAAGAAAGAACCCCTCCCCGCTTGTACAAGCGGTACAAGCGCCCAGGACCTCCTCGACACGGGAAAAGAAATGCCGGGAGCAGGAGCTCCAGACATGCCAGAGAACAACCTGCAGCCCCACCCGGAGGCGGACCCTGTGCAACTGCAAGACCCCCCGGAGTTGCCGGAGCCGCATAGAATTTTGCAGAGCAACTTCAAGAATCTCCCACAAGGAGAGCGAAGGTCGCCGGGGAAAAGAGGTAAGCCCATTGTGCTCCTAGCAGCAGACCCAAAACCTTTGAAAGCCACCACTCCCGCTGCGCAATGCTACTATAAAGGAGCTGATGGGAGGGTTATGGACTTACCCCGGTCTACAGTTATGGGAAAAAATATGTTTGAAAATGAAAAGGGCCCCCCCAAGACGTCTACCAGCATTGCGTATCCCGCCTTGGACATTCCGGATAGCACGAAATCAGCACAGGACCAGAGTGCTGCCTCAGCGAGAGGTTTACCAGCTCGGTCAACCGGAGGGTGGACCGACCTGGACCTTGCTCAGTCCCTGTGGCCCAATCGAAGAGGGGGGGGCGCCAGAATTGCAGAACGACCTGGAGGTCAGAGACATTCGAATCGGGGGCACGCAGGGAAATAGCACCATAGCCACGGCCTCCGGCCTGTACCCCCTAGTGACCATGGTAGGTGAAAAGGAATTAAGCCAGGCACAGGAGGAATTAACAATCGTGACGGAACCCAGCCATCCAGCAAACACCTATACTGAACCCCTATCTTCAGGAGATTTGAGGCCAGGAGAGAGCAAATTAATAGACTTCGAATTCTGTTAATAGAAAGGCCAATGACGTCAACTATAGCCGCCACCAAGGCCTCACTAGTGGCGGCCGTCCCAACCAATGAGCTGTACGACCTCACAGGGGAATTCAGTCCAAGAAAAGATGTGACTAATCTCCACCCAATCAATGAACCTACAAGATCATTAGAGGAGAGTACGACCACAGAGACCAAGGCCGCAGCAATTGGCCAAGCGCCCAATAGCTTGACTCACGATACGGGTGATTGGGTTGATTTGGGGACCCCAGTCTCTGTATCGACCACAGGAGCAAAAAAGGACTCTAAACTGGGTGCCATCAAACAACAATACATAAAGAAACAAAAAGGAAAAACAACAACATCAATTTTACCGGAAACCCAAAACCATCCAGCCGATAGAACAACCCTTAACAAACAGAAAATTCAAGCTGCAAAAGAGACAACCAACCCTCACTCGGCGACAGGAAAAAAATCGGCAGCAGGGGCCCGTACGGTTTTAAAACCACGAATTCCGAACGCCATGTTCACTTTCTTCAAGACGCAACAGAAAAAACGCAAACTGGAAGCAGATGACGAAATCACTGATGCAGAAATCTTGGAAGTGATTGAGGGGTCCTTCCCGGCAATAAAAGCACGAAGAACGGACGCAGCGAACAAACCCACAATCCTGCAGGTCGAAAATGGGCTGTTTGCAGAAGATAAGCAGACAGACATCCCAGGAAACTCGGATCTAAATAAAGCTATCATAGGCGAAAGAAACCAGGCAAATGATGATACCCGTAAAGAAAGGGCATCTCAGATCCCCAAGAAGACAGCAGAAAAAAGTGTGCTGACGGAGCCTATAATCTCGAGCACAATCCCTGAGGAATCAAACAACACACCAGACAACGCGAGGAAGAAGGCTGAGCGACCCAAGACAACGCCGAACACCACCGATACCATGGACCAACAACAAATGGAGCATGAGGAAGTAAGGCCCTGTCCGATCCCCGACGGTACGGCGACCATCTCCCCGGTGAATAGTCCGAAACAAAGCATAGACCTGCCACCTAGGTCGGCAATACCTTCACAGGCCGGGGGCCAAGAACAGAGAGATCAGGAAGAGGTAGAGGTGCAATCAAGCACAAAGACGCCGCACAGTTTACCATTATGTGATATCGTAAGGAAAGATCAGGTGACCCAGCAAGAGCTCTCAGACAGCTCTGGACACAACTTAAGACCTGAAATTCACGCAAAATGCAGTCCAAAATAGAGGGTTGGAGACACCAAGAGCGCATTCCTGGCCCAAGGTCACGCTTGAGTGACCAATTGTGGTCAAAAATCCATCTGCACCACATAGAAAGAGGAGAAAGAACAACGAGCCAAAACAAAGATGGAAACTCAGGAAACCAAACAGTCCCTAAAACATTGTTAGACTGCTCTGAAGTATTCACAGGAACAGCTGGAGCTTCCACTCTTGATATCTCTGCACAATACCCGGACAAGGGTACTGGTAGAGAGCACCAGAAGACGCCTGTCAAATTCAGAAGACACAGTGAAATTGTGATGGACTCTCAAAGACCATCCCCGAACAAAAAACAGAACATGACGACAATTATGGCGGCATTAACAATCGCCCTCGCACCGTTCTGCAAATTATACGAAACGATAAGCGATTCGGCCAAAGACAATACCACGCTACTGTGCAAAATGCAATCTAAGCTAGACTTCCTGGAAGGTTACATAACAGCCGCAGAAGCAAGATGCAACAAGCAGGGGGCAGCATGGGAAGAAAAATGGTTCAATCTAGAAAACGAAAAAAAAAAACAGCATCAGAATCGGAAAAGAATGCCAAAAAATACATGGGCAGAGCATGCCAAACTATGGCGAAGATGGATAATGGAGCTCTGGAACCAATTTTCAGTAAGCAAAAACCAAAAAGCCTGAGTGACCCTCGTGAACTCCAACCTCAGACCTTACCCCCATTGATAAACAACAAAAAAAAGTGGCCTTACGGCTGACGAACGAAAATGCCAGCGGGCACTCAAATAACTCAAAATCAGAGCCCGCAGACGCCAAAAAAAAGAGCAAATAATCAACTTAACTCAAAGCCCCAAAACTCCGAGCCATAAATTTACAGACATGCCAAAAAGCCAACCCTTGACAGAAAAATCGCCAAGAACAGTGACCGAATTTATGAACATAAGCTCATTGATGGACATATCAGTACACCAAGAATCGGATGCTCAAGAAGATGACAACGCGTGCCCAGAGGGACCAACGAAGGAAGCCAATGCGGCCCCAGAGAATAGGAAGGAACCAACCAAAGACAGGATACCAGCCAAACCAACGGCAAAAGCTGAAAAGGAAAAAGCCCAGGCGTGTGACACGACGATCTCCAGTCGTAGCCCAACCCCCGTGAAGCAAAGATCTCAGCATCATCACGAAGAAAAAATAAGAAAGGGATTGGAGTGGACAAAGAGGGAAAACCCACATATACGAAATGCAGAGACAACCAAAAACAGGTCTAGCTCTCTTAAGGACTCGAGAGTGTTTAAATTAGAGCAAACGTCATGCAAAAGTAAATATATGATACTCAACAGGAAAACGGTACTCCAAATATTAAGCAAAATAAATAGTCTACAACACCTAAAATCTGAAGATTTCGTGCTAATAGAACCCTACCACCGACACCAAAAGGCAAAGACATACCTCCAGATCCAAGCTAAGGCTCTAAAAGGGGCTCCGGACGAAGCGTATAAGGACCTAAAACAAGCAGGCTTTACCCTGACAGAAATACGCACTCCGAAGACCGACGATAACCCCGAAGACTCCAAAGGAGGGATTGCATCATCAATGGCACTATACATCCAGAACAAAAGACCTTTACAATAAAAAAAGGCAACTCCCCAACGATAGTGTGGGGCAGGGAAGCCATCGAGATGATGACTGGGAAAAACGAGACATAAGAAACGAAAAACACAGACGGCCAGAACCCGTATCCAGAGAACACTAAAAGGTTGAACGACCATGTTATGGAGGATCCCCGCATGACAGAAGGGAACGGCGCAGAGCACAAACCCCGCTCCAGTCAAAGATAAGAAGAAACAGAAGAGAACTGGCAGAAGAAGATCACACAACTGGAAAAAAGCAGGAGACAAAGACCGAAGACAGCTCAGAAGCCAGACAACCAAAGGGACCATGGAACTGGTTGAAAAAAACATTAAATCCTCAAAATGAGAAATAGCAACCAACGGGAGATGGGACTAGAGCTATACCCCCTCCGACGAACGACCTACCATCGATACCCAAGAAATTGATCTCAATGGCCTCGTGGAACACAAGAGGTCATAAGCACTTGACGAACCCTGAAAACCAAGATTTGGGGAAGTTTGACATTCTCTGGCTCCAGGAACATTGGTTGACAGAAAAACCATCTTTAGACGGCTTCGAGATAGCCTTCTCTCCGGCTTCAAAAGGCCTGTTTGGTCGGCCTTCCGCAGGGTTACCGATAGCAATAAAGGCGGGCTCAGGAATCTCCATCATAAAAACAATAACCGAATCATACGGCATACTGGCAGTTGCAACGACATGGGCCCAGGAAGACGGAAGAGGTAAGCAAAGTACCAAAGAAAAACTAGCCCTCATAACAATATATTGGAACCCAGAAAAATCATCCACATCAGACTTCTGCAACCAAATCGCTAAAACAATTGACGACATCATTGTCGAGGATCCAGATACACACATAATAATCTTTGGTGACCTCAATGCAAAGTGCAGCAATGAAATAGAGATTGGGGAGAAGAAGCCAAAAACCCCAGGGGAACACAGGGGAGTGGCATGGATGATGCTGATGAAATCGAGAAACCTACATAATGTGTCAGCACTCAAACCCTGGAATATTAGCACTCCAACATGGGAACGGGGGGATTCCAGTGCAAACATTGACTATTTCTTCATTTCCCACAGTTTAGTGGCGGGCATAGAAGATTACGCAGTAACCAAAACCCAAGAAAGCGATCATAATCTGTTGGCGATAAAATGGAAAACCCGACGATCCCCAAATGTCTATTACAGCCACTCCATCGAATCAAATAACCAACAAACTTGTTTACGTCCGACTACGACAAATATAGAATCTATCACCGAAAAGTACAGAATAGGTAACTTGTCGCAAGGGGACAAGATCCAAAGCCCGGACTATTTACCCTTTCTTCTTCAATACAGGACGAAGATGCCAGGAAAAATCCAAATGGTGCATCAAAATCTCCATACGTTCGACAAACTGGTCGCGGAAAGAAAGAGATCAGTGAGAAAAATGAGGAGACAGATTAAAAATGATAAGTCACCGGTGGCCCGGAACAAATGGAGACAAGAAAATGCAAAATACAAATCCTGGATCCAAACCCACATGCTCCAGAATGACGCTGAGGAAATGCTCCAGGCATTAAGCTCCAAAAAAAACGGCGACTTCTGGACGCTTATAAAAAAAACAGCTAAGAAGACGATAAATCAAATCGCAAACTCAGTCAGCGAAGACGTGTGGGCTACATTCTTTGAAAACCTGTTTAGGGCTCCTTCACCTCACGCCCCGACAATTGAAAGATCGACCGTATCTACCTGGATTGATCTATCCTTGAAAGACGATATAAAGGGCGCCATCCTTAAATTAAAGAAATCTAGAGCCCCTGGGCTGGATGGCTTGTGCAACATTGACTTAAAACAAAACCCTGACCAATGGACCATCTTTATCAGTACAATCCTCGCCCGGTGTGGTCAGACAAGATCCATTCCACCATCCTGGACCAATGCTGTGGTGGTCCCGATCTTCAAACAAGGAAATAGAGAAGATCCGGGCAACTATAGACCCATTGCCCTCCTGGATATAATAGGTAAAATTTTCGCCACTCTCCTCCTGAACCACTTCCGTAACTGGGCCAGAACCTCCCTGGCACACGACCCTTTTCAAATGGGTTTCCTGAAGAAAGGGAGTACGTCAGTCAACATCTTAATGCTTAATCTGTTAAAAGCAAAGGTCAAGCAGGGCGCACCAACTGTGTTTCTGGCATTTGTAGACCAATCCCAGGCCTTTGACAGAGTGGACAGGCAAATGCTGTGGAGTAAATTGAAAAAATAGCACTGCCCAATGGAATGACTGGACCCCGTGATGGCTCTGCACAGCAACACGAAACTAAGAATTTGCTTAAACAATCAAGGCCTACTGTCACGAGAGATACCAGTAGAGCGAGGAGTGAAGCAGGGTTGCCCACTAGCACCGGCGCTATTCATTGCTTTCTTGGGGGATATGAAAGAATCAGCACAATCAGTGAAAGCGTTTTCACCAAAGCTGGGCAAGGAAAACATATCGCGCCTTCTATACGCTGATGATTTGATATTATTAGACCAGACACAAATCGGCCTTCAACGCCAACTTGCAAACTTGGCGAAATATATGGAACAGAATAACCTGAAAATAAATAAATCTAAAACCAAAATAGTGATCCTGGGAAAAAGCGCAAAGAAGACCAAAGCATGATTCTCTTGGGCACTGGACAAAGTTGAAATTGAAGTGGTGTCTAGCTTCAAATATTTAGGAGTGCATATCGATCACTCAGCAAAAGAAGCCACGATGCAAAGTGTGCTATGGGGAAAAGCAAAAAATCTCGCTGCCCAGATGAAAATCATCGACAGAAAATATGGCAAATTCTCCTTAATTCCAGCGATATCTTTTTATAAAGGGAAAGTGGTGCCAACCCTAACGTACGGCATGGGGGCAACTCTAACTATGCCAAATGACATCTGGCGGAAATTAGAGAGCCTGATTTGGAAGACGGTCCTTGGACTGCCAAATGCAACCTTGATGGACATTATTAGAAGAGAATCGGGGCTGCTCTCACTTGAAGCGACTGTGACCCAAAACGCAATGCAATTGCTCAGAAACACCTTAATGCCAGACAGTCCGTCTGTATATAAGATCATAACCGAGGAAATAACAAACCGGCAACTAACTATCCTGAACAAATGGACGGACAGGCTCAGAGAAAAGCTTGTTGTCATTGCTTGCACAGAAGAGGATCTAAAAACGAATCCCGAAAGAGTGAAAGTGAAACTTGAGGTGCAAGACTGGATCGAGACGTTGGCCAAAGCACAAACTAACAAGCTGACTAAAGACCTGCACCCAACTTCAACAAACTGAAGGAACCCATCCCATATTGTACCAAATTCCCTAACCAACAGCTAAGAAAACTATATATGAGAGCGCGTTTCAATCTCCTCCCGACGCGCGAAATCATGGCAATCAGGATGCAATCAAACATCAACACCTGTCGGCTCTGCACGGAATCATCCGACGCAGAAACAATAAAACACCTTCTCCTCAACTGCCCGGAGCTAAGAATCGTAAGAGCCACATACCTGTCCAACCTTCGTACAGATTATTTGGGATATCTAGAAGAGGAAGATTCAACATGGTGGAACAGGCTAATGTCAGGGGAGAAAACGAGATGGACCATAGCCACTGTAAAAATCTTAGAGACGGCTTTCCACATGATCACCCTTCGCTCCTCTACAGTAACCACTCACCAAGACCCCGATGAGAGAGGGTGTCCTATAAAGACACCCGAGGCGGAACGCTCTCTAGAATGATGACTGGGTGCATGCTCGGTCGACCCAAAGTCTGCCTTGTTTGTCTGCCTGCCTTGGCTCAGTCTTCTCTTCCATCGCTTTTCTCCCTTTTATGTGGCTCTTCTGGAACGAGCAGCAACAGTTTTGTAAAAATTTGCTAAATCAATTATAAACAAAGTAAATTAAAAAAAAAATATCTAGTTCATCCATCATCTCGTCGATTGTTGTAGAGGCGGGATTCCAGTATAAGGATATAATCATTAATGAGGAATATATTAGTGATGGTATTGCTAGATGAATCCCCAATAAACTAGCAGATTCCCAAAGCAATTCCGATTGAGCCTTCAAAGATATATTGACAGCAACCATCAAGCCCCCGGGTGGACGCCCTTGAAGAGATTTCTTTGCAGGTAAAGAAAAGTCAAATATCCAGGCATCAGGGTGGGTCAGTTTTCATGGATTCTTGTGCTATTATTATCGTCGGTTGATCATTAAGAGATAGCATGGAATGACAATTCATTAAATTTACATATCCACAAGAATTTTAAGAAATTATTTTTATACCTGTTTTTTTGAATGGCTATGTATCAGAAAGAGATATTTCAGGACACAAGGTCGCCGAGAGCATAGGTTCCAGCTATGGTAAACCTTTCATATTGGCTACTGATTTCAATATCTCCAGCATATCACATTCTGGACCAGCTTCTAATTGCGTGCCAGATCTACCTACTTCAGTGAACTTTACAGCACCCTTATCCAGTGGTTCTAGAATTTCTGTAGCCTCCACCTCAGATTCAAACGTAAGCAGCACAAATCCCTCACTTTTTATCTCGTCACGGCTAAACCAGATGAATTTCATTATGGACTCAGAGCTGAGATAACAAACAGCCCTGTGATTGTTTGCTCTTGCCAAAGAGACTTTTATATCATCTTCAGATTTTATCATTCTCAATTGTGGTATTTTTGAGAACATGGAAAATATAAAGGATCGATTAATGCGATTATCCGCCAACTCTTTAACATCCCCCTCAAATCCAATGATATACTGTCTTACAAGTTCAGCTTGTAGAGGCTTGGTTGGATTTATATTTATTGGTGGATCTCTAAGGGTCACTGCTTTCAAAGAAGCACTAGTAGCAACATGAGGAAACTGTAATGACGAAATTCTACTGGTGCTGTTTACATCTGAATTAATCCCAAGTGAGAGCTTACTCTTGCTATTGAATGATTCATCATCGCTGTGCGAGTGACCCTTGATAGCCTTAATTTCAGATAAGGACCTACTTAGTTCAGGGCCATGAATTGATATATGACTGGGAGCATACGAATTTTCCATAAGATCGACATTATTAGTTTTGTTTATTGTTAGGTTCTCAATGGCGGTGGCCAAAGGTACCACAGCCACTTCAGTTTTTTTTCCATTTACCATTTACGACTACTAAATGCTTATTTTTGTTCGGTGTACAATCACCAGACACCAATGTTTCTGCAAGTGTTACTTTCATTTTATTGCCTATATTATTTCCTGCATCTAATTGTTTTTCTTTACTCAGCATACAATCATTAATTACAGTTGTTCCTAAATTCACAACGTTAGTGCATGCTTCACTATAGGATTTCCTAATGGGTATGTTTAGAGAGGCACTGCCACATGGGTCAAGATATTTCATATGACCTTTTGACGTGCAGCGTCTACCTACAATAGGAAAGTAATTACTTAAGGTGGGTTTTGCAGAAGTTTTAATAATTTAATCAATATCAATCATTTTACTTTCCTTTTCATGAGTTACGTAAACCTCTGGGGTCATTATATGAGTATTTGATTGCGTTACGGATTTACAAGTTTTTGATTTCTGATAAACTGCTTTTACCAGTTTTGTATTAGTAGGTTTAATAGTTTCCGTCGTAGAATGCACATCCTCCTTCATCAACAGGACATTGCTAATGCCCCCACTTCTCGTTTCCACCAATACATTAGTTGCGGGTTTGTGTGCATCTTGGCTCTCCTTAGACAATTGTTCTAGATCAATATGCTCAATAATATCATCTGCAAAAGCAATCCATTTCAGAAGGATATTCCCAACTTTAACAGAAAACAAATTCCCATTTTCCCAATTCTCACCCAAATCAGATAGATATAGGTTAAACAGGGTGGCCGCAGGTTACAACCCTGTTTCAAGCCTATTTCTGTACAGATTGGAACCGTGGTGCCACCTTCCGGTGAAATTCTTATTCTATATGATGTATTCGTGTGGAGCTTTATAATCCAATACAACAAAACAATTGGAATTCGTGTCTTCATCATTTTCTTCCATAACAGATTGCGAAAAACGGTATCAATAGCTGAGCTCATATCAATCATTGCTATATAAACAGGGTTAGAATTCTTTTCTTTTTCTCCGGCAATAATATGTGACATAATGACTGCATTTAGGGTTGTACTCATGTTCTTCCTAAAACCAGTTTGAAATTTTGAGTATAAACCCTTGACCTCAATAACTTTCTCAAGATCTTGTAAAAGAAGAATCGTGAAAATCTTTGCCTCAGTGTCAATTAGTGATACTGGTCGGTAATTCTCTGGCCGAGCTGGATCATCCTTTTTAAATATAGCTACTATGTTTGCAGTTAGCCATGAAGGTGGAACATCTCCAGAAATAATGATAGTTTCAAATTTATTTTTATAATGACAGCCCACAACGCAGGGTCCGCCTTATAAAGACATGGGGGAAGGCCATCTGGCCCTGTAGCTTTTGAATATGTCAGCCTAGAAATTGGGCAAACAATATCATGACAATTCCACTTCAACCTAGGGATATTGTGATACTCCAGAGGAATACTTGGGGCGTGCCAAAAATCGCAAAAAACAGTTGATATTTAGCCCTTATATATGTTTGCCATGTCTGATCAGAAATACAATTCGGGGAAAACAATGCAACACATTTATTATCGGCTTTCAAAGTGCACCAAATTACGCGAGTATCATGAGACGTGATGGCGCGAATTAATTAACAATTCACCTCGTTGTATCTTGAAATACGGGCAAATCTTAAATTTTGTTTATAAACAGATAGAATTTTGTTCCACCTTGCCTTACTGTCTTCGCCGCCCAAATTGCTTCTCTTCAAATGTCTCAGTGCCCTATTTTTATCCCTTTTCAGTAATTTACAAGTATGATCGTAAAGATGTGTATGTTTCACATTGTTTTGTATTTTACAAAACCTTGCAAGTGCAATAGTAACCATTTCAGAACATTGCGTGCCAGATATTTTTCCAAAATCTCTCCCTTCTCGTCTGAGCCTCTCCATTTCTAAGGATATATATTTTGTAACATAGTTGCACATCCCTTGATTCCATCTAATGGAATACTGAAATCGATTGGTTTCCACCACTGCCAATGTTATATTTGGCCTAAGCTTTTGACATTTCAAATTTGAAAATGTGGAATGTTGTGCATGATCGGCGATGTCTATCTGGCCTATATCTATCGGTGCCATATGCATGATAAGATTGTGAGAAACATATATAAAATCTATCGTAGAGTTCTTCGTGCCTCGTGCCCACGTTACTTTAGTTTTCATGTCATTTGTGGTCATTAAATCCATATCCCAATCAGTGAGGAGTTCTCTAAACTTAGCTCCTCTAGTATATGAAAGAGTTGGGGACTTGGATATGTGGCTCTCAGTCACATCTCTGCAATCACAATTAAAGTCACCGCTTATAATCATTTTGCATGTCTGATATCTGGCAGATATTTATACTAAACACATATCCAGCCTGTGCGACACGCTGAGGAAGAGGAGGAGTTTCCCTTCAAAACACCCAGCTACGCGGAGCGTAGCGGAGTGTTGCGAGTGTTTCCTGTGTGGAGGAGACCGAGTCCAGCCTGCTGTGCGACACGCTGAGGAAGAGGAGGAGTTTCCCTTCAAAACACCCAGCTACGCGGAGCGGAGCATAGCTGAGTGTTGCGAGTGTTTCCTGTGTTCCCGTGTGGTCCCGGGTGGACTGGGGCAAGGGGGTTTGGCGGGAAGAAAGAACCCCTCCCCGCTTGTACAAGCGGTACAAGCGCCCAGGACCTCCTCGATACGGGAAAAAAAATGCCGGGAGCAGGAGCTCCAGACGTGCCAGAGAACAACCTGCAGCCCCACCCGGAGGCGGACCCTGTGCAACTGCAAGACCCCCCGGAGTTGCCGGAGCCGCATAGAATTTTGCAGAGCAACTTCAAGAATCTCCCACAAGGAGAGCGAAGGTCGCCGGGGAAAAGAGGTAAGCCCATTGTGCTCCTAGCAGCAGACCCAAAACCTTTGAAAGCCACCACTCCCACTGCGCAATGCTACTATAAAGGAGCTGATGGGAGGGTTATGGACTTACCCCGGTCTACAGTTATGGAAAAAAATATGTTTGAAAATGAAAAGGCCCCCCCGAAGACGTCTACCAGCATTGCGTAGCCCGCCTTGGACATTCCGGATAGCACGAAATCAGCACAGGACCAGAGCGCCGCCTCAGCGAGAGGTTTACCAGCTCGGTCAACCAGAGGGTGGACCGACCTGGACCTTGCTCAGTCCCTGTGCCCCAATCGAAGAGGGGGGGCGCCAGAATTGCAGAACGACCTGGAGGTCAGTGACACTCGAATCGGGTGCACGCAGGGAAATAGCCCCATAGCCACGGCCTCCGGCCTGTACCCCCTAGTGACCATGGTAGGTGAAAAGGAATTAAGCCAGGCACAGGAGGAATTAACAATCGTGACGGAACCCAGCCATCCAGCAAACACCTATACTGAACCCCTATCTTCAGGAGATTTGAGGCCAGGAGAGAGCAAATTAATAGACTTCGAATTCTGTTAATAGAAAGGCCAATGACGTCAACTATAGCCGCCACCAAGGCCTCACTGGTGGCGGCCGTCCCAACCAATGAGCTGTACGACCTCACAGGGGAATTCAGTCCAAGAAAAGATGTGACTAATCTCCACCCAATCAATGAACCTACAAGATCATTAGAGGAGAGTACGACCACAGAGACCAAGGCCGCAGCAATTGGCCAAGCGCCCAATAGCTTGACTCACGATACGGGTGATTGGGTTGATTTGGGGACCCCAGTCTCTGTATCGACCACAGGAGCAAAAAAGGACTCTAAACTGGGTGCCATCAAACGACAATACATAAAGAAACAAAAAGGAAAAACAACAACATCAATTTTACCGGAAACCCAAAACCATCCAGCCGATAGAACAACCCTTAACAAACAGAAAATTCAAGCTGCAAAAGAGACAACCAACCCTCACTCGGCGACAGGAAAAAAATCGGCAGCAGGGGCCCGTACGGTTTTAAAACCACGAATTCCGAACGCCATGTTCACTTTCTTCAAGACGCAACAGAAAAAACGCAAACTGGAAGCAGATGACGAAATCACTGATGCAGAAATCTTGGAAGTGATTGAGGGGTCCTTTCCGGCAATAAAAGCACGAAGAACGGACGCAGCGAACGAACCCACAATCCTGCAGGTCGAAAATGGGCTGTCTGCAGAAGATAAGCGGACAGACATCCCAGGAAACTCGGATCTAAATAAAGCTATCATAGGCGAAAGAAACCAGGCAAATGATGATACCCGTAAAGAAAGGGCATCTCAGATCCCCAAGAAGACAGCAGAAAAAAGTGTGCTGACGGAGCCTATAATCTCGAGCACAATCCCTGAGGAATCAAACAACACACCAGACAACGCGAGGAAGAAGGCTGAGCGACCCAAGACAACGCCGAACACCACCGATACCATGGACCAACAGCAAATGGAGCATGAGGAAGTAAGGCCCTGTCCAATCCCCGACGGTACGGCGACCATCTCCCCGGTGAATAGTCCGAAACAAAGCATAGACCTGCCACCTAGGTTGGCAATACCTTCACAGGCCGGGGGCCAAGAACGGAGAGATCAGGAAGAGGTAGAGGTGCATTCAAGCACAAAGACGCCGCACAGTTTACCATTATGTGATATCTTAAGGAAAGATCAGGTGACCCAGCAAGAGCTCTCAGACAGCTCTGGACACAACTTAAGACCTGAAATTCACGCAAAATGCAGTCCAACCAAAGAGGGTTGGAGACACCAAGAGCGCATTCCTGGCCCAAGGTCACGCTTGAGTGACCAATTGTGGTCAAAAATCCATCTGCACCACATAGAAAGAGGAGAAAGAACAATGAGCCAAAACAAAGATGGAAACTCAGGAAACCAAACAGTCCCTAAAACATTGTTAGACTGCTCTGAAGTATTCACAGGAACAGCTGGAGCTTCCACTCTTGATATCTCTGCACAATACCCGGACAAGGGTACTGGTAGAGAGCACCAGAAGACGCCTGTCAAATTCAGAAGACACAGTGAAATTGTGATGGACTCTCAAAGACCATCCCCGAACAAAAAACAGGACATGACGACAATTATGGCGGCATTAACAATCGCCCTCGCACCGTTCTGCAAATTATACGAAACGATAAGCGATTCGGCCAAAGACAATACCACGCTATTGTGCAAAATGCAATCTAAGCTAGACTTCCTGGAAGGTTACATAACAGCCGCAGAAGCAAGATGCAACAAGCAGGGGGCAGCATGGGAAGAAAAATGGTTCAATCTAGAAAACGAAAAAAAAAACCAGCATCAGAATCGGAAAAGAATGCCAAAAAATACATGGGCAGAGCATGCCAAACTATGGCGAAGATGGATAATGGAGCTCTGGAACCAATTTTCAGTAAGCAAAAACCAAAAAGCCTGAGTGACCCTCGTGAACTCCAACCTCAGACCTTACCCCCATTGATAAACAACAAAAAAAAGTGGCCTTACGGCTGACGAACGAAAATGCCAGCGGGCACTCAAATAACTCAAAATCAGAGCCCGCAGACGCCCAAAAAAAAGAGCAAATAATCAACTTAACTCAAAGCCCCAAAACTCTGAGCCATAAATTTACAGACATGCCAAAAAGCCAACCCTTGACAGAAAAATCGCCAAGAACAGTGACCGAATTTATGAACATAAGCTCATTGATGGACATATCAGTACACCAAGAATCGGATGCTCAAGAAGATGACAACGCGTGCCCAGAGGGACCAACTAAGGAAGCCAATGCGGCTCCAGAGAATAGGAGTGAACCAACCAAAGACAGGATACCAGCCAAACCAACGGCAAAAGCTGAAAAGGAAAAAGCCCAGGCGTGTGACACGACGATCTCCAGCCGTAGCCCAACCCCCGTGAAGCAAAGATCTCAGCATCATCACGAAGAAAAATAAGAAAAGGATCGGAGTGGACAAAGAGGGAAAACCCACATATACGAAATGCAGAGACAACCAAAAACAGGTCTAGCTCTCTTAAGGACTCGAGAGTGTTTAAATTAGAGCAAACGTCATGCAAAAGTAAATATATGATACTCAACAGGAAAACGGTACTCCAAATATTAAGCAAAATAAATAGTCTACAACACCTAAAATCTGAAGATTTCGTGCTAATAGAACCCTACCACCGACACCAAAAGGCAAAGACATACCTCCAGATCCAAGCTAAGGCTCTAAAAGGGGCTCCGGACGAAGCGTATAAGGACCTAAAACAAGCAGGCTTTACCCTGACAGAAATACGCACTCCGAAGACCGACGATAACCCCGAAGACTCCAAAGGAGGGATTGCATCATCAATGGCACTATACATCCAGAACAAAAGACCTTTACAATAAAAAAAGGCAACTCCCCAACGATAGTGTGGGGCAGGGAAGCCATCGAGATGATGACTGGGAAAAACGAGACATAAGAAACGAAAAACACAGACGGCCAGAACCCGTATCCAGAGAACACCAAAAGGTTGAACGACCATGTTATGGAGGATCTCCGCATGACAGAAGGGAACGGCGCAGAGCACAAACCCCGCTCCAGTCAAAGATAAGAAGAAACAGAAGAGAACTGGCAGAAGAAGATCACACAACTGGAAAAAAGCAGGAGACAAAGACCGAAGACAGCTCAGAAGCCAGACAACCAAAGGGACCATGGAACTGGTTGAAAAAAACATTAAATCCTCAAAATGAGAAATAGCAACCAACGGGAGATGGGACTAGAGCTATACCCCCTCCGACGAACGACCTACCATCGATACCCAAGAAATTGATCTCAATGGCCTCGTGGAACACAAGAGGTCATAAGCACTTGACGAACCCTGAAAACCAAGATTTGGGGGAGTTTGACATTCTCTGGCTCCAGGAACATTGGTTGACAGAAAAACCATCTTTAGAGGGCTTCGAGATAGCCTTCTCTCCGGCTTCAAAAGGCCTGTTTGGTCGGCCTTCCGCAGGGTTACCGATAGCAATAAAGGCGGGCTCAGGAATCTCCATCATAAAAACAATAACCGAATCATACGGCATACTGGCAGTTGCAACGACATGGGCCCAGGAAGACGGAAGAGGTAAGCAAAGTACCAAAGAAAAACTAGCCCTCATAACAATATATTGGAACCCAGAAAAATCATCCACATCAGACTTCTGCAACCAAATCGCTAAAACAATTGACGACATCATTGTCGAGGATCCAGATACACACATAATAATCTGTGGTGACCTCAATGCAAAGTGCAGCAATTAAATAGAGATTGGGGAGAAGAAGCCAAAAACCCCAGGGGAACACAGGGGAGTGGCATGGATGAGGCTGATGAAATCGAGAAACCTACATAATGTGTCAGCACTCAAACCCTGGAATATTAGCACTCCAACATGGGAACGGGGGGATTCCAGTGCAAACATTGACTATTTCTTCATTTCCCACAGTTTAGTGGCGGGCATAGAAGATTACGCAGTAACCAAAACCCAAGAAAGCGATCATAATCTGTTGGCGATAAAATGGAAAACCCGACGATCCCCAAATGTCTATTACAGCCACTCCATCGAATCAAATAACCAACAAACTCGTTTACGTCCGACTACGACAAATATAGAATCTATCACCGAAAAGTACAGAATAGGTAACTTGTCGCAAGGGGACAAGATCCAAAGCCCGGACTATTTACCCTTTCTTCTTCAATACAGGACGAAGATGCCAGGAAAAATCCAAATGGTGCATCAAAATCTCCATACGTTCGACAAACTGGTCGCGGAAAGAAAGAGATCAGTGAGAAAACTGAGGAGACAGATTAAAAATGATAAGTCACCGGTGGCCCGGAACAAATGGAGACAAGAAAATGCAAAATACAAATCCTGGATCCAAACCCACAGATATGAAATGCTCCAGAATGACGCTGAGGAAATGGTCCAGGCATTAAGCTCCAAAAAAAAACGGCGACTTCTGGACGCTTATAAAAAAAACAGCTAAGAAGACGATAAATCAAATCGCAAACTCAGTCAGCGAAGACGTGTGGGCTACATTCTTTGAAAACCTGTTTAGGGATCCTTCACCTCACGCCCCGACAATTGAAAGATCGACCGTATCTACCTGGATTGATCTATCCTTGAAAGACGATATAAAGGGCGCCATCCTTAAATTAAAGAAATCTAGAGCCCCTGGGCTGGATGGCTTGTGCAACATTGACTTAAAACAAAACCCTGACCAATGGACCATCTTTATCAGTACAATCCTCGCCCGGTGTGGTCAGACAAGATCCATTCCACCATCCTGGACCAATGCTGTGGTGGTCCCGATCTTCAAACAAGGAAATAGAGAAGATCCGGGCAACTATAGACCCATTGCCCTCCTGGATATAATAGGTAAAATTTTCGCCACTCTCCTCCTGAACCACTTCCGTAACTGGGCCAGAACCTCCCTGGCACACGACCCTTTTCAAATGGGTTTCCTGAAGAAAGGGAGTACGTCAGTCAACATCTTAATGCTTAATCTGTTAAAAGCAAAGGTCAAGCAGGGCGCACCAACTGTGTTTCTGGCATTTGTAGACCAATCCCAGGCCTTTGACAGAGTGGACAGGCAAATGCTGTGGAGTAAATTGAAAAAATAGCACTGCCCAATGGAATGACTGGACCCCGTGATGGCTCTGCACAGCAACACGAAACTAAGAATTTGCTTAAACAATCAAGGCCTACTGTCACGAGAGATACCAGTAGAGCGAGGAGTGAAGCAGGGTTGCCCACTAGCACCGGCGCTATTCATTGCTTTCTTGGGGGATATGAAAGAATCAGCACAATCAGTGAAAGCGTTTTCACCAAAGCTGGGCAAGGAAAACATATCGCGCCTTCTATACGCTGATGATTTGATATTATTAGACCAGACACAAATCGGCCTTCAACGCCAACTTGCAAACTTGGCGAAATATATGGAACAGAATAACCTGAAAATAAATAAATCTAAAACCAAAATAGTGATCCTGGGAAAAAGCGCAAAGAAGACCAAAGCATGATTCTCTTGGGCACTGGACAAAGTTGAAATTGAAGTGGTGTCTAGCTTCAAATATTTAGGAGTGCATATCGATCACTCAGCAAAAGAAGCCACGATGCAAAGTGTGCTATGGGGAAAAGCAAAAAATCTCGCTGCCCAGATGAAAATCATCGACAGAAAATATGGCAAATTCTCCTTAATTCCAGCGATATCTTTTTATAAAGGGAAAGTGGTGCCAACCCTAACGTACGGCATGGGGGCAACTCTAACTATGCCAAATGACATCTGGCGGAAATTAGAGAGCCTGATTTGGAAGACGGTCCTTGGACTGCCAAATGCAACCTTGATGGACATTATTAGAAGAGAATCGGGGCTGCTCTCACTTGAAGCGACTGTGACCCAAAACGCAATGCAATTGCTCAGAAACACCTTAATGCCAGACAGTCCGTCTGTATATAAGATCATAACCGAGGAAATAACAAACCGGCAACTAACTATCCTGAACAAATGGACGGACAGGCTCAGAGAAAAGCTTGTTGTCATTGCTTGCACAGAAGAGGATCTAAAAACGAATCCCGAAAGAGTGAAAGTGAAACTTGAGGTGCAAGACTGGATCGAGACGTTGGCCAAAGCACAAACTAACAAGCTGACTAAAGACCTGCACCCAACTTCAACAAACTGAAGGAACCCATCCCATATTGTACCAAATTCCCTAACCAACAGCTAAGAAAACTATATATGAGAGCGCGTTTCAATCTCCTCCCGACGCGCGAAATCATGGCAATCAGGATGCAATCAAACATCAACACCTGTCGGCTCTGCACGGAATCCTCCGACGGAGAAACAATAAAACACCTTCTCCTCAACTGCCCGGAGCTAAGAATCGTAAGAGCCACATACCTGTCCAACCTTCGTACAGATTATTTGGGATATCTAGAAGAGGAAGATTCAACATGGTGGAACAGGCTAATGTCAGGGGAGAAAATGAGATGGACCATAGCCACTGTAAAAATCTTAGAGACGGCTTTCCACATGATCACCCTTCGCTCCTCTACAGTAACCACTCACCAAGACCCCGATGAGAGAGGGTGTCCTATAAAGACACCCGAGGCGGAACGCTCTCTAGAATGATGACTGGGTGCATGCTCGGTCGACCCAAAGTCTGCCTTGTTTGTCTGCCTGCCTTGGCTCAGTCTTCTCTTCCATCGGGTTTTCTCCCTTTTATGTGGCTCTTCTGGAACGAGCAGCAACAGTTTTGTAAAAATTTGCTAAAGCAATTATAAACAAAGTAAATTAAAAAAAATATCTAGTTCATCCATCATCTCGTCGATTGTTGTAGAGGCGGGATTCCAGTATAAGGATATAATCATTAATGAGGAATATATTAGTGATGGTATTGCTAGATGAATCCCCAATAAACTAGCAGATTCCCAAACCAATTCCGATTGAGCCTTCAAAGATATATTGACAGCAACCATCAAGCCCCCGGGTGGACGCCCTTGAAGAGATTTCTTTGCAGGTAAAGAAAAGTCAAATATCCAGGCATCAGGAGTGGGTCAGTTTTCATGGATTCTTGTGCTATTATTATCGTCGGTTGATCATTAAGAGATAGCATGGAATGACAATTCATTAAATTTACATATCCACAAGAATTTTAAGAAATTATTTTTATACCTGTTTTTTTGAATGGCTATGTATCAGAAAGAGATATTTCAGGACACAAGGTCGCCGAGAGCATAGGTTCCAGCTATGGTAAACCTTTCATATTGGCTACTGATTTCAATATCTCCAGCATATCACATTCTGGAACAGCTTCTAATAGCGTGCCAGATCTACCTACTTCAGTGAACTTTACAGCACCCTTATCCAGTGGTTCTAGAATTTCTGTAGCCTCCACCTCAGATTCAAACGTAAGCAGCACAAATCCCTCACTTTTTATCTCGTCACGGCTAAACCAGATGAATTTCATTATGGACTCAGAGCTGAGATAACAAACAGCCCTGTGATTGTTTGCTCTTGCCAAAGAGACTCTTATATCATCTTCAGATTTTATCATTCTCAATTGTGGTATTTTTGAGAACATGGAAAATATAAAGGATCGATTAATGCGATTATCCGCCAACTCTTTAACATCCCCCTCAAATCCAATGATATACTGTCTTACAAGTTCAGCTTGTAGAGGCTTGGTTGGATTTATATTTATTGGTGGATCTCTAAGGGTCACTGCTTTCAAAGAAGCACTAGTAGCAACATGAGGAAACTGTAATGACGAAATTCTACTGGTGCTGTTTACATCTGAATTAATCCCAAGTGAGAGCTTACTCTTGCTATTGAATGATTCATCATCGCTGTGCGAGTGACCCTTGATAGCCTTAATTTCAGATAAGGACCTACTTAGTTCAGGGCCATGAATTGATATATGACTGGGAGCATACGAATTTTCCATAAGATCGACATTATTAGTTTTGTTTATTGTTAGGTTCTCAATGGCGGTGGCCAAAGGTACCACAGCCACTTCAGTTTTTTTCCATTTACCATTTACGACTACTAAATGCTTATTTTTGTTCGGTGTACAATCACCAGACACCAATGTTTCTGCAAGTGTTACTTTCATTTTATTGCCTATATTATTTCCTGCATCTAATTGTTTTTCTTTACTCAGCATACAATCATTAATTACAGTTGTTCCTAAATTCACAACGTTAGTGCATGCTTCACTATAGGATTTCCTAATGGGTATGTTTAGAGAGGCACTGCCACATGGGTCAAGATATTTCATATGACCTTTTGACGTGCAGCGTCTACCTACAATAGGAAAGTAATTACTTAAGGTGGGTTTTGCAGAAGTTTTAATAATTTAATCAATATCAATCATTTCACTTTCCTTTTCATGAGTTACGTAAACCTCTGGGGTCATTATATGAGTATTTGATTGCGTTACGGATTTACAAGTTTTTGATTTCTGATAAACTGCTTTTACCAGTTTTGTATTAGTAGGTTTAATAGTTTCCGTCGTAGAATGCACATCCTCCTTCATCAACAGGACATTGCTAATGCCCCCACTTCTCGTTTCCACCAATACATTAGTTGCGGGTTTGTGTGCATCTTGGCTCTCCTTAGACAATTGTTCTAGATCAATATGCTCAATAATATCATCTGCAAAAGCAATCCATTTCAGATGGATATTCCCAACTTTAACAGAAAACAAATTCCCATTTTCCCAATTCTCGCCCAAATCAGATAGATATAGGTTAAACAGGGTGGCCGCAGGTTACAACCCTGTTTCAAGCCTATTTCTGTACAGATTGGAACCGTGGTGCCACCTTCCGGTGAAATTCTTATTCTATATGATGTATTCGTGTGGAGCTTTATAATCCAATACAACAAAACAATTGGAATTCGTGTCTTCATCATTTTCTTCCATAACAGATTGCGAAAAACGGTATCAATAGCTGAGCTCATATCAATCATTGCTATATAAACAGGGTTAGAATTCTTTTCTTTTGCTCCGGCAATAATATGTGACATAATGACTGCATTTAGGGTTGTACTCATGTTCTTCCTAAAACCAGTTTGAAATTTTGAGTATAAACCCTTGACCTCAATAACTTTCTCAAGATCTTGTAAAAGAAGAATCGTGAAAATCTTTGCCTCAGTGTCAATTAGTGATACTGGTCGGTAATTCTCTGGCCGAGCTGGATCATCCTTTTTAAATATAGCTACTATGTTTGCAGTTAGCCATGAAGGTGGAACATCTCCAGAATTAATGATAGTTTCAAATTTATTTTTATAATGACAGCCCACAACGCAGGGTCCGCCTTATAAAGACATGGGGGAAGGCCATCTGGCCCTGTAGCTTTTGAATATGTCAGCCTAGAAATTGGGCAAACAATATCATGACAATTCCACTTCAACCTAGGGATATTGTGATACTCCAGAGGAATACTTGGGGCGTGCCAAAAATCGCAAAACAGTTGATATTTAGCCCTTATATATGTTTGCCATGTCTGATCAGAAATACAATTCAGAGAAAACAATGCAACACATTTATTATCGGCTTTCAAAGTGCACCAAATTACGCGAGTATCATGAGACGTGATGGCGCGAATTAATTAACAATTCACCTCGTTATATCTTGAAATACGGGCACATCTTAAATTTTGTTTATAAACAGATAGAATTTTGTTCCACCTTGCCTTACTGTCTTCGCCGCCCAAATTGCTTCTCTTCAAATGTCTCAGTGCCCTATTTTTATCCCTTTTCAGTAATTTACAAGTATGATCGTAAAGATGTGTATGTTTCACATTGTTTTGTATTTTACAAAACCTTGCAAGTGCAATAGTAACCATTTCAGAACATTGCGTGCCAGATATTTTTCCAAAATCTCTCCCTTCTCGTCTGAGCCTCTCCATTTCTAAGGATATATATTTTGTAACATAGTTGCACATCCCTTGATTCCATCTAATGGAATGCTGAAATCGATTGGTTTCCACCACTGCCAATGTTATATTTGGCCTAAGCTTTTGACATTTCAAATTTGAAAATGTGGAATGTTGTGCATGATCGGCAATGTCTATCTGGCCTATATCTATCGGTGCCATATGCATGATAAGATTGTGAGAAACATATATAAAATCTATCGTAGAGTTCTTCGTGCCTCGTGCCCACGTTACTTTAGTTTTCATGTCATTTGTGGTCATTAAATCCATATCCGAATCAGTGAGGAGTTCTCTAAACTTAGCTCCTCTAGTATGTGAAAGAGTTGGGGACTTGGATATGTGGCTCTCAGTCACATCTCTGCAATCACAATTAAAGTCACCGCTTATAATCATTTTTCATGTCTGATATCTGGCAGATATATATACTAAACACATATCCAGCCTGTGCGACACGCTGAGGAAGAGGAGGAGTTTCCCTTCAAAACACCCAGCTACGCGGAGCGTAGCGGAGTGTTGCGAGTGTTTCCTGTGTGGAGGAGACCGAGTCCAGCCTGCTGTGCGACACGCTGAGGAAGAGGAGGAGTTTCCCTTCAAAACACCCAGCTACGCGGAGCGGATCGTAGCTGAGTGTTGCGAGTGTTTCCTGTGTTCCCGTGTGGTCCCGGGTGGACTGGGGCAAGGGGGTTTGGTGGGAAGAAAGAACCCCTCCCCGCTTGTACAAGCGGTACAAGCGCCCAGGACCTCCTCGATACGGGAAAAGAAATGCCGGGAGCAGGAGCTCCAGACGTGCCAGAGAACAACCTGCAGCCCCACCCGGAGGCGGACCCTGTGCAACTGCAAGACCCCCCGGAGTTGCCGGAGCCGCATAGAATTTTGCAGAGCAACTTCAAGAATCTCCCACAAGGAGAGCGAAGGTCGCCGGGGAAAAGAGGTAAGCCCATTGTGCTCCTAGCAGCAGACCCAAAACCTGTGAAAGCCACCACTCCCGCTGCGCAATGCTTCTATAAAGGAGCTGATGGGAGGGTTATGGACTTACCCCGGTCTACAGTTATGGGAAAAAATATGTTTGAAAATGAAAAGGGCCCCCCCAAGACGTCTACCAGCATTGCGTATCCCGCCTTGGACATTCCGGATAGCACGAAATCAGCACAGGACCAGAGCGCCGCCTCAGCGAGAGGTTTACCAGCTCGGTCAACCGGAGGGTGGACCGACCTGGACCTTGCTCAGTCCCTGTGCCCCAATCGAAGAGGGGGGGCGCCAGAATTCCAGAACGACCTGGAGGTCAGAGACACTCGAATCGGGGGCACGCAGGGAAATAGCCCCATAGCCACGGCCTCCGGCCTGTACCCCCTAGTGACCATGGTAGGTGAAAAGGAATTAAGCCAGGCACAGGAGGAATTAACAATCGTGACGGAACCCAGCCATCCAGCAAACACCTATACTGAACCCCTATCTTCAGGAGATTTGAGGCCAGGAGAGAGCAAATTAATAGACTTCGAATTCTGTTAATAGAAAGGCCAATGACTTCAACTATAGCCGCCACCAAGGCCTCACTGGTGGCGGCCGTCCCAACCAATGAGCTGTACGACCTCACAGGGGAATTCAGTCCAAGAAAAGATGTGACTAATCTCCACCCAATCAATGAACCTACAAGATCATTAGAGGAGAGTACGACCACAGAGACCAAGGCCGCAGCAATTGGCCAAGCGCCCAATAGCTTGACTCACGATACGGGTGATTGGGTTGATTTGGGGACCCCAGTCTCTGTATCGACCACAGGAGCAAAAAAGGACTCTAAACTGGGTGCCATCAAACGACAATACATAAAGAAACAAAAAGGAAAAACAACAACATCAATTTTACCGGAAACCCAAAACCATCCAGCCGATAGAACAACCCTTAACAAACAGAAAATTCAAGCTGCAAAAGAGACAACCAACCCTCACTCGGCGACAGGAAAAAAATCGGCAGCAGGGGCCCGTACGGTTTTAAAACCACGAATTCCGAACGCCATGTTCACTTTCTTCAAGACGCAACAGAAAAAACGCAAACTGGAAGCAGATGACGAAATCACTGATGCAGAAATCTTGGAAGTGATTGAGGGGTCCTTTCCGGCAATAAAAGCACGAAGAACGGACGCAGCGAACGAACCCACAATCCTGCAGGTCGAAAATGGGCTGTCTGCAGAAGATAAGCAGACAGACATCCCAGGAAACTCGGATCTAAATAAAGCTATCATAGGCGAAAGAAACCAGGCAAATGATGATACCCGTAAAGAAAGGGCATCTCAGATCCCCAAGAAGACAGCAGAAAAAAGTGTGCTGACGGAGCCTATAATCTCGAGCACAATCCCTGAGGAATCAAACAACACACCAGACAACGCGAGGAAGAAGGCTGAGCGACCCAAGACAACGCCGAACACCACCGATACCATGGACCAACAGCAAATGGAGCATGAGGAAGTAAGGCCCTGTCCGATCCCCGACGGTACGGCGACCATCTCCCCGGTGAATAGTCCGAAACAAAGCATAGACCTGCCACCTAGGTCGGCAATACCTTCACAGGCCGGGGGCCAAGAACGGAGAGATCAGGAAGAGGTAGAGGTGCAATCAAGCACAAAGACGCCGCACAGTTTACCATTATGTGATATCGTAAGGAAAGATCAGGTGACCCAGCAAGAGCTCTCAGACAGCTCTGGACACAACTTAAGACCTGAAATTCACGCAAAATGCAGTCCAACCAAAGAGGGTTGGAGACACCAAGAGCGCATTCCTGGCCCAAGGTCACGCTTGAGTGACCAATTGTGGTCAAAAATCCATCTGCACCACATAGAAAGAGGAGAAAGAACAACGAGCCAAAACAAAGATGGAAACTCAGGAAACCAAACAGTACCTAAAACATTGTTAGACTGCTCTGAAGTATTCACAGGAACAGCTGGAGCTTCCACTCTTGATATCTCTGCACAATACCCGGACAAGGGTACTGGTAGAGAGCACCAGAAGACGCCTGTCAAATTCAGAAGACACAGTGAAATTGTGATGGACTCTCAAAGACCATCCCCGAACAAAAAACAGGACATGACGACAATTATGGCGGCATTAACAATCGCCCTCGCACCGTTCTGCAAATTATACGAAACGATAAGCGATTCGGCCAAAGACAATACCACGCTACTGTGCAAAATGCAATCTAAGCTAGACTTCCTGGAAGTTTACATAACAGCCGCAGAAGCAAGATGCAACAAGCAGGGGGCAGCATGGGAAGAAAAAGGGTTCAATCTAGAAAATGAAAAAAAAAACAGCATCAGAATCGGAAAAGAATGCCAGAAAATACATGGGCAGAACATGCCAAACTATGGCGAAGATGGATAATGGAGCTCTGGAACCAATTTTCAGTAAGCAAAAACCAAAAAGCCTGAGTGACCCTCGTGAACTCCAACCTCAGACCTTACCCCCATTGATGATAAACAAAAAAAAGTGGCCTTACGGCTGACAAACGAAAATGCCAGCGGGCACTCAAATAACTCAAAATCAGAGCCCGCAGACGCCAAAAAAAAAGAGCAAATAATCAACTTAACTCAAAGCCCCAAAACTCCGAGCCATAAATTTACAGACATGCCAAAAAGCCAACCCTTGACAGAAAAATCGCCAAGAACAGTGACCGAATTTATGAACATAAGCTCATTGATGGACATATCAGTACACCAAGAATCGGATGCTCAAGAAGATGACAACGCGTGCCCAGAGGGACCAACGAAGGAAGCCAATGCGGCCCCAGAGAATAGGAAGGAACCAACCAAAGACAGGATACCAGCCAAACCAACGGCAAAAGCTGAAAAGGAAAAAGCCCAGGCGTGTGACACGACGATCTCCAGCCGTAGCCCAACCCCCGTGAAGCAAAGATCTCAGCATCATCACGAAGAAAAAATAAGAAAAGGATCGGAGTGGACAAAGTGGGAAAACCCACATATACGAAATGCAGAGACAACCAAAAACAGGTCTAGCTCTCTTAAGGACTCGAGAGTGTTTAAATTAGAGCAAACGTCATGCAAAAGTAAATATATGATACTCAACAGGAAAACGGTACTCCAAATATTAAGCAAAATAAATAGTCTACAACACCTAAAATCTGAAGATTTCGTGCTAATAGAACCCTACCACCGACACCAAAAGGCAAAGACATACCTCCATATCCAAGGTAAGGCTCTAAAAGGGGCTCCGGACGAAGCGTATAAGGACCTAAAACAAGCAGGCTTTACCCTGACAGAAATACGCACTCCGAAGACCGACGATAACCCGAAGACTCCAAAGGAGGGATTGCATCATCAATGGCACTATACATCCAGAACAAAAGACCTTTACAATAAAAAAAGGCAACTCCCCAACGATAGTGTGGGGCAGGGAAGCCATCGAGATGATGACTGGGAAAAACGAGACATAAGAAACGAAAAACACAGACGGCCAGAACCCGTATCCAGAGAACACCAAAAGGTTGAACGACCATGTTATGGAGGATCCCCGCATGACAGAAGGGAACGGCGAAGAGCACAAACCCCGCTCCAGTCAAAGATAAGAAGAAACAGAAGAGAACTGGCAGAAGAAGATCACACAACTGGAAAAAAGCAGGAGACAAAGACCGAAGACAGCTCAGAAGCCAGACAACCAAAGGGACCATGGAACTGGTTGAAAAAAACATTAAATCCTCAAAATGAGAAATAGCAACCAACGGGAGATGGGACTAGAGCTATACCCCCTCCGACGAACGACCTACCATCGATACCCAAAAAATTGATCTCAATGGCCTCGTGGAACACAAGAGGTCATAAGCACTTGACGAACCCTGAAAACCAAGATTTGGGGGAGTTTGACATTCTCTGGCACCAGGAACATTGGTTGACAGAAAAACCATCTTTAGACGGCTTCGAGATAGCCTTCTCTCCGGCTTCAAAAGGCCTGTTTGGTCGGCCTTCCGCAGGGTTACCGATAGCAATAAAGGCGGGCTCAGGAATCTCCATCATAAAAACAATAACCGAATCATACGGCATACTGGCAGTTGCAACGACATGGGCCCAGGAAGACGGAAGAGGTAAGCAAAGTACCAAAGAAAAACTAGCCCTCATAACAATATATTGGAACCCAGAAAAATCATCCACATCAGACTTCTGCAACCAAATCGCTAAAACAATTGACGACATCATTGTCGAGGATCCAGATACACACATAATAATCTGTGGTGACCTTAATGCAAAGTGCAGCAATGAAATAGAGATTGGGGAGAAGAAGCCAAAAACCCCAGGGGAACACAGGGGAGTGGCATGGATGATGCTGATGAAATCGAGAAACCTACATAATGTGTCAGCACTCAAACCCTGGAATATTAGCACTCCAACATGGGAACGGGGGGATTCCAGTGCAAACATTGACTATTTCTTCATTTCCCACAGTTTAGTGGCGGGCATAGAAGATTACGCAGTAACCAAAACCCAAGAAAGCGATCATAATCTGTTGGCGATAAAATGGAAAACCCGACGATCCCCAAATGTCTATTACAGCCACTCCATCGAATCAAATAACCAACAAACTCGTTTACGTCTGACTACGACAAATATAGAATGTATCACCGAAAAGTACAGAATAGGTAACTTGTCGCAGGGGGACAAGATCCAAAGCCCGGACTATTTACCCTTTCTTCTTCAATACAGGACGAAGATGCCAGGAAAAATCCAAATGGTGCATCAAAATCTCCATACGTTCGACAAACTGGTCGCGGAAAGAAAGAGATCAGTGAGAAAACTGAGGAGACAGATTAAAAATGATAAGTCAACGGTGGCCCGGAACAAATGGAGACAAGAAAATGCAAAATACAAATCCTGGATCCAAACCCACAGATATGAAATGCTCCAGAATGACGCTGAGGAAATGCTCCAGGCATTAAGCTGCAAAAAAAAAGGCGACTTCTGGACGCTTATAAAAAGACAGCTAAGAAGACGATAAATCAAATCGCAAACTCAGTCAGCGAAGACGTGTGGGCTACATTCTTTGAAAACCAGCTTAGGGCTCCGTCACCTCACGCCCCGACAATTGAAAGATCGACCGTATCTACCTGGATTGATCTATCCTTGAAAGACGATATAAAGGGCACCATCCTTAAATTAAAGAAATCTAGAGCCCCTGGGCTGGATGGCTTGTGCAACATTGACTTAAAACAAAACCCTGACCAATGGACCATCTTTATCAGTACAATCTTCGCCTGGTGTGGTCAGACAAGAACCATTCCACCATCCTGGACCAATGCTGTGGTGGTCCCGATCTTCAAACAAGGAAATAGAGAAGATCCGGGCAACTATAGACCCATTGCCCTCCTGGATATAATAGGTACAATTTTCGCCACTCTCCTCCTGAACCACTTCCGTAACTGGGCCAAAACCTCCCTGGCACACGACCCTTTTCAAATGGGTTTCCTGAAGAAAGGGAGTACGTCAGTCAACATCTTAATGCTTAATCTGTTAAAAGCAAAGGTCAAGCAGGGCGGACCAACTGTGTTTCTGGCATTTGTAGACCTATCCCAGGCCTTTGACAGAGTGGACAGGCAAATGCTGTGGAGTAAATTGAAAAAATGGCACTGCCCAATGGAATTACTGGACCCCGTGATGGCTCTGCACAGCAACACGAAACTAAGAATATGCTTAAACAATCAAGGCCTACTGTCATGAGAGATACCAGTAGAGCGAGGAGTGAAGCAGGGTTGCCCACTAGCACCGGCGCTATTCATTGCTTTCTTGGGGGATATGAAAGAATCAGCACAATCAGTGAAAGCGTTTTCACCAAAGCTGGGCAAGGAAAACATATCGCGCCTTCTATACGCTGATGATTTGATATTATTAGACCAGACACAAATCGGCCTTCAACGCCAACTTGCAAACTTGGCGAAATATATGGAACAGAATAACCTGAAAATAAATAAATCTAAAACCAAAATAGTGATCCTGGGAAAAAGCGCAAAGAAGACCAAAGCATGATTCTCTTGGGCACTGGACAAAGTTGAAATTGAAGTGGTGTCTAGCTTCAAATATTTAGGAGTGCATATCGATCACTCACCAAAAGAAGCCACGATGCAAAGTGTGCTATGGGGAAAAGCAAAAAATCTCGCTGCCCAGATGAAAATCATCGACAGAAAATATGGCAAATTCTCCTTAATTCCAGCGATATCTTTTTATAAAGGGAAAGTGGTGCCAACCCTAACGTACGGCATGGGGGCAACTCTAACTATGCCAAATGACATCTGGCGGAAATTAGAGAGCCTGATTTGGAAGACGGTCCTTGGACTGCCAAATGCAACCTTGATGGACATTATTAGAAGAGAATCGGGGCTGCTCTCACTTGAAGCGACTGTGACCCAAAACGCAATGCAATTGCTCAGAAACATCTTAATGCCAGACAGTCCGTCTGTATATAAGATCATAACCGAGGAAATAACAAACCGGTAACTAACTATCCTGAACAAATGGACGGACAGGCTCAGAGAAAAGCTTGTTTTCATTGCTTGCACAGAAGAGGATCTAAAAATGAATCCCGAAAGAGTGAAAGTGAAACTTGAGGTGCAAGACTGGATCGAGACGTTGGCCAAAGCACAAACTAACAAGCTGACTAAAGACCTGCACCCAACTTCAACAAACTGAAGGAACCCATCCCATATTGTACCAAATTCCCTAACCAACAGCTAAGAAAACTATATATGAGAGCGCGTTTCAATCTCCTCCCGACGCGCGAAATCATGGCAATCAGGATGCAATCAAACATCAACACCTGTCGGCTCTGCACGGAATCCTCCGACGCAGAAACAATAAAACACCTTCTCCTCAACTGCCCGGAGCTAAGAATCGTAAGAGCCACATACCTGTCCAACCTTCGTACAGATTATTTGGGATATCTAGAAGAGGAAGATTCAACATGGTGGAACAGGCTAATGTCAGGGGAGAAAACGAGATGGACCATAGCCACTGTAAAAATCTTAGAGACGGCTTTCCACATGATCACCCTTCGCTCCTCTACAGTAACCACTCACCAAGACCCCGATGAGAGAGGGTGTCCTATAAAGACACCCGAGGCGGAACGCTCTCTAGAATGATGACTGGGTGCATGCTCGGTCGACCTAAAGTCTGCCTTGTTTGTCTGCCTGCCTTGGCTCAGTCTTCTCTTCCATCGGGTTTTCTCCCTTTTATGTGGCTCTTCTGGAACGAGCAGCAACAGTTTTGTAAAAATTTGCTAAAGCAATTATAAACAAAGTAAATTAAAAAAAAAATATCTAGTTCATCCATCATCTCGTCGATTGTTGTAGAGGCGGGATTCCAGTATAAGGATATAATCATTAATGAGGAATATATTAGTGATGGTATTGCTAGATGAATCCCCAATAAACTAGCAGATTCCCAAACCAATTCCGATTGAGCCTTCAAAGATATATTGACAGCAACCATCAAGCCCCCGGGTGGACGCCCTTGAAGAGATTTCTTTGCAGGTAAAGAAAAGTCAAATATCCAGGCATCAGGAGTGGGTCAGTTTTCATGGATTCTTGTGCTATTATTATCGTCGGTTGATCATTAAGAGATAGCATGGAATGACAATTCATTAAATTTACATATCCACAAGAATTTTAAGAAATTATTTTTATACCTGTTTTTTTGAATGGCTATGTATCAGAAAGAGAAATTTCAGGACACAAGGTCGCCGAGAGCATAGGTTCCAGCCATGGTAAACCTTTCATATTGGCTACTGATTTCAATATCTCCAGCATATCACATTCTGGACCAGCTTCTAATTGCGTGCCAGATCTACCTACTTCAGTGAACTTTACAGCACCCTTATCCAGTGGTTCTAGAATTTCTGTAGCCTCCACCTCAGATTCAAACGTAAGCAGCACAAATCCCTCACTTTTTATCTCGTCACGGCTAAACCAGATGAATTTCATTATGGCCTCAGAGCTGAGATAACAAACAGCCCTGTGATTGTATGCTCTTGCCAAAGAGACTCTTATGATATCTTCAGATTTTATCATTCTCAATTGTGGTATTTTTGAGAACATGGAAAATATAAAGGATCGATTAATGCGATTATCCGCCAACTCTTTAACATCCCCCTCAAATCCAATGATATACTGTCTTACAAGTTCAGCTTGTAGAGGCTTGGTTGGATTTATATTTATTGGTGGATCTCTAAGGGTCACTGCTTTCAAAGAAGCACTAGTAGCAACATGAGGAAACTGTAATGACGAAATTCTACTGGTGCTGTTTACATCTGAATTAATCCCAAGTGAGAGCTTACTCTTGCTATTGAATGATTCATCATCGCTGTGCGAGTGACCCTTGATAGCCTTAATTTCAGATAAGGACCTACTTAGTTCAGGGCCATGAATTGATATATGACTGGGAGCATACGAATTTTCCATAAGATCGACATTATTAGTTTTGTTTATTGTTAGGTTCTCAATGGCGGTGGCCAAAGGTACCACAGCCACTTCAGTTTTTTTTCCATTTACCATTTACGACTACTAAATGCTTATTTTTGTTCGGTGTACAATCACCAGACACCAATGTTTCTGCAAGTGTTACTTTCATTTTATTGCCTATATTATTTCCTGCATCTAATTGTTTTTCTTTACTCAGCATACAATCATTAATTACAGTTGTTCCTAAATTCACAACGTTAGTGCATGCTTCACTATAGGATTTCCTAATGGGTATGTTTAGAGAGGCACTGCCACATGGGTCAAGATATTTCATATGACCTTTTGACGTGCAGCGTCTACCTACAATAGGAAAGTAATTACTTAAGGTGGGTTTTGCAGAAGTTTTAATAATTTAATCAATATCAATCATTTCACTTTCCTTTTCATGAGTTACGTAAACCTCTGGGGTCATTATATGAGTATTTGATTGCGTTACGGATTTACAAGTTTTTGATTTCTGATAAACTGCTTTTACCAGTTTTGTATTAGTAGGTTTAATAGTTTCCGTCGTAGAATGCACATCCTCCTTCATCAACAGGACATTGCTAATGCCCCCACTTCTCGTTTCCACCAATACATTAGTTGCGGGTTTGTGTGCATCTTGGCTCTCCTTAGACAATTGTTCTAGATTCATATGCTCAATAATATCATCTGCAAAAGCAATCCATTTCAGATGGATATTCCCAACTTTAACAGAAAACAAATTCCCATTTTCCCAATTCTCACCCAAATCAGATAGATATAGGTTAAACAGGGTGGCCGCAGGTTACAACCCTGTTTCAAGCCTATTTCTGTACAGATTGGAACCGTGGTGCCACCTTCCGGTGAAATTCTTATTCTATATGATGTATTCGTGTGGAGCTTTATAATTCAATACAACAAAACAATTGGAATTCGTGTCTTCATCATTTTCTTCCATAACAGATTGCGAAAAACGGTATCAATAGCTGAGCTCATATCAATCATTGCTATATAAACAGGGTTAGAATTCTTTTCTTTTGCTCCGGCAATAATATGTGACATAATGACTGCATTTAGGGTTGTACTCATGTTCTTCCTAAAACCAGTTTGAAATTTTGAGTATAAACCCTTGACCTCAATAACTTTCTCAAGATCTTGTAAAAGAAGAATCGTGAAAATCTTTGCCTCAGTGTCAATTAGTGATACTGGTCGGTAATTCTCTGGCCGAGCTGGATCATCCTTTTTAAATATAGCTACTATGTTTGCAGTTAGCCATGAAGGTGGAACATCTCCAGAATTAATGATAGTTTCAAATTTATTTTTATAATGACAGCCCACAACGCAGGGTCTGCCTTATAAAGACATGGGGGAAGGCCATCTGGCCCTGTAGCTTTTGAATATGTCAGCCTAGAAATTGGGCAAACAATATCATGACAATTCCACTTCAACCTAGGGATATTGTGATACTCCAGAGGAATACTTGGGGCGTGCCAAAAATCGCAAAACAGTTGATATTTAGCCCTTATATATGTTTGCCATGTCTGATCAGAAATACAATTAGGAAAAAACAATGCAACACATTTATTATCGGCTTTCAAAGTGCACCAAATTACGCGAGTATCATGAGACGTGATGGCGCGAATTAATTAACAATTCACCTCGTTGTATCTTGAAATACGGGCAAATCTTAAATTTTGTTTATAAACAGATAGAATTTTGTTCCACCTTGCCTTACTGTCTTCGCCGCCCAAATTGCTTCTCTTCAAATGTCTCAGTGCCCTATTTTTATCCCTTTTCAGTAATTTACAAGTATGATCGTAAAGATGTGTATGTTTCACATTGTTTTGTATTTTACAAAACCTTGCAAGTGCAATAGTAACCATTTCAGAACATTGCGTGCCAGATATTTTTCCAAAATCTCTCCCTTCTCGTCTGAGCCTCTCCATTTCTAAGGATATATATTTTGTAACATAGTTGCACATCCCTTGATTCCATCTAATGGAATGCTGAAATCGATTGGTTTCCACCACTGCCAATGTTATATTTGGCCTAAGCTTTTGACATTTCAAATTTGAAAATGTGGAATGTTGTGCATGATCGGCGATGTCTATCTGGCCTATATCTATCGGTGCCATATGCATGATAAGATTGTGAGAAACATATATAAAATCTATCGTAGAGTTCTTCGTGCCTCGTGCCCACGTTACTTTAGTTTTCATGTCATTTGTGGTCATTAAATCCATATCCCAATCAGTGAGGAGTTCTCTAAACTTAGCTCCTCTAGTATGTGAAAGAGTTGGGGACTTGGATATGTGGCTCTCAGTCACATCTCTGCAATCACAATTAAAGTCACCGCTTATAATCATTTTGCATGTCTGATATCTGGCAGATATATATACTAAACACATATCCAGCCTGTGCGACACGCCGAGGAAGAGGAGGAGTTTCCCTTCAAAACACCCAGCTACGCGGAGCGTAGCGGAGTGTTGCGAGTGTTTCCTGTGTGGAGGAGACCGAGTCCAGCCTGCTGTGCGACACGCTGAGGAAGAGGAGGAGTTTCCCTTCAAAACACCCAGCTACGCGGAGCGGAGCGTAGCTGAGTGTTGCGAGTGTTTCCTGTGTTCCCGTGTGGTCCCGGGTGGACTGGGGCAAGGGGGTTTGGCGGGAAGAAAGAACCCCTCCCCGCTTGTACAAGCGGTACAAGCGCCCAGGACCTCCTCGATACGGGAAAAAAAATGCCGGGAGCAGGAGCTCCAGACGTGCCAGAGAACAACCTGCAGCCCCACCCGGAGGCGGACCCTGTGCAACTGCAAGACCCCCCGGAGTTGCCGGAGCCGCATAGAATTTTGCAGAGCAACTTCAAGAATCTCCCACAAGGAGAGCGAAGGTCGCCGGGGAAAAGAGGTAAGCCCATTGTGCTCCTAGCAGCAGACCCAAAACCTTTGAAAGCCACCACTCCTGCTGCGCAATGCTACTATAAAGGAGCTGATGGGAGGGTTATGGACTTACCCCGGTCTACAGTTATGGGAAAAAATATGTTTGAAAATGAAAAAGGCCCCCCAAGACGTCTACCAGCATTGCGTATCCCGCCTTGACATTCCGGATAGCACGAAATCAGCACAGGACCAGAGCGCCGCCTCAGCGAGAGGTTTACCAGCTCGGTCAACCGGAGGGTGGACCGACCTGGACCTTGCTCAGTCCCTGTGCCCCAATCGAAGAGGGGGGGGGGGTGCCAGAATTGCAGAACGACCTGGAGGTCAGAGACATTCGAATCGGGGGCACGCAGGGAAATAGCCCCATAGCCACGGCCTCCGGCCTGTACCCCCTAGTGACCATGGTAGGTGAAAAGGAATTAAGCCAGGCACAGGAGGAATTAACAATCGTGACGGAACCCAGCCATCCAGCAAACACCTATACTGAACCCCTATCTTCAGGAGATTTGAGGCCAGGAGAGAGCAAATTAATAGACTTCGAATTCTGTTAATAGAAAGGCCAATGACGTCAACTATAGCCGCCACCAAGGCCTCACTGGTGGCGGCCGTCCCAACCAATGAGCTGTACGACCTCACAGGGGAATTCAGTCCAAGAAAAGATGTGACTAATCTCCACCCAATGAATGAACCTACAAGATCATTAGAGGAGAGTACGACCACAGAGACCCAGGCCGCAGCAATTGGCCAAGCGCCCAATAGCTTGACTCACGATACGGGTGATTGGGTTGATTTGGGGACCCCAGTCTCTGTATCGACCACAGGAGCAAAAAAGGACTCTAAACTGGGTGCCATCAAACGACAATACATAAAGAAACAAAAAGGAAAAACAACATCAATTTTACCGGAAACCCAAAACCATCCAGCCGATAGAACAACCCTTAACAAACAGAAAATTCAAGCTGCAAAAGAGACAACCAACCCTCACTCGGCGACAGGAAAAAAATCGGCAGCAGGGGCCCGTACGGTTTTAAAACCACGAATTCCGAACGCCATGTTCACTTTCTTCAAGAGGCAACAGAAAAAATGCAAACTGGAAGCAGATGACGAAATCACTGATGCAGAAATCTTGGAAGTGATTGAGGGGTCCTTTCCGGCAATAAAAGCACGAAGAACGGACGCAGCGAACGAACCCACAATCCTGCAGGTCGAAAATGGGCTGTCTGCAGAAGATAAGCGGACAGACATCCCAGGAAACTCGGATCTAAATAAAGCTATCATAGGCGAAAGAAACCAGGCAAATGATGATACCCGTAAAGAAAAGGCATCTCAGATCCCCAAGAAGACAGCAGAAAAAAGTGTGCTGACGGAGCCTATAATCTCGAGCACAATCCCTGAGGAATCAAACAACACACCAGACAACGCGAGGAAGAAGGCTGAGCGACCCAAGACAACGCCGAACACCACCGATACCATGTACCAACAGCAAATGGAGCATGAGGAAGTAAGGCCCTGTCCGATCCCCGACGGTACGGCGACCATCTCCCCGGTGAATAGTCCGAAACAAAGCATAGACCTGCCACCTAGGTTGGCAATACCTTCACAGGCCGGGGGCCAAGAACGGAGAGATCAGGAAGAGGTAGAGGTGCAATCAAGCACAAAGACGCCGCACAGTTTACCATTATGTGATATCGTAAGGAAAGATCAGGTGACCCAGCAAGAGCTCTCAGACAGCTCTGGACACAACTTAAGACCTGAAATTCACGCAAAATGCAGTCCAACGAAAGAGGGTTGGAGACACCAAGAGCCCATTCCTGGCCCAAGGTCACGCTTGAGTGACCAATTGTGGTCAAAAATCCATCTGCACCACATAGAAATAGGAGAAAGAACAATGAGCCAAAACAAAGATGGAAACTTAGGAAACCAAACAGTACCTAAAACATTGTTAGACTGCTCTGAAGTATTCACAGGAGCAGCTGGAGCTTCCACTCTTGATATCTCTGCACAATACCCGGACAAGGGTACTGGTAGAGAGCACCAGAAGACGCCTGTCAAATTCAGAAGACACAGTGAAATTGTGATGGACTCTCAAAGACCATCCCCGAACAAAAAACAGGACATGACGACAATTATGGCGGCATTAACAATCGCCCTCGCACCGTTCTGCAAATTATACGAAACGATAAGCGATTCGGCCAAAGACAATACCACGCTACTGTGCAAAATGCAATCTAAGCTAGACTTCCTGGAAGGTTACATAACAGCCGCAGAAGCAAGATGCAACAAGCAGGGGGCAGCATGGGAAGAAAAATGGTTCAATCTAGAAAACGAAAAAAAAAAACAGCATCAGAATCGGAAAAGAATGCCAAAAAATACATGGACAGAGCATGCCAAACTATGGCTAAGATGGATAATGGAGCTCTAGAACCAATTTTCAGTAAGCAAAAACCAAAAAGCCTGAGTGACCCTCGTGAACTCCAACCTCAGACCTTACCCCCATTGATAAACAACAAAAAAAAGTGGCCTTACGGCTGACGAACGAAAATGCCAGCGGGCACTCAAATAACTCAAAATCAGAGCCCGCAGACGCCAAAAAAAAAGAGCAAATAATCAACTTAACTCAAAGCCCCAAAACTCCGAGCCATAAATTTACAGACATGCCAAAAAGCCAACCCTTGACAGAAAAATCGCCAAGAACAGTGACCGAATTTATGAACATAAGCTCATTGATGGACATATCAGTACACCAAGAATCGGATGCTCAAGAAGATGACAACTCGTGCCCAGAGGGGCCAACGAAGGAAGCCAATGCGGCCCCAGAGAATAGGAAGGAACCAACCAAAGACAGGATACCAGCCAAACCAACGGCAAAAGCTGAAAAGGAAAAAGCCCAGGCGTGTGACACGACGATCTCCAGTCGTAGCCCAACCCCCGTGAAGCAAAGATCTCAGCATCATCACGAAGAAAAAATAAGAAAAGGATCGGAGTGGACAAAGAGGGAAAACCCACATATACGAAATGCAGAGACAACCAAAAACAGGTCTAGCTCTCTTAAGGACTCGAGAGTGTTTAAATTAGAGCAAACGTCATGCAAAAGTAAATATATGATACTCAACAGGAAAACGGTACTCCAAATATTAAGCAAAATAAATAGTCTACAACACCTAAAATCTGAAGATTTCGTGCTAATAGAACCCTACCACCGACACCAAAAGGCAAAGACATACCTCCATATCCAAGCTAAGGCTCTAAAAGGGGCTCCGGACGAAGCGTATAAGGACCTAAAACAAGCAGGCTTTACCCTGACAGAAATACGCACTCCGAAGACCGACGATAACCCGAAGACTCCAAAGGAGGGATTGCATCATCAATGGCACTATACATCCAGAACAAAAGACCTTTACAATAAAAAAAGGCAACTCCCCAACGATAGTGTGGGGCAGGGAAGCCATCGAGATGATGACTGGGAAAAACGAGACATAAGAAACGAAAAACACAGACGGCCAGAACCCGTATCCAGAGAACACCAAAAGGTTGAACGACCATGTTATGGAGGATCCCCGCATGACAGAAGGGAACCGCGCAGAGCACAAACCCCGGTCCAGTCAAAGATAAGAAGAAACAGAAGAGAACTGGCAGAAGAAGATCACACAACTGGAAAAAAGCAGGAGACAAAGACCGAAGACAGCTCAGAAGCCAGACAACCAAAGGGACCATGGAACTGGTTGAAAAAAACATTAAATCCTCAAAATGAGAAATAGCAACCAACGGGAGATGGGACTAGAGCTATACCCCCTCCGACGAACGACCTACCATCGATACCCAAAAAATTGATCTCAATGGCCTCATGGAACACAAGAGGTCATAAGCACTTGACGAACCCTGAAAACCAAGATTTGGGGGAGTTTGACATTCCCTGGCTCCAGGAACATTGGTTGACAGAAAAACCATCTTTAGACGGCTTCGAGATAGCCTTCTCTCCGGCTTCAAAAGGCCTGTTTGGTCGGCCTTCCGCAGGGTTACCGATAGCAATAAAGGCGGGCTCAGGAATCTCCATCATAAAAACAATAACCGAATCATACGGCATACTGGCAGTTGCAACGAAATGGGCCCAGGAAGACGGAAGAGGTAAGTAAAGTACCAAAGAAAAACTAGCCCTCATAACAATATATTGGAACCCAGAAAAATCATCCACATCAGACTTCTGCAACCAAATCGCTAAAACAATTGACGACATCATTATCGAGGATCCAGATACACACATAATAATCTGTGGTGACCTTAATGCAAAGTGCAGCAATGAAATAGAGATTGGGGAGAAGAAGCCAAAAACCCCAGGGGAACACAGGGGAGTGGCATGGATGATGCTGATGAAATCGAGAAACCTACATAATGTGTCAGCACTCAAACCCTGGAATATTAGCACTCCAACATGGGAACGGGGGGATTCCAGTGCAAACATTGACTATTTCTTCATTTCCCACAATTTAGTGGCGGGCATAGAAGATTACGCAGTAACCAAAACCCAAGAAAGCGATCATAATCTGTTGGCGATAAAATGGAAAACCTGACGATCCCCAAATGTCTATTACAGCCACTCCATCGAATCAAATAACCAACAAACTCGTTTACGTCTGACTACGACAAATATAGAATGTATCACCGAAAAGTACAGAATAGGTAACTTGTCGCAAGGGGACAAGATCCAAAGCCCGGACTATTTACCCTTTCTTCTTCAATACAGGACGAAGATGCCAGGAAAAATCCAAATGGTGCATCAAAATCTCCATACGTTCGACAAACTGGTCGCGGAAAGAAAGAGATCAGTGAGAAAACTGAGGAGACAGATTAAAAATGATAAGTCACCGGTGGCCCGGAACAAATGGAGACAAGAAAATGCAAAATACAAATCCTGGATCCAAACCCACAGATATGAAATGCTCCAGAATGACGCTGAGGAAATGCTCCAGGCATTAAGCTCCAAAAAAAACGGCGACTTCTGGACGCTTATAAAAAAAACAGCTAAGAAGACGATAAATCAAATCGCAAACTCAGTCAGCGAAGACGTGTGGGCTACATTCTTTGAAAACCTGCTTAGGGCTCCTTCACCTCACGCCCCGACAATTGAAAGATCGACCGTATCTACCTGGATTGATCTATCCTTGAAAGACGATATAAAGGGCGCCATCCTTAAATTAAAGAAATCTAGAGCCCCTGGGCTGGATGGCTTGTGCAACATTGACTTAAAACAAAACCCTGACCAATGGACCATCTTTATCAGTACAATCTTCGCCCGGTGTGGTCAGACAAGATCCATTCCACCATCCTGGACCAATGCTGTGGTGGTCCCGATCTTCAAACAAGGAAATAGAGAAGATCCGGGCAACTATAGACCCATTGCCCTCCTGGATATAATAGGTAAAATTTTCGCCACTCTCCTCCTGAACCACTTCCGTAACTGGGCCAAAACCTCCCTGGCACACGACCCTTTTCAAATGGGTTTCCTGAAGAAAGGGAGTACGTCAGTCAACATCTTAATGCTTAATCTGTTAAAAGCAAAGGTCAAGCAGGGCGGACCAACTGTGTTTCTGGCATTTGTAGACCTATCCCAGGCCTTTGACAGAGTGGACAGGCAAATGCTGTGGAGTAAATTGAAAAAATGGCACTGCCCAATGGAATTACTGGACCCCGTGATGGCTCTGCACAGCAACACGAAACTAAGAATTTGCTTAAACAATCAAGGCCTACTGTCATGAGAGATACCAGTATTGCGAGGAGTGAAGCAGGGTTGCCCACTAGCACCGGCGCTATTCATTGCTTTCTTGGGGGATATGAAAGAATCAGCACAATCAGTGAAAGCGTTTTCACCAAAGCTGGGCAAGGAAAACATATCGCGCCTTCTATACGCTGATGATTTGATATTATTAGACCAGACACAAATCGGCCTTCAACGCCAACTTGCAAACTTGGCGAAATATATGGAACAGAATAACCTGAAAATAAATAAATCTAAAACCAAAATAGTGATCCTGGGAAAAAGCGCAAAGAAGACCAAAGCATGATTCTCTTGGGCACTGGACAAAGTTGAAATTGAAGTGGTGTCTAGCTTCAAATATTTAGGAGTGCATATCGATCACTCAGCAAAAGAAGCCACGATGCAAAGTGTGCTATGGGGAAAAGCAAAAAATCTCGCTGCCCAGATGAAAATCATCGACAGAAAATATGGCAAATTCTCCTTAATTCCAGCGATATCTTTTTATAAAGGGAAAGTGGTGCCAACCCTAACGTACGGCATGGGGGCAACTCTAACTATGCCAAATGACATCTGGCGGAAATTAGAGAGCCTGATTTGGAAGACGGTCCTTGGACTGCCAAATGCAACCTTGATGGACATTATTAGAAGAGAATCGGGGCTGCTCTCACTTGAAGCGACTGTGACCCAAAACGCAATGCAATTGCTCAGAAACACCTTAATGCCAGACAGTCCGTCTGTATATAAGATCATAACCGAGGAAATAACAAACCGGCAACTAACTATCCTGAACAAATGGACGGACAGGCTCAGAGAAAAGCTTGTTGTCATTGCTTGCACAGAAGAGGATCTAAAAACGAATCCCGAAAGAGTGAAAGTGAAACTTGAGGTGCAAGACTGGATCGAGACGTTGGCCAAAGCACAAACTAACAAGCTGACTAAAGACCTGCACCCAACTTCAACAAACTGAAGGAACCCATCCCATATTGTACCAAATTCCCTAACCAACAGCTAAGAAAACTATATATGAGAGCGCGTTTCAATCTCCTCCCGACGCGCGAAATCATGGCAATCAGGATGCAATCAAACATCAACACCTGTCGGCTCTGCACGGAATCCTCCGACGGAGAAACAATAAAACACCTTCTCCTCAACTGCCCGGAGCTAAGAATCGTAAGAGCCACATACCTGTCCAACCTTCGTACAGATTATTTGGGATATCTAGAAGAGGAAGATTCAACATGGTGGAACAGGCTAATGTCAGGGGAGAAAACGAGATGGACCATAGCCACTGTAAAAATCTTAGAGACGGCTTTCCACATGATCACCCTTCGCTCCTCTACAGTAACCACTCACCAAGACCCCGATGAGAGAGGGTGTCCTATAAAGACACCCGAGGCGGAACGCTCTCTAGAATGATGACTGGGTGCATGCTCGGTCGACCCAAAGTCTGCCTTGTTTGTCTGCCTGCCTTGGCTCAGTCTTCTCTTCCATCGCTTTTCTCCCTTTTATGTGGCTCTTCTGGAACGAGCAGCAACAGTTTTGTAAAAATTTGCTAAATCAATTATAAACAAAGTAAATTAAAAAAAAAATATCTAGTTCATCCATCATCTCGTCGATTGTTGTAGAGGCGGGATTCCAGTATAAGGATATAATCATTAATGAGGAATATATTAGTGATGGTATTGCTAGATGAATCCCCAATAAACTAGCAGATTCCCAAACCAATTCCGATTGAGCCTTCAAAGATATATTGATAGCAACCATCAAGCCCCCGGGTGGACGCCCTTGAAGAGATTTCTTTGCAGGTAAAGAAAAGTCAAATATCCAGGCATCAGGAGTGGGTCAGTTTTCATGGATTCTTGTGCTATTATTATCGTCGGTTGATCATTAAGAGATAGCATGGAATGACAATTCATTAAATTTACATATCCACAAGAATTTTAAGAAATTATTTTTATACCTGTTTTTTTGAATGGCTATGTATCAGAAAGAGATATTTCAGGACACAAGGTCGCCGAGAGCATAGGTTCCAGCTATGGTAAACCTTTCATATTGGCTACTGATTTCAATATCTCCAGCATATCACATTCTGGACCAGCTTCTAATTGCGTGCCAGATCTACCTACTTCAGTGAACTTTACAGCACCCTTATCCAGTGGTTCTAGAATTTCTGTAGCCTCCACCTCAGATTCAAACGTAAGCAGCACAAATCCCTCACTTTTTATCTCGTCACGGCTAAACCAGATGAATTTCATTATGGACTCAGAGCTGAGATAACAAACAGCCCTGTGATTGTTTGCTCTTGCCAAAGAGACTCTTATATCATCTTCAGATTTTATCATTCTCAATTGTGGTATTTTTGAGAACATGGAAAATATAAAGGATCGATTAATGCGATTATCCGCCAACTCTTTAACATCCCCCTCAAATCCAATGATATACTGTCTTACAAGTTCAGCTTGTAGAGGCTTGGTTGGATTTATATTTATTGGTGGATCTCTAAGGGTCACTGCTTTCAAAGAAGCACTAGTAGCAACATGAGGAAACTGTAATGACGAAATTCCACTGGTGCTGTTTACATCTGAATTAATCCCAAGTGAGAGCTTACTCTTGCTATTGAATGATTCATCATCGCTGTGCGAGTGACCCTTGATAGCCTTAATTTCAGATAAGGACCTACTTAGTTCAGGGCCATGAATTGATATATGACTGGGAGCATACGAATTTTCCATAAGATCGACATTATTAGTTTTGTTTATTGTTAGGTTCTCAATGGCGGTGGCCAAAGGTACCACAGCCACTTCAGTTTTTTTCCATTTACCATTTACGACTACTAAATGCTTATTTTTGTTCGGTGTACAATCACCAGACACCAATGTTTCTGCAAGTGTTACTTTCATTTTATTGCCTATATTATTTCCTGCATCTAATTGTTTTTCTTTACTCAGCATACAATCATTAATTACAGTTGTTCCTAAATTCACAACGTTAGTGCATGCTTCACTATAGGATTTCCTAATGGGTATGTTTAGAGAGGCACTGCCACATGGGTCAAGATATTTCATATGACCTTTTGACGTGCAGCGTCTACCTACAATAGGAAAGTAATTACTTAAGGTGGGTTTTGCAGAAGTTTTAATAATTTAATCAATATCAATCATTTTACTTTCCTTTTCATGAGTTACGTAAACCTCTGGGGTCATTATATGAGTATTTGATTGCGTTACGGATTTACAAGTTTTTGATTTCTGATAAACTGCTTTTACCAGTTTTGTATTAGTAGGTTTAATAGTTTCCGTCGTAGAATGCACATCCTCCTTCATCAACAGGACATTGCTAATGCCCCCACTTCTCGTTTCCACCAATACATTAGTTGCGGGTTTGTGTGCATCTTGGCTCTCCTTAGACAATTGTTCTAGATCAATATGCTCAATAATATCATCTGCAAAAGCAATCCATTTCAGATGGATATTCCCAACTTTAACAGAAAACAAATTCCCATTTTCCCAATTCTCACCCAAATCAGATAGATATAGGTTAAACAGGGTGGCCGCAGGTTACAACCCTGTTTCAAGCCTATTTCTGTACAGATTGGAACCGTGGTGCCACCTTCCGGTGAAATTCTTATTCTATATGATGTATTCGTGTGGAGCTTTATAATCCAATACAACAAAACAATTGGAATTCGTGTCTTCATCATTTTCTTCCATAACAGATTGCGAAAAACGGTATCAATAGCTGAGCTCATATCAATCATTGCTATATAAACAGGGTTAGAATTCTTTTCTTTTGCTCCGGCAATAATATGTGACATAATGACTGCATTTAGGGTTGTACTCATGTTCTTCCTAAAACCAGTTTGAAATTTTGAGTATAAACCCTTGACCTCAATAACTTTCTCAAGATCTTGTAAAAGAAGAATCGTGAAAATCTTTGCCTCAGTGTCAATTAGTGATACTGGTCGGTAATTCTCTGGCCGAGCTGGATCATCCTTTTTAAATATAGCTACCATGTTTGCAGTTAGCCATGAAGGTGGAACATCTCCAGAAATAATGATAGTTTCAAATTTATTTTTATAATGACAGCCCACAACGCAGGGTCCGCCTTATAAAGACATGGGGGAAGGCCATCTGGCCCTGTAGCTTTTGAATATGTCAGCCTAGAAATTGGGCAAACAATATCATGACAATTCCACTTCAACCTAGGGATATTGTGATACTCCAGAGGAATACTTGGGGCGTGCCAAAAATCGCAAAACAGTTGATATTTAGCCCTTATGTATGTTTGCCATGTCTGATCAGAAATACAATTCGGAGAAAACAATGCAACACATTTATTATCGGCTTTCAAAGTGCACCAAATTACGCGAGTATCATGAGACGTGATGGCGCGAATTAATTAACAATTCACCTCGTTGTATCTTGAAATACGGGCAAATCTTAAATTTTGTTTATAAACAGATAGAATTTTGTTCCACCTTGTCTTACTGTCTTCGCCGCCCAAATTGCTTCTCTTCAAATGTCTCAGTGCCCTATTTTTATCCCTTTTCAGTAATTTACAAGTATGATCGTAAAGATGTGTATGTTTCACATTGTTTTGTATTTTACAAAACCTTGCAAGTGCAATAGTAACCATTTCAGAACATTGCGTGCCAGATATTTTTCCAAAATCTCTCCCTTCTCGTCTGAGCCTCTCCATTTCTAAGGATATATATTTTGTAACATAGTTGCACATCCCTTGATTCCATCTAATGGAATACTGAAATCGATTGGTTTCCACCACTGCCAATGTTATATTTGGCCTAAGCTTTTGACATTTCAAATTTGAAAATGTGGAATGTTGTGCATGATCGGCGATGTCTATCTGGCCTATATCTATCGGTGCCAAATGCATGATAAGATTGTGAGAAACATATATAAAATCTATCGTAGAGTTCTTCGTGCCTCGTGCCCACGTTACTTTAGTTTTCATGTCATTTGTGGTCATTAAATCCATATCCCAATCAGTGAGGAGTTCTCTAAACTTAGCTCCTCTAGTATGTGAAAGAGTTGGGGACTTGGATATGTGGCTCTCAGTCACATCTCTGCAATCACAATTAAAGTCACTGCTTATAATCATTTTGCATGTCTGATATCTGGCAGATATATATACTAGACACATATCCAGCCTGTGCGACACGCTGAGGAAGAGGAGGAGTTTCCCTTCAAAACACCCAGCTACGCGGAGCGTAGCGGAGTGTTGCGAGTGTTTCCTGTGTGGAGGAGACCGAGTCCAGCCTGCTGTGCGACACGCTGAGGAAGAGGAGGAGTTTCCCTTCAAAACACCCAGCTACGCGGAGCGGAGCATAGCTGAGTGTTGCGAGTGTTTCCTGTGTTCCCGTGTGGTCCCGGGTGGACTGGGGCAAGGGGGTTTGGCGGGAAGAACGAACCCCTCCCCGCTTGTACAAGCGGTACAAGCGCCCAGGACCTCCTCGATACGGGAAAAGAAATGCCGGGAGCAGGAGCTCCAGACATGCCAGAGAACAACCTGCAGCCCCACCCGGAGGCGGACCCTGTGCAACTGCAAGACCCCCCGGAGTTGCCGGAGCCGCATAGAATTTTGCAGAGCAACTTCAAGAATCTCCCACAAGGAGAGCGAAGGTCGCCGGGGAAAAGAGGTAAGCCCATTGTGCTCCTAGCAGCAGACCCAAAACCTTTGAAAGCCACCACTCCCGCTGCGCAATGCTACTATAAAGGAGCTGATGGGAGGGTTATGGACTTACCCCGGTCTACAGTTATGGGAAAAAATATGTTTGAAAATGAAAAGGGCCCCCCCAAGACGTCTACCAGCATTGCGTAGCCCGCCTTGGACATTCCGGATAGCACGAAATCAGCACAGGACCAGAGCGCCGCCTCAGCGAGAGGTTTACCAGCTCGGTCAACCGGAGGGTGGACCGACCTGGACCTTGCTCAGTCCCTGTGCCCCAATCGAAGAGGGGGGGGCGCCAGAATTGCAGAACGACCTGGAGGTCAGTGACACTCGAATCGGGTGCACGCAGGGAAATAGCACCATAGCCACGGCCTCCGGCCTGTACCCCCTAGTGACCATGGTAGGTGAAAAGGAATTAAGCCAGGCACAGGAGGAATTAACAATCGTGACGGAACCCAGCCATCCAGCAAACACCTATACTGAACCCCTATCTTCAGGAGATTTGAGGCCAGGAGAGAGCAAATTAATAGACTTCGAATTCTGTTAATAGAAAGGCCAATGACGTCAACTATAGCCGCCACCAAGGCCTCACTGGTGGCGGCCGTCCCAACCAATGAGCTGTACGACCTCACAGGGGAATTCAGTCCAAGAAAAGATGTGACTAATCTCCACCCAATCAATGAACCTACAAGATCATTAGAGGAGAGTACGACCACAGAGACCAAGGCCGCAGCAATTGGCCAAGCGCCCAATAGCTTGACTCACGATACGGGTGATTGGGTTGATTTGGGGACCCCAGTCTCTGTATCGACCAGAGGAGCAAAAAAGGACTCTAAACTGGGTGCCATCAAACGACAATACATAAAGAAACAAAAAGGAAAAACACAACATCAATTTTACCGGAAACCCAAAACCATCCAGCCGATAGAACAACCCTTAACAAACAGAAAATTCAAGCTGCAAAAGAGACAACCAACCCTCACTCGGCGACAGGAAAAAAATCGGCAGCAGGGGTCCGTACGGTTTTAAAACCACGAATTCCGAACGCCATGTTCACTTTCTTCAAGACGCAACAGAAAAAACGCAAACTGGAAGCAGATGACGAAATCACTGATGCAGAAATCTTGGAAGTGATTGAGGGGTCCTTTCCGGCAATAAAAGCACGAAGAACGGACGCAGCGAACGAACCCACAATCCTGCAGGTCGAAAATGGGCTGTCTGCAGAAGATAAGCGGACAGACATCCCAGGAAACTCGGATCTAAATAAAGCTATCATAGGCGAAAGAAACCAGGCAAATGATGATACCCGTAAAGAAAGGGCATCTCAGATCCCCAAGAAGACAGCAGAAAAAAGTGTGCTGACGGAGCCTATAATCTCGAGCACAATCCCTGAGGAATCAAACAACACACCAGACAACGCGAGGAAGAAGGCTGAGCGACCCAAGACAACGCCGAACACCACCGATACCATGGACCAACAGCAAATGGAGCATGAGGAAGTAAGGCCCTGTCCGATCCCCGACGGTACGGCGACCATCTCCCGGGTGAATAGTCCGAAACAAAGCATAGACCTGCCACCTAGGTTGGCAATACCTTCACAGGCCCGGGGCCAAGAACGGAGAGATCAGGAAGAGGTAGAGGTGCATTCAAGCACAAAGACGCCGCACAGTTTACCATTATGTGATATCTTAAGGAAAGATCAGGTGACCCAGCAAGAGCTCTCAGACAGCTCTGGACACAACTTAAGACCTGAAATTCACGCAAAATGCAGTCCAACCAAAGAGGGTTGGAGACACCAAGAGCCCATTCCTTGCCCAAGGTCACGCTTGAGTGACCAATTGTGGTCAAAAATCCATCTGCACCACATAGAAAGAGGAGAAAGAACAATGAGCCAAAACAAAGATGGAAACTCAGGAAACCAAACAGTACCTAAAACATTGTTAGACTGCTCTGAAGTATTCACAGGAACAGCTGGAGCTTCCACTCTTGATATCTCTGCACAATACCCGGACAAGGGTACTGGTAGAGAGCACCAGAAGACTCCTGTCAAATTCAGAAGACACAGTGAAATTGTGATGGACTCTCAAAGACCATCCCCGAACAAAAAACAGGACATGACGACAATTATGGCGGCATTAACAATCGCCCTCGCACCGTTCTGCAAATTATACGAAACGATAAGCGATTCGGCCAAAGACAATACCACGCTACTGTGCAAAATGCAATCTAAGCTAGACTTCCTGGAAGGTTACATAACAGCCGCAGAAGCAAGATGCAACAAGCAGGGGGCAGCATGGGAAGAAAAATGGTTCAATCTAGAAAACGAAAAAAAAAAACAGCATCAGAATCGGAAAAGAATGCCAAAAAATACATGGACAGAGCATGCCAAACTATGGCTAAGATGGATAATGGAGCTCTGGAACCAATTTTCAGTAAGCAAAAACCAAAAAGCCTGAGTGACCCTCGTGAACTCCAACCTCAGACCTTACCCCCATTGATAAACAACAAAAAAAAGTGGCCTTACGGCTGACGAACGAAAATGCCAGCGGGCACTCAAATAACTCAAAATCAGAGCCCACAGACGCCCAAAAAAAAGAGCAAATAATCAACTTAACTCAAAGCCCCAAAACTCTGAGCCATAAATTTACAGACATGCCAAAAAGCCAACCCTTGACAGAAAAATCGCCAAGAACAGTGACCGAATTTATGAACATAAGCTCATTGATGGACATATCAGTACACCAAGAATCGGATGCTCAAGAAGATGACAACGCGTGCCCAGAGGGACCAACGAAGGAAGCCAATGCGGCCCCAGAGAATAGGAAGGAACCAACCAAAGACAGGATACCAGCCAAACCAACGGCAAAAGCTGAAAAGGAAAAAGCCCAGGCGTGTGACACGACGATCTCCAGTCGTAGCCCAACCCCCGTGAAGCAAAGATCTCAGCATCATCACGAAGAAAAAATAAGAAAAGGATCGGAGTGGACAAAGAGGGAAAACCCACATATACGAAATGCAGAGACAACCAAAAACAGGTCTAGCTCTCTTAAGGACTCGAGAGTGTTTAAATTAGAGCAAACGTCATGCAAAAGTAAATATATGATACTCAACAGGAAAACGGTACTCCAAATATTAAGCAAAATAAATAGTCTACAACACCTAAAATCTGAAGATTTCGTGCTAATAGAACCCTACCACCGACACCAAAAGGCAAAGACATACCTCCATATCCAAGCTAAGGCTCTAAAAGGGGCTCCGGACGAAGCGTATAAGGACCTAAAACAAGCAGGCTTTACCCTGACAGAAATACGCACTCCGAAGACCGACGATAACAAAAAGACTCCAAAGGAGGGATTGCATCATCAATGGCACTATACATCCAGAACAAAAGACCTTTACAATAAAAAAAGGCAACTCCCCAACGATAGTGTGGGGCAGGGAAGCCATCGAGATGATGACTGGGAAAAACGAGACATAAGAAACGAAAAACACAGACGGCCAGAACCCGTATCCAGAGAACACCAAAAGGTTGAACGACCATGTTATGGAGGATCCCCGCATGACAGAAGGGAACGGCGCAGAGCACAAACCCCGCTCCAGTCAAAGATAAGAAGAAACAGAAGAGAACTGGCAGAAGAAGATCACACAACTGGAAAAAAGCAGGAGACAAAGACCGAAGACAGCTCAGAAGCCAGACAACCAAAGGGACCATGGAACTGGTTGAAAAAAACATTAAATCCTCAAAATGAGAAATAGCAACCAACGGGAGATGGGACTAGAGCTATACCCCCTCCGACGAACGACCTACCATCGATACCCAAAAAATTGATCTCAATGGCCTCGTGGAACACAAGAGGTCATAAGCACTTGACGAACCCTGAAAACCAAGATTTGGGGGAGTTTGACATTCTCTGGCTCCAGGAACATTGGTTGACAGAAAAACCATCTTTAGACGGCTTCGAGATAGCCTTCTCTCCGGCTTCAAAAGGCCTGTTTGGTCGGCCTTCCGCAGGGTTACCGATAGCAATAAAGGCGGGCTCAGGAATCTCCATCATAAAAACAATAACCGAATCATACGGCATACTGGCAGTTGCAACGACATGGGCCCAGGAAGACGGAAGAGGTAAGCAAAGTACCAAAGAAAAACTAGCCCTCATAACAATATATTGGAACCCAGAAAAATCATCCACATCAGACTTCTGCAACCAAATCGCTAAAACAATTGACGACATCATTGTCGAGGATCCAGATACACACATAATAATCTGTGGTGAGCTTAATGCAAAGTGCAGCAATGAAATAGAGATTGGGGAGAAGAAGCCAAAAACCCCAGGGGAACACAGGGGAGTGGCATGGATGATGCTGATGAAATCGAGAAACCTACATAATGTGTCAGCACTCAAACCCTGGAATATTAGCACTCCAACATGGGAACGGGGGGATTCCAGTGCAAACATTGACTATTTCTTCATTTCCCACAGTTTAGTGGCGGGCATAGAAGATTACGCAGTAACCAAAACCCAAGAAAGCGATCATAATCTGTTGGCGATAAAATGGAAAACCCGACGATCCCCAAATGTCTATTACAGCCACTCCATCGAATCAAATAACCAACAAACTCGTTTACGTCTGACTACGACAAATATAGAATGTATCACCGAAAAGTACAGAATAGGTAACTTGTCGCAAGGGGACAAGATCCAAAGCCTGGACTATTTACCCTTTCTTCTTCAATACAGGACGAAGATGCCAGGAAAAATCCAGATGGTGCATCAAAATCTCCATACGTTCGACAAACTGGTCGCGGAAAGAAAGAGATCAGTGAGAAAACTGAGGAGACAGATTAAAAATGATAAGTCACCGGTGGCCCGGAACAAATGGAGACAAGAAAATGCAAAATACAAATCCTGGATCCAAACCCACAGATATGAAATGCTCCAGAATGACGCTGAGGAAATGCTCCAGGCATTAAGCTCCAAAAAAAACGGCGACTTCTGGACGCTTATAAAAAAAACAGCTAAGAAGACGATAAATCAAATCGCAAACTCTGTCAGCGAAGACGTGTGGGCTACATTCTTTGAAAACCTGTTTAGGGCTCCTTCACCTCACGCCCCGACAATTGAAAGATCGACCGTATCTACCTGGATTGATCTATCCTTGAAAGACGATATAAAGGGCGCCATCCTTAAATTAAAGAAATCTAGAGCCCCTGGGCTGGATGGCTTGTGCAACATTGACTTAAAACAAAACCCTGACCAATGGACCATCTTTATCAGTACAATCTTCGCCCGGTGTGGTCAGACAAGATCCATTCCACCATCCTGGACCAATGCTGTGGTGGTCCCGATCTTCAAACAAGGAAATAGAGAAGATCCGGGCAACTATAGACCCATTGCCCTCCTGGATATAATAGGTAAAATTTTCGCCACTCTCCTCCTGAACCACTTCCGTAACTGGGCCAAAACCTCCCTGGCACACGACCCTTTTCAAATGGGTTTCCTGAAGAAAGGGAGTACGTCAGTCAACATCTTAATGCTTAATCTGTTAAAAGCAAAGGTCAAGCAGGGCGGACCAACTGTGTTTCTGGCATTTGTAGACCTATCCCAGGCCTTTGACAGAGTGGACAGGCAAATGCTGTGGAGTAAATTGAAAAAATGGCACTGCCCAATGGAATTACTGGACCCCGTGATGGCTCTGCACAGCAACACAAAACTAAGAATTTGCTTAAACAATCAAGGCCTACTGTCATGAGAGATACCAGTAGAGCGAGGAGTGAAGCAGGGTTGCCCACTAGCACCGGCGCTATTCATTGCTTTCTTGGGCGATATGAAAGAATCAGCACAATCAGTGAAAGCGTTTTCACCAAAGCTGGGCAAGGAAAACATATCGCGCGTTCTATACGCTGATGATTTGATATTATTAGACCAGACACAAATCGGCCTTCAACGCCAACTTGCAAACTTGGCGAAATATATGGAACAGAATAACCTGAAAATAAATAAATCTAAAACCAAAATAGTGATCCTGGGAAAAAGCGCAAAGAAGACCAAAGCATGATTCTCTTGGGCACTGGACAAAGTTGAAATTGAAGTGGTGTCTAGCTTCAAATATTTAGGAGTGCATATCGATCACTCACCAAAAGAAGCCACGATGCAAAGTGTGCTATGGGGAAAAGCAAAAAATCTCGCTGCCCAGATGAAAATCATCGACAGAAAATATGGCAAATTCTCCTTAATTCCAGCGATATCTTTTTATAAAGGGAAAGTGGTGCCAACCCTAACGTACGGCATGGGGGCAACTCTAACTATGCCAAATGACATCTGGCGGAAATTAGAGAGCCTGATTTGGAAGACGGTCCTTGGACTGCCAAATGCAACCTTGATGGACATTATTAGAAGAGAATCGGGGCTGCTCTCACTTGAAGCGACTGTGACCCAAAACGCAATGCAATTGCTCAGAAACACCTTAATGCCAGACAGTCCGTCTGTATATAAGATCATAACCGAGGAAATAACAAACCGGCAACTAACTATCCTGAACAAATGGACGGACAGGCTCAGAGAAAAGCTTGTTTTCATTGCTTGCACAGAAGAGGATCTAAAAATGAATCCCGAAAGAGTGAAAGTGAAACTTGAGGTGCAAGACTGGATCGAGACGTTGGCCAAAGCACAAACTAACAAGCTGACTAAAGACCTGCACCCAACTTCAACAAACTGAAGGAACCCATCCCATATTGTACCAAATTCCCTAACCAACAGCTAAGAAAACTATATATGAGAGCGCGTTTCAATCTCCTCCCGACGCGCGAAATCATGGCAATCAGGATGCAATCAAACATCAACACCTGTCGGCTCTGCACGGAATCCTCCGACGCAGAAACACTAAAAAACCTTCTCCTCAACTGCCCGGAGCTAAGAATCGTAAGAGCCACATACCTGTCCAACCTTCGTACAGATTATTTGGGATATCTAGAAGAGGAAGATTCAACATGGTGGAACAGGCTAATGTCAGGGGAGAAAACGAGATGGACCATAGCCACTGTAAAAATCTTAGAGACGGCTTTCCACATGATCACCCTTCGCTCCTCTACAGTAACCACTCACCAAGACCCCGATGAGAGAGGGTGTCCTATAAAGACACCCGAGGCGGAACGCTCTCTAGAATGATGACTGGGTGCATGCTCGGTCGGCCTAAAGTCTGCCTTGTTTGTCTGCCTGCCTTGGCTCAGTCTTCTCTTCCATCGGGTTTTCTCCCTTTTATGTGGCTCTTCTGGAACGAGCAGCAACAGTTTTGTAAAAATTTGCTAAAGCAATTATAGACAAAGTAAATTAAAAAAAAAATATCTAGTTCATCCATCATCTCGTCGATTGTTGTAGAGGCGGGATTCCAGTATAAGGATATAATCATTAATGAGGAATATATTAGTGATGGTATTGCTAGATGAATCCCCAATAAACTAGCAGATTCCCAAACCAATTCCGATTGAGCCTTCAAAGATATATTGACAGCAACCATCAAGCCCCCGGGTGGACGCCCTTGAAGAGATTTCTTTGCAGGTAAAGAAAAGTCAAATATCCAGGCATCAGGAGTGGGTCAGTTTTCATGGATTCTTGTGCTATTATTATCGTCGGTTGATCATTAAGAGATAGCATGGAATGACAATTCATTAAATTTACATATCCACAAGAATTTTAAGAAATTATTTTTATACCTGTTTTTTTGAATGGCTATGTATCAGAAAGAGATATTTCAGGACACAAGATCGCCGAGAGCATAGGTTCCAGCCATGGTAAACCTTTCATATTGGCTACTGATTTCAATATCTCCAGCATATCACATTCTGGACCAGCTTCTAATTGCGTGCCAGATCTACCTACTTCAGTGAACTTTACAACACCCTTATCCAGTGGTTCTAGAATTTCTGTAGCCTCCACCTCAGATTCAAACGTAAGCAGCACAAATCCCTCACTTTTTATCTCGTCACGTCACGGCTAAACCAGATGAATTTCATTATGGCCTCAGAGCTGAGATAACAAACAGCCCTGTGATTGTTTGCTCTTGCCAAAGAGACTCTTATGATATCTTCAGATTTTATCATTCTCAATTGTGTTTTTTTGAGAACATGGAAAATATAAAGGATCGATTAATGCGATTATCCGCCAACTCTTTAACATCCCCCTCAAATCCAATGATATACTGTCTTACAAGTTCAGCTTGTAGAGGCTTGGTTGGATTTATATTTATTGGTGGATCTCTAAGGGTCACTGCTTTCAAAGAAGCACTAGTAGCAACATGAGGAAACTGTAATGACGAAATTCTACTGGTGCTGTTTACATCTGAATTAATCCCACGTGAGAGCTTACTCTTGCTATTGAATGATTCATCATCGCTGTACGAGTGACCCTTGATAGCCTTAATTTCAGATAAGGACCTACTTAGTTCAGGGCCATGAATTGATATATGACTGGGAGCATACGAATTTTCCATAAGATCGACATTATTAGTTTTGTTTATTGTTAGGTTCTCAATGGCGGTGGCCAAAGGTACCACAGCCACTTCAGTTTTTTTTCCATTTACCATTTACGACTACTAAATGCTTATTTTTGTTCGGTGTACAATCACCAGACACCAATGTTTCTGCAAGTTTTACTTTCATTTTATTGCCTATATTATTTCCTGCATCTAATTGTTTTTCTTTACTCAGCATACAATCATTAATTACAGTTGTTCCTAAATTCACAACGTTAGTGCATGCTTCACTATAGGATTTCCTAATGGGTATGTTTAGAGAGGCACTGCCACATGGGTCAAGATATTTCATATGACCTTTTGACGTGCAGCGTCTACCTACAATAGGAAAGTAATTACTTAAGGTGGGTTTTGCAGAAGTTTTAATAATTTAATCAATATCAATCATTTCACTTTCCTTTTCATGAGTTACGTAAACCTCTGGGGTCATTATATGAGTATTTGATTGCGTTACGGATTTACAAGTTTTTGATTTCTGAAAAACTGCTTTTACCAGTTTTGTATTAGTAGGTTTAATAGTTTCCGTCGTAGAATGCACATCCTCCTTCATCAACAGGACATTGCTAATGCCCCCACTTCTCGTTTCCACCAATACATTAGTTGCGGGTTTGTGTGCATCTTGGCTCTCCTTAGACAATTGTTCTAGATCAATATGCTCAATAATATCATCTGCAAAAGCAATCCATTTCAGATGGATATTCCCAACTTTAACAGAAAACAAATTCCCATTTTCCCAATTCTCACCCAAATCAGATAGATATAGGTTAAACAGGGTGGCCGCAGGTTACAACCCTGTTTCAAGCCTATTTCTGTACAGATTGGAACCGTGGTGCCACCTTCCGGTGAAATTCTTATTCTATATGATGTATTCGTGTGGAGCTTTATAATCCAATACAACAAAACAATTGGAATTCGTGTCTTCATCATTTTCTTCCATAACAGATTGCGAAAAACGGTATCAATAGCTGAGCTCATATCAATCATTGCTATATAAACAGGGTTAGAATTCTTTTCTTTTGCTCCGGCAATAATATGTGACATAATGACTGCATTTAGGGTTGTACTCATGTTCTTCCTAAAACCAGTTTGAAATTTTGAGTATAAACCCTTGACCTAAATAACTTTCTCAAGATCTTGTAAAAGAAGAATCGTGAAAATCTTTGCCTCAGTGTCAATTAGTGATACTGGTCGGTAATTCTCTGGCCGAGCTGGATCATCCTTTTTAAATATAGCTACTATGTTTGCAGTTAGCCATGAAGGTGGAACATCTCCAGAATTAATGATAGTTTCAAATTTATTTTTATAATGACAGCCCACAACGCAGGGTCCGCCTTATAAAGACATGGGGGAAGGCCATCTGGCCCTGTAGCTTTTGAATATGTCAGCCTAGAAATTGGGCAAACAATATCATGACAATTCCACTTCAACCTAGGGATATTGTGATACTCCAGAGGAATACTTGGGGCGTGCCAAAAATCGCAAAACAGTTGATATTTAGCCCTTATATATGTTTGCCATGTCTGATCAGAAATACAATTCGGAGAAAACAATGCAACACATTTATTATCGGCTTTCAAAGTGCACCAAATTACGCGAGTATCATGAGACGTGATGGCGCGAATTAATTAACAATTCACCTCGTTGTATCTTGAAATACGGGCAAATCTTAAATTTTGTTTATAAACAGATAGAATTTTGTTCCACCTTGCCTTACTGTCTTCGCCGCCCAAATTGCTTCTCTTCAAATGTCTCAGTGCCCTATTTTTATCCCTTTTCAGTAATTTACAAGTATGATCGTAAAGATGTGTATGTTTCACATTGTTTTGTATTTTACAAAACCTTGCAAGTGCAATAGTAACCATTTCAGAACATTGCGTGCCAGATATTTTTCCAAAATCTCTCCCTTCTCGTCTGAGCCTCTCCATTTCTAAGGATATATATTTTGTAACATAGTTGCACATCCCTTGATTCCATCTAATGGAATGCTGAAATCGATTGGTTTCCACCACTGCCAATGTTATATTTGGCCTAAGCTTTTGACATTTCAAATTTGAAAATGTGGAATGTTGTGCATGATCGGCGATGTCTATCTGGCCTATATCTATCGGTGCCATATGCATGATAAGATTGTGAGAAACATATATAAAATCTATCGTAGAGTTCTTCGTGCCTCGTGCCCACGTTACTTTAGTTTTCATGTCATTTGTGGTCATTAAATCCATATCCCAATCAGTGAGGAGTTCTCTAAACTTAGCTCCTCTAGTATATGAAAGAGTTGGGGACTTGGATATGTGGCTCTCAGTCACATCTCTGCAATCACAATTAAAGTCACCGCTTATAATCATTTTGCATGTCTGATATCTGGCAGATATTTATACTAAACACATATCCAGCCTGTGCGACACGCTGAGGAAGAGGAGGAGTTTCCCTTCAAAACACCCAGCTACGCGGAGCGTAGCGGAGTGTTGCGAGTGTTTCCTGTGTGGAGGAGACCGAGTCCAGCCTGCTGTGCGACACGCTGAGGAAGAGGAGGAGTTTCCCTTCAAAACACCCAGCTACGCGGAGCGGAGCATAGCTGAGTGTTGCGAGTGTTTCCTGTGTTCCCGTGTGGTCCCGGGTGGACTGGGGCAAGGGGGTTTGGCGGGAAGAAAGAACCCCTCCCCACTTGTACAAGCGGTACAAGCGCCCAGGACCTCCTCGATACGGGAAAAAAAATGCCGGGAGCAGGAGCTCCAGACGTGCCAGAGAACAACCTGCAGCCCCACCCGGAGGCGGACCCTGTGCAACTGCAAGACCCCCCGGAGTTGCCGGAGCCGCATAGAATTTTGCAGAGCAACTTCAAGAATCTCCCACAAGGAGAGCGAAGGTCGCCGGGGAAAAGAGGTAAGCCCATTGTGCTCCTAGCAGCAGACCCAAAACCTTTGAAAGCCACCACTCCCACTGCGCAATGCTACTATAAAGGAGCTGATGGGAGGGTTATGGACTTACCCCGGTCTACAGTTATGGAAAAAAATATGTTTGAAAATGAAAAGGCCCCCCGAAGACGTCTACCAGCATTGCGTAGCCCGCCTTGGACATTCCGGATAGCACGAAATCAGCACAGGACCAGAGCGCCGCCTCAGCGAGAGGTTTACCAGCTCGGTCAACCAGAGGGTGGACCGACCTGGACCTTGCTCAGTCCCTGTGCCCCAATCGAAGAGGGGGGGCGCCAGAATTGCAGAACGACCTGGAGGTCAGTGACACTCGAATCGGGTGCACGCAGGGAAATAGCCCCATAGCCACGGCCTCCGGCCTGTACCCCCTAGTGACCATGGTAGGTGAAAAGGAATTAAGCCAGGCACAGGAGGAATTAACAATCGTGACGGAACCCAGCCATCCAGCAAACACCTATACTGAACCCCTATCTTCAGGAGATTTGAGGCCAGGAGAGAGCAAATTAATAGACTTCGAATTCTGTTAATAGAAAGGCCAATGACGTCAACCATAGCCGCCACCAAGGCCTCACTGGTGGCGGCCGTCCCAACCAATGAGCTGTACGACCTCACAGGGGAATTCAGTCCAAGAAAAGATGTGACTAATCTCCACCCAATCAATGAACCTACAAGATCATTAGAGGAGAGTACGACCACAGAGACCAAGGCCGCAGCAATTGGCCAAGCGCCCAATAGCTTGACTCACGATACGGGTGATTGGGTTGATTTGGGGACCCCAGTCTCTGTATCGACCACAGGAGCAAAAAAGGACTCTAAACTGGGTGCCATCAAACGACAATACATAAAGAAACAAAAAAGAAAAACAACAACATCAATTTTACCGGAAACCCAAAACCATCCAGCCGATAGAACAACCCTTAACAAACAGAAAATTCAAGCTGCAAAAGAGACAACCAACCCTCACTCGGCGACAGGAAAAAAATCGGCAGCAGGGGCCCGTACGGTTTTAAAACCACGAATTCCGAACGCCATGTTCACTTTCTTCAAGACGCAACAGAAAAAACGCAAACTGGAAGCAGATGACGAAATCACTGATGCAGAAATCTTGGAAGTGATTGAGGGGTCCTTTCCGGCAATAAAAGCACGAAGAACGGACGCAGCGAACGAACCCACAATCCTGCAGGTCGAAAATGGGCTGTCTGCAGAAGATAAGCGGACAGACATCCCAGGAAACTCGGATCTAAATAAAGCTATCATAGGCGAAAGAAACCAGGCAAATGATGATACCCGTAAAGAAAGGGCATCTCAGATCCCCAAGAAGACAGCAGAAAAGGAGGAGCATGAGGAAGTAAGGCCCTGTCCAATCCCTGACGGTACGGCGACCATCTCCCCGGTGAATAGTCCGAAACAAAGCATAGACCTGCCACCTAGGTTGGCAATACCTTCACAGGCCGGGGGCCAAGAACGGAGAGATCAGGAAGAGGTAGAGGTGCATTCAAGCACAAAGACGCCGCACAGTTTACCATTATGTGATATCTTAAGGAAAGATCAGGTGACCCAGCAAGAGCTCTCAGACAGCTCTGGACACAACTTAAGACCTGAAATTCACGCAAAATGCAGTCCAACCAAAGAGGGTTGGAGACACCAAGAGCGCATTCCTGGCCCAAGGTCACGCTTGAGTGACCAATTGTGGTCAAAAATCCATCTGCACCACATAGAAAGAGGAGAAAGAACAATGAGCCAAAACAAAGATGGAAACTCAGGAAACCAAACAGTCCCTAAAACATTGTTAGACTGCTCTGAAGTATTCACAGGAACAGCTGGAGCTTCCACTCTTGATATCTCTGCACAATACCCGGACAAGGGTACTGGTAGAGAGCACCAGAAGACGCCTGTCAAATTCAGAAGACACAGTGAAATTGTGATGGACTCTCAAAGACCATCCCCGAACAAAAAACAGGACATGACGACAATTATGGCGGCATTAACAATCGCCCTCGCACCGTTCTGCAAATTATACGAAACGATAAGCGATTCGGCCAAAGACAATACCACGCTATTGTGCAAAATGCAATCTAAGCTAGACTTCCTGGAAGGTTACATAACAGCCGCAGAAGCAAGATGCAACAAGCAGGGGGCAGCATGGGAAGAAAAATGGTTCAATCTAGAAAACGAAAAAAAAAACCAGCATCAGAATCGGAAAAGAATGCCAAAAAATACATGGGCAGAGCATGCCAAACTATGGCGAAGATGGATAATGGAGCTCTGGAACCAATTTTCAGTAAGCAAAAACCAAAAAGCCTGAGTGACCCTCGTGAACTCCAACCTCAGACCTTACCCCCATTGATAAACAACAAAAAAAAGTGGCCTTACGGCTGACGAACGAAAATGCCAGCGGGCACTCAAATAACTCAAAATCAGAGCCCGCAGACGCCCAAAAAAAAGAGCAAATAATCAACTTAACTCAAAGCCCCAAAACTCTGAGCCATAAATTTACAGACATGCCAAAAAGCCAACCCTTGACAGAAAAATCGCCAAGAACAGTGACCGAATTTATGAACATAAGCTCATTGATGGACATATCAGTACACCAAGAATCGGATGCTCAAGAAGATGACAACGCGTGCCCAGAGGGACCAACTAAGGAAGCCAATGCGGCCCCAGAGAATAGGAAGGAACCAACCAAAGACAGGATACCAGCCAAACCAACGGCAAAAGCTGAAAAGGAAAAAGCCCAGGCGTGTGACACGACGATCTCCAGTCGTAGCCCAACCCCCGTGAAGCAAAGATCTCAGCATCATCACGAAGAAAAAATAAGAAAAGGATCAGAGTGGACAAAGAGGGAAAACCCACATATACGAAATGCAGAGACAACCAAAAACAGGTCTAGCTCTCTTAAGGACTCGAGAGTGTTTAAATTAGAGCAAACGTCATGCAAAAGTAAATATATGATACTCAACAGGAAAACGGTACTCCAAATATTAAGCAAAATAAATAGTCTACAACACCTAAAATCTGAAGATTTCGTGCTAATAGAACCGTACCACCGACACCAAAAGGCAAAGACATACCTCCAGATCCAAGCTAAGGCTCTAAAAGGGGCTCCGGACGAAGCGTATAAGGACCTAAAACAAGCAGGCTTTACCCTGACAGAAATACGCACTCCGAAGACCGACGATAACCCCGAAGACTCCAAAGGAGGGATTGCATCATCAATGGCACTATACATCCAGAACAAAAGACCTTTACAATAAAAAAAGGCAACTCCCCAACGATAGTGTGGGGCAGGGAAGCCATCGAGATGATGACTGGGAAAAACGAGACATAAGAAACGAAAAACACAGACGGCCAGAACCCGTATCCAGAGAACACCAAAAGGTTGAACGACCATGTTATGGAGGATCTCCGCATGACAGAAGGGAACGGCGCAGAGCACAAACCCCGCTCCAGTCAAAGATAAGAAGAAACAGAAGAGAACTGGCAGAAGAAGATCACACAACTGGAAAAAAGCAGGAGACAAAGACCGAAGACAGCTCAGAAGCCAGACAACCAAAGGGACCATGGAACTGGTTGAAAAAAACATTAAATCCTCAAAATGAGAAATAGCAACCAACGGGAGATGGGACTAGAGCTATACCCCCTCCGACGAACGACCTACCATTGATACCCAAGAAATTGATCTCAATGGCCTCGTGGAACACAAGAGGTCATAAGCACTTGACGAACCCTGAAAACCAAGATTTGGGGGAGTTTGACATTCTCTGGCTCCAGGAACATTGGTTGACAGAAAAACCATCTTTAGAGGGCTTCGAGATAGCCTTCTCTCCGGCTTCAAAAGGCCTGTTTGGTCGGCCTTCCGCAGGGTTACCGATAGCAATAAAGGCGGGCTCAGGAATCTCCATCATAAAAACAATCACCGAATCATACGGCATACTGGCAGTTGCAACGACATGGGCCCAGGAAGACGGAAGAGGTAAGCAAAGTACCAAAGAAAAACTAGCCCTCATAACAATATATTGGAACCCAGAAAAATCATCCACATCAGACTTCTGCAACCAAATCGCTAAAACAATTGACGACATCATTGTCGAGGATCCAGATACACACGTAATAATCTGTGGTGACCTCAATGCAAAGTGCAGCAATTAAATAGAGATTGGGGAGAAGAAGCCAAAAACCCCAGGGGAACACAGGGGAGTGGCATGGATGAGGCTGATGAAATCGAGAAACCTACATAATGTGTCAGCACTCAAACCCTGGAATATTAGCACTCCAACATGGGAACGGGGGGATTCCAGTGCAAACATTGACTATTTCTTCATTTCCCACAGTTTAGTGGCGGGCATAGAAGATTACGCAGTAACCAAAACCCAAGAAAGCGATCATAATCTGTTGGCGATAAAATGGAAAACCCGACGATCCCCAAATGTCTATTACAGCCACTCCATCGAATCAAATAACCAACAAACTCGTTTACGTCCGACTACGACAAATATAGAATCTATCACCGAAAAGTACAGAATAGGTAACTTGTCGCAAGGGGACAAGATCCAAAGCCCGGACTATTTACCCTTTCTTCTTCAATACAGGACGAAGATGCCAGGAAAAATCCAAATGGTGCATCAAAATCTCCATACGTTCGACAAACTGGTCGCGGAAAGAAAGAGATCAGTGAGAAAACTGAGGAGACAGATTAAAAATGATAAGTCACCGGTGGCCCGGAACAAATGGAGACAAGAAAATGCAAAATACAAATCCTGGATCCAAACCCACAGATATGAAATGCTCCAGAATGACGCTGAGGAAATGGTCCAGGCATTAAGCTCCAAAAAAAAACGGCGACTTCTGGACGCTTATAAAAAAAACAGCTAAGAAGACGATAAATCAAATCGCAAACTCAGTCAGCGAAGACGTGTGGGCTACATTCTTTGAAAACCTGTTTAGGGATCCTTCACCTCACGCCCCGACAATTGAAAGATCGACCGTATCTACCTGGATTGATCTATCCTTGAAAGACGATATAAAGGGCGCCATCCTTAAATTAAAGAAATCTAGAGCCCCTGGGCTGGATGGCTTGTGCAACATTGACTTAAAACAAAACCCTGACCAATGGACCATCTTTATCAGTACAATCCTCGCCCGGTGTGGTCAGACAAGATCCATTCCACCATCCTGGACCAATGCTGTGGTGGTCCCGATCTTCAAACAAGGAAATAGAGAAGATCCGGGCAACTATAGACCCATTGCCCTCCTGGATATAATAGGTAAAATTTTCGCCACTCTCCTCCTGATCCACTTCCGTAACTGGGCCAGAACCTCCCTGGCACACGACCCTTTTCAAATGGGTTTCCTGAAGAAAGGGAGTACGTCAGTCAACATCTTAATGCTTAATCTGTTAAAAGCAAAGGTCAAGCAGGGCGCACCAACTGTGTTTCTGGCATTTGTAGACCTATCCCAGGCCTTTGACAGAGTGGACAGGCAAATGCTGTGGAGTAAATTGAAAAAATGGCACTGCCCAATGGAATTACTGGACCCCGTGATGGCTCTGCACAGCAACACGAAACTAAGAATTTGCTTAAACAATCAAGGCCTACTGTCACGAGAGATACCAGTAGAGCGAGGAGTGAAGCAGGGTTGCCCACTAGCACCGGCGCTATTCATTGCTTTCTTGGGGGATATGAAAGAATCAGCACAATCAGTGAAAGCGTTTTCACCAAACCTGGGCAAGGAAAACATATCGCGCCTTCTATACGCTGATGATTTGATATTATTAGACCAGACACAAATCGGCCTTCAACGCCAACTTGCAAACTTGGCGAAATATATGGAACAGAATAACCTGAAAATAAATAAATCTAAAACCAAAATAGTGATCCTGGGAAAAAGCGCAAAGAAGACCAAAGCATGATTCTCTTGGGCACTGGACAAAGTTGAAATTGAAGTGGTGTCTAGCTTCAAATATTTAGGAGTGCATATCGATCACTCAGCAAAAGAAGCCACGATGCAAAGTGTGCTATGGGGAAAAGCAAAAAATCTCGCTGCCCAGATGAAAATCATCGACAGAAAATATGGCAAATTCTCCTTAATTCCAGCGATATCTTTTTATAAAGAGAAAGTGGTGCCAACCCTAACGTACGGCATGGGGGCAACTCTAACTATGCCAAATGACATCTGGCGGAAATTAGAGAGCCTGATTTGGAAGACGGTCCTTGGACTGCCAAATGCAACCTTGATGGACATTATTAGAAGAGAATCGGGGCTGCTCTCACTTGAAGCGACTGTGACCCAAAACGCAATGCAATTGCTCAGAAACACCTTAATGCCAGACAGTCCGTCTGTATATAAGATCATAACCGAGGAAATAACAAACCGGCAACTAACTATCCTGAACAAATGGACGGACAGGCTCAGAGAAAAGCTTGTTGTCATTGCTTGCACAGAAGAGGATCTAAAAACGAATCCCGAAAGAGTGAAAGTGAAACTTGAGGTGCAAGACTGGATCGAGACGTTGGCCAAAGCACAAACTAACAAGCTGACTAAAGACCTGCACCCAACTTCAACAAACTGAAGGAACCCATCCCATATTGTACCAAATTCCCTAACCAACAGCTAAGAAAACTATATATGAGAGCGCGTTTCAATCTCCTCCCGACGCGCGAAATCATGGCAATCAGGATGCAATCAAACATCAACACCTGTCGGCTCTGCACGGAATCCTCCGACGGAGAAACAATAAAACACCTTCTCCTCAACTGCCCGGAGCTAAGAATCGTAAGAGCCACATACCTGTCCAACCTTCGTACAGATTATTTGGGATATCTAGAAGAGGAAGATTCAACATGGTGGAACAGGCTAATGTCAGGGGAGAAAATGAGATGGACCATAGCCACTGTAAAAATCTTAGAGACGGCTTTCCACATGATCACCCTTCGCTCCTCTACAGTAACCACTCACCAAGACCCCGATGAGAGAGGGTGTCCTATAAAGACACCCGAGGCGGAACGCTCTCTAGAATGATGACTGGGTGCATGCTCGGTCGACCCAAAGTCTGCCTTGTTTGTCTGCCTGCCTTGGCTCAGTCTTCTCTTCCATCGGGTTTTCTCCCTTTTATGTGGCTCTTCTGGAACGAGCAGCAACAGTTTTGTAAAAATTTGCTAAAGCAATTATAAACAAAGTAAATTAAAAAAAAATATCTAGTTCATCCATCATCTCGTCGATTGTTGTAGAGGCGGGATTCCAGTATAAGGATATAATCATTAATGAGGAATATATTAGTGATGGTATTGCTAGATGAATCCCCAATAAACTAGCAGATTCCCAAACCAATTCCGATTGAGCCTTCAAAGATATATTGACAGCAACCATCAAGCCCCCGGGTGGACGCCCTTGAAGAGATTTCTTTGCAGGTAAAGAAAAGTCAAATATCCAGGCATCAGGAGTGGGTCAGTTTTCATGGATTCTTGTGCTATTATTATCGTCGGTTGATCATTAAGAGATAGCATGGAATGACAATTCATTAAATTTACATATCCACAAGAATTTTAAGAAATTATTTTTATACCTGTTTTTTTGAATGGCTATGTATCAGAAAGAGATATTTCAGGACACAAGGTCGCCGAGAGCATAGGTTCCAGCTATGGTAAACCTTTCATATTGGCTACTGATTTCAATATCTCCAGCATATCACATTCTGGAACAGCTTCTAATAGCGTGCCAGATCTACCTACTTCAGTGAACTTTACAGCACCCTTATCCAGTGGTTCTAGAATTTCTGTAGCCTCCACCTCAGATTCAAACGTAAGCAGCACAAATCCCTCACTTTTTATCTCGTCACGGCTAAACCAGATGAATTTCATTATGGACACAGAGCTGAGATAACAAACAGCCCTGTGATTGTTTGCTCTTGCCAAAGAGACTCTTATGATATCTTTAGATTTTATCATTCTCAATTGTGGTATTTTTGAGAACATGGAAAATATAAAGGATCGATTAATGCGATTATCCGCCAACTCTTTAACATCCCCCTCAAATCCAATGATATACTGTCTTACAAGTTCAGCTTGTAGAGGCTTGGTTGGATTTATATTTATTGGTGGATCTCTAAGGGTCACTGCTTTCAAAGAAGCACTAGTAGCAACATGAGGAAACTGTAATGACGAAATTCTACTGGTGCTGTTTACATCTGAATTAATCCCAAGTGAGAGCTTACTCTTGCTATTGAATGATTCATCATCGCTGTGCGAGTGACCCTTGATAGCCTTAATTTCAGATAAGGACCTACTTAGTTCAGGGCCATGAATTGATATATGACTGGGAGCATACGAATTTTCCATAAGATCGACATTATTAGTTTTGTTTATTGTTAGGTTCTCAATGGCGGTGGCCAAAGGTACCACAGCCACTTCAGTTTTTTTTCCATTTACCATTTACGACTACTAAATGCTTATTTTTGTTCGGTGTACAATCACCAGACACCAATGTTTCTGCAAGTGTTACTTTCATTTTATTGCCTATATTATTTCCTGCATCTAATTGTTTTTCTTTACTCAGCATACAATCATTAATTACAGTTGTTCCTAAATTCACAACGTTAGTGCATGCTTCACTATAGGATTTCCTAATGGGTATGTTTAGAGAGGCACTGCCACATGGGTCAAGATATTTCATATGACCTTTTGACGTGCAGCGTCTACCTACAATAGGAAAGTAATTACTTAAGGTGGGTTTTGCAGAAGTTTTAATAATTTAATCAATATCAATCATTTCACTTTCCTTTTCATGAGTTACGTAAACCTCTGGGGTCATTATATGAGTATTTGATTGCGTTACGGATTTACAAGTTTTTGATTTCTGATAAACTGCTTTTACCAGTTTTGTATTAGTAGGTTTAATAGTTTCCGTCGTAGAATGCACATCCTCCTTCATCAACAGGACATTGCTAATGCCCCCACTTCTCGTTTCCACCAATACATTAGTTGCGGGTTTGTGTGCATCTTGGCTCTCCTTAGACAATTGTTCTAGATCAATATGCTCAATAATATCATCTGCAAAAGCAATCCATTTCAGATGGATATTCCCAACTTTAACAGAAAACAAATTCCCATTTTCCCAATTCTCGCCCAAATCAGATAGATATAGGTTAAACAGGGTGGCCGCAGGTTACAACCCTGTTTCAAGCCTATTTCTGTACAGATTGGAACCGTGGTGCCACCTTCCGGTGAAATTCTTATTCTATATGATGTATTCGTGTGGAGCTTTATAATCCAATACAACAAAACAATTGGAATTCGTGTCTTCATCATTTTCTTCCATAACAGATTGCGAAAAACGGTATCAATAGCTGAGCTCATATCAATCATTGCTATATAAACAGGGTTAGAATTCTTTTCTTTTGCTCCGGCAATAATATGTGACATAATGACTGCATTTAGGGTTGTACTCATGTTCTTCCTAAAACCAGTTTGAAATTTTGAGTATAAACCCTTGACCTCAATAACTTTCTCAAGATCTTGTAAAAGAAGAATCGTGAAAATCTTTGCCTCAGTGTCAATTAGTGATACTGGTCGGTAATTCTCTGGCCGAGCTGGATCATCCTTTTTAAATATAGCTACTATGTTTGCAGTTAGCCATGAAGGTGGAACATCTCCAGAATTAATGATAGTTTCAAATTTATTTTTATAATGACAGCCCACAACGCAGGGTCCGCCTTATAAAGACATGGGGGAAGGCCATCTGGCCCTGTAGCTTTTGAATATGTCAGCCTAGAAATTGGGCAAACAATATCATGACAATTCCACTTCAACCTAGGGATATTGTGATACTCCAGAGGAATACTTGGGGCGTGCCAAAAATCGCAAAACAGTTGATATTTAGCCCTTATATATGTTTGCCATGTCTGATCAGAAATACAATTCAGAGAAAACAATGCAACACATTTATTATCGGCTTTCAAAGTGCACCAAATTACGCGAGTATCATGAGACGTGATGGCGCGAATTAATTAACAATTCACCTCGTTATATCTTGAAATACGGGCACATCTTAAATTTTGTTTATAAACAGATAGAATTTTGTTCCACCTTGCCTTACTGTCTTCGCCGCCCAAATTGCTTCTCTTCAAATGTCTCAGTGCCCTATTTTTATCCCTTTTCAGTAATTTACAAGTATGATCGTAAAGATGTGTATGTTTCACATTGTTTTGTATTTTACAAAACCTTGCAAGTGCAATAGTAACCATTTCAGAACATTGCGTGCCAGATATTTTTCCAAAATCTCTCCCTTCTCGTCTGAGCCTCTCCATTTCTAAGGATATATATTTTGTAACATAGTTGCACATCCCTTGATTCCATCTAATGGAATGCTGAAATCGATTGGTTTCCACCACTGCCAATGTTATATTTGGCCTAAGCTTTTGACATTTCAAATTTGAAAATGTGGAATGTTGTGCATGATCGGCGATGTCTATCTGGCCTATATCTATCGGTGCCATATGCATGATAAGATTGTGAGAAACATATATAAAATCTATCGTAGAGTTCTTCGTGCCTCGTGCCCACGTTACTTTAGTTTTCATGTCATTTGTGGTCATTAAATCCATATCCGAATCAGTGAGGAGTTCTCTAAACTTAGCTCCTCTAGTATGTGAAAGAGTTGGGGACTTGGATATGTGGCTCTCAGTCACATCTCTGCAATCACAATTAAAGTCACCGCTTATAATCATTTTGCATGTCTGATATCTGGCAGATATATATACTAAACACATATCCAGCCTGTGCGACACGCTGAGGAAGAGGAGGAGTTTCCCTTCAAAACACCCAGCTACGCGGAGCGTAGCGGAGTGTTGCGAGTGTTTCCTGTGTGGAGGAGACCGAGTCCAGCCTGCTGTGCGACACGCTGAGGAAGAGGAGGAGTTTCCCTTCAAAACACCCAGCTACGCGGAGCGGATCGTAGCTGAGTGTTGCGAGTGTTTCCTGTGTTCCCGTGTGGTCCCGGGTGGACTGGGGCAAGGGGGTTTGGCGGGAAGAAAGAACCCCTCCCCGCTTGTACAAGCGGTACAAGCGCCCAGGACCTCCTCGATACGGGAAAAGAAATGCCGGGAGCAGGAGCTCCAGACGTGCCAGAGAACAACCTGCAGCCCCACCCGGAGGCGGACCCTGTGCAACTGCAAGACCCCCCGGAGTTGCCGGAGCCGCATAGAATTTTGCAGAGCAACTTCAAGAATCTCCCACAAGGAGAGCGAAGGTCGCCGGGGAAAAGAGGTAAGCCCATTGTGCTCCTAGCAGCAGACCCAAAACCTTTGAAAGCCACCACTCCCGCTGCGCAATGCTTCTATAAAGGAGCTGATGGGAGGGTTATGGACTTACCCCGGTCTACAGTTATGGGAAAAAATATGTTTGAAAATGAAAAGGGCCCCCCCAAGACGTCTACCAGCATTGCGTATCCCGCCTTGGACATTCCGGATTGCACGAAATCAGCACAGGACCAGAGCGCCGCCTCAGCGAGAGGTTTACCAGCTCGGTCAACCGGAGGGTGGACCGACCTGGACCTTGCTCAGTCCCTGTGCCCCAATCGAAGAGGGGGGGCGCCAGAATTGCAGAACGACCTGGAGGTCAGAGACACTCGAATCGGGGGCACGCAGGGAAATAGCCCCATAGCCACGGCCTCCGGCCTGTACCCCCTAGTGACCATGGTAGGTGAAAAGGAATTAAGCCAGGCACAGGAGGAATTAACAATCGTGACGGAACCCAGCCATCCAGCAAACACCTATACTGAACCCCTATCTTCAGGAGATTTGAGGCCAGGAGAGAGCAAATTAATAGACTTCGAATTCTGTTAATAGAAAGGCCAATGACTTCAACTATAGCCGCCACCAAGGCCTCACTGGTGGCGGCCGTCCCAACCAATGAGCTGTACGACCTCACAGGGGAATTCAGTCCAAGAAAAGATGTGACTAATCTCCACCCAATCAATGAACCTACAAGATCATTAGAGGAGAGTACGACCACAGAGACCAAGGCCGCAGCAATTGGCCAAGCGCCCAATAGCTTGACTCACGATACGGGTGATTGGGTTGATTTGGGGACCCCAGTCTCTGTATCGACCACAGGAGCAAAAAAGGACTCTAAACTGGGTGCCATCAAACGACAATACATAAAGAAACAAAAAGGAAAAACAACAACATCAATTTTACCGGAAACCCAAAACCATCCAGCCGATAGAACAACCCTTAACAAACAGAAAATTCAAGCTGCAAAAGAGACAACCAACCCTCACTCGGCGACAGGAAAAAAATCGGCAGCAGGGGCCCGTACGGTTTTAAAACCACGAATTCCGAACGCCATGTTCACTTTCTTCAAGACGCAACAGAAAAAACGCAAACTGGAAGCAGATGACGAAATCACTGATGCAGAAATCTTGGAAGTGATTGAGGGGTCCTTTCCGGCAATAAAAGCACGAAGAACGGACGCAGCGAACAAACCCACAATCCTGCAGGTCGAAAATGGGCTGTCTGCAGAAGATAAGCAGACAGACATCCCAGGAAACTCGGATCTAAGTAAAGCTATCATAGGCGAAAGAAACCAGGCAAATGATGATACCCGTAAAGAAAGGGCATCTCAGATCCCCAAGAAGACAGCAGAAAAAAGTGTGCTGACGGAGCCTATAATCTCGAGCACAATCCCTGAGGAATCAAACAACACACCAGACAACGCGAGGAAGAAGGCTGAGCGACCCAAGACAACGCCGAACACCACCGATACCATGGACCAACAGCAAATGGAGCATGAGGAAGTAAGGCCCTGTCCGATCCCCGACGGTACGGCGACCATCTCCCCGGTGAATAGTCCGAAACAAAGCATAGACCTGCCACCTAGGTCGGCAATACCTTCACAGGCCGGGGGCCAAGAACGGAGAGATCAGGAAGAGGTAGAGGTGCAATCAAGCACAAAGACGCCGCACAGTTTACCATTATGTGATATCGTAAGGAAAGATCAGGTGACCCAGCAAGAGCTCTCAGACAGCTCTGGACACAACTTAAGACCTGAAATTCACGCAAAATGCAGTCCAACCAAAGAGGGTTGGAGACACCAAGAGCGCATTCCTGGCCCAAGGTCACGCTTGAGTGACCAATTGTGGTCAAAAATCCATCTGCACCACATAGAAAGAGGAGAAAGAACAACGAGCCAAAACAAAGATGGAAACTCAGGAAACCAAACAGTACCTAAAACATTGTTAGACTGCTCTGAAGTATTCACAGGAACAGCTGGAGCTTCCACTCTTGATATCTCTGCACAATACCCGGACAAGGGTACTGGTAGAGAGCACCAGAAGACGCCTGTCAAATTCAGAAGACACAGTGAAATTGTGATGGACTCTCAAAGACCATCCCCGAACAAAAAACAGGACATGACGACAATTATGGCGGCATTAACAATCGCCCTCGCACCGTTCTGCAAATTATACGAAACGATAAGCGATTCGGCCAAAGACAATACCACGCTACTGTGCAAAATGCAATCTAAGCTAGACTTCCTGGAAGGTTACATAACAGCCGCAGAAGCAAGATGCAACAAGCAGGGGGCAGCATGGGAAGAAAAATGGTTCAATCTAGAAAACGAAAAAAAAAAACAGCATCAGAATCGGAAAAGAATGCCAGAAAATACATGGGCAGAGCATGCCAAACTATGGCGAAGATGGATAATGGAGCTCTGGAACCAATTTTCAGTAAGCAAAAACCAAAAAGCCTGAGTGACCCTCGTGAACTCCAACCTCAGACCTTACCCCCATTGATAAACAACAAAAAAAAGTGGCCTTACGGCTGACAAACGAAAATGCCAGCGGGCACTCAAATAACTCAAAATCAGAGCCCGCAGACGCCAAAAAAAAAGAGCAAATAATCAACTTAACTCAAAGCCCCAAAACTCCGAGCCATAAATTTACAGACATGCCAAAAAGCCAACCCTTGACAGAAAAATCGCCAAGAACAGTGACCGAATTTATGAACATAAGCTCATTGATGGACATATCAGTACACCAAGAATCGGATGCTCAAGAAGATGACAACGCGTGCCCAGAGGGACCAACGAAGGAAGCCAATGCGGCCCCAGAGAATAGGAAGGAACCAACCAAAGACAGGATACCAGCCAAACCAACGGCAAAAGCTGAAAAGGAAAAAGCCCAGGCGTGTGACACGACGATCTCCAGCCGTAGCCCAACCCCCGTGAAGCAAAGATCTCAGCATCATCACGAAGAAAAAATAAGAAAAGGATCGGAGTGGACAAAGTGGGAAAACCCACATATACGAAATGCAGAGACAACCAAAAACAGGTCTAGCTCTCTTAAGGACTCGAGAGTGTTTAAATTAGAGCAAACGTCATGCAAAAGTAAATATATGATACTCAACAGGAAAACGGTACTCCAAATATTAAGCAAAATAAATAGTCTACAACACCTAAAATCTGAAGATTTCGTGCTAATAGAACCCTACCACCGACACCAAAAGGCAAAGACATACCTCCATATCCAAGGTAAGGCTCTAAAAGGGGCTCCGGACGAAGCGTATAAGGACCTAAAACAAGCAGGCTTTACCCTGACAGAAATACGCACTCCGAAGACCGACGATAACCCGAAGACTCCAAAGGAGGGATTGCATCATCAATGGCACTATACATCCAGAACAAAAGACCTTTACAATAAAAAAAGGCAACTCCCCAACGATAGTGTGGGGCAGGGAAGCCATCGAGATGATGACTGGGAAAAACGAGACATAAGAAACGAAAAACACAGACGGCCAGAACCCGTATCCAGAGAACACCAAAAGGTTGAACGACCATGTTATGGAGGATCCCCGCATGACAGAAGGGAACGGCGCAGAGCACAAACCCCGCTCCAGTCAAAGATAAGAAGAAACAGAAGAGAACTGGCAGAAGAAGATCACACAACTGGAAAAAAGCAGGAGACAAAGACCGAAGACAGCTCAGAAGCCAGACAACCAAAGGGACCATGGAACTGGTTGAAAAAAACATTAAATCCTCAAAATGAGAAATAGCAACCAACGGGAGATGGGACTAGAGCTATACCCCCTCCGACGAACGACCTACCATCGATACCCAAAAAATTGATCTCAATGGCCTCGTGGAACACAAGAGGTCATAAGCACTTGACGAACCCTGAAAACCAAGATTTGGGGGAGTTTGACATTCTCTGGCACCAGGAACATTGGTTGACAGAAAAACCATCTTTAGACGGCTTCGAGATAGCCTTCTCTCCGGCTTCAAAAGGCCTGTTTGGTCGGCCTTCCGCAGGGTTACCGATAGCAATAAAGGCGGGCTCAGGAATCTCCATCATAAAAACAATAACCGAATCATACGGCATACTGGCAGTTGCAACGACATGGGCCCAGGAAGACGGAAGAGGTAAGCAAAGTACCAAAGAAAAACTAGCCCTCATAACAATATATTGGAACCCAGAAAAATCATCCACATCAGACTTCTGCAACCAAATCGCTAAAACAATTGACGACATCATTGTCGAGGATCCAGATACACACATAATAATCTGTGGTGACCTTAATGCAAAGTGCAGCAATGAAATAGAGATTGGGGAGAAGAAGCCAAAAACCCCAGGGGAACACAGGGGAGTGGCATGGATGATGCTGATGAAATCGAGAAACCTACATAATGTGTCAGCACTCAAACCCTGGAATATTAGCACTCCAACATGGGAACGGGGGGATTCCAGTGCAAACATTGACTATTTCTTCATTTCCCACAGTTTAGTGGCGGGCATAGAAGATTACGCAGTAACCAAAACCCAAGAAAGCGATCATAATCTGTTGGCGATAAAATGGAAAACCCGACGATCCCCAAATGTCTATTACAGCCACTCCATCGAATCAAATAACCAACAAACTCGTTTAGGTCTGACTACGACAAATATAGAATGTATCACCGAAAAGTACAGAATAGGTAACTTGTCGCAGGGGGACAAGATCCAAAGCCCGGACTATTTACCCTTTCTTCTTCAATACAGGACGAAGATGCCAGGAAAAATCCAAATGGTGCATCAAAATCTCCATACGTTCGACAAACTGGTCGCGGAAAGAAAGAGATCAGTGAGAAAACTGAGGAGACAGATTAAAAATGATAAGTCAACGGTGGCCCGGAACAAATGGAGACAAGAAAATGCAAAATACAAATCCTGGATCCAAACCCACAGATATGAAATGCTCCAGAATGACGCTGAGGAAATGCTCCAGGCATTAAGCTGCAAAAAAAAAGGCGACTTCTGGACGCTTATAAAAAGACAGCTAAGAAGACGATAAATCAAATCGCAAACTCAGTCAGCGAAGACGTGTGGGCTACATTCTTTGAAAACCAGCTTAGGGCTCCGTCACCTCACGCCCCGACAATTGAAAGATCGACCGTATCTACCTGGATTGATCTATCCTTGAAAGACGATATAAAGGGCACCATCCTTAAATTAAAGAAATCTAGAGCCCCTGGGCTGGATGGCTTGTGCAACATTGACTTAAAACAAAACCCTGACCAATGGACCATCTTTATCAGTACAATCTTCGCCTGGTGTGGTCAGACAAGAACCATTCCACCATCCTGGACCAATGCTGTGGTGGTCCCGATCTTCAAACAAGGAAATAGAGAAGATCCGGGCAACTATAGACCCATTGCCCTCCTGGATATAATAGGTAAAATTTTCGCCACTCTCCTCCTGAACCACTTCCGTAACTGGGCCAAAACCTCCCTGGCACACGACCCTTTTCAAATGGGTTTCCTGAAGAAAGGGAGTACGTCAGTCAACATCTTAATGCTTAATCTGTTAAAAGCAAAGGTCAAGCAGGGCGGACCAACTGTGTTTCTGGCATTTGTAGACCTATCCCAGGCCTTTGACAGAGTGGACAGGCAAATGCTGTGGAGTAAATTGAAAAAATGGCACTGCCCAATGGAATTACTGGACCCCGTGATGGCTCTGCACAGCAACACGAAACTAAGAATTTGCTTAAACAATCAAGGCCTACTGTCATGAGAGATACCAGTAGAGCGAGGAGTGAAGCAGGGTTGCCCACTAGCACCGGCGCTATTCATTGCTTTCTTGGGGGATATGAAAGAATCAGCACAATCAGTGAAAGCGTTTTCACCAAAGCTGGGCAAGGAAAACATATCGCGCCTTCTATACGCTGATGATTTGATATTATTAGACCAGACACAAATCGGCCTTCAACACCAACTTGCAAACTTGGCGAAATATATGGAACAGAATAACCTGAAAATAAATAAATCTAAAACCAAAATAGTGATCCTGGGAAAAAGCGCAAAGAAGACCAAAGCATGATTCTCTTGGGCACTGGACAAAGTTGAAATTGAAGTGGTGTCTAGCTTCAAATATTTAGGAGTGCATATCGATCACTCACCAAAAGAAGCCACGATGCAAAGTGTGCTATGGGGAAAAGCAAAAAATCTCGCTGCCCAGATGAAAATCATCGACAGAAAATATGTCAAATTCTCCTTAATTCCAGCGATATCTTTTTATAAAGGGAAAGTGGTGCCAACCCTAACGTACGGCATGGGAGCAACTCTAACTATGCCAAATGACATCTGGCGGAAATTAGAGAGCCTGATTTGGAAGACGGTCCTTGGACTGCCAAATGCAACCTTGATGGACATTATTAGAAGAGAATCGGGGCTGCTCTCACTTGAAGCGACTGTGACCCAAAACGCAATGCAATTGCTCAGAAACATCTTAATGCCAGACAGTCCGTCTGTATATAAGATCATAACCGAGGAAATAACAAACCGGTAACTAACTATCCTGAACAAATGGACGGACAGGCTCAGAGAAAAGCTTGTTTTCATTGCTTGCACAGAAGAGGATCTAAAAATGAATCCCGAAAGAGTGAAAGTGAAACTTGAGGTGCAAGACTGGATCGAGACGTTGGCCAAAGCACAAAGTAACAAGCTGACTAAAGACCTGCACCCAACTTCAACAAACTGAAGGAACCCATCCCATATTGTACCAAATTCCCTAACCAACAGCTAAGAAAACTATATATGAGAGCGCGTTTCAATCTCCTCCCGACGCGCGAAATCATGGCAATCAGGATGCAATCAAACATCAACACCTGTCGGCTCTGCACGGAATCCTCCGACGCAGAAACAATAAAACACCTTCTCCTCAACTGCCCGGAGCTAAGAATCGTAAGAGCCACATACCTGTCCAACCTTCGTACAGATTATTTAGGATATCTAGAAGAGGAAGATTCAACATGGTGGAACAGGCTAATGTCAGGGGAGAAAACGAGATGGACCATAGCCACTGTAAAAATCTTAGAGACGGCTTTCCACATGATCACCCTTCGCTCCTCTACAGTAACCACTCACCAAGACCCCGATGAGAGAGGGTGTCCTATAAAGACACCCGAGGCGAAACGCTCTCTAGAATGATGACTGGGTGCATGCTCGGTCGACCTAAAGTCTGCCTTGTTTGTCTGCCTGCCTTGGCTCAGTCTTCTCTTCCATCGGGTTTTCTCCCTTTTATGTGGCTCTTCTGGAACGAGCAGCAACAGTTTTGTAAAAATTTGCTAAAGCAATTATAAACAAAGTAAATTAAAAAAAAATATCTAGTTCATCCATCATCTCGTCGATTGTTGTAGAGGCGGGATTCCAGTATAAGGATATAATCATTAATGAGGAATATATTAGTGATGGTATTGCTAGATGAATCCCCAATAAACTAGCAGATTCCCAAACCAATTCCGATTGAGCCTTCAAAGATATATTGACAGCAACCATCAAGCCCCCGGGTGGACGCCCTTGAAGAGATTTCTTTGCAGGTAAAGAAAAGTCAAATATCCAGGCATCAGGAGTGGGTCAGTTTTCATGGATTCTTGTGCTATTATTATCGTCGGTTGATCATTAAGAGATAGCATGGAATGACAATTCATTAAATTTACATATCCACAAGAATTTTAAGAAATTATTTTTATACCTGTTTTTTTGAATGGCTATGTATCAGAAAGAGAAATTTCAGGACACAAGGTCGCCGAGAGCATAGGTTCCAGCCATGGTAAACCTTTCATATTGGCTACTGATTTCAATATCTCCAGCATATCACATTCTGGACCAGCTTCTAATTGCGTGCCAGATCTACCTACTTCAGTGAACTTTACAGCACCCTTATCCAGTGGTTCTAGAATTTCTGTAGCCTCCACCTCAGATTCAAACGTAAGCAGCACAAATCCCTCACTTTTTATCTCGTCACGGCTAAACCAGATGAATTTCATTATGGCCTCAGAGCTGAGATAACAAACAGCCCTGTGATTGTATGCTCTTGCCAAAGAGACTCTTATGATATCTTCAGATTTTATCATTCTCAATTGTGGTATTTTTGAGAACATGGAAAATATAAAGGATCGATTAATGCGATTATCCGCCAACTCTTTAACATCCCCCTCAAATCCAATGATATACTGGCCCTCATTACGACCCTGGCGGAAATCGAAAAACGATGGCGGAAATGCAATACCGCCATCGAATAGCGCTCGGTGCGACTATGACCCGTCACCGCAAAGTACGATGCCATTAGCGACACCGTAGTGAACGCCAACGCTAACTGCACCAAGCACGCGCGCGCGCGCCATGCCAAACCGCAAACACCACCATGGTGCAACGGTACGCCAATTCCGACCCTAGCGGACATGTACCTAACGCCATCAGGCATGGCGGAATGGACCATTCCGCCATGGCGAGAAGTACGGCATCGCGAATCAACCGTAAACGGCCCCACTGAGTGCCTGTACACCGCTCCCTGCCCACAAAGTACAACTCCCCGTAGGTGCAATGAAGCCACAATGCAACCATTGAAATGTACAAGTCACCCATGCATGCCAACGAACAAAAGAAACACAACAGGGGCCAATGGGAGCTGCAGGGCACAGATGGCACGAATACACAAGCCATCCCAATGGACATGACCACAGTCCCCCACCAAGAAACGCACGCAAACACAGGCACCTGTGACCAGCAATATACCGAAAACCACATCATTCAACCAGTCCACCTGGCTGACCGGCATCTGTTACACAAAACCCAATCCCCCGCCCCTGAGCATGACAACATTCAAACTGGCATATTGGCAGCCCCCATCCCTGACCTCACTGGGCTTCGTAGGCAAACGCGCACAGCACAGTACCACGCAACTAAACCCCGAAGCTGGAACCCAATGCAGATCTCCTCACAATACATCGCCCCCCAAATAGGCATATGCCACATCACTTGCAAAGAAAAACGCTACACGGGCCAAATCAGAATAGACATTTATGCACATCAAAATCACCAAGCACATACAGCCATCAGGCCATGAAATCCAAAACACCAACCACCATTGTGGGCTGCTTCCGCAAGAAACGACCAGCCACTACCTGTGTGTCGCCCTGTTCCCCCATGGTACACAGAGCCACATTCACGTACGAAAAGGCAACATGGAAGCGCACAGAACCGCAGGGCCGTCCCAATGGGGAGGCACTAGTCCAGCTGAAAGGCCGAAATGTTGCTCCGAGCCACCAGTACTGCGTAAGGGCATGTGGGCCATTGGCGATCGTCCCATAAGATCGTAATGCTGCTCCACTGATTAACACGAAGCAGCAGGTGTCGGGAGTAAAATCCATCTGCAGGAGTGGCATACAGATGGCAGTGGCAAAAGGGGAGGAGATACCTGTCAACCAAAAGAAAAGAAAAAGAACAGAATGGCCATCAGAACTACATTCGAACAACTCACTTCAATGATCACACGAAATCCACAGCCATATGCATGCTAGCCCACTCCAAAGGAACATCACCACCCCAAAACCACTTGCGACTCACAACCATCTATATCGAGGTGCAAACACCATCACAAACGAGTGTCTGAGGGCGCCTCGAGACAGGGAGGGCTCAACAAGGCCAGATGGACGATGGTCCCACTATGGCAGCCCTGCATCACATAGCGTAGGGGAGGCGGATAGATCCCAAGAAGCCCTGTACATGGCAAACTCTGTACCAAATCACCAGCCCATGCATCCATCCATCATTCCCTCATCCCGGGATCAAAATGCCTGAATAATTACTCACATGACATTAGAAACATCCATTGAGTCTGTGCGTTATGCAGCCTGCTAAATCCACAGTGCCCCAGCCCGTAATTCCAGTGTTGTGAAGTAACATGTATTTGGGAACGGACGGCCTCATCGCCCACGTAGCTATTGCGCATCCCAAACTATTCATATCAATCATTGCTCCCTCGCCATGGGCCCTGTCTCAAGGACATAGAACAATAGAACGTTACATTTGCAGTCAGACCTGTGGGCATCTCCTCGCCGCTAGCTGGAAACCGAAAGCGCCGCCCTTCGAATTCCTCATTTGCAACATCACGTCGAAAAGGCATCTGTGGCCGTTTGAAATCACTAATCATCCCATCGAGTGCGGCTGTGTGTGAAAATGGCAACTGCCTTCACCCACGAATGGGACGCCCCGCCCGTCGTTGCAACTCGGTACAGTGATGCATGAGGGCCCACCGTTAACCGAGTACTACGTCCCACTGACCCCTCACAAGTCTGTTCGCGACTGCACAGATAGTACGTGAAACAATGGGACCACAGCAGAATGAACATATCAACCAATCTTACACGGCCATCGGGTACAAATACATGATTGCAATAGCAAGATGCCATTCCCCGAATTGCAGCGTTGTGCGCGGGACGTGCTCGGCCAAAGGGGAGAGCAGTTTGCACAGGTGGAATTAATCACCACAGGTGGAGGCCATACAGCCTGAAAACACATAAATTGCACACCCAGTCCCCTCCCACAACCACACCGAAATGCTACCGGCAGGACTCGCGATGTTGGCCCTGGGGGACCTGATAGCACTGCAAGTGCTCCGACTCCAAGAAGTAGACGAACACCAACTACAACCAGCCGCACGGAGGAGGAGGAGGCCAAGGCAGGGACAGCAAGGCCCACCAGCACAGCCACTACCACCACGCAGGCAGCCCGCAATTCAACGCCTCCGAGCACATCCGTTCAACCTCACTGATGAGCAGATCCACACCCTCTACCGTCTGGACCGGGACACCATAGCCGCCATTGTGGACATGACACAGGCTGACCTTGTCAGCATGATAGACAGCCCAACCGCCATCCCACCCCTACTGAAGGTGGTGTCTGTACTACACTTCCTGGCCACAGGCACCTACCAGCACACAGTCGGACAGTTGCATGGCATTTCTCAGCCACTGTTCTCACGGACACTATTGCTAGTGCTCGATGCCCTCCTGAAGCACGCAGACGACTACATCTCTCTACCACGCTCGGAGCTGGAAATAACCAACACAAAAGTGGGATTCCATGCACTTGCCGGCATACCGGGTTGCATTGGTGCCATCGACTGCACCCATGTTGAATTGGTCGTCCCACATGCCATGGAGGCCCAGTACCGCAACCGAAAACAATTTCATTCCCTGAATGTACAGATGGTGTGTGACTCCAACAGGATCATTACACATTGTTGTGCCCGATTCCCTGGATCAACCCATGATTCTATGGTCTTGAGGAACTCTACAATACCACGCTACATGGAACGACACGCAGGGAACAGATCCTGGCTACTCGGTGAGTCTCATTACATGCATGATGATGTGGGGTATGTGATGCGGCAATGACCTGCCAGGAAGGGGGGGGGGGTGTGCGTACGTATCAATGGCATTCCACATCATACGTTTCTCGTCCACATACAGGTGATGCTGGATATCCACTGAAGAGATGGCTCCTCACACCAGTCCGGAACCCACGGGACCAGCATGAGGAGGACTACAACCATGCCCACTCACGTACCCGTGTAGTCATTGAACAGGCATTCGGCCTACTGAAGGGTCGTTTCCGCTGCCTCAGCAGGTCTGGCGGGGCACTCCTGTACCGCCATGAGAAGGTTGCAAAGATGGTGATGGCATGTGTCATGCTCCACAACATGTGCGTACGTAGAAATGTGCCCATGCCCCCTGACGCAGAACTGCAAGCACCTGAAGATGGTCATGATGAGGGTGGGGATGTGGCAGCACCTCATGGAGTCTGCGAGGCACCGGAGGGCCGTGACATTCGTCAGCATCTCATTGATGTATGCTTCTAGCACTCACGCCTGGTGGCTGATGCATGGACACGGGACTCGTGGCACTGCGTGTGTCTGGGACATGCACAATATGGACTGTACGCCTATGATGGCCTAGTACACAAAGATCAATGTCCACACTTCTCATCGGTTTATCGTGCACTTTTTATGGCATATGTGACATCATGTTGAACACCCTATCGACCCGCCACCCAAGTGAGCCCAACACACCCCCTCCACCCTCCTACCTCCCCCCCCGAACACCAGTGTCCAAAGATGCTCATTGTCAGTGGGCTGTCGCTATTGCATGCCCCCTCTGCGGGTATCAGGGGCACCCCTGCCTGTGGAGCGCAGGTTCCTTCCAGATCTACGTTGGGGGCTGCCCTGGACGGAACTTGCAACGGATGATGTGTCTGCCTGCTCACGTCCATGCATGTCCCTAAGGGTTTGCGAGAGCTCAGTGAGCACACGGCGCACTGCGGCAAGTTCGGCACATACGTCTTTGGACGTCGCATGCAGTTCCCCCCTCAGGCTCTCGGTGCTACTCTCCATTTGGACTCTCAGGCTATCGGTGCTACTCTCCATTTGGACTCTCAGGCTCTCGGTGCTACTCTCAATTTGTGCCCTTAGCGTCTCTGTACCTCTCTCCATTTCTGCCCTAAGTGTCTCTGTTGATGTTTCTATGTCTGCCTTGGTGCCCCCACATTCATCGGCATGGCCCTTGAGGAGTGTGGCCATTTGCTGCTGTTGGACGATTAACTTGTCGAGGGACTGTTGCCTCTGCTGGGCCATGGCCATTTGCGGTGGTGTCACAGAGGGGCTGTTGTCCTCATGTTGCCTTGCCACAGGGCTTGTGGGGGATGGCCAGTCGTCGTCTTGTGGGTGCCCCTGCGTGGTATCCTCATGTTGTACGGGAGGGGACAGACAGGGGGATTGGGACAGGTCATGGATGGATCTGACCTCGACATCCCCGTCTTCTGTGTCGGAGCATGCTGCCATCAATGGGGTGTCACCTATGGTGCTGCTGCCACCAGAGGCAGTGCCTTCTGTGGCATCCATTGGGGGGACCGGTGGTGCTGGTGTTGTGGGCATGCTGGCTGCTGGGGTGCCTGTTGATGTTCCCTCCTCTGTGCTGCCACCTGATTTGTGCTGCTGCCGTGTCTTGATGCGTGCAGCTGAGGTGGAGGGTCTCTGGCCGTTGGTCTTGGCCCTCTTTGCAGGTGTGCTGGTAGGGGTGTCCTGTAGCTCGTCGTTCGGATCGGACCCTGTGGTGGAGTAAAGGAGGGCGAGGGTTATTGATGGGTCAGTGGGAATTGGAATGGCATTGTATCACATGCATTGGGGTGGTGCCTGAGGGTGATTTGGGTCGGGGTCTTGGGGGTGGTTTCATTTGTGTGTGGAGTGAGGGTGCAGTTGTTTGGCAGCCTGCAGTTAGGGTGTGCCTGCCGCACGTGTGGTGCGTGTTTTAGGGGTTTTTGATTAATTATGTATTTATTGTGGGTTTTAACGTGCGCTATCAGGCCGATGTGTGTGGACGTTCTCCTGGACATGTGTTTCTGTTGCACTATGGGGACACATGGTACTTCACATGAATGGACTTTGTGGATTTGGCATTGTTTTATCTGGGCCACCTACCTGAATCTTCGGATGTCTGCACTCATTTCTCCATCCCTCCGACTCCCTCTATGCTCTCCATTCCGATGGTGGAGGCACAGATTTCTTCCCAGGGGGTCAACTTGATGGGTGATTCAGGACCTCCCCCGGTGGCTGTGGCAATGTTGCGGTTGGCAGAGAGTATGCTGCGGACGCGTATCCGCAGGTCGTCCCATCGCTTGCGGCATTGCTGTGGGGTGCGGGGTGCGGTCCCCACCGCACTTACCCGCTGTGCCACCAGAGCCCATATGGCCTTCTTGTTTGCAAGTGCCGTCCTGGTCATTTGCGTGGAGAAGACGACGGCAGCATTCTCCTGGAGGGTCTCTGTTAGCACGGTGAGTTCCTCACGGGAGAAGTGGACCTGCCGCTTGCGGTCGCACGCTTTCTTCGCTGCTTTTCCCATTATTCTTGGTTTCGCTAGGGTGGTTGGCGGGTTGGGGTGTGTTTCGGGGTAGTGATTTTAGTGGTTGTGTGGTTTTAGTGTATTTATAGGTGTACGCCGGGATGTTTCCCGTTCCGGGCCCATGTTTTAGCTTCCGTTTCCGTATATTTCCGGCCACCGTACTTTCCGGTAGGCGCACACTGCGGTGACCGCTAAGAGGGGTGGCGGTATTGCACCTAGGGCGCCGTACGGCGGCGGTGTGGGCCGTTTTGGGGTCATTTCCGCCATCGCGGACTTTGCACTTCCGCCATGCCGTGGTGCTCGTGCCCGATGGGTCGGAATGGGCCGCACTTTGCTCCTTCGTGCAATGGCGGAAACGCTATTTACGCTGTGGCGCTCCGGTCAGTCGCTTTCCGCCAGGGTCGTAATGAGGGCCACTGTCTTACAAGTTCAGCTTGTAGAGGCTTGGTTGGATTTATATTTATTGGTGGATCTCTAAGGGTCACTGCTTTCAAAGAAGCACTAGTAGCAACATGAGGAAACTGTAATGACGAAATTCTACTGGTGCTGTTTACATCTGAATTAATCCCAAGTGAGAGCTTACTCTTGCTATTGAATGATTCATCATCGCTGTGCGAGTGACCCTTGATAGCCTTAATTTCAGATAAGGACCTACTTAGTTCAGGGCCATGAATTGATATATGACTGGGAGCATACGAATTTTCCATAAGATCGACATTATTAGTTTTGTTTATTGTTAGGTTCTCAATGGCGGTGGCCAAAGGTACCACAGCCACTTCAGTTTTTTTTCCATTTACCATTTACGACTACTAAATGCTTATTTTTGTTCGGTGTACAATCACCAGACACCAATGTTTCTGCAAGTGTTACTTTCATTTTATTGCCTATATTATTTCCTGCATCTAATTGTTTTTCTTTACTCAGCATACAATCATTAATTACAGTTGTTCCTAAATTCACAACGTTAGTGCATGCTTCACTATAGGATTTCCTAATGGGTATGTTTAGAGAGGCACTGCCACATGGGTCAAGATATTTCATATGACCTTTTGACGTGCAGCGTCTACCTACAATAGGAAAGTAATTACTTAAGGTGGGTTTTGCAGAAGTTTTAATAATTTAATCAATATCAATCATTTCACTTTCCTTTTCATGAGTTACGTAAACCTCTGGGGTCATTATATGAGTATTTGATTGCGTTACGGATTTACAAGTTTTTGATTTCTGATAAACTGCTTTTACCAGTTTTGTATTAGTAGGTTTAATAGTTTCCGTCGTAGAATGCACATCCTCCTTCATCAACAGGACATTGCTAATGCCCCCACTTCTCGTTTCCACCAATACATTAGTTGCGGGTTTGTGTGCATCTTGGCTCTCCTTAGACAATTGTTCTAGATCAATATGCTCAATAATATCATCTGCAAAAGCAATCCATTTCAGATGGATATTCCCAACTTTAACAGAAAACAAATTCCCATTTTCCCAATTCTCACCCAAATCAGATAGATATAGGTTAAACAGGGTGGCCGCAGGTTACAACCCTGTTTCAAGCCTATTTCTGTACAGATTGGAACCGTGGTGCCACCTTCCGGTGAAATTCTTATTCTATATGATGTATTCGTGTGGAGCTTTATAATTCAATACAACAAAACAATTGGAATTCGTGTCTTCATCATTTTCTTCCATAACAGATTGCGAAAAACGGTATCAATAGCTGAGCTCATATCAATCATTGCTATATAAACAGGGTTAGAATTCTTTTCTTTTGCTCCGGCAATAATATGTGACATAATGACTGCATTTAGGGTTGTACTCATGTTCTTCCTAAAACCAGTTTGAAATTTTGAGTATAAACCCTTGACCTCAATAACTTTCTCAAGATCTTGTAAAAGAAGAATCGTGAAAATCTTTGCCTCAGTGTCAATTAGTGATACTGGTCGGTAATTCTCTGGCCGAGCTGGATCATCCTTTTTAAATATAGCTACTATGTTTGCAGTTAGACATGAAGGTGGAACATCTCCAGAATTAATGATAGTTTCAAATTTATTTTTATAATGACAGCCCACAACGCAGGGTCCGCCTTATAAAGACATGGGGGAAGGCCATCTGGCCCTGTAGCTTTTGAATATGTCAGCCTAGAAATTGGGCAAACAATATCATGACAATTCCACTTCAACCTAGGGATATTGTGATACTCCAGAGGAATACTTGGGGCGTGTCAAAAATCGCAAAACAGTTGATATTTAGCCCTTATATATGTTTGCCATGTCTGATCAGAAATACAATTCGGAGAAAACAATGCAACACATTTATTATCGGCTTTCAAAGTGCACCAAATTACGCGAGTATCATGAGACGTGATGGCGCGAATTAATCAACAATTCACCTCGTTGTATCTTGAAATACGGGCAAATCTTAAATTTTGTTTATAAACAGATAGAATTTTGTTCCACCTTGCCTTACTGTCTTCGCCGCCCAAATTGCTTCTCTTCAAATGTCTCAGTGCCCTATTTTTATCCCTTTTCAGTAATTTACAAGTATGATCGTAAAGATGTGTATGTTTCACATTGTTTTGTATTTTACAAAACCTTGCAAGTGCAATAGTAACCATTTCAGAACATTGCGTGCCAGATATTTTTCCAAAATCTCTCCCTTCTCGTCTGAGCCTCTCCATTTCTAAGGATATATATTTTGTAACATAGTTGCACATCCCTTGATTCCATCTAATGGAATGCTGAAATCGATTGGTTTCCACCACTGCCAATGTTATATTTGGCCTAAGCTTTTGACATTTCAAATTTGAAAATGTGGAATGTTGTGCATGATCGGCGATGTCTATCTGGCCTATATCTATCGGTGCCATATGCATGATAAGATTGTGAGAAACATATATAAAATCTATCGTAGAGTTCTTCGTGCCTCGTGCCCACGTTACTTTAGTTTTCATGTCATTTGTGGTCATTAAATCCATATACCAATCAGTGAGGAGTTCTCTAAACTTAGCTCCTCTAGTATGTGAAAGAGTTGGGGACTTGGATATGTGGCTCTCAGTCACATCTCTGCAATCACAATTAAAGTCACTGCTTATAATCATTTTGCATGTCTGATATCTGGCAGATATATATACTAAACACATATCCAGCCTGTGCGACACGCTGAGGAAGAGGAGGAGTTTCCCTTCAAAACACCCAGCTACGCGGAGCGTAGCGGAGTGTTGCAAGTGTTTCCTGTGTGGAGGAGACCGAGTCCAGCCTGCTGTGCGACACGCTGAGGAAGAGGAGGAGTTTCCCTTCAAAACACCCAGCTACGCGGAGCGGAGCGTAGCTGAGTGTTGCGAGTGTTTCCTGTGTTCCCGTGTGGTCCCGGGTGAACTGGGGCAAGGGGGTTTGGCGGGAAGAAAGAACCCCTCCCCGCTTGTACAAGCGGTACAAGCGCCCAGGACCTCCTCGATACGGGAAAAGAAATGCCGGGAGCAGGAGCTCCAGACATGCCAGAGAACAACCTGCAGCCCCACCCGGAGGCGGACCCTGTGCAACTGCAAGACCCCCCGGAGTTGCCGGAGCCGCATAGAATTTTGCAGAGCAACTTCAAGAATCTCCCACAAGGAGAGCGAAGGTCGCCGGGGAAAAGAGGTAAGCCCATTGTGCTCCTAGCAGCAGACCCAAAACCTTTGAAAGCCACCACTCCCGCTGCGCAATGCTACTATAAAGGAGCTGATGGGAGGGTTATGGACTTACCCCGGCCTACAGTTATGGGAAAAAATATGTTTGAAAATGAAAAGGGCCCCCCCAAGACGTCTACCAGCATTGCGTATCCCACCTTGGACATTCCGGATAGCACGAAATCAGCACAGGACCAGAGCGCCGCCTCAGCGAGAGGTTTACCAGCTCGGTCAACCGGAGGGTGGACCGACCTGGACTTTGCTCAGTCCCTGTGCCCCAATCGAAGAGGGGGGGGCGCCAGAATTGCAGAACGACCTGGAGGTCAGAGACATTCGAATCGGGGGCACGCAGGGAAATAGCCCCATAGCCACGGCCTCCGGCCTGTACCCCCTAGTGACCATGGTAGGTGAAAAGGAATTAAGCCAGGCACAGGAGGAATTAACAATCGTGACGGAACCCAGCCATCCAGCAAACACCTATACTGAACCCCTATCTTCAGGAGATTTGAGGCCAGGAGAGAGCAAATTAATAGACTTCGAATTCTGTTAATAGAAAGGCCAATGACGTCAACTATAGCCGCCACCAAGGCCTCACTAGTGGCGGCCGTCCCAACCAATGAGCTGTACGACCTCACAGGGGAATTCAGTCCAAGAAAAGATGTGACTAATCTCCACCCAATCAATGAACCTACAAGATCATTAGAGGAGAGTACGACCACAGAGACCAAGGCCGCAGCAATTGGCCAAGCGCCCAATAGCTTGACTCACAATACGGGTGATTGGGTTGATTTGGGGACCCCAGTCTCTGTATCGACCACAGGAGCAAAAAAGGACTCTAAACTGGGTGCCATCAAACAACAATACATAAAGAAACAAAAAGGAAAAACAACAACATCAATTTTACCGGAAACCCAAAACCATCCAGCCGATAGAACAACCCTTAACAAACAGAAAATTCAAGCTGCAAAAGAGACAACCAACCCTCACTCGGCGACAGGAAAAAAATCGGCAGCAGGGGCCCGTACGGTTTTAAAACCACGAATTCCGAACGCCATGTTCACTTTCTTCAAGACGCAACAGAAAAAACGCAAACTGGAAGCAGATGACGAAATCACTGATGCAGAAATCTTGGAAGTGATTGAGGGGTCCTTCCCGGCAATAAAAGCACGAAGAACGGACGCAGCGAACACACCCACAATCCTGCAGGTCGAAAATGGGCTGTTTGCAGAAGATAAGCAGACAGACATCCCAGGAAACTCGGATCTAAATAAAGCTATCATAGGCGAAAGAAACCAGGCAAATGATGATACCCGTAAAGAAAGGGCATCTCAGATCCCCAAGAAGACAGCAGAAAAAAGTGTGCTGACGGAGCCTATAATCTCGAGCACAATCCCTGAGGAATCAAACAACACACCAGACAACGCGAGGAAGAAGGCTGAGCGACCCAAGACAACGCCGAACACCACCGATACCATGGACCAACAACAAATGGAGCATGAGGAAGTAAGGCCCTGTCCGATCCCCGACGGTACGGCGACCATCTCCCCGGTGAATAGTCCGAAACAAAGCATAGACCTGCCACCTAGGTCGGCAATACCTTCACAGGCCGGGGGCCAAGAACGGAGAGATCAGGAAGAGGTAGAGGTGCAATCAAGCACAAAGACGCCGCACAGTTTACCATTATGTGATATCGTAAGGAAAGATCAGGTGACCCAGCAAGAGCTCTCAGACAGCTCTGGACACAACTTAAGACCTGAAATTCACGCAAAATGCAGTCCAACCAAAGAGGGTTGGAGACACCAAGAGCGCATTCCTGGCCCAAGGTCACGCTTGAGTGACCAATTGTGGTCAAAAATCCATCTGCACCACATAGAAAGAGGAGAAAGAACAACGAGCCAAAACAAAGATGGAAACTCAGGAAACCAAACAGTACCTAAAACATTGTTAGACTGCTCTGAAGTATTCACAGGAACAGCTGGAGCTTCCACTCTTGATATCTCTGCACAATACCCGGACAAGGGTACTGGTAGAGAGCACCAGAAGACGCCTGTCAAATTCAGAAGACACAGTGAAATTGTGATGGACTCTCAAAGACCATCCCCGAACAAAAAACAGGACATGACGACAATTATGGCGGCATTAACAATCGCCCTCGCACCGTTCTGCAAATTATACGAAACGATAAGCGATTCGGCCAAAGACAATACCACGCTACTGTGCAAAATGCAATCTAAGCTAGACTTCCTGGAAGGTTACATAACAGCCGCAGAAGCAAGATGCAACAAGCAGGGGGCAGCATGGGAAGAAAAATGGTTCAATCTAGAAAACGAAAAAAAAAAACAGCATCAGAATCGGAAAAGAATGCCAAAAAATACATGGGCAGAGCATGCCAAACTATGGCGAAGATGGATAATGGAGCTCTGGAACCAATTTTCAGTAAGCAAAAACCAAAAAGCCTGAGTGACCCTCGTGAACTCCAACCTCAGACCTTACCCCCATTGATAAACAACAAAAAAAAGTGGCCTTACGGCTGACGAACGAAAATGCCAGCGGGCACTCAAATAACTCAAAATCAGAGCCCGCAGACGCCAAAAAAAAAGAGCAAATAATCAACTTAACTCAAAGCCCCAAAACTCCGAGCCATAAATTTACAGACATGCCAAAAAGCCAACCCTTGACAGAAAAATCGCCAAGAACAGTGACCGAATTTATGAACATAAGCTCATTGATGGACATATCAGTACACCAAGAATCGGATGCTCAAGAAGATGACAACGCGTGCCCAGAGGGACCAACGAAGGAAGCCAATGCGGCCCCAGAGAATAGGAAGGAACCAACCAAAGACAGGATACCAGCCAAACCAACGGCAAAAGCTGAAAAGGAAAAAGCCCAGGCGTGTGACACGACGATCTCCAGCCGTAGCCCAACCCCCGTGAAGCAAAGATCTCAGCATCATCACGAAGAAAAAATAAGAAAAGGATCGGAGTGGACAAAGTGGGAATACCCACATATACGAAATGCAGAGACAACCAAAAACAGGTCTAGCTCTCTTAAGGACTCGAGAGTGTTTAAATTAGAGCAAACGTCATGCAAAAGTAAATATATGATACTCAACAGGAAAACGGTACTCCAAATATTAAGCAAAATAAATAGTCTACAACACCTAAAATCTGAAGATTTCGTGCTAATAGAACCCTACCACCGACACCAAAAGGCAAAGACATACCTCCATATCCAAGGTAAGGCTCTAAAAGGGGCTCCGGACGAAGCGTATAAGGACCTAAAACAAGCAGGCTTTACCCTGACAGAAATACGCACTCCGAAGACCGACGATAACCCGAAGACTCCAAAGGAGGGATTGCATCATCAATGGCACTATACATCCAGAACAAAAGACCTTTACAATAAAAAAAGGCAACTCCCCAACGATATTGTGGGGCAGGGAAGCCATCGAGATGATGACTGGGAAAAACGAGACATAAGAAACGAAAAACACAGACGGCCAGAACCCGTATCCAGAGAACACCAAAAGGTTGAACGACCATGTTATGGAGGATCCCCGCATGACAGAAGGGAACGGCGCAGAGCACAAACCCCGCTCCAGTCAAAGATAAGAAGAAACAGAAGAGAACTGGCAGAAGAAGATCACACAACTGGAAAAAAGCAGGAGACAAAGACCGAAGACAGCTCAGAAGCCAGACAACCAAAGGGACCATGGAACTGGTTGAAAAAAACATTAAATCCTCAAAATGAGAAATAGCAACCAACGGGAGATGGGACTAGAGCTATACCCCCTCCGACGAACGACCTACCATCGATACCCAAAAAATTGATCTCAATGGACTCGTGGAACACAAGAGGTCATAAGCACTTGACGAACCCTGAAAACCAAGATTTGGGGGAGTTTGACATTCTCTGGCACCAGGAACATTGGTTGACAGAAAAACCATCTTTAGACGGCTTCGAGATAGCCTTCTCTCCGGCTTCAAAAGGCCTGTTTGGTCGGCCTTCCGCAGGGTTACCGATAGCAATAAAGGCGGGCTCAGGAATCTCCATCATAAAAACAATAACCGAATCATACGGCATACTGGCAGTTGCAACGACATGGGCCCAGGAAGACGGAAGAGGTAAGCAAAGTACCAAAGAAAAACTAGCCCTCATAACAATATATTGGAACCCAGAAAAATCATCCACATCAGACTTCTGCAACCAAATCGCTAAAACAATTGACGACATCATTGTCGAGGATCCAGATACACACATAATAATCTGTGGTGACCTTAATGCAAAGTGCAGCAATGAAATAGAGATTGGGGAGAAGAAGCCAAAAACCCCAGGGGAACACAGGGGAGTGGCATGGATGATGCTGATGAAATCGAGAAACCTACATAATGTGTCAGCACTCAAACCCTGGAATATTAGCACTCCAACATGGGAACGGGGGGATTCCAGTGCAAACATTGACTATTTCTTCATTTCCCACAGTTTAGTGGCGGGCATAGAAGATTACGCAGTAACCAAAACCCAAGAAAGCGATCATAATCTGTTGGCGATAAAATGGAAAACCCGACGATCCCCAAATGTCTATTACAGCCACTCCATCGAATCAAATAACCAACAAACTCGTTTACGTCTGACTACGACAAATATAGAATGTGTCACCGAAAAGTACAGAATAGGTAACTTGTCGCAAGGGGACAAGATCCAAAGCCCGGACTATTTACCCTTTCTTCTTCAATACAGGACGAAGATGCCAGGAAAAATCCAAATGGTGCATCAAAATCTCCATACGTTCGACAAACTGGTCGCGGAAAGAAAGAGATCAGTGAGAAAACTGAGGAGACAGATTAAAAATGATAAGTCACCGGTGGCCCGGAACAAATGGAGACAAGAAAATGCAAAATACAAATCCTGGATCCAAACCCACAGATATGAAATGCTCCAGAATGACGCTGAGGAAATGCTCCAGGCATTAAGCTCCAAAAAAAACGGCGACTTCTGGACGCTTATAAAAAAAACAGCTAAGAAGACGATAAATCAAATCGCAAACTCAGTCAGCGAAGACGTGTGGGCTACATTCTTTGAAAACCTGTTTAGGGCTCCTTCACCTCACACCCCGACAATTGAAAGATCGACCGTATCTACCTGGATTGATCTATCCTTGAAAGACGATATAAAGGGCGCCATCCTTAAATTAAAGAAATCTAGAGCCCCTGGGCTGGATGGCTTGTGCAACATTGACTTAAAACAAAACCCTGACCAATGGACCATCTTTATCAGTACAATCTTCGCCCGGTGTGGTCAGACAAGATCCATTCCACCATCCTGGACCAATGCTGTGGTGGTCCCGATCTTCAAACAAGGAAATAGATAAGATCCGGGCAACTATAGACCCATTGCCCTCCTGGATATAATAGGTAAAATTTTCGCCACTCTCCTCCTGAACCACTTCCGTAACTGGGCCAAAACCTCCCTGGCACACGACCCTTTTCAAATGGGTTTCCTGAAGAAAGGGAGTACGTCAGTCAACATCTTAATGCTTAATCTGTTAAAAGCAAAGGTCAAGCAGGGCGGACCAACTGTGTTTCTGGCATTTGTAGACCTATCCCAGGCCTTTGACAGAGTGGACAGGCAAATGCTGTGGAGTAAATTGAAAAAATGGCACTGCCCAATGGAATTACTGGACCCCGTGATGGCTCTGCACAGCAACACGAAACTAAGAATTTGCTTAAACAATCAAGGCCTACTGTCATGAGAGATACCAGTAGAGCGAGGAGTGAAGCAGGGTTGCCCACTAGCACCGGCGCTATTCATTGCTTTCTTGGGGGATATGAAAGAATCAGCACAATCAGTGAAAGCGTTTTCACCAAAGCTGGGCAAGGAAAACATATCGCGCCTTCTATACGCTGATGATTTGATATTATTAGACCAGACACAAATCGGCCTTCAACGCCAACTTGCAAACTTGGCGAAATATATGGAACAGAATAACCTGAAAATAAATAAATCTAAAACCAAAATAGTGATCCTGGGAAAAAGCGCAAAGAAGACCAAAGCATGATTCTCTTGGGCACTGGACAAAGTTGAAATTGAAGTGGTGTCTAGCTTCAAATATTTAGGAGTGCATATCGATCACTCACCAAAAGAAGCCACGATGCAAAGTGTGCTATGGGGAAAAGCAAAAAATCTCGCTGCCCAGATGAAAATCATCGACAGAAAATATGGCAAATTCTCCTTAATTCCAGCGATATCTTTTTATAAAGGGAAAGTGGTGCCAACCCTAACGTACGGCATGGGGGCAACTCTAACTATGCCAAATGACATCTGGCGGAAATTAGAGAGCCTGATTTGGAAGACGGTCCTTGGACTGCCAAATGCAACCTTGATGGACATTATTAGAAGAGAATCGGGGCTGCTCTCACTTGAAGCGACTGTGACCCAAAACGCAATGCAATTGCTCAGAAACACCTTAATGCCAGACAGTCCGTCTGTATATAAGATCATAACCGAGGAAATAACAAACCGGTAACTAACTATCCTGAACAAATGGACAGACAGGCTCAGAGAAAAGCTTGTTTTCATTGCTTGCACAGAAGAGGATCTAAAAATGAATCCCGAAAGAGTGAAAGTGAAACTTGAGGTGCAAGACTGGATCGAGACGTTGGCCAAAGCACAAACTAACAAGCTGATTAAAGCCCTGCACCCAACTTCAACAAACTGAAGGAACCCATCCCATATTGTACCAAATTCCCTAACCAACAGCTAAGAAAACTATATATGAGAGCGCGTTTCAATCTCCTCCCGACGCGCAAAATCATGGCAATCAGGATGCAATCAAACATCAACACCCGTCGGCTCTGCACGGAATCCTCCGACGCAGAAACAATAAAACACCTTCTCCTCAACTGCCCGGAGCTAAGAATCGTAAGAGCCACATACCTGTCCAACCTTCGTACAGATTATTTGGGATATCTAGAAGAGGAAGATTCAACATGGTGGAACAGGCTAATGTCAGGGGAGAAAACGAGATGGACCATAGCCACTGTAAAAATCTTAGAGACGGCTTTCCACATGATCACCCTTTGCTCCTCTACAGTAACCACTCACCAAGACCCCGATGAGAGAGGGTGTCCTATAAAGACACCCGAGGCGGAACGCTCTCTAGAATGATGACTGGGTGCATGCTCGGTCGACCTAAAGTCTGCCTTGTTTGTCTGCCTGCCTTGGCTCAGTCTTCTCTTCCATCGGGTTTTCTCCCTTTTATGTGGCTCTTCTGGAACGAGCAGCAACAGTTTTGTAAAAATTTGCTAAAGCAATTATAAACAAAGTAAATTAAAAAAAAAATATCTAGTTCATCCATCATCTCGTCGATTGTTGTAGAGGCGGGATTCCAGTATAAGGATATAATCATTAATGAGGAATATATTAGGGATGGTATTGCTAGATGAATCCCCAATAAACTAGCAGATTCCCAAACCAATTCCGATTGAGCCTTCAAAGATATATTGACAGCAACCATCAAGCCCCCGGGTGGACGCCCTTGAAGAGATTTCTTTGCAGGTAAAGAAAAGTCAAATATCCAGGCATCAGGAGTGGGTCAGTTTTCTTGGATTCTTGTGCTATTATTATCGTCGGTTGATCATTAAGAGATAGCATGGAATGACAATTCATTAAATTTACATATCCACAAGAATTTTAAGAAATTATTTTTATACCTGTTTTTTTGAATGGCTATGTATCAGAAAGAGATATTTCAGGACACAAGGTCGCCGAGAGCATAGGTTCCAGCCATGGTAAACCTTTCATATTGGCTACTGATTTCAATATCTCCAGCATATCACATTCTGGACCAGCTTCTAATTGCGTGCCAGATCTACCTACTTCAGTGAACTTTACAGCACCCTTATCCAGTGGTTCTAGAATTTCTGTAGCCTCCACCTCAGATTCAAACGTAAGCAGCACAAATCCCTCACTTTTTATCTTGTCACGGCTAAACCAGATGAATTTCATTATGGCCTCAGAGCTGAGATAACAAACAGCCCTGTGATTGTTTGCTCTTGCCAAAGAGACTCTTATGATATCTTCAGATTTTATCATTCTCAATTGTGGTATTTTTGAGAACATGGAAAATATAAAGGATCGATTAATGCGATTATCCGCCAACTCTTTAACATCCCCCTCAAATCCAATGATATACTGTCTTACAAGTTCAGCTTGTAGAGGCTTGGTTGGATTTATATTTATTGGTGGATCTCTAAGGGTCACTGCTTTCAAAGAAGCACTAGTAGCAACATGAGGAAACTGTAATGACGAAATTCTACTGGTGCTGTTTACATCTGAATTAATCCCAAGTGAGAGCTTACTCTTGCTATTGAATGATTCATCATCGCTGTGCAAGTGACCCTTGATAGCCTTAATTTCAGATAAGGACCTACTTAGTTCAGGGCCATGAATTGATATATGACTGGGAGCATACGAATTTTCCATAAGATCGACATTATTAGTTTTGTTTATTGTTAGGTTCTCAATGGCGGTGGCCAAAGGTACCACAGCCACTTCAGTTTTTTTTCCATTTACCATTTACGACTACTAAATGCTTATTTTTGTTCGGTGTACAATCACCAGACACCAATGTTTCTGCAAGTGTTACTTTCATTTTATTGCCTATATTATTTCCTGCATCTAATTGTTTTTCTTTACTCAGCATACAATCATTAATTACAGTTGTTCCTAAATTCACAACGTTAGTGCATGCTTCACTATAGGATTTCCTAATGGGTATGTTTAGAGAGGCACTGCCACATGGGTCAAGATATTTCATATGACCTTTTGACGTGCAGCGTCTACCTACAATAGGAAAGTAATTACTTAAGGTGGGTTTTGCAGAAGTTTTAATAATTTAATCAATATCAATCATTTCACTTTCCTTTTCATGAGTTACGTAAACCTCTGGGGTCATTATATGAGTATTTGATTGCGTTACGGATTTACAAGTTTTTGATTTCTGATAAACTGCTTTTACCAGTTTTGTATTAGTAGGTTTAATAGTTTCCGTCGTAGAATGCACATCCTCCTTCATCAACAGGACATTGCTAATGCCCCCACTTCTCGTTTCCACCAATACATTAGTTGCGGGTTTGTGTGCATCTTGGCTCTCCTTAGACAATTGTTCTAGATTCATATGCTCAATAATATCATCTGCAAAAGCAATCCATTTCAGATGGATATTCCCAACTTTAACAGAAAACAAATTCCCATTTTCCCAATTCTCACCCAAATCAGATAGATATAGGTTAAACAGGGTGGCCGCAGGTTACAACCCTGTTTCAAGCCTATTTCTGTACAGATTGGAACCGTGGTGCCACCTTCCGGTGAAATTCTTATTCTATATGATGTATTCGTGTGGAGCTTTATAATTCAATACAACAAAACAATTGGAATTCGTGTCTTCATCATTTTCTTCCATAACAGATTGCGAAAAACGGTATCAATAGCTGAGCTCATATCAATCATTGCTATATAAACAGGGTTAGAATTCTTTTCTTTTGCTCCGGCAATAATATGTGACATAATGACTGCATTTAGGGTTGTACTCATGTTCTTCCTAAAACCAGTTTGAAATTTTGAGTATAAACCCTTGACCTCAATAACTTTCTCAAGATCTTGTAAAAGAAGAATCGTGAAAATCTTTGCCTCAGTGTCAATTAGTGATACTGGTCGGTAATTCTCTGGCCGAGCTGGATCATCCTTTTTAAATATAGCTACTATGTTTGCAGTTAGCCATGAAGGTGGAACATCTCCAGAATTAATGATAGTTTCAAATTTATTTTTATAATGACAGCCCACAACGCAGGGTCTGCCTTATAAAGACATGGGGGAAGGCCATCTGGCCCTGTAGCTTTTGAATATGTCAGCCTAGAAATTGGGCAAACAATATCATGACAATTCCACTTCAACCTAGGGATATTGTGATACTCCAGAGGAATACTTGGGGCGTGCCAAAAATCGCAAAACAGTTGATATTTAGCCCTTATATATGTTTGCCATGTCTGATCAGAAATACAATTAGGAAAAAACAATGCAACACATTTATTATCGGCTTTCAAAGTGCACCAAATTACGCGAGTATCATGAGACGTGATGGCGCGAATTAATTAACAATTCACCTCGTTGTATCTTGAAATACGGGCAAATCTTAAATTTTGTTTATAAACAGATAGAATTTTGTTCCACCTTGCCTTACTGTCTTCGCCGCCCAAATTGCTTCTCTTCAAATGTCTCAGTGCCCTATTTTTATCCCTTTTCAGTAATTTACAAGTATGATCGTAAAGATGTGTATGTTTCACATTGTTTTGTATTTTACAAAACCTTGCAAGTGCAATAGTAACCATTTCAGAACATTGCGTGCCAGATATTTTTCCAACATCTCTCCCTTCTCGTCTGAGCCTCTCCATTTCTAAGGATATATATTTTGTAACATAGTTGCACATCCCTTGATTCCATCTAATGGAATGCTGAAATCGATTGGTTTCCACCACTGCCAATGTTATATTTGGCCTAAGCTTTTGACATTTCAAATTTGAAAATGTGGAATGTTGTGCATGATCGGCGATGTCTATCTGGCCTATATCTATCGGTGCCATATGCATGATAAGATTGTGAGAAACATATATAAAATCTATCGTAGAGTTCTTCATGCCTCGTGCCCACGTTTCTTTAGTTTTCATGTCATTTGTGGTCATTAAATCCATATACCAATCAGTGAGGAGTTCTCTAAACTTAGCTCCTCTAGTATGTGAAAGAGTTGGGGACTTGGATATGTGGCTCTCAGTCACATCTCTGCAATCACAATTAAAGTCACTGCTTATAATCATTTTGCATGTCTGATATCTGGCAGATATATATACTAAACACATATCCAGCCTGTGCGACACGCTGAGGAAGAGGAGGAGTTTCCCTTCAAAACACCCAGCTACGCGGAGCGTAGCGGAGTGTTGCGAGTGTTTCCTGTGTGGAGGAGACCGAGTCCAGCCTGCTGTGCGACACGCTGAGGAAGAGGAGGAGTTTCCCTTCAAAGCACCCAGCTACGCGGAGCGGAGCGTAGCTGAGTGTTGCGAGTGTTTCCTGTGTTCCCGTGTGGTCCCGGGTGGACTGGGGCAAGGGGGTTTGGCGGGAAGAAAGAACCCCTCCCCGCTTGTACAAGCGGTACAAGCGCCCAGGACCTCCTCGATACGGGAAAAGAAATGCCGGGAGCAGGAGCTCCAGACATGCCAGAGAACAACCTGCAGCCCCACCCGGAGGCGGACCCTGTGCAACTGCAAGAACCCCCGGAGTTGCCGGAGCCGCATAGAATTTTGCAGAGCAACTTCAAGAATCTCCCACAAGGAGAGCGAAGGTCGCCGGGGAAAAGAGGTAAGCCCATTGTGCTCCTAGCAGCAGACCCAAAACCTTTGAAAGCCACCACTCCCGCTGCGCAATGCTACTATAAAGGAGCTGATGGGAGGGTTATGGACTTACCCCGGTCTACAGTTATGGGAAAAAATATGTTTGAAAATGAAAAGGGCCCCCCCAAGACGTCTACCAGCATTGCGTATCCCGCCTTGGACATTCCGGATAGCACGAAATCAGCACAGGACCAGAGCCCCGCCTCAGCGAGAGGTTTACCAGCTCGGTCAACCGGAGGGTGGACCGACCTGGACCTTGCTCAGTCCCTGTGCCCCAATCGAAGAGGGGGGGGGCGCCAAAATTGCAGAACGACCTGGAGGTCAGAGACATTCGAATCGGGGGCACGCAGGGAAATAGCCCCATAGCCACGGCCTCCGGCCTGTACCCCCTAGTGACCATGGTAGGTGAAAAGGAATTAAGCCAGGCACAGGAGGAATTAACAATCGTGACGGAACCCAGCCATCCAGCAAACACCTATACTGAACCCCTATCTTCAGGAGATTTGAGGCCAGGAGAGAGCAAATTAATAGACTTCGAATTCTGTTAATAGAAAGGCCAATGACGTCAACTATAGCCGCCACCAAGGCCTCACTAGTGGCGGCCGTCCCAACCAATGAGCTGTACGACCTCACAGGGGAATTCAGTCCAAGAAAAGATGTGACTAATCTCCACCCAATCAATGAACCTACAAGATCATTAGAGGAGAGTACGACCACAGAGACCAAGGCCGCAGCAATTGGCCAAGCGCCCAATAGCTTGACTCACGATACGGGTGATTGGGTTGATTTGGGGACCCCAGTCTCTGTATCGACCACAGGAGCAAAAAAGGACTCTAAACTGGGTGCCATAAAACAACAATACATAAAGAAACAAAAAGGAAAAACAACAACATCAATTTTACCGGAAACCCAAAACCATCCAGCCGATAGAACAACCCTTAACAAACAGAAAATTCAAGCTGCAAAAGAGACAACCAACCCTCACTCGGCGACAGGAAAAAAATCGGCAGCAGGGGCCCGTACGGTTTTAAAACCACGAATTCCGAACGCCATGTTCACTTTCTTCAAGACGCAACAGAAAAAACGCAAACTGGAAGCAGATGACGAAATCACTGATGCAGAAATCTTGGAAGTGATTGAGGGGTCCTTCCCGGCAATAAAAGCACGAAGAACGGACGCAGCGAACAAACCCACAATCCTGCAGGTCGAAAATGGGCTGTTTGCAGAAGATAAGCAGACAGACATCCCAGGAAACTCGGATCTAAATAAAGCTATCATAGGCAAAAGAAACCAGGCAAATGATGATACCCGTAAAGAAAGGGCATCTCAGATCCCCAAGAAGACAGCAGAAAAAAGTGTGCTGACGGAGCCTATAATCTCAAGCACAATCCCTGAGGAATCAAACAACACACCAGACAACGCGAGGAAGAAGGCTGAGCGACCCAAGACAACGCCGAACACCACCGATACCATGGACCAACAACAAATGGAGCATGAGGAAGTAAGGCCCTGTCCGACCCCCGACGGTACGGCGACCATCTCCCCGGTGAATAGTCCGAAACAAAGCATAGACCTGCCACCTAGGTCGGCAATACCTTCACAGGCCGGGGGCCAAGAACGGAGAGATCAGGAAGAGGTAGAGGTGCAATCAAGCACAAAGACGCCGCACAGTTTACCATTATGTGATATCGTAAGGAAAGATCAGGTGACCCAGCAAGAGCTCTCAGACAGCTCTGGACACAACTTAAGACCTGAAATTCACGCAAAATGCAGTCCAACCAAAGAGGGTTGGAGACACCAAGAGCGCATTCCTGGCCCAAGGTCACGCTTGAGTGACCAATTGTGGTCAAAAATCCATCTGCACCACATAGAAAGAGGAGAAAGAACAACGAGCCAAAACAAAGATGGAAACTCAGGAAACCAAACAGTCCCTAAAACATTGTTAGACTGCTCTGAAGTATTCACAGGAACAGCTGGAGCTTCCACTCTTGATATCTCTGCACAATAGCCGGACAAGGGTACTGGTAGAGAGCACCAGAAGACGCCTGTCAAATTCAGAAGACACAGTGAAATTGTGATGGACTCTCAAAGACCATCCCCGAACAAAAAACAGGACATGACGACAATTATGGCGGCATTAACAATCGCCCTCGCACCGTTCTGCAAATTATACGAAACGATAAGCGATTCGGCCAAAGACAATACCACGCTACTGTGCAAAATGCAATCTAAGCTAGACTTCCTGGAAGGTTACATAACAGCCGCAGAAGCAAGATGCAACAAGCAGGGGGCAGCATGGGAAGAAAAATGGTTCAATATAGAAAACGGAAAAAAAAAACAGCATCAGAATCGGAAAAGAATGCCAAAAAATACATGGGCAGAGCATGCCAAACTATGGCGAAGATGGATAATGGAGCTCTGGAACCAATTTTCAGTAAGCAAAAACCAAAAAGCCTGAGTGACCCTCGTGAACTCCAACCTCAGACCTTACCCCCATTGATAAACAACAACAAAAAAGTGGCCTTACGGCTGACGAACGAAAATGCCAGCGGGCACTCAAATAACTCAAAATCAGAGCCCGCAGACGCCAAAAAAAAAGAGCAAATAATCAACTTAACTCAAAGCCCCAAAACTCCGAGCCATAAATTTACAGACATGCCAAAAAGCCAACCCTTGACAGAAAAATCGCCAAGAACAGTGACCGAATTTATGAACATAAGCTCATTGATGGACATATCAGTACACCAAGAATCGGATGCTCAAGAAGATGACAACGCGTGCCCAGAGGGACCAACGAAGGAAGCCAATGCGGCCCCAGAGAATAGGAAGGAACCAACCAAAGACAGGATACCAGCCAAACCAACGGCAAAAGCTGAAAAGGAAAAAGCCCAGGCGTGTGACACGACGATCTCCAGTCGTAGCCCAACCCCCGTGAAGCAAAGATCTCAGCATCATCACGAAGAAAAAATAAGAAAAGGATCGGAGTGGACAAAGAGGGAAAACCCACATATACGAAATGCAGAGACAACCAAAAACAGGTCTAGCTCTCTTAAGGACTCGAGAGTGTTTAAATTAGAGCAAACGTCATGCAAAAGTAAATATATGATACTCAACAGGAAAACGGTACTCCAAATATTAAGCAAAATAAATAGTCTGCAACACCTAAAATCTGAAGATTTCGTGCTAATAGAACCCTACCACCGACACCAAAAGGCAAAGACATACCTCCATATCCAAGCTAAGGCTCTAAAAGGGGCTCCGGACGAAGCGTATAAGGACCTAAAACAAGCAGGCTTTACCCTGACAGAAATACGCACTCCGAAGACCGACGATAACCCCGAAGACTCCAAAGGAGGGATTGCATCATCAATGGCACTATACATCCAGAACAAAAGACCTTTACAATAAAAAAAGGCAACTCCCCAACGATAGTGTGGGGCAGGGAAGCCATCGAGATGATGACTGGGAAAAACGAGACATAAGAAACGAAAAACACAGACGGCCAGAACCCGTATCCAGAGAACACCAAAAGGTTGAACGACCATGTTATGGAGGATCCCCGCATGACAGAAGGGAACGGCGCAGAGCACAAACCCCGCTCCAGTCAAAGATAAGAAGAAACAGAAGAGAAGTGGCAGAAGAAGATCACACAACTGGAAAAAAGCAGGAGACAAAGACTGAAGACAGCTCAGAAGCCAGACAACCAAAGGGACCATGGAACTGGTTGAAAAAAACATTAAATCCTCAAAATGAGAAATAGCAACCAACGGGAGATGGGACTAGAGCTATACCCCCTCCGACGAACGACCTACCATCGATACCCAAGAAATTGATCTCAATGGCCTCGTGGAACACAAGAGGTCATAAGCACTTGACGAACCCTGAAAACCAAGATTTGGGGGAGTTTGACATTCTCTGGCTCCAGGAACATTGGTTGACAGAAAAACCATCTTTAGACGGCTTTGAGATAGCCTTCTCTCCGGCTTCAAAAGGCCTGTTTGGTCGGCCTTCCGCAGGGTTACCGATAGCAATAAAGGCGGGCTCAGGAATCTCCATCATAAAAACAATAACCGAATCATACGGCATACTGTAACGCTCACCTGGTTCCCCCGGAGGCGCAGGTCTTGATCTGGTGAGGATACTGTCTTCAGTGTTAGGCGCAGGGTTCGTTTTGCTCCCGGACTGGGCCCCCTTCCTACCGACAGTTTAAGCTGAAGAGTGAGATGTCTGCAAGGGTAAACCAAGGTATTAGTGTTTGGAAGGTTGGGAAAGTTCCTTGCCCCTCTCGCCCTTTCTTTCCCCGTGGAACTGGATTGTTATTGCGCTTACCTTATATAGGTAATTGCCGGGCTCTCCATCCTGCGTCTTGTGCAGGGGCGCTGGGTCCAGTTGCTTCACTGGATGCGAGCTCTGCCTCTTGATAGCAGAGGATTTGCTGAGAGCGAAGACGCCGTTAATGCACGAGCGTGCCTTGTAAGTACCAAAGTTCCTTTTAGATTGTTCTCTTCTCTTTCAAAAGTCTTAAGTCTTTAAAGTCTATGTCTTTTCCCTTGTAGATGCTGTGGCGATGAAGATTATCCTTCTAATGGCACGTAAGTAGAGAGACTATTCTAGCGCTGTAGAATGCACCGTAATGTCTCTTTTGTCTTTGCAGGTGCCGAGGAGTCGCGCGAACAGATTGGAAGCAAACGTAACACAGGTGAGCAGTCTTGTAACTAAGCGTTACTAACCGAAGTATCTTGCCTTGCAGGTGCCGGAATGCAGCGCGAGCTGAGTTGGTATGGGCGTAACACAGGTAAGCAGGCTCCGTAGTTAAATATTCCTGACCGATGTTCTTTCTCTTTGCAGATGTCGGATGCCGGAAGAGAAAGGCAGAAAAAGGCGCTTCGGATGCTGCCGCTGGATTAGGTAAGTGGATTCGCTGCCTTTGCTTTAGCCTAACCTGTGCCCTTGTCTTGCAGGAGCTGCAGAATACTGAAGAAGACTGAAGGTTGGATCCCAGCAGGTTATTTCGTATTCACAGGATCTGGAGGTTTCCTGGAGCTGACACGGTGAGCGTCCTGCTGCAGATGCAGAATAACGCGAAGCACGTGAAACCAATCGGGTGTGGTTTAAATAGCCTTCTGTAGTGCTTAGGCGTCTTCTTCCACGGCCCCACCCAGGTAAGAAAAGAGTTCCAGATTTCTAGAAGAGTTCCTGTGTTCTTCTTCCAGGGAGTGGCTCCTGCTCCACCCAGACAGAAAAGTAGTCCCAGGCAGAGAAGGATCAGGAGACCAGTTAGCTGGTAAGTAAGCAGCATGGTCTGCTACAGGTAGGTCCACCAAGCACTCTTACCTAATATGAGATATGAGCCCGGCGCTTCCAGTGCCGGGACCGGTCACCATCATGAGCCTGGCGCCACTGACGCCAGGACAAGGTCCAAAAGGTCCCAATCGGGACTGGCTGGTTCCTGGGATTAGAGTTATGGGCCTGCTTCCAAGGTCGTGGGGCAAGTCCTGACCCCTTGGAAGCAGGGATCATGACAGCACCCCCCCTCAAGGCCCCTCCCAAGGTTGACTTCTCCGGAGGTCTTGGTTTGTTAGGAAATGTCCGATGAAATTTCTTGATCAGTCGGGGTGCATGTACATGTTCTGCAGGTTCCCAAGATCTTTCTTGGGGGCCGTAGCCTTTCCAGTCAATCAGGTAGTGTAGTTTTGATTTGGAGATCTTGGAATCCAGGATACTTTTGATTTCAAACTCAAGTTCTCCGTCGACTAGGATAGGTTCAGGAGATTTAGTCAGTCGGATTTCTGGTTGAACAGGTTTTAGTAGTGAAACATGGAAGACTGGGTGCATTTTCATGCGAGGGGGTAATTCCAACTTGACCGCTACTGGATTTATTATGGCAGTGAGAGAGTAGGGTCCTAGGTATCTTGGGTTAAAGGTGCGTGGTCCCTTTAGGGGTAAATATTTGGTGGATAACCAGACTTGATCTCCTATTTGGTATTGAGGGGCTTCCTTTCGATGTCGATCTGCTCCTTTCTTGTATTGTTCCTTGGCCCTTTTAAGGTGGGTAGTAGCTTCCTTGAAGGCTTGGGTGATGGTTGAATGTAGGTGGTCAACTGCTGGTGTTCCAAGATCCTGAGGTGGATCCAGGTTAGAGGTTCGAGGATGATTACCATACAAAAGAAAGAACAGGGTCTTTCCGGTTCCAGAGTGGACTGAGTTATTATAAGCGTACTCGGCTATCCAAAGGATGTCCTTCCAAGTTCCTCCTATCTGTTGCAGCATGCAGCGTAGGTACTGTTCCAAAGTCTGATTGGTCCTTTCGGTCTGACCATCGGTTTGTGGGTGGTGACTGGTGGAAAGCCTCACATCAATTTGAGCCAACCGACAGCAACTCCGCCAGAAGTGGGAGATGAATTGACTTCCTCTGTCTGAGATTAAAACTGAAGGAAAGCCATGCAACCGAACGATGTTTTCAAGAAATTCCCGAGCCAGGATTGCTGCTGACGGTAACCCCTTTAGTGGAATGAAATGTGCCATTTTTGAAAATAAGTCTACGATTACCAGGATTGTATTGTATCCGGAACAGGGAGGTAAGTCGGTGATAAAGTCCATGGAAAGGGTATGCCAGGGATGAGGTGGGATTTCAATTGGTTGTAAGAGGCCTGCTGGTTTTTCCTTAGGACTCTTGTTCTGGGCGCACACTCCACAGGACATGACAAAGTCTCTGATGTCTTTTCTCCAAGATGGCCACCAAAAGTGACGCTTGACCTTTTCCAAGGTCTTGGCCATACCGGGGTGTCCTTCCATTAAGGAGTCGTGATAACAAGAGATTACTTGATTTTGTAAGCTGGTACAGGGTAGATAAAGTCGTTCCTTGAAGTATAATAAGTCGTTCTTTACTGTGAAGTCTTCCCCCTGAAGCTGCCATTTTTGTATGTCTGTTGGAGTTACAAGTTGTTTCACCTGGGCTTCAATTTCTTCAATGGATTGCATGCCGATCAGACCCATGATTCTTTGTTCAGGAATAATAGGTACGAGCTCAGGGTTAACCATGTGGTCATCTACTCCAAATCGAGAGAGGGCATCCGCTTTACCGTTCTTATTGCCTGGTCGGTAGGTGATTATAAAATCAAATTCGGCAAAAAATAATGCCCAGCGAAGTTGTCTGGAGGATTGAGCTTTGGCTGATTTCAGATACTGTAGATTACGATGGTCAGTAATGACAGTGACTGTGTGTCGGGCTCCTAGGAGATAATGCCGCCAGGCCTTAAAGGCGGACTTAATAGCCAACAGTTCCTTATCGGTAATGGTGTAATTGATTTCTGGGGCTGATAATTTGCGAGACCAAAACGCCACGGGGTGCAACTGGTTGGTTTCTGGATCTCTTTGTGAAAGCACTGCTCCCATAGCAAGGCTGGAGGCATCGGTCTCGACGATGTAAGGTAGTTCCGGGCGGGGATGTTTTAAAATCGGGGCGGAGGTAAATTTAGTCTTTAGCTCCTGAAAGGCTTGTTCTGCCTCGGTAGACCATTCAAAACGTTTGTTTTTTCTGAGGAGAGCTGTAATGGGTTGGACTACCCGAGAGAAGTCTGGAATAAACCTGCGATAGAAGTTGGCGAAGCCCAACATACTTTGAACCCCTTTTACAGATGTTGGTGAGGGCCACTTGATGATTGCGTCTACTTTCCTCGAGTCCATGTGAACTCCGTTAGGTGACAAAATAAATCCCAAAAATTCGACCTCAGTGACATGAAAGACGCATTTCTCTAATTTTGCAAAAAGTTTGTGTTTGCGGAGCCTCTCCAGTACTGCGGTGACGTGTTTTTGGTGTTCTGCCTCAGAGGACGAATAAACCAGAATGTCGTCAATATATACAACTACACACACATCAATGAGTTCATGGAGCACGTCATTCATAAAGAACTGGAATGCGGCCGGTGCGTTACACAACCCGAAAGGCATCACTTGATACTCGAATAGTCCATACTTTGTACGAAAGGCCGTCTTCCATTCATCGCCCTCCTTTATTCGCACCAAATGGTAGGCTCCTCTGAGGTCCAACTTAGTATATATGCAGGCGTTTTTGACTTGGTCAAGTAGTTCTGGGATCAATGGCAATGGATACCTGTTCTTAATTGTAATCTGGTTCAGGGCACGGTAGTCTATACACGTTCTTAAGTCTCCCTCCTTTTTTGGTACGAAGAACAGAGCTGAGGAGGCCGGGGACTTCGAAGGACGGATGAATCCATTAGCCAGGTACTGGTCCAAATATTGCCTTAGGTGGCGATTTTCAGGTTCAGTAAGGGCATAAATCCGACTGCACGGAGGAGTGGATCCGGGAATCAGGTCTATCTGACAGTCGTATGATCTGTGGGGAGGCAAAGAATTAGCTTGGTCTTTCCGAAAGACATCTTGGAATTCCTGGTATTCAGGAGGCAGTTGTGGACTCTCAGAAACAGTTGCAGCTAGTTTGGTGGAAGGCTGAGGGTAGCAGGTAGAAGCGCATTCTGGAAACCGGATTGTCTTTGCTCGCCAATCAATTTGAGGATTGTGTTTCTCCAACCAAGGAACTCCCAAGATGACTTGAAACTGCGGGGCCTTGATCACATCAAACACGATCTTCTCTTGATGCCCATCTTGGCTTACTAACGTTACTTCCATGGTGGTGTGAGTTACAGGTCCGGAAGCTATTTCCGTCCCATCCACGGTGGTAATGACGTCTTTCACCGTCTTTGGACAAAGAGATAGATTCATCCTGGCGGCCAGTTCACAGTCCAAGTAATTCCCGATTGCGCCACTATCAATGTATGCTTTAATGGCATGCATAGGATTAGGTTGTTCAGGACTCACGAGGACCATGGGCCTGATGAAATCCGAGGTCAAAGAACTGGTTTTAACGCTCGGCAAGCGGACCTCTACACTTGCCGGGCGAGGTCGTTTCCCGGCTCAGAATTCTCGGTACCTTTATCAGACGCCCCTACTATCTTCTTCTTGGGCTTCACTGGACAATCTCGAAGAAAGTGCCCTGAGTTTCCGCAATAGAGGCATAATTGCAATTGTCTCCTCCTTTCTCTCTCCTTTTGGGTTAAAGGTCCTTTTACACCCCCTATTTGCATGGGTTCCACAGAATCAGTTCCTTTCGTAGAACTTTGTGGCCTTGAAAAAGGTTGGGTTTCAAATCTGGATCGATCGGCTTTCCGATTCTGTAGACGATGATCCAATTGCACTACCAGATCGATATATTCGGAACAGTCTTGTGGAGGATTTACCACTTGAGCCAGAACGTCTTTTAATTCCCCACGCAGACCTCTGTAAAACAGTGTGATCCTCTTATCCTCCGGCCATCCGGTTTCCACCACTAGTCTGTTAAATGATGCAATATAAGTCAGAAGATCTTGATTGCCCTGTCGTAGTGAAAGAAGTTCATTGTCCAAGGCCTGTCCCTGATAGTGCCTTGCGAACAGTTTCTCCATACTGGCTTGGAAGTCCTGGAAGTTATGGAGAATGGGGTCATCTTGAGACACTAAAGGAACAGACCAATCTGCGGCACTGCCACTGAGATAAGAGAGCACGAAGGCCACTTTAGCCTGGTCCGTTGGAAAAGCGGCGGGTCTGCATAAAAAGTGCAAGCGACATTGATTGAAGAACACAGCAAACCTTTTCGGATCACCTGAAAAGCGTTCGGGCGGAGCCAAAGGTATATTTCCTGGTAGATTGATTTGCACCGGATTCGAGGAAGCTGGAGGAGCGTGGCCCCCACTTGGGGTTGGTAGAGGAGTTTGTCCAGCTTGGGCTTGCAGCAATTGTCTAGCCAAATCGTCTGTTCGCTCTTTGGAGACCACTAACTCCCTCCTTAGGGCATTTGTTTCCTGGCGTGCAGCGTGTACTTCCGCCCTCAACTCCCCGAGTAATTGGGCCAACTGGTCTGTGTCTGAGGTTTCCATTGCGCCTGGGCGGGAATTATATGGTAAGGCTTCGCGTTCTGTAATGCTCACCTGGTTCCCCCGGAGGCGCAGGTCTTGATCTGGCGAGGATACTGTCTTCAGTGTTAGGCGCAGGGTTCGTTTTGCTCCCGGACTGGGCCCCCTTTCTACCGACAGTTTAAGCTGAAGAGTGAGATGTCTGCAAGGGTAAACCAAGGTATTAGTGTTTGGAAGGTTGGGAAAGTTCCTTGCCCCTCTCGCCCTTTCTTTCCCCGTGGAACTGGATTGTTATTGCGCTTACCTTATATAGGTAATTGCCGGGCTCTCCATCCTGCGTCTTGTGCAGGGGCGCTGGGTCCAGTTGCTTCACTGGATGCGAGCTCTGCCTCTTGATAGCAGAGGATTTGCTGAGAGCGAAGACGCCGTTAATGCACGAGCGTGCCTTGTAAGTACTAAAGTTCCTTTTAGATTGTTCTCTTCTCTTTCAAAAGTCTTAAGTCTTTAAAGTCTATGTCTTTTCCCTTGTAGATGCTGTGGCGATGAAGATTATCCTTCTAATGGCACGTAAGTAGAGAGACTATTCTAGCGCTGTAGAATGCACCGTAATGTCTCTTTTGTCTTTGCAGGTGCCGAGGAGTCGCGCGAACAGATTGGAAGCAAACGTAACACAGGTGAGCAGTCTTGTAACTAAGCGTTACTAACCGAAGTATCTTGCCTTGCAGGTGCCGGAATGCAGCGCGAGCTGAGTTGGTATGGGCGTAACACAGGTAAGCAGGCTCCGTAGTTAAATATTCCTGACCGATGTTCTTTCTCTTTGCAGATGTCGGATGCCGGAAGAGAAAGGCAGAAAAAGGCGCTTCGGATGCTGCCGCTGGATTAGGTAAGTGGATTCGCTGCCTTTGCTTTAGCCTAACCTGTGCCCTTGTCTTGCAGGAGCTGCAGAATACTGAAGAAGACTGAAGGTTGGATCCCAGCAGGTTATTTCGTATTCACAGGATCTGGAGCTGGAGGTTTCCTGGAGCTGACACGGTGAGCGTCCTGCTGCAGATGCAGAATAACGCGAAGCACGTGAAACCAATCGGGTGTGGTTTAAATAGCCTTCTGTAGTGCTTAGGCGTCTTCTTCCACGGCCCCACCCAGGTAAGAAAAGAGTTCCAGATTTCTAGAAGAGTTCCTGTGTTCTTCTTCCAGGGAGTGGCTCCTGCTCCACCCAGACAGAAAAGTAGTCCCAGGCAGAGAAGGATCAGGAGACCAGTTAGCTGGTAAGTAAGCAGCATGGTCTGCTACAGGTAGGTCCACCAAGCACTCTTACCTAATATGAGATATGAGCCCGGCGCTTCCAGTGCCGGGACCGGTCACCATCATGAGCCTGGCGCCACTGACGCCAGGACAAGGTCCAAAAGGTCCCAATCGGGACTGGCTGGTTCCTGGGATTAGAGTTATGGGCCTGCTTCCAAGGTCGTGGGGCAAGTCCTGACCCCTTGGAAGCAGGGATCATGACACATACTGGCAGTTGCAACAACATGGGCCCAGGAAGACGGAAGAGGTAAGCAAAGTACCAAAGAAAAACTAGCCCTCATAACAATATATTGGAACCCAGAAAAATCATCCACATCAGACTTCTGCAACCAAATCGCTAAAACAATTGACGACATCATTGTCGAGGATCCAGATACACACATAATAATCTGTGGTGACCTCAATGCAAAGTGCAGCAATGAAATAGAGATTGGGGAGAAGAAGCCAAAAACCCCAGGGGAACACAGGGGAGTGGCATGGATGATGCTGATGAAATCGAGAAACCTACATAATGTGTCAGCACTCAAACCCTGGAATATTAGCACTCCAACATGGGAACGGGGGGATTCCAGTGCAAACATTGACTATTTCTTCATTTCCCACAGTTTAGTGGCGGGCATAGAAGATTACGCAGTAACCAAAACCCAAGAAAGCGATCATAATCTGTTGGCGATAAAATGGAAAACCCGACGATCCCCAAATGTCTATTACAGCCACTCCATCGAATCAAATAACCAACAAACTCGTTTACGTCTGACTACGACAAATATAGAATGTATCACCGAAAAGTACAGAATAGGTAACTTGTCGCAAGGGGACAAGATCCAAAGCCCGGACTATTTACCCTTTCTTCTTCAATACAGGACGAAGATGCCAGGAAAAATCCAAATGGTGCATCAAAATCTCCATACGTTCGACAAACTGGTCGCGGAAAGAAAGAGATCAGTGAGAAAACTGAGGAGACAGATTAAAAATGATAAGTCACCGGTGGCCCGGAACAAATGGAGACAAGAAAATGCAAAATACAAATCCTGGATCCAAACTCACAGATATGAAATGCTCCAGAATGACGCTGAGGAAATGCTCCAGGCATTAAGCTCCAAAAAAAACGGCGACTTCTGGACGCTTATAAAAAAAACAGCTAAGAAGACGATAAATCAAATCGCAAACTCAGTCAGCGAAGACGTGTGGGCTACATTCTTTGAAAACCTGTTTAGGGCTCCTTCACCTCACACCCCGACAATTGAAAGATCGACCGTATCTACCTGGATTGATCTATCCTTGAAAGACGATATAAAGGGCGCCATCCTTAAATTAAAGAAATCTAGAGCCCCTGGGCTGGATGGCTTGTGCAACATTGACTTAAAACAAAACCCTGACCAATGGACCATCTTTATCAGTACAATCTTTGCCCGGTGTGGTCAGACAAGATCCATTCCACCATCCTGGACCAATGCTGTGGTGGTCCCGATCTTCAAACAAGGAAATAGAGAAGATCGGGGCAACTATAGACCCATTGCCCTCCTGGATATAATAGGTAAAATTTTCGCCACTCTCCTCCTAAACCACTTCCGTAACTGGGCCAGAACCTCCCTGGCACACGACCCTTTTCAAATGGGTTTCCTGAAGAAAGGGAGTACGTCAGTCAACATCTTAATGCTTAATCTGTTAAAAGCAGAGGTCAAGCAGGGCGCACCAACTGTGTTTCTGGCATTTGTAGACCTATCCCAGGCCTTTGACAGAGTGGACAGGCAAATGCTGTGGAGTAAATTGAAAAAATGGCACTGCCCAATGGAATTACTGGACCCCGTGATGGCTCTGCACAGCAACACGAAACTAAGAATTTGCTTAAACAATCAAGGTTTACTGTCACGAGAGATACCAGTAGAGCGAGGAGTGAAGCAGGGTTGCCCACTAGCACCGGCGCTATTCATTGCTTTCTTGGGGGATATGAAAGAATCAGCACAATCAGTGAAAGCGTTTTCACCAAAGCTGGGCAAGGAAAACATATCGCGCCTTCTATACGCTGATGATTTCATATTATTAGACCAGACACAAATCGGCCTTCAACGCCAACTTGCAAAGTTGGCGAAATATATGGAACAGAATAACCTGAAAATAAATAAATCTAAAACCAAAATAGTGATCCTGGGAAAAAGCGCAAAGAAGACCAAAGCATGATTCTCTTGGGCACTGGACAAAGTTGAAATTGAAGTGGTGTCTAGCTTCAAATATTTAGGAGTGCATATCGATCACTCAGCAAAAGAAGCCACGATGCAAAGTGTGCTATGGGGAAAAGCAAAAAATCTCGCTGCCCAGATGAAAATCATCGACAGAAAATATGGCAAATTCTCCTTAATTCCAGCGATATCTTTTTATAAAGGGAAAGTGGTGCCAACCCTAACGTACGGCATGGGGGCAACTCTAACTATGCCAAATGACATCTGGCGGAAATTAGAGAGCCTGATTTGGAAGACGGTCCTTGGACTGCCAAATGCAACCTTGATGGACATTATTAGAAGAGAATCGGGGCTGCTCTCACTTGAAGCGACTGTGACCCAAAACGCAATGCAATTGCTCAGAAACACCTTAATGCCAGACAGTCCGTCTGTATATAAGATCATAACCGAGGAAATAACAAACCGGCAACTAACTATCCTGAACAAATGGACGGACAGGCTCAGAGAAAAGCTTGTTGTCATTGCTTGCACAGAAGAGGATCTAAAAACGAATCCCGAAAGAGTGAAAGTGAAACTTGAGGTGCAAGACTGGATCGAGACGTTGGCCAAAGCACAAACTAACAAGCTGACTAAAGACCTGCACCCAACTTCAACAAACTGAAGGAACCCATCCCATATTGTACCAAATTCCCTAACCAACAGCTAAGAAAACTATATATGAGAGCGCGTTTCAATCTCCTCCCGACGCGCGAAATCATGGCAATCAGGATGCAATCAAACATCAACACCTGTCGGCTCTGCACGGAATCCTCCGACGGAGAAACAATAAAACACCTTCTCCTCAACTGCCCGGAGCTAAGAATCGTAAGAGCCACATACCTGTCCAACCTTCGTACAGATTATTTGGGATATCTAGAAGAGGAAGATTCAACATGGTGGAACAGACTAATGTCAGGGGAGAAAACGAGATGGACCATAGCCACTGTAAAACTCTTAGAGACGGCTTTCCACATGATCACCCTTCGCTCCTCTACAGTAACCACTCACCAAGACCCCGATGAGAGAGGGTGTCCTATAAAGACACCCGAGGCGGAACGCTCTCTAGAATGATGACTGGGTGCATGCTCGGTCGACCTAAAGTCTGCCTTGTTTGTCTGCCTGCCTTGGCTCAGTCTTCTCTTCCATCGGGTTTTCTCCCTTTTATGTGGCTCTTCTGGAACGAGCAGCAACAGTTTTGTAAAAATTTGCTAAAGCAATTATAAACAAAGTAAATTAAAAAAAAATATCTAGTTCATCCATCATCTCGTCGATTGTTGTAGAGGCAGGATTCCAGTATAAGGAAATAATCATTAATGAGGAATATATTAGTGATGGTATTGCTAGATGAATCCCCAATAAACTAGCAGATTCCCAAACCAATTCCGATTGAGCCTTCAAAGATATATTGACAGCAACCATCAAGCCCCCGGGTGGACGCCCTTGAAGAGATTTCTTTGCAGGTAAAGAAAAGTCAAATATCCAGGCATCAGGAGTGGGTCAGTTTTCATGGAATCTTGTGCTATTATTATCGTCGGTTGATCATTAAGAGATAGCATGGAGTGACAATTCATTAAATTTACATATCCACAAGAATTTTAAGAAATTATTTTTATACCTGTTTTTTTGAATGGCTATGTATCAGAAAGAGATATTTCAGGACACAAGGTCGCCGAGAGCATAGGTTCCAGCCATGGTAAACCTTTCATATTGGCTACTGATTTCAATATCTCCAGCATATCACATTCTGGACCAGCTTCTAATTGCGTGCCAGATCTACCTACTTCAGTGAACTTTACAGCACCCTTATCCAGTGGTTCTAGAATTTCTGTAGCCTCCACCTCAGATTCAAACGTAAGCAGCACAAATCCCTCACTTTTTATCTCGTCACGGCTAAACCAGATGAATTTCATTATGGCCTCAGAGCTGAGATAACAAACAGCCCTGTGATTGTTTGCTCTTGCCAAAGAGACTCTTATGATATCTTCAGATTTTATCATTCTCAATTGTGGTATTTTTGAGAACATGGAAAATATAAAGGATCGATTAATGCGATTATCCGCCAACTCTTTAACATCCCCCTCAAATCCAATGATATACTGTTTTACAAGTTCAGCTTGTAGAGGCTTGGTTGGATTTATATTTATTGGTGGATCTCTAAGGGTCACTGCTTTCAAAGAAGCACTAGTAGCAACATGAGGAAACTGTAATGACGAAATTCTACTGGTGCTGTTTACATCTGAATTAATCCCAAGTGAGAGCTTACTCTTGCTATTGAATGATTCATCATCGCTGTGCGAGTGACCCTTGATAGCCTTAATTTCAGATAAGGACCTACTTAGTTCAGGGCCATGAATTGATATATGACTGGGAGCATACGAATTTTCCATAAGATCGACATTATTAGTTTTGTTTATTGTTAGGTTCTCAATGGCGGTGGCCAAAGGTACCACAGCCACTTCAGTTTTTTTTCCATTTACCATTTACGACTACTAAATGCTTATTTTTGTTCGGTGTACAATCACCAGACACCAATGTTTCTGCAAGTGTTACTTTCATTTTATTGCCTATATTATTTCCTGCATCTAATTGTTTTTCTTTACTCAGCATACAATCATTAATTACAGTTGTTCCTAAATTCACAACGTTAGTGCATGCTTCACTATAGGATTTCCTAATGGGTATGTTTAGAGAGGCACTGCCACATGGGTCAAGATATTTCATATGACCTTTTGACGTGCAGCGTCTACCTACAATAGGAAAGTAATTACTTAAGGTGGGTTTTGCAGAAGTTTTAATAATTTAATCAATATCAATCATTTCACTTTCCTTTTCATGAGTTACGTAAACCTCTGGGGTCATTATATGAGTATTTGATTGCGTTACGGATTTACAAGTTTTTGATTTCTGATAAACTGCTTTTACCAGTTTTGTATTCGTAGGTTTAATAGTTTCCGTCGTAGAATGCACATCCTCCTTCATCAACAGGACATTGCTAATGCCCCCACTTCTCGTTTCCACCAATACATTAGTTGCGGGTTTGTGTGCATCTTGGCTCTCCTTAGACAATTGTTCTAGATCAATATGCTCCTCATCCGTTATTTCTAGATTTGGAGTTGATTTTAGGTCTTTTATTCGTGATTCATTCTTATGTTGTGCAACTTCCTTCCTTCTTTTAGCAAGTCTCTTCACAGGACGCATGTGCATCCTTTTGACCCAACGAAACATAAAGGTAGAATGTTCTTCAATAGATAAATTTGCATTCTCTGTATTTTTTTGTTTTGTAATTTCTTCCAGCAAGGCAGATGGACTATCAGGCATAACCGAGGGTAGTGCCAATACGGATGGACTGACCGGCATACCTGGAAGCGGTGCCATATTCAATAAATGTGTAGCAATTGTGTTATTCAATACATCTATTGAGGTTTTGATCTCTCTCAAATCATTGTCATGATTGCACTTCATAGACTCATGTGATGCACTAATTGGTTGTATAGTATGGTCTCCCTCATGACAGCCAGGTTGCAAACATTGCGTTTCTAAATAATTTTGAATTTGCAGGTAGACAACTCTTTCGAGGATTTTTAGCAGGAAGGGGACCGTGGTGATGGGCCTGTAGTTGGTGATAATGGCAGGGTCGAGAGATTGTTTTTTTAGAAGGGGAGAACCCATGATTGTTTCAAGTTGTTAGGTACAGAGTTGGTTGAGAAGGATGGGTTTACTAGTTTGGAGATGAAGGGGGCTAGGTCTCGCGCAGCATCTTTGATGATCTGGGCGGGACAACTGTCCCCTTTGCAATTAGATGGTTTGAGGGATGCTATGATTTTTTGGTGTTCGGGTATAGTGACCATTTTGAAAGTGAAGCCAGAAGTGTTGCTGGTCATGGTGGGTGTGCTAGGTATGAAGGCGTTACTGTTTGAGAGTTGTAGTCTTTTGGACTCAATTTTGTTTTGAAGACCAGTGATTTTGTTAGCCAGGGCATTTTGGATGCTGGTGCACCATGGCTTATCCTTCACACAAGTATCGGTCGGAGGGTTGGGATTTTCTAATTCCTTCAGGATGGTGAATAGCTCTTTAGCAGAGGATTGGGCATTATTTATTCTAACATTGTAGGCTTCCTTTTTGGTGCGGATTATCTCTTTCTTGTAGTGGGAGGAAATGGTCATGAGGTTGGATTTGTTTTCTGCTGAGGGGTTAGTTTTCCATAGGGTTTCCATCTTGGCTTTCTTTTTTCTAAGAGTTTTGAGTTCCGGTGTGTACCAAGGGTTCAAATGGGCTCTAGGTTTACCTTTGCGTAGCTTTAGTGGGGCAACGGCATCAATGGCGCTAGTTAGGGCATCATTGTAAGTGTTGACTAGAAGGTTAAGGTCAGCTGGTGATTGCTCAAACCTCACCCTTCGTCAGCATTGTGCTGAAACAGACTGCATGTCTCTTCGACTGTGGAGGGAGGAGAGGAGCAGTGAGGGGGAGAGGTTGGGCTGCCCCTCTCCGGGCCTGCTGATGGTAACAGCAGTTACCCTGCATTGCTTTGTGAGGCACTGCAGCATTGCCCAGTAGTGGAACCATGTTCCTAGCTGGCCTGTCCCGCTCTCCACAAACCCCATTACCAGGCCCTGTCGTCCGTCCCACGTGCAATACAAATCCCCAAACACACCTGCTATGCAAGGGAATGTCCAGTGCAGTGCACTCAAGTTTCAACTTCTTCCTACACTATTATTTTAAAAGTAAACCATTCCAAAATGGTTTCTTTTTAAAATAAAAGTATAGGAACAGTAAAACCTTTTTTGTTTTTTTAAAGTAATGGAGTACAACTCCCAACCTCTCCTGCCCACTGAAAACATGTCTCCATTGTGTGTAAATAACAAAGTGAAGCAGAATGTACATGCACAGGTAAAATCAATTGTCACTGCATTCCCGCAAAGGTAATGCCAGGGGATGTGCAGAGCTACGGGAGGCCTTGATGGACGCTGTCTTAGCCACAGTGCATATCAGGCCTCGCGAGAACATTGCCCCCCAAGCATATGGTGATACCAGAGGCAGACAAGGGGGCGCCAGGCAAAAAGGGAATTAGAAGGGAGGAGGTACCCTACGAGAGAAAAGGGCAGGGAAGGGCAAGGGAAGCAAGGACTGGCCAAACCCACAAAAAGGGGTTTAAAACCCAGCACCCGCAGGCAGACACCCTCTTTTACAGAATTTGCAGCGCTGAGGACAAAGGATTCCCGCAAACCCATGCCGTTGGTGATGTTATGAATATTCATTGTTGAAATTGTCAGATTGTCTAATTTAAAGCAGAACTGTCGCAGTGGAGGTACATGGTGCATCCAGGCTGGAAGTGCTGTCAGGAACCACAAGGGACTGTGCAGTCACCGAAGTTGACGGCAGCTGCGCATAGCCTCTGAAAAAGCCACGGGTCATGTGGTGTGGGTGGGAGATTTGATAGAGGTCGTGCAAAGTAAAATGGCAGGACTAGGGAGGGAGGCGGAAGGGGCTTGCAAACACCAAGTTATAAGTGTGCAGGGAAATAAGTTAAATTGGGGAAGGGGCAGGGATCCAAAGGCACGGCAAACGGTTACCTCAGCTTGGAGAGTTAGGTTGGAGAGTTTAGCAGAGGACATAAATGTCAGAAACAAAGGAGACAGGGAAAGGGACAAGAGAGATGGGGAAAGCAGGGGAAACCAAGAGAGGAGGGAAGAGGTCAAGAACCGAAGGAACCCAAGGAACGGGTGAGAGGTCCAGAGACCCAGGGACGCAAGGAAAGCATAGACAAGGACAATGGCTCTGTAGAACGATGGGAATGAAGGCAACACCACAGGGGGGAGCAAGCGAATGGGAAGAGGACAAGTCACTGGGGGAAACGTAAAGGGGGCAAGGGCAGTACACATGGGGCACCTCAGGGAAGGAGCAACTGGTTAAGATGACAAGAAACCTGGGGAAAGGGGCACTGGCCAAGAGGTAAAGTCGCCTAGATAATGGGGAAGGGCGTAAGAGGGCCAAAGACCAGGGAAATGAGTAAGAGGTCAAGGCACCTGGGGATAGGGGTAAGAGGTAAGAGTTCACGACACCTGGGCAACAGGGAATAGATTAAGAATTCAGGAGACCAGGGAAATGAGTAAGAGGTCAAGGCACCTGGGGATAGTAGTAAGAGGTGTAAGAGTTCAAGACACCTGAGCAATGGGGAATTGTATAAGAGGTCAGGAGACCTGGGAAATGAGAAACTGTGTAAGAGCCCAAAGCACCTTGGCAATGTGTAAGTGTGTAAGAGGTTTAACAACCTGGGAAATCCACTGATCACAGGAGGAGATAATCTGGGGAAAGTTATAAATGTGTAAGGGTGCCAGCCCACAGCATAACCCTTATGCTGCGCTGCCACAAGCGAAACACCTGTATTATCCACCCACAATATGTGTCCGCTTGATACTGTTATAGGGGTGGGGGGAATGGGACAATGTGAGGGGTGGCCAAAACTGGGATGAGCTCATCAGGGGCGGGAAAGTAAGCCGGTACCTACAAACGGGGTCTAGGGGCCCCGTTTGGGCTGTTGCGGCTACGTATGGTAAACTGTTGGATGGCTAAAATGAAGAATATGAGCGGGCATCGCTAATTTACTTTACTTTCGTATGATAGCTTGTAGCTTTCCTTGTGTGATTAATGGCGAACCCAAGTGACCCAGTGTACACTACACTGGAAAAATACAGAACAGAAAAATGTGTCTGATGAAAAGCTTTGAGATCAACTGCTGGATGGCTGACATTTAACAAAGATATTGAACAGAACGCTTACCTTATCAGGAGCGCTCATGCAGCACGATTAAGCAAGCAGACTGCCATTGAAGTGCACCACACACCCTACACAGTCAAACAAATAAGCAATGCTGGCTGAGCTAGCACCGTCAGCACTACCGCATGCAGCCAAGGTACATCCACCTGGCAACGTTCCCTCAAACTTCATCTATCAACCAAGAAATTAACCTTAACAAGGCACGCGCCAGGGAACGCAAGTGAGCAAGCGTGTGGTTACACATGAATAGAGCACAAGGTAAAGCGCTAGATACAGTGCTAGCGACAACATGTAGCAACTCGTAAAACAGTGCATTTCTGTATGTGTTACACATTCCTACCCAGTGAACAGTTCCTTTCAAAGGGTCGCTAAACAGCAATGGCAAGAGAGACTGGGGGTCATTACAAGGTTGGAGGTAACCATGGCGCTATTAGCGCCATGGCTGCCTCCAAACCTTACCGACTCCGCCCTGGTGAATGGAGCTATTACGGCCCCATTCCAAGGTTGGTGGGGCAGTAATTCCCCATTCACTAGGGCCCTTCCCCATTCCCATTTGAGCCCCCATAGGGCTCAATGGGAATGGGGAAAGCGCTAATAACGGTACCGCAAATTGCGGTACCGTTATTAGCACCCAAGTCCCTTTGCGGGTCCCGTCCTTAACACCTGCTAAAAGCAGGCGTTAAGGAAGGACCCGCAAAGGGAACTCGTAGTAGGGTGGTAAGGGATTACCAGTACCGGTGCCCTTACTGGTACCAGTAATCCCTTACCGCCCGGGTCGTAATGAGGCCCAAAGACTAAGGGCCTGATTCATGGAAATTTTAGCGCAGTGCAAAGTGACGTTGCACTGTTGCAAAATCACTTAGCACTGCCAACAAAGACCCTGGGGGTCATTACGACCCAGGCGTTAACCATAGCACTATTAGCGCCATGGTTGATGCCAGTATTTTACCGATTGCGCCATGGTGGATGGCGGAATTACCGCCCCATTCCAAGGTTGGCGGGGCGGTAATTCCCCATTTACCATTGGCCCTTCCCCAATCCCGTTTTTGCCCCCAGAAGGCTCAATGGGAATGGGGAAGGCGGTAATTACGGTACCGCAAATTGCGGTACCGTAATTACCTCGAAAGTCCCTTTGCGGGTTCCTTCCTTAACAGCTGGTAAAACCAGCCGTTAAGGTGGGGACCCGCAAATGGACCTCGTAATTAGGCGGTAAGGGGTTAACGGCGCCGCCACCTTTTACGGCACCGTTAACCCCTTACCGCCTGGGTCGTAATGAGGCCCCCTGATTCAGAGAACGGTGCAAAGTGTATTTTTTCGGTGCATAGCCAAAAGTTGCATGAATTGGGCCCTTAGAGTGCAGACACACAAAGCGTTTAGATCCTCTACAATTCCGTAACTAGGTGTCAAAAATAAATAAATAAATACATAAAAAAACATATAGAATAAATCCTTCCTGACTCAATAATAAGGAACTGATTCCCAGAATTTAGCATAGATATTCAGCAGATCTCTCTCCTTTAACCGAGGAGCGCTGATCAGTGGCCATCTTCACTGGAAAGGCAGGTCAAGTCACAAGTTGCATGGTTTCCACACCGACTTGTACTTTAAACACTGCGACTGAATCTGGTAACAAGGTTTTTATTTTTCCCGTAATGTTTAATGAAGGTAACAGTTTTGATTCTTAGATGGCTTTGGTTCTGGGGTACAATGGTTTAATTTTCTCTATGGCTACATTGTTTTATATTTGACTGTGCATTAATACTTCTATAATGCCTTGGGAGTCTGAATGATTGTGGATTTATGTTTTTTATGGGCATAGGGATTTTTTTCTAACAACACATTTTAATTAATTTTTTTCAGAGGATAAGCCATTCCCATACATCACAAATTCATTTATTTAACAACTATTTACTGGACCTCCCCTCCTCCACCACTACCCTGTTCACTTATTTCTGAATGTTTCTCAAGCGGCCAATGCCTGAATGCAGGCGTCAGTTATGGCGTCTCAATCACGTTTAATGCTCTCAAGCATTTGTGGCAAGATAGGCCATTCTAGTCCTTCTTGCAGTTCAGAAAGCGGCTCCGGGGCCTCTACATGTGTTCACTCTCTCTCTGATGCTCCCGGTAGCTTTTTCATCGCCAGTATGAGGCATACTTTATGTAGCCAGATGTCGACTGATGGCGGTGCTGTTTGCCTCCACTTCGCCAGGGTAGGTAATTTAGCTGCTAGGAGCGTGTGTGAAGCTAGTTTACTTCTGCCTCCAGGGGCGAGCTTCTCTCTCCTCTCCCCCCTAAGGTATCACGTGTCCTTACACGTGATAACTTAGGGAGGAGAGAGAAAGCTAGTCCCTGGGTTAGTTCATACTGATAACCAACATGAGTAAAGTTGAACTGCAGATGAGTGATTGAACTTTGAAACCAAGATATACAATAACTTTGACATTAAAAGAAATCTCCATCGAGCATTCCACATCTAGTTTTCCTTTTAATTTAGAGCTAGTTCCAGCCAGAACGCTTGAAAGACAGGGCAGCCCTGTGAACTATGTAACAATGTTCCGCTGTCTTTACTGCACCTGCAGCATAGGCCATATGGGGATTTCCTAGCTGCTAATAACCTCTGTGGCGTGAGATACCACCTGGCTAGAACCTTGACTTGGGTCTCTGCTAGTCGTGTGCAGAAGTACGTATTTTTAGTGTTTTTGAATATCCTCTAACATTCCTTCTCACTTATATCTACCCCTAATCTCTCCCCCATCCCAAACAATAGGAATGGTTAGTCAGGGTTCCCTCCCCATCAATGGCCTCATATAATTCGGAGGTCAGACCCTTCCCAGAAGCAGAAAATTGGAAGATCTCTTGCCAGGATGTAAGGGGCTTGGATGCTGCTTTTTTAATCAAAGGGTTATGTACCCAAAGTCGACCCTGTCTGTAGCGGAATCTGTCTCCCTCTGCCAAGTTGCAATCCTATTTCATTTTCTGAAAGGATCTAATCTCTATTCTGGAATAGGTTGCCTATTTTACTGAGCCCCTCACCCATTTGGCCAAAAGTTGGGTCCCTCAGGGCGGGCTTATGCGTAATCGGGGATGTAGGGAGAGCAGAAAGAAATACATCTTGATAGTTTTCTAACACTGTCCCACACTTCACAGTGTTGGCTTTGTGATTGGACGACAATATAGGCTTGGTACGCTAGATGATTGTGTGATCCACGGTTGTGTTCATAGGTGTCTGTCTGCCTTCTACCTATTGCTCCATGAAAACGCTCTTCTTTTCTGTGTGCGTTTGTACTCACTCTACCACTGGTTTTATTGGCTGCCTAATAATAGTACAGGAGCTTCCGGAAAGCCAGCCCTGTCCCCCTGTTCCTGGCCAAGTATAGTGTGATCCTATTTACTCTCAGTGGACTTCATTCCTAAATGAATTTAAGTAGTCCATCTTCCCAGAGCTTGATTCTCTTTTTTTAATTGCAGGATTGTTCTGAACTGAAATAGGTAAAGTATTCTCTGTAGTATGTTCATTTTGACCACTGTAAATCCTCCCAAACCACGCGAGGCACAGCTTTCCCCATGGGCCCTTGTCATCCTCAATTTTTGACCAAAGTAGTGGATATATGGCATCATATAGTTGGCCCAGGTTCGCTGTAATTTTGAGCCCTAGATGTAATTCCCTTTTTAGCCTAGGTAAAGGGAAAATTCGTTTTCTAAGATTTCTCAAACAGGAGGCGGGATATTTATGTTTAAGATGTCTGATTTGGTCTAATTAATTTCGAATCCGGACACTTTACAGAATGACTGTAGCTCTTCCAGGCATGTCAGGGAGGCTATAATGTCATCAAAAAGACTTATTTTATGTTCTGTTTCCCGTATCATATACCTGAGATGTTGGGATTGTCCCGGAGGTGGGCTGCCAGCGGCTCCACCTTGAGGGCGAAGAGGAGAGTCGACAATAGGCACCCCTGCCAAGTACTTCGAGTAAATCGGATTGGACATGTTAGTTCCCCATTGAATTGTATTCTGGCTGCTGGGTGCTTGTAGTTGGCTAATATCTTGGTCATCCCCGGGTCAAATGTGAATTAAGATAGTGTAATTTTGAGAATGTTCCAGTTCATTCTGTTGAATGATTTGTCAGCATGCAGCATGCAGTGTTAATAGAGAGTGGACTGGGGATCTATTTGCCTTATCTACAAAATGAAGGACTCTACAGATGTTGTCGGTTGTTCCTCTTCTGAGCACAAAGCCTGATTGGTCTGGGTCAATAAGGCAGGGAATTAATTGTTCCATTCTTTTATCCAGGATCTTCATGAACATTTTCTTGTCTAGGTTTAAGAGAACAATTGGCTTGTAGGATGCACATTTACTTCCTGGCTTCTGGGATTCATGTATTATGGGCCTCTCTCATTAAGGGTGGGAGGTCCCCTCCTTCCATAATTGCATTGAAGAACCTATCAAGCGGGACTGCTAGTATCTGGCTCAGTGGCATATAAAAAGGGGCTGTCAGGTCATCTGGACCCGGCAATTTTAGGGCCTTTAATGATTTTATAGCTGTGATCACTTCTTGGTCTATTGGAGCATCCATAGCCTCTCTCTCTCATTCCTACAAGCATGGGAGGTCTAAGCCCTCCAGGTAAGTGTAAAGGTAGACAGGAAAGCCCAGTCTCAGCGGTACAGGTGGGCCAGGAAATCTCGCACCCATTAACAGAAATAGTCAAAGTAAATGGCAAAACACCACTTAACTAACAATCCACATACAGCAGGGACAGCATACAAACAAAATAGTTGTGCGCTCTCGTTCTTCTCAAGCATGACAACAGTTTAAAAACATTAAATATGTCACCATTGACGTTGCATTACAATCTTGGTTACAAAAACCTACGGGGGTACGGGGATTACTTAAGGGACTTGTCTACATATTTATTTTATTTATTTATTTATATAGCGCTGATCGCTTGCAAACATCTGGGAAAATATATTGAAAATATATGAGTTAGTCCTTGATAATGGAGAATACATGTCATCTTTGAAGTTAACTTCTGGCTAATGCAACATATACTGGGCGGCACAGCATTAAGAGTTTTCATCGGTCGGTAAATTGCTCACCAACATTGGCTATGACAAGTCATCAGCGCATGAACAAAAACTGGAGGTGAGGTGTGAGAAGTCCAAGATCTGCGTTCTTCCAATTCAATAAGCCGCTATCCCTTATCCATAGGCCATGAGCCAAACTATTCCTTTTGTTTTTGACCTTGCACCTTGTTTCTGAGAACAAGCGGGGAGTCAAGCCAGGTTCTGGGACATGTCTGGCCTTAATGAATAGACAGTGTTTCGAGTTATGAGTCACATGTGAGGAAACCATGTTCTGAACTATTCTATCGTGTATTATTTGAGATTCTAGCTTAGCTAATATGAGCACAAGTGTTATTACTGTTCCAAAGACCGGTACTTGGTTGATCCATTCTCTATGAGATTTCAACTTATAATTAGTCGGCTCCTGGCATTAAAAGGCTGTTTGTTCTTCAATTAATCTAAGAGAAATATGTCTTGTGCCTTGACAATCCTTATCTTCTGCTTTCTTCTGGACTGTTCAAGCCCTCCCTTAATTCTTCCATAACCTTGGAGAGGGGCCGCGCTGCCCCTGCCTGCTCCCGGCATGCATCTTTACTTCAGTAGATTCAACCGTTTTGATTTTTCATAAAGCTTTGAGACCTCTATTGACTTCAATGTGAGCTACGACTTCCATTTTAATAAAGATGGCAGCCTTTTACTGTTACATTTTTATGTTAATAAGCTACCTGCGTATATCGTTCGTGTTGCGTTTCAGCGTATACATTGCTTGTGATATAGTCTTTGTATATTTATGGTGCAAGCGATATTCTTCATATATCAATGCACGTTTGACCTAATGCCTGCATCTCCTCATGGTGAGTTTCTGTAAGGAGGCATGGTATCAAGCAGTGAAGACAGACACAAGTGATCACAGTTCAAGAGTGTTTATTGAACTTCAATGGGCTGGTTAAACGTCTATCTAATCCTAAATCTAAGAATGGGAGCAAGCTACGACCATCAAATAATAACGCAGTCCTAGTCGAGTCTCTGTCAAAATAAAAGGGCCTATACTAATAAACCTACTGCCAATCCTTACTTCTAAATACAAATGGTGCAGGATAATAGTGTATGTAAAAAGAAAAGTGTTCAAGAAATATGTCAGGGTAGGTGAGCAGTTGGCTTCCTTTACCCACGTTTTCAGCACGGGGCAAGGAGGCACTTCCGAGCTTTGCACACACTCTGGCTTCATTGTCACAAGGCTGCAGTTCAAGGCATAGGCATAAAGGCCTTCTGCCAAAGCATCTTTCCTAATAACAGTCTCTTACTGCCGAGTGCCTGTCGTAACAAACAAGCACCAAAGAGCCTTTCTTATCAGGATTTTCACATTCACAAGTTCTCGCTTCCGGTGTTAATCATGGGTCTCCCTCCTTCAGGCTCGGAGCCCTTTTTACCACAATGTTCACAATTGTTCTCACAATTATACCTGGGGTCACAAAAGGATTTATTTACAGGCAGCAGTTTTCTGGAAACAGAGGGAGTTTTATGTACAGGTTGGAGACTGGGTGCAAACAAGACCACGCAAGACTATGCTAGGTGGTACGCAGTTCATATTTGCAGGACCTCACAATGTATTGTCTTTTTGTGGCACGCAATCCTTGCTTGTTATGTGCACCTCCTTTAGGCCACGTCCAGCATCATTCGCCCCGCCACCCCTTTTTAGATGAGCCTCTGGGGGCGGGCAGGCAGGAAGGGTTAGCCCTTGCTTTGTTCTCTGTGCAGGCTCAATAACAGAACCACATGAGATACCAGGAAGGGTAGTTGCCAAAAGACATTTAGAGGTATATCTCTCATCCTCTTAGTAAGTGCATTCTAGGCAAAACACTGCCTGTTCTTGAGGTAGAGGCGGTTTTTTGAAAACCACAGGTCTCACCTTAGAGAAGGTCCGGAGGTCAGACCATAAGACTCTGAGCCATGTGCTCCAGCAAACCAAGAGGGTTAGGAGGCAGGGAGAACCTGCAGCAGTATTGACTGGCCCGGTATCCACTGTCTTGGCCTCTATGCTCCTTACTTCTGAGTGAGGGCACAAATAGCAGGACCAGGTGTGCTTATTTTCTATGAAGGAGCCCCCCCTCCAAGTTGTCTGCGCCACAGAACTCTAGAGGCCCAGACCAAACAAACTCTCTACGCACACTTCAAATGTGCGACACTTGATTTCCTTTGTTCACATGTTGGGAAAAATTAAAGTCAGGGCTACCCTACAGTCCGACAGCAAGGCCCAGTGGCCCCTAAGTTTCCTACTCCTGAGGGAGTGGATCCAGTGGCTCAGATTTCCCTACGCTTAGAAGAGAGGAACCTGAGCTGGCTCTAGCTCCCCAAACTTCAGCCCGGAGGGATCATGTCTGCTGTAACTGAGTTGAAAGTCAACAGGAGGAACAGACCAGTCAGACTTTCACCTGGTCTTGCAAGAGCAGCCTGACCTGATGGATCTGGGCACACATGATGTCCAGTAGTAGGTGGACTCCCCAGCACTGGATGAGGTGAGACACACACCCTCTTGAAGAGTATAGCCTGCCCTTTGTACATGCTATTTTAAGAGGCGAAGGAGGTGTCCAATTTATGTTGTGCCTATTTCACCATTATGATTGAGATCATTACTGGTTTAGAAGTAGTGTGGGGCTGAGTAGGTGTTTCAGACTTCTGCAGACCAGTAGTCATTTTGCCACAACAGGATTTGTCAAATTGGAAGACTTTTGAAGAATGTTATTTTGTCATTTCATACATTTCTGGAATGGAGGTGGCTCCATGGCACTACCTTTGCTGATGATTTAGGGCGTGTGGTGGAACTGACATAGTTGTTTTCCATTATGTGGTTGTCGGTGAGCTCCTGATGTCATGCTGTCGTTTTATATAGGCAAGTGATGTCTTGGCATAAATGTTGCTCTTGGCTGCCAGGCGTTGGAAGGAGGCCTGTTTTTTTTAGAATGAAAGTTTATGATGCAACCTGGGACAACGTGTGTGCAGACCAGACACATCTCTATTAACTATGGGCATTAGATTCTTCATTTCAAACACTTACACTAAAACTACTAAGCCCCAATATAAATGTCTCCATTGTGTGTAAATAACAAAGTGAAGCAGAATGTACATGCACAGGTAAAATCAATTGTCACTGCATTCCCGCAAAGGTAATGCCAGGGGATGTGCAGAGCTACGGGAGGCCTTGATGGACGCTGTCTTAGCCACAGTGCATATCAGGCCTCGGGAGAACATTGCCCCCCAAGCATATGGTGATACCAGAGGCAGACAAGGGGGCGCCAGGCAAAAAGGGAATTAGAAGGGAGGAGGTACCCTACGAGAGAAAAGGGCAGGGAAGGGCAAGGGAAGCAAGGACTGGCCAAACCCACAAAAAGGGGTTTAAAACCCAGCACCCGCAGGCAGACACCATCTTTTACAGAATTTGCAGCGCTGAGGACAAAGGATTCCCGCAAACCCATGCCGTTGGTGATGTTATGAATATTCATTGTTGAAATTGTCAGATTGTCTAATTTAAAGCAGAACTGTCGCAGTGGAGGTACATGGTGCATCCAGGCTGGAAGTGCTGTCAGGAACCACAAGGGACTGTGCAGTCACCGAAGTTGACGGCAGCTGCGCATAGCCTCTGAAAAAGCCACGGGTCATGTGGTGTGGGTGGGAGATTTGATAGAGGTCGTGCAAAGTAAAATGGCAGGACTAGGGAGGGAGGCGGAAGGGGCTTGCAAACACCAAGTTATAAGTGTGCAGGGAAATAAGTTAAATTGGGGAAGGGGCAGGGATCCAAAGGCACGGCAAAAGGTTACCTCAGCTTGGAGAGTTAGGTTGGAGAGTTTAGCAGAGGACATAAATGTCAGAAACAAAGGAGACAGGGAAAGGGACAAGAGAGATGGGGAAAGCAGGGGAAACCAAGAGAGGAGGGAAGAGGTCAAGAACCGAAGGAACCCAAGGAACGGGTGAGAGGTCCAGAGACCCAGGGACGCAAGGAAAGCATAGACAAGGACAATGGCTCTGTAGAACGATGGGAATGAACGATGGGAATGAAGGCAACACCACGGGGGGGAGTAAGCGAATGGGAAGAGGACAAGTCACTGGGGGAAACGTAAAGGGGGCAAGGGCAGTACACATGGGGCACCTCAGGGAAGGAGCAACTGGTTAAGATGACAAGAAACCTGGGGAAAGGGGCACTGGCCAAGAGGTAAAGTCGCCTAGATAATGGGGAAGGGCGTAAGAGGGCCAAAGACCAGGGAAATGAGTAAGAGGTCAAGGCACCTGGGGATAGGGGTAAGAGGTAAGAGTTCACGACACCTGGGCAACAGGGAATAGATTAAGAATTCAGGAGACCAGGGAAATGAGTAAGAGGTCAAGGCACCTGGGGATAGTAGTAAGAGGTGTAAGAGTTCAAGACACCTGAGCAATGGGGAATTGTATAAGAGGTCAGGAGACCTGGGAAATGAGAAACTGTGTAAGAGCTCAAAGCACCTTGGCAATGTGTAAGTGTGTAAGAGGTTTAACAACCTGGGAAATCCACTGATCACAGGAGGAGATAATCTGGGGAAAGTTATAAATGTGTAAGGGTGCCAGCCCACAGCATAACCCTGATGCTGCGCTGCCGCAAGCGAAACACCTGTATTATCCACCCACAATATGTGTCCGCTTGATACTGTTATAGGGGTGGGGGGAATGGGACAATGTGAGGGGTGGCCAAAACTGGGATGAGCTCATCAGGGGCGGGAAAGTAAGCCGGTACCTACAAACGGGGTCTAGGGGCCCCGTTTGGGCTGTTGCGGCTACGTATGGTAAACTGTTGGATGGCTAAAATGAAGAATATGAGCGGGCACCGCTAATTTACTTTACTTTCGTATGATAGCTTGTAGCTTTCCTTGTGTGATTAATGGCGAACCCAAGTGACCCAGTGTACACTACACTGGAAAAATACAGAACAGAAAAATGTGTCTGATGAAAAGCTTTGAGATCAACTGCTGGATGGCTGACATTTAACAAAGATATTGAACAGAACGCTTACCTTATCAGGAGCGCTCATGCAGCACGATTAAGCAAGCAGACTGCCATTGAAGTGCACCACACACCCTACACAGTCAAACAAATAAGCAATGCTGGCTGAGCTAGCACCGTCAGCACTACCGCATGCAGCCAAGGTACATCCACCTGGCAACGTTCCCTCAAACTTCATCTATCAACCAAGAAATTAACCTAAACAAGGCACGCGCCAGGGAACGCAAGTGAGCAAGCGTGTGGTTACACATGAATAGAGCACAAGGTAAAGCGCTAGATACAGTGCTAGCGACAACATGTAGCAACTCGTAAAACAGTGCATTTCTGTATGTGTTACACATTCCTACCCAGTGAACAGTTCCTTTCAAAGGGTCGCTAAACAGCAATGGCAAGAGAGACTAGGGGTCATTACAAGGTTGGAGGTAACCATGGCGCTATTAGCGCCATGGCTGCCTCCAAACCTTACCGACTCCGCCCTGGTGAATGGAGCTATTACGGCCCCATTCCAAGGTTGGTGGGGCGGTAATTCCCCATTCACTAGGGCCCTTCCCCATTCCCATTTGAGCCCCCATAGGGCTCAATGGGAATGGGGAAAGCGCTAATAACGGTACCGCAAATTGCGGTACCGTTATTAGCACCCAAGTCCCTTTGCGGGTCCCGTCCTTAACACCTGCTAAAAGCAGGCGTTAAGGAAGGACTCGCAAAGGGAACTCGTAGTAGGGTGGTAAGGGATTACCAGTACCGGTGCCCTTACCGCCCGGGTCGTAATGAGGCCCAAAGACTAAGGGCCTGATTCATGGAAACTTTAGCGCAGTGCAAAGTGACGTTGCACTGTTGCAAAATCACTTAGCACTGCCAACAAAGACCCTGGGGGTCATTACGACCCAGGCGTTAACCATAGCACTATTAGCGCCATGGTTGATGCCAGTATTTTACCGATTGCGCCATGGTGGATGGCGGGATTACCGCCCCATTCCAAGGTTGGCGGGGCAGTAATTCCCCATTTACCATTGGCCCTTCCCCAATCCCGTTTTTGCCCCCAGAAGGCTCAATGGGAATGGGGAAGGCGGTAATTATGGTACCGCAAATTGCGGTACCGTAATTACCTCGAAAGTCCCTTTGCGGGTTCCTTCCTTAACGGCTGGTAAAACCAGCCGTTAAGGTGGGGACCCGCAAATGGACCTCGTAATTAGGCGGTAAGGGGTTAACGGCGCCGCCACCTTTTACGGCACCGTTAACCCCTTACCGCCTGGGTCGTAATGAGGCCCCCTGATTCAGAGAACGGTGCAAAGTGTATTTTTTCGGTGCATAGCCAAAAGTTGCATGAATTGGGCCCTTAGAGTGCAGACACACAAAGCGTTTAGATCCTCTACAATTCCGTAACTAGGTGTCAAAAATAAATAAATAAATAAATACATAAAAAAAACATATAGAATAAATCCTTCCTGACTCAATAATAAGGAACTGATTCCCAGAATTTAGCATAGATATTCAGCAGATCTCTCTCCTTTAACCGAGGAGCGCTGATCAGTGGCCATCTTCACTGGAAAGGCAGGTCAAGTCACAAGTTGCATGGTTTCCACACCGACTTGTACTTTAAACACTGCGACTGAATCTGGTAACAAGGTTTTTATTTTTCCCGTAATGTTTAATGAAGGTAACAGTTTTGATTCTTAGATGGCTTTGGTTCTGGGGTACAATGGTTTAATTTTCTCTATGGCTACATTGTTTTATATTTGACTGTGCATTAATACTTCTATAATGCCTTGGGAGTCTGAATGATTGTGGATTTATGTTTTTTATGGGCATAGGGATTTTTTTCTAACAACACATTTTAATTAATTTTTTTCAGAGGATAAGCCATTCCCATACATCACAAATTCATTTATTTAACAACTATTTACTGGACCTCCCCTCCTCCACCACTACCCTGTTCACTTATTTCTGAATGTTTCTCAAGCGGCCAATGCCTGAATGCAGGCGTCAGTTATGGCGTCTCAATCACGTTTAATGCTCTCAAGCATTTGTGGCAAGATAGGCCATTCTAGTCCTTCTTGCAGTTCAGAAAGCGGCTCCGGGGCCTCTACATGTGTTCACTCTCTCTCTGATGCTCCCGGTAGCTTTTTCATCGCCAGTATGAGGCATACTTTATGTAGCCAGATGTCGACTGATGGCGGTGCTGTTTGCCTCCACTTCGCCAGGGTAGGTAATTTAGCTGCTAGGAGCGTGTGTGAAGCTAGTTTACTTCGGCCTCCAGGGGCGAGCTTCTCTCTCCTCTCTCCCCTAAGGTATCACGTGTCCTTACACGTGATAACTTAGGGAGGAGAGAGAAAGCTAGTCCCTGGGTTAGTTCATACTGATAACCAACATGAGTAAAGTTGAACTGCAGATGAGTGATTGAACTTTGAAACCAAGATATACAATAACTTTGACATTAAAAGAAATCTCCATCGAGCATTCCACATCTAGTTTTCCTTTTAATTTAGAGCTAGTTCCAGCCAGAACGCTTGAAAGACAGGGCAGCCCTGTGAACTATGTAACAATGTTCCGCTGTCTTTACTGCACCTGCAGCATAGGCCATATGGGGATTTCCTAGCTGCTAATAACCTCTGTGGCGTGAGATACCACCTGGCTAGAACCTTGACTTGGGTCTCTGCTAGTCGTGTGCAGAAGTACGTATTTTTAGTGTTTTTGAATATCCTCTAACATTCCTTCTCACTTATATCTACCCCTAATCTCTCCCCCATCCCAAACAATAGGAATGGTTAGTCAGGGTTCCCTCCCCATCAATGGCCTCATATAATTCGGAGGTCAGACCCTTCCCAGAAGCAGAAAATTGGAAGATCTCTTGCCAGGATGTAAGGGGCTTGGATGCTGCTTTTTTAATCAAAGGGTTATGTACCCAAAGTCGACCCTGTCTGTAGCGGAATCTGTCTCCCTCTGCCAAGTTGCAATCCTATTTCATTTTCTGAAAGGATCTAATCTCTATTCTGGAATAGGTTGCCTATTTTACTGAGCCCCTCACCCATTTGGCCAAAAGTTGGGTCCCTCAGGGCGGGCTTATGCGTAATCGGGGATGTAGGGAGAGCAGAAAGAAATACATCTTGATAGTTTTCTAACACTGTCCCACACTTCACAGTGTTGGCTTTGTGATTGGACGACAATATAGGCTTGGTACGCTAGATGATTGTGTGATCCACGGTTGTGTTCATAGGTGTCTGTCTGCCTTCTACCTATTGCTCCATGAAAACGCTCTTCTTTTCTGTGTGCGTTTGTACTCACTCTACCACTGGTTTTATTGGCTGCCTAATAATAGTACAGGAGCTTCCGGAAAGCCAGCCCTGTCCCCCTGTTCCTGGCCAAGTATAGTGTGATCCTATTTACTCTCAGTGGACTTCATTCCTAAATGAATTTAAGTAGTCCATCTTCCCAGAGCTTGATTCTCTTTTTTTAATTGCAGGATTGTTCTGAACTGAAATAGGTAAAGTATTCTCTGTAGTATGTTCATTTTGACCACTGTAAATCCTCCCAAACCACGCGAGGCACAGCTTTCCCCATGGGCCCTTGTCATCCTCAATTTTTGACCAAAGTAGTGGATATATGGCATCATATAGTTGGCCCAGGTTCGCTGTAATTTTGAGCCCTAGATGTAATTCCCTTTTTAGCCTAGGTAAAGGGAAAATTCGTTTTCTAAGATTTCTCAAACAGGAGGCGGGATATTTATGTTTAAGATGTCTGATTTGGTCTAATTAATTTCGAATCCGGACACTTTACAGAATGACTGTAGCTCTTCCAGGCATGTCAGGGAGGCTATAATGTCATCAAAAAGACTTATTTTATGTTCTGTTTCCCGTATCATATACCTGAGATGTTGGGATTGTCCCGGAGGTGGGCTGCCAGCGGCTCCACCTTGAGGGCGAAGAGGAGAGTCGACAATAGGCACCCCTGCCAAGTACTTCGAGTAAATCGGATTGGACATGTTAGTTCCCCATTGAATTGTATTCTGGCTGCTGGGTGCTTGTAGTTGGCTAATATCTTGGTCATCCCCGGGTCAAATGTGAATTAAGATAGTGTAATTTTGAGAATGTTCCAGTTCATTCTGTTGAATGATTTGTCAGCATGCAGCATGCAGTGTTAATAGAGAGTGGACTGGGGATCTATTTGCCTTATCTACAAAATGAAGGACTCTACAGATGTTGTCGGTTGTTCCTCTTCTGAGCACAAAGCCTGATTGGTCTGGGTCAATAAGGCAGGGAATTAATTGTTCCATTCTTTTATCCAGGATCTTCATGAACATTTTCTTGTCTAGGTTTAAGAGAACAATTGGCTTGTAGGATGCACATTTACTTCCTGGCTTCTGGGATTCATGTATTATGGGCCTCTCTCATTAAGGGTGGGAGGTCCCCTCCTTCCATAATTGCATTGAAGAACCTATCAAGCGGGACTGCTAGTATCTGGCTCAGTGGCATATAAAAAGGGGCTGTCAGGTCATCTGGACCCGGCAATTTTAGGGCCTTTAATGATTTTATAGCTGTGATCACTTCTTGGTCTATTGGAGCATCCATAGCCTCTCTCTCTCATTCCTACAAGCATGGGAGGTCTAAGCCCTCCAGGTAAGTGTAAAGGTAGACAGGAAAGCCCAGTCTCAGCGGTACAGGTGGGCCAGGAAATCTCGCACCCATTAACAGAAATAGTCAAAGTAAATGGCAAAACACCACTTAACTAACAATCCACATACAGCAGGGACAGCATACAAACAAAATAGTTGTGCGCTCTCGTTCTTCTCAAGCATGACAACAGTTTAAAAACATTAAATATGTCACCATTGACGTTGCATTACAATCTTGGTTACAAAAACCTACGGGGGTACGGGGATTACTTAAGGGACTTGTCTACATATTTATTTTATTTATTTATTTATATAGCGCTGATCGCTTGCAAACATCTGGGAAAATATATTGAAAATATATGAGTTAGTCCTTGATAATGGAGAATACATGTCATCTTTGAAGTTAACTTCTGGCTAATGCAACATATACTGGGCGGCACAGCATTAAGAGTTTTCATTGGTCGGTAAATTGCTCACCAACATTGGCTATGACAAGTCATCAGCGCATGAACAAAAACTGGAGGTGAGGTGTGAGAAGTCCAAGATCTGCGTTCTTCCAATTCAATAAGCCGCTATCCCTTATCCATAGGCCATGAGCCAAACTATTCCTTTTGTTTTTGACCTTGCACCTTGTTTCTGAGAACAAGCGGGGAGTCAAGCCAGGTTCTGGGACATGTCTGGCCTTAATGAATAGACAGTGTTTCGAGTTATGAGTCACATGTGAGGAAACCATGTTCTGAACTATTCTATCGTGTATTATTTGAGATTCTAGCTTAGCTAATATGAGCACAAGTGTTATTACTGTTCCAAAGACCGGTACTTGGTTGATCCATTCTCTATGAGATTTCAACTTATAATTAGTCGGCTCCTGGCATTAAAAGGCTGTTTGTTCTTCAATTAATCTAAGAGAAATATGTCTTGTGCCTTGACAATCCTTATCTTCTGCTTTCTTCTGGACTGTTCAAGCCCTCCCTTAATTCTTCCATAACCTTGGAGAGGGGCCGCGCTGCCCCTGCCTGCTCCCGGCATGCATCTTTACTTCAGTAGATTCAACCGTTTTGATTTTTCATAAAGCTTTGAGACCTCTATTGACTTCAATGTGAGCTACGACTTCCATTTTAATAAAGATGGCAGCCTTTTACTGTTACATTTTTATGTTAATAAGCTACCTGCGTATATCGTTCGTGTTGCGTTTCAGCGTATACATTGCTTGTGATATAGTCTTTGTATATTTATGGTGCAAGCGATATTCTTCATATATCAATGCACGTTTGACCTAATGCCTGCATCTCCTCATGGTGAGTTTCTGTAAGGAGGCATGGTATCAAGCAGTGAAGACAGACACAAGTGATCACAGTTCAAGAGTGTTTATTGAACTTCAATGGGCTGGTTAAACGTCTATCTAATCCTAAATCTAAGAATGGGAGCAAGCTACGACCATCAAATAATAACGCAGTCCTAGTCGAGTCTCTGTCAAAATAAAAGGGCCTATACTAATAAACCTACTGCCAATCCTTACTTCTAAATACAAATGGTGCAGGATAATAGTGTATGTAAAAAGAAAAGTGTTCAAGAAATATGTCAGGATAGGTGAGCAGTTGGCTTCCTTTACCCACGTTTTCAGCACGGGGCAAGGAGGCACTTCCGAGCTTTGCACACACTCTGGCTTCTCTGTCACAAGGCTGCAGTTCAAGGCATAGGCATAAAGGCCTTCTGCCAAAGCATCTTTCCTAATAACAGTCTCTTACTGCCGAGTGCCTGTCGTAACAAACAAGCACCAAAGAGCCTTTCTTATCAGGATTTTCACATTCACAAGTTCTCGCTTCCGGTGTTAATCATGGGTCTCCCTCCTTCAGGCTCGGAGCCCTTTTTACCACAATGTTCACAATTGTTCTCACAATTATACCTGGGGTCACAAAAGGATTTATTTACAGGCAGCAGTTTTCTGGAAACAGAGGGAGTTTTATGTACAGGTTGGAGACTGGGTGCAAACAAGACCACGCAAGACTATGCTAGGTGGTACGCAGTTCATATTTGCAGGACCTCACAATGTATTGTCTTTTTGTGGCACGCAATCCTTGCTTGTTATGTGCACCTCCTTTAGGCCACGTCCAGCATCATTCTCCCCGCCACCCCTTTTTAGATGAGCCTCTGGGGGCGGGCAGGCAGGAAGGGTTAGCCCTTGCTTTGTTCTCTGTGCAGGCTCAATAACAGAACCACATGAGATACCAGGAAGGGTAGTTGCCAAAAGACATTTAGAGGTATATCTCTCATCCTCTTAGTAAGTGCATTCTAGGCAAAACACTGCCTGTTCTTGAGGTAGAGGCGGTTTTTTGAAAACCACAGGTCTCACCTTAGAGAAGGTCCGGAGGTCAGACCATAAGACTCTGAGCCATGTGCTCCAGCAAACCAAGAGGGTTAGGAGGCAGGGAGAACCTGCAGCAGTATTGACTGGCCCGGTATCCACTGTCTTGGCCTCTATGCTCCTTACTTCTGAGTGAGGGCACAAATAGCAGGACCAGGTGTGCTTATTTTCTATGAAGGAGCCCCCCCTCCAAGTTGTCTGCGCCACAGAACTCTAGAGGCCCAGACCAAACAAACTCTCTACGCACACTTCAAATGTGCGACACTTGATTTCCTTTGTTCACATGTTGGGAAAAATTAAAGTCAGGGCTACCCTACAGTCCGACAGCAAGGCCCAGTGGCCCCTAAGTTTCCTACTCCTGAGGGAGTGGATCCAGTGGCTCAGATTTCCCTACGCTTAGAAGAGAGGAACCTGAGCTGGCTCTAGCTCCCCAAACTTCAGCCCGGAGGGATCATGTCTGCTGTAACTGAGTTGAAAGTCAACAGGAGGAACAGACCAGTCAGACTTTCACCTGGTCTTGCAAGAGCAGCCTGACCTGATGGATCTGGGCACACATGATGTCCAGTAGTAGGTGGACTCCCCAGCACTGGATGAGGTGAGACACACACCCTCTTGAAGAGTATAGCCTGCCCTTTGTACATGCTATTTTAAGAGGCGAAGGAGGTGTCCAATTTATGTTGTGCCTATTTCACCATTATGATTGAGATCATTACTGGTTTAGAAGTAGTGTGGGGCTGAGTAGGTGTTTCAGACTTCTGCAGACCAGTAGTCATTTTGCCACAACAGGATTTGTCAAATTGGAAGACTTTTGAAGAATGTTATTTTGTCATTTCATACATTTCTGGAATGGAGGTGGCTCCATGGCACTACCTTTGCTGATGATTTAGGGCGTGTGGTGGAACTGACATAGTTGTTTTCCATTATGTGGTTGTCGGTGAGCTCCTGATGTCATGCTGTCGTTTTATATAGGCAAGTGATGTCTTGGCATAAATGTTGCTCTTGGCTGCCAGGCGTTGGAAGGAGGCCTGTTTTTTTTAGAATGAAAGTTTATGATGCAACCTGGGACAACGTGTGTGCAGACCAGACACATCTCTATTAACTATGGGCATTAGATTCTTCATTTCAAACACTTACACTAAAACTACTAAGCCCCAATATAAATGTCTCCATTGTGTGTAAATAACAAAGTGAAGCAGAATGTACATGCACAGGTAAAATCAATTGTCACTGCATTCCCGCAAAGGTAATGCCAGGGGATGTGCAGAGCTACGGGAGGCCTTGATGGACGCTGTCTTAGCCACAGTGCATATCAGGCCTCGGGAGAACATTGCCCCCCAAGCATATGGTGATACCAGAGGCAGACAAGGGGGCGCCAGGCAAAAAGGGAATTAGAAGGGAGGAGGTACCCTACGAGAGAAAAGGGCAGGGAAGGGCAAGGGAAGCAAGTACTGGCCAAACCCACAAAAAGGGGTTTAAAACCCAGCACCCGCAGGCAGACACCCTCTTTTACAGAATTTGCAGCGCTGAGGACAAAGGATTCCCGCAAACCCATGCCGTTGGTGATGTTATGAATATTCATTGTTGAAATTGTCAGATTGTCTAATTTAAAGCAGAACTGTCGCAGTGGAGGTACATGGTGCATCCAGGCTGGAAGTGCTGTCAGGAACCACAAGGGACTGTGCAGTCACCGAAGTTGACGGCAGCTGCGCATAGCCTCTGAAAAAGCCACGGGTCATGTGGTGTGGGTGGGAGATTTGATAGAGGTTGTGCAAAGTAAAATGGCAGGACTAGGGAGGGAGGCGGAAGGGGCTTGCAAACACCAAGTTATAAGTGTGCAGGGAAATAAGTTAAATTGGGGAAGGGGCAGGGATCCAAAGGCACGGCAAAAGGTTACCTCAGCTTGGAGAGTTAGGTTGGAGAGTTTAGCAGAGGACATAAATGTCAGAAACAAAGGAGACAGGGAAAGGGACAAGAGAGATGGGGAAAGCAGGAGAAACCAAGAGAGGAGGGAAGAGGTCAAGAACCGAAGGAACCCAAGGAACGGGTGAGAGGTCCAGAGACCCAGGGACGCAAGGAAAGCATAGACAAGGACAATGGCTCTGTAGAACGATGGGAATGAACGATGGGAATGAAGGCAACACCACGGGGGGGAGTAAGCGAATGGGAAGAGGACAAGTCACTGGGGGAAACGTAAAGGGGGCAAGGGCAGTACACATGGGGCACCTCAGGGAAGGAGCAACTGGTTAAGATGACAAGAAACCTGGGGAAAGGGGCACTGGCCAAGAGGTAAAGTCGCCTAGATAATGGGGAAGGGCGTAAGAGGGCCAAAGACCAGGGAAATGAGTAAGAGGTCAAGGCACCTGGGGATAGGGGTAAGAGGTAAGAGTTCACGACACCTGGGCAACAGGGAATAGATTAAGAATTCAGGAGACCAGGGAAATGAGTAAGAGGTCAAGGCACCTGGGGATAGTAGTAAGAGGTGTAAGAGTTCAAGACACCTGAGCAATGGGGAATTGTATAAGAGGTCAGGAGACCTGGGAAATGAGAAACTGTGTAAGAGCTCAAAGCACCTTGGCAATGTGTAAGTGTGTAAGAGGTTTAACAACCTGGGAAATCCACTGATCACAGGAGGAGATAATCTGGGGAAAGTTATAAATGTGTAAGGGTGCCAGCCCACAGCATAACCCTGATGCTGCGCTGCCACAAGCGAAACACCTGTATTATCCACCCACAATATGTGTCCGCTTGATACTGTTATAGGGGTGGGGGGAATGGGACAATGTGAGGGGTGGCCAAAACTGGGATGAGCTCATCAGGGGCGGGAAAGTAAGCCGGTACCTACAAACGGGGTCTAGGGGCCCCGTTTGGGCTGTTGCGGCTACGTATGGTAAACTGTTGGATGGCTAAAATGAAGAATATGAGCGGGCACCGCTAATTTACTTTACTTTCGTATGATAGCTTGTAGCTTTCCTTGTGTGATTAATGGCGAACCCAAGTGACCCAGTGTACACTACACTGGAAAAATACAGAACAGAAAAATGTGTCTGATGAAAAGCTTTGAGATCAACTGCTGGATGGCTGACATTTAACAAAGATATTGAACAGAACGCTTACCTTATCAGGAGCGCTCATGCAGCACGATTAAGCAAGCAGACTGCCATTGAAGTGCACCACACACCCTACACAGTCAAACAAATAAGCAATGCTGGCTGAGCTAGCACCGTCAGCACTACCGCATGCAGCCAAGGTACATCCACCTGGCAACGTTCCCTCAAACTTCATCTATCAACCAAGAAATTAACCTAAACAAGGCACGCGCCAGGGAACGCAAGTGAGCAAGCGTGTGGTTACACATGAATAGAGCACAAGGTAAAGCGCTAGATACAGTGCTAGCGACAACATGTAGCAACTCGTAAAACAGTGCATTTCTGTATGTGTTACACATTCCTACCCAGTGAACAGTTCCTTTCAAAGGGTCGCTAAACAGCAATGGCAAGAGAGACTGGGGGTCATTACAAGGTTGGAGGTAACCATGGCGCTATTAGCGCCATGGCTGCCTCCAAACCTTACCGACTCCGCCCTGGTGAATGGAGCTATTACGGCCCCATTCCAAGGTTGGTGGGGCGGTAATTCCCCATTCACTAGGGCCCTTCCCCATTCCCATTTGAGCCCCCATAGGGCTCAATGGGAATGGGGAAAGCGCTAATAACGGTACCGCAAATTGCGGTACCGTTATTAGCACCCAAGTCCCTTTGCGGGTCCCGTCCTTAACACCTGCTAAAAGCAGGCGTTAAGGAAGGACCCGCAAAGGGAACTCGTAGTAGGGTGGTAAGGGATTACCAGTACCGGTGCCCTTACTGGTACCAGTAATCCCTTACCGCCCGGGTCGTAATGAGGCCCAAAGACTAAGGGCCTGATTCATGGAAACTTTAGCGCAGTGCAAAGTGACGTTGCACTGTTGCAAAATCACTTAGCACTGCCAACAAAGACCTGGGGGTCATTACGACCCAGGCGTTAACCATAGCACTATTAGCGCCATGGTTGATGCCAGTATTTTACCGATTGCGCCATGGTGGATGGCGGGATTACCGCCCCATTCCAAGGTTGGCGGGGCAGTAATTCCCCATTTACCATTGGCCCTTCCCCAATCCCGTTTTTGCCCCCAGAAGGCTCAATGGGAATGGGGAAGGCGGTAATTATGGTACCGCAAATTGCGGTACCGTAATTACCTCGAAAGTCCCTTTGCGGGTTCCTTCCTTAACGGCTGGTAAAACCAGCCGTTAAGGTGGGGACCCGCAAATGGACCTCGTAATTAGGCGGTAAGGGGTTAACGGCGCCGCCACCTTTTACGGCACCGTTAACCCCTTACCGCCTGGGTCGTAATGAGGCCCCCTGATTCAGAGAACGGTGCAAAGTGTATTTTTTCGGTGCATAGCCAAAAGTTGCATGAATTGGGCCCTTAGAGTGCAGACACACAAAGCGTTTAGATCCTCTACAATTCCGTAACTAGGTGTCAAAAATAAATAAATAAATAAATACATAAATACATAAAAAAAACATATAGAATAAATCCTTCCTGACTCAATAATAAGGAACTGATTCCCAGAATTTAGCATAGATATTCAGCAGATCTCTCTCCTTTAACCGAGGAGCGCTGATCAGTGGCCATCTTCACTGGAAAGGCAGGTCAAGTCACAAGTTGCATGGTTTCCACACCGACTTGTACTTTAAACACTGCGACTGAATCTGGTAACAAGGTTTTTATTTTTCCCGTAATGTTTAATGAAGGTAACAGTTTTGATTCTTAGATGGCTTTGGTTCTGGGGTACAATGGTTTAATTTTCTCTATGGCTACATTGTTTTATATTTGACTGTGCATTAATACTTCTATAATGCCTTGGGAGTCTGAATGATTGTGGATTTATGTTTTTTATGGGCATAGGGATTTTTTTCTAACAACACATTTTAATTAATTTTTTTCAGAGGATAAGCCATTCCCATACATCACAAATTCATTTATTTAACAACTATTTACTGGACCTCCCCTCCTCCACCACTACCCTGTTCACTTATTTCTGAATGTTTCTCAAGCGGCCAATGCCTGAATGCAGGCGTCAGTTATGGCGTCTCAATCACGTTTAATGCTCTCAAGCATTTGTGACAAGATAGGCCATTCTAGTCCTTCTTGCAGTTCAGAAAGCGGCTCCGGGGCCTCTACATGTGTTCACTCTCTCTCTGATGCTCCCGGTAGCTTTTTCATCGCCAGTATGAGGCATACTTTATGTAGCCAGATGTCGACTGATGGCGGTGCTGTTTGCCTCCACTTCGCCAGGGTAGGTAATTTAGCTGCTAGGAGCGTGTGTGAAGCTAGTTTACTTCGGCCTCCAGGGGCGAGCTTCTCTCTCCTCTCCCCCCTAAGGTATCACGTGTCCTTACACGTGATAACTTAGGGAGGAGAGAGAAAGCTAGTCCCTGGGTTAGTTCATACTGATAACCAACATGAGTAAAGTTGAACTGCAGATGAGTGATTGAACTTTGAAACCAAGATATACAATAACTTTGACATTAAAAGAAATCTCCATCGAGCATTCCACATCTAGTTTTCCTTTTAATTTAGAGCTAGTTCCAGCCAGAACGCTTGAAAGACAGGGCAGCCCTGTGAACTATGTAACAATGTTCCGCTGTCTTTACTGCACCTGCAGCATAGGCCATATGGGGATTTCTTAGCTGCTAATAACCTCTGTGGCGTGAGATACCACCTGGCTAGAACCTTGACTTGGGTCTCTGCTAGTCGTGTGCAGAAGTACGTATTTTTAGTGTTTTTGAATATCCTCTAACATTCCTTCTCACTTATATCTACCCCTAATCTCTCCCCCATCCCAAACAATAGGAATGGTTAGTCGGGGTTCCCTCCCCATCAATGGCCTCATATAATTCGGAGGTCAGACCCTTCCCAGAAGCAGAAAATTGGAAGATCTCTTGCCAGGATGTAAGGGGCTTGGATGCTGCTTTTTTAATCAAAGGGTTATGTACCCAAAGTCGACCCTGTCTGTAGCGGAATCTGTCTCCCTCTGCCAAGTTGCAATCCTATTTCATTTTCTGAAAGGATCTAATCTCTATTCTGGAATAGGTTGCCTATTTTACTGAGCCCCTCACCCATTTGGCCAAAAGTTGGGTCCCTCAGGGCGGGCTTATGCGTAATCGGGGATGTAGGGAGAGCAGAAAGAAATACATCTTGATAGTTTTCTAACACTGTCCCACACTTCACAGTGTTGGCTTTGTGATTGGACGACAATATAGGCTTGGTACGCTAGATGATTGTGTGATCCACGGTTGTGTTCATAGGTGTCTGTCTGCCTTCTACCTATTGCTCCATGAAAACGCTCTTCTTTTCTGTGTGCGTTTGTACTCACTCTACCACTGGTTTTATTGGCTGCCTAATAATAGTACAGGAGCTTCCGGAAAGCCAGCCCTGTCCCCCTGTTCCTGGCCAAGTATAGTGTGATCCTATTTACTCTCACTGGACTTCATTCCTAAATGAATTTAAGTAGTCCATCTTCCCAGAGCTTGATTCTCTTTTTTTAATTGCAGGATTGTTCTGAACTGAAATAGGTAAAGTATTCTCTGTAGTATGTTCATTTTGACCACTGTAAATCCTCCCAAACCATGCGAGGCACAGCTTTCCCCATGGGCCCTTGTCATCCTCAATTTTTGACCAAAGTAGTGGATATATGGCATCATATAGTTGGCCCAGGTTCGCTGTAATTTTGAGCCCTAGATGTTATTCCCTTTTTAGCCTAGGTAAAGGGAAAATTCGTTTTCTAAGATTTCTCAAACAGGAGGCGGGATATTTATGTTTAAGATGTCTGATTTGGTCTAATTAATTTCAAATCCGGACACTTTACAAAATGACTGTAGCTCTTCCAGGCGTGTCAGGGAGGCTATAATGTCATCAAAAAGACTTATTTTATGTTCTGTTTCCCGTATCATATACCTGAGATGTTGGGATTGTCCCGGAGGTGGGCTGCCAGCGGCTCCACCTTGAGGGCGAAGAGGAGAGTCGACAATGGGCACCCCTGCCAAGTACTTCGAGTAAATCGGATTGGACATGTTAGTTCCCCATTGAATTGTATTCTGGCTGCTGTGTGCTTGTAGTTGGCTGATATCTTGGTCATCCCCGGGTCAAACGTGAATTAAGATAGTGTAATTTTGAGAATGTTCCAGTTCATTCTGTTGAATGATTTGTCAGCATGCAGCATGCAGTGTTAATAGAGAGTGGACTGGGGATCTATTTGCCTTATCTACAAAATGAAGGACTCTACAGATGTTGTCGGTTGTTCCTCTTCTGAGCACAAAGCCTGATTGGTCTGGGTCGATAAGGCAGGGAATTAATTGTTCCATTCTTTTGTCCAGGATCTTCATGAACATTTTCTTGTCTAGGTTTAAGAGAACAATTGGCTTGTAGGATGCACATTTACTTCCTGGCTTCTGGGATTCATGTATTATGGGCCTCTCTCATTAAGGGTGGGAGGTCCCCTCCTTCCATAATTGCATTGAAGAACCTATCAAGCGGGACTGCTAGTATCTGGCTCAGTGGCATATAAAAAGGGGCTGTCAGGTCATCTGGACCCGGCAATTTTAGGGCCTTTAATGATTTTATAGCTGTGATCACTTCTTGGTCTATTGGAGCATCCATAGCCTCTCTCTCTCATTCCTACAAGCATGGGAGGTCTAAGCCCTCCAGGTAAGTGTAAAGGTAGACAGGAAAGCCCAGTCTCAGCGGTACAGGTGTGCCGGGAAATCTCGCACCCATTAACAGAAATAGTCAAAGTAAATGGCAAAACACCACTTAACTAACAATCCACATACAGCAGGGACAGCATACAAACAAAATAGTTGTGCGCTCTCGTTCTTCTCAAGCATGACAACAGTTTAAAAACATTAAATATGTCACCATTGACGTTGCATTACAATCTTGGTTACAAAAACCTACGGGGGTAAGGGGATTACTTAAGGGACTTGTCTACATATTTATTTTATTTATTTATTTATATAGCGCTGATCGCTTGCAAACATCTGGGAAAATATATTGAAAATATATGAGTTAGTCCTTGATAATGGAGAATACATGTCATCTTTGAAGTTAACTTCTGGCTAATGCAACATATACTGGGCGGCACAGCATTAAGAGTTTTCATTGGTCGGTAAATTGCTCACCAACATTGGCTATGACAAGTCATCAGCGCATGAACAAAAACTGGAGGTGAGGTGTGAGAAGTCCAAGATCTGCGTTCTTCCAATTCAATAAGCCGCTATCCCTTATCCATAGGCCATGAGCCAAACTATTCCTTTTGTTTTTGACCTTGCACCTTGTTTCTGAGAACAAGCGGGGAGTCAAGCCAGGTTCTGGGACATGTCTGGCCTTAATGAATAGACAGTGTTTCGAGTTATGAGTCACATGTGAGGAAACCATGTTCTGAACTATTCTATCGTGTATTATTTGAGATTCTAGCTTAGCTAATATGAGCACAAGTGTTATTACTGTTCCAAAGACCGGGACTTGGTTGATCCATTCTCTATGAGATTTCAACTTATAATTAGTCGGCTCCTGGCATTAAAAGGCTGTTTGTTCTTCAATTAATCTAAGAGAAATATGTCTTGTGCCTTGACAATCCTTATCTTCTGCTTTCTTCTGGACTGTTCAAGCCCTCCCTTAATTCTTCCATAACCTTGGAGAGGGGCCGCGCTGCCCCTGCCTGCTCCCGGCATGCATCTTTACTTCAGTAGATTCAACCGTTTTGATTTTTCATAAAGCTTTGAGACCTCTATTGACTTCAATGTGAGCTACGACTTCCATTTTAATAAAGATGGCAGCCTTTTACTGTTACATTTTTATGTTAATAAGTTACCTGCGTATATCGTTCGTGTTGCGTTTCAGCGTATACATTGCTTGTGATATAGTCTTTGTATATTTATGGTGCAAGCGATATTCTTCATATATCAATGCACGTTTGACCTAATGCCTGCATCTCCTCATGGTGAGTTTCTGTAAGGAAGGCATGGTATCAAGCAGTGAAGACAGACACAAGTGATCACAGTTCAAGAGTGTTTATTGAACTTCAATGGGCTGGTTAAACGTCTATCTAATCCTAAATCTAAGAATGGGAGCAAGCTACGACCATCAAATAATAACGCAGTCCTAGTCGAGTCTCTGTCAAAATAAAAGGGCCTATACTAATAAACCTACTGCCAATCCTTACTTCTAAATACAAATGGTGCAGGATAATAGTGTATGTAAAAAGAAAAGTGTTCAAGAAATATGTCAGGATAGGTGAGCAGTTGGCTTCCTTTACCCACGTTTTCAGCACGGGGCAAGGAGGCACTTCCGAGCTTTGCACACACTCTGGCTTCTCTGTCACAAGGCTGCAGTTCAAGGCATAGGCATAAAGGCCTTCTGCCAAAGCATCTTTCCTAATAACAGTCTCTTACTGCCGAGTGCCTGTCGTAACAAACAAGCACCAAAGAGCCTTTCTTATCAGGATTTTCACATTCACAAGTTCTCGCTTCCGGTGTTAATCATGGGTCTCCCTCCTTCAGGCTCGGAGCCCTTTTTACCACAATGTTCACAATTGTTCTCACAATTATACCTGGGGTCACAAAAGGATTTATTTACAGGCAGCAGTTTTCTGGAAACAGAGGGAGTTTTATGTACAGGTTGGAGACTGGGTGCAAACAAGACCACGCAAGACTATGCTAGGTGGTACGCAGTTCATATTTGCAGGACCTCACAATGTATTGTCTTTTTGTGGCACGCAATCCTTGCTTGTTATGTGCACCTCCTTTAGGCCACGTCCAGCATCATTCGCCCCGCCACCCCTTTTTAGATGAGCCTCTGGGGGCGGGCAGGCAGGAAGGGTTAGCCCTTGCTTTGTTCTCTGTGCAGGCTCAATAACAGAACCACATGAGATACCAGGAAGGGTAGTTGCCAAAAGACATTTAGAGGTATATCTCTCATCCTCTTAGTAAGTGCATTCTAGGCAAAACACTGCCTGTTCTTGAGGTAGAGGCGGTTTTTTGAAAACCACAGGTCTCACCTTAGAGAAGGTCCGGAGGTCAGACCATAAGACTCTGAGCCATGTGCTCCAGCAAACCAAGAGGGTTAGGAGGCAGGGAGAACCTGCAGCAGTATTGACTGGCCCGGTATCCACTGTCTTGGCCTCTATGCTCCTTACTTCTGAGTGAGGGCACAAATAGCAGGACCAGGTGTGCTTATTTTCTATGAAGGAGCCCCCCCTCCAAGTTGTCTGCGCCACAGAACTCTAGAGGCCCAGACCAAACAAACTCTCTACGCACACTTCAAATGTGCGACACTTGATTTCCTTTGTTCACATGTTGGGAAAAATTAAAGTCAGGGCTACCCTACAGTCCGACAGCAAGGCCCAGTGGCCCCTAAGTTTCCTACTCCTGAGGGAGTGGATCCAGTGGCTCAGATTTCCCTACGCTTAGAAGAGAGGAACCTGAGCTGGCTCTAGCTCCCCAAACTTCAGCCCGGAGGGATCATGTCTGCTGTAACTGAGTTGAAAGTCAACAGGAGGAACAGACCAGTCAGACTTTCACCTGGTCTTGCAAGAGCAGCCTGACCTGATGGATCTGGGCACACATGATGTCCAGTAGTAGGTGGACTCCCCAGCACTGGATGAGGTGAGACACACACCCTCTTGAAGAGTATAGCCTGCCCTTTGTACATGCTATTTTAAGAGGCGAAGGAGGTGTCCAATTTATGTTGTGCCTATTTCACCATTATGATTGAGATCATTACTGGTTTAGAAGTAGTGTGGGGCTGAGTAGGTGTTTCAGACTTCTGCAGACCAGTAGTCATTTTGCCACAACAGGATTTGTCAAATTGGAAGACTTTTGAAGAATGTTATTTTGTCATTTCATACATTTCTGGAATGGAGGTGGCTCCATGGCACTACCTTTGCTGATGATTTAGGGCGTGTGGTGGAACTGACATAGTTGTTTTCCATTATGTGGTTGTCGGTGAGCTCCTGATGTCATGCTGTCGTTTTATATAGGCAAGTGATGTCTTGGCATAAATGTTGCTCTTGGCTGCCAGGCGTTGGAAGGAGGCCTGTTTTTTTTAGAATGAAAGTTTATGATGCAACCTGGGACAACGTGTGTGCAGACCAGACACATCTCTATTAACTATGGGCATTAGATTCTTCATTTCAAACACTTACACTAAAACTACTAAGCCCCAATATAAATGTCAAGGTTTGATCCAATGTCCTTTGGGGCCTGTCAGAGCTGTAAAATGGATGACACCGACTGTATAGATCGACAGTGGCCATGCTCCATAGGATATAACTTTGAGGGTGACGTATATATATTACTTTCTGAAATCATTGAAATTGTGTGCTTTTGACCACATCGTTTTGTTTGCTCTGTGGGTGGCTTCTTTCTGCAAGGCATGTTCGGAAATTCCAAAGCATAGCTTTCCTGTAAGCCAGGCTTGTCCAACCTTTTTGAATGTGGGGGCGAAGCATTAACTTTTTGTCACCTAATGGGCCGGCGAGACAAAAGTCAACAACCTCACCCAAAGCAGTACATTAAAAAGCGATATTGTGTGACCTTTGACACAATAGCATCACAGGCAGTGATAGCCATGCAGTCCCAAAGATAGCTTTTGGTGTCATGGGCAGTGATCAAAGGTTAGTTGCTTGTGATTTCTTTCAGTGTCTATGTGTTAATATTTTTATGAAATAGTGGGGGCGACCGAGCGTAGCGAGGGAGCTACAAGGTTCTAGGGAGGGTTTGGGGGGATTCCCCACCCCAAGATTTTTTTTTTTCTTCAAATATGGGGTTGAAATGGTGCATTTTACAGCAGAAAAGGTGACCAAAAAGCCATAAAGTTTACAATCAGTTCTAAAGGGGACATTCCATGTCACCAACAGCAGAAAAGAACATTTTACAACACAACACATTTTAATGATCAATGTGTCCACAGTGTAAGACAGCACTGTCACTGATGTAACACATTGTCATGCTGGTTGTACCCAAAATATGCCCCTGTAGCAACATGTCTATGCTGGCTGTTCCCAATTTAGGCCAGCATTGTCCTGTACAAAGCATGATTGATGCTGCCTGAGCATGTGCAGTGTGCCCAATACATATGGCAGCTTATCTCTGTAATACACATTACTTCTGTGGTGATGAAAGAAGCATAATTCAATTCAACTGATAAAATGTGGAAAAGCGATCACCCAAAGGTGAACCTAATTGAAGAAACGCAATGTGAGCACAATCTTAAAGTATGCAACCTAGCAGGCCTAGTGCACACTTTACCTTTTCTTTCACCAATAAATCAGGGGGAGAGCGCAAACGCAGTCCCCCACTACCAGAAATAATGCAGTCGTGTATCCCGCATTTGGGAACATAGCAGGGGTCAGCAAATCCGATGTGCAATGGGTAAGCCTCACCCTGGGAGATCTGCCCTTGAGATCAGATTGTCCCCTGCCAGCTAAGTATGAGTTGCATGCAAGAGGGCAGGGGTTGGGTCAGTTCTGGGAAGCCCCGCTAAGCGAGGGTGAGAAAGCAGGCCCTGACCCAGCCCCAACCCCCTGGAAGTTCTGAGCATCTGCAGAGCTGCCTGTCCCGTGTGTAGGGGGAAGCTCCAGCAGGCAGAGCCCAGCAGAAGAGCAGATTGTAGCGCAGCTCCTTTCTCCCATCAGGCCCTGCTCGGCCCGAGATTTGTATAAATAGCAGGATGGCTCGAGCAGGCCTGTTGCAGTCTGCCCACTGGCCTGTCGGCCCCACACGGGCCCATGGCCCTCCTGAGCAGAGCTGCTCAGCACTGGCCCCATTGACACCATCATAATCATCCTGGACCTCGACACTCCACCACCCCTGAATCTCAGAGTTCTGCACAATGGCAATGCTGAAGCTTTGACATCTTTGCCGTAACCATATGCCGTGTTGTGTCAGCCGAGCCTGCACAGCGCCAAAGGCAAGTATTCCCTTGTCCGGGCCCAGAAGTCTTCCAGTGCCATCCACTTGGCATGGCCTACTGTTCCCTGCATTTTCTACCCGCAAATCAGCACCACTGCTAAACAGAACTGCATCATTGGGGCCCATCGCTGCTGCTCTCCGACTTGAGCCCAGCCCAGCGCAAAGGCACCCATGGTTCTGGTCTGATGCTGAAAAGCCTAGCTCTGCTGAGGTCCGGAAGATAAGAACTAAGGTATTTTGGGAACATAGTACTATTGTTTTTTGTGTTGCAACTGTATCAGCTCACACCTCTCCTGAAGGGTATAGGCTGCCCTCAGACTGCGCTACCAAAAGAGTGAAAATAAGTTATACCTGTTGGGCTTGCCTGTTTCACTTTTATGATTGGGATCACTGCTGCATGGGTATTAAGCGTGTTATAAATAACTTATCATTTCAGATCATATCATAGATCACAGATCAAGATCATAAGCAACTTCCAGAAACCTTGGCCGTTGGTCCACTGAGGCCCATTTGCAGGTTGCAGTGTGCTATTGGGGCACTACTAGGGTAACATATTGTGCTGTACATGTGGTATTCGCCATGCTTTGATACCCCACTGGCCACATCTATAATGTCCAATGTACTTGGTATAATGCATGGACATTTTCATCAATCCGCACTGTGCTTAGAGGTAAACGTAACTGAGCTCCCACTGTTCTTCTTTGTCTCAAGACGAGGAAAAAAAGCACTGCAAAGGTTAAGTTTCTCAGCTGATAAAGGTTCATCTTCGGTGACATTCGCAATTCAAAAGAACGATTTTTGGGGCAGACAGGCTGTGTCGCCGCAACGCCTGCTAAACATATGTGCAGAGATGACAAACCTTGAAAGTAACTCCGCACAATGGCCCTCTGAGCAGCGGCCCACGGCTAATCAGGGGTTCAGGAATCCACTGTGCTGCCCACGCCGAGAGGAACTCCTGCACAGCACCTGTCCACATAATCCTTCGCCCGGGCCAGCACTCTCTTCTCCTCACCTCACCACCTCCTCCCTTCATCTCGGCTCGCATTTTGCCCCTCGGAGCACCATGCAAGAGAGGAACGGGCATGTCTGGGCCGGAGCCCGTTCCACTCTTGCATGGTGGGTCCTACTTGCCTGAAATGGGATATTTAAATGCAAAGTGATTGCTACTATATTAATCCCATTGTTCATAGTTTGTGGGAGTACTGCGCAGTTGTATGGACCCGCGCTCACTGAAAATAAATGGTATTGCCGAGGTAACCCTCACTATGCCGTGATACAAATTAGTCTCTCCTTCCTCCTTCATCAAGTCCCAAGATCTTCTTGACAAATTTATTTATTTATGCAATGTTTGTCGGATATCCGACATTGCATAAATAAATAAATTAATGCTTCGTGGCTGAGGACTGTAACTACCTCTGTTGACCCCATGGGGTCACCAGAGGAAGTAACAGTTTTGCGCACAGGCACATTTAAAAAAAATAAATACATTTTTGTTTTTTTAACTCAAGAGTTGTCCAACATACGGCCTTGCGGGCCACATAAAATGGCTTGGCGGGCCTCATTGTGGCCCGTGGGCCGTATGGTTGACAACCTTGCTCTAAGCCTAAAAGCACATTTCCTTATCTTAGATGCAGTCTAGCCCACATCTGGAACATTACTTATCCGCGTAATCCCTTGGCAATCATCCTACAGTTACCAAGAAGTGGTCATAATATAGGTTGGGGAACGTCTTGTTGGATTAGCAAAACTTTATTGGTGGAGACTAAGCAAATACTAAAGGTGTGGAAGACCAGAAACAAGCCCACAGTGGAAGAATGGATTTTAGATGTGCTGGTTTTATCAAGATATGAAAAGACTATGGGCCTCATTACACGGTAGGTGGTAGGGATTTAACGTTACCGGTAATGGAATACCGGTAACGTTAAATCCCCATGTGAATTACGACCCGGCTCACCGCTATTAGCGGCACCGCTAAGTACGGTGCCACTAATAGCGGGCAGTCCGCATGCGCGAGACCCTCCAATCCCATAAATAACGCCATGCCGCTAATAGCACACCATCACAAGCCAAGCAGACATGCCAATAGGGGCATGGTAAAGCCCCCCTAATCCCTTACCGCCATGGCGCTAATACCGGCATTGCAAACCACCCGTTAAGAGAACGGAGCAGTGTTCCCACCTGCCACAGGTGGACACAATCAGCACAGGTGGAGGCAATGGAGACTCTGGCAGCAGAAAAGGAGCACACCACACCCCTTCCCACACCCCTTCCCACACCAAGATGGTCCCAATACTAGCAGCATTAGATGGACTGGAGGACATGATTGCAGTGGAGCAGCAACTACAATAGGCAGCACAGAGGAGACGCAGGAGGAGGAGGAGTAGGAGGGCAAGACAGGCACAGAAAGCACCACCACGGCACCTAGTCATACCACAGAGGCAGCCACCAATCCCCAGGATCAGAGCCAGTCCATTTAACCTAACCCCTGAGCAGATACACACCCTGTACCGTCTGGACCGGGATACCATCACCAGCATCGTGGACATGATACATGATGACATTGTGAGCCTCATAGACATCAGAACTGCCATCACCCCTCTACTAAAGGTAGTGACCGTGCTCCACTTCCTGGCCACAGGCACCTACCAGCATACAGTGGGGCACATGCATGGCATCTCACAACCAGTATTCTCACGCACGCTGAATTAGGTACTCGATGCCCTCCTGAGGCATTCACCTGAACACATATTCATGCCACGGACTGCCCAGGAGATTGCAAACACCAAAGTTGGCTTCTATGCACTGGCAGGCATCCCAAGTGGCATTGGGGCCATCGACTGTACCCATGTGGAATTGGTGGTCCCACATCACAATGAAGTTGTCTACAGAAACAGGAAGCAATTCCACTCCATCAATGTCCAAATGGTATGTGACGCCAACAAGATAATCACACATTGTTGTGCCCGTTTCCCCGGATCAACCCATGATTCCATGGTCCTGCAGAACTCAACCATCCCACGCTACATGGAGCGACAAGCCGGACAACGTTCATGGCTACTTGGTGAGTAGCAGGGCAGGCACATGTCAGTGTGAAGGGGGGAAGAGATACATACTCCAACTGGGTGTAGCTTGTCGTCCGTAGGACAAATGGACATACACATGTAGGCCCATGTCCATCTAGGAAGGCCGCAATCTACCTGAGATGAACCCACATGCAAGTATAAGCTACACAACATAGCGAAAAATCTAGGCCTAGAAACATTAAGCAACCATCCACATTGCACAACATTCAACACCACAAAATACACCAATCTCCTACATGCCGTCCAGATAGTCATACAGAATCAGCGCTGCACAACCACAATAATGCAATGTGCCCTTGAGTGCATGCAAAGGGATCACCCCTAGCCATGGCATTGTACCACGCACCTATAGCACCACTGAAGTGACGCCTCTCAGCATGGCAACATAAATGTATGAATGGCACTACACTAGCAGTGTGGTAACAATTCTGCCTGGGCCCAAGGACATGTAAGACCTGGCCTCACCCAGGACATGTCATTTACTTTAGGAGGCATTAATGGGGCATGTTCACTTGCATGGTCGAGCTCAACTTTGCACATTGCAGTCACACAGACCGTCTGGATGCATGCTGCCAATTGTGGACTACAATCACAATGCAAAGTCAATTTGTGTGATATGAACAGGCCGCTCTTGAGGTGAACATTAACCAGACCCCATTCGTCCCCCCATACAGGTGATGCCAGCTATCCCCTGAAGAGGTGGTTGCTTACCCCTGTACGGAACCCACAGAACAGGCATGAAGAGGACTACAATTGTGCACATACCCGTACCCGCATCGTGATCGAGCAGACTTTTGGCCATTTGAAGACGTGGTTTAGGTGCATTAGCAGGTCTGGTGGCGCTCTCCTGTATGGCCATGAGAAGGTTGCCAAGATCACCATGGCATGTGCCATGCTGCACAATATGTGTATCAGACGGAATGTGCCACTGCCCCCGGACGTAGAAATAGAAGCACCTGATGAGGATGATAATGGTGATGAGTATGGAGTTGACGGGGATGCAGGTCATGCAAGATGGGATGGCCAGGAGGGACGTGCTGTGAGACAGCATCTGATCAACCAAATATTCTGAGTTTTGGTTTGCAAAGGTAGCGGGCGCCCCTCTCTCGATAGAACAAGGCTTGATAACCTGTTCAGTGGTTATTAACCACTTGAGAGTTCGCAGCCACTGCTTTTTCCCACTGGGCCTTTCACAGATGGGAAATAACCATTTGCATATCAGTCTTTGTCCTGCCCAGGGGCAGTCCAGCACCGAAATGCAATGGCAATTCCAACCTGAACGAGAGTAACATCAGCAACCCCATACACGTGTTTCACCCTTGTTGGGGATCATCAGTGAGGTGAAGCTGATGCCTCTCTAAGCACAGTGAGAGGGAGACCACGTCTGGTTGCCCCCAGGAGACCTAGGGTTACCAATCCCAGGTTCCTTGAAATTTGGTTTGCAAAGGTAGCGGGCGCCCCTCTCTCGATAGAACAAGGCTTGATAACCTGTTCAGTGGTTATTAACCACTTGAGAGTCTGCAGCCACTGCTTTTTCTCACTGTGCCTTTCACAGATGGGAAATATCCATTTCCATATCAGTCTTTGTCCTGCCCAGGGGCAGTCCAGCACCGTAATGCAATGGCAATTCCAACCTGAACGAGAGTACCACCAGCAACCCCATACACGTGTTTCACCCTTGTTGGGGATCATCAGTGAGGTGAAGCTGATGCCTCTCTAAGCACAGTGAGAGGGAGACCACGTCTGGTTGCCCCCAGGAGACCTAGGGTTACCAATCCCAGGTTCCTTGAAATTTGGTTTGCAAAGGTAGTGGGCGCCCCTCTCTCGATAGAACAAGGCTTGATAACCTGTTCAGTGGTTATTAACCACTTGAGAGTTCGCAGCCACTGCTTTTTCTCACTGTGCCTTTCACAGATGGGAAATATCCATTTTCATATCAGTCTTTGTCCTGCCCAGGGGCAGTCCAGCACTGAAATGCAATGGCAATTCCAACCTGAACGAGAGTACCATCAGCAGGTTGGAATTGCCATTGCATTTCGGTGCTGGACTGCCCCTGGACAAAGACTGATATGCAAATGGATATTTTCCATCTGTGAAAGGCACAGTGAGTAAAAGCAGTGGCTGCAAACTCTCAAGTGGTTAATAACCACTGAACAGGTTATCAAGTCTGTTCTTTCGAGAGAGGGGCGCCCGCTACCTTTGCAAAACTATTTTTCAAGGAACCTGGGATTGGTAACCCTAGGTCTCCTGGGGGCAACCAGACGTGGTCTCCCTCTCACTGTGCTTAGAGAGGCATCAGCTTCACCTCACTGATGATCCCCAACAAGGGTGAAACACGTGTATGGGGTTGCTGGTGGTACTCTCGTTCAGGTTGGAATTGCCATTGCATTTCGGTGCTGGACTGCCCCTGGGCAGGACAAAGACTGATATGCAAATGGATATTTCCCATCTGTGAAAGGCACAGTGAGCAAAAGCAGTGGCTGCGAACTCTCAAGTGGTTAATAACCACTGAACAGGTTATCAAGTCTGTTCTTTCGAGAGAGGGGCGCCCGCTACCTTTGCAAAACTAAATATTCTGAGTTACAATTTTTCTTTTTGTGGGAATGGATATGGGCAGTTATGCACTAGTGTCTGTTTGGAAGCGCACAATGGACCCTGTCGCCAATAAAACACACATACACAATGAAGATGTCCAAGCCTGTGTATGGATCAAACACCAGTGTATTGAGAAATGTAAAGATGTAAAAGTGCATGTCCCCAAACATCCCACCACCCTTCCCCCCCACCTCCCACAACAGTGCAAATACACCCTTCCCCCACCCCCTACAACAGTCCAAAAACACCCTTCCCCCACCCCCACAACAGTCCAAAAACACCCTTCCCCCCACCCCCCACAACAGTGCAAAAACTCCCTTCCCCTCACCCCCACAACAGTTCCTCATGTGTCTGCCACAATGTTTTCTTCCAGCCATACACGCGGAAGCTTGACCATGCACTCCCTATTCGCCATTGCCACCACCAGCATTGGGAGGCTGCCTAGACGTGTGCCTGGTGGTGAGTGAGGAGCGGCGGTGGGGGCTTGTCTGCCTCGAACTGGCGGTTGAGGAAGTGGCTGACTGTCCAGGTGGTGGTGGTGGGAACTGGTGGTCCATTGCGTCCGCTATCCGTGTGAGGACCTCCCTAAGTCGGACAATCTCCCCACACAGCCTGTCTGTGTAGGCCTCCATCCCCTCCCTGGAGTGCCTTGCTGTCTCCGCAATGTCCGCCCTGAGACGGGCAGCCTCCTCCACATGCTGCCCAACCAGCACAGTTATTTCCTGTTGCCGCTGGCTGATGCTGGCCAGGTCGAAGGGCAGTGTTGCCTTCTGGTGGTGTGGCTGCTGTGCCCTCTGATGCAACCAGGTCAACAGGTGAAGCCACCGGAGGGCTACTAAAACCTCCCATGTTGTCCTCGCCAGTGACACTAGACCCAGGTGTCTGCTGTGGTGATGCCTCGAGGTTTCCAGGGGGGGTTGGGGTGTGCATCTCCATGTGGAAATCGGTCGTATCCTCCACATCTGAGAGTGGTGCAGTGGCTTTCGCCTCTCCTGCGGAACTAGTTGCAGTGGAGGGTGGGCCCTCCGTGGTTGGGATCGGTGGTGGTGGGTTCACCTCCGGAGGTGGGGCAGTTGTTGGTGGTGTGGACACTTGCATCTTGGCAGTGGCGCTCCACCGATGTTTGCCACTCTGCATGTGGACCCTTCTACCTTTGCCCCTTGATGTCGTGGGGGTGTCCTCTGTGTCCTGTGCCCTTGATTTTTTACTCGCAGGGGGTGCCTGAGATGCAGTGGCAGCATCCTTACTGTCTGTATGTGAGCCTGTCGGGGACAAAGAGGGGGATGGCATTGGTTACGGTTATATGTACTTAATGCAGTATACATCAATAATGCAGTTGTGGGCATTTTGACTTCATTGTTAAGGATGCAGGTGATGTGTCAGTTCAGTGGCTCATCCATGCATGGTTGTGTGTGGCACTTGTCTCTGGTGATGTTTGTTTGATTGTTTGTTTGTTTTATTTAGTATAGCGCTCCAGACCCAGGGGTAAATGGGCGCTTAAGGACAGGTTACATAGTTACAGTATATAAGCAGTTATACAATTGTGGCGTTAATATGCCATATATAGTATGTACAGGCAGGAAGTAGGAAACATTTCAGAGTATGTACAATATATACAGTTGGTAGTAATCTTAGTCTATCTGAGGATTGCCTTCTCCAGAAGCCAACAAATGACTAGTCTTCTGAACAATTGGAAGGATTTGGTCAGTTTAATACTCAGTGGCAGGGTGTTCCAGAGTTGAGGGGCGAGGACAGTAAAGCTCGAGCCCCCCGCTCTTTTGACGGAGAATCTAGGCACGGTGAGGCAGAGAGTATTGGATGATCTGGTGATTCTTGTGTTTGGCTTAAGGGAGAGTTTGTTGGTGAGGTACTGGGGGGCTAGGTGGTTTAAGGCTTTATAGGTGAGGCAGAGGGTTTTCAGGTCGATTTTTTGTTGAATAGATAACCATTTGCAAGATATTCTTATATGGGAGATGTGCTCTCTCCTGGGAATATTTAATGCTGCTCTCAGCGCATTATTTTGGAGGATCTGGAGTTTCTTGATTATAGCTTGGTTGGCACCAAGGTAGAGGCTGTTGCAATAGTCAAGCTTCGATTGTATGAGGGCCCTCGCCAGAATAAGGCAGCTGTTTGTAGATAGAAAAGGTCTACAAGCCCTGATTAATTTTCCCGTGTAGGCGGTAGCTGAGGCGGTCATATTAACTTGTTTGGAAAGGTTGGTATTGGCGTCAAGGTAGAAGCCAAGGGTTTTCACATTATTCACAACTGGAATGATGTTGCCATCTATGATGAAGTTGGAATAATCGGGGCTGAGTTTCTGTAGGTTATTGGGGGACCCGACCAGGAGGAGCTCGGTCTTCTCATCATTCAGGCAGAGGTCGTGTGTGGCCATCCATGCCTGAATGATGGCGAAGATTTCGTTAATCCTGGTGGCGTCAGTGTTGTAGTTGCCAGTGATGGTGAGGAGTATCTGGGTGTCATCTGCGTAGTTGGTGTAGGTGACACCCAGATGGTCCAGTTTGTCAAAGACCGGCTTTGTAAAGATGTTAAAGAGGGTAGGGGAGATGCAGGACCCTTGTGGGACACCGCATGTGATGGGGATGGGGTCTGCTGCAGCCACAGATGAGAAAACCCTCATGGTTCTGTTGGCTAGGAAGGATTGTATCCACGTGACAGCAGAAGGTGAGAAGTGGGCAGCAGAAGAGAGGTGGTTGCAGAGTATTTTGTGGTCAACCAGGTCAAAGGCTGCTGAGAGGTCTAGGAGGAGTAGGATAGCTGCTTTGTTTTTGTCCTTGATGTCATCAATCTGACTTTTGAGGTCAACAAGTGCAGTTTCTGTTCCGTGTTGAGGACGAAGCCAGATTGACGCAGGCCTAACAGATGATTGGTCTCCAAGTAATCTTGGATTTGCAGATAGGCAACTCTGTTGAGGATTTTTAGCAGGAAGGGGACCGTGGGGATAGGCCTGTAGTTGGTGGTAATGGCCGGGTCGAGAGATTGATTTTTTAGGAGTGGGAGAACCCAGGACTGTTTCAGGTTGTTGGGTACAGATTTGGTCGAGAAATATAGGTTTACTAGTTTGGAGATGAAGGGGGCTAGGTCTCGTGCAGCATCTTTGATGATCTGGGCGGGACAGCTGTCCCCTTTACAATTAGAAGGTTTAAGGGATGCTATGATTTTTTGGATTTCGGGTATGGTGACCGGTTTGAATGTGAAGCCGGAGGTGTTGCTGGTCGGGGTGGGTGTGCTAGGTATGAAGGCATTGCTATTTGAGAGTTGTAATCTTTTGGCGTCAATTTTGTTTTGGAGACAAGTAATTTTGTTGGCCAGGGCATTTTGGATGCTGGTGCACCATGGCTTGTCCTTCACGCAGGTATCGGTTGGAGGGTTCGGGTTTTCTAATTCCTTCAGAATGGTGAAGAGTTCTTTAGCAGAAGATTGGGCATTATTTATTCTAGTATTGTAGGCTTCTTTTTAGTGCGGATTATCTCTTTCTTATAGAAGGAGGAAATGGTTTTGAGATTGGATTTATTTTCTGCAGAGGGGTTGGTTTTCCATAGGGTTTCCATCTTAGCTTTCTTTTTTCTTAGAATTTTGAGTTCCAGTGTGTACTAAGGGTTCAAGTGAGCTATAGATTTGCCTTTGCGTTCCTTTAGGGGTGCAATGGCATCAATGGCGCTGGTAAGGGCATCATTGTAGGTGTTGCCTAGAAGGTTAAGGTCGGCGGTGGCTGGAAGTGTGTTTAGAAGGGGGAGGATCAGAGGTGTGAGGGTCTCCGCAGTGATGTTGCGCTTGTTTCCAGTCAGGCAGGCTGGTGCATAGGGGCGCTGCTTGGGGTTAGGATTATTTTGGTTGATGTCGAATAATATGAGGGAGTGGTCAGTCCATACAAGAGGTTGTGGGGCTTTGCAGGTGATATTGCAGTTGTGGGCTGCGACCCAGTCAATGGTTCTACCTTTCTGGTGGGTAGGTAGTGTAACGACTTGAGTGAAGTCGTGCTCGGATAAGGCGTTAGCCAAGGAGGCAGCTGGAGAGTCGTTAGGGTCATTAAATCCTAGGTTAAAGTCTCCTAGAATAATATTTTGGGAGTGGGGCTTGGAATTCTCTGCTATAAGAGTGGTAATGTCTTCCTCGAAGGAGCCTGTGGGGCCTGGGGGCCTATATATTAGTTGCAAAGTAATGGTACTCCTAGGGGTGGTTTGTACTTTGATGGTGAGGTGCTCGCAGGACTTTAGCGGGGGGGAGGTGATTAGTCTGAGGTCGAGTGAGGATTTGAAAATTATAGCTACACCTCCTCCGCAAGCATTGGGTCTATCTGCTGTGAGGATAGAGTAGTTGTTGGGGATGGCAAGAGTGAGGTAGGGTCCTGCTGCTTCATGTAACCAAGTTTCTGTAGTAGCAAGGAAGTCGAGGTCTCCTGAGAGGATAATGTCGGCAATTACGGTGGGGTGGGCTACTAGAGATCTAACATTGAGTAGTGCACCTTTTAGAGAAGTCGTGTTGGTGGCCTTAGCGCTGGCCTTAGTGGTTGTGGACTTGGTCCCAGGTGTGGTAGGCAACTTACTAGATGTGGTAGGCAGTCTAGCGCCGAGTCTGTTATTGCAGTCCTGGAGGGTGGGGTTGATTGTGGGGCAGTGAGCTGATGGATTGGGCAGGTGAGGGTTGGAGGCAATGTGGTCAACTTTAGTTAAGTTGGTACTGTTAGGTAGGATATTGGCTGGTGTAGCCTTACTTTTAGCAGTGAGTTGTTGGTGAGTGGTGTGTGTGAAAGGTGAAAGGGAGGGGAGGAAGGGTGTGGGGCAGGGGATGGGGTGGTGTCTAGGGCAGCCTAGTTTAGCTAGACCATTGTTGTATGGTATGTAGCTGTTATTGCTACATGGAGTGTTGTTGTTTATGATGCAAAAAGGGAACATGGTGAGCATGAGCCAAAGGAACATAGTTGGAATTAAACAGAGAGTGGGCAATTTGGTTGTTAGCACAGCAAGGTGGGCAGGGACTAGGTTCGAACTAGCTAGTGTGGTGCGGAGGAGGGCAACTTCAATTAGAGTACAGCCGTGGTTACAGATTGAAATTGCTGTTATAGTGCAAGAAGGGCAGTTTCAATAATACAGCAGCGGGTGGGCACAGGCTAAATTCGAAATAACTGCTAGGGTGCAAAAAGGGCAGTTCTAGTGATACAACAGCAGGTAGGCACAGGCTAAATTCGAAATTACTGCTAAAGTGCAAAAAGGGCAGTTCTAGTGATACAACAGCAGGTAGGCACAGGCTAAATTCGAAATTACTGCTAAGGTGCAAAAAGGGCAGTTCTAGTGATACAACAGCAGGTAGGCACAGGCTAAATTCAAAATTACTGCTAAGGTGCAAAAAAGGCAGTTCTAGTGATACAACAGCAGGTAGGCACAGGCTAAATACGAAATTACTGCTAAGGTGCAAAAAGGGCAGTTCTAGTGATACAACAGCAGGTAGGCACAGGCTAAATACGAGACTACTGCTAAGGTGCAAAAAGGGCAGTTCTAGTGATACAACAACAGGTAGGCACAGGCTAAATTCGAAATTACTGCTAAGGTGCAAAGAGGGCACTAAAAATCGAGGATAGCTAATGAGACAGCAGCAGGGTAGCCCTGCCAGATGAGCGGCATCTGAACCAGGCGATTACAGTTGTGCGACAACAGTTTCATTTGATCTGCAGGGAGGCAGTTGCATTTATGCAGAGTTCAAGGTTGCTGAAATGGGATGAGGGAGAGCTGGATGCTTCTACTAATGCAGAGCGGGATCCTAGCTCGGTGCGTAATGATAACGGTGGTGGGTCTGGGTAGTGCAAGGTTACGTGTGTGCAAGTTGAGGCGGCATATATTCATGCTAGATACTAAACAGCGCTACAGCGGGGACCTCAAGGGTGAAGAAGTTAGTTGCTACTTGAAAATAGGTCTGTGGTAGTAGGGGCGCATTCCAGTCCATTGAAAGTACTTTCTTGGAGAGGGTTGTAGAGGAAGAGCGGTGTGCTTACCCTGTGGAATGAGGGCCAGACCGGAGGGCTAGGGGTCGTAGCCCTGGGCTCGCCGGCGTAGACAGGCGAGAGACAGGCACTGTGCATTTGACCGTGTGCCTTCGAGCGTGGGCTGGCTCCCAGCCTGCCGGCTTGTGATTGGGTGTAAATGGTGGTAAGGAGCCAATCACAGCGCGTGCAGTGCTGAGGGGCCAGATGGGAGGCTGTGGTGATGGCGGGTGGCCATCTTAGAGGGTGGTAAGCCTTGTGGCTTGCAATGGTGGCTGGTGCACTCCAGTGCAAATCTAGGGTGCTCCTGATGCAGGAGGGGCACCTGGGCAAATTCGAGGAACGGCCCAGATATAAATAAATATATCGCTGTGAATTACATAAAAAAGCAGGTTCACTCTGGTGTCGGCAAGAGGCCTACCTTTCATCTGGCAGAGCACACGGGCAACGGACAAGTTGGGTTTGACACTGATATAGCCAGGGTTGCATGCATTTGTGGATGTTTGGCCATGCATGAGGTGATTCTGGCCTCACATTTGGGGGGAACAGTAGATTCACATTGCATACTTTCATGTGTACACTCACCTCCATCTGAAGTGGTTGCCACGCCATGCTCCATTGTCCCGACTCCCTCTATGGATTCCACTCCAATGAGGTTGGCACAGGTCTCTTCCCATTCCTTCAATTTAATAGGGGAATCAGATCCACCTGATGTGGCAATGTTGTGGTTTTCTGATAGGATGCTTCTAACCCGTAGTCAGAGATCATCCCACCGCTTTCTGCACTCACGCACATTGCGGGTGGTGGTGCCCACGGCACTGACTTTTAAGGCAACCTCAGCCTAGATTGCCTTCTTTCTGATTAGTGTCTTCCGACGCATGTCGCTGGCAAAGACCACGGCGGCATTGGCAGCAAGGGTCTGGGTGAGCATCATTAGCTCCTCCGTGGTGAATTTTTCCTTCCGCTGCCGGTCGGTAGTTTTTTTTTACAGCCTTAGGCATGTCGAGGGTGTCCCTGTGGATTTCCTATTGCAAACTACTTAGAACAGGTCCAGGGGGCAGAGGATGGCAATGGATTGTGTTTTTAAAGATGGCCGCCGTGCTCTTTCCCGTTCCTGTGCGATGACGCTATTTCCGGTTCCGGTATTTAACGGTCAACGCTAATAGCGGTGGCCGCTATTTGCATGTAGCGTGAGGGCGGAGGTGCTATCTGCACTTTCGTCGAAGCCAGTAAGGGACTTTTTGGGGACTTTAGCGGCATGGCGGTGGGGTCATTACCGGCATGGCGATATGCTCGTGTCCGCGTACTCGTAATGGTACGCTATTAGCATCCTTTTGCGAGGGCGGACACGTTAATAGTGCAATGCCCGTAATTTGCAATTTTTACCGCACAACGTGTAATGAGTCCCTATGTATCATAAGCAACATGAAGAAGTGTTCTATGATGAAATGTGGGGAAGTTTCACCGAACTTTATGGATGACCAAAGTTTGTATTGTATAGTGGAGTTGTTTTGTTTTCAGTAATAAGGAAAATATTGGGATGGGGGGTTGTTGGTGGCTGTCATGTTGTTTGTTTGTCAAGTCCTCATCGTTTGATGGTATCTAGTTAGTGTGTAGATGTAGCTTTTTACTGTGTCAGGTCTAGGTCATTTTGTTAATTGTATAGTAACGGTAGTTCTTGCTTTGAGCGTTGTTTGATTATGATATGTATAATGCAATGACCAAAGAGGTAATTATTGTTCATTTGTTAATCTATGTTGAAAAATTGTAAATAAAGAGTTAAAAAAAATAAGAACACACTTACATAGAACTAGCACAGACGTAAAGACTGCTAGACCTGCTTTGTTCATTACTTCAGGAATGTAATAGGTCATTCTTATTTCTTTTTAAATTTAAGGTGCATATGGTTTATACAAAATAAAAAAACATTTTGCATGAAAAAAAACTAGAATAACAGAATCACATAAGTTGTTGAGAGACCAAAATTGACCACAGAATCACCTAAGACATATATATAATCTATTAAACAGACAAGATCAACAACATTATTATATTATTTAAAAAGAGAGGAATAAAACAATCATATATTCAAATCATTTGAACAATTCTCTGCAATATTCCATATATAATAGGAAGCTGCTGTCAACATTAAGGGCTTTGCCATAAAATGCTAGACCAGAATTGGTTAGTTTGTATTTGGGATAAGTCACATGCAAATTTCATATAGCCCTTTTTATACAGACTAATAAGAGCCAGGCAAACAGTCAAAATGTGACGAGAGGTTTCAACCCTGCCATTAGAAAGGTGGCAAATCCTTGATTCATAAGGTACATAGTTCCGGGAGCCTGTATGAGAATATGTAGGCAGTATGTTAAAACATAATTTCATGATAAACCTTCTTAAATCTATGTTACATGTCATAATGAAATCGCCAAGAGGTTTAAGAGGGACAACACCTTGAGTTACATGTTCACTGTAATTCTTTTTCCTATTTAATTTCTAAAGATTAGAAACATGATCCCAGTTTAGGGCTTTAACTCTAAGCTTATTCATGTATACACCGATTATATATGGGTCAATGGATCCCAGCCAATTGCCGTCTGAAATTCCTCACAGGACTCCTTACATTCTCGAAAAGCTTCATTGCTCTTATGCCTCCCAAGAGAATCCCAACCAGACAAACCCAACCGGGAGCTGTCATCATCCTTAGCATCTAGTGTTTTCATATTTAGTTTATTTATTTAGTATTATACATCTAACTTACAAGTCAACTTTTAATACTCTTCCATTCCACTTATAGTATATATTTATTAAACAGTTTCAGTAATCAAAAATTAATAATCCTTAAAATTCTCTCTATTGTTTTCCAGAACTTCAAGTACATCAAGTTAAGTATGCATGCATCATCATTTGCCGTCCTGAGTAATTCCCAAATGCCATTATCATTATGTTGTTCACATTTGCCCCAGGCCAGTAAATATCTTCTTCTGGTGACTCTCAATGTAGAATAACTTAACAGTAGATGTTTTGCCCTTTCAATAAAGTTCTCACCACAAAGTCTACACAATCTTTCCTGCCCTAGGGGTCCCAAGATGTGCTCCTAGTAGCTCAAGTGTCTGTACTCCATTGAATTTAACTCTTAAATAAGTCCAGATGTAATTGTTGCCCAAGAAATGTTCAGCATGCTCTGGCGCACCTACTCGTCCAAGGAGGTACATAATGTATAGTTCAGCAGTTGATTTGCGAGGTCCACTAAGTTCTGCTCTAGGCTGTGATCATATAGTACTTCTCACATCCTGTTTTTTAAACCCTAAATAGGGTAACCTCAAGCCATCATAAGGGAATCGAATGGTCGACAGTCTAATGCTGTCAGTAATTTTAAATACAACACTAGATTTCATAAACACTTCCTTGTGCATTAGTACATCCCTCAGGGACTACTGCAAAGTACCAGGGCACACATTTGTTATTTTGCAGTTGTAAGGAAGGCATGGTATCAACAGTAAAACAGACACAAGGGACCACAGTTCAAGGGTGTTTATTGAACTTCAACTGGGTTTGAAAAACACCTATCCAATCCTTAACCTATAGATGGGAGCAAGCTACAACCATCAAATAATAATAACACAGTCCTAGTGGTTTCTTGTCAAAGTAAAAGGGCCTATACTAATAAACCTATTGCCAATCCTCGTTTCTCAAAGAATACATCGGGGAATGTTGTGACTAAATATTTTAAGTCTCCTTGTTGTTGACTAGATTAATTCAAAGTTATCTCTTTCTTCTAGTACCAATCAAGATAGTGTCATGGCATTGGCGGCGGAAGGATTTTTTTTCAACTCTTTTAAGAGTATTATGTGGTAGAGATGGGTCTTTTGTTTCATGTCAGATTGGGCTACCTTGTAGGTAAATGTCCCTGTTTGTTCTAATATTTCATACGGCCCATGCCACTTTAAAACAAGTTTATTTTCAGAGGTAGGTAAGAGGACTAATACCTTTTGTCCTATTGAAAATGATCTTAAGTTTACCTTTTTGTCGTAGGTGGATTTTTGTTGTGCTTGGGCTTTTCCCATATGAGTATAGACTACATTTTGAACAAGTTTCATATGCTCTCGCAATCTGGTAGCGGTTTGCGAAAGGGGAATGGGTGCCTCTTCTATTTCTTCCCAGGCTTCCCGGAGCATGTCCAGGACATCCCTAGGTTCTCTACCATACAGTAGTTCGAAAGGAGAGAATCCAGTGGACGCCTGCAGGGTTTTTCTTACTGCAAATAGGGCCCAGTGGATCATCCAGTCACAGGCCTTCCCATCCTTATCTACCAACTTTCTTAGGATCATTTTGAGTGTTTTATTGACTATTTCTACCAATCGGTCTGTTTGGGGGTGGTAAACTGAGGTTCTGAAGGTGGCGATATGGAGCAATTCCTTGACTTCACCCATGAGTTTGCTCATAGAATTGGATCCCTGATCAGTCAGAATTTCCTCAGGAAAACCAAACCTCGAAATATATGGCAATAGATGTATCTTGTAGCGTAATCGATGATTACGAGGACATATTTGTTACCCGGTCTAGAGGTTTCCAACAGTCCAATGATAGCCATCCCAATCCTTGAGAAAGGGACTTCTATTATTGGTAAAGGATTCAGAGGGGCAGGCAAGGGAATTTGAGTACTGGTTTTTCTGACATATTTGACATGTCTGAATGAAGCTCTTTATATCAGCATGGATACCTGGCCAATAAAACTTCCCACTGATGTGCGCCTCGGTCTTAGATTGTATTAAGTGTCCCCCTGTCAAATGAGAATATGCAATCTCTAGAATGATTTTAGGATGGGTTTTGGGGATTACTAACTGAGTTTTACTTAGGCCTTCTGTGGATGTTTCCTTTCTGTACAGTAATCCTTGCCTTAGGAAGAAAAGGGGCCTTCCCTTCTCTAATCCTTCCCCTTCAGGAATTACCTGCAAGAAAGCCTTTGTGGATGCGGGATCATTAGGCTGGGCAAAGGCTAGGTCGGTAAGAATGATAGGTTCTTCTTCCCTTTCTGCTTCAGTGGTAGATGGTTCATCAGCTTCTCCAAAGCCTAAGGTACCTCTCTCAGTATCTTCTCGTTCACCTTCTCTAAATCTAGGACATAGAGCCCTTTCAAGAATTTCCTGTGCAATTTTGTCCCCACGATGTACTTCAAATGGAATTTTGTCATGGTTCTGTGGGAGAACCTTTATGTCTCCCCCGAAGTCAGGATCTATGCTGCTACGACATCTAGTACGAACTTTGGAGATTTTGGAGCCAATCTTATATAACACCCAGGAGGGGGTATCAAAATGAAGTCTGTGGGAATCATTCCTCTTTTCCCTGGAGGGATAGTAGCTTCTCTGCTGCTACAGATATCAAAGCCTATGGATTCTTTCATGGCGAAAGAATGATCTGAGGCTTTATGACTAAGCTTCTGGAATTTTAGGGTTACCCAATTTGTCTCAATTGAGTTGCATCCCACTCCTGACACCACTTGTAAGGGAGGCATGGTATCAATAGTAAGACAGACACAAGTGACCAGAGTTCTAGGGTGTTTATTGAACTTCAATTGGGTTTGAAAAACACCTATATAATCCTAAATCTAAAGATGGGAGCAAGCTACAACCATCAAATAATAATAACACAGTCCTTGTGGTGTCTTGTAAAAATAAAAGGGCCTATACTAATAAACCTATTACCAATCCTTACCTTTAAATACAAATAGTGTGGGAAACATTGTTATGCAAAAGAAAAGTGCTCAAGAAATTATATGTCAGGTTATTCAAGCCGTTGGCTTCTCTTTCCCACTTTTTCAGCATGGGATAAGGCAGCACACTCGAGCTTAGCACAGTCTCTGGCTTCTCTAACACGAGGGTGCAGTTCTAAACTTCAACATCATGGCTTTATTTGCCAAAGTTTCTTTGCTGTTCAAAGTCTCTTCTTTTAGAGGGCCTGATGCAACAAACAAATAATAAAGTTCTCTTCCTTCCAGGATTCTCCTATGCACACTTTTCTCAGGTGATTTACTGTTCTCCTTGGATCCCCCTCCACTGGACTCAGATCCACTTCAACACAAAGTTCGTATTTTCACATACACACATTTTTCTTAGGATTTACACGTTTTTCTCTGGTGATTTCGCGGTTCACCCCGGATCCCAATCTGCCAGGCTCAGATCCATTCTAACACAAAATCTTCAATCAGTCGCCCTCTGCTGGACTCGGACCAATGCATCTATTGTAACACAAACTTGCTTTAACACAAAACTTTCAATTGATCTCCCTCTGTTGGGCTCAGACCAACTTTATCTACTTTGCCATCAACTTCCTTTACTGTATCAACATCGAACACGTTTGATTGTGCACAGGATTTGCCTTGATCCGTTGCAAGACCACTTCAATTAACAATCCTTTGCCACTCTTTCACTTTTGTCAACTCTCAGCTGGACATCTTACAGAGACGTTTGATTAAGCATGCACGTGGTGCCAGACCACTCTGTCAAAGGTATCATATAACTTGGTTTCAAAGTTCAAACACTCATCTATTGTCCGATTTTATTCACGTTGGTAATCACATGCGCTTCATACACTGTTCGCTTCAGCGTTCACCATACAATGTTGCTGCTTGCAACCTTGGCTTCAACACAGACCGGTCTGTTATTGGCCTCCCCAACTCACCGGCTGTGTTGATTTCACTGGTACTGCTTTGTTGTAGGAGCCAGGGACAGTACCATGGTAGGAGGCGATTCTCTCCGCCTTTTTTACTGACGCAGGCGAGCCCCGGGTACCTCCGACACACAATCCAGGATTATTTAGCATGGTTTCCTGGTCTTATGCTTTCTATTCTCGACGTTCGGTGAAAGTAACGGTTCCGCGTCGAAAAGCTCAAGGGCACTTCTCTCCTTGCGATCCCCTTCTGTTTTGCCGTCTTTCACCTCGTATTAAGCTGCCAACTTGAAACTGCTGCTTCCTCATGTTCATTGCCTCGCTCAGGGTGTGATTTCGTGCTCCACCTTTTATCTATGTAGGGAAGTGTAATGGAAGTCAGGTGTACGTGATGGTCAGTAATTGGCTGACCCTGCCTATCGTATTGGGACATGTCAGTTATACAGCTCAGGTGTTAGTCCGTTTTCACTCATAGCGAACTGTATGTGAGAAAGTGTGTGTTGTGAAAGTGGGTTGGGGGGTTGAGATCCTAAGTATCCTACCTGGTAGGATGGGGTAAAGGTGTTACAGGGAAGGGTATAATTTGTTTAATAGCAATTTTTAAGCATTCTTTTTTTCCCTTCTATAGCAGCAACATATACATTAGAACCAAGGGGCTTAAGTGCAAGAATTATTTTCTTAGAGGAAAGCCTAGACAATAATACACTATCAAGTTCTGACATGTTAGAAGAAACTTTGTAAATGACTAACTCATCAGAGAGCAAAGGATTACTCATAGGTTTGCTGTTATAGCTTTCTAATTTAACTTCATTCCAAATTATTCTGTTGCCTTGCGGGTTAATCAGTGTTACACCCCGATAAACTGCACAAGATACATTGAGATACATTCCTAATGTCAACTGCAAGATTACATGGTCACTAAGGTGTGTTGCAGTTGATAATAAGTTTGATAAGTCTCAATGAAGTAAAGACATGATGGGCCTCATTACGACCCTGGCGGTACGGAGTGAACGGCGCCGTAAAAGGTGCCGGCGCCGTTCACTCCGTACTGCCGCATTAGGAGTTCCCCTCGCGGGACACGGTAAGCACGCCTGGGAAAACCAGGCGTGCTTACCGGGTCCCGCGAGGGGAAGAGGGAGCAAACAACGGGCCATCTCGTAATGGCCCGTTGTTTGCTCCCTCTCTCATTCCTATTCAGCCCTATGGGGGCAGAAATGGGAATGGGGAAGGACCGTGTCCGGGTCCTTGGAGGGAGGAATTACCGGGCCTTCCGAACTCGGAATGGCCCGGTAAGTCCTCATTCCGAGGACCCAGACCCCGACGCGAATTCGGCAGCAGCCATGCCGCCAATAGCGGCATGGTTACCGCCGAACTCGTAATGAGGGCCGATGAGTCATAGAATTCACTTTGCTATTAGTCCATGGTGAAACGTGGATGACGAACGTATTTGTTTAGGATTTAAATAACTAAGATCCTAGGCCTGTAAAAACTCCATCTATTTTCGGTTATTAGAGATCTGTGGCAATGCTGAATGAGTATAATTGGCAACATTCTTAAAAGTGGTAATTTTACAATGCATTACTTCCGGCTCCAGAGAAGTGCATGTAAAATCATTCTCATCAGTGTAAACAAATTTAGCGAGATCACATGAAGAATTGAGATCACCCGCTAGTATAAACTGTGATTTTGGATAGAGATTAACCCACTCCTCTAATATGTATTCAATAAAATGAACGAAGGCAATTGTAAGACCACCACCCTGAGGAGCATACACTTTAATAATGAGGAGTGAAGATAATGAAGATTTTGCCACAGAACATGTAAGGGCAGCACAGAAAACATTAGGATGGGACACCTCCGGGCTGAATTCAAATAAGTTCAGGCAGGGTTGAGCCCATAAGAAGGTCTGCCCATAGAGGTTCTAGCTGTTTGCCTGCAAATTATGTTTTACCCGTCAACTAAAAAGCTGTCACATAACCAAATTTCCCTGGGTCCAAATGCATCATTTGATGTCAAATGCCACAGACCCTCAGGTGTTCCAGGAAATAAAGTGGCAATTCGAAAATGCAGAATTAGGTGGATGCTGTGTTCCTTGGAGAACTGCCTGGATCATGGCCAACCTTCCTTCATATGGTCATTGGAGTTCATGTTGTATTTAGGTGCACTCTCCTTAATTACTCACCCAGTTGAATTCTTTACAATGTTCAAGTTGCAGACTATTTCCCAGGGCTCATTACCACAGTTGTCCAAGTCCCGATCACTTCTTTTGGGAACAACATGTTCAAAACCCATTTTGAAAACATTTTCAAAAAAAGAGTGTTCAACAATAACAGGTGATATAAAATGCACTATTGCCTAATTAATAGTGCTATAAAGATCCGGTAGCTCAACTAGTTCTATATCACTGACACTAATCATACTAAGTTGTTGTATACAATGGAGTAGCTGGAAAACCATTTCTCTATTCAGGAAAGGGCTTTCTTCCAACAGCACCAATCTTTGGCAAAGAATCAGCTATGTTCCAAATAGGGCAACATTGAGTCAAAATGTGTAGTGCATTTCTGAATCTGCTACCAAAGCATCCTCCTTCAAAGGTTGAGTTACTTTTTTTTACATTAGCCATCAGGGCTAGGTCTTCCATCCCCATAATGGTAACATGTGTATCAACATTAGATTGATTGGCAGCGACCTGTGGCCGTAAGGGAGATAAGTAATTTGACTCCTTGTTACATGTTTTATCTGAACACAACCAAGTGTCCAAAGACCCTTTAAACTTCTTGTTGGGGGACACATAGAGGGTTTCCTTTTCTTCTTTTGACACCTTTTTTAAAAGCACATAATTATCCTTAGAAATGATACACGAGACATTGGCAGCCATAGTATTTGCCAATGCACCAGCATTCTATCTTGGTTATCGTTTGTATTCAACTTTGCTTTGGACATCTTATTTTTAGCATTTTTCTTTTTGTTCCTCTTACTTTGTGCTCTTTTGCGCATGACATAAGAAATAGTAAAAGGGAGAATATTCAGCTTGTCTGCAGTAACTACCATCCTCTGTGGAGCATTCATTTCATCAGAGCAGGTTATCTCCCTCTGAGTATACAGTGATTGAGTTTCTTCAATTAATGCTACAGCATCTGACTCTATGGCCACGGAAGAACCCAATAAGGCCAATTCTGCCCGTTGCTGATGATCAGAAGAGTGGTCTGTTAAAATCACACTCAGTCATAGATGAAATCTTAGTAACTTCCAAAGTGCTGTTCTTAAGCACTATATCTTATATATATTTTCAAAATGATAAAGCTAAGCTCTCTTTGTTATTTAGAAATTGCAGAGCATAACATGACAGCTTTAACAGTAGATGCCATAGAATTCTCAGTCACATTAGTCTCATTTAATTCAGAGCTGGAAGACAAAATGGAGCCATTATAGTAGTCAGAGTTCATTAGCAATTTTTGCTAAGTCATGTGGCCTTGATAAGTTAGTGCCTATTATGTTGCCATGATCTTCAAAGCGCGAGATAGGAGAGCTCGGTAGCGGATATCCCATGAAGGTTGTAGCACAAATTTAATAGAGAGTTATTGTCTATAGGAGGCAGAGAAGTAGTCTTTGTTTGCGATATGGCTGTGACATTACCTCCTTGCTACAGATTCTCTGATTTATTTCTGAGTAGATGATGGAAAATACTCAGTACTTTTGCTCTGAGGTATTACCCACAGTTGTATTACTATCAGATCGCTTGGGACTCGCGTAGCTGCGCCAGTACTGACTTGAGATGTATTTCCTCTTTTGCCTGAGCCATGCTGTGCAAATTCTAACCTTTTGGCTTTGCCGGGGGGCGTGGCTACGAGGGCCATGTAGGAGGACGTGATCTGGAGGAGCTCCCGAGATCCTGAAATGATCCGGACGTAAGAGTGCGCAACGATGGGCCGACGACTGCTAAAAATACACATGTCGGTGTGTGAATGATTGGGCCACGCTTGGTGAACTTTTGGAAGGTGTAGGAAGAACGGCGGCAGAGATCTGTGTGGAAAGCATAAGGAGCGCCGGAGACAAAAGACGACACAAAATGGCCGACCAATGTCCGGAACAAGGGAAGGAGCAGGCCGCACGGTGATCGGGCGAAAGAGGCGTACTGGGTGCGCAGTTGTCTTTTGTGCAGAACACAGGTCCTCTGGGTCATGTCGAATAGAACGGTGAGGCCGAAGGCGAAACAGCCCACCCTGGACGACTTCGCTAAGACGTCCCCTGGTCAAGACAATGCAAAGAGCAAGGATAAGCCGCCTGCAGGCAGCATGACGACAACGGGCGCTAACCAAGAAGTCCTAGCTGCGATTGCAGACCTAAAGGCGGCCTGGAAATCTAAACTCGAAATAGCCGTCACTGAACTGAAAACAGCACTGGACCTTAAGGTCGGAGAGGTGCAGGAGGATGTTAATCTACTCCGACAGGACGTCAGGGCCTTGGTGGAGCGCACAGAGTCCCTTGAGAAGGAAGTTAGCCCGAATACCGCGGATTGTTCCTCCCATAAGGCCGAATTGCATGCCCTGATACAGAGAGTGGGCAACTTGGAGAGCAGAGCAGAGGAGGCGGAAGGACGCGCTCGACGGAACAACATCCGCATCGTGGGCCTGCCGGAGGGATTGGAGGGCCACGATCCCACGGAGTTTATTGAGTCTATGCTACTGCAAGAGATACCCAGAGGAGCCCTATCTCAAGGATTTGCGGTGGAAAGGGCACATAGAGCTCTAACAAGGAGGCCGCCGCCAGGAAACCCGCCTAGGTCGGTGATAGCCAAAATTCTTAATTACCGGGACCGGGAGAGGATATTGGAACACTTCCGCAAGGGAGGAACGATTATACGAGGAGCGGCAAACATCACGGCTTACCCGGACTATACCCTGTCTGTGCAGCGTAGCCGCATGAACTTTGGGACGGTAAAGCAGAGACTGAGAGAGGCGGGCCACAAATACATGTTACTGTATCCGGCAAAATTGAAAGTTATACACAAACACAAAACTTTGTTTTTTGAGACCCCGTAGGATGCCATGGGATGGCTCGATGCGCAGGGATGTTCCCAGGAGTCAGAAGTTCGGACGGAGAGAGAGCACGGAAGAGATAAGTAATGCACGAGGAAGGTGCCACAAGATGGCGCGGCACGGACCCGTGGGACTTGAATATAGTCATTTGCACAGCCTTCACTAGAGAAGGTCAGACTATTGCACTAGATGTTATGAGCACTGTAATTATTATTGTAGTAATGGGAGCCTTACAGAGCGGATCTCTTTACCCCACAATAATCTTAGTGAAGTGGCCATTAGGGCGACTTCACCCTACTGAGCTCTGTGCATTGTTTGGTGCTTGCAGGGCTAGATGTGGGGGTGCCTGAGTTCCGAGAATGGAGCTGGGCAGCAGTTGGGGTGTGTGGTGTTGGGGAGGGACGGGTGGAGGGAGGGGAGGGAAGTTGGGAATTTGTTGTGTACATAGTTATGGATAGCTTGAGCTGGTACAAGAAGCTACAAGTAAATATGGAGAGCTGTATATGTATCACGTGGGCAAGTGGGGTTTTGCTACACGGAAGGCAAGAAGACACTCATGAGCCATGGGGGACCTTAAGATCGTAACATGGAATGTCAGGGGACTCAACAGTTACTTAAAGAGAAACAAAGTCATGATGTACTTGAAAAGACAGAAGATTGATATTGCGTTGTTGCAGGAAAAACATTTGAACCCGGCAAAAACTGGAACTGGTGGGGAAGAAGTGGAGAGGTACTGTAATAGGCTCTCCGTATTCTGCCTACGCTAGGGGAGTGCTGGTCTGGGTGGCACCACACGTTCCGCTCAAACTTACACAAGAAGTGGTGGACACTGAGGGGAGGTTGGTCATATTAAAGGCTTTGGTGAAGAATAGAGAGGTGTGCATTATAAATACGTATGCCCCCAACCAAAATACTGCGGCATATTTTAGAACCCTGTGTACTCATCTGGGCGTGTGTATGGGAGGAGCGGTTATCTGGGGAGGGGATTTCAACTGCGTGCTCAACCCAAAGGCAGACAGATCTGATGATAAGATTGGTAGGCCCACCCCAGCAGCCAGGGTATTGCAGAAATTACTGGACGACTTCGGGTTGGCAGATGTTTGGAGGCTGAAACACCCTAATGAAACACAGTACTCGCATTACTCAGCTCCGCAGCAACTGCATACGAGACTTGATTACTTTTTTGCCACGCCAGATGTGGTGATAGAGACCACCCAAATAGACTATAGAGCGAGGGTCCTGTCAGACCACTTGCCTCTGGTTCTGAGTTGGCAGTACTGCTGCCCCAGGGCGCAGATACCGACATGGCGCCTCCGGGCAGAGGCGCCTCGGGACCCGGTCTTTAGGGAAGATATCAGGGATGCGATCACACATTACTTTGAGGTAAACACAGGCAGCGTGGACTCAGCGTGCACGCTCTGGGAAGCCTTTAAGGTGGTATTGCGGGGTGCTGCTATTGCTAAATCAAAAGGCCTACAGGGTGGGGTCCTAACGGAGCTAGAGGAAGCGGAAGAGAAACTGGAACGGGAAAGCAACAGGGCGGGAGGGGATTTGGAACTTGTCCTCTAACTACAGCAGAGGTGTGCAGAGCTTTGGGAAAGGCTCTGCAACCTTAACTATAAGAAGTATGTTGAGAGGCAACATGCAGGTGGGGATAAAACTGGCCGCTTGTTGGCGTGGTTATATAAGAGCGAAACCCCCAGGCCCCCGATTAGGACAATAACTAGAGAAGACGGGGAGGTGGTTGACACCCAAGAGGGAGTAGTCAACGAGGCATTCTTCGACTATTGTAGGACATTATACGAGGACAGAAGGGGGGGCAATCGAGAGGAGATTAGAGAAACTCTAAAAGACATGGATTTACCTAAGATTAGTGCTGAAGAAAGGGAGGAGCTTGACGCACCGATTACCTTAGAGGAATTGGAGGAGGTGGTGAAGCAGCTACCCACCTGTAAGACCCCGGGCGCGGACGGATTCCCTGGTGAGTTTTATAAAACATATAAAGAGGAAGTACTCCCCCCTATGCTAGAGATGCTCAATGAGTCTTTTGAGATGGGCCGGCTGCCGGAATCGCTTAGGGAAGCGTTAATTGTGCCGCTTCCTAAGCCCAACAAGCCAGGGCATAGCTGCGGCTCCTATAGGCCTTTGTCAATGTTGAACCAGTATAGCAAGATATTGGCGGCGGTCCTGGCCAATAGGCTGCGTAGAGTTATTAGCAAACTGATACACCCGGACCAGACAGGTTATGTCCCCAGCAGAAATATAACCCATAACCATAGGCGACTCCACCGGGTGATTGAAGAGGGAAACAGGAGCGAGGGGGAAATGGCGGTGGTGTCCCTAGATGCAGTCAAAGCTTTTGACTCAGTGAGGTGGCCATGGTTGCTGGAGGCCCTGAAAGAATACGGGATGGGGCCGGGTTATGTTAGGTGGGCAAAATTACTATACAGTGAACCACTGGCCAGGGTGCGCACAGGATCGGTAATATCTGAGAGATGGCAACTCAGTAGGGGCACCAGACAAGGGTGCCCCTGGTCCCCGATGTTATACATTCTGGCCCTGGAGCCCCTGGCAGTGTACCTCAGACAACAATATGACATGGTTGGTATTGAAGTAAGGGGAGAGAAACATCTAATATCCTTGTATGCTGACGATTTACTACTATACTTGAAATATCCGGAGGAAAATCTTCAATATATTCTAGAGGTTATGGAAAGGTATGCAGAACTGTCCGGCATAGCGGTGAACCCCCAAAAATCGAGCATGTTCCCATTGGGGAGCAACAGAGGAGCCCCTCTGGAGCGGTTGCCAGTGTTGTCCGTACCATGGGCGGTTGATTCCTTCCGCTACCTCGGAATAGATGTGTACCACACGGTGGAGGAGGAGCACTTGCATAATACCGAGGTGGCTGTGGGAAAAATCTGAACAAGTATGAAGTTTTGGGAGAAGTTGCCGCTGGCGATGATGGGACGGGGGGCGATGCTCAAAATGGTGGTCCTGCCCAGGCTGTTACATTTCTTCAGTAATATACCATACTTGATACCCAAAAAGTTTTTTGTCAAACTAAATAGCATGTGCAGAGACTTCCTATGGCATGGCACTCGCAATAGAGTGGCGCTATGGAAGCTACAGAACTTCCATGATAGAGGGGGCATTAAGCTGCCAAATTTTGAGGCCTATTATGTAGCTGGTCAGTTGCAATATGTAACCAAATGGCTTTCTGATGAGGTAACTCCTGAATTTAGGCTGTTTGGACAGGACTGCACTCCGTTTTACCTAAAGGAGTTTATCTGGGTGCCTAGACTTGAAATGAAAGAACGCCTTGGTATGATGTTGCTTGGGTGGAAGATGTGGCGCAGAGTATGCCGACTGATGGAGAACCCGTACCCGTGTTCCCCACAGGTGCCGCTAGTCGCCTTGGCTGGGGGAGACAACCAACTCAGAATGATAATCAGGACCTATTGGGAATCAGTCGGGCTGGTCACATTGGGAGATGTATGGCAAGAGGGGATCATTAAGGATTTCGAAGAACTGGGAGAAGAGGCAGGCTTGCACAGAGGCCAATATGTCACGTATCTTAGGCTAGTGCAGATTATTCGTAAAACCTGGCCAGAGACTGTACTGGCGGAGGAGCCAGACGTCATAATGGGAACAATATATGACATATCAGAAGTTAGGGCACGAGATCTCTAGATTGTATGAGATGGTGATGACCCGGGTGGGGAAGGATTTGACTCATTTGAGGCTGGACTGGGAAGCGGAGGTGGGAGCACAGATGTCCGATGGGATGTGGGAGCGTGCTATGGGATACCACAAGAAGGTGTCCAGAAACGCCAGATTGCAGCAGATACAGTTATACATAACGCATAGAGCCTATATGACCCCGAAGAGAATATCTAAGTTTGTAAACGCAGGAAGACAAGCATGCCCAAAATGCGATGAAGAATACGCTGACATGACACACATGTTCTGGTCTTGCCCAGTGATTGAAGGTTTTTTGGGCGAGGTGGCACAAAAACTAGCAGATAAAGGGGTCACGCTCAACATAGATACGGCCTGGGCCTGCCTGCTGGGAGGGTTTCCCAGACCACAGAATACTAAACATGTTGGGAAACTGAGGGACCTGGCATATGTGCTTGCAAAAAGAAGGATTGCCATGGGCTGGAAGCAGTGCCACAAGCCACGGGTTGAGGTATGGTGGCGGGATTTGCAAAAATGGGCGGAGGCTGAAACGGTAGTATGGCAGGAGGCATGTAGCAAGTGCGGGGAAGAAGAAGTGGGTAACCTGATGGCATGGAGAGTGTTAATAACAGGTCACAATCCAACTGCTTATTGGCACAATAATGGATTCTGCAGCTTCGGAAGGAAGCGATACCCGGCCACACGCAGCAGATACAGAATGAGAAACGCAAACAAGCTCTTGAGGGGGGAGGGATTTGGGGAGCAGTAATGCGCATTAATTGATGTTCACGAGTCTGTTGTAAATAATGCTGCAAGTTTGGTTTGTATTGTTTATTTGTTTTCAAAATAAAACTTTAAAAAAAAAAAAACCTTTTGGCTTTGCCGCTATATTAGGAGAGCAGAGACCAGAGGATATCAATCGACAGAAGAAAGACATTGATAATAGCATTGGTAGTGTGAGGGGAGATAACGAGTGTGGAGGGTGGACTTACTCTGATAGAGAGGTGCTCAGATCAACACTTCCACCACCAGCCAGACTGCTTGAATGCACTTTCCTAAGCACTTCTCCAAAGCACACGCTATGCATGCGGCTGCTGCTTTTGTAATGTGGCAGGCAAGGAGGGGCCACCAGTCCTCAAAATAACAGAGTTCCAATACCTCCAACTAAGCTCAATACTCAGAGTGTCAGCTTGCTTGACTGCACTTTCCCAAGCACTTCTCCAAATTCTGCCATTCTAGGTAATTCTTATGTCGGAGTATAAAAGCTCAACTTAATACAATACCTATCTCTGTATAGTGATACATGCACCTGAAATTCCCTGCTATGTATCTTATTGCTGTGTCGCCTTAATACATACTCTACTGTGTTTGCCCTTCTAAATGACTAGATTTGTGATGGACTATGGGGTATGCTCTGTAAGTTCTGCCAATTGCCAGAGTTTGACATTTGCTGTTTTCTCGGGAACTGTAATGTAGTGTTTGTTGTCCTTTTTGAAAATCGAAAAAAAGAGAAAAATTAAAATGTTTACAAAAAATATGAACTGGGAGACATGTAGATTATTAGACGAAAGATCTTCTTGTCAGTTGCAGCCTCATGATTGATCTGCAGAGAGAAACTACTGAGAGAGCGGAGCTGCGAGCCTGAGGTGCGAGCCAGTCTGCAGCAGTCCACATCGTTGTGCAGGAAGTGCCTATTAAAGCCCTTTGTCACCGCGGAGCGGTGAGCGGAGCTGCGAGCCTGAGGTGCGAGCCAGTCTGCAGCAGTCCACATCGTTGTGCAGGAAGTGCCTATTAAAGCCCTTTGTCACCGCGGAGCGGTGAGCGGAGCTGCGAGCCTGAGGTGCGAGCCAGTCTGTAGCAGTCCAGTGCAGACGCGTAGCCGAAGTCGTATGGAGCCAGAGGTCCGACCTCTGAAAGTTTTGAAAAGTTTGAAAACCTTCCCGAAGTACTCACCGTCGACAAAAACAGCAAAGTCAGGGGGGACAATGAGCCCGGGTAAAAGGAGGAGGAGTAAGTTTCATTCAGCACCAAGACCGACTGTGGCTCCCTCGATCCGAGACTTTCTATCTACAACCCGTGGGCAGACTCGTGTACAGGGCCCACTACACAGACTCGCCCACAAAAACAGAGCAGAAAATATCAGCCTACCTGAACCCTGAGGGAAAGCGCGAGAGTCCGCGTCTTTGACGGCGTTCCAGTCCATGTCCTCGTCATCGATGGAGGAACGAGCAGACGAGCGTCACAATCCAACTGCTCTTGAGGATCACGGGACGGGAGGCCAAGTGGGGCTGCGCACGCCTCCTCCCGCTCCCCAGGGCCAAACAACCAGTCCGGTGCCACGAAATGGACCGCCGCCGGGCGCGGTCGGAGGACGGTGCCCGCCCGACTCAAATCGTCAGTCGTGCAGCGGGATTGAAGAAGACCTGGAACTGGAGCGAAATGAGGACCGGATTGAAGTCATTTCCCCGGCTAAACCAGAGAGCAATACCGAAGTTTATCGAAGTTGCGCCCGTAACCCGGACAACAGGGTGTTACGGGGGTTAAAAGAGCCAGGTGAGGGATTAGAGAAAAACGAAATAACCGAAATAACTGAACTATCGCCTCACCGACCAACAATTGAGGGGGAGAGAAGAAACCTCAGCGCTGAAGGGGAAGCGGTGATGAAGCCCCCAGTCACAACAGAAAAAGGCGAATCTAAGCCCAATGTGATCCGCATTCAAGCAATGCTCCATGACACTTATTGTGACTGCGACAAAATCACGCAAGGGCCGGGCAAAAGTTTTGCAAGGGCCACCAAGTTCTTTAGAGAGACCAGTGACAGAGTGATAGACGCCGACCCTGACAAAGGCACGAAATCGGATGAAGATGGTTTGGAGAGCGAAAACCAAACGGAGGGAGAGCCGGAGGATTCGAACAAGGAAACTGACGGCGAGCAACTTAAAACTGCATCTGGTGCAAAAAGGAAAAAGAGAAACAAAACCAACACCCTGGCTAAAGCCAGGCTACAAGGATCAAAAAAGACGGCGAACACGAGAGCGCTAAAGAAAACTCTACTGGTGGAACAAAAAGCAAGAAAAAGCACCAGAAGTTGCGGACCAATGCCAAAAGGGTTGCCCAATCTACTTTTGTCATGCCCGCTAAAGGTTTTCTTCACACAACAACATAAAAAAAAACAGAGTATAGAGACGGAAATATCCGACGCCGAAATGCTTGAAATAGCAATCGAAACACAGCCCGCTCAAAAACAGAGGAGAACTGACTCATCTACAGCATTAAGAGACAAACAAGGGCGGATTGAGGTCACCCCTCAGGAAAAAGCTACGACACCCACAAATGAACTGTGCACGGATACAGAAAAACCAAATGTGGTTGAGAGTCCAGCTACTTGCCCATCGAACTTAAAGGGCCATCCAAGAGGTAGGATTCCCAGCGCCCAGATGCAAAGTGCCCCAAAAGGGGTTCCAGCGACCATAGAGGAGATAGTCGTTCTGGAGGATGAGCAAGAAGAGGAGGGGGTGAAGGTGGTCCAATTAGATAGGGACCCTAATCGAATGTCCCAGTTACAGCAGGACAGAGATCACCGTCTGGCCTGGACAAAGCCCCATCTGTCCATGCGTCAGTCCAATTCAAGCTTTACGACAAAAGGGGACCTGTCCAAATCTCACAAGGAAAACCCGCATATGAAATTTGGATTACCGAGAAACTCGGTAAACACCGATAGGAATCCAAGATCACCAGTGGAATGCCCGGTCCTGGACTCATCAGCACCATTGAGAAGATCCGATAAAACCCAAGTCTCGCCTAAAAAGAGACGACTCAGTGACATTGCAGTGGCATTACAAAATGAATCACCAAACAAGAAACCGGACATGATTGCCATCATGTCGGCCATGACCATCGTGCTAGCACCTTTCTGTAAACTGTATGAAGTGATCAAAGAAAACGTACATGACAACACAGCAATTTTATCGAATATGATGGAGAAATTGGCCCAGATGGAAAGCCTCATACCAGCAACTGCAGATAAAGCTCTAAATCAGAAAATCCAGTGGGAAAGAAAAATCGAAGCCCTGGAGAAAAAGACAGAGAACATGGAAATCCTGATCAGAACTCCACTATTAGGAACATCACGCCCCGAGGTAACAGATAAAGCTCCAAATCAGAAAACCCAGTGGGAAAGAAAAATCAAAGCTTTGGAAAAAAAGATCGAGACCATGGAAATCCTGAACAGAAATTCACTAGCAAAAACATCGGCTCCCGAAGAAGCAGTGGAATAGGCCCCAGTGTGGTCAAAGGGAAAAAGAGAAAAGCCTTTTGATATTGACACAAGAGAAACCTGAAGGGGGTCAACTTGCCAAATTACAAAAGACGCAGCCGCCTATAATCCTCCAGACGGAGAGGAAGTTAAACCCCAAGAAGGATACCAAAATGTTGGCGAAATCTGACGCGAGGGAGTCTAGCCAGGGTGAAACACGAACCAAGGATAACCGACTAGAGCCAACGCCACGGCTGGAGGAGATCGGCTCACTGAGATCACCAAGAACCGTGGACGAATTCCTAGGCTGTACAGCAGGGGTGTTGCTAGGTCTGGAAAAGACCCGGGGCTATGCTAATGTTGGAACTGTCAGGACTGGGGGCTAGCTGGTCTTTTGGCTGTAGCTCCTGAGATTCTATCCGGGGCTACAACCAAAAGACCAGGGGCTATAGCCCCCTTAGCCCCCCCTAGCAACACCTCTGCTGTACAGACTTAATGAACATATCCACACACTCAGAGAAGGGGTCAAAGGAGTCAAGGGAGCCTCATACAGAAGGTGGTGAAAAAAAAGTTGCATAGAACGGGACAAAAATCCCACAGTCAGGCCCAAAATGGACAAGGAGGGATCCGTCCAGAGTGATAAGAGAGCAACAATCCCGCCGGATTCACATAAAGCTACATCCCAATCGAGTGCAGAGGACGAGAAGGTCAAAAGTCATGTATTCAGAACAGAAGAAGTCCATCTAAATCCCGTCCTGCACGAGAGGAGGCCGACAACCGAAGAAGTCTGCGGAAGTACTGCGCACAAAAAGGCGAACTCGAAAATAGAAAAAAAGCAAAAGAAGAGATACGAGTCTTCAAGCTTGAACAAACGGAAGTAGACAAAAACTTCCTAATTTTAAACAGACCGACAATACTCCAAATAACAAATGAAATGAAAACTCTGAAAAATATTAGAACGGAGGATCTCGTGCTTGTGGAACCCTATCACGGGGAAAAGAAGGCTAAAGCATTTCTACATCTGAAATCAGCCGGCATCAAACACATTGATGAGTCAGCCTATGAAGAACTCGAGCAAATGGGTTTTCGCTTTACGGAACTAAAAAGGAAGATGGGTAGACAAGATCCTGAAGAGGAAAAGGTGGAAAAGCCAAAACTCCAGTACCACTAACATTCAAAAACAGAGGATCTATACCACCAAAGTCGATGGTATAAGCCACAGGAGCCTCAGGAACCGTATAGACGACCACAGCATCATGGTAGGGCAGTGAAATGGTCCACTGAGCCGACGGAGAGAGGCGACACAAACCCGAGACAATACCAATGTACAAAGGACCAGTTCGACTTGAGTCGGAAACCAACCAGAACCAATAAAGAGAAACAGTGGCAGGCTTTCTCTCGCAGAAATCCAGGGCGGGATCAGTCGGAGGACAAGTTAAATAGCCATTTAAATCACCAAGCAAAAATAGAAGATGAAAGACAACCAAAAGGACCCTGGAAGTGGCTAATGTCAAGTTGGAATAAAAACACTGGCAAATAGCAATGACCAGGGTCAGCTCGCCTCGACGACAACATCAGTGAAAGAAGATGCGAGCGGCCCATAAAGGAAACATACAATCTGGGCTCATGGAATAGGAGAGGCCATATTCATCTCACGATATCTGGAGACGTCGATCTGGGTCACTACGATATCCTTTGCCTGCAAGGAACCTGGCTGATAAACCAACCTGCACTGGACGGGTTCTCAGTGGTGATCTCTCCTGCAGTTAAAGGCCTGCTAGGCAGACCGTCGTCGGGTCTGTTAACTGTAATTAAAACGGGAACGGGTCTGAGTGAACCAAGAAAGAGGAAACAGTCATACGAAATGTTGGTCACCCTGACCTCTCAAACCCACTGGAAGGACAAGAGGGAAAATGGGCCCCAAAATCCCTTGGCCATTGTGAACTGTTATTGGAACCCACAGCGAATGTCAATAAAAACCTTCTGCTCCAACATGTGTGCCTACGATTGATCAGCTATACGTCGAATTTGACAAAATCGAGCTTATCATCTATGGCGATTTTAACCCCAAATGCCCGGAGGCTTTGGTCGACCAACGACGACTCATCCATCAACGGGGAGGTGTGGACTCCACCATCGAGAGAGGAAAGGCCTGGAATGAATCTATCAGCTCAAGAAACATACAAAATGTTGCCTCATTGTTCCCTAACCAAACGAATATCCCGACGTGGGAACGTAATGGTTCAAAAGCAACGCTTGACTACATCTTTGTTTCAAATGGACTTACACATGATCTGACCGGCTTCAAGGTCCAAAAAAACGTGCACAGTGATCACAATCTACTGTGCTGCACGTGGCAAACAAGAAGTCCGAAATCAAGAACTTATGATTGGGCGATTGAAACAAATCTCCAACAGACTCGTCTACGGCTAACTGAACAAGACATTGTGAAAATCAAACGGACCTGGGAGAATAGAGTCACCGATCATGCCCGGAATGATAGGAAAGAAAGACCGAACTACTTGCCTCTATTATCATCATTCCAAGTAAAGGGGACGAAGAAACCAAAGAAACCTGACCATATCAACCATACTTATGACAAGGATCTGGTGATAAAAAGAAAAGTGGGCCGTAGATTGCTAAGAATAGCAAAGAAATCTAATGCCGTGGACGACTGGAAGAACTGGAAACTGGAAGTAAAAAGCTACAATAACTGGCGCAAACAGCATAGAGCTATTCAATATCAAAATGACGCCGAAGATATGATGCACAAATTACAAACAAAAAAATCGAGTGAATTTTGGACGCTGATAAAAGAGACAAACTGCACCCAGAGTTCCTCTCTGTCCAATGCAGTGGCCGAAGAAAGGTGGGTTAGGTATTTCACGACAGAATTTGAGGGTCCGACTTTGGACGCACACATGAGAAACCAGATCCCTGAAACATCCTGGGTTGATCTTTCGAAGGCAGAAGACATTGAAGCATCCATACGGAAACTTAAAACATCCAGAGCCCCGGGTCCGGGTGGACTAACGAACATGGACCTAAAAACGTTTCCAAAAGAATGGGCTGAAATGATTAGCAAGATCTTTGCAGAATGCGGCAGAACGAACATGGTTCCGGAATCCTGGCAGAAAGCGGTGATAGTCCCAATTTACAAAAAAGGAGTGAGACTCGAACAAGCGAGCTACAGGCCTATTGCCCTTTTGGACATAATATGCAAAATATATGCAACCTTCCTGCTTGAGCATTTCCGAGCATGGGGAAAAGACAGCCAGTCTAAAGATCAACTACAAACTGGCTTTCAAAAAAAATGGGTGTACCTCAATCAACCTAATGTTAATAAACATCTTGAAAGCCAAGGTCAAAGAGGGTGCTGCAAAGGTCTACCTGGCCTTCGTGGACCTCTCAAAGGTGTTTGATAAGATCAACCGGCCCAGACTTTGGTCGAAGCTGCAAGGTTGGAAATGTCCAACTAAAATACTTTATCCCATAAAAGCCCTCCATTCGCAAACGAAAATTAGAGTTAAATTAAACCATCAGGGCGCTCTATCAGAGGAGATCATTGTGAACCGAGGTGTTAAGCAGGGTTGTCCCATGGCGCCGGCACTGTTTATAGCATTTCTAGGTGACTACCAACTCTCAGAAAGCAAAATCCGATCTTTCCCCCCGAAAATCGGGAAAACGGAGATCCCACGCCTATTGTATGCGGATGACGTCATTTTGATCGATCAGACGAAAGTGGGCCTACAAAGAAAATTACTATATCTGGAGAACTATATTGCTGGAAACCACCTGGAGCTAAATAAAACAAAGACAAAAATTCTGGTGATGGAGAAAGTTCCCAGTAAATCAACGAAAAAACTAAATCTGTTCCTCGACAACACCAAAATCGAAATAGTAAAACATTTCAAATATCTAGGGATTCAAATGGACAGCTCCAGAACAGAAAAGAGTCTCCAAAACCAACTATGGGAAAAAGCAAAATGCCTGACCGCCCAAACAAGAGCAGTCGATCGCAAGTTCGGAAAATTCTCACTGATACCGGCAATAACCTTTTACAAAGCCAAAGTGGTTCCAGCTTTGACTTATGGAATGGAGGCCTCGGTATACTTCCTACGTAACATCTGGAGCAAATTAGAAGGTTATGTTTGGAAAACAGTGTTAGCCCTTCCGAAATCAACTGCAATGCTGGCTATCAGAAGAGAGCTGGGGCTTGTGTCATTAGCGTCAATGGTAGATCAAAGTGCTATGCGTCTGTATAGAAGAATAATCATGTCGGACACACTACCCATCTTTAACATCATAAGGGCTGAAACTGAAACAGGCAAATGTGAGGCTCTGAAAAAATGGGTAAAAGCTAGAAAGGATGATCTGGCAAAAATTGAATGTACTGAAAAAGAGCTGAAAGAAAATCCATATCGAATTAAAAGAAAAACAGAAGAAACAGACTGGATTCTGACAACAGAGAAAGCGGTGGGGAATAAACTTCTGAACAACCTGCCTCAAACATTCAATAAGGTGAAAATACCACTGAATTACTGTGCTAAGTTCCCGGACAAGAACCTGAGAATCTGTATTATGAGAGCAAGACTTAACCTACTGCCAACCAGAGAGATCATAACAATCAGAGGAGCTTCAACCGACAAGCGATGCCGCCTTTGCAAAAAGGAACCATCCATCGAAACATTGAAGCACCTTGTGAAAGAGTGCGCAAAAATGAACGAAAACAGAAACATCTACCTCCCCTTGCTGGTGGAAAATCTCTGGATATTCCAAACGGACGATCTGTGGAACAGATTAATTTCCGGCGAGAACACGAGATGGACCACAGCTTTGGCCAAACTAATCGAACTTGCTTTTGATCAGATAAACCGTCTACAGCCCGACGGCTGCACTTTGCAGGACTCTGACCCAGGATAAAGAAAAGAAGAATCAAGAATTAAGTATTTAAGCAAGCTTAAGTGTCTTGGCCAGCTTTGGGGAGGTTTCTGTAGTTTCTCTGAGAACAAGCTCCTGAAGACGTGGAAGTTTTGACAAAACTTAGTTGTAACTGAGTAAAGTTCAAATACATTTTTTTTAAATAAAAGAGAAACTACTGCATTTTAGCAAAATCTTCGTTTATTTACATATCAAACTGGAATACAAAACGTGTGACACACCAGTGATAAGATTGTGGTTTGCAAATTCTAAAATGAGGAGTAAGATTGGATATTCACTTTGGAGTTTCTGTGTGGAAGATTCCCCAGCCAATCCCATCCAATTAATCAAGAGAATTTTCATAGCTTCGGGAAACAGAGCATCGATCAGTTCTTCTGCTGGAGGTAGATCGTTAATGCGATCAATGTTTCCTCGTTTAAACTCTTCCACCTGCAGGCTTATGGAGGAGTTTTCAGAACAGAATCTACTTCCTAGCCAACTGCTAATCACAAACAGTAACTTATTGGAGTACAGAGGAAGTGTTCCTTTTTGTGAGCTATCTTTGCTGAATAGGCAAGATACATGATCCAAGAGTTGTGGAATCAGTTGTGTAAGTCTCATCAAGGATTGAGCCCCTTTCAGTAACAATTCAGCAATCTCTATGAGCAACATTACTACTGTTTCTATTTCCAACTGTTTTTCTAGGTCACTAGCAAGAGTTTCACAAGTACATAACAGTGATTTAATTTTCTGGGAAATCGGATTCTTTATAGATCCTCTGGAAACAGATGCTTCAATAGATGCAGCGTGTCTGTTTTCTGGAAAGCAATAATTGTGATCCTCGGTATGAAGCTGGAAGCAAACATCAACCACTTGAGCTGATGCCACATTTAAAGAATTGCAAACATCATCTGTGTGTGTTCTGTACAGGAATTCTGAAGTTAATCCACCCAGAGTGTCATAGATTTCTGCTTCACTCAAACAACTTGCATTTCCAGGAGTGGTATTCTGAAGTGGCATATTTCCATGGATTGTGCTTATTTCATACACCTTGTTGAGAGGGTCATCTATAATTCTGGTTTTCCATAGGCCCTGTTATGCAAAATCAAAACAAAGGTGTATTAGCAGGATAGAAGATTTCATTACCGGCAATATTTGTAGTTTCATTTAAAAGGTTCAATATGGAGCCATACTTGTAACTACATTCTTTTCATTATTGTTATAAAACAAATAACTTTAAAACATATGAAGGTGTGTTTGCACAGGTTGTTCACTTTATTACATCCATTGTATTGATAAATTGTAGATCAAGCATCAGGGTTTTCATTCTTCCTGTACTACTCAAGATTCTACCACCAATCTATCTTCAAGGATTACATTATCCCAGTTTCCTCATATCATCTCAATTTATGTGGATATCTTCTATTTTCATTAACACTTTTTTTCATAAAAGCATACACCAGTCCATTTCACTAACTCATACTTTCCCATGGGGGTTGTGGACTGGGTCCTTCTACTTCACCACACTTTTCCTCCTCACAATCGTCAGGGCAAGTCCTATAAATATTCATATATATATATATATTTTGCAAGATCAAATTCCACCAGTATCCACAGTGAGCCATCTTGTGGCACACCATCAGCTTCCAATCCAGCACTATCGAAATTAGCATATATTATCTACTCCTAATATCCATGTATTTACCCACAACTTGACACCATGCTCAAAGGTGTGCCCTCCTCCTCACCACAACTCATATAATTGGGCGTATCACTCAAGCCCAAATTATTCCGTTTCAATCTCCCATAATAGCTCCTATATATGTATATAAGTTCTGCTGGTCTTAGTTTGGCACAGATCGCTACCTCCTTAGGGCATACCAAAGCCTTACACCATTCATTCACTTCTAGTTCCCCCTACATCTTTCGTCAAAATCTGTTAGGAAACCCAGGCAGGCAACTCAACATACAGATCCATCAGACAAATAATATCAGTTCACATGATAGGATTAAGTGAAGGTTCAAGCAACAACAAGTACCATACGTACCAAAAATGCTGCTCACTCCCTGTGTAATGTCAATTCACAGGGTAAGTAAACATTTTGAAAACATGGTGTGACAGGGTGGCCTGCTACAAAGAACCACTCTGACTACAACAGCAAGTCCAAGGGTCTTTATTGTAAAATGTATGACAGACAAGCTGTAGGATCTTAGAATTGTCTGCAGGGCTTAACAGGCTTTTAGGGAAGTTTGGCGCTAGGGCCTTCCCTCGCTCTCTACTTTCTGCCGGTTTACCCCCCTCGCTAGTCCAGGCGTTCCTAACAGGAATGTTCATTTCTCACCAACGGGGTTACCTATGTATATGTCAGCTGCTTTTTTCTGTTGATGTTTCCCTAGGACAGTGGCTACCTAACTCCCTCAGGGATTTTTTAACTTTCCCTGACTTACCCCGCTTAGTAGTCTAGGGAGTTAGGGATGGAGCAATATTTCCACCCATTGTCAGTCGTTCTCCTTCCACACAATGTCATGATTTCTGCTTCCAAAAGATCAGGACTTGCCCAACTCCCTTGGAAGCAGACCCATAACCCCGGTTCCGAGTGCCAGCCAGTCCCAATTGGGACCTTTTGGACCCTGTCCTGGCGCCAGTGGCACCAGGCTCATAAAGATGCCCAGTCCCAGCGCTGGAAGCGCCGGGCTCATAATGCTTGGGTGGACTTACCTGCAGCAGACCATGCTGCTTACTTACCTGCCAGTTGAGCCCCTGATCCTCTTCTGTTTGGGACTACTTTTCCTGTTGGGTGGGGCAGGAGCCACGCCCTAGGTTCAGAACACTGGAACTCTTCTGGAAAGCAGGAACTCTTTTCTTAGGCGAGGCTGTGGAAGGAGACACCTAAGCACTACAGGAGGCTATTCAAACCACACCCGATGGATGAATCTTGCTTTGTGTTATTCTGCATTCTCTGCAGCAGAACGCTCATCGTGTCTTCTGCTTCTGATCCTGGGCCTAAGGGAACAAAGGCTTACCATCCTGGAATCCAGTCTTCAGCAGCACCTGTAAAGACAAAGAAAGAACAGGTTAGCACTACGGTCTTCAGTGGCAGCGCATCTCTTACCTGGTCCATCGGCTGTCACCAACGCCTCGCGCTGCATTCCGGCATCTGAAAGACAAAGGCTTACCTACTCTTCGCATGCTCCGGAGGTCTTCGCACTGCATTCCGGCATCTGAAAGACAAAAGCTTACCAGCTCTTCGCACGCTCAGGAGGCCTTCGGCGCTGCATCCCGCATCTGAAAGGCAAAAGAAGGTGCGTTTAAAGACATTGGGCAACTTTATTTCTCACGTGCCATTACTCCTTCCCACGCCAAATCCAGTGGGTATTCCAGCACCCTTCAGCTTCTCTAAAGCTCCGAACTTGTACCTGCAAGATAAAAGGGACAGTTAGTGCGCATCGTGAAGCAGGCTACAAGCACTTACTTACGTGCTTCCAGGCGCTTCTATTCCTCACGCGGGTTCGATCCTCAACTCTCATCAGCCCGCCATCCGCCATCGCCGGAACCCTGCAAAACAAGAGATATCATTACAAAAGACTTTTAAGACATTTGAAGTGCCCAGAACTTACCGTTCGTGCAGTTAACGACAGACAGCAGTCCTCTGAGGTCAAGAGGCCTGCACCCTTATCCAGTGAAGAAACTGGTTACGGCACCCTGCCCCTAGGCAGATGGAGAGCTCGGCGTTCACTTACCTAAGGTGAGGGCGTTAACCTTTGGGGTTCTACAGGAGAAGAGAAAGGGAAGAGGAGAGAGGCACCCAATAACCCCAGTTCATTATTCCCATATTTTCTATCTGCAGACATCTTACTCTTCGAGTCAGACATACAGTGCACAGAGGTCCAGCCCAAAGAGCCAACCGTGTGTTAGACATCACCTTTGAAGATACGGCATTCACCCAGTCAAGACCGGCGCCTCTGCGGGAATCAGGTGAGCGTTACAGAACACAAAGCCTACCGCAAAACTCCCACCCAGGTGCTATGGAAACCTCGGATACCGACCAGCTAGCCCAGTTACTTGGGGAACTAAGAGCAGAAGTGCATGCAGCCCGTCAGGAAACAAATGCTGTAAGAAGGGAACTGATTATTTCCAAGGAGCGAACAGACGATCTCCCTAGACAATTGCTACAGTCACAAGCCGGACAAACTCCGTTACCCGCATCAGGGGCAAATCTTCCTTCAACATCCTCTACGAACCCAGTACAGATCAACCTACCTGGGAATGTACCTCTGGCTCCGCCCGAACGATTTTCTGGTGACCCAAAGAGGTTTGCGGTATTTATTAATCAGTGCCGGTTGCACTTCTTATGCCGGCCAGCAGCCTTTCCAACTGATCAAGCTAAGGTAGCTTTCGTGCTTTCGTACCTTAGTGGCAATGCGGCAGACTGGTCGATCCCTCTAGTTAATCAAGATGATCCGGTTCTCCATGATTTTCAAGCTTTTCAGTTCAGTATGGAAAAACTGTTTGCAAGACATTCACAGGGGCAGGCCTTGGACAATGAGCTCCTTTCATTGCGACAGGGTAATCAAGACCTTTTGGCTTATATTGCGTCTTTCAACAGACTGATAGTGGAAACTCGATGGCCTGAGGACAAAAGGATTACGCTGTTTTATAGAGGTCTACGTGGAGAGCTCAAAGATGTGTTTGCCCAAGTAGTGAACCCCCCGCAAGACTGTTCGGACTATATTGACTTAGTCGTTCAAATAGACCACAGACTGCAGAACAGGAAAGCCGATCGTTCCAAGTTTGATGCTCGAGTATTTTCCAAACCACCAACTCCTACCAAAGGAGTAGTCTCCGGGGAACCCATGCAAATAGGGGGCCTGAAAGGACCACTAACACAAAGGGAGCGGGAAAGGAGAAAACAGCTGCAATTATGTCTCTATTGCGGAAACTCGGGGCACTTTCTTCGAGACTGTCCGGTGAAACCAGCCAAGAAGTCAGTGGGAACTGCAGTTACCAGGGTCACAAACTCTGAGCAGGGAAACGACCTCGCCCGACAAGAATAGAGGTCCTCTTGCCGAGCGTTAAAACCAGTTCTGTGACCTCGCATTTCGTGATACCTATGGTCCTCATTAGCCCTGAACATCCGGATCGATTACATGCGATTGAAGCTTACGTCGACAGCGGTGCCATCGGCAATTATGTGGATCATGAAATGGTTTTGAGGATGAATCTGACTCTTTGTCCAAAGGCTGTAAAGGACGTCATTACTACGGTGGATGGTACGGAGATAGCCTCCGGACCAGTAACGCATACCACCCAAGAAGTGACGCTAGTAAGTCAAGATGGACACCATGAGAAGATCGTGTTCGATGTGATCAAGGCTCCTCAGTTCCAGATTATTCTAGGAATTCCTTGGTTAGAGAAGCACAATCCTCAGATCGATTGGCGAGCAAGAACGGTTCAGTTTCCAGAATGTGTCTCTACTTGTCACCCTCGACCTGGTGTTGCACTGGCAGCAATTTCTTCAGAGGCTCCCCAGTTACCTCCCGAATACCTAGAATTCCAAGATGTTTTCCGGAAGGATCAGGCTAACTCTCTACCTCCTCATAGGTCTTATGACTGCCAGATAGACCTGATACCTGGATCTACTCCTCCTTGTAGTAGAATTTATGCCCTCACCGAGCCTGAGAATCTTCACCTCCGACAATACCTGGATCAATACCTAGCGAATGGGTTCATTCGTCCTTCCAAGTCCCCTGCTTCCTCAGCTTTGTTCTTCGTTCCAAAAAAAGAAGGGGACCTTAGAACTTGTATAGATTACCGCGCCCTGAACTAGATCACCGTTAAGAATAGATATCCGTTACCTTTGATCCCTGAACTCCTGGACCAAGTCAGAAAAGCATGCATATATACAAAGCTGGATCTTAGAGGAGCCTACCACTTGGTATGAGTAAAAGAGGGCGATGAATGGAAGACGGCCTTCCGCACCAAGTATGGGCTATTTGAATATCAGGTCATGCCCTTCGGACTTTGCAATGCCCCGGCCGCCTTTCAATATTTTATGAACGATGTCCTCAGAGAGCTCATAGATGTGTGTGTTGTTGTTTACATTGACGACATCCTCGTTTATTCTTCATCGGAAACTGAACATCGGAAACACGTGAAAATGGTCCTCGAGAGATTGCGTCAACACAAACTTTTCGCTAAGTTGGAAAAATGTGTTTTCAACGTGACTGAAGTTGAATTCTTGGGATTCATATTATCACCTAGCGGAGTGTGTATGGATTCAAAGAAGGTCGATGCAATTCTCAAATGGCCATCGCCATCCTCCGTAAAAGGTGTTCAAAGCATGTTAGGCTTCGCTAACTTTTACCGCAGGTTTATCCCCGAATTCTCTCGAATAGTCCAGCCCATCACCGCCTTGTTAAAGAAAAACAAACGTTTTGAATGGTCTACCGAGGCGGAACAAGCTTTCCAGAATTTGAAAACTAGATTTATCTCTGCACCGATCTTAAAACATCCTCGCCCAGAACTCCCCTACATCGTTGAAACTGATGCTTCGAGCCTTGCCATGGGGGCAGTTCTATCACAAAAGGACCCAGTAACCAATCAGTTGCATCCCGTGGCATTTTGGTCCCGCAAATTCTCGCCTCCTGAAATCAATTACACTATTACTGATAAGGAACTTCTAGCTATCAAGTCCGCCTTTAAGGCTTGGCGGCATTATCTTCTGGGGGCCCGACACACCGTTACTGTGATTACAGATCACCGAAACCTACAATATTTGAAAACCGCAAAAGCTCAATCCTCTAGGCAACTCCGTTGGGCACTATTCTTTGCCGAGTTTGACTTCATAATTACCTATCGACCTGGTACAAAAAACGGTAAAGCTGATGCCCTTTCTCAGATGGGAGTGGGAGAACATTTGATCAATCCTAAACCTGTACCTATCATTCCCGAACAAAGAATTCTGGGTGTAATCGCCACACAATCCATAGAGGAAGTTAAGGATAAAGCCAGGCTACTGGTAACTCCAGCAGACATACAGAATTGGCATCTGCAGGGAAAGGACTTTACGGTGAAGGACAACCTATTATATTTCCAAGAACGGTTATACCTGCCCAGCACAGATTTACAGAATAAGGTAATCTCTTGTTATCACGATTCTTTAATGGAAGGACATCCCGGTATGGCCAAAACCTCGGAAAAGATCAAGCGCTACTTCTGGTGGCCGTCTTGGAAAAAAGATATCAGAGACTTTATAATGTCCTGTGGAGTATGCGCCCAAAACAAGAGTCAAAAGGAAAGACCAGCAGGCCACTTACGCCCTATTGACATCCCACCTCGCCCTTGGCATACGCGTTCTATGGACTTCATCACCGATCTACCTCCATGCTCCGGATACAATACGATCCTAGTAATCGTGGACCTATTCTCCAAGATGGCGTATTTCATTCCACTCAAAGGCTTACCAACAGCAGCAACTCTGGCCCGAGAATTTCTCGAAAACATCGTCCGACTGCACGGTTTTCCTTCAGTTCTAATTTCGGATCGAGGTAGTCAATTTATTTCTCATTTTTGGCGAAGTTGCTGTCGGTCGGCTCAAATTGATGTGAGACTTTCGACCAGCCACCACCCTCAAACCGACGGACAAACCGAGAGGACCAATCAAACTCTGGAACAGTAGTTGCGCTGCATGCTACAACAAACTGAAAAAACTTGGAAAGATATCCTTTGGATAGCCGAATATGCCTACAATAACTCTGTCCACTCGGGAACTGGGAAGACCCCGTTTTTTCTTTTATACGGTAGTCACCCTCGAACCTCGGAGTTGGATCCACTCCAAGATCTTGGAACACCAGCAGTAGACCACCTGCATTCTACAATCACCCAAGCCTTTAAGGAAGCCGTTTCTCACCTTCAAAGGGCTAAAGAACAATACAAGAAAGGAGCAGACCAACATCGGAAGGAAGCCCCCCAATATCAAGTAGGAGATCAAGTCTGGTTATCCACCAAATATCTACCTCTAAAAGGACCACGCACATTCAACCCAAGATACCGTGGTCCCTATTCCATCACTACCATAGTAAATCCAGTAGCGGTCAAGTTGGACTTGCCCCCTCACATGAAGATACATCCGGTCTTCCACGTCTCTCTATTAAAACCCGTGCAACCTCAAACCCGACTAACTAAATCTCCAAAACCTATTCTAGTTGATGGAGAACTCGAGTTTGAAGTCAAAAGCATCCTGGATTCCAAGATCTCCAAATCTAAACTATTTTACCTGATTGACTGGAAAGGCTACGGTCCCCAAGAAAGATCCTGGGAACCTGCAGAATATGTCCACGCGCCTCGTCTAATCAAAAGATTTCATCGAACATTTCCTAACAAGCCAAAACCCCCGGAGAAGCCCGGTTTGGGAGGGGCCTTGAGGGGGGGTGCTGTCATGATCTCTGCTTCCAAAAGATCAGGACTTGCCCAACTCCCTTGGAAGCAGACCCATAACCCCGGTTCCGAGTGCCAGCCAGTCCCAATTGGGACCTTTTAGACCCTGTCCTGGCGCCAGTGGCACCAGGCTCATAAAGATGCCCAGTCCCAGCGCTGGAAGCGCCGGGCTCATAATGCTTGGGTGGACTTACCTGCAGCAGACCATGCTGCTTACTTACCTGCCAGTTGAGCCCCTGATCATCTTCTGTTTGGGACTACTTTTCCTGTTGGGTGGGGCAGGAGCCACGCCCTAGGTTCAGAACACTGGAACTCTTCTGGAAAGCAGGAACTCTTTTCTTAGGCGAAGCTGTGGAAGGAGACACCTAAGCACTACAGGAGGCTATTTAAACCACACTCGATGGATGAATCTTGCTTTGTGTTATTCTGCATTCTCTGCAGCAGAACGCTCATCGTGTCTTCTGCTTCTGATCCTGGGCCTAAGGGAACAAAGGCTTACCATCCTGGAATCCAGTCTTCAGCAGCACTTGTAAAGACAAAGAAAGAACAGGTTAGCACTACGGTCTTCAGTGGCAGCGCATCTCTTACCTGGTCCATCGGCTGTCACCAACGCCTCGCGCTGCATTCCGGCATCTAAAAGATAAAGGCTTACCTACTCTTCGAATGCTCCGGAGGTCTTCGCACTGCATCCCGCATCTGAAAGACAAAAGAAGGTGCGTTTAAAGACATTGGGCAACTTTATTACTCAGGTGCCATTACTCCTTCCCACGCCGAATCCAGTGGGTATTCCAGCACCCTTCAGCTTCTCTAAAGCTCCGAACTTGTACCTGCAAGATAAAAGGGACAGTTAGTGCGCATCGTGAAGCAGGCTACAAGCGCTTACTTACGTGCTTCCAGGCGCTTCTATTCCTCACGCGGGTTCGATCCTCAACTCTCATCAGCCCGCCATCCGCCATCGCCGGAACCCTGCAAAACAAGAGATATCATTACAAAAGACTTTTAAGACATTTGAAGTGCCCAGAACTTACCATTCGTGCAGTTAACGACGGACAGCAGTCCTCTGAGGTCAAGAGGCCTGCACCCTTATCCAGTGAAGAAACTGGTTACGGCACCCTGCCCCGAGGCAGATGGAGAGCTCGGCGTTCACTTACCTAAGGTGAGGGCGTTAACCTTTGGGGTTCTACAGGAGAAGAGAAAGGGAAGAGGAGAGAGGCACCCAATAACCCCAGTTCATTAATCCCATATTTTCTATCTGCAGACATCTTACTCTTCGAGTCAGACATACAGTGCACAGAGGTCCAGCCCAAAGAACCAACCGTGTGTTACACATCACCTTTGAAGATACGGCATTCACCCAGTCAAGACCGGCGCCTCTGCGGGAATCAGGTGAGCGTTACACACAAGTTCTTACCTGACCCTTCCGTACAGTGGGTTCTTATTATGTTCCCTTGCCACCATGTTACTATCCCTCTGATCGCCCACTCCCCCTTTCCTCCTTCACCCTTTGTTCTCACTTCTTATCTCACTCCGATTCTTACTATCGCTCATACCTCCAACTACCCCTCTACCTTCGTTATCTTCTCTTCCCTCCTTTCTCCCACTTCTTTGCTATTCTTCTGTTGTAATCTCTGTCTCACTCTATGCTGATAGTTTCTCCTATTCTCGCACTCACTGTCGCTCTTACTATTCTGTTGCTCATACTATTTCTACTGCGTACTTAACCCTTGCTATCACCCTCTACTACCTACTATCTCTCTACCTCTTCTTCTACTCACTAATGCTCTCTACTACCTACTCACCTTGCAATATTATTGTTAACTCACTACCACTACTACTGCTTACTCCTTCTCCGTCACTTGCTATTCTGCTACTCCCACTACTACTATCTCCACTTCCAACTACTACTACCACCACCACTAACACTCCATTGCCCCTACTCTATCTCTACCCCACATACTTTCCACTCCACATTCAAACACTCTAAAGACCCACTCTTAACGATAGCCTCTGCACTCCAATTGCTCTTGCCTCCTCTGGTCTCTCAGACTCCTTCACCGCCTCCTGTGCTAACACTACTAACCCACACTCAACCATTCTTACAATGCCCCTTAAATACTCCACCCCTCCCATGATTGGATATTTACCCTATCAAATAGACGTATCTGTCTCCAGATAGTGTGACACGGGAAGGCCATGTGAGGGCTTAAGAGGGTTGGAAGCCCTGCCCCTTTCCAACATGGACCCTGACGGGGTCCAGGGAGGTTAGATGTTTTAAAAGGCCACCCTGTAGGTCAAAGCCTGCCCAAATATCCCTGGTAGTGTAGTGGAGGCTCCCTTTGGACACGGGCTTCAGTAGACACAGGGCCTCATTCCGAGTACGGCGCTAACCAATGGCGCTATTAACGCCTTGGTTGACGCCGTACCCGGACCGGCAGCGCCTTGGTGGATGGCGGAATTACCGCCCCATTCCAAGGTTGGCGGGGCGGTAATTCCCCATTCACCAAGGCTCTTCCCCATTCCCAAATGAGCCCCCATAGGGCTCAATGGGAATGGGGAAGATGCAAATAACGGTGACCGTTCATTATGGTCACCGTTATTGGCTTGGAGGCCCCTTTGCGCCCTCGACTTTAACACCTGCTCAAAGCAGGCGTTAAGGGCGAGGGCGCAAAGGGAACTCGGAGTATGGCGGTAAGGGATCACCGCCACCGGTCTTGTTAGCGGTGGCCGCTATCCCTTACCGCCATACTCGGAATGAGGCCCACAGTCTGCTGCAGCTGTGCCGGTGTTGTAGTTGATGCAGCACCCCCATCGTCCTGTGCATCCCCTTTGCTGCATCCTCTGACGTTGGGCGGCTGGTGTTGTGCCACTCTCTGCACCCCGCGGCATTCGCCACAACGCTGGCCCTATCACATAGGTATGATGAAACTGTGCTGTATGCAGATTATTACCAAACAAAGGGTTCTATCAGCCTCATTATGGGTTTGGTGGTAAATCCTCTGAATGATCACCAAACTCGTTTACTGTTACCGCCACTTGGTGCCGTGTGTTGACCATGGGATTACAAGTGGTGGTAGCACGGTGTTAATCTGCATTTTTGGAGCCAATAGAGTTACACTGGGATTTTGGCATAATTACTGTGAGCGGTAATTCCTCTGACATTTTACCTTAAAGTGGCAGATTTACCCCCAGTATACTGCTGGGAGAAAATCACCCACATTAAGATCAAACTTTTGGCAGTCTGGTAAAAACAGTAGTAATTTCGTTACCACCAATACAAGTGCTGGTAACAGAATTACTACCAGTTTTTCCCTGCACCACAAAGCTTGTAACAAGACCCTATGGTGTTTTTGAAGAGTTTTATTTGAAAGACTGCAGTTTAGTCAACACTTTTGACATTTTCTTTTGTTGTTATGGCAGGGTCCCCAAATGTCCCCCCCACACCCCCACCTCTCTACTCCCACAGCCCCAAATTGCTGCAGCATTTCTTCACTAAGGCAACTTCCTCCGACCCTGCATTTGATTGTTTTGGGCATTTTATTTATTTGTGCATCCTCGCGCGCCCAAATCGCCTCCTCGTCCCTCTCTAATCCGCTTCCTGCTTATTCCACCTCTCACCCACCTCCCAGGTCCGCCCTCCTCCTGATTGGCCCCGTAGACAAGCTCTTGTGCGCTCCGCAGCCACATTGCCGCACTGTTTCTTCACTAAGGTAACTGCCTTTGGTCCTCGAACCCTGCATTTGATTGTTTCGAGCATTTTCATTTAATTGTGCATCCGCACTCGGAGCGCGCCCGAATAGTCTCCCCGCTTCCCGCCAGCCCACTTCCTGCTTAGTCCACCTCCTACTGCCCCCCAGGACCGCCCTTCCCCCGGATTGGCCCGGTAGATGCATTTAGGTCAACCTCCCAGGGCAGCCTCTGCCCGGGCAGTCACTGGCTATGGGCCACAAGGTAAAGGGCAGCTCCTGACCAAGCAGCTCCAGTCCGTGTTTGCCTGTGTTTGCCTAGGAAGCCTGCCGCAGTCAACCAGCATGGACTGATAAGGTAAGTGTGGTCTGGGCAGGGAGTACACACATTAATGTACTTCTGTGAAACCCCACACCTCGTACTACCTACTATAACATAGACCATTTGTGTTAGTCACCCATATCTCGCATTTAGCCCATTTGTGTTAGCCATATCTTGCATTTAGCCCATTTGTGCTACTCGGCCATATTTTGCATTTACCCCATTTGTGATAGTCAAGCCATATCTCGCATTTGAGCCCATTTGTGTTAGTCAGCCATATCTCGCATTTAGCTTATTTGTGATAGTCAGCCATATCTCGCATTTAGCCCATTTCTGATAGTCACCAATATCTCGTATTTGGCCCAATTGGGTGTAGTACCCAGATGCAACCAAGGATGTGTAGGCATTGTTGTTTGCACGACTAATCCATTTTCTCCTCCCACATATCGCACCTTCGTAACTTACCCTGCACTCAGAATAACACAAACACTATTCAACAACACTTCTGCCATAAGAATGAAGCTACCATAACGACAATCTCGAATTGTAGCTTGCCACATAATTCTCTGTCTCCTTAGACACAATCTACCTGATTAGTGCATAGTATACCTCTGATGTGCCCATCCGCACACCTTTCAGACATGGGCGACTAGCAGGGTCCTGGCCACCTTCACTGAACTGTAATGGCTGAAATGCACACACACACAATAGCACACCCCAATTTTCCCAAACTTGGACTCTGGTCCCTCTGAGAGCGTTCAACCAACAGCATGTTGGGACCATAACTATGACCAAAGGCACTATACAAATGACAAATTAATTAATTAATTAATTACCACCGAAGCTGCTAGATACGTATATAACACACCACTTCAGTGGACACTAGCTGCAGGCATGGCTACCCACACACATCAGAAAACAGCAAGTACTATTACAAAATCTAGTCATGCTGGTCACATAACTTTCCGCCTATTTACACCAGACTATGCTTCACCACCTCTGACACCAGCATGCAGCACAGACCTATGACACATTTGGGCACGATGAACACACAGCAAGTCTCTTGCACTCACGCCATCCCCTGACTGCTCTCCTCAGCACCCATCCACACGCATGACCTCATGGGTTGCTCTATAACAGAGCCTGGCCAGCCTCGCTAAGCCTTATTCATCCAAATGCACACACGCATTGTAATCTTACTCTGTGACCACAAACATTCTGGACTGCGGTCCCCGAGGGCGTTCTCACCACAAGCGCATTGAGACTATAATAATGGTAAAAGGAACTATATAAATGAAAAATACAATACAAGTACAATGTATATGTATTAAAAATTGGTTACCCAAACCAAGCATAGGGGTGCCAATTGAATGCCCTCGGAGTCCAACCTGTGAATTATTTTGTCCAGAGTCCCAGATTCAAAGCACAAAGAGCACAAATCTTAGGTTGCAGTACACTGAAAACCAAAGTAAAAGGGCACCAGAGTTCAGGGGACTATGGCTTCAAGGGTTCAAACATTAAAGAGTACATGGGACAACGGGCCCAATTGAGAGTTTGGTGATAAATTGGTGGTTAATCTGCTGATTTACCACCAAAATCCATTACTGTAACTGCATTTGGTCCAATACCATTAAAATTAGATTATGAGTGGTGTTATGGCGGTGTATATCCCCATTTTTGGAGTTCATATGACCCAATGTGGATTTTTGGTGAATTAACAATGAGCGGTAAATCCACAGAGTAAAGCCTCCTGTTTTGGCCTTAAGGTGGATCCTCCACTGCAAGTTCAAACTCGGAAATTATCAGCGTGCTAAAAGCAGTGGTAATTCTGTTAAAAAATAGAGGGTAATGGAATTACTGACACTTTTTTACTGGACTGCTGGACTGGTGGGGGCTAGTCTGAACAGCTGCCTCTCTGTTGCCAATGCAGACCCCACCCCCCCAAGTTCAAGCTCCAAATATCCATATCCGCAATGGCCTATAATGTGCTTGATTTCTTCTCCACCGTAGCTATGCAAGTGCCCGGAAGACCAGACCCAGGGCTCAGTGATAAAAGAATACCTCTATTGCAAAAACAATATTGCCATAGAAAACATTAAAATACACCCATTTCTATGGACTGGAAGAAGCAATGACCTACCATCAGTATTGGGAAGAACTAAGGAAGTATCTTGACTCTTTCACAAATGGCTTGTATAGCCAATTCCATCAGTTGATTTCCATCAGTCACGGGAGGATAGCTCAGTGGCAACGTGCTCGCCTTGGAAGCAAGACGACACAGAGCAATGCAGGTTTGATCCCCGGGTCCGCACTTAGAAACCTCAGGGTATTAAGCGCATTATAAATAACCTATCATATATCATATCAGGAACAAGAAGGAGAAGGTGTCTCTGAGTTTACCTCAGGAAGCGCGCAAGCGGACTGAGGCGGGAAGCACTTGAAGGGGGGAGGGGATGAGACCCTGAGATGGACATGGACATGAAAAGTGCTGAGGACTTGAGACGTTTGTGAAGTTATGAACCCTGAAAGTTGTTAAGAACCCGGAGAGGCACTTGAACTGAAGAGGTGCCGAGAACCCAGAGAGGCACGTGAGCCTGAAGAGGTGTTGCAAATAGCGAGTTCAGAACCCTAAAAGGCAGTTGAACAAAAGAGGTGCTAAGTACCCGAAGAGACATGTGAGCCTGAAGAGGAATTGAGAATACAGAAGGTGCTGAGAACCCTGAAAGGTTTGTGAAGTTGAGAACTCTGAAAGGTGCTGAGCACTCGTGGAGACACTTGAACCGAAGAATACTGAGAGATTCTGAGAACCGGAAGAGGCAGTTGGCCCCAAGAGCTGTTGAGACCCAGCAGAGGTACATGAACCTGGACATTTGTTGAGAACCATGGGAAGTACCTGAACCTAAAAATGGACTAGAACTCCAGAGAGGCGTGTGAACATGAACGATGCTAAGAACCCAAAGAAGCACTCAAACCCAAGAGTTGACTGACCCTATGAGGTGCTGCTGAAAACCTGGAAGGGCACTTGAATCAATGAAGTTCTGTAAACAGTTGGATCATTATTAGGTGGTGGAATAGACACCTGGAAACTTCATACACAGATCATTTATGTTGGGACGGATATAATCCTCAAGATATATATATATATATATATATATATATATATATTTTCTTTTTATGTATTTGTTTTTGGGTCGTTATAAACCTTTACAAAATGTACACTAACATACAGAATAAAATACAGACTGATGCAACAACCATTTCCTTAAGGTATGTCAGCATCTCATTACCATGTTTAACCACAACACACAGAATTTACAAAATTCAGACCAACAAAATAAACATAAATAAAACAGTCAATTCACATAGTTATGTAAAATACAAAAGCACAACTAGCCTATACATTTACTGCCAACCACATGGAAAGTTTTAAAGGAGATCACAAATATTTTCGAGAGAGTTATTACTCATTTCATTAGATTTGTTAGACTTTTGTATATACCAAGACATTGACATAGATGAAACATTTGATTCTCGTATGTATATAAAATACAAACACATAACTCACCCGAACTCACTCTACCAAGGTTTAAGAGAGTTCACAAATGTTTTTCAAAAAGGCTGTTACTCGTATAATTAAAATTGTTGAACTTTCATGCATCATTCTATACCAGATTAAATATCTATCAACAGAGGCAGTTGAAACAACAAACTGGGAAAAATAGTTAATTCTGTGGGACAGGAGCGCAGGACAAATAAGCAGAATGTGTTGAAGTGTTTCTTGTATACCTTCGATTTTACAGAATCTGCACCATTTCCAGCCTTCAGCTGTTTTGTTTCTGATTTTAATAATTTGATTAGTCTGCAAAACATTCATCCTAAAATGCATGAATGTGTTGTGAATGCTCCTACTTGGATACTTCAACAAGTATTTTTCCATTTCAGGAAAAAATGTCCAAAAAGAGTAGGCCTGATTGAGTACAGTCTCAAAATAGAAATTGTACAATGTATTTGACCAATCATTCCCCCGTATAATTCGTTTAATCTTGATGGGTTTATGGATCAATGTACAGACAGCCATCCCCAAGGAACTTAGTGTGTTTTCAGCCTCTGTTTTCAATTTGGTCATGAACACACATGTTGAGTCTCTTCCAGCAATAACATACAGATCATTCTCCCATGACATTAGGCATTTTCTCCAGAGTAGCAGTCTTTTCCAAATTACAGGTGAATGTACTGATTGAAGACCAAATGTGTATATTATTAATTCAATGGGTAAACATTTGTGAAGGAAAAACAGAATACCCCTCCATAACCTTCCCTCCAGAACCTTCAAATACTCCACAAAATCTGAGGCAAAGAATTCCAAACCATATGTAAGCCTAGGCAGCACTTTCATCATATAAAATTCCTTCAATGGTTTCATTGAACACTTTCCAAATTTCTTTTCAATTAAGCGCATTTGCCGTAGGGCTACTTCAATTTTTAACTTTAGCTGATTTTTAATTAAAGAGGTCGAGCCTGTGCCAGAAACACAGTAGCTGAGATATTTAAGTGCAGTCTGGCATTTAATGTGTTTTCCCTCACATAACCATGTATGGGAACCTTGAGGCTTGTTCGGTTTACCCATACGGATGACAATGGTGTTAGTTGCGTTCATCTTTAGATGTAACTGTGAGATTCATTTTTCAAATTCCCTAATCAAACGTTGTAACCCAACCTTTGTATTATCCAACTGCAAAAAATTGTCCGCATATGCAAGCCAAGGTATGCAGACATTGCCCAGTTTAGGAGATCCTAGACCTTTATTAGCCAGAGTGCCTTCTGCACCACTAACATAAAGATAATAAATTGTAGGGGCTAGCATACCGCCTTGGCGTAGGCCGTTGGTAATCGTCATCTCAGAATATAACAACCCCTCAGAGTTTAAACGTACCATTAGACTTGTTTCTGTGTATAGGGCTATCACAATTTCTAGCAGATGTTTTGGCATACCCAGTACTGTCAACTTTCTCCATAGTGTCGGCCTGTCCACCAGGTTGAAAGCCATACTGAGGTCCATTGACGCAATGAAAGTTGGCATTGCTTGCTTTATCATTGATTGACTTTGCAAGCATCGCAACATAAGACCCCCACAATCCGTACCACAGTTTTTTTAAAGCCAATTTGTTTGACGTCCAAAATATGATTTACGTTGATCCACTCCTGAATATCAGCTAATACCATAGAGGCAAAGATTTTAGATTCTGGGTCAGCAATGGCTATAGGTCTATAGCTTGTAGGGCACATACACAATCCTTTTTTAGAAAATTGGTAGGACAATAGAAACCCTCCATTATTGTGGAATGTTTTTAGTTAGCAATACATCTTCAAACAGAATACACAGAATTCTGCCCAAGTATAAAGGATTGGACTTCAAAATTTTGTTGGAGAGGTTGTTTGGGCACGGTGCTCCTGAGTTTTTTGATTTCACAATGAGTCTCCTCACTGTTTCTACGGAGTTGCCAATTGACCATTGCAGATTGCTGTCCGATGGTAACTTATCAGTTACCTCCCCACCTTTGTATATGTTAGAGAAGTGACCCAGCCATATTTCCTCAGAGATCGGATTCAAACTCAGATCTTTCTGTGAACGCTCAGTACTGTTAATAATATATCAAAGTTTTGCTGAGTTAACGTCACTCATCGATTTCAACATCTCTTCTCCATCTAATTGGGCTCTTCTGCCCTGATGATTAATCAACCAATTTGTTTAGTGTCGTTTACATTTTTTGATCTTATTCAGAATCTCAGGTTCATACCTTCCCTGTTTTTGGAATCTCTGTATCTCTTTTTGCAAACTTATTTTCTGTTCATGTACCTCAATGTCCATACAGTGTCTATTAGTTTTATTTAACGTACACCTAACGCTCATGTGCCCCTCCAAGGCATGGATGTTTTTACTAACGTATGGTAGGAAGTTGTTTACTGAGTATCTGCAAATACGTTGACTCAATGGGGACAAATCGTATTCCTTGATCATTGTAAATTTAAACCTCTGTGTTTTGTTGAATGACCATTTGATTCTGTTACCTTTAGGGCATACTAAAACACCTTTGGTGTAGAGACTAGAGCTTTCTTGAAGAACCTTGACCGCAATTTCCAGAGTTAGCATACAGTGATCGATGACAGGAACTTCTTTAACCTCAAACTTGGAGATACTATTACTCAATGCCGCCGAAAGAAAGATATAGTAAATTATTGACGAGTAACCCCTTGCCTTCCATGTATAATGCTCATTATAAACCAATTCCAATCCACATAGATCCACAAAATATAGCCAGAGGATACATCTAAGTTTTGGGTTCTCACCCATCGGGGAGGAGACGTCCCTGTTAGTATATACGACGTCCCCAACAACCCTGTCAACCAAACAGTCAGCGTACAGATCTCCCGCTACTATAATTTGACCCCCTAGATTGTCATAGAGCCAAAGATTAATCTTTTCACCAAGAGGGGTTAGCTCAAACTCCAACTACCTAAGCCCCGCCTCTGGCAGCCATCTTCAAATTTGGTAGCACGTAAAGTGCAGTAGGACCAAGAGAAGAGCCGCAGAGGGGTAGGAGGGAGGATTCGCATGTCAATCCATGCCAGACTCATGATGGAGAACAACAGTTACAGGTAAGTAACTTGTTCCTTCTCCAGCATGGGGTCTGGCATGGATTCACATGCTCATGAATACAATAATACATAGCAGGCATGGAGTCACAGCCATGCTGTTGTTCTCCAGCATGGGTCTGGCATGGATTCACATGCTCATGAATATTCCCCCGTCGTCAGGCTGGGAATCCTCGGTAAAGAAAAAATCAGTTTCGTTTCTGAACTGTCTTTCTCCTAATAAGCAATCACTGGTCTCTGGGTCATACTGCCCCGAGCCAATGACTGCCCTCTACCTAATCCCCTCCTCTGGAAGCCATCTTCAGATTTGGTAGCACGTAAAGTGGCAGTAGGACCAAGAGAAGAGCCGCAGAGGGGTAGGAGGGAGGGTTCGCATGTGAATCCATGCCAGACCCATGCTGGAGAACAACAGTTACAGGTAAGTAACTTGTTCCTTCTCCAGCATGGGGTCTAGCATGGATTCACATGCTCATGAATACAAGAATACATAGCAGTACACACATGCACAACCACATGAGGTGGCAAGGCTCAACATTAAGCATTTCATCAACTCAACATTAAGCATCTCGTACCTCCTCACCAGGCCCACCTTCAGGCGAACAGGTTGCGCAGCACTGCCTGGCCGACTCTGGACTCCTCCCTGGAATCCCGGTTGACGCAGTAGAATCTCGTGAAGGTGTGCATCGACCTCCACGTAGCAGCCCTGCAGATGTCCAGCAAGGGCAAACAAGACAGGAACGCCGTGGTAGCAGCGATCGCTCTGGTTGAATGGGCTCTCGGACGGCCAGGCAACGGTCGGTTTGCCAACCAGTGACCGTGTATGATGCAGCCGGAGAGCCATCTGGAAATGGAAGCCTTCGAGAGGGCCTTCCCTTGGTTCACAGGTCCAAAATTCACAAATAGTTGTGATGTCTTCTGAAGGGTCTTCGTGCGGTCCACGTAGAACTTCAGCGCTCTAGCCACATCGAGCGAGTGCAAAGTCCTCACAGCCGGCGACGAAGGCGACAGGAAGAAAACAGGTAACACCAAAGGTTTGTTGAAATGGAAGTCCGACGGCACCTTGGGCATGAAGGAGGGGTGCGTCCTCAGCACTACCCTCGTCTCGTGGAATGTCAGGTATGGAGGTTTACAGGAGAGGGCCTGGACCTCTCCCACTCATCGTGCGGAGGTGATGGCCACAAGAAACGCTGTCTTCCACGATAAGAATTTGAACGGTGGCGAATGCAGAGGCTCGAATGGCGGGCCCATGAGCCTGCTCAGCACCACGTTGAGCTCCCATGCCGGGGCCGGAGCCTTCACCGGCGGGAATGACCGGAACAGTCCTTTCATGAACTCCTTCACCAGACGATGGGACCACAGAGATGATCGCCCCGGAGTTCTGGTATAGCGGGAAATCGCCGCTAGATGGATTTTGATGGGGGCATGAGCTAGCCCCGTCTTGGCCAGCGACAATAGGTACGGCAGCACTTGAGGGGCCATAATCCGCAGAGGGTTAATCTTCTGTGCACGGCACCAGACAGAGAACCTCTTCCATTTGTGTCCATAGCATTTGAGGGTCGAGGACACCCTGGCCTTTGCAAGCACCTCCTTGCAGTCCACCGGGATATCGTACCCTCCGAACTCTAGTGCTTGCGGAGCCAGGCCTGCAAGTTCAGTGACCCTGGGTCGTGGTGGAGGATGGCGCCGCCTTCTCTGGCGAGAAGATCTGCGTCCGTCGGCAGTTTGACTGGGGGGGGTGCTGACATGTCCAGAAGGTCCGGGAACCAGATCTGCCTCGGCCACGCAGCTGCAACGAGGATCATCCTGCACCGGGACCATCTGAGTTGACTGATGAGTCGCAGCAGCAACGGTATGATTCGGATCTCGTCACCCTAAAACGCAAGTGCAGGGTGGCAGAGAGGAAATGGCGTGCTTCATGTTCATCCTCTGACAAACTGGCCTGCCGCCTGCTCCAAAGGCAATACCGTCTCTCTGTTCTCACCAAGAAGAGAGCCCTTATCCAAGCCCGCATCTCTGCGGCATCTAACAACTCGGCTGAACTCTTTAAAATCTGAAAGGAGCTTGCTAACCCTGCTGCAGTCTCTACCTCTCCTGTCCCCTCCCAGGCCCTTTGCACTGCACTGGCCTCCCACTTCATCTCTAAAACTCAGGACATCCTGTCCTCACTCTCCTCCTATAACCTCCCACCCTCTCTTCCCTGCTCTTCCTCTGGCCCTTCTGCAGCCACCCCTCCTCCCTCCTTCTCTGCCTTTCCCCTTTTTTCTGCTGACGGGGTTTCCAGACAAGTCCGATCTATGAAAGTCTCGTCTAAACAGATTCACCCCTGCTCCTCCAAAACTATCAAGGACCACATCGACTCCCTGGCTCCTGCCCTGGCTGACTTTTGCAACCACTCCTTCGCCTCTGGAGTCTTCCCATCCCCCCTCAAGCACTCCCTTGTGCACCCTCTCCTTAAGAAACCCTCTGCCGACCCCTCCTGTCCGGCTAACTATCGCCCAATCTCCATCACTCATTTCCTGGGCAAGCTCCTGGAGAAACTGGCCATCTCCCAGCTTAACCTCCATGCTGAAGCTGTTGATAGTCTCCATGACCATCAATCTGGCTTCAGAGCGGCCAGAAGCACGGAAACTGCTCTCCTGAACATCCGTGAGGACCTGCTCTTGAACCTCGACTCCAACACTCCGTGTGTTCTCATTCTGCTCGATCTCTCTTCTGCCTTTGACACTGTCAACCATGCCATCCTGCTCAACCGTCTCCGTGATAACCTGGGTATCACTGGTCAGGCTGCGTGGATGACCTCTTTCCTTTCCAATCGACCCTCCCAGGTCCAACTTGGGTCCTTACTCTCTGACATCTTTTTCTCCACCTGTGGCGTTCCCCAGGGATCTAATCTCTCTCCCTGGCTGTTCAACCAGTATCTGGCACTCCTTGCCCACCGCATCGCCGCCCTCTGCCCCAACTTTCAGTGCTATGCGGACGATACCCAGCTCATTTTCAGGCTACCCTCGGCCTCCTCCTCTCCCTCCCTCATCTCTGACTGTCTGTCTGCTATCCAGGAATGGTGTGCTGCCAATGACCTCTGCCTTAATGATAGTAAGACTGAGATCCTACTCATCGGCACACCCACTCCCTACTTCCCTGCAGCTCTCTGGCCGGCCTCTCTTGGCCCTCTTCCTGCAAGGCAAAAAACCTCGGGGTCATCTTCGACTCCACACTCTCCTTCTCTCCTCATATATCTGACGTCTCTAAGAAGTCACATTACCAGCTGCACCTCCTCAGAGGTATTCTTTCCTTCCTCTCCTTCCCCCAGAAGCTCACTGTCTCCCGAGCCCTGGTTCTCTCGAAGCTGGACTACTGTAACAGCCTCTATCTTAATCTGCCTGCCTCCACTCTCCACCCTCTGCAACTCATCCAGAACAGAACTGCGAGACTTGTCCTTGGCCTCAAGCCCAGGGACCGTATCTCTCCAGGACTGAAATCTCTACACTGGCTCCCAGTGGCTGCGAGGATTAAGTTCAAAACCCTCTGCATTGTCCACAAGGCCTTCTGGGGCCTGAGGCCTAAATACCTTCAACTCTCTCTTCCTAAATATCTTCCTTCCCGAGCCCTACGCTCATCCGTCTCCAACTCCCTCAGGGTCAGCCGCTTCTCAAAGCAACGAGCTGGGGGTATATCTCTCTCCGCGGCAGGGGCCTCCCTCTGGAACAGCCTTCCTGCCTCCCTGAAACTTGAGGAGAACCATCTCTGGTTCCGGAAGCACCTCAAAACCTTCCTCTTCACTTCTGCTTTCTCTCTCCCTCTCCCCTGCTAAATTCTTCACCTAAACTGCACTGATTCTGCAACTGGGCCACTCTCACCGACCTCGGTCCTGGGCCCAGTCACTCTTCACTTGCACTGCCTCCCTGGCAACCCCTGCACTGTGGGACTGTCTCTGTATCCCTACAGCCCCCCCCAGCACTTGTCTGTACTTACCTTGCACTTGCCACCAGCTGGCCCTATTTATTTATAATTTTATTTCTATTCTACTTATTTACTGCACTCACCCACCCCTTTCTCCTTGCACTTTTTCCCTTCCCCTACCCCTGCACTTGCGCGGTCTGAATGACACCTGGCCTAGTAGGATCGTTGTCTGTCTTCCCCTTGTTCCCCCCTCCCTACCTCGTCGCGCCTTGAAACACTTGTGTATAGGCGCATTACAAATGCCATATCATATCATATCATATCATATCATATCATACAGGAACAGGCCGTTCCAGGGGAATGAGAAGGCATCGCCCATGCTCCCCGGCTGGGGAAACCTGCTGCCGAACATATGGCACTTGGCGTTCGTCGCCATGGTGAGTAGGTCAATCTGTGGATTGCCCCATCGTCGGAACAGGAGATCCACTTGGCCCTGTTGCAGCCGTTTAGGGACATGGTTTTCCTTCATGGCCACGGGTGGAATACGGGGACACTTCTTTAGGGGAGGAAGTCCAGCAAGGGAGCGATATTGAACCACAGCTCCCTGTCGTAGCGTGTCACAATCGCGAGGGCATTGGCCGCTTTAATCGTCATCACCGCTGACAAGATGACCCGTCGTCCCATGGCGTCCAGCTTCTTCCCCTCGCCGTCCAGCGGGGATGTTAAAGTTGGGGCCGTCGCCCCCGCCGCTTTCTTCTTGGCCGCGGCGGAGACTACTGAATCCGGGGACGGCTGTGCCCTGAGGCACATAGGAGCGGGGTCCGGGACCCGGAACTTCTTCTCGTACCGGTCTCTCTTAGCAGGAGCCGTGGATGGGTTGTTCAGGAGCGCCAGCCCCTCGTCCCAGATGTCGTTGAGTAACGGGACTAAGAGGACAGTCTTCCTCTTGGCCTCCCGCCGTTGGTAGAGGAAACCTTCCTTCTTCTGTTCTTCGGGGCAGAGCTGTAAGAGCTCAGATGCCCTGGCGATCATGGCGTGGAAGGAGCCAATTGCGTCAGGGGGAGAAGCCTGAGGAGGTGGCGAAGGGAGGTCCATTCCGTTGTCACCACTGTCGTCGTCCGTCCCCGTCGTCGCCGTCTCCGTTCCCATCTCATCCCTCGGAGAAGGGGATGGGGGTGAAGGCTGGAAGGGGGGTGGAGGATGGACTCGTCTCCGCTTGTTCCGCCGGCTCCCCGACGGACCAGGCTCCGCTGGGTCGTCGGTGGGGGGTAAGGGCATCCTTGTACTCATCTCCGTGCACAGGTTCTGTATAGCCATCAAGATAGCCCCTGAATTGTCCTGTGGTATGGCCACCGGCTGCAACAGTACTGACGGTTGGGGCATGGGCTTCTCTGTGGCCCCATCTTCCTCATCGGCCCCCTCATTGCTTTCCTCGTCGGCCTCGTCGGGATACTTCCCGTGGACCCTGGATTCCTCGAACTTCTTGTCCAGGATCCTTTGGACACTCTCCAACTCATCGTCAGAGGTGGTGTCCATGTCCGTTATGGCTACCGTGCCCCCTCCATCTTTTCCCTGCTGGGGTTTCACGGGGGTCTTCTCAATAGGCAGAAAAGATGATTCCCTCCAGGGTGGCAGGGAAACTCTAGCCCCTGAAGCCGTCTCCACTGGGGAAGCCTCCTTAGGTTTCGCTAGGGCTGCCATGACTCCCTCAATCGAGGCCTTAGTCGGGTGAATCAGGGCCTTCACGACCTTGGGCGTGCCTGAGGCCTTCACCTTGGGGGGAGGGTCTTCACCTCGCTCCCCCTCGGCGGTCTCCGTAGGGATTCGGGTTCTCCGACTTCCTCTTCACCGAGCCAGAGCGTTGGCTCGTGGTTGATGGCGTTGGTTACAATGCGCCCTGCCTGGCAGCCGAGGAGCCCGACCGATCGGCGCTCCCGGTGCCCGCGGACTTGCAGTTCTTTGCCTTTTGTTGGGCCCCCGTCGTCGGAGCGCACTCAATGTTCTTAGAAGACCGCTCGGACTTCTTCTCACCTGCTGCTGGGCTCTTCCCCTCCAGCCAGTTGGTGAGTCGGATACGACGATCCTTCATAGTCTGTTCGGACATATTCTTACAAAACGCGCAGTCCCTCTCCACGTGCGTCTTGTCTTCGTGAATGCAGTAGAGGCATCGAGAATGCTCATCCTCCTTGAAGACATTCTGTAATCCGCATCCAGGACTGCTCCTGAAAAGCTTGGATCTGGCCGTCGTGTTTCTTTTGTCCTGGGCCATGTCCACGCGGGGTAGGCCTCAAAGATTTTCCGGAATCCTCCAAGAAGCGAAACTCGACAAAAACGTTGCCCTTGAGGGGCGTGGAAAATTCCGAAACGGGTCCTCGTTGATCGGAAGTAGAAACGGTGGAGCTTGAGGCTCGATTGACCGAAAAAATGAGGTAAAACTCTTTGAAAAATCGCAAAACGCAGTAAAAGCTCGAGAGCTATAGCACGAGGACTCCCAACACTTGAACGTGTGGTAAAAATCTGAAGATGGCTGCCAGAGAAGGGGCTTTGGTAGAGGGCAGTCATTGGCTGGGGGCAGTATGACCCAGATACCATTGATTGGTTATTAAGAGAAAGACAGTTCAGAAATGAAACAGAAAATGATTTTTTCTTTACCGAGGATTCCCAGGCTGACGACGGGGAATATTCATGAGAATGTGAATCCATGCCAGACCCCATGCTGGAGAACCAGTCTTACAAAATCATATCGATGCTTATGTATAAAGTCAACCAAAAGTAAATCAGCTGAGGCTATTAAGCTAATTTCCGGTATTGATGCGAATAAAGAAAGAATGTATGGCCGATTCAATGATAAATGTCCACTTTCCTTAAACAGTAAGTGTAGAATCAGACCTCGTTGTTCCGGAAAAACGGGCTGCCTCAGATTGTAAGCAATATTTTCCATCCCGACGTCTGTCAAAGCACCCCCCTCATCTGTGGTGTAATTAAACGGTACAGAGTTGTTAGTATTACCCTCGACAAAACTGGTCTTGTCTATTTGACAGATATCATTAGATGTCCTTATGTTATCATTGAAAGCCTCTACAGTTTCTTTCATTTTAGGTAGTTGACTCTCAGCCAAGACCTTCTGCACAACACGAAACAAAGCTTCTTCGCTCAGATGTGCCATTGTAGAAGCATTATCAGTTAGGTCGTTATTACCTGCAGTCACTGATTTGGTTGAACCCTTCATTTCCTTACATGACACTGCGTCAGTCACGAGAGAGTTATTGGTAAAAGGGTTAGTGTTAATTATAACACCTTCCTTATGGCCCAGACCTTTATTCACTGATTTATTCACACTTCTCTTAATAGGTATAGTTGACTCCAAGGTTCGGTTAGAAGCCTGTACCCTCATAGCTTCACCCTCCCAAGTGGTCAAGGGTCTGTTATTGTCAAATATCTCTCTACTCTTTAACATTTCCTTCAATGTCTCATTTCTTATGTTGCTGGCCGGATTTTAAAAAATCTCAAATATGTTGTTTAGTCCGTTTTCTAAAGTTCTCAGTTGATTAACAATAGTTGAGGGATCTTTTTTTGTTTTTCATTATGTCAGACAAATATTCGTCCCCTTCCACATATTCGCTCTGGGTGGCCTGATCATTTTGAACTTTTGAATGAGGTATCCCGCCGCCACTTCGCTAGCCTTGGAGGACATTGTAGGGGGGACAGGTGCTGCCCTCAGTTCCCCACTTTGTTCTTCAATTGTGTGTTTAAAGCCAAAATCACTGAGAAACTTTCTAGATGATTTATTTCTTAAATCAGATTTTCTTTTTTGTTTTGTCAATTCTTTTCCATGTTTTTTCGCAGTTTTGCTATTAACTTTAGATGACTATTCCGGAGGCACCAATGTGCCCCTTTAGGTATCCTCCGAACTACGACCCACGACTATTACTTCATTCGTAAGATCCTCGGGCGTATCCAAGCTAATGATAGAATCGGGGATTATGATCACTTCTCCTAATACCGGCGTTACATGAGCATCCGTAACATTCACCTCGACAGACTTGGTATCAATATTACATGGTTGTTTCCCCAAATTCGCTCTCTGCAATGTTAGTATTAACACATCAGTTAGCCAAGCGGGTAGCACTTACGAGTCCTTTGATGATTTTATAAGGACTTCTGTCTGTTTACATAGTTCATACAGAATTAATCTATTAAAGATACCCAACATCATTGCGAGTCCCCCCCCCCATCTCCCTCCTTTCTTCCCCTCGAGAGGCAAAATTTGGTTCTAACTGTAAGTCACCAGTCAAGAAAATTTCTGGTGTATCAATGAATGAACTGATATCACTTGCTCTACGGGCCTCTTGTGATAGCAAAGAAAAATTGTCTTTCATATTTCCAGTTGGCAAATCCTCGATGAATAACGATTGCGAGGCATCATCATTGTTATTATTGCTCTTTAACTCCGCCGAACAATCCTGGGCGCACTGCAGGAGTTCCAGCAGCCCGTGCCATGCTCGCTCGTCGCGTATTAACTGCCGCAAAAAAATCGGCCCCTGGCTCCTTCCTGAGCAGCAGAATTTTATTCCTTTCCATTCTGAGTTTAGGAACAAGCCCCAATAGCCGATAGCAAAATCAAGATTTAAGTAAAATGAAAAGAAAAAAAAAGAAAGAAGAGAAACTTTGAAATACCAGAATGTAAACCACTGAAAAGAATTAGACAAGGGTTACACAGCACATAGAACCAAAACAACCTTTTCACCTGTTAAACCATAGGCGGCTGACCCCAACCCCGAGACACCCGAACAGCCAAACAGTCACTACACCGGCGGTGTACACTTCGGGTGCGAGAGAATCGCACTGAAATAGCTGATCAGTGTCAGTGGGCTGGGGCAGGCAGTGCAGTAACATGGAGATTTGGCATGTGGAATTGACAGGACCTTCGTTTCACTTCTTTAGCCAGTGAGTCCCTTCAGCTTGCGCATACAGCATACAGCGCTAGAAAAACTATCAACATCCAAACAAAATCGGCATGAGCAGCAGCAGCATGTCCAGCCAAACAATCACCACACTTGCAGTGCACACTTCGGATATATTAGAAGCACATTAATTGGAAGTAGCTCAGGGAGGTGGGAAATATTTTGCAAGTGGAATCAAAACTAGAGAAGTTACAAAGAATTATTTTTGAAGGAAGTGAAAAGAAGTGAAAACTCAGAACCTCTTTGTTGGCAACTCTGGGATAAAAGGAAAGACAAATGAATCTGAAGTGTAAAAGAAATGAAATGGTACAGAAATATGAAAAATAACATGATAGAAAATGTAACGCATGGTGAATTAAGGAATTTTGAGATTAAACTTCCTCTAGAAAGACGCTTAAAAATCAGAAAGATGCGATACAGAACTGGAGAAGTAAAAGCCATTCATACAGAAACTGAATATTGTAAGAGTCAAATATAGACAATGGCAGACAGCTCAAATTAATGTATTAAAATGTGGCGTTTTTGTAGTGTACGAAGAGAAAGCAAAATAAGATGGTGTGAAAAATCAGAGATAGAAAAATGACATGGTAAAGGCCTATTTGCCCATGCAACAAAAACAGGCCTCATAATAACCATACCGGTCCGGTAACAACAGTGCCGGTAAGCCTACTGGCACCGTTGTTACCGGACCGGCACGGTACAACTCTGCAGGCGGGTGCCGTCCTGCCCGCCAGCACCCGCTTGCAGCGTTTCACAGAAGCACCAGCACCGTTATTAATGGTGCTGGTGCTTCCGTGGTCCCCATTTCCATTGAGTCCTATGGAAATCAAATGGGGATGGGGATTAACAATTCACAAGTGGCTGACTTCCCGGACGCCGGGGTCGTAATCACCCGGTGTTTTCGGCAAGCCAGGCGCTGGTTAATATTGCAAGTCCGGCGGCAACCCCCCGGTAGCACCGGCAGGGTTACCGCCAGACCTGTAATGAGGCTCGATATATTTGAAAATGGTATCCTAGAACAGAGCTGACCTGAATTCTAATATGGTTGAACTGGATTGGCAATGCAGGATAATCCAGCAAGATCCAATGGTCGTTGAATAAATGTATTATTGTTAGGCTGGCTTCTCTCGTCCCTGCATTAAGTGACGGTGAAGGAAACAAGGGTTTCCTCAAACTTTCATTAGTTTATCTAGCAGTTATGTGACTAAGCAGTATGACAAGGACCCCTTCTGCGATTAAGGAGTACTTAGAGGAGTTATTGCAAAACCCTGCGGGTCATCTCCTTACCAGCCCCTCGTCCTAGCAGGGACTGTGACCAGGTACACCAGATAGTAACCGCTCCACTTGAGGGAACCCAACATCAAATAGCAAGGCCACTAGGGGAAAGATAGGAAGGTACCTCTACAACTCCCATAATTCCTTGGGTCACACAAGATTTCCTTATAGAACAGGAGGAGGAAAACTAAACAAAATTTAGACAGGACTAACAAACCACAGTTGTAGTCACAGGGTCAGGAAACCTTGAAGGGAGAGTTGGCCAGCCCACCAAGGTTCTGGTCAACTATTAGGGAGGCAGGCTTAGGGGAACCCACAAGCACAGTGTCAGGCTGAGAGGTCCTGTGTCCGCGGAAGCTGCTGGACCCCCGACAATCCCCCTGAAGTGTAATACTCAGAACCAGAAATACAACTCAGCTCTGTTAACTACACCCCTAAGGGAAAGGGGGAAGTGGATAACATAAAAACACCAGGCTGACTGCGTCAAGACTAACCGAAACTGAACCTGCAGAGAATACAAGAAAACAGATGCAAATCCTCTCATTACTTACTTAACTTCAATGATTAGAATTGACTTTAAATCCATAACTAATAAGTTAAGAATCATACCTGGTTCTTCTCCTAAAACTTCTTAGAGAAGTTTGCAGAAGTAGCTGAAAATCTTTCATACTTGAGTCTCTTGAAATTTACAGCAACTTCTTATTTATGGCAAACGTGAGAAGTCTTGCTCTTGCCTTTTCAAAGTTGACAAATTGCTCCAGTAAGATTGTCTTTAGTAAATGTCTTTGTTTTATTCTTTTCTTAAGTTCCAAACTATCTACAATACAATTGAGTATGTAGATTCTTGAAGAAACGCGCGCAAAGATGCACACGCGCTGAAGAACAAACACGCTAAAATCACACGTGCAGAAGAGTCCACGTGTTGAGGCCCAACCGCGCTGAAGAATACCCACGCTAATATCAAACGCGCTGAAAAGTCCACGTGTTGAAGCGCACCTGCGCTGAAGAATACCCACGCTAAAATCACACGCGCTGAAAAATCCACGTGTTGAAGGGCACCCGCTCAGAAGAACACACGCACTGCAGAGTTCATGCGCTAAAACACACGTGCTTCAAAACACACGCAGCAGAGTACACGCACAGAAACACACGTGCTTGAAAACGCATGCACAGCAGAGTTCACACGCAGATGGATTCTCACGCTAGGAAACACACGCGCTGGTAAACACACGCGCAATAGAGTACACGCGCAGAAACACACGCGCTTGAAAACGCACGCACAGCAGAGTTCACGCCCAGAAGGATTCTCACGCTAGGAAACACACGGGCTGGTAAACACACACGCAGTAGAGTTCTCGCGCCGAGGAATTCTCACGATAGGAATCTCACGCACATAACACACTCGTGCTTTTTATGTTCACGCGCAGACGAATTCTCGCGCTAAGAAAAACACGCGATGGTTACACACGAGCAGTAGAGTTCTTGCGCAGACAAGTTCTCGCGCCGCGGAAATTGTCGCGATAGAAAGCTCACGCGCATAACACACGTTAAACCTTGCGCTTACTTTCAAACGAACACCAAAGTTCACGCACTTAAACAATTCAAAGATAAAGGCTCCAAGAAAACATTTTACAAATTCTCTCTCAAACAACTTCAAGATGAAGGCAAAGCAGTAGAATTAAAATCTCAAAAAATAGTCACTTATCTCCAAAATGATTTCTAAATATCTTCAGGGTTTCCCGTCTTCAGATCACTTTCCTGGTAAACAAAGATCTTCTCCTGACACCCTCTAGAGAGTAGCCGCTCAACTGCTAGCGCCTGAAGGATAAAATCCACCAGGCCCAAGACTAAAGCAGGAGCAGCCACTACACACGTCCTCTCAGCTGGGTGTTAGATGATGAAAGGCAAAGAGTGACAGTTTAGAATGTTTGTTGTTGTTCTGCAGGGTTCTCTAGCCAATCAGAGCAGTCACTGAGAAACTCCATCTTGCCTTGGGTCAGAATCAGGATTCTGTATTAAGAAATTAAGGCCAAACCAACTACAATAGAAAACTTCCCACCCACATAAGGCCAATCTAAAAGGGATAGTAATAATAATAATAATAAAGAGATAAAGGAAAAGAAACCTGACACACAGCTCATAAGAGGAGAGAAAGGCTACCTTCTCCAGCACTGGATCTTTCATAGATTCACATGCTGTTTGAATATTTCCCGTCGTCAGGCTGGGAATACTAAGTAACATTAAGGCATTTTACATTTAAATTTCGAAGCTGCTTTTCATTTTAGTGCTCTATTAGTGTCATTTTGGGTCATGCTGCCCACAGCTAATTAGACAGCTCCCCTTAGCGCCACCCCTGGTGGCCATATTCAGATTTCTTTACCGCAAGTGTTGGGAGTCCTAGAGAAATCTCCCTTCAGATATTCAAAGATTTTGTCTTTTTTATTGTTTTTTTTTTTATAATACCATCTGGTTTAGTGCTGTGTCGCTTCTCGCCAGCTGGTGAGAACGTTCAGCCCATTCTGTCGCCTGCGGGTTTGCTGTACTGCTTCAATCCATTTGAGTCCTTCAGAAGTCTGTACACATCATGAAAGACAGCCTGTTCAAGGCCTGCTCGACTTGTCACCTTAAGAACATGTACATTGAGAATCTTCATGAACCAATGCCTCTACTGTCTGTATCCGGGCCATGACCTGAACAACTGTACCATCGTCCAGTCGCTCTCGTCCAAAACCCGCAAGGATCGCCACAGAAAGTTAGTGGCTTGGTTGGACGGTAGTGCTGGGGCCTCTGACTCAGCCTCTGCCCGCTGTTATGGTTCTGCCAGGCACAGCAGACCTCTGGAGCGCACTCCCTCATCAAAAAGGTTGAGGTCCCATGAAGAACAAAGAAAACCAAGAAGGGACATGGGTCACACGCTCGGGCTGCTCCTTCATCGACAGTTCAGTTGATGTCTCTGTCCACGCCTACGGTCACCTCAGTGAATACTATGGCGACAAGAACACCATCATCATCATGTAACCATGCTTCGGAGAAGCATCCCTCTTCCACAACTGCGGCCCCTCCGCCTACGCCATCCTCGTCGATGACCGGTCAACGGTCCACCAACGGTGCACGTACTCTTTGACGACGAAGATCATGTCGACTACCAAATCAACAATGTCGATGACCAAGACAACTACATCTATTCCATCGACGACCTTGTCGGCCACCAAGTCCACTTCGAGTATAACTACACCAACTACCTTGTTGTCAGCTAGAACCACTCCGTCGACAAGCACGTCCTTGTGAACGATGAAGCCTGCTCACAGGCCCTAGACTTTATCCCTTCCAAACTGAGTTGTAGTGGGCCCCCAGGCCAACTCATGCTCAGCCACTTTTCTCACTGGCTCCATATGCACCGCTTGCGGTCCCCTCTCCGACCATGGCCCCTTCTGGCCAACTGCTACAGCAGGGTGTCAATTCTGGCATGGATGTACGAGATGAAGTATTCTCTGACGACAAGTTGGGTGCTGTATCTCCTTGTGATTTGACAATTTAATCACGCACATCCTCACGGAGCCAAGCAGAAACCTGCATCTAGGCACAGATGCTCATCTTCTGAAGAAACAACTTAGAGCAACACATAAGCAAAGGCTATTGGAACAGGTGAGTCTTCAATTTATTAAGGAAGAGAGCCAGAGGAGATGTTTTCCGGAGTTCAGCAGGCAATGCATTCCAAATTCGGGACCTCTGATTGAGAAATATCGGTCACCCTGGATGACAAAATTAGAAAATGGAACAACCAACAGATTTTGCCCAATCAAGCGAAGAGAACAGGAGGGATGATAGAGGTAGATTTTGGAAGCCATGTAGCTGAGTGCCATGCCATGAATACATTTATATATTTTTAAACTTGATTCGTTTTTGGACAGGAAACCAGTGTAGCTTCCTGTGATGTAAAGAAACATATACAGCTCTTGAAATATTGTATAGAAGTCTGACTGCGGCATTCTGGGCCTCTTAAGGCTGATGTAACTGATTTTATGGTGCTCCTAAAAGAAGAGTGCCCCAATAATCAAGTTTAGAGTTGACCATTGTCCCTAGGACCACAGCACGGTACAATTCGGAAATAAGGGGTAAAACAGGTTTTAATAACCTAAGCCGATAGTAAACAGATCTTACAACTTTCATGACATGCACTTTACACCCCAAAGTTGCCTACCATATACAACCTAGGTTTTGTGCCTTACCGGAGAAGGAGGTTGGAACATCAAAGATGACCGGGTAGGGAATCGGTCAACAGGTTTTTTTTTTTAAACATGTTATTATTATTTTCCACAGATCACATATTACATAATATATAATATGTCCATTATCCTGATCTTATGCAGGCATGTAATCACTTTGTAGATACACCAATATCTGCCCCCCAGTCTCTTTTGAAGATATCCTGGTCTCCCTGGATCTTATATGTGTCATGATACCTAGCCCCGGGCATCCGGATCAAGCCCATCAGCCCCAGGAGCAGGCATCCAGGTATTTAATAAAACCCCAGCAGCCCCGGCTGGGGGCTGTCTGGGTTCAGTCCTGGCGCCTTAGGCGCCAGGCTCAAAATAGAAATCAGTCCTGGCGCCATAGGCGCCAGGCTCATAGACTTTACTTACCTCATGCAGACCATGCTGCAAATGAATCCTAGCCAACGTGAGGCCTGGATGGGACTATTTTTCTACAGGGACTATTTTTTACTCGGGTGTGGTTCTAGGGACTTCTTACCTGGAACTACTTTGGAGGCTATTTAAACCACGCCCGAACAGCAGCACATGCTTCGTGTTATTCTGCATCCAGCAGAGTAACGCTCAACGTGCCTGCAGTCAGCATCCAGTCTTCAGCCACGCCCATGTCGAATCCAGAGCTCCTAGCAATAGAAGAAAGAAGAAGGAAAGGTTAGAAAACAGATATTTCAATCCTTACCTGAATTCCGGATCCATCACGTCTTCGAACTTGAAAAGGACATTATTCCACACGCGTCGCATCGCCAGCTTCAGCGCCGCGCCATACTCACCAGTCCTCACAGCATTTTTTGATCCGGCGCAGCCTCCATCATTTTCTCAGCCGAATTCCACCATCTAGGGGACAAAAGAAACATAAGGTGAGCCGAGAGAGCCAACAAATACAACCTCTCCACCATAGACTTACCTGATTAACAACCGGAGGCATTATTCTGTAACAAACCGCAACTTCTTACGCCGCACCTGTAAGGAGAGAGAAACCAGCAATTTAAACACACGCATCTTTTGCCGGACAGTGTTGGGTAATACATTGGGTAATACAGACTCTCAACACCATCAGCTGCGACAAGACAATCTTCCCTTGGACTCAGCTGCAACACAAGAAAGGAATGTACAAGAGTGAACATCGGACATATTGAACTCTTTGAACTTTATACTTACGGGTTCTCGCCTGGAACCTCAGAGTCAATATTCATCCGGAACTCTTCCAACGCCCTCAAACCAGTGGAGTAACTGGTATCTACGCGCCCCTGCATTCCACGCAGGATGGAGAGCTCATCATTTACAAACATAAGGTGAGCTTATAGAAAGTGAATATCGGTGGTGATTAGTGGGGAGAACAGTGGGGTGCCATTACTAAAATCCACGGGTGGCTGAATCCCTTTCTCCACTTGCAGGAGAATATTTCTACGGGTCAAGCAGACGAGATTAGGCGGTCCAGTCTAGTCTGTCATCTCTGCACTACGCTTCACGTTGGAGGAGGTTGCAGCTGTCCGGGTCCGATCGATGCCCCTGTGGGAGCCAGGTGAGCGTAACAATATGTTACCCATTCCAGTGAGACAAAGCTCTGCACTTTCTGTAGCCAGTCGTGGGTGCTGATTGCTGTTTCCATTGTTGCGCTATCACCAACCAGGCCGCCATCAGGAGGGTCATAAATCCCTGTTTCTGCGTTTTAGTATACATTTGCGACCCTGGGTCACACATCCCACACATCATACCCTTTCCCCTAGTAACTCTGTGCCCTGAAACATCTCCTGCATATGCCTCTTCACCCCGGCCCAATATAATTGTAGCACCGGCAGCTCCACCAAATATGCCTCCAGTTCCCCAGCGCCTTACACCCCCTCCAACATATATCTGATGCCAAGGGAAACATTACGTGAATTCTCGCGGGTGTATAATGCCATTGAAGTAGCACTTTAACCCACATCCCCCCTCACCTGAATAGTGTGGGTTAGTTTCTGTATTATTCCCCACAGATGTTCCCACTGTCTTCTTGGAATGGCTTCCCCCAGTGTCCCTTCCCATTTTTCATATACTTCTATTGAACTATTTCTTCGCGTTCGTTTTAAGTACTTACATAGGTTTGATACCAAGCTTCGTGTGCCCGTGTGAGTCGTTATGTATTCTTCAAAAGGGGTCAGCTGTCTTGTGGCTGCCTCCTTAATTATTGAGGTAGCTAACCAATGTTCAGTTGGTTATATTTAAAACGATCCCTCTCCGTTAACCACATATCCTGCATACATTCCTCATAGGTCCTCAGGGCCTGCCCCAGGTACATATCCCGTATCTTCTGGCATCCCACCCTCCAAGATTTGATGCCCCTTTTTCCATTCCCGGCTGAAAATCTGTATTTCCGAACATTGGGTAAAATGCGGATGGGTTTACCGTTAAGGCACCTCACTCAACCGCCTGATCCCATACTTCCACCCCTACCCCAATAACCACACTTTCTTGATATTTGGGTGTCTATGCTATTTATTCAACTACATTAACCCTGAGAAAGGTGTTCCCGCTACCGCCCTGTCTTGTTGAGCCCATATTCTTTGTTGGTCGTCTGCTAACCATTCTCTCATCACCCGTAGTTGGGCCACCTCGTAATATCTGTGGAAATGGGGGAGTGCAAAGCCCACTCGATTCCTTGGGGCCGTTAATGTAGACACAGATATACTTTGGGGTTTCCTTTTCCAAATGTATGATGTTATGGCTCTGTTCAGGGATCTGAAGAAAATCTTTGGAACACTAATAGGCAGTGCTTGGAAGTAATATAATAATTACGGCAGTATCACCATCTTTATTGCTGTTATTCATCCCCACCATGTTATTGTCAGGGGGTTCCATTTCATGAGGTCTGTTTTAATTGTTTCCAACATTTGCAGACAGTTTGCCCCATAGATTTGCCTTATCGTTTTTGTTAGTATTGCACCCAAATATGCAATTCCTTTTCCCGCAATTTTTAAATGTGTTGTAGACCCCAGCCTATCTATTGCCCCCGGATTTACTGATTAATTTAGAATTTCTGATTTCTGTCTATTGATCTTTAGCCCAGATATTGCCCCAAATGCTTCCAACTCCTTCATAAGCTCTGGCAAGGAGTTTTCTGGATCTGAGAATGCTGCAAGCACGCCATCTGCGAAGGCGATTGTTTTGTGCGCCTTTCTCACCATTATAATTCCCTGCACCTGATCCGTCACCCGTAATATAATCAATAGAGGTTCTAGGTAGATTGCATATAACAGCAGAGATAATGCGCATCCTTGTTTGGTGCCTCGCCGCAAATTCACTGGTTGTGACAACATCCCATTTAGAGCAATGTGACTGTTGGTGAATTATAGTTCACCCGTACCATTTGGATGATTCCCGTACCAAACCCCATATGCCTCAATGTGCAAAATAGCGGGTACCACTCGACCCTGTCAAAAGCTTTTTCTGCGTCTAATGACATGAGTATTGCCGGGATTTGGGTCATACCTATCTTTTCTATTAGATGGCAGAGTCTACAAGTGTTATCACACGTTTGCCTGGATGGTATAAATCCCGACTGATCTAGTTGCGGCAGCAAGTGTGTTAGTCTTTCTGCCAATATCTTTGTATACAATTTTGCATCCAAATGTATCAGTGCTATTGGCCGATAAGAGCCTGGATGCATCGGGTCCTTCCCCTGTTTGGGAAATACCACCAGTTTTGCCTTGTTCATTGATTGTGTGATGGAGCCCCTTATTTTAAATGTACTAAATAGGTTTGTAAGCCTCATGGCTAAAATATATGTGATATTGTTTATAAAAGCACTCAGGATACCCATCCATGCCCAGTGCCTTGTTTTTGGTATGTTTTTTCGGTAGGTTTTTGATGGCCTTTTTTTACCTCTTCTACCCGTATGTCTTCCTCTAAGATTTCCCTTTCCTCCTTTGTAATGTGTGGAAGCACGAGCTTCTCAAAGTATTCCTCCTGTTTATCCCCAATGGGTCTATCTGATGTATACAGGGCTTGATGATATTCCCTGAACATTTCTCCTATGGCTTTGTTCGTCGTCTTGACCTGCCCTTGACTATTCAGAAGCTTAATAATTGTCTGAGTGCGCCCCTTCTTCAGTTGCCTGGACAGGTGCTTATCAGCCTTGTTGGCCTTGACATAATAGCACTGTTTTAACTATAGTAGTGACTTCTCGGCCCGTTTCGTTCGAATCATCCCTAATTGTCCCTGAATATGTCTCAGAGCACTTCTTAATTTGTTTGTCAGGTTTTTGGACATTTCCCCCTGAATATCTCTCAGCTTCCCCTCTAGTTCTTCCTCCCACTGACGTCTCTGCTTGTCCCTCCGTGCCTAAAGTGCTATTAGGTACCCCCTCATTACCGCCTTGAAGGCATCCCATACTATTTCCTGTGGCGTGTCAACTGTTTCATTTTCTACATAATACTGGTCTATCTTGTCTCCGATCGACTTGACTAGAGCCTGATCTTGTAAGAGTTCTGTGGGAAACCTCCCCTTATATTTCCAAGTATGAAGGTCATATGCACCGGGGCGCGATCTGACAAAGATATTGAACCCAGCCCTATGTCCCCTACCTTCCCCAACAGCCCTGTGGAAACGCAAATGTAATTGATCCTGGATTGGGAGGAGTGTATATGGGAATAGTAAGTATAGCCTACTCGTGTCCTTTCACAATCCTCCAAACATCTTGGAGAGTGAACGCAGCCATTTTTTTTTAAAGTACCATGGTCGAAGCCATCGCTCCCTGTGTTGTTCTTTTACTCCTATCCAGTAGGGGCTCCCATGCTATATTGAGGTCATCTGCCAAGATGATTTCCCCTGTGGCAAACTCCTCTAACTTCAACAACACCCCCCTCAAAACTCCATCTTGTCCCTTGTTTGGTTCATACACTGTAACCAGCATAATTTTCTGTCACTGAGGATAACATTCAAAAATACATCTTAATGATTCTCTCCCCCTTCCCCCATACACTCCGTTCCTCATCCCACTTTTCCCCATTACCGGCTTCCCCTTACTATCCCTTACCCTCCCCCCAATACCCAACTAACAACTTGAATCCCCAACTTGTTGAACACCCACCCTCCCCTTCCCGAGGAGGCTCAGGTTCCTAGGATCGCTCGGACGATGCTACCTGCTACCTTTTTTGAAAAATGTTTGCAAGGAACTTGGGGTTGGTTACCCTGAGTTACCTGGAGGAACCCAGACGTGCACTCCCTGCTCACTGTGCTCAAAGAGGCACATCTCCACATCACTAATGAGACCCAACAAGGCTGAAACATGTGTATGTGGTTGCTGTTGGTACTCTTGTTCAGAGGGGAATTGCCATAGCATTTTGATGCTGGACTGCCCATGTGGGCAGGACAAAGACTGATATGCAAATGGTTATTTCCCATCTGTGAAAGGTACAGTGAGCAAAAAGCAATGGTGCGAACTCTCGTAGTGGGAACAAACCACAGAACAGGTTATCATGCCATGTTCTTTCTGGAGAGGGGCGCCTGCTACCTTTTTTGAAAAATCGCTCAGACGATGTGTCTGCAGACCTGGCCCTCATAGAATCGCAGAGAAGTAATTGTGGGGACTGCTAAACCACACTAGAGATGCCAAGTTCCTTCCCCCCGTCTCGGCCCCTCTGGCCACAAGCTACATGATAACGTGTATAGGTCTTACCCCTCGGCTGGGTGTCATCGTAATTCCACTTTCCCTCCTGGATCTGTCCATCTTGCTGCATTGCATTTCAATCCCGGACCTTCGCTTCTCCTACACATCCTTTTTGTCATCCTTATTCCATGGCGGTTGCTCCTCATTGTTTAGCCCAATACGGTCGTTAAATTGGGGATCACTTGCTTTATTATTTCTAGTCTCCAGTGCTCCAGATAAGATTTTGAGGTGGCAGTAGTTTATTCCCTATTTTTAAACTTTGAGAGTAAACGTGATTTTAAGAGAGTAAAAATGACTTTTCTGCTTTGCAAGAGAGTAAAACGTATATGACATCCAGCCGACATGTGCAAAAACTCTATGGAAATCATAACTATGCGGCAGCTTTCTGCATTGTGACAGAATTATTTCTCTTAAGTCTGGCCATTTGCTCTCTCCAGTATATATTTAAATGTTGAAATCACAAAAACCTAGCCAATTACATAGTAAAGCAAACATGAATTGTATTTTGTGTTTTGAGGTTCGATAGCAGAATTGTCTTTTGATGTTTAATGAAAGTGCTAATTTCCTGGAGCTCTTACTACCAAATGGTGTGCAAATGTTATTATACAACAGCGCAGAGAGGCAAGGACTCCATGCTGAATTCTATATCTAGTCAAATGGTAATTTATATAGTGATTTTGGGAAAGCGCTGTACATAGAACATATTTATCACAATTATCACCAAACCAAAGTCGGTACTCCTTTATCGATCTCGAAAGGATGAAAGGCTGAGTTGAACTTGCCGGGGTTCGAACCTGCAACCTACATATCACGCACAGATTGTAACGACGAGTGCTCAACCGGCTGAGCTATCTTATTGGCTAACATCCTTCAGAGGTCGTTTAACTGAGTATCGACTGAGGTATAATAATCACAGTACCTAGATGTTGGACGAACCATTTATGAAGCGCTACATAAAGTTAAATACCTATCTGGATTATCACAGGGACAGGTTTTGCTATTTCAATTACCAATGTAACTTTCATTTGTTTGTTTTTGAACAGTGCTTGCATTTCCTGGTGAGTCAGGTTTTGGATGTTTTAATTGTAGACTTGAAGATTTGAGAGGCTGGAACACCCGTGATTGGTGTAATGACAATCACTCACCCTTGAGCAAAGACTCTGTTGCCACTGACCATTTATAGTAATGTACCCCATTGACTGCAAGGTTGAATAGATGTAAACTAGATTGTGCATAGTCATCATTTTACACACTGTTTTTATAATTAGAGTGTACATTAAAATATAAGTGTAAAAACGATTTGCCTCTGCATGATTATGCACACAGCACCGGAACAAAATACAATTGTGCACTAATGGTTTGCTTTCACTGGAAACAAAAGCATAATTTGTTACAAAATATTAATTCTCAATTGCAACTTAGTTTCCCATCTTATTAATTATACAATCCTAAAATTCTAGGAAAATATGCACAGTGCTTCTGAATTTGAATGGAAAGAAACCATTCCTTTTATCACAGTGTGCAGTTTCTTTTTTTGAAAGGCTTCAGAGAAATACATTCTGTTTCAGAGGTGGCTTGTAATTACATCAATGTAGATACAAATCAAAAGAAGCCTTCTGGTTTCTGTCAAGTAACCTGACCTTTGCAATGCCCTCTGCTCTAAACCCGTGTATAAATGTACACAGGAAAATAATAAAGCTGTCGTATTTACACGATTTTCATGCGTAAGAAGGCTTAGTACGCACCTTATCTGGAGGTCTGCTTGTCTTCACCTTTACCTTTCTTTGAAACGGTCTTCCACTCCACCGGCCCCCTTTACCATGTTTCTCTTCTTTGTGAGCTTCAACGTCCTTCTGTATCTTCCTCAGGCAGGTCCGGTATCCGTGCTCCTTCGTGGTCAACCGGTTTTTAGGACCGAAAACAATAACCTCAGTCTTTGAAGGATTAAGTTGGAGCTTACTTTCGACCATCCTGCTTGTTATTGCATTGGCACAAGCCAGAATGCGATCAATGGCTTCTGATGGGGATTTTAGTCTGACATAAATGTGCATTTCATCCGCATAGGAATCATAACTCAAATCAAACCTATCGAAGATATCCATTACTGGCCAAATGTAAATGTTAAACAAAATAGGAGAGAGTGGTGACCCCTGAGGCACTCTGCATAAAACGGGAAGATTTTAAGAATAAAAAGTTCCCAATTTAACAGCTTGGGTTAGATTTAACAGAAAAGAAGAGAACCAATTAAATGCATCCTCTGAGACCTGGGCAACCTCAGCAAGTCTGATCAGAAGCTGCTCAAAATCAACCGTGTCAAAGGCTGCTGATAAGTCGAGCATGATTAAGATGCTCATAACTTGTCATCAGCGGCCCTAAGGATGTTGTCCCAAACAGCCACTAGGGCTAGACAGCCCTAGTGGCTGTTTGGGACATCCTTAGATCCATTCTTGTCCCAGCCTCAACCCAGAATGGAAAGTGTCAAGAATAGAATTCTCCTCCAGGTAATTCTGAAGCTGTATAGTTACAGCTTTTTCTAAAATCTTTGATGGCCAAGGCAGGCCAGCAATGGGGCGGTAGTTGGAAAGAACGTGGTGGTCTAGAGAAGGTTTCTTTAGTAGCAGAGACAGAAACGATTTCTTATGTTCTTGGGGCACGCTTCCCTGGGACAGTGATGCATTCACAAAAGCTGTCAAGAATTATTTTAGGCATGTAGCATTTTTTGTCTTGCTAAGTAAACTGGAATAAAATCATTATCGTAATTGGTAGGTTTCTTGCTAGTATGCCACCACCAGCTCCACCCAAGCAATGTCCTGCTCTACCTAAGCATCGTCTGGCTCAACCTTCTCTAATTACAGGCTCTGCACAGACATCAGTGCAGGCTGACACACCTTCCAGATGTCACCAGGCCCTCGTGCCCTCAGGCTCACGGGATGTGTCTATGGATATCTTGTTCACACTACAGACACTGGTTTCAGAGCTTCAGAAATGGCTCCCAGCTCCACTGTTGCCTTCCCCAGCACAAGCCCAGGATTTTCCTATGAAAGGAGGTTTGGTTCCTCTGCCACCATCTGGACCCGCACACTCCCCTCCCAGAGGGTCCTACTTTTGCTACCAGCCACCCTCACAGATATGGACACTGACGACTATCCGACAAACTGTTTTCCACACACTAACTCTACAGACGAGGATCTGGTGCCAGGTGATGGCGAGCCAGAAGATCTACCTCCATGAGACTCCCTGCCAGACGAAATTGTCTCCTTTCATGCTCTCATGTTACGAGCAGCAAAGCTATTTGATATTCTCCGAGAGGAGCAGAAAAAGGAGGGATTCCTTTATCAAAGGCATGAATCTGCAAGAAAGTCACTGGTAGCAATTCCAGTGCTGGAAGATATTTGGGAGGACTGTCTTCTAGTCATGAGAAATCCATTCTCAGCGCCACCCAAGAAAGATTGCTTTGAGAAGAAGTACATGGTCTCGGATTCAGCACCCAGTTCCTTAAATCCATTCCCTGTCCCAGCCTGAACCCAGATTGAAAAGTGTCAAGAATAGAATTCTCCTCCAGGTAATTCTGAAGCTTTATAGTTACAGATTTTTCTAAGAACTTTGATGGCCAAGGCAGGCCAGCAATGGGCCGGTAGTTGAAAAGAACGTGATGGTCTAGAGAAGGTTTCTTTAGTAGCAGAGACAGAAACGATTTCTTAAGTTCTTGGGGCACGCTTCCCTGGGACAGTGACGCATTCACGAAAGCTGTCAAGAATTATTTTAGGCATGGAGCATTTTTTATCTTGCTAAGTAAACTGGAATAAAATCATAATCGTAATTAGGTTTCTTGCTAGTATGCCACCACCAGCTACACCCAAGAAATGTCCTGCTCTATCTAAGCAACGCCCGGCTCAGCAATGGCTCCCAGCTCCACTGCTGCCTTCTCCAGCACAACCCCATGCTTTTCTTATGAAAGAAGGTTTGGTTCCTCTGCCACCATCTGGACCCCCACCCCCTCCACCCAGAGGCCCTACTTTTGAGACCAGCCACGGTCACAGATACGGACGACTAGCCGACAAACTGTTTTCCACACACTAACTCTACAGACAAGGGTCTGGTGCTAGGTGAGGGCGAGTCAGCAGATCTACATCCAAGAGACTCCCTGCCAGACAAAATTGGCTCCTTTCATGCTCTCATGTTATGAGCAGCAAAGCTATTTGATATTCTCCCAGAGGAGCAGAAAAAGGAGGGATTCCTTTACCAAAGGCATGAATCTGTAAGAGAATCACTGGTAGCCATTCCAGTGCTGGAAGATATTGGGGAGGACAGTCTTCTAGTCATGAGAAATCCATTCTCAGCGCCACCCAAGAAAGATTATTTTGAGAAGAAGTACAAGATCCCAGATTCAGCACCCAAATGCCTCCGCACACAGTCCTACTCGGACTCAGTCATCTCTTCAGCCGCCCGTAAGTGTTCTGCCAATCCTTCAACCTCTTGTATAGTGCCCCCAGACAATGAAGGCAAACAACTGAACGTTTTTGGCATGAGGATCATCTCTACGGCCGTTACAACCATCAAAGCGACTACAGCTGGTAGCTCTGGTTCAAGCTGGGGCCAATCCTTGATTTTCTTCCTGACGATAAACAGGATAAGGCGCTTACACTTCTGCATGAGGGAGAAGCAGTATCAGATGCCATCTCTAATGCTGTTGACATCGCAGACACAGGATTCTGCCAGATGGCTAATGGGGCAGTGTTACGTTGTCAAGGTTGGTTTAAGGCCAACAACGCCCAGTACAAGTTAGTCGACATTCCATTTGACAGCATAGATTTATTTGGTAAGAAGGTGGATGAATCCCTGCAGGCCATCAAGACTGATACAGAAACGGTTTGTTTGTTGGGTACTCTGCAACAACACCACCACCAGTCCTTTTGTTTAGGAAATGGAGATTTTCAAGGACTTTAAGGGATTAAAGATTCTCCTACCATCTGCAGACATCCTGCACCAGCCCCACCCAAGAAGTTTACAAGGGAAGATCGCAAGCCTATTGAGGAAACCAGGGAAGCTGCAGCGTTTCCTCCATAAGCCAAGTGCTTATGCAGGCATGACCAGGCTCTGGCCACGAACCCCCACTTTGACACCCCACCAAGGGGGCGGCTTGCACAGTCATACCTTGGAGTTCATTAGTGCCTCTCCCCTCCATTCATCCCATTCCAAAGGCAGAAAAACACCTACACCTGCTCCTGCTCTTTCAACAAAAGGGGGCAATCAAGGTTGTACCAGCGCACCTATGGGGCACCAGATTATACTCCAGATACTTTCTGGTGAAGACAAAGTCAGGAGGCTGGAGACCCATACTAGACCAGAGAAGACTCAGCAAATTCCTCAAGTCTCAAACCTTTTGCATAGTGATGCTCTGGCATATCTTGGGCCAGCTGAGAAAACAGGATTTCATCTCCTCTATAGACCTAAAGGATGTGTACTTCCATTCATCAGCGGCACAGGCGTTTTCTCAGATTCAAGGTTGCGGGAAAACACTACCAATTCAAGGCCTTACACTTCAGACTAAAGTCGGCGCCAAGGGTGTTCCCCAAATGTCTTGCTACTGTCACGGGCCACCTTTGGCGTTCGGAAATCCACCTCTTCCCATATCTGGAAGACGGGTTGGTGTGTGGCCCATCACTTCCACTAGCGACCCATGTGATGAATACAATGGAGTCATCACTGATCTCCCAGTGGTAACCTCCTCCTATGTGGCCAGGGGACAGGAGCCACTACCGGATCCTGACTCTAAGGGCAGCTATATGAGGGAGGATCACATGGGAGTTGACAGCCTCTGAGGAGGTGTCATGGCTTCATTGGATTAGACACAGTATCCCCATTTGCCCATAAAGACAAACACTTTGTAATACTCTCATGGCCCATTGCCATACATCTAAACCCCCTTTTAGCGAAAATAGACCAAACTTCCATCCCTGGTCTAAAAAGTGCAAGCTCCAAAACCACCTTTTTCAGTTCTAATTATTCACCATTTAGAACTGATTGATCTTATAAAACTGTTGAAAGTGCTTGTCTAAGTAATCTATATCACCCAACAGCTATGGGCTGCTTTTCCCACGATCACCCAAATATTGGGACGAGGAAGAGGGAAAGAACAATGCAGAACGAAAGGAGCCACAAGCTCAATGAACATTCTAGTTGTTTTCAAGATGCACTTGTATGTGGGAGATTTAAAGACCAGAGACCAAGTCATAGCGACTGCTGCTGTTTGGAAGAAGATGTGTCATTCATCTGTGAGTCTTGTGAAGCCTGGAAGCACAAACCGGTGTGGTGGAGCCAATCAGCTCGCCAAGAAGGGAGAAGAGAAACACTGCGAGGTCCGGTCACGCCGCAGACATGCCAGGAGTGAGTGGAAAACTCCTGGGCGTGCAGCAACTACAGAAAGCAGTGTTATACCTACCGCAACCTGGGTCGAGGCAGGTGTGCTGAGACGAGGCTGCTAGAGACACCAGAGCGAAGCGAGAGCAGTCCAGTAAGAAAGCTGGCAGTACACATTTGCCGACTGAGTGCGAACAGGGCGGGGAACGCCAACAAGAGCCGGTGAGTCAACCCAAACACAGTGGGGACTCTGGGCCGTTTCGGCGACAGCACCAAATATGAACTATAATAATTAAAGACATAGAAGGAAAGAAAGTAAAGAGACTGAATGAGAAAGAAGAAAGTATATTGCAAATAAGGCCCCTAACAAGATATGATTGTATGGAATACAAATATGTGGGGAATCCAAAGCAAATAATGTATCAAGGAAACATACTATACCAAAAAGTGTATGCACCACTGTGGAAGTGAAAGAGGAGCAGTGTAACTATAAGAGGTCCTGGCAGGAGAGTAAACAGACAATTACCGTTGTGTGTGAGTATGAGAAGCCCTGTCGGGGAGTATACCAGGCAATGAATGAGAAGTCCTGGCAAGGGGAGTAAACCAGACAGTTTTGCAAGTCTGCAAGAAATCATAAGAAAAAACATAGAACTGTGTTTACCAGACAGAAGGAACTTTTTGAACGAAGTGGAACTACAATGCTAAGCAGCTTTGTGAATAACAGTACTATTGTGGGCCAAGAAAGACACAAAGAAAGGTTAAACAAAGAATCATTTGTACTTAGGAGAATTCCCGGGGAAGGGACCCACCCCCTGGAGCCAAGGCTTTTCATTCTTTGAGAACCTTTGTGTTGGAGCATTTTTTTCTTCCTTTACAAATTATTTTGCAATCACCTAAGGTTAAAGACATTTCCCTTTTCAATTTATAGTTTAGCTTATAGTGTGAGGGTCAGAAGAGAATATTTGGACACAAGGACGGTTTTCATTTTGGCATCCTGACAGACAGAACCTTCGTTTTTGGTTTTAGGTAGGGGAATTCCTCTAAGAACAGGGTCAGAAAGGCCTTTTCCAAACCCTTTTGTTTTCAATAAAAGTATTTAACCAAAAGCATGACAAACTTGTGTCTGAGTTTCATTCCTGATTCCTCACACCCAGTACACAAAGGACACGATCCTATGCCTAACATTACTGGGATACTCTGTGAACTCTGCAAAGTCTTGCTCAAGTCCTGCGAAGAATTCGCTATTCTTGGGCTCATACGTCCACCGTCTTGCATGTGGCACCACACCTTCAGAGGACAGGGTGAATATCATCCTGAACAAATGTCCAGCAGATGTCACACTTGCTGATTGCTTGCGTCTGCTCTCTCAAGTCCCTCCTGGGGCGGATGTCCTCCTGCATTCCATCAATTCCACACTGCAGACTTTGAATGAGAACTCTTCAGGAGTTCCTGGATGCCTGTTGACAACAAATCCCAGGGTTTATGGGAGGACAAACTTCACTTCACACAATCCTTTTGAGATGCCTTCCGATGGTAGAGAGTCATGATGCCTCGCTGGTGGGGAGCTCACATGGAAGAATCCCCTGCCAGAGGCCTCTGGTTGCCCAAAGACAAGGCTCTTCATATCAATGTTCTGGAGCTGAGAGCAGTGTTCTGGGCTCTGAAGTCCTTCAAACCACAATTGCATAACGGGGTGGTCCGAGTCTTCATTGACAACACCACCACCATGCTTTATGTTGGCATGCAAGGGGGGACCTGCACGCCGATTCTGTCAGCTGATGCCTAGGCGTTGTGGACATGGGCGCCGATGCACAACATATTCCAATTCTCTTCCATATGCCAGGGATCCACAAAATGAAAGCGGACTCGCTCAGAAGGGAACTCAGGTCCTGCCACAAATGGGAACTTCACCAAGGCCAGATTTGCTGCCTCTTCTCCAAGTGGGGACCGACAAGAAGAACAAATTACTTACCCTTGGTAATGTTCTTTCGACTGGATATTCTTCCCACATAGGTCTCACCTTGGATAATCTCCTTCCATTGTCAGCTGCTTCAGAAATACATTTCTCGGTAGAGGGCGCTCTGCGTTGTCGACTCGATGTCCCTTGACGGTCTCCGTCCGCTCTCGAACATGATGTCACCGACAGTACATATAGCATACACTGCACCCGTTACTTCAGTACAGACATTTGCGGGGTCAAAATACCAGACGCTAAATAGAGGAAGGTGTAATACAAAGAAACTCTACTGAGAGGTTGGATGGGAGGGGTGATGAGGAATACGTGGAAGGAACATCCAGTCGAAAGAACATTACCAGGGGTAAGTAATTTGTTCTTCGAATGGATTATGTCCTCCCACGTATTCTTCATCTTTGATACACTCTCAAAGTAGTATTTGTAGGAGGTGGGAGAAAGAATGTACTTGTCATTAATGCTGTGAAGTACATTCTTCCCAAATCCTGCTTCCTGTCCCGAAGCAGTCCAGGTCGTAATGTTTTGAAAATGTATGCAGAAAGGACCAAGTGACAGCAGCACAAAAGTTGTGTACTGGTATACCTCTCTGTAAAGCCGATGAAGTGGCCACCCCTTGTAGAATGTGCCAGTAGGCTTACAGGAACGTCTTTACCCGCTAAATTATAGCCTTCAGTAATGCAAAGTATAATCCAGCAGGACAAGGTTTGCTTGGTCACAGCCAGTCCTGGCTTGTGTCTGGTATAACCCACAAATAACTGTCTGTCTTGCCTAAGGTTTGCAATCCTAGAGATGTAAAAGCTCAAGGTCCTCTTAGGATCAATACAATGAAGTCCTTCCTCCTCCTTAGATAGATGAGGTGGAGTATAAAAAGTAGATAGGGCTATTTTTTGGGCAAGATGAAACTCTGATACTACTTTTCTTTTTTTTATTTAAATTATTATTGTAATTTTTAGTTTAGTTTACAAAAAAACTAACTTTTTATTACACCGTTCCATATGTCCTTTACTTGACAGTCCATCATGTTGCTGCTTGTTAGGTCTGGCCAAAACCTCATCAGATTTCTGGCAGTATGAAGTCCATATAATTTATCACTGCACACGTCAGCCTGTTCTAAGTTGTTGTCTATTGGAGCATAGCTTGCAAGATGTAGTGTCCTTTGGACTTTGGTAGCTGGGAATTCAATTATCAGATGTTTGGCTCACTCCGCTGCATTGTTGCAGTATCTGCATTGATTATCAGTGGTGTCAGGGTCGCGTCTCATCATTAGAACTGCTTTGGTCTTGTAAAGGTTGAAGCGCAGTCTCATGAATTTTATTACGATGATGTTGTGAAGGTTATTTACATAAGTACTTAGGGGTTTCGTCGAGGCCATGCGACGACGTTCCCAGATCTTGAATAGATGTCACCTTTTTTCGCCTTTCATCATCTGTATCCAATTCCAGCGTCTCAATTTTATTTTGGCTCTTTGTGGCATTTTTATGACAAGCTCTTCCGTCAGATCTGCAGATCGCATGATCGCGAACAGTTTTTTTCCCCACACGCTTATTAGATCAGATGTGTTAGTGTTGGAGCTTTTTTGTAGGATTTCGTAAGGGCCAGCTACTGGAACCATTCTCATTTTCCACCATGCCGAGATAGACTTCCACAGCACTGTGCCGTATAATGACTCTATGCCGAGTTCATAGCGGATCACTGTTGTTGAGAGGTTCTGTGGTAATCGTAGCACTTTCCGCCAAAATTTGCCCTCCAATTTACACCAGATGTCTGCAGGTATGTTCCAACCACCTTCAATGCCAAACGTTATGGCCGGTACGACTTTTTGTAAGTAGAAGAAGAGTAACGGTTTTAATGTAAATTTGCCATATGCAGCATGAAGTTTCAATCCTTGTAAGGCGAACATTGTTATTCGCGTTAGCAACTCTTGGGTCCAGTTCCATTCATGTATTGAGGTGTTGAATTGCACTCCTAGATATCGGATGGAATTTGTAGCATCTATTTTTTCATTGTTTATGAACCAACTGAAGTTTTTTTTGCTTCGTGGGCATCCACTGATGATTGACATAATCTTTGACTTCTTTGTGTTTATTAGTAGGTCGTTATTCTTGCAGTACGTTTGAAGTGCGTCTAATGATGGTTGCAGCCCAATTTGTGTGGTATCTAGCAGGACTATGTCGTCAGCATATGTGACCCAGGAAACGTTATGGTTGTTTATCTTTGGGGGGAAAGTCCTTGGCTCCATTAAAGCGATGGGTAAATCTGATATGAAAAGTTTAAACAATAGAGCTGCCAGTGGGCAGCCTTGTTTTACTCCCCTCTTTGTGAAGATTACATCAGATAGGTCCCCTTTTGCGTTCAGTCTTACATGGAAGGAAGTGTTAGAATGTAGTGCCATGATAGGTTGCAGTATCTCCAGAGGGCATGCCCATGATATTAATTTTCTCCATAGTTTATGGCGGTTGATGGTATCGAAGGCTTGTTTCAAGTCTATAAAGGCAAGGAAGACATTTTTGCCGTTCTTCATGGATTCTAGTTTTATGGTGTTTAAGATGATTAAATTCACTTCTACACCGACCCCCTTAGTGAAGCCTGTTTGGCGTTTGTCGATTACCTTTGCCTGCTCGGCCCAGAGCGCTTGTTTCTTTTTAAGAAACGCAGCAAACACTTTTCCTATTGTGTCGAGGAGCGTGATGGGCCGTCGGATCGTTGCGGTCACTCTTTTGGAAAATGGGCACAACTATTGCCGTACTCCAGGGTTCAGGTATGGTCTTGCTCGATGCAATCCTCTCGAACAATATGGATATGAACTTTGCCCATAGAGAACTGTTTGTCTTCAGCATTACGTTAGAGATGCCATCTGGCCCTGCAGCTCTAGAGTTGTTTAGTTTTTGAATGGCACATTTTATGTCCTCCGATGTTTCAGCAATGAGCCAGTTGCAGGTATTTTCAATCTCTGGTATTGTGCATGCAATGCTCTGTGAGTCGAAGACGGCTGTATAGTAGGAGACCCATCTTGCATCGTTTACCCCATTTGCCATGTCGTAGGCTGCTTTTACAGAGCTGGTGTTGATTATTTCCCATAGCAGTCTTGTGTCTTTTCGCATGATGAGCTGCAACATGGTTTCCGCTTGCTCCTGGTCACGCTTGATATTAAATGCTTTTAGCCAATTTCTATATTCGAGCCGTCGTTTTTTCATTTGGGTGGCATTTTCTTTGCCTTTTCCTTTTTTATCTTTGTTAAGTCACTGTGCAATTGTTTCTTTGCTAAGTAAAGGATTGCACTAAAGGAGTGTCCATTGAATGTTTGATGTGTCCTTTGATTTGAAGTTACCACTCTAAACTGCATCAGGAGCGGCCTATAGTTGATGTTTGAAGCCAGTGTAGGGATTGTCACGTATTATTCAGTAAACGCGTTCAGTTGTTTGGTATTAATTCTCAACCTTGATCCTGAGTGGTTTGTTGTTATGGGTTCTGTATATATTGACTCGGCATCACCATCTCATACCACATCATCACTAATGCATCATGATCGCTTTTTGTAGTTTTTGCTGTTGTCAAGTGAGTGATTTTGCTTTTTAAATTTCTGGACACCCAAATATAATCAAGTGTTTTGGAACTGGATCCACAGTGCCATGTTGGTGCAGCTGGGATGTCTCCGTTTGTGCATCCATTTAACATAGAGCAGTTTCTTATCGTCATCTACTTCGTCCAGCGAGCATCTCTGTCTAATGATTGATTGCTTATCAGAGTATTTGTTTTGTAGAGTGGACTTTGCGCCTTGAACCAAGAGTAGTTAGGTCACCACATATAATTATTATTGTATCGTTGTAAGTGATTAGACATTCATTGATTAATGCAGTGACAGTCGCTATTAGTTTATTTTGGGGAATCATCGCTGGATTCCAGTACACGTTGATTATTAGCAAGTAATACCCAGGACCCCCGTTGGTCGTGGGGAGTTTTACCGTGGTCGCTTGAGTAAACAAGTTTGGATTTACAGCCTTTACAATGGTCCAGTTTAGATTGTTTTTAATCATCGTGATGAGCCCAGCAAACGGTCGACCAAGCTCGTTCTTGCCAGCTGCGTTAAACAGTACTGTATATCCATCGCTTGTTGGTTTATGCCTGAGCCAAGTTTCTTGTAGACATATGAGCGTGCATTCGTCTAATTGTGGCCATTTCTCTTTGAATAGGTGGGCAAAGTCTCTTGTGTTCCAGGATGTTAAACGGTGGATAACAATCTTTCCAGGGGTCTTGTCCTAGTGATCACCTCTCTTCTGCCCTCGTGAGTTTGAGGAGTCTATTTGGGCAGACGCCGGTGAAACTCTTAACTGATTTCGTAGATCAGTGCGGTTTTGTTCGTCGCTCTGTCGAGCGAGCAAGCTTGAGTTTGAGCATCTTTGATGGGATGAACCTTCTTCTAAGAACTGAACATCGAAGCCAAAGAACAACAAGTCTTCTTTGGCATCAAGAAGTTGCCTAGCAATTAGTTTTGACTTGAGATGAAGGGTGACCCAGTCTAGTTTTGCCTTCGACATATATTCGACGACTGCAATGTCGTCGGATTCAATTGTTCGTAATATAGGTATGCTATGTAGGAGCTTGATAATATTGTGACGATTTAGGTTCACATCATTCTGTTCGTTTAGAATGTTCTCAAGTTGTAATTTCCAACTGTGGGTCTTTACAGATTTGACAAATTCCTTAGAACTTGTTTTGTTTTGTCCATCACATTTTGCTTTTTGAGCCATTGTCTGTTTTGGATTTAGATTTACAAGTGAGGATTGTTTATTGTTCCCCATGTTTCCTTTTTGGCAATTTTCTGTGCTTGCTGCCTTCGCGGTCTCCGCCAGAGCTAGGCTTTTGATGATTTTGTTCATCATCTCTGCATTTATTAGGGGCGAATTTTCAGACCTCTTTCGAGATTTCACATCAATCGACTTAGCCACATTTATTTTTTCACTGGTTATATTGTCCCAGTTCCTCTTTGCTGAATCATCGTTATCGTCATCAGCAGAATAGGTCGATAGAGCGCAGAGATCGATCGAAAGTTCGCTCTCTGCGTCTTCATCCTCATTTTGTTCTTCCCTCATTCTCTTGGTATATGGAGCTGTCCCCATATTCGAGTTGTTAGCTTTTTTTATTTCATTCAAGGCGTTTCCCTTCTTTGTCGCTCGATTGAACATGCAGAGTGGCGGCGGGGTTGTGATGTTCCTGATAAATCTTTTTGCCTCATTGGTTCGCGGTCTCTATGCTTTCGGTTCGAGTCTCGCTTTTAAAGATTTTTCTTTTGCTTTTGTTCCTGGTTGGGTTTTTTTCCTGTCTGGCACCTTTATTGTTTTGGCTTGACCTGAGAATATTCCAAAGGATAGTTTGGTGGTCAGGTCTTGCAGGCCTGAGTCGGTAGATATTTGAGAATTCGTCATGTTTGATTTTGTACTTTCATTTGATTTTACTTTCTCAGCATCATCAATCAATTGGGCATTCTCTACAGAGCTCGTTGGAACTAGCTCTGGGGTTGTCTTCTCTGAACATGATGGATTGGTTCCTTCTTTTGAGGCCAAAGCGGACGTTGATGTCACTTGCTTTGTAGCCATTATGTTTGGAGCAGAAGAATTTGTTGCAGCTTCTGAGTCAATGATCTCAATAATTGGAAGCTCTTTAGAAGTGTGATTTGGCCCATGTGGTTTTGACGTTGACTTCCTTGTGGGCCTTTTTTCAGTTGATCTGCGTTCCATGATGGCCGTGAAATCGTGCTTAGGTGCCATATTGTGTCGCATCCATTTTGTACATTCTATGACAGCTGTCACCAGATCAGCTTTATCGTTAGATTCTTGTCTGGCAATATCGCTTAATCATGATTGCCAGCAACGTGAGGCGTCGGCTTTATAGTCGAGCCTCTGGGTGATGTTTTGCGATAACGTTTCCATCTTGCACAATTTGCTGTTTATTGTGGCCATCAATGAAATCCGGTTATTTAGAGAATCGTGCATGGCCTCATACAACTTCATGAATGGAAGTATGGCAATCGATGTTGCTGCTAGAACATTATTATGAATTTGCAGTCCGGCAGCTGTAGATAGATGGGCCTTATTCTTAGCGTCGAAGTCTGAGTCGCTGTCATGTACAGCCGAGGCATTAGAAGATTGCGAGCTCACTTTGGGAGTCTCGTTTGTTTTAGAATGTGAGGTTGTTTTCCTTATGTCATCATTGGTGGTTTTGCATCCAACAGATATTTTCCTATAGGGCCTACTTGTCTTTGAGAGCGGGGAGTTGAGGCCCGGTCTGTTTTCAGAGTTAGTGGTGTCACAAGCCTTTCCATATTTATGAATGAAACTTTCCTCTAGTCTCTCTCGCATCGTTAGGAAATCCGTCTTTAATCTTTCAGTTAGACGCACTTCTCTCGCGGCCAACTCCGATGCAGCCAGCTCCTTGTGTATTGGGGTTGTATTCACTGGGACAGCAGGGCTTCCAGAGCCGCTTCCCACTTTGTTTGGCATTTCGTTGTTTATGTTGAGCTTCGCAAGCTTTTGGCAGGTGAGTCCTTGGCCCTTAATCCATCGACATGCGGCCGTTTTGCAGGTCTTGGGTCAACTATCAATTCCGCATTAATTCTCAAGTGGGATGGAGTCTGTGGACAGTTGTCATTATTTTCTATGTTTCTTTGTGGCATTGCGGCCAACTTGTTTGAGCTGAAAGATTGTGGAAATGTGAAGACATCAGGCTTGATGGTTTGGCCTGCATTGTGAGCCACACGCCCACTCGCAGCCTGGTAAAGTCGGGGGTCGTCAACCCGAGCGTTAGTTGGACGACAAAGGTCTGAGTGTACAATTTTGGTGCATGTCACGGGGAGTTCTTCAGCACTAATCTCACTCACCAGTCGCAGCGCTAGCAATTCAGAATCAGTTACGTCAAAAGGAGACTCGCTAGCATCAATGTAAACTGACGGCGAAGGTAAGACTGAAGCTGAGAGCATTTTGCTCGTTTCTGGGAGCCCACGTGGTAGAGTAGTCTCAGCTGCTCTCACTGTTTCTGGTGGTCGAGGATCATAAATTGCTTGTGCTTCCAAAACATGAGCATCCTGTGGCTCATGAAATGCAATGGGAGCTGCCTTGTTTACTATCACAATTGCTAAGAATTTTAAAGTTGGTATTACAGAAGTGTCATTTGCGGAGGAGGCAACATATAATTCAGTAATGGAATTGTTGCTAGACTCTGACTCCGCTCCATTGATCAATTCTGACGCAGCTGCAGCACTTCGTGACGCGTTTGAGGGCCAGATGACGATAGCAGTGGCAAAAGCTGTTTTTGGGGTGCCGCGGCAGCAGTAACGGTCGGCACACCACGTGTCATTTTGCCGGGGCGGACTGGGGCGGACTGGGGCAGGCTGGACTCACTGCCGAACTCCGCGCCGCGCTCCGCAACCGGTTGTAGTTTATGTAGGTTTGCTTGTAAAATTACAGGTACAGCGACCAAAATAGGGATTGGTCCAACAGGAATCCAACAGAAATACGAACAGTCGCTGCAGCTCCTCACACCAACAGGATCTGAGGCAGACGTGATATCACCTGGCTCTTTTAGCAGCCAAAGGGGGCTAAATAGCAGAAGGCAGCTCAAAGGGTCTTCCCCCACAGTTACTGCACATCCGCTTTAGCCTCACACGTTTAAGTCTAGAGATGACGTATCAGCTGTGTTTTACTGTGTTTAGGGGCGACTGTATTAAGGGTGATCCAAGTTAACTAGTGAAAGGCCACCCTGGAACCCACCAATACACACAGATGGCAACTGAGAATCCTGAGAGTCCTGAGAGACTCTCCAGTGCACAGGCAGGCAGCAGCAAGCAAACAAGCAGCAAGCCCTTAGAAGGGCAGCTCAAGCAGCCCAACTAGCTGTGTCAGGAATGCCTCAGGAATGCAGACTGGAGGCCCACGCAGATTCCCACTCACCTCAGGGACTTGCTCATCCCGGACTGGAGAGGACCTGGCCCCCCGGAGAGCGTGACCGCAGCACACAGCGGGCTCTCAGCAAACCCAGAAAGGGCCTAGCTCTCACAACTCTTAATGCCCGGCACTGCCGACACCGACGCCTCCAGGAGCCTCCAGAAGCTCACACGAACGAACGCTGCACACACGAACCGTTCGAGGAAAGGACACGCGGTGTCAAGGCGATCACGTGTCAAGCAGCACCTCGAAGATTACAACGCAAGGAGAACAACGTTGAATCAGAGGCCGCCTCCGACACACATCCACCATATACCGAAGAAGGTGGGGCGGACACTAAAAGCAACTTTTTCCTTGAAAAATGTCGTAAACAGCAGTTTACATGAAAGAGCCTGAAGTTCACTGACTCTACGGGCCAATGTAATGGCTGTGAGGAAAGCCATTTTGAAAGTTAACATCCTTAGAGGACATGAATGTAGCGGTAGGAGCACAAAGGTACAATAAAGGAGAATGCAGGGAACACATTAGTGAGCCCTTTCAGGAATTGTACTACAATAGGGATCTTGAAATAGGATGTTGGCTCTGGCGTGCGCTTAAAGGTGGATAGCGCCATCAGGTATCCTTTCACCATGCCAACCTGAGACCCCTGGTTGGGCAAATGAAGTAAAAAGCACAAAACCATCAGTGTGTCACAAAGAAAAGGATCTACATTCTCTGCACCAGCTGCAAAACGTATTCCAACAGCAGTGGTACAGAGACTTAATTTCTGGTCTTCTAGCCGAAAGCAACACTTCCATTACATCTTCAGGGAGGTCCCAATCCTTAAATCTCAACCACTCAGAAACCAGATGTAAAGGTTGAAGGACCTGATTTCTGGATGGAGGAACCAACCTCCCTTTTGGTCATCCAAAAAGGTGCTCTCTTTGCGGAAGACGTAATGGAGGGAAGAAGGACATGTCTAGAAGGTACGGGTACCACATCCTCTTGGCCCAATCCGGAGCAATCAGGGTCTTCCTGAACTTCCTCAACCTCCTGATAATGCGAGGAATGACGGGGACTGGTAGAAATGCATACTGGAGTGTTAAAAACCAGTCCACTACAAATGTGTCCCCTAGACCTCCTCTCAGAGGAAATTCCCTGGAGCACAATAGGTTGCACTTCCTGTTGACACCGGACGCGAACAGATCCACTTGAGGGGTTCACCAAAGGGTGAAGATCTCTTGAAGAACTTCCTGAGCTAGTTCCCACTGGTGGGAAACTGCTCTGCCTTCGCAGAGCGTCTGCTGCGGTATTCTCTTCTACGGCAAGTTAAACAGCCGTGAGAGAGATTCCTTCTTGCAGTACCCAAAACCAGAGCTGCATTGCCTCTCTGCACAGTGCTAGTGACCTTACACATCCTCTCTTGTTGAGGTAGTACATGGCCAAATTGCTGTCCATCATTATCAGGGCATTCTTTCCCCGTACAGAGGGCAGAAAGACCATTAGTGCTAGTCTGATTGCCCTCAGCTCCAAAATGTTGATGTGTAGTTTGGACACCGATGGAGACCCTCAACCGCTGATGGTTAGATTGTTGACGTAGGCTCCACAACCTGTGAGGGAGGCGTCTGTAACTACTGTGATGAATCCTGTGGAGTCATCACTGATTTCCCAGCAAAGATCTCCTCCCATGTGGCCAGGTGACGGCAGCCGCTACCTGATCCTGACCCTGGGAGTGATATTATGAGGGAGGATCACATGGGAGGAGACGGCTTTCAGGGGAAGGTGGTGACCCCATCAGGAACGACACAGTATTCATCCCTTCCCAGAGAAGAAGGGCCAGCATCGGAAGCAGCTCTAGCCTTAGGCTTGTGCGCAGCTTGATGTGAGGTTAGGTCCTTTTTTTCAAATCCTCCTCGCTCCTTCCTCCCTGTCGGCATGCTGTCGGCGTCCAGTTGCATTGGCCGGTCTCTGGCAGCTGCGGCTGTGCCTTTCCGGATCAGTCTACGACCAAGGAAGGCCAGTCCAGGGTAGGGTGTCGGAAGACCCCCACCGTGGTCGCATTGAGCACCACGTATGACACGCACCGGGAACAATTAATTGGTGGTAAGAGCTGCAGAGCCTAGGAAGACTCCCGCGACTCTCTGCTAATATTGTTTGGCATATATCTTCTTTGTGGGAGATGTAGTCCCTGGGTATTGGTGCCCTAGAGGCAGTCTTGGGGATCACTCTGACTTATACTTTGTTGTCTGTTAGCTGCACGTTCATCTAAACCTGTCCAGCAGTCCAAAATTATGGCTGTCCATAAGAAAATGAGCTTGAAGCCAATACCAAGCATGGACATAAGGGGTCCATGCTTGGTATTGGCTAGGAGATTGCATGACCCTCTACCCAGTGGCTAATAGAGACCGTGTACTTGAGGTCTTGGCGCTTAGTAAGCGCAGAAGATTAAGAGTGCAACACAATCAAAGTAGACCCTTGATTAATAAAATGATTCCACCTGACGTCCCTCTATCCCCATGCAAGGCACCGGATTCAATACTGATCATGGGCAATCTCTCCGGGAAGGCAAGCCACCCAGAACACACACCATCGGCTAGCTTTCATAGCTCCATAGATGAAAGGGGGCCTGTGTTATTGGCAAATGGTCGATTAGCGATTAACCCCGAGTTACCTATAATTCTACCACCTCTGGTTTCTCAGGGGAGTGATATTCTTAAACTTGATCAACCTGAGCACATGGTGCCCTCACAATGGCCTGTGCTCATGGCCAACAGTGCCAAAAAGATAATTCTTTGTAAGGAACCGTTTGACCTGGGTCTCCTGGTAGACGCTTTAAATGACTGAGTAGCGGATTTACAGACTCGGAAGGTAAATTCTGCTTCTCAGACCCATTGCCCTTTTAGTGCGGATGTTTTGTCACGGGCATCCAGGGCAAACATGGCCTGTCAAACTCCCACACAAAAGATAATGATAGATCAAACCATGCAAACGGATGTAAGCACTAAAGACTCTCCGGGATCCTTTGGGCCACCTTTATTAGGCAAGGAAAAAGCAAAAGTCTCCAGTGCACACATAACACAAGAAACTGATCCATCTTCATCCTTGCAGAAACCAATTAGTGGCCATAAAGAGGTTAATCATTCCACAGCCATGAATGCCAAATTGAAAAGGATATCCTCACGAAATTTACAATTAAAAAAAGCACAAATGCCATCATTAAAGAACTCGAACTCCTATGACTTTGTAATGGAGGAGAGAAACTTTATTATTACCAATATTCGTAAAACTAATGAAACAGAGACCAAAGAAGCATTGCGACATAAGATTTGTGCATGGATGCGCCAGAGAAGAGGTGCAGGAGTAGTTAGACTCAATGATCTAATGATCATTAAAAGGATAGAGCTGAGTGACTGGTGCCCTTTACCCAACAGCGACTGTATTCTAGTGGGCTGTTGGATGAGCTCCCTACCTGTGTTCCTTAGACGTTGCAAATATTTGCCTAAAGGGTCATCGAATTGTAATTTAATTCTCTGATTTCGGTCTTTGGAGCAAGTCGCTGTATGACCGTTTGTTTACCTCCATCTACTATGATCTTTTTTGTTTCTTTTGTTTTATTTGTTTTTATGTGTCTTGTCTTGTCTGCGCCCTCAAGCCTTCGGGTTAATAGGCGCCCAATATAAATTAATAAACATAAACATAATTCCTGAGTTCTTGATGTCTTGTTGTCACTATACAGATCCCTCCATTGTAAATTTCAAAAAACCCTTCTTGCAAAACACTCTAAACAGAATACCATTCATACCTCATATATATAGAACACAAACCTAACACCTCCTGTCTCTGATGTTTTTGTTCTAAACAAAAATCCGAAACAGTATCACTTTAGAAGTTCCAGAAATCCTCTGGACTCCAACTCCCATAAAGCCTCAAGTACTGAGATGAGGAAGAAGGAGTTAATTTAATGTCATTTCATTTATTTATTTGGGTTTTAAAAATCCTTTACAAAAAAAGTTTTAAAATGTACAACAAAACTTGAACAAATGCTTCACAAAAACAGAAATATCAAATATGACTCACATAACAAACAGAAAAGATTCATGTACAAAGAACCGAATTACAGATTAAAAAGAAACAAAAATGGCATAACATTGGACTAAGCCTAATTACATCATTTACATAAAATCTGAAACTTTTATCTCAACCTTTAGACATTCACAAGCTACAATAAATTCACACAGGTGAACTCATTTAGGGGCCCGAAGATTGATCACAGTGACACAGAACAGGAGAGAAAAATGATGCCGTGGTAGCAGATAGCGGGAAATGGTTTGTGAGAACTCTGGGTTTACAGTAGCATAGCATAACACAGAATGCTACATGCGTGTTTGCAACAGACTAAACTGCAGAAATAGATTGAAGAGTGTAGTCAATGCAGACACCTTATTTGCAATGATGCAGCAGAAAGCGAACCATAGAAATCTGTAAAGAGACCCTATTCCCGTGAAGCTTTTGCCACCACAAATTATCAAGGTTTACGTAGTCCAAGTTCGTCACAAACGCCTTAAAGCATCCTATATGCTCAGTTCTCAAGGACGGGCATTCAGTGACCAGATGCCTCAGAGTTTCCGTAATACCACTGACTTTCCAGAATCTGCACACCGATGATAAACACATTCCGCTTCCCCTTAGATCCATTATCTCACCAGTCAGCAATACGTTAAATCTAAAACGCATAAATATCTGGCGCTACCTTTTATCAGATAAGTGGATCAAATAAGATTCCAAGCACCCCACCCTTTTAAAGTGAGAGACCAGATGTAAATACAGCTTGGTTTCCGAGACCCTGTCAATGGTATTACTCCAGTCCAGGTGCTCCCACATTTTTTTCAACTTCATGGGATTAAAAAGGAGTTTGTAATAACTTGGAAGCTGATGAACACCCGAGCCAGCAGGTAAGTTATTAAGTAGATTTATTGTAGTTCAAAGCCAGGAACAAAACATTGGCATGTCCTTTCCAAGTCAGCATAACTCCAACTGCCAAGCTTAGAACCCCCACACACCAACACTCCACTCACACTGACATCACTACATTCCATTCAGCAGTGATGTCATCCACTCAGCTTGTAAGACACATTACAACACTTCTCCCTCCTTTACTTTGTTGGAAACAGAGAATGATCACACCAAAACCATCACCAGACAAAAAACCCTACATGTACGTGTGGCCAGCACGTAATGCACCAACTAGTAACGCCACTGGCGACAAGAAACTGCCCCCAGAGAACACCAAAACTCCGGACACTCCAAGGAAGACCAAGGAAACAGGAAAGTGCTCCACCAAAGGAATAAGAACCCAATAAAACCTACATGGCACCCCCAGTTTACACAACTGTGCCAACACGTAGGGCAACATGACACATATGCGTCAACCAAACCCTTATACCAAGTCCTACGCCCAACTCTACACCACTTCCACTCCTCCCTTTATAACAAAACAGGGAGGAACCCAACGCAGTCTACAAAGGGTTCACTCCTTCCATAAACAGAACTGGACAACCTTCGAGAACAAAAATAAAAAACTACGCACCTCCACCTGTTCCAAGCTGCCCCTTGGAACCTAGGTCCTGCCACGACCCAGCGTCCACAGCAGATAACTACCTAACACTCTTCAACCCTCAGTGCACAAACATCCTCCCGTCCTAGTCTGCCCCCTAGGACACCAGGGCTGCCACCCACAGGCACACACCACACAGCTCACAGAGCAACAACAAGACAACAACGAAACAGTTCACCACAGCACCCCTAAGGGTACCACAACACCACAAAACCCTGAACCATAGAGAACCAATCCGCAAGAATGCGGAACACAGCCAGGACCAACCACCTGAACCAGACACACACCAAACACACAACCACCACGGACCGCTGGTCCAGCTTACTGCCACCCGCAGCACACCACTCCATACCATGGACCCCAGGCCCAGCCTACTGCCACCAGCAGCACACCTACTACAAACCTTGGACCCCAGGTCCAGCCTGCTGCGAACGCAAAACGCAGCACACTTCACTTAATGGACCCCAGGTCCAGCCAAACTGCACCAACGCAGCACACTCGCCACTCACCACTCACCATGGACCCCAGGTCCAGCCTCATCACCACTGAGGACACCAGTCCCCATCTATTGCATCACAGCAGAACGCCACAATAACCAACCACTCCCACTCCTGCACACCGCAATGTTCACCTCACGCACCATATGCAAACCCCCAAAAACAGGATGGGTGGCATACACGCAAAACATTGCACACATGTTCAAATACAAAAATGCTGTGTAAAATGCATCATTTCAGTTAATTATTGAACAGTTCCATTTAGTATACAAGTTAAGTATATCAACCCTGAAATTCACGGGCGAGTACCCCCAACCACGAGTCCAAATCCCACAAGTTGAGTCCCACCTGCAAAGAATCATTGAATTAGAGAAAACAATATGCAATTCAATGCAAAATAAAGCAGGAACACACTCAACAACATCTCATTAGCACACAAGATTGCAATTTCTCAATACATTAACACAACAACATATCACTAGTTCACACTCACCTGTGGCATACTACAACCACTACCCTAAGAGACAGCCACTCACACTCATACAAAACAACCAGCGCGCGCGCATCCACTTCACTCACACGGGCCCAAATTACATATACACGCTACACCCAAAACACAGCCGGCACAACTACCAATGAATCTCACTAGTGAACACAGTTCTCCATGAAAGGGAACGTCCTCCTCCTCGCAACGGACCGCATTGATTGAGAACTCCACTGCTTCCAGGCCCGCGCGTCGCCACAACTCCATACACCAGGCGCAGGCAATTCCTCCATTGTACCCAGCCTGATGGAATTCCAGCACCAAGAATTCTCCTTGCTGCATCCCCTCGACGCAAGTTGAAAATCGTCCGTGGAGTCGCGATCAGATAAATGAACATCCCTGTGCCGCGTACTCGCCATACCAAACAGTTCTCCCTTGCGTTCCTGCAGCTCGCGCTGGTAAACACGAAGCAACAGGGAAAACATGAGCCCTGACGTGAGTTCTATCCATTCATCAGCAATACGTCCGCGTTCCAGCGTAACGTGCTGGAACGCATGACGCATGGGACCCCACGTCACCATTTGCTTAGAGTTGGGGTCGCAGCAACATCTCTCCCGCAAAACAACAGAGGTGATTCACCAAGGTCCACAGCACCTGGGACCCTTTTTCCAGGACGCTCTCCCTCAGCTCATACAGCACGGAACACCAAGGCCACCAGGAGAAAGAGTCACCATGGTCCCGTCCGCCACATGCTCTCCGACTCGCTCTCCCCGGCATCGAAGGCAGTCCGGACTCCTGCTTCACACGCGTCTCCGCCCAACACGTGGAACACTCCAAACCTGTCCCGCATACAAATAGGAGACAGCCAACAGGGCCGTTCGGGCGGCCCTGTGGCCACGCAGAAAAATGCTTCCACTCCTTGCAAACCACCTCGGAAGCCCCACACCAGCAGCCGACACCTGTGCTGCCGGACACTCCACACCGTAGAAGGTACGGAGGCTTCCCAGGGCACCGCACACCGACCTGTGTGCCGACAGGCGCCCCCCAGCACCACCCGGTCACTGGAAACCTCACACCGCAGCCGACACCTGTGCTGCCAGACACTCTACAACGGAGCAGGATACAGAGGCTTCCCAGGGCACCGCACACCGACCCGTGTGCCGACAGGCACCCCTCAGCACCACCCGGTCACTGGAAACCTCACACCAGCAGCCGATACCTGTGCTGCCAGACACTCCACACTGGAGAAGATACAGAGGCTTACCGGGGCACTGCACACCGACCTGTGGCGCTTGGGTCCGGCGGCCCTCTCAGAGTTGCGTGCAAACCTGCACCAACACACCACCTGTGTGCCGACTGGGTCCCCCAACTCAGCACCGCCCGGCCTGCTGAAAAAGGACACACAGACCAAAGGAGGAAACCCTGGATCCGAAGCCTGCTGACAACTGCATCATGGACATGGATTCAAAAGAGGGCAATGTTTCCTGGTTCCTTGTCCCCTCCACGACAGGATCCCATCCTCGTCGCCAGTGTAATAACTTGGAAGCTGATGAACACCCAAGCCAGCAGGTAAGTTATTAAGTAGATTTATTGTAGTTCAAACCCAGGAACAAAACATTGGCATGTCCTTTCCAAGTCAGCATAACTCCAACTGCCAAGCTTAGAACCCTCACACACCAACACTCCTCTCACACTGACATCACTACATTCCATTCAGCAGTGATGTCATCCACTCAGCTTGTAAGACACATTACAACAGAGTTCATAAAATGCACCCATTTTTGCCAAAGAGTCCACACATTCAGTTTTCAGTTCGGCAAGATATACAGACACATTGGAATCGTTGCGCAGGCTGCTACCCATCAAGTCATATAGAGTGGATTTAGGACTTGTAATCAGCTTTCTAAACAAAGAAATTCTGCGCCACATTACCACACTTTCAATGGAAGAGAGGCCGAGCTCATAGCGGATAGCGGGAAGAGGGCCACAGGTAGGAAGGCATGCTAGAAGCGATCGCAAAATCCTGGCCTCAAATCTATGCAGTTCCCCTCTTGCCCAGGACGGTAAGAGCTCAAGACTATAGCAAAAGTGTGGAATTACTTTGCACATGTAATACCGCAGGGCCGGAAGAAGAGAAAACTTCCCAAAGTTACTATCCATGCGATTTGAGATACAGCTCTCCCCAAGCTATTGCCTGTAGTGTATTTTCCTCCTGTCCCCAAAAATGGGGAAACCCAGGTATGGAATAAACCTCCTCACAGCCAATTTTTTGTGGTTCAGAAACCAGGAGTACTTTAAAGGGGTGCATTTGAAAAGAGCAGCATAGCAACAGTAAGGCTTTTAGCAGATGTTGTAAGCCCCGGGGGGGTATGATCAAACAACATAAAATCGTTTGTGTATGCAGTCCAGCAGACCTTCACCCCATCCACCATGGGAGATACAAAAGCGGCCTTTTCCAAAACAGCACTGCAAAAATGCACCGTTGACGTAGGCCTTTTGAGGATTTGATGGAGTGAGAAAGGGTACCAGAGTTGTTCAATCGCACCTGAAGTTTTGACCCCTCATGAAGGTGATGGAACGGATCAAGTGGGTGGAACGGATGACATGGGTGGAACGGATGAAGTGGATGGAATGAATGAGGGGATAGAACGAATGTAAATGATGTAAATGGTGGATGGAATGGATGGATGGGGTGGATAGAACAGAGGGAATGGCTATAAAGGACGGAGTGGATAGAACGGACGGAGTGGATGGAATGGATGGAGTGGATGGAGTGGATGAAGTGGATGGAGCGGATGAAGGATAGAGTGGATGGAATAGACAGAGTGGATGGAGTGGATGGAAAAGATGGAAAAAGAAGGAAAAGGATGGAAAGGGTGTAACAGATGGAACAGATGGAACGGAGGGAACGGATTGAACAGATAGAATGGATGAAGTCGACGGAATGGATAAAATTAATATAGAACTGATGGAGTGCATGGAAAAGATAGTGGATGGAAAGGATGAGACGGATGGAAAAGATGGTGTGTATGGAAAGGATGGAATGGATGGCAGGGGCGGAGTGGATGGAAAGGATGGAGTAGATGGAAAGGACGGAGCGGATGGAGCGGTCAGAGCGGATGGAACGGATGGACCGGATGGACCAGACGGTTCGGATGGAGTGGATGGACATGATGAGTGGATGGAGCAGTAAGAGCGGACGGAACGGATGGAAATGATGGAATGGATGGAAAGGATAGAATGAATGGAAAGGATGGAGCGGATGGAACAGATGGAAAAGGTGGATGGAGCGGATGGAAAGGATAGAAAGGATGGAGTGGATGGAAAGAACAGAGTAGATGGATTGGATGGATATATCTCTATATATCTCTGTATCTCCTATTTATGCTATGTATATGCTATGTTGTTCTATAAAGGAGATAGATAAAGTTGGCTTTCTTCTTTTGTCTCGTGCTATGTGCACGCAGCTCCGCGCTCCCCTTCTTGACGCTACTACTATGGGAGAACACTTATTAATGTTTGTGTTTCCCAGTGAAGGTCATTTTGAGTTCATTCACAGAACTGACGGTAGGATGTTGTGTTTGGTAGGGGTATTATATTATACACCTATCTCCTTTAAAGAACAATATAAATTTCCCCTGCTGGTGGAGGTAGATGTTGTGTTTGGTAGGGGTATTATATTATACACCTATTTGTAACACAATCTATATGCTATGTACCTGTATCCCCATGTTATCTGTACCACATGTTTACCCTATCCATCCTGTCGCTTTATATACATGTGCCGCTATGTATGGCCCCTGTCCTGCTCTCGTGGTTGGTCGCAGGCACTTTGCTTATAACCACCATATCTACGCTTACTCTCTCCTATAAACCATCATTCAACTAGAACACAGCTATGCTATGACACATTCGTCCTACCTGTTCTCATACTAACATGACCCCACGAACACCTCATCATCCTAATAAAACACTGCTAGCTGAGCACCTACCGGCTAGCTTAGGTGTCTCCTCAGGCCTAACGCAGGCAGAACTCAGTCTGGGTGTCCGCCCTCCAGACTGAACACATCCAACTGATTTCCTCAGCACCACACCTACTGCTAAGAAGCAGCTATCATGCAATAATCACACTAGCTGCACACATATCTGGTGCGCCCAAGCACCATATAACACTCTCTCTTTCTAATGACATGAACTGCAGTTCCCGAGGGCGTTCAACCTACAAGCGCTTTGAGGTCATACCAATGATACATAAGGCGCTATATAAATGCCAAGTAACATTACATAACATAACATAACCCAATGGGCAAAAGGGCTGTTCCCAGAACCAGCGAAACAAACGCCACAAATTCTTAATACAAGAAACACAACAACAGCAAACTAAAACAGCAAAAATACCAAAAACCCAAAGCAACGCAGAACGCACCCCCTCGTGAATCCAGGAAAACATTGGCCCCACCAGTCCCCGTCCTTATCCTGCGTTACTCGGGCAACTAGCTCTCTCAGTTCATTGATATGATCCTCAATGGAACAGGAACGGTCTTCATAATCAAAACAACACAACCGGAGACTGCTAGGGTGCGCGTACCGACATGGTCGCATGAAGACAGCGCTCCGCCACAACCGTTTGGGCCTGCAATAGCTTCCTCTCTCCCTGGCGGAGAACGGGCCATCCAACACCCCGGGTGTGGGCCATCCGACACCCCCGGGTGTGGATGGAGTGGTGAGCAGTGACACCCCCGCCCCCTCAAGTCACCACAGGGCAAAGGGTCCAAAGGAAACCCAGGGAGAACAGCGCTAGAGCAGACATAGATCCTCAGTGATTGAGGCGAGAACGATCCGGCCACCCCCTCAAGAGCGGAGGAACCCCGAAGACGAGGTGTTACCCGGGTGCCCAGCAGTAGCAGCCGGAGTCCAACCGCCGTCCGCAGCCCTCCCCGGAGCTCTGGTGGAGGGGAGGCGCGGAGCGGAGACCCTGAGCAACGGCGCACACAACCGGCGCAGGAGCCCCCATCTTGCGCCAAGCCAAGCACGGTGCCCACGGAGTGAGGCTGGACAGGCCCGCACACGCAGACCCATATCGAGGACCGGAACACACAGCGGATTCCAGCCGGCACCAGGAGAAGAACTGGCACCCCGGCCCCAGTGATAGGAATGGGACCAGCACCCCCCACGAGAGCACTGTGAGGTGCGGACGAGAGTGCCCCATGGACTCCCAGACCATAGCCACGCCGGAGATCCGTCCAGCCAAAGTGAGGAGAGGAGCAGAGGAGTGAAGCGGGAGGACCCACCACCCGGGGCCTGACCAAGAAGCCCACTGAAGGCCTCTGGCTGCAGAGGACCCGGGACACAAGGCGATCCCTCCGTGACGGGTCAGACCAGGCCCGGCGTGTGAAACAAACAATTACCAACTCCCTCCGGGACACCAGGTAGCACACCCTCCCCCACCTGAGGGGTCCCTGAGAGAGACTTCCTGTTGGGTGGACCGTCCCGCCGCATAGCGGACAGTGCCTCCGCCGCACGCATGAAGTGAACCGTACCCACGTGTAAGGGTTCGGGCCATAGGATACTGGAACTGGGGAGAGCCGGGAAACCGCACCAGAGCCGTGCAGCGAAGCCCGCAGGGGACGCAGACCATGCACAAGAGTGAGGCCGGCCCGGAAGGAGAAACAGGGGGGCTCTCAGGAGAAGTAACATTAATTGCCTGACCTAGTGGAACTGAAAGGGAGGCCCAAGCACCAGCCCACCCAGTGTACACAAGCCGAGAGGCCCATCAGAAGTAGGGAAGACTCAAAAGGGCGCGCCACTGAGCCCAAGAGGTGCCTAACGAAGCGACCCTTCGCCACTTTGGATCCCGGCCCGGCCCCTGGAGGAAGGGGAGCCCCAGGGGCCACACCCAACGAGGAGTCACCCTGAAGAGGGACGGAGACCCGCGCACGTGCAATCAGGGAGAGCCAAAACTCAGAGTCTCGCCACAACACCACCCTGCAGACCCCAATGGCGGCCACGGGAGAGGGAACCCCCTACCAGCGCATACCAACAGCAGCACACGACTTTGCCCGCTGAGGGGCCCCCGCTCTGGGCACCTAACGTGAACACTCTTGAGATACCAGACCCAAAAGCAGCACTTGGGAGAGCCCCAGGGGGAAACTTGAAGAGAGCAATTACGCCTGCCTTGAGACCAAAGGCAAGGCCTGGGCCCCGGACGCCACTTAAGAAAGAAAGTGGTGGGCCGGATCCCACGTACCGAGCGACATACAACCCTGAGGGATAAGGCCTAACACCCCGTGGACGCAACAGGGGAGCACCCTGGAGGCAAAGCAGGAACGAGACAAGGAGACCAGCAAGACCCTCACAGAGATCATAGCACTGCAGCGCTTCCGGAGGTCTTGGCATACAGACCAGGGGGAGACCCCCCCCACCGCCCCCAAGGCATGGCAGCAGGAACAGATACCCCCGCCCCCAGCTTGACCAGGGACGACCTCAAGGAAATATTCTAAGAGATCAAAGCCATAAGGACAGATATCCAAGCCTCAATCAGTGACCTTAAGGGCAGGGTGGACAAACTGGAGGACAAAATGGAGGGTCTGGAACATAATCATCTGCAGATGGATGTCCTTGACATGAAGTATGAGGCATGGCTGACTGACCTGGAATTGAGAGAAGAGGAGATGCAATTGAAACTCGACGACCTTGAAAACAGGGAGAGACGCAACAACTTACGTATCCTCGGAGTAAGTCAGCAGAAGGGGGAGACCCCAGCAGAAGTTGGACGGAAAGTACAGGGCTTGATAAATCAACTATTCGCACTTGAAGGGGGCAAAGAAGTCCAACTGGAAAGAGCCCATGGGGTGGAGGAGGCGGCGGAAAGGGCACGAGGTCCATAGTGGTCCGCTTTCTAAGGTACAGGGAGAAGGTGAAAGTCCTGAAAAAAGCGGAGCGCCTGGGAAGCTTCCTCTTCGAAGGCAACACTATCAGGATGTACCAAGACCTTTCAGCCCTGACCCTGGCCCGTCATAGGGAATGGCGCCCACTCACAATATGGCTTTCCGAAAAGGACATTAGATACAGCTGGTCATACCCCTTTGCATTGACTTTTGAACGCAGAGAGGTGGACTATCGAGGTACTAGTGGAAAGGAGGCCCTTCAGGTGCTCCAAGTCATCAAGAACGAGGAGGAACATAGGGACTCAGAGGAGACAGGAGAGGTCCCCCCGAAACAACGACAGAGGCCCTCGGGACCGCAAGCCACAAAGAAGAAGATGCAGGGCGTTAGAAAATTCAAAAAGCTCAATACCCCTCCCTGCTAGGAGAAGGGGGACGAGAACTGAGAAGGAGAGAACTTCGGCTCGACAAATTGTGGGGGTTTTGCAGAATGTTTTTTCCTCTGGGGGGAGGGATGGTGTTATGTGAATTAACGGTGGAGCAGTGTTTTCACCCCTAGTGGCTCACCTTATGGTGGGCATCAAAACAAAGGGGAAGTTTAGCAGGGAGGGAGGGATGGAGGGAGTGAGGGTGGCTTGGGGGGAGAGGGAGGGGAGGTGGGGCGGAGGGGGGACTTACGAATTAACAAACGGAGGGGCACATCTGGATTGAGAGGAGGGGACGATCCACCCAACGGGACTGGGAGGCAGAGAGGAGAGAAGCTGGCTCTAAATGGCGTTCTGTAGCGACGGAGACCAGGTGGAAGTTCTCAAGTTGGGGAGTTTAAACGTGAAGGGCCTCAACTCCCCCACAAAACACCCACTGCTGGGCAGAGAAATGAGGAACAGTAACCTAGACGTGCTCCTTGTGCAAGAGACGCGCACAGTGCTTGGGGAAGAAAGCCGCATCCCAGGGGCCCACATTGGGCAAGTCTCCTGGGCCTCTGCCCCGCCAAAAAGGGGGGAGTTGGGATTTTACTGAACCGAAGGCTGAGACTCACAGAACCGGTGACCTGGGGTCAAGCAGACGGGAGAGTGTTGGTGGTCTTGGGTCGATTAATAACACTACAGTAACCAAGTTTCTGTTTACTGCCCGAACACAGGCCAAATGCAATTCCTGAGGGAAATCACATGGGAAATCATGGGCAGGACGGAGGGCCTTCTCATCATAGGGGGGGACTTCAATATGTGGGCGGATAGGGGAATGAACCACAGTGGCGGGCAAATCCCTGCAAGGAGTAGGGTGGGTGCAGCAAGTGGAGACTTCATTGATCACATGTGGGACCAAGGGCTGATAGATGCTTGGAGGAATTCCAAAGGGGTTACACATTCTACTCCCCGGTCCACGGCTCCAGAACAAGGATAGACTACCTGTTTGTGGAACAACAACACATAGGGAGGGTGGACACCTGCGAGCAATCACTGGTAAACTGGTCAGACCATGACATGGTACAGATGCGGGTGGTACTGTCCGGTCTGAAACCCAGGGAGTCCCTGTGGTGATGCAACGACCTCCTTCTCCGAGACGCAGGCAGTCTTCGCGGAAGAAATGAGGGAAGCCAACGGATTTCAGAGGCGGGGGCAGTAGCAGAAGGCTTTGCAGCATTTTACGAGGAATTATATGGAAAGGAGGGGGATACATCAATGATCAGTTGGGGGAATACCTTGCAGGAGTGACTTTGCCGAAACTCAGACCCGGGGAGAGCCTCGACCTAGATAAACCAATCACGCAGGAGGAAGTGCTGAAAGCGATATCAGGCTTAAAGCTGGGGAAAGCACTGGGGGAAGATGGCTTTACGGCAGGGTTCTATAAGACCGTTGCAGGATCCTTGGCTTGTCACCTAGCCGCCCTATTTACAAGTATAATAACCTCTGGGAAGGCCCCCCCTCGTCCGGGAAGGCGTTAGTCACAGTTATCCCTAAGGCAGACAAAGACCCGATGGACTGTAGATCCTACAGACCCATCTCTCTGCTTAATGTAGACGCAAACATTTTCACACGAATATTGTCCACAAGGATGTAGGGCCTAATACCGAAAACCATCCACTTGGACCAAGTGGGGTTCATCCAGGGCAGACAAGGAGCGGACAAGACGCTCCGCTTCATAGAGGCAGCAGCAGGGGAAGAAGGGAACCCAGTACTGGTGGCCACTGATGCAGAGAAGGCCTTCGATAGGGTTGACTGGGGCTTCCTCAGCAGGGTACTGAATAAATCTGGTTTCGGCAGGGGGATCCAAATGGCCAGTCGAGCCCTATACGAGGGCCCCTCGGCCGAAGTCACTGTGAATGGACGGCTATCCTGGACATTTCCCCTCCAGAGAGGTACTAGACAGGGGTGCCCTCTATCGCCCCTACACTTCGCCCTGACGATGGAAATAGTGGCGGAGTACCTTAGGAGGACCACAGAGGCTCAGGCTATTGAGGTGGGAGGAAGGGAATACAAACTTGGGCTCTTTGTAGATGACGTACTACTCCACCTGTGACAACGAGCCCAGTCCATTCCTGCGGCCATGAAGGTGATTGAAGAGTTTTGGAGGTTCTCAGGGTTCAAGGTGAATGTTGGCAAGCCAGTGGTTTTCCCATTTGCCCCTGACCTGGCCAGGAAGGTAGAGGAAATGGAGCCCCTGGGATTGCAGATCCAGTTAGAAGGTATCAGATACCTAGGGATTAATATTGTTCGTCCGGGCCAGGACCTGGGCCAGGCCAACTCCCACCCCCTTGTTCCAGAGGCTGTTTTCTTTTTTTTTTAAACTTCTTTTTATTAGTGGTCACAACAGATACAGTAGCGCCTTCTTCACATCACTTCCAGCACATCATACAATGGTACATCTTATAGTCACAGTGGTAATATACAGGTTACATGGTGGTTTCATTGTCCGAAAGCACTTCACATAGATACACCCTGAAAGGGCCCCAGATGTCTTTTGGTCGGCTTGTGCCTTGTTGGGGCAAAACGTACTGCTCCTCACATTCGTTAACACACGTCAATTCACGCAAGAAAGTGTTCATGCTTAGCGGCGTGGGACTTTTCCAAGCTTGTAGTATAAATTTTTTTGCGACAGCACAAGAAACATTGAATAGCCTTCTAGTTTTTTCAGAACACTTGCCAATATCCCCGAATAAATACTTTTGAGGAGTCAAATGCGGGGGTATTTGCGTAATTTCCGCAAGCATTCCAGCCACCATCCCCCAGAAACGAACCAAAACGGGGCAGCGGAGAGCCACATTTGGGGCAGTTGCTTGAGCAATCTAGTGCAAATTTGGCTATCTTAGCCGGCGTGTAGTGCAATCTATTCAGGATTTTGAACTGGATCAGGCGCAGCCAGCATTGAGTGATACCTTTTTAGTAAGCGCGCAATATCTGTCCCATTTCTCATCAGGTATATGCGTCTGCATGTCTGATTCCCATTTTTCTTTAACCCGATTTGCCGTGGGGGTGTGGGTCTGCACTGATGCATACAATTTGGAAATTCCCAGCCCTCCTTTATTCGTAACCAGTTGTAGGCATGGGTGTGGGAGGGGCTCATCAGGGAAGAGTGGCCATCGCACCTGGAATGCAGATCTCATCCGATAGTATTGGAGTGTCTGGAACGGTCCTCCACCCATAGCTCTCGTAAAGTCTGCCAGAGTCGCAAACTTCACATCTATAAACATGTTGCCCACCTGCATTTCTCCATTAGGGTCCCAGGTTTCCTGCGTACCTGCATCGAATGTAGGGGAGATGTTTGGGAAGTTCCACAGGGGAATCTCCGTTTTATAGGGTGTCTCTAGCGTCAGTCTCTTACATATCACCCCCCAGGCCCAAACAGTACAGCTCACAGGGTCGTATTCACATGTATCTCTGCCGTGAGTCGAAAATGACCAATCGTATGTCCGTGGGGGAAGTTGTGTGTGTTTCTATCCATGTATGGGGCGAGCTATCTGTTTCGTCATACCAATATTTTGCGAATTGTGCCTGAGCAACCAAGTAGTAGAGCTCAAAGTCTGGGGCGGCTATGCCTCTGGTGCAGTATGGTTCCGTCATCTTTTCCCACCCTATTCTGGCCGTTTTCCCATTCCAAAGAAATGTTACTGCCATTGATCGTAGTTTGGCAAAGAAATCCCTGCCAGGCCATATGGGCACATTCACAAATAAATATAATAGCTCGGGAAGAGCAATCATTTTGAGAACTGCAATCCTGCCATGAAGCGAAATAGGGAGTCTCTCCAAACCTGCAATTTTGTATTGAGTGATTGTAGTGCCTGGTCATGGTTATCAATATAGAAGGTATGTCTGCTCCTGGAGACCAGCACCCCCAGGTATCTAATATGTTGTTCCGATCACTAAAGTCCACATCACATCTGGACATTCTGTAGAGGGGGTAAGCGGGAATATTAATGATTTAGCTTTATTTACATTATCTAGGTGTATCCAGAGTATTCAGCGAACTCGTGTATGTCTGCCATTATAGGTGCAATGTTTTTATCGGGCTCCCGCATATATAATAGTGTATTGTCTGCGTATAGTGAAATTAATTGGGTGGAGCCTTTTATTGTGATTCCTTTAACCCTGTGTCGCAATCTAACGGCAGCTGCCATGGGTTCTATCGTTGAGACGAATAGAATGGGTGAGAACGGGTTGCCCTGCCTGGTGCCCCTGCCCAATTAGAACATTTCGGAGATGGTCCTATTGGTACACACTCTTGTCCCAGGGGCGGTATACAGCAGCCTGACATATCTGGAAATTGGGTCCCACTCCAAATGATTCTAGTAGTGAAAAAAGGTATACCCATGAAACCGAATCGAACGCCTTTTCGGCGTCAAGGGACACAGCGACCGCGTGTCTGTCCGGGTCTATCTGTGCCATTATACCAAACAGCCTGCGTAGGTTTAAGGCAGTGGAACTCTGAGGGATAAATCCACTCTGATCCGGGTGGACCAACGTGGATACTATGGGTAGCATTCGATTCACCAGCACCTTTGCAAATATCTTTGCGTCAGCGTTTATGAGCGAAAGGGGTCTGTAAGAGGACATATCATGTGGCGGACGTCGGGGCTTGGGCAATACGGTAATTATAGCTTCTCTCATTGTCGGGCAGTATGTTTTTCTCTAGGGCTTCCTCCCACGTTTTCAGCATTATAGGGACTAGTTCTTCATGGAACTCTTTATAGAATTCGGCACCCAGTCCGTCCAAACCCGGTGCCTTACCAGATGAAAGATCCTTGATTGCTTCAGTAATTTCCTCCCCAGTGACAGGCTGATCGAGAACCATTTTATTTTCATCTGGGAGCGTCGGGAGATTGAGCATGGCTAGATAAGCTTTTATCTCAGTGGGTGTTTTACTATCTTTATTCGCAGAGAGTGCCTTATAGAATTTAACAAATTCGTTGTTTATGCCTTCCTCACTCGTGACTACTTTGTGCCGTTTGGATATTAGTAATTGGGTTCAGTTGCCTTTTGTGTTTTATCAGATTGGTGTAACACTCACCTTGTATCCACAGGGACGCCTCTCGGCTGCAGGGCTTTTGGGACTGGAACTTCAGAAGTCGCCACAGGACCTAAGAATCCGACGAGGGAGAAGCTGAGTCGAGGGAGAAGCTGAGCCGACCTGCTACGACGACACCACTGGTGGAGCCCTGCTGAACCGTCTCACCACTTTTCCCAACAACAGAGGAGATCTCAAGCCCGGAGAGTCTTCTTCCTTCGACTGGTGGGGATAACCAGTCTTCTTCCTTTTTCGCTTCCTGGAGCATCTCGTGGCCGCTTTGCCTGTGCCAAGCACCCTGGCAACCGGGATACCACGTTTTACCACTACCGCGAATCAAAGGGTAGTACCTTTAACCGGAAAACTCAGCGGCTGGTTTCTTCCCTGGCAGTGCAACGACCTTCATTTTTCCTCCATGTCGAGACTTTCTCTTCCTCTGGACGATGCCGCAACTTGCAACCGCTGCCAGGAACAACTGCCCCCGCAGGAGGATCCTTCCCACATAAAGTACCGTGTTCCACCTGGCTTCCCTTGCAACCGACTGTACGGGTTAGATTTAGCCCCCGGCTTTCGAACCTGGGTAAGCCTGGGACACCCTAGCTAAACTTTTCTGAGCCTAACTAAAACCTTTCTGAACTCCCTGCAAGACTTTTTAAGCCTGTTGTCATTGTGTGATCTTGGGTGCATTTGTGCCCTGCTCTCTCCAGGTGTGGGCCCGGCCTATGGACTTTGGCTCACAAGTAACTTTTGACTTTCCTGCCTTGCTTAAGAGTTCCTAAGTATTAGTGTGGTGTATTTTTCTACATTCTGCTTTTTCCCTCCCTTTTTTGTTAACTTATTGGAGTGCCATCTATAGTTAAGCGCTCACCTCTGTCTGGAAATAAGTGGTGTTAACTAAGACTTGTCTGATAAGGAATAAGGGATGTATATATAATAATAGTAACTTTGTTGAGAGTGATTTACAATAATAGTGCTGGAGTGTTTCAATCAGTGTGTTTTTAAATAAATAATTATATACCTTGATACCAAAGCTCTGGTCAGTGTTTGCTTGTGCTATTGTGTCTGAGTGCCTATTGTGTATACTTTGCATACTGCCTAACTCTTCTTGAGGGAAGTCCGATTGCTCAGCCACAGCTACCAGGTAAATCTGGGTGGTACAGACTGCTACCAAGTGGGTTTACTGCTAACACCTGTAGTCCTAAATCTTTTGCAGTGTTCCCAAAGGGAACTGCACAGGTTTCTGCCTAACACTGGTGTACAGCGGTGGGATTTGTATTGAGTATACATTTTAGAGTGCTTTAAGAGACCTTAGTGCAACTAACCACAAAGTTTAGCACTGAAAAAGTAATCTTTCTAACATGTCAACTATGGACAATTATAGTCAGGAGTCCCTTGCTACAAAAACTGCTGATTGTTTAAGAGTTCTCTGTAAGCATAAGAATCTCCTGACTAAAGGCAAGAAAATGGAATTGATAGAAAGGTTGTTCGCTAACCAAAGTCTGAATGATGGTTCAGAGGAACCTACCATGCCAGAAACTGTATAGAAACAGTATAGAGAGTGATGTTGATCAAAATGTTGATAATCTTGAGGAAGAGTCAGAAGGGGAGGGTGAGGCTGCTGTGACTGTCCCCCCTAGGCCTCTGTCTGCTCTGCCAGCTGTACCTACTGGACCTTTGCCAGGTCCCACACGTAGTCCTCAATATCTTGAGCTAGAGAAAATGAAACTTGAATTAGAATTCAAGAGACTGAATACTCAGGCTGAACAAAGACACCAGGAACTGAATCAAGAACTCAGGCTAAGGGAAATGGAGCTCAAGCATGAGCTAGAAATGAAGAAATTATCTGTAGACAACGCTTCTCTCTCTGACTCCACTAGAAGTTCCAGTCCTAAAAGACCCCGGATGCCTAAGGAATTGATTGGTATGTATGAGCCTAAGTTGGATGTATTGGATTGGTTGTCTCTGTTTGAATATAATCATGGGTTCCAGAACATCACAGGAAATGACTTACTCACCTGGTTGTTCTCTAGGCTTCCCCCTGTTGCAACTGATGTGGTAATGGAGTTGGGGGAGGAGGATAAGAAGGATTATGAATGTGTGAAACTAGCTTTGATAGCTAGATTTGGGAAGACCCCTTCCCAGTATCTTAAGAGGTTTAGAACCCTCAAAAAGCATGATGGTACCTCTTGGGCTACCTTGGTGAGTGAAGGGTTGAAAAACTTAGAGGGATGGATTAAGGGTTACAAAGTGAACACTTATGAAGGTATGAGAAATCTGCTTATGTTGGAGTCAATTTATGATGCCTGTTCTCCTGAGCTCAGACAGCACTTGGCTGATTCAAAGGAATTAGATTCCAGAAAACTAGCTAAGGCTGTCAGGGATGGCACTCTATTAAGAGTGGCACAGGACACCCAGAAAGGGTTTGGGTGGTTGTGCCAAAATAAAGTAGACAGATAAGTACACACACAGCTGAAAGGAAAGAGAACGAAGAGTAGGCAAGAGTAACAAGGAAAAAGGTACAGAATTAATTCCCTCTTGGGGTGTATGCAGATATAGGAAAAGAGTATTCCACGAACCTTAGGAAAACTCTAGCCTTCTGCACAGTTTGCTATAACAGAGGCCCACGCTGTTTGCTCATGGCTTGGAACAGCAGCTATGGGTGTCTGTAATGTAGAAACGAGACAAGGGAAGGGGCAGAGGTTGACTGATGGGAACCAACAGACATGCTCTGTACAAAAGGGTCTACAAACAGTACAAGAGAAGATACTTACAGACAAATCCAGGAAAAGGAGGTTGATAGCAAACTAGCAGAAGGAAATGAAGGGAAAGTCATGTAACAGGATTGGATAGCAGAGGACAGTAAGGAACAAGGTTGAGAGCTCAGAGGAGCAGGAAAGCAATGAGCAAGCCCACAGGACCAGGGCTGTAAGGTAGAGAGCCCAGAGGGAAAGGGCTTAGGGCAGCAGAGTAAATCAGGCTGCACGGCAAGGAACCAAGAAGGGCCGGGCAGCAAGGAGTGAGCCCTAAGGGGCAGGGCCGCTGACCGTAGAAGGTTGCAGAGGACTGTAGAGGGCTGCTAGGCCGAGAACCCAGCGGAAAAAGGTAGGTAGTAGGCAGCAGAGCGTGATAAGATGCAAAGTATGAAGCCCAGAGGACAACGGCTGTAGGCTGCCGGAGTGAGGCAGGCTGCAGAGCAGGGAGCCCAGAGGACAAGGGCTGTAGGCAGCCGGAGTGAGGCAGGCTGCAGAGCAGGGAGCCCAGAGGACAAGGGCTGAGGCTGGAAAGCAGCAGAGCGTGATCGACTGCAATGTAGAGAGTCCGGCAGGGCAAGGGCGGAGGCTGGAAGGCAGCAGAGCGTGAACGGCTGCAATGTGGAGAGCCCGGCAGGGCAAGGGCGGAGGCTGGAAGGCAGCAGAGCGTGATCAGCTGCAAGGCAGGAGCCTGGAAGAGCAGGGCTGAGGCAGGGAGCCCAAAAGGCTAGGGCTGTAGGCAGCAGGGTGTAGCAGGCCGCAAGGCAGGATGCCCAGAGGAGCAGGGCTGAGGCAGGGAGCCCAAAAGGCTAGGGCTGTAGGCAGCAGAGTGTATCAGACTGCAAGGCAGGAGCCCGCCAGGGCACTGGAACAAAAAGCAGGTGAAAGCAGGAAACAGCATACAAAGTTTGTAGCTCGAAGCAAAAAGGTGCCGGAAGGACTCTCAATGCAAGAGACTGAGCTCTCGCAGGCAGCAGCTTTTATACTGCCCAGCCCAGCACAGAGGCAGGCTAATTGGTTGCACCTGGTTCAGCACACCTGCAGACAATCAACCACCTCCCTCTCTGTTCCTGAGCTGGTGGAAGCAGAGCAAATCCCTAGGGCTTCTGAGGATTGTAGTTCTGATGAAGAAAAATAGGAATAGCCAGGAATAGGTGGTTATAGCCAAGTGCATTATGGTAAGTGTAGTTTTTTGGGAAAAATAAAAAAGCACCAGTCTCGCAAATGGGAAATAAAGTCCAAATAGTGAATAGCGGTTGATCCAAGAGTTTTCTGTAGATAAATGAATAACAATTTATTTGAATGGCGTGCACTGTGTAAAGTACTCAAAGTACTGTTTACTGTCTTGCCGTGCTGCCCCTGCTCCCGCTTCCATTCAAGTGTGAAATTTCCTTTGGTGCTGCTGGAAGGAGTGTGGCTGCAGATCCAACGCCTGGAGGACGTCTTTATCTGCAACCCCACGGTTGCCTGGCTTCCTGCTTTAGCCCTACTCAACCAAGGTCTCCTCCCTGGGTCCCGCCCCCGTGTGTGACTCACGCCCACTTCACTTCCTATTTAAAGACTCATGCCCGCGCACTAGCGCGCGCACCGTGTAAAGTACTCAAAGTACTGTTTACTGTCTTGCCGTGCTGCCGTGCTGCCGTGCTGCCCCTGCTACCGCTTCCATTCAAGTGTGAAATTTCCTTTGGTGCTGCTTGAAGGAGTGTGGCTGCAGATCCAACGCCTGGAGGACGTCTTTATCTGCAACCCCACGGTTGTCTGGCTTCCTGCCTTAGCCCTACTCAACCAAGGTGACTGTTATGCTCCAATGAGCTGGACTGCCTATTGTGATAGTGTGTAGCGTCTAGCGGTACGTGTGTAGCGTCTAGCGTTACGCGAGCAACGTGCCCCAGAGGTGCTGCGTAACGAAGAGTTTTTGGGAATTGTTGCACTACTGAAAGTCGCCTTTTGCTTTTCTTTTTCTCTCCTCCTCTCGTTCAGGTCTCCTCCCTGGGTCCCGCCCCGTGTGTGACTCACACCCGCTTCACTTCCTATTTAAAGACTCGTGCCCGCGCACTCGCGCCCGCACCGTGTAAAGTACTCAAAGTACTGTTCGCGGGTGGCGAGCAGGCGAGTTCTGTGTACCATCATTTAGATTCGTCTACAGTGGTGAATGGGCTGCGTAGTGGGAGGAAGATACGTGGTGAGAAGAGCAATGACCTAAATCAATCATTGGGCAACCACTCGAATATGTCTGATATCCCCATTGTAGATTATGAGGCATTACATTGCTCAAATGAGGTAGGAACGTCTGTATGTGAAGAATTGTTGGGAATTGTGGGTGAGCATGTACCTCAGGATGTCGGGGAAAAAACAATGGTCTCAATGAAGGAGGGGGTCATTTCGCCTACAATTCCCTCGCCTAATGCCCCCCTCCAATCAGATACCTATAAGTTAACAGAAATGAACCATGATGATGAGAATGAGGGGTTGTGTGAGGGCCTGTTGCTTCCACCCAAAAAGATCTTGCTAGCCACAATGGGGATAAAACCAACCAAACCAAGATTCTAGAATGTGTCTATCATTGCCCCGGCTATTGAGGCACTTTTGGATAAGTGTATGCGCTTCTCAAGAGGCCATCAACCCCGGTGAAAGCCCACAATTACTGCATAGAAGATGTACATGTTCATGCGGATCCAGGATATGTACCTGGGACGCAAGCCTTGGGACATGCCTGCTTCGATGATTTTTCATCAAACTTAGAGAATGAAAAGGGGGCCCCTAATCAAGAAACTAGTTCTCCTGGTAGAAATGTAATCACCAATGTATTAGTTGGAGACATAGCAGGGTCGTTACACCATGATGACCCCAAAACGAGCTTATCTCAACTAGAAGTGGAAGCGGAACGCAACCGAATGGAGTCATCAGATATTGGGGTTGAGTTCCCAGTTCTATCTAGAATACTCAATTTGCTTGATAAAGGACATGAATATACTCATGCGCAATTGATGTATTCGCATGATATTATTATTGACTTATCAGCTAAAATCAACAGAATTGAGGGGCACTGTGAGGCGGTGGCGGCCCTCACTAAGGGTAAACAAGAGGAAGTCCCTAAAATGAGTTCAAAAGCGTCACAAACCATAGTTGAGTTAAATAGTGCACCAAAAGCGGGTAACGCTCTGACGGCATGTACTAAAGCCTCACAAACATTGCCTGATGTAAGAATAGGGTTCCAACCATTTCCCACGTTTGCTGAAGCTATGGCCTCTGATGTAAGAAAGAGTAATGAGGCTGTTAACCCTGCCCTGAATCAGTTGTTAGAGCTGAGAACGGCTAATGCTGGGGCCATCAAACAGATTCTTACCACGATTCAAAAGATAAGTTCTACTCAGCAACCGGTAAATGGCCAATATGGTCCGACGGAAACGATGGATAACTCTATAAGACCGCGGTCTAACTCTGCGAGAGCAGAGTCTACGGATAGTCCGTCAGTTTTGACCAAGCTAATTGATCTCGAAGATGATGAACAAAATGCTCATCATGCCTTAGATGTAGACAAGGCTGCTTTGGCTGAAGACCAATGCCATGAACTGGTACTTTCAAGAAAGCAGAAGAGATTGTTATTGAGAGCGTCAAAACGTAAAATTAAACAAGCTAAAAATCTAAAGATGTCTACCAAACAACATGTGACAAATTCTATTCTTGACTCTTTTAAGGCTGAGATAAAAGAAACATCAATAGACGAGGAAAAGATAGATTTATTGCAACTTAATTCTGAGTCTAGGGTGCTACTGAATATTGAAAATAACCAGAGCCTGGCTGAGAAGTGTAATGGGAAGGGGAAACAAATAATGCCTAACAGACTAGATCCCCCTGATCAGACAGAGGAGGTGTCTTTACCTAAACATAAGCAAACTGAGCTCCTCAATTTCTTCCCTGCTCTTTACATGAAAAAGGCATCGAAGAAAATTAAGGAAGCAGGCACCAAGAAATCCCTGAAAAAATCAGGGGAGACGATTAAAATACCAACTCAACCCACTGAGTTACTCCCAAGTGGAGTAAAAAAGCAGGAGGGTAAACTATCTAAAAACGATCAACACCAGGAGCTGCTAGCAAACGCACAGGTGAAAGAAGTCGCGCATAAAGCAAATATTGAAAAGGATGGCAATGGTAGTTGTGACTCTCCATCAGGTAACATCAACAAACGCAGGGCCAGAGACAGATTACCTTCAGAAAGAGAGTTGAAAGAGAATATATCCTTCCCTGATGCCTATGAACAGGCATTGTCTGATAAGGTACTTTTCCTAACCGTAGATATGCCATCTATCATGGGTTGGGAAACTAAACAGTTACCCTCTACCAAAATAAGTTTGAATCGATCAGCTATGCTGAAGGCCTTTCAAGCGATTCCAGCTTTACGAACTATTAGAAGTGATGACATTGAATGGGTGCGATTGTCCCAGAATAACCCTACGAGGATGATTTGTAGTTATCACTCTCACATCAATGCACGATTAATTTGGGCACAAAGGGAGGACCTAGAGTTACTTGGGCTATTCCCATGTCTATTTAATTCTGAGGAATGCGCAGAAATTTACATTGCAACTACCCCGGAGCAACCAAAGAACATGACTGTGGAAGGATCGATACCGCAGATTAGTGAAGAGGTATTGAAGCAATTTATGAATCTTGCTGCTTCACTATCGGGGATGATGGGGATGGGGACATCAACTTCTCCTAAACCGTCAACAGTGATGGGCAAAAAATAGGAGGATGAGCGTGGTTTGTCCCTGCTGTCATGGAACTCGTGTGGGAGCTCTAATTTAAGGGCGTGGAACGCTGCACTTGATTGTGATTCTCGTCCAGGGCTTTGCTTGGTCCAAGAAACTATGATTATGGGTGAGGTAGTTCTGGAAGGGTTTGACTCCTACTATCAGCCGGCATCAAGGGGGATACTAGGACATCCAGCTGGGGGTCTGGCGATCCTAATTGATAAAAGCTGAAAGTGATATCCCATTTGCTGTGGGCTGATGAGGCTTTACTAGTTGTGAAAATGTCAAGCAAAGAATACCGATTTCAAGATTTTATTGTTATTAATTTGTACTGGAATCAGGTGGTGACTTCCTTCGAAACCCTAACAGATCGCCTAAATTCCCTTTTTGAAGAGATCATCAGGACCAAAGCAAGCTTTAATGTAATTATAGGGGGTGATTTTAATGCCGCTTGTATAGATGATCTTATGGTAGACAATTAATGTAAAGCTGATTCTAGAAAGAAATCATATGCGAATGGTGTAAGATGGGTGGAGTTCTTTATGCTTTGGGACATTCAGTTGATTCCGTTCGAGGCAGGTACTTGATCATCATACATGGGCACGAGGTCTCTATACTTCAATGATTGACTATTTCTTTGTCTCTACAGGATGGTTACATCTTGTTGATCCAATTTTGATTGTTAATCTATTTAAAGGGGATCATCTAGCCCTGAAAACCAAATTGAAGCTGGAAACATTATGTCTTGATGTGGAGCCGAATTTAAGGGCAATTGCCCATGATCGGGCCGGGCTATCAATCAAGTAGACCTCCAGAAGATGTGAATCATTTAGTGCTGCAATTCTAGAGGATCCGTTGATTAAAGTGAGTGTTGAGAGTATAGGTGTTATTTGTGTGTTGCAAGAGGTCCAGAATTCTATCAGAATAGCGGTGCACATGTCAAACTTGAAGGTATCGTCTGAGTGCAGGCAACCAATTAAGCACCAACACCAATATAGTCAAAAAATTGTTGATCTAAGGAAAGAAAAACGGTACCGAATTAGAAAATTAAGTTTCCGCAAACAGGTAGACAGTGATTTCGCAGAGTCTAAGGCTGAGATTAATAAATGCTATAAATTACAAATAAAATGGCTGAAATATGAGCTGTTCAATATTGAGAATCAAAATCTCATGGCTGTTTTAATTTCTAAAAATGCTAGGAATCTATGGGCGACTATGCGTACCCTATTTGGCACAGCCGAGAGGATTGAAGAATCAGCTATCTCAGCTGTTTCCTGGGTAATGTCATGATGCCTACCTCCAAGGAGCCAGGTCTGACCCAGCAACCCCAGAGGCAGGCATCATTCCCCCCAGGGAAGTGCCAGCAGGCCCAAGCTGGGGCCCTTTGGACACAGTCCTGGCGCCTTAGGCGCCAGGCTCATGTTGGACCCCTGTCCTGGCGCCTTAGGCGCCAGGCTCATAAAGCTACACATGTGTTCAAGTGTTTTAATGCGCACTTACCTGATGCAGACCATGCTGCTACATCCAGGCCCTCTTGAGGCCTGAATGGAACTACTTTACCTGTGGGACTATTTTCCACCTGGGTGTGGTCGGGGAAGGATACATACCTGGAACTTCTTCCAAAGCTATTTAAACCACGCCCGATCAACAACTCACGCTTCGCATTGTTCTGCTCCTCGCAGCTGGACGCTCACCGTGTCAGCTCCTGCATCTGGACTTCAGCCACGCCTGTCAGCATCCTGGGTCACCTGCAAAGGGAGATAAGAGAGAATTGGAGAGAAAGAAGACCTTACCTGCTAAAGCTGCATCACAGAGACATCACACCGACGATCCTGAAAGGGAAGACATCATTTTAAAAGCATTTCGCTTCGATCGCTGCAGCGCTGCATTTCACTCACCTTTCCTGGGCGCCTCCATCTTCAGCAGCGATCATCCGGATCCGCACCCACTTCCCAGAGCCTAGAGAGAAAAAGTCAAGAAAACAAGGTGAGAGAAGGAAGGGAAATAGGAAAAGCTCAGTTTCCTTCTAAGACTTACCTGTTGGGTCATTCCCATTTCATTTCGGGTCCTGCCGCTTCCTGGCATTCCGGACCCCGGCCCCTATGGGGAAAAAAGACAAAGACATTGAATGAGCGAATGCAAAGACATTACCTGAACGCTCATCCAGAACTTACCTGTCATTTACTGGAACTGCACGTTTCATTTCGGGTCGGCGCCATATCTCCGGCATTCCGAACCCCGGCCCCTAAGGGGAAAAAGACATAAGCATTAGCGCTTGCTGCAATAAGACAATGAACATTATTATTAAGCTTGAACTTTTGAACATGCAACAGAACTCTTACAGCGCCTCACCTGAATAGTCAAGCTTATTTTGAACTCCCATCAAACCTCAATCCAGTGAAATAACTGGGTTTCAACGCGCCCCTGCATCAGAAGCAGGATGGAGAACTCATCCTTCCAGACCCTAAGGTGAGACTTCACGGGGAATCGTGGAAGGGTATCGTGGAGGGTTGGAAGGGAGTGGGAGGCTTGAGCATTATTCCGTCAGTAGGTAATACTCCCTTTTCACGCACAGGGGAATATTCCTACGAGCCAGAAAAGCCAGAGTAGAGGGGCCCTTCCAGTCCATCTTCAGAGTCCTGCGCTTCACCATTGAAGAAGCATCAGCACTCGAAGCCAGACCTGCGCCTCCGTGGGTATCAGGTGAGCGTGACAGAACGCGAAGCCTACCCACAATTTCCCACCCGGGCGCTATGGAGACTTTCGAGACAGAGCAGCTGGCCCAGCTTTTGGGGGAATTACGGGCAGAAGTGCACTCAGCCCGCCAGGAGACTAATGCTCTCAAAAGAGAACTGATCCTATCCAAGGAAAGAACAGATGACCTGGCCAAAAGGGTATTGCAGGCCCAGGCAGGGCACACTCCTTTACCTAATTCCGGAGGTACTTCCACATCAATGGGTTTGAATAACCTGGTACAAATCAATCTACCTGGACACATGCCTTTGGCCCCGCCTGAACGTTTTGCGGGGATCCCAAGAAATATGCCGTCTTTATGAACCAATGTCGTTTACACTTTCTATGCAGACCCGGGGCCTTCCCTAACGACCAGACCAAGGTAGCCTTTATACTATCTTACCTCAGTGGCAGTGCTGCCGATTGGTCTATTCCATTGGTAAATCAGGATGATCCCATTCTCCAGGATTTTCAGGGCTTCCAGGCCAGCATGGAAAGATTGTTTGCTCGACACTCTCAAGGACAGGCCCTTGATAACGAACTGCTATCCTTACGACAAGGTAATCAGGATCTCCTGTCCTACGTTGCCACCTTTAATAGACTGGTTGTGGAAACTGGATGGCCAGAAAACAAAAGGATCACATTGTTTCATCGAGGCCTGCGCGGAGAGCTTAAGGATGTTCTAGCTCAGATAGTAGATCCACCCCAGGTCTGCGCAGACTACATAGACTTGGTGGTTCAACTTGATCACAGACTTCAAAATAGAAAAGCAGATCGGTTCAAGTACGAAACCAGAGTACCGATCAAAACCCACGCTAACTCCAAGAGTACTGACGTATCCGAACCTATGCAAATCGGCGGTGTTAAAGGACCATTAACGCAGAAGGAACGAGAGAGAAGGCGGCAAATGCAACTTATTGCGGGACTTCCGGTCACTTTCTTCGAAATTGTCCGGTTAAACCACCTAAGAAGGTGGTTGGAGCCACCTATAACGATTTATTGACACCTGATTCGGGAAACGACCTAGCCCGACAAGCGTAGGGGTCCACTTGCCGAGCTTGAAAACAAACTCTTTGACCTCGCATTTTGTCATGCCAATGGTGCTCGTGGACCCAAAACAGCCTCAGCAGTTGCATGCTATAAAAGCATACATCGACAGTGGAGCTATTGGAAATTACATAGACCGTGAATTGGCTTCCAGGATTAAGCTCCCTCTCCGCCCGAAAGTAACCCAAGATGTCATTACTACAGTAGATGGAACCGAAATAGCTTCAGGGCCTGTAACGCATTCCACTGTTGAAATGACACTGGTGGGTCAGGATGGACATCGGGAAGCAATCGTGTTTGATGCGATCAAGGCTCCACAATTTCAAGTAATTCTTGGAATTCCTTGGTTAGAAACACATAATCCCAGAATTGCCTGGCGAGCAAAGAAGATATGTTTTCCTGATTGTGAACCAACTTGTTATCCAAGAAATCCAGTTATGGGTCTGGCCTCAGCAACTTCCACCCCTGTACAGCTACCGTCAGAATACCAAGAATTCCAAGACGTTTTTCAGAAGGAACAGGCTAACACGTTACCTCCCCATCGGTCTTATGATTGCCAAATCGATCTGGTACCCAATGCTCAACTACCTTGTAGTAGGATTTATGCTCTTACGGAACCTGAGAACCTGCATTTGCGTCAGTATTTAGATCAGTACCTAGCCAATGGTTTTACTCGCCCGTCCAAGTCTCCTGTCTCCTCAGCTCTGTTCTTCGTGCCGAAAAAAGAGGGCGACCTTAGAACATGTATAGACTATCGCGCCCTAAATCAAATAACGATTAATAATCGTTATCCTCTGCCCCTGATCCCTGAGCTTATCGACCAGGTGAAAGACGCTTGTGTGTACACCAAGTTAGATCTCCGAGGAGCTTATCACCTTGTGCGTATAAAAGAAGGCGACGAACGGAAGACTGCATTCCGCAGCAAATTTGGGCTCTTCGAATATCAGGTGATGCCCTTCGGTTTGTGCAATGCACCTGCCGCCTTTCAGTACTTTATGAATGATGTTCTTCGGGAACTTATCGATGTCTGTGTCATTGTTTATATTGACGACATCCTGGTGTACTCCTCTTCAAAATCCGATCACAGAAAACATGTTAGGGCAGTTCTTGAGAAATTGCGCCAGCACAGACTATTTGCAAAGCTCGAAAAATGTGTTTTTCATACCACAGAAGTTGAGTTTCTTGGATTCATCCTGACACCTCAAGGAGTCCGAATGGACTCACGAAAGGTGGACGCCATCCTCAAATGGCCATCTCCTAGCTCGGTGAAGGGAGTTCAGAGCATGCTCGGCTTCGCCAATTTCTATCGAAGATTCATCCCGGAATTTTCCCGAACAGTCCAACCCATCATAGCTCTCCTAAAGAAAAACAAACGTTTTGAATGGACTCTTGAGGCCGAACAAGCCTTTCAGGACCTGAAAACCAAATTCACCTCTGCACCTGTATTGAAGCACCCGCACCCAGATCTCCCTTACATTGTGGAAACCGACGCATCCAGTTCGGCCATGGGAGCTGTCCTGTCGCAAAGAGACCCAGAAACTAACCAACTACACCCTGTGGCCTTTTGGTCCAGGACATTTTCTCCTCCTGAAATCAACTACGCAATTACCGACAAAGAGTTACTGGCTATTAAATCTGCTTTCAAGGCTTGGCGTCATTGCCTTCTCGGGGCAAGACACACCATCACCGTAATTACGGACCACAGAAATTTACAGTATTTAAAGACGGCCAAAGCTCAATCTTCACAACAACTCCGATGGGCTCTATTCTTTGCGGAATTTGATTTTGTAATTACCTATCGCCCTGGCTGCAAGAATGGTAAAGCGGACGCCTTATCCCAGATTGGCATGGAAGAACCCAATTCGAGTTTAGAACCTGTGCCAATCATACGTGAACAAAGAATCCTAGGCCTAACTTCATTGCAAAATATTGAGGACATCCAAACGCAAGTAAAACAATTTCTAGACTCTTCAGCCTTACTGGAATGGAGTCAAAAGGGTCCTCATTACACTGTTAAGGATTATTTACCCTACTTCTAGGAGCGGTTGTTTCTGCCAAGTAAAGAATTGCAAGAACTTGTTATTGCCCATCATCATGAATCATTAATGGAAGGACACCCTGGTATCGCTAAAACGGAGGAAAAAATCAAACGCCACTTCTGGTGGCCTTCTTGGAGAAAAGACATAAAGTCTTTTGTATTGTCTTGCGGAATTTGTGCCCAAAACAAGGGTCAAAAGAAAAGGCCAGCCGGCCTACTTCAACCCTTGGATATTCCACCGGCACCATGGCACACCTTGTCAATGGACTTTATAACTGACCTGCCTCCTTGTGCTGGTTACAACACTATCCTTGTAATTGTGGATCTATTCTCCAAAATGGCCCACTTTATCCCTTTAAAAGGTTTGCCTTCAGCTTCCACCTTGGCCAAGGAATTTCTGGAGAATATAGTTCGCATACATGGTTTCCCTTCCATATTAGTCTCGGATCGTGGAAGTCAATTTATCTCCCATTTTTGGAAGAAGTGTTGCCAACCAGCACAAATAGATGTGCGGTTATCCACCAGCCACCACCCCCAGACCGACGGACAAACCGAGAGAACCAATCAGACTCTCGAGCAATATCTTCGGTGCATGTTACACCAATCCGAGTTAAATTGGAAAAACATCCTTTGGATCGCAGAATATGCATACAACAATTCAGTGCATTCTGGAACCGGACAAACTCCTTTTTATACTTTGTATGGTCACCATCCTCGGACCTCTGACCTAGATCCACCTCTGACCCTGGAAATGCCCGCAGTAAATCATCTGCATTCCACAATAACCCGAGCCTTCAAAGAAGCTGCAACTCATTTACAGCAAGTCAAGAAAAAGTATAAAGAAAACGTTGATTTGCACCGAAGTAAAACTCCTCCTTACCAAGTAGGAGACCAGGTATGGCTAGCAATGAAACATTTACCCCTCAAGGGCCCGCGAACCTTCAATCCCAGATTCATAGGACCTTATCCCATCAAGGCTATAATCAATCCCGTGGCCTTTAAACTGGATTTACCGTCTAACATGCGTATTCATCCAGTTTTTCATGCTTCACTTTTGAAGCCAGTACAACCAGGGACCCGACTGTCCAAGCCTCCAGACCCAGTTCAAATTGAAGGGGAATTAGAATTCGAAGTTAAAGACATTTTAGACTCCAAGGTGTTAAAGTCAAAACTCTTCTATCTTGTTGACTGGAAGGGATATGGACCTCAGGAGAGATCGTGGGAGCCTAGTAACCATGTTCACGCACCTCGATTAATACAAAGGTTCCACCAGAGATTTCCGAACAAGCCAAAATCCCCGGAGGGAACAACCTTGGGAGGGGCCTTGAGGGGGGGTACTGTCATGATGCCTACCTCCAAGGAGCCAGGTCCGACCCAGCAACCCCAGAGGCAGGCATCATTCCCCCCAGGGAAGTGCCAGCGGGCCCAAGCTGGGGCCCTTTGGACACAGTCCTGGCGCCTTAGGCGCCAGGCTCATGTTGGACCCCTGTCCTGGCGCCTTAGGCGCCAGGCTCATAAAGCTAGACATGTGTTCAAGTGTTTTAATGTGCACTTACCTGATGCAGACCATGCTGCTACATCCAGGCCCTCTTGAGGCATGAATGGAACTACTTTACCTGTGGGACTATTTTCCACCTGGGTGTGGTCGGGGAAGGATACATACCTGATCGGTGGAAGGATACATACCTGGAACTTCTTCCAAAGCTATTTAAACCACGCCCGATCAGCAACTCTTGCTTCGCGTTGTTCTGCTCCTCGCAGCTGGACGCTCACCGTGTCAGCTCCTGCATCTGGACTTCAGCCACGCCTGTCAGCATCCTGGGTCACCTGCAAAGGGAGATAAGAGAGAATTGGAGAGAAAGAAGACCTTACCTGCTAAAGCTGCATCACGGAGACATCACACCGACGATCCTGAAAGGGAAGACATCATTTTAAAAGCATTTCGCTTCGATCGCTGCAGCGCTGCATTTCACTCACCTTTCCTGGGCGCCTCCATCTTCAGCAGCGATCATCCGGATCCGCACCCACTTCCAAGAGCCTAGAGAGAAAAAGACAAGAAAACAAGGTGAGATAAGGAAGGGAAATAGGAAAAGCTCAGTTTCCTTCTAAGACTTACCTGTTGGGTCATTCCCATTTCATTTCGGGTCCTGCCGCTTCCTGGCATTCCGGACCCCGGCCCCATTGGGGAAAAAAGACAAAGACATTGAATGAGCGAATGCAAAGACATTACCTGAACGCTCATCCAGAACTTACCTGTCATTTACTGGAACTGCACGTTTCACTTCGGGTCGGCGCCATATCTCCGGCATTCCGAACCCCGGCCCCTAAGGGGAAAAAGACATAAGCATTAGCGCTTGCTGCAATAAGACAATGAACATTATTATTAAGCTTGAACTTTTGAACTTGCAACAGAACTCTTACAGCGCCTCACCTGAATAGTCAAGCTTATTTTGAACTCCCATCAAACCTCAATCCAGTGAAATAACTATGTTTCAATGCGCCCCTGCATCAGAAGCAGGATGGAGAACTCATCCTTCCAGACCCTAAGGTGAGACTTCACGGGGAATCGTGGAAGGGTATCGTGGAGGGTTGGAAGGGAGTGGGAGGCTTGAGCATTATTCCGTCAGTAGGTAATACTCCCTTTTCACGCAAAGGGGAATATTCCTGCGAGCCAGAAAAGCCAGAGTAGAGGGGCCCTTCCAGTCCATCTTCAGAGTCCTGCGTTTCACCATTGAAGAAGCATCAGCACTCGAAGCCAGACCTGCGCCTCCGTGGGAATCAGGTGAGCGTGACAGGTAAATCATATTAGAGCAAAATTCGCTATGCCAAGTCATTTTCTATTAGAGGATAGATTGTCATTCCGTCCCACTTTTCAGGGATGTCCATGGTCTATTGAGGAAATACATTTGGCCATCACAAAATCTAATGGTTCGCGAGCACCGGGACCGGATGGCATCCCGCCATGTCTTATTAAGCTCAATCCGGAAATGTGGGCAGCATTATTTAAAACCAAATTTGACGCTATCTATTATCTTGGGCATATTCCCGCCTCCTGGTGCTCAGTGATAATTATCCCATTCTATAAAAAGGGGCCAATGACTGACCCAATGAATTTCAGGCCGATCGCTCTTATGGATGCCTCGGCAAAGATCTTTACTAATCTCTTATTACAAGCCATTAATCAATATATTAATCAGTCTAACCTATTATCTAGATTCCAAACTGGCTTTCAACGATTCATGGGCTGCCAGCTTAACGCAACTATTATTGCCCATTTGTACCAGCAAACAAATTAGACAAGGCCGGTTGTGTTTACATGGCGGCCTTGGATCTTACTGCTGCGTTTGATTCAGTAATCAGAGAGCTACTTTGGAATAAATTGATTAAATTTGGTTTCTCATCGCAGCTAGTTTCAATCATAGCGGCCCTGCACCAACATATCGCATCCGACTTACCAAGGCTGGTGCACTCACCGAAGCCATTCCGACTGAGATCGGACTGAAACAGGGCTGCAATCTTGCTGCAGTGCTGTTCAACCTCTATCTATTGGATTTGGAAGAACAGTGGCAAGAGGCAGTGATTTTTCCGGCAAAATTGGGTATTATTGCGTCGAATTGGCTAAGTTTTGCGGATGATCTACTGTTTTTTGATAGGACCCCCTATGGGTTACAGTCTAAATTGAACCTTTTCTATACCTTTGCATGTAAACACAATTTAACGATTAATACGGAGAAATCTTTATTATTACATTCAACGAAGGACGTCAAAAAATTAATAACTTTACATGGTCTATTGATTGCTGTGCGATTCCGAGGGCACCATCCATGCATTATTTGGGTTATCATCTGGCATGCAGTTATTCCTTCGAGAGCTGGAAGTTGGTCTTAACCAAAAAAGCCCAACCGCTGACTGCACAGCTTAAACTGGTATACTATCGCCTTGGGAAATTTTCAATGATTCCAATGCTTACTTTCTATCTACAAAAGATTGAACCAATTCTGTTATATGCATTGGATCTTTGTTTGTACAAGATTGATGATATTTTGGATGTTATCCAGGGGAAAATGTTGAAAAAGGTTCTGGGTCTTGCAATGGCCACACCAAATGCTATTGTTTGCCATGAGTTGGGAATCTTACCACTATCAGTTAAATGGCACTGGCGAATGCTTACTAATTATGGGAAAATGCTGGCTCCTCCTAAGAATTCATTGTATGAAGAACTTGCAACAATGACTGAGAAGGGGCATCCTCCGTCGATCTTGATATTTAAGAATAGGATGGAGAAATTCCTTTCAGATTCTATGATTTCACATGAGGATTTGGTACTGGGGTTACCATCATGTAAGACTAAATACTGCAGATATCACTGGTGTTTGCTGATTGAAAAGATTCATGGGTATCAATCATACATTGAGTACGCTAGATTTATACGTCAATGGGGATTGCGCCCAAGGTACCAGATCGCGTTTCCATGCAATATTGCAAGAAGGATCTACCTAAGATTTCGTCTTAATCAGATGCTTACTAATGAAAGGATTATGTTTTGGCAAAAGTATAAAAATACTGCTTTGAGAGGATTATGTAGATTCTGTAAACTACCGGCTATAGTTGAATCCTTGAAGCATCTTACTGTATACTGCAGGTATTTTGAATTGGAGCGAAAACGATGCTTTGTCACTCACCTCTATACTGAGGCGAGCATGAGTAGGGAATCGCTTTGGCAAAGATGTATGTGGGGAAGAAGTGTAACACTTATCATTTGCTTAACAAATTTCCTCGTAATTATTGAACGGGAATTAGCTGAAAAAGATGACCAGTTGGTGTAATCTACGCATTTGAGTTGGCACTGTCACTACCCTTGATTTATGATGCTGTGGTAATATGCGGGCGCAAAATATTTCTGCTGAAATGTTAAATGTATGATATTTTTGATTTTAAGTTAATGAGTTAAGTGGATTGCAAAGGATATGTAGATATTTTAAACTGCAACTCATATGAGAATGTTGATTTTGTAAAGGTTGTAAAACCATAAAAAAATAATAAAAAAAAATAAAATAACAATTTGTCCATATTGATCGCCAATGTATGCGCCCATGGCGCAGGCATGACAGTATGCCCCTATCCAGGCCCCTCTCCAGGCTCCCTGAAGACTGACCAACAGGAAGAAGGTCTGTCACACCGTGAAAGAGTCTTATTCCAAAAAGGCACATCATGAAGCACCAAAAACTGTTTAAGGTTGTAAGGGGGGAGTCTTGAAAGGTGGAGACGGTATCAATGTGCTGAACCTTTGCGGTAGAAATCAGAAAAGACAAAGTCTTTGGAGCACAAAACCCAACAGAGTGTTCATGAATAGAGGAACTGTGAATGTCTGTTGCAGGTTCCATGGCAAAGCTTGCTTTGAAAGGCAACAGTAAGGTGGTGAAAGGTGGAGCCAGAGGTACAGCAGAGCTGGTTGCTTTAGGAAGGTTTTCCAAGGCATCAGACACAGCAATGGCAGAGTCAAGATTAGCCGCAGAAACGTCAGGAGTCATAGTGGCGGGTTCTCCATGATTTGTAGGAATTTCAGAAGCCACCGCAGCAGAGAGATCATGAATGGCTGTGCATAGTTCCGATGCTGTAGCAACTGGGAGAGTGGGTGTCATAGAAGAACCAGCGGACAGTGACGCAACTGAGACTGATAGAGTAGAGTCTGGTAGTTTTAGTGCTGCAGAGGCGCCAGCAAGAACAACCGGAGCTGTAGTCCCAAAAGAAAAGTTGTTATCTGACTTAGCAACAGGTTCTGTCCTTGCAGGCAGCGAGGAAGGGGGCGCTTCTGCTGCGAAAAGAGTGATGTGTGATGCTGCAACAGTAGCAGATTTAGAAGTATTAGCAGGAGGAGCAGCAGAGATTGGGCTAGCAGATACAGTAACAGGTAGTAAGACAGATGTGGGGTCATGATTGGGTAGGCTGATCTTCAAAGTCTGGTGAGCTCAGATTGCTTGGTAGGTCTGGGGCATTGACTGATGGAAAGGCTGGATTCCAGGCAGGTACGGGGTATTGTTCAGGATTGGAATCATGGTCTAGAGTACCAGAACCTGAGTTACTGTGGTTGGGAAGTGAAAGAGCTGTGTCAGACTTTAGAAGGGATGCATATGCTAAATTTAGGTCTTCCATCTGCTTGGTATAAATCTGTATCCTTTTCTGCATGGCAATTCCAGGCCTTAACATGTCGATCTCTAAAGACAGTATGTCGGGTGTAGGACATTGTGTCAAAAGGTCTGGAATATTGTGTCCCTTCAAAGAATTTTTACTATGAATATAAACAAAGTCATCATAGAGATCTTCGGTCTTTCTTTTAAGGGGTAGGAGTTGTTCTTGTAGCAGGTATGTATCATTAGCCTGATCTAAAGCTTCAGAATCTGGTGTGGCAGAAAATTTGGTTGTAGCAATGGGAAGACTGACCTTAAGGTTATTGTGGTTGGTAGATACTGGGGGTAGGACTAGGTGAACTAACCTCAGGATACATAATGCCGTGTCCTGTCAAATGAGGGTTTCCAGTAGACTGGGGAGCTTGCCAAGCAGATCTTAAACATATCACTCTAGCAACAGCGTACTCTGGTTTTGAGACCCCCACAATGAGTGCAATATCCTTGGCTGTAACAGTGTTAGAAAAATTATCAGACGCAGGAGTGTCTTTCACTGTTTGGGCTAACAAAATCTGCAAGAATTCATTATCTTGCTGTAGCTCTTCAACCGATAAGGACTGCGGATCATAGTCGCAAATGTCATAATAGTTATACATGGAAGAAGTGTCAGCAAGCCAGTGAGTGTAGTACCGTGCTTGTAAATCTTTGTTTACTAAGGCGAGACAGTTCTTTAGACTAAGGTTCTTGTTTGCTGTCTTTGGGGAAAGTATAGATTTTTGCAAAGGTTTCTTAACCCGAAAGGAAAGCATCCTTGGTCTGTGTGTGCCTTTCCTGCCTATGGAACAAGAAAGTTTTGGCTCTTGCATTCTGTCAGGGATGGCACTCTATTAAGAGTGGCACAGGACACCCAGAAAGGGTTTGGGTGGTTGTGCCAAAATAAAGTAGACAGATAAGTATACACACAGCTGAAAGGGAAGAGAACGAAGAGTAGGCAAGAGTAACAAGGAAAAAGGTACAGAATGAATTCCCTCTTGGGGTGTATGCAGATATAGGAAAAGAGTATTCCACGAACCTTAGGAAAACTCTAGCCTTCTGCACAGTTTGCTATAACAGAGGCCCACGCTGTTTGCTCATGGCTTGGAACAGCAGCTATGGGTGTCTGTAATGTAGAAACGAGACAAGGGAAGGGGCAGAGGTTGACTGGTGGGAACCAACAGACAAGCTCTGTATAAAAGAGTCTACAAACAGTACAAGAGAAGATACTTACAGACAAATCCAGGAAAAGGAGGTTGATAGCAAACTAGCAGAAGGAAATGAAGGGAAAGTCGTGTAACAGGATTGGATAGCAGAGGACAGTAAGGAACAAGGTTGAGAGCTCAGAGGAGCAGGAAAGCAATGAGCAAGCCCACAGGAGCAGGGCTGTAAGGTAGAGAGCCCAGAGGGAAAGGGCTTAGGGCAGCAGAGTAAAGCAGGCTGCACGGAAAGGAACCCAGAAGGGCCGGGCAGCAAGGAGTGAGCCCTGAGGGGCAGGGCCGCTGACCGTAGAAGGTTGCAGAGGACTGTAGAGGGCTGCTAGGCCGAGAACCCAGCGGAAAAAGGTAGGTAGTAGGCAGCAGAGCGTGATAAGCTGCAAAGTAGGAAGCCCAGAGGACAAAGGCTGTAGGCAGGCTGCAGAGCAGGGAGCCCAGAGGACAAGGGCTGTAGGCAGCCGGAGTGAGGCAGGCTGCAGAGCAGGGAGCCCAGAGGACAAGGGCTTAAGCTGGAAAGCAGCAGAGCGTGATCGGCTGCAATGTAGAGAGCCCGGCAGGGCAAGGGCAGAGGCTGGAAGGCAGCAGAGCGTGAACGGCTGCAATGTGGAGAGCCTGGCAGGGCAAGGGCGGAGGCTGGAAGGCAGCAGAGCGTGATCAGCTGCAAGGCAGGAGCCTGGAAGAGCAGGGCTGAGGCAGGGAGCCCAAAAGGCTAGGGCTGTAGGCAGCAGGGTGTAGCAGGCTGCAAGGCAGGACGCCCAGAGGAGCAGGGCTGAGGCAGGGAGCCCAAAAGGCTAGGGCTGTAGGCAGGCAGCAGAGTGTATCAGACTGCAAGGCAGGAGCCCGCCAGGGCACTGGAACAAAAAGCAGGTGAAAGCAGGAAACAGCATACAAAGTTTGTAGCTCGAAGCAAAAAGGTGCCGGAAGGACTCTCAATGCAAGAGACTGAGCTCTCGCAGGCAGCAGCTTTTATACTGCCCAGCCCAGCACAGAGGCAGGCTAATTGGTTGAACCTGGTTCAGCAAACCTGCAGACAATCGACCACCTCCCTCTCTGTTCCTGAGCTGGTGGAAGCAGAGCAAATTCCTAGGGCTTCTGAGGATTGTAGTTCTGATGAAGAAAAATAGGAATCGCCAGGAATAGGTGGTTATAGCCAAGTGCATTATGGTAAGTGTAGTTTTTTGGGAAAAATAAAAAAGCACCAAAGTCTCGCAAATGGGAAATAAAGTCCAAATAGTGAATAGCGGTTGATCCAAGAGTTTTCTGTAGATAAATGAATAACAATTTGTCCATATTGATCGCCAATGTATGCGCCCATGCCGCAGGCATGACAAAGGCTGCTGACTTGTGGTTTGCCAACAGGGCCACTCACAAGGATTCTGGGGTAACTCAGAAAAAGGATGAGGGGAAACAGCCTAAAAAGGACTCCAAAGAGAATTCTAATACTGCAAATTCCAAAGAGGGCCCCAAACAAAACCATAAGGGTAAGCCACAAGGGAAACCGAATCAGGCTAGTGTACCTTCTGGTCCCAGACCAGAAGGAGGTCAGAACAAGCCTCCATTCCAGGGAGCCTTTGGCTCTTGTTATGTTTGTAAGGCCACTGACCATGTGAAAGGAGATCCCAGATGTAAGGGTAAACCTCCAGGGATCCAGCTTGCCTCCTTAGCCTTCGCTCAAGAAGAGGAATTCCCAGTGGCAAGTGGAAACTTTCTACTGCTGGCTGATGAACCCATGGGAGTCTCAGCCAGTGTTTCTTTAGCCTCTCTGGGGTTGTGGGAACAACAGAATTTAGATGTATATAATTCTATCCCAGATAATACTAAAGAGTATTATAAGGACAGTGTCCAGGTGAATGGTCAGGAGACTCCTGCCATTAGGGACACTGGGGCCAGCATAACTGTGGTGGATGAATCATTTTTCAAGGCAGAGGATGTTGCTAAGGCACCCAAATGCCTCACCATGTTAGCTGGAGGGCCTGTGCAGATGTGTCCCCAGTTACCAGTTCTCATCCAGTGCAATGATATGACTGTAAAGATACCTGTCAGTGTACAATGTGAGGTGCTAGGAAGGGTTCTGTTGGGTAATGACCTGAAAGCTCTTGGAGTTGTGTCACATACCCCCAGACCTCCTAGTAAAATGTTACAGGAGCTCACTAAACCTGCAAGAGAGAAATCCCTGCAAGGGTCATCTCAGGAGATGATGACAGAGATCACTCCTCTCCCCAACTTACTGCAGTGACTACCAGATCAGCAGCCAAGGGGCAACCCAAGACTCCAAGAAAAAGACCAGCAGCAAGCACTCCAGTGCTTCCAACAAGGACTTCCCCTAGGTTGTCCAAAGTTACTCCAGTAACTCCCCCTCCAGCTGAGGCTGAGAGGGTGGTTGAACCCTGTGTGGTTGAACTAGACCCTGAAGAAGAGCTAGTAGGAGGCCAAGACCTTATTGGAGATTCAGATCCAGCTGACCATCCTGAGCTGCAGTCTTTACTGGCAGAAGGTGGACCTAGCAGATCAGCTTTCCGTAAGGGCCAAAGAGAATGTCCTACTCTGGAAGGTCTCCGCCAACAGGCAACTTCTCAGGCTGATGGGCAAGAGCCTGGGAAGTACAGGTTACACTGGGAAGATGGCCTCTTCTACAGTGAACCAACTGAGTCTGAACCTGGAGACTACAAGCGCCTTGTAGTACCTCAAGAAAACAGACAACTAGCCCATGAGATACCTTTGGCTGGTCACTTGAGTTTCAAGAAGACCACGGAAAGGCTCTCTCTCTACTTTTATTGGCCAAAGATGGGGCTGAAGTAGATAAGTATTGTAAGAGCTGCCATACCTGCCAGACTTCTGGTAAGGTTGGTTCCAAGAATGCGGCACCTTTAGTGCCTCTCCCAGTTGTGGGAGTCCCATTTGAGAGGGTAGGGATTGACATTGTTGGTCACCTTGATCCCCCAACCTCCTCAGGCAACAGGTTTATCCTTGTTGTAGTAGACCATGCTACTAGGTACCCTGAGGTAATTCCTATGAGGACTGTTACAGCTCCGGCTGTGGCTAAGGCCCTCTTGGTATTTTTACCAGGGTTGGGTTTCCTAAGGAAGTAATCTCTGACAGAGGGTCGAATTTTATGTCCCACTACATGAAAGCCATGTGGAAAACCTGCAGAGTTACTTACAAGTTCTCAACAGCATACCACCCTCAGACAAATGGGTTGGTAGAAAGGTTTAACAGAACCATGAAGAGCATGATAGGTGCTTTAGAGGAACCCCTTAAAAGAAAGTGGGACCTTCTACTGCCATGCCTTCTCTTTGCTTATAGAGAAGTCCCTCAGGAGGGAGTAGGTTATTTTCCCTTTGAGCTTCTTTATGGCCATCCGGTCAGAGGTCCATTGGCCCTGATCTAGGAGGGGTTGGAGAGTGCTCCTTCCCCCAAGCCAGTCAGAGTGACTGACTATGTGATAGGTCTCCGACGGAGAATGTCACACATGATGGCAGAAGCAAGTGACAACTTGAAAGCTGGACAAGCTCTGGTCAAGCATTGGCATGATCAGAAGGCTAACATGGTTGAGTTCACTCAAGACCAGCTAGTTCTCGTTATGCTCCCAACAAGGCAGAAGGGCCTTGCAAGACAAGATGGGCTCCTTCAAGGTTGTGGGAAAACTTGGAGAGGTCAACTATCTGGTGGATCTGGGCAAACCCAGGGAAGCTCCCAGAGTCTTCCACACCAACCGCCTCAAAGCCTATGTCTCTAGACCAGAAGTAGGAGCCTTGCGTCTAGCTTCATCGGAAGAGGAGGAGGAGAGTGAAGCTCTACCTGACCTCCTTAGAGGCTTACCTTTGGACGAAATGGTTGAAGGAGTTAATCTCCCTTCAGATCTGACACCTGAGCAACAAGAAGAGTGCAAATCTATGTTAAATCAGTTTGCCTCCCTGTTCTCACTTTCACCAGGCTTGACCCCTTGGGGCCAGCATGATATTCTCACTGGTGACTGCCTGCCAGTCAAAAGCAGAGGGTACAGAATGTCAGAACATGTCAGAACCCACATCAAAGGTGAGGTCAAGAAGATGCTTGATCTTGGGGTAATATTGTCAGAGAGCACCAAAGTATTAACTGAAAAGGATACGGTACTCAAAAGGATACAGGTGGTAGGGTCTTCCGGATCCCTGTTCACGCGTTTTGATAGTTGTGAAGTCAGGTTAAGACCTTCCAAATGATACAACTCTCTGACTGGTAAAACAGGCAGAGTGATGGATCACTGGAAAGGGCGTGGGTAAGGTATAGGAAGTCAACCTAGAACAAAATAAAGTATCATGAATAACTGCCCCAACCTGGGTATGATGGAATAGAGAATGTCATGAATGCACACACTGACCTTGAGTCTAGGGCAGATGAATCCAGCAGAGTCTCTTGAGGAATCCAAGGTAGAACAAACGACAAGGAAGGGAAGATTAGTAAGGGAGACTTATCCCGAACGGAACGAGGCTCACGCTAGATACCGGGTTGATGCACCACAGGATAGCGTCCAGAGTACTGTTCACTGTCACCTTCCCGTTATCCTTGAAAAGCTTCCTTCCCACGTAGAGTAAAGTATAGAAATGAATCAATCCCCCTGTTAATATCACAGGTGCAGGAGTTGGAAATAGCGCTCCTTTTAAGGTATAAACAAGTACACACGGTTCTGTACAGCCGCGAAGAAAAGAGCGTGTGCGTGTGGATTTACACGCGAGCAGGATTCACGCAGTCCAGGCCAGCAGCACTTGAAGATAGCGTGCGCGTGTGGATTTACACGCGAACAGGATTCACGCAGACCAGCAGCGCTTGAAGATAGCGTGCGCGTGTGGATTTACACGCGAGCAGGATTCACGCAGTCCAGGCCAGCAGCGTTTGAAGATATTGTGCGCGTGTGGATTTACACGCGAGCAGGATTCACGCAGTCCAAGCCAGCAGCGCTTGAAGATAGCGTGCGCGTGGGGATTTACACGCGAGCAGGATTCACGCAGTCCAGGCCAGCAGCGCTTGAAGATATTGTGCGCGTGTGGATTTACACGCGAGCAGGATTCACGCAGTCCAGGCCAGCAGCGCTTGAAGATAGCGTGCGCGTGTGGATTTACACGCGAACAGGATTCACGCAGCCCAGACCAGCAGCGCTTGAAGATAGCGTGCGCGTGTGGATTTACACACGAGCAGGATTCACGCAGTCCAGGCCAGCAGCGTTTGAAGACAACGTGCGCGTGTGGATTTACACGCGACCAAACAGCTCCAGGAATCAGCGTGTGGCGGAAAACACGCTATAGAAGGCCCAAAAAGTAGCTGTAGTAACCTGCAAGGATGCAGACCGGAGGTTCAGCTACACAACGCCAAATGATTCGATCAGAAGCAGCGAGTGGAGTTTCCACGCTGCTTAAATACGTAATGCCGTAGTTCACGTGACGAAGCAGAATACACGTGAAGTTAGCGACGTGAAAAGTGAAAACGTCGTTTTCCCGGCAACGTATCGAACAACCGCCATTTGGAATAGAACGGTCTAGCTGTTCTACGAGCGTAGGAGGTAGGACCACGTCCAGCATGCATGACAAATATAGCCCTCTACTAGTCCATGGTCTAGCCCAGTTGTGTTAGTACCAAAGACAGGATCCAAAGAGTTGAGATTCTGTGTGGACTATAGCGCTCTTAATGCAGTCACCAAGACTGATGCCCACCCTTTGCCAAGGACAGATGAGTTGGTGGATAGGCTTGGCGCAGCCAAGTACCTCAGCTCATTTGACCTTACGTCAGGCTATTGGCAAATAGCCCTGACAGACCATGCCAAGGAGAAGACTGCATTTTCTACCCCAGTTGGTTTATACCAATTCAAGGTTATGCCTTTTGGACTGAAAAATGCACCTGCTACATTTCAAAGGATGGTAAACCAAGTTCTAGCTGGGATGGAGGACTTCTGCATGGCATACTTGGATGACATTGCAGTCTTCAGCCACTCCTGGGAGGAACATGTGAACCACCTAGGACATGTTTTGCAGGCTCTTGAGCAGGCCCATCTGACCATAAAGGCAAGTAAATGCCAAATTGGACAGAGTAAAGTAGTCTACCTTGGGCATGAGGTAGGCGGTGGAGAAATAAGGCCTCTGCTCAGCAAGATTGAAGCTGTGCAGAATTGGACAACACCTACTACTCAAACCCAGGTGAGAGCCTTCCTAGGCCTCACTGGGTATTACAGGAATTTCATAGAGAACTATGGGACCATAGCTTCTCCACTGAATGTAATCTCCTCTCCAAAATTCCCCTAGAAGGTCAAATGGAATGAGGAGTGCAATCAGGCCTTTGAAAGCCTGAAGAAGGCGCTTTGCCAACTCCAGTACTGAGAGCTCCTGACTACCTGCAAACCTTCATTGTACAAACTGATGCTTACAATTTAGGAATAGGTGCAGTCCTTAGCCAACTGGATGGGAAAGGTAGGGAGCACCCCATTTGCTTCATCAGCCGTAAGCTGAAGGATCCTGAGACAAGGTTGTCAATCTGGAAAAATGAATACCCTTCATTTGAATGATAGACGTAACTTGATGGCCGTGGGCCAACTGTTTTATGCACCGAATTGGAGAAATATGAACTGCTATGCTTGACCGACGAGCGGCCATTTTAAATGTAGTAAGAATCGCCATTTTGCTTGTTAACCATTGCTCATTGCTTTTTGTCTAAAAACTGCTTTGCAGCTTGCAATTCTTGCGGATTCTGCTTACTCTGCTCAACTGTTAACATTGTTGTCTGAATATGAACACACATCTGATCCCTGATCGACGTACCGGGCCAGAGGGCAAAGGAGGCGAGGGTCCCGAGATGAGGCAGAAGCCAGAGAAGCGCAGACAAGACGTGGGGAGAGGTTGCGTTAGAACAGGCGACTTGTTTTATCAGGCGAGTCATTCCCCGATTCAAAGAGAGACCTGATTTTTGGTAGAGTGTTGATTTTGCAAACTCAAACGTCCAGGTAAAAGTGGCTGACCAAAGGGGAAGGTTAAAGAAACATGCCTGGAGTACTGTCCACTTTAGCGGGGCTTTTCAGCTGCGGTAGACAGTCCTTGGAATATGGCCAAAGTGCACCGCCTGGGGGAACGCCGGCTTATGATATGTATGCGAAATATGGTGTGGGTGCGATAATATTTTGTGAAATTTAGCATAGGCAAACTAGAAAGCAACCCGACCATCAGTGGCCGAGTAATAGTAGTTTTGAGATGGGGAGGATAGATAACCTAGAGAGGGTGCTGATTAGAAAGAAAGCGCAACCTGCAGCTTTTGAGACCGTCAAAGATTGGAGGAGGGAAGCGATGCTCCGACTAAGGAGTAGAGAGAAGCATGCACCTAGGCATAAAACGAAGCTTGAGATAGCAGAAGAGAAGGAAGAGGAGGAGTGGACTGAGGGTCTAAGACGGGAAGGGAGACAGGACCAGATGAACATAGACAGAATATACCCGCAGCGGGAACTACACATAGCAGATGAATTATTGGAACATTTGTTAACTAACACGGGTCGAGGCCCAAAACCAGAATCGAAACCAAACACGCCAGCAGTGACTGCGCGGGCCCAACCAATAGCTCTCATACCCCCTCCCGCAGCCCGAGCACTTCCCCTCATGCAAGCGTTAACCCAAGCCCCGCCCACAGCACGAGCACTCCCACAAGCGCAGACCGCGGACACACAATTTCCCAGCACCCAGCAAGGCCCTTCACAGATGCCACCTGTGTCACTTGTCCCATCCGCACCTCCCGCTCTAGAGACAGATTCAGCACCATCCGCCCCTCCCAAAGTCGAGATTGTGACTGGGGAGGCGAGAGGTGGGGCTGAAGGAACAGGATTTGGACGGGTAACTCGAAGCTCAATCAGCAAAGAGAGAAAGATTGAATTACGACAAGAGGCAGAAATGTACATAGAAGGAAATGATGAGACGGCAGCATTGGCCTCATTGTATGGGTACCGAAGAAGAGACGAGAAACAGGTAGTGTAGGAATGCATGGGGGAAATTCTGGTGGGAGAATGGAAAAAGATACTTGGGAATTTACCGCCACAGCGATTGTTAGATTTGAATAAGTTAGCACGCAGTGAGCAAAGAGATGAGGATGTAAGAAAACATGTGCACAAACTGACTGAAGTAAAAAATGAAATGGAAGACAGATATGCTGAAATGTTTGCTACACCTGAGTATAGTAGAGAGTTTATTAAGACAGGTAGGAAGGAGGCGTCAAGGTTGAGTATAAAAAAATCATGGCCAAAAGTTTTTCCAGGTGGTACAAAGCATTTGCCGGTACCGGGACAGATAGGCGATAAACAAAGATTGCAGGTATGGGTAGGGGAAACAATGCGATGGATGTCGAACAAAAGAACGTCAGTAAAAGAAGTGAGATATGTAATGGGTACCCATTGTAGATGAGAAAGGAAGCGATGCAAACGATAGTAGGGGTGTTACTGCAGCAGGTCATTGGATACAATAGAGGTAGAGGTAATGCACAAGGACGGGGAAATTTGAATAACAAGCATGGGGTGTCATTGGGATTAAATCAATGTGCGTACTGTAAGGAGGAAGGACACTGGCGAGCGCAATGCCCGCACCTACAGAATAGAGGTGGGTTTGGTCAGAGAAGGCCTCATAGAGGACATCAAGGGTCGAACGGCCCAAGCAGAAGGGACATGCAGCAGCAGGGATATACCAATGGAGGTACTCAAACCCAATCATATGGTCAAAACCAAGCACAACAGAACCAGAGATTGAACCAAAGTGTTTCGAACCAAAATCAGGGCGGGCAGGGCCAACAGAGAAATGATCAGAGTGGAGGACATTGAGGGGGAAATGGGAATATTTTTGATACACAACCAAACACGTATTATAGCAGTAGCTTTGACTACACATCGGATGATGTGTTATTTTCGTAAAAGGACAGCCCACGACAGGGGTCGGAACCAGTGTCTATTCCCGTGAATCAGAGAGGACCCTACGTAGAAATGAGAGCCGGGAATAAGGAGCACCGTTCCTTGTAGATACAGGGGCACAGAAGTGTTCGATAGACCACCACTTGGTTCCGGAGATACCACTGTCGGGGATAGAAGAATGTTTCTGTAGGGTTCGCAGGTACACCAGTAATTAACCCCATGTCCGAAGCTGTCCCAATTACAATAGGACCATTTATGGAGCAGTGTCCATTTCTTTTGACAGAGAATTGTGGAGAGAACTTGCCAGGATTAAATTTGTTGAGAAAATTGGGGGCAGTCATACATTGTACGGCAGACGGGGTGTTCCTCACGATGTGGCCTCACGATGCACTGGTGACGGAATTCATGTCAAAAGAGTTGCCAGAAGAGTTAAGTGGAGTACCAACCTGTCTGCGGGCAATGCATGATAATGATGTAGGATGCTTGAAAATAGAGCCAGCAAAAATAACTTTGAAAGAAGGTGTAACACTACCACGAATTCCCCAGTATAACATTTCTGTTGAAGGTGAGAAGGGATTGAAAAGGATTGTTACTGACCTGGTGAGATTGGGGATGGTTGAGGAAATTGCAGGGAGCACGTGCAACAGCCCGATTCTTCCAGTGTACAAGAAAGGAGGTAATGAAGTACCCTATCGTTTCATAATTGATCTGCGCGCATTAAACAAAGTGGTAGACCCACAATTCCCTTTGGTCCCAGATGTCACAACAATACTGACAATGATACCGGCCACTGCAGAATACTTTAGTGTAGTTGATTTGAAGAATGCATTCTTGAGCATCCCAGTGGATAAAAGCAGTTCGCGTTCACTCTAGGAGGTCGATCATTCACATTCACACGCATTCCACAAGGATATACAGAAAGCCCGAGCATTTACAGCAGAGCACTAAAAGAGCAGCTAGACATGCTAGAACTACCCGAAGGTTGCGTACTCTTGCAGTACATAGATGACTTGTTATTAGCTGCTGACACGAAAGAGATCTGCAAAGAAAGTACTGTATTACTCTTGACACATTTAGCGACCCATGGTCATAAGGCAAGTTTGAAGAAATTTCAGTATAATCAAAAGGAGGTGTCTTATTTGGGATACCTACTTTCCAAAGAAGGGAGAAGATTAACACCAGAACGCATAAAAAGTATTTCTAGTATGCCTATTCCAAAAACTCAAAAAGGAGTGAGAGCTGTAATAGGCATGGCCTCTTATTGTCGGCAGTGGATCAGTAATTTTGCGTTGATTGTGAAGCCGATGATAAAATTGACTAAAAAGGATGCAGAGATGCCTTTGCAGTGGGATGAGGAATGTCAGAAAGCGTTTGAGCAATTGAAAGTTGCATTGTGTGCTGCGCCGGTTTTAGGCACTCCTAACTATAAAAAGATCTTCAGACTATTTGTGAGTGAGAGTGAAGGATGTGCATTGGCGGTTTTGACACAGGCACAAGGTGGAAGAAATAGGCCGTGCGGCTATTTTTCTTGCGCGTTGGACCCTGTAGCGCACGCACTACCACGATGTTTGCGATCCGTCGCAGCGGCTGCTGCGTCAGTGAAACAAACGGAAGGAATGCTATTGGGGCACACTTTAATTCTGATGGTGCCACATGCTATAGACGTTCTATTAAATAGGACGCAGACGCAACACCTCACCTCAGCTAGACTGACAAGATATGAGCTCATCTTGTTTACACCCCACATCCAAATTATGAGGTGTAGCGCATTGAATCCTGCAGAATTAATGCCACTGCCCATAGCAGAAATTGGTGACAACGAATCACCACCCCATGATTGTTTAATGATCACTGAAGAAGAAACAAAGGGAAGGATTGATTTGAGCGATATCCCACAAAAAGAGCCAGATGGGGAGTTATTTTGCGATGGCTCTTGTTTTAAATTACCTGATGGCACATCAACGGCTGCATATGCAATTACTACCCTAAAGAGAGTTGTAGAGAGCAGAAGGATCCCCTACAATTCGGCACAAGCCGCAGAAATAATAGCACTGACCCGAGCCTGTGAACTCTCTGAGAATCTGAACGTAAATATTTATACTGACAGCCAGTACGCCTTTGGCGTGGTTCACAATTTTGGCCGGCTTTGGGCTGAGAGGGGTTTCTTGACATCACATGGAGCCAGGATTCAGCATGGCCCTTTGATTGTGCGATTGTTGTCTACGCTCACGTTTCCAAAGCGCCTAGCTATAGTAAAGTGCAAGGCGCATAAGAAAGTAACATGCAGAGTGGGAGAGGGAAACACGTTTGCAGACAGGATTGCAAAGCAAACATCCACAGATTTGGGGAATAAAATGATGACAGTACAGACTGTATGATAGAGAATGGAGTTGCCACAGTCAAAGAAATGCAGGCTGAGGCCACGACCAAAGAGATTCAGGGGTGGGCTAAGGGCTCTGCTGAGTTATATTTGGAAGGATGTTGGGTGGACAAGGAAACAAAGAACTGGATGTTGCCAAATTGTTACGTAACTGCAATGGTTATAATGGCGCATAGCCCTACCCACATTTGCGCAAAGAAAATGGTACAGCATTTATCCACAGTATGGAAGAATGAGCACATAAAAAAGAATGCAGAAAGTCTAGTGCAGAATTGTATCACGTGCCTGCAACACAATGTAGGAAACTTATTGGAGTGCCATCTATAGTTAAGCGCTCACCTCTGTCTGGAAATAAGTGGTGTTAACTAAGACTTGTCTGTTAAGGAATAAGGGATGCATATATAATAATAGTAACTGTGTTGAGAGTGATTTAAAATAATAGTGATGGAGTGTTTCAATCAGTGTGTTTTTAAATAAATAATTATATACCTTGATACCAAAGCTCTGGTCAGTGTTTGCTTGTGCTATTGTGTCTGAGTGCCTATTGTATATACTTTGCATACTGTCCAACTCTTCTTGAGGGAAGTCTGACTGCTCAGCCACAGCTACCAGGTAAATCTGGGTGGTACAGACTGCTACCAAGTGGGTTTACTGCTAACACCTGTAGTCCTAAATCTTTTGCAGTGTTCCCAAAGGGAACTGCACAGGTTTCTGCCTAATAGGCACCTCTAAGATCCAACTTGGTATAAATCTGGGCTTCTTTAACCTGGTCTAATAACTCTGGGATCAACGGCAAAGGATAACGGTTTTTGACAGTGATTTGGTTCAGAGCGCGGTAGTCGATGCACGTTCTCAAATCTCCTTCCTTTTTTCGGTATGAAGAATAACGGAGCCGCGCCCGATGACTTGGATGGGCGGATGAAACCATTGGCTAGGTATTGCTTCAGATACGTTTTCAGGTGTTGGTTTTCAGGTTCAGTGAGTGCATAAATACGCTCACACGGAATCCGGGCTCCAGGCAGCAGATCGATCTGGCAAACGTAAGGTCTGTGGGGTGGCAAAGTATTCGCTTGCTCCTTTTGAAAAACATCTTGGAAGTCTTGATAGTGCACTGGCAGCCTAGTGACCCCTCCCAGGACACTCACAGGAGAACTGGCATGCTTCCCCTTCCGACCTTTTGGGTAGCAAGTGTGTGTGCAGCCATGGGCGAAAACCAATTTGCAAGCACGCCAGTTGATTCATGGGTTATGTGCGACTAGCCACGGCATTCCCAAGATTAGCCGAAACTGCAGTGCCTTGATCAGATCGAAGGTGATGATCTCGCGGTGACCATCCTCACACAAGAGGGTGAGTTCTGTGGTGCATTCAGATACAGGACCCGAAGCGATCTCGGTGCCATCAACGGTGGTAACAGTCTCGGTGGTTGGTTTAGGGCAGAGAGGTAGCCCCAACTTTGCTGCAATGTCATGATCTATATAGTTCCCCACCTCTCCGCTATCAATATAAGCTTCCAATGAGTGCATGACAGATGGCTGCTGGTGGGTGATTAAGATCACAGGTAGAGCAAAATGGGAGGTCTGTAGTTGAATCTCCTCGCTTGACAATTGGACCCCTACAATTGCCGGGCTTGGCAGTTTTCCGACTCCTCACCGGAGGTCTCTTTATCCGTAGCTCCGACGGTCCTTCTGGGCGGCTTGACAGGACATTCTTTAAGGAAGTGGCCGGCTTTTCCACAGTACAAACACAACTGCAGCTCTCTTGTTTTTTCCCGTTCGGCTTTGGTCAAAGGAGGTCTGACTCCTCCTATTTGCATGGGTTCAATGGTACCTTTGGATCCTCGAGGGGCTTGGTCTTTAGGTCGTACGAATACAGGACGAGCATCCAGCTTACCATGATCGCTTTTCCTATCTTGCAATCGCCGATCCAGTTGCACCACCAAGCTAATGAATTCGGCACAATCCCGGGGTGGGTCCACCACTTGAGCCAAAACGTCATTCAGCTCCCCTCGCAGACCGCGGTGGAACAAGGTAGTCCGTTTGTCCTCTGCCCAATCCGCCTCAACCACCAGTCTATTGAAAGTGGTGATGTACGCCAGCAAGTCCTGATTCCCTTGACGAGGGGACAAGAGTTTGTTATCTAAAGCCTGTCCATGGTGACGTCGGGCAAAAAGCTTCTCCAGCTCCTGTAAAAAAAAAACAAAGTCCTGTAGCAGGGGATCATCCCGACTGATCAACAGCACCAACCAGTCTGCTGCACTTCCACTCAGGTAGGATAAAACGAAGGCCACTCACGATTGGTCGGTGGGAAATGCCCCAGGCCTACACAGAAAATGGAGGCAACACTGGTTCATGAAAGTCGCAAATCGTCGGGGATCTCCCGAGAATCGCTCAGGAGGACCCCATGGTACAGTTCCAGGTATGTTGATCTGGACCGGATTGCTCACTGGAGTTGGCGTTGAAGGGCCGATTCCTGGCAACGGAGCTTGCCCGGCTTGTGATTGAAGGAGCTGCCTGCTAAGGTTGTCCGTTCTTTCTTTGGTCACAATTAGTTCCCTCCACAAGGCGTTGGTTTCCTGCCGCGATGAGTGTACCTCTGCGTGCAACTGCCCCAACAATTGGGCCAACTGATCAGTTTCTGAGGTTTCTATACCCGGTGTCCGGGTGGATTATTAAGTACGGCTTTGCGTTCTGTAACGCTCACCTTGTACCCACAGGGACGCCTCTCGACTGGTCTGGGACACTTCTGGGAACACTGCACCTTCCCCAGGGTTCGTTCTGCCAGGAACCAGTTCTAGAAGACAGGAGGTGGATCTTAGCGACTACTCCTTCCCTCGAGACCCGCCTCCCTGTGTTCCCCTTGCGGTTTCCCCTTGGGACTTCTTTCACCTTGGTTTTCGGAAGGTTGCACTCTCCGTCCTGCCGTGCTGGGCAGGGGCACGTTGTTGTTGGCACTAATCCGGCGAGTTACTTCACTGCCGTGGGCTTGGAGTCCAGACCGGCTGTGACTCCACTTTTCAGGTAAGTCTTTCATATTTAAGAGTAATGTCTGTGTTGATAGATGCTCCAATAACCTTCTTCTCTTGTCTTGCAGGAGCTGATGGAACGAGCCGAGGCTGAAGGCAGAGTTCGACAAGGTAAGGATGCGCAGAATACGGCGCTGAAAGCGTCCTTGCAAGTTGGCTGACCTGTGCTGTTGTTCCTTGCAGGTTGCGGGAGGAATCCTGGAAGAAATGATCGACCGGGACCAAACGCCGATGGAAGATGTTCAGAATGGCGGAGGCCTTCCAGGAAAGCTGAGTAAGTAAGCTTACTTGATGTCTTATTCTCGCCTCTTTTTCCGAAGATGTTGCAGGTGGACGATGAAGATGTCCAAGAAGACCGGACAGGTAAGAGTGGCTGTGGATGTTTGTCTTCTCTCGACCCATGCAGGCCAGGTTGCTGAGTAGGACCCGGTGAACGTCACGCTGCAAGAGGAGAATAACGCGAAGCGCGTGCCTCGGATCGGGCGTGATTTAAATACCCAGCAGGTATTCCAGGTGCCTTTGGGGCGGGCTAGGGGCGGGCCCCGCCCAGGCCCTGCCCTGGATGCTAGACTGCTTGTTGCAGTTTCCCGTTGATCCTTGTGGGGGCAGCCATGTTCGCCCATTGCCCATTGAAACCCACACCTGCCAAATGAGCTGATGCCAACGGCGCCAGGATTGAGTCCAAGGCACCCGAGACAGGCTGAATTGGGCCCTACTGGCCTTGTTAAAGTACTGTGGTGAGGGCCACGGAGCCCGGGTTCCATGGCCTGGGGTTAAGGTTGTGACAATTGGCCAATGTTCTCCCCGCTTCATTCCCCTCTCTGTGTCTGCTTGCCCGGGTATGGCCGGATTATCAAAGTCTCTAAAGAGTTTGTGTATTTCGGCAAGAGTGTCCCCACTATGAGTGTGGCTGTAGGTTTCTTCTAAATTATTTAATTCCCTCTCCACCCCTTCGAGTTCCCGTCAAACACATTTCAGGAGGCCCGTGGATTTCGACATCAGGACTCCTCTGACCCAAACCTTGAAGGTTTCCCATACTGTGGAAATCAGATCCACTGTCCCCACATTGTCTGTCAAAAAGTTGGTTATCTCAAAATGCAAGGCCTCAACCACATTTGGATCTCCTCGTATTCCCCTGTTCATTCTCCATCTCCTCGCCGGTCTGGGGACGTGTTTCAGCCTGAGTTCCAGCAGCACTGGGGAGTGATCAGATAGCGTGCGGGGCAAGAGTTCACAGTTCTTTAGTGTATTTGAAATGTTTGAGGATATGAACCAACAATCTATGCGCGACTCGCTATCATGCACAGAGGAGTAATATGTATATCGCCTACTATCAGGGTGCAGTAAACGCCATGCACCTATCAATGACAATTGTGAGAGAAGTTGACCCAAAGTTAGTGCCGTCCTAGTGGGTGCCCTCGCCACAGTAGTGGATCTTTCCAGTGCGGGGTCAAGCACCACGTTGAAATCCCATCCCCACATTATGTTGGTTCTATCTAATTTGTTGAGGGCCTCATATATACTTAGGTAAAAATCTGGATCATCTATATTGGGGCCATAGGTATTGACCAAGGTTATTTGTTTGCCAGCTATTTCCCCCAGACCAGAACGTATCTCCCCATTGGGTCCATCTTGTGTCCCTTGGTCTGAAACCCCAGCGTGGGGTGTATGAGTGTAATAAGCCCCCTGGACTGAGAAGAGTAGTCTGTGTAATAACGCAGCTTGCCCCATTTGGCCAATATGTTTGTGTTGACAGAGCCTTGTGCGTGTTTCTTGTAGCATTAGAATCTGGGGTCCATGCCTGGTGACATAGTTCCCTACCTTCCTAGCTTTCTATGGGTTGTTTAACCCCCGGACATTCCAAGACAGTCAGTTTATCTTTAATCCGTCACAAGCCCTTCATGTATATGAATTGCAACAGACCATTGTTTCCAGTAGTCCCTGTACCTACATGACGCGAGCAGCACCAGCATCTGCGAGACCACATTTCTACCAACCTAGAACATTTATTCACCCCAACCTTCCCTCCAAGACCCCAACTCGTCTGAGTAACAACAACAATCTACAACGTTCCTAACCCCCGAAACCCACCCCCCGTCCACATCATCTGCCCCAACCTGATGATGGACCCTTGTAACCTGTAGGAACTTACCTGAGGGTGCCACGTTGCCATCACGAGGCCACCAGATCGGGCTCACGGCCCGCCTTTAATGTTACATGGAGCCCCCTATGGGAGCCGAGCATTGTTGCAAATCAAAAAGGATAGAGGTGCATCTTGGATCATTCAGCAGGATCTTGGCCCCCTGCCGCAGGTGAGGGTCCTCCGTTCTGGTCCGGCCCACGGCCTCTGGGGGGCAGAGGTATAGTGGCCTCAACATAGGCCAAAGCAGCAGCTGGGGTTTTAAAAAAAAGCGCCCTTCCTCCATATTGAATTCGCATCTTGGCCGGAAATATAAGTGAGTATGGGACCTGCCGTGCTCTCAGCATTCGCTTGACCAGTTCGTACTATCTTCGGCTTGCCTGCACTCCTGCAGCAAAATCCGGGTACATATGAATGCAGCTTTCTTCGTACTGTAGTGTCCCAAGTTCTCTCGCCATCCTAAGGATTGTGTCTCTGTCTCTATAATTGAGGAGTCGTGCAATGATCGTGCGTGGCGGAGCCCCAGGCTTTGGTACAGGAGCCAGAGTGCGGTGAGCCCGCTCTACCAGGAAGTGATCTGAAAAGGAGTTTCCACCAAAAAGAGTTTTAAGGAGTGACTCCACTTGCTGCTCCATTGCACCCTTGCCAAATTTTTCAGATACCCTCACAATACGAACATTGTTTCTTCGGGAACGCGATTCGAGATCCTCATATTTATTCGGCATCTTGGACAGGCCTTCTCTGAGCTGGGCTATGTCTTGGTAATGTCGTGTGATGGTGTCTTCATTAATGCCACTTCTGTTTTCTGCCTCAGTGAGTCTCAAGATTTCCTTGTCCACCCTTGTTTTCAATGCCCTGATGATAGTAACAATGTCATCCAGTTTAACATTAATGGATAGGAAGCCATTTTGCACTATGGTGGTCAGGCGCTTCACCCTGTCGCCTCCATCTGCGTCGGGGTTGGAGCCTGATGCTGTTGATGGCTCATGCTCATAATTTGCTGCTTGACTGTTGGTGAACGAGTCCATTGGCCCCTTCTTTCTGGCGCCTGTTCCTTCTGCCATTTATTCTTGTTTCCGTGTGTTCCCCATGGCAACCGTAGCAGCAGGTACCACACCGCAACCTACCTGGGGGTTATGGCGTCTGTGGATCAGCAATTCAGTCAAATGGGTCTCAGACCTTTACAGGCCACACAGGTGTTGTCCGGCCAATGCGCACCGCAAGGGAGCTGTTGGGCAATTGCTGCGCAGGGGATCACTTGGACCCCAACACTCCGGCCCTTTCACCTCTCCCATGAATATTTAGTTTCCAGTGAAAGCAGGCTCAGTCTCTGAGATCCCTGCGTGATGGAGGCAATGGACTGTGCTCTCCAACGTATGCACTTAATACATTTAATGAATTCCAGCCAGCACGTGGCTTGATTTAACGGTGTCCCAACGGTTCCAGCATGCGGCCGCTACACTGTTTACATATGCATGACTCATGTTTTAGTGTACGAGTGTATTCTTGTAGTCATTCCACGTTGTTTGCAGTGCTAGTAGGCCCAGTCTCCGAGATCCCTGCGAGATGGGGGCAATGGACTGTGCTCTCAAACGTATGCACTTAATACATTTAATGAATTCCAGCCAGCATGTGGCTTGATTTACCGGTGTCCCAACGGTTCCAGCATGCGGCCACTACACTGTTTACATATGCATAACTCACGATTCAGTGTGCGCGCATATACTTATAGTCGTTCCGCGTTGTTCGCTCACCACACTTGTGTAGGGTAGTTCGGTGCCTGTTGTCACACAGTCTTCAGGGAATGTGTATTTCTCATTCTCTCCATTACACCGCGGTTTTGAAGTCCGGATTTGTTCAGGCTAGGCGTTCCTCCACTCACCGTTATTAAGTACTTTCACTAAGGGAGGGGGGCTCCCACCACAGGGGGGGGGCAATCGGCCCGGTGTCCCCGCGATGTGCTGCGAGTACCTGCTTCCCTCGGGGCACGGAACAATTGCTCGGCCCAGCAGGGCCCCTCGGCAGCCGCGACTGTCCGGGTGTATCTCGCGGGGCAGCTCCAGTCAGCCGGTCCCGGTCACACAAATGCCGCGGTCAGCGCGCTCCACTGTGCCTCGGTCCTAGGTGTAAGGCACGGAGGGGGATCCGTCGCCGCCAAGCACAGCCCTCTCATCCGCCAGTGCTGCATGCCTTGGCACCGCAGGCTCCTCCTCTCTATGCTCTGACAGCCTAGAGTATCTGCGGCGCAAGGCCCCAGGTCTCTGGTTGCCCAGCCCGGCCCGCACTTCAGCCTGGTCTCCGTCAATCAATCGCACGGTGTAACTCGGGAAGCACAGCCCCTCTGCTGCCAGGATTTTCCATGTGTGTGCACCGTGCCTTATTGCACTCTGTCCTCCGCTTGGCACCCCGCAGGTGGCTCCAAAAGTAGGATTGTCACACGGATGTCGATCGGGCCGGAGCACTCTTATCAGGCAGCCATCACAGTCGTGCGCAACAGCGCCCCCCCCCCCCTGAGAGGCTGTTTTCTAACATGGAAACCTGGGGAAAGGGAAGACTCTCTTGGATGGAGAGACTCAACGTGATAAAATTAACCTCCTCTTGAGGGTATTATATCTGTTCCAGATGCTCCCTACCAGCACAGAAAAGGAACACTTGAAAGAGGACAAACGGCTGATAACGTGATTCCTCTGGCAAATTCAAAGGGTATGAGACACTCATTCTGCCAAAGGAAAGGGGAGGTGTGAGTCTGCCGGACCTGTAGCTATATTACAGGGCTACACAGCTAAGAGCAACGGTCCCACACTTGAGGGAAGACCCAGACAAACAGTGAGTCTTTCTCGAAAACCAGCAACTGCTCCTGGCAACGGTGGGGCAGTGGCTTTGGGTCCCCAGAAACCGTCTCCCAAGACGCATTAGAGATCATCCGATTCTGGGAGTTCATTGGGAAGTTCTAGCCCTGGGAAGGAGGCGAGGAGAAATCACCACATGGCCCTCCCCTATGAGCCAAATCTGGACACCACCGGTTAGAGACGACATACCAGAGGTTAACCATTACTAGTCCTGGTTCAAAGCGGGCCTCAGCAGGATGGGTCAACTGGTACATAACAGGGAATTCATAAATAGCCAGAAGCTGGAGGAGGCACTGGGCATGGGGAGTCTATCTGTACTGTTATATCTTAGGCTCAAGGGAGTGTTTATGTCCGAAAAATCAAAGGAAAGTATTCAGAGGGAAGTCACCCCGGTTGAGAAGTACTCGATGGGCATGCATACATGAAAGGACTAATCTAACGCCTCTACGGGGCGTTGCTACAAACTAGAGAGGGGGCCAGGGGCCTTCATGCACAATGGGAAAGGGATTTGGGTGTGTAGATGGGGCACAACCTGTGGCAGACATTGTGTAGGCGGGCATTCAAGACCTCAGTCTCATGTCAGTATAAGTTGCATGCAATACATTTGCTCCACCGATGGCAATATGATCCCGTACGCCTCTCCAGGGATTGTAGGTCAAATGGATGAAAACGAAATGATCGAATGATCATTTGATCGAAGTAAAATGGTTGAAAAAAAAGGTCGAATTTTATTTTTTATTTTATAGGGGGGGGTTCTCCCCCAACCCCCCTTTTTATTTATTAAAAATATTTTTTAACCAACCAAAACTAAAACATTTTTTATATATATAAATAAATAAAAAAATTCAACCTTTTTTTTCCGACCATTTTACTTCGATCAAATGGTCATTCGATCTTTTATTTTCGATCATTTGACCGGACACCCTCTCCAGGATGTTCCCAATGGTGAATCCGCAATGCTGGCATGGGTGTGGATCCAGGGCTGACTTCTGGCACTTGTGGTGGGATTGCCCACGGGTCAAGGTGTTCTGGTCCGAGGTTCTGGGCTGGATCAGGGACGCAGGGGGGGGACAAACGCCCTCGTCCCCTTGCTTATATTATTTGGTTTGGAGAAGAGGGAGGATACGTGGGGGGTGCTACCGCCCCTGGTTCACTTTCTATTGCTGGCGGCAAGGGCCTGCAGGGCCAAACACTGGAAAAGGGGTCACCTCGCCTCAGTAAGGGAATGGTCTGGCACTTCTAAGGACATTTACCTAATGGAAAATATCTCTGCAGCAATCGACAGCAGTAGCGCTACAGTGGAGACAGAATGGCTACAGTTCAACAACATATTTCAATAAAGGAGAGAAGGGTACAAGTGACCTTGAGGGGAGAACAGACCTGGCCTAACAGAGAATTGAGCAACAAAGACATGCCACACACCCCAAGGGGGTAAAAACAGTGTCATTATAGTCCACTTGGCCAAAGACTCACTCGTGGGACTGTCGTCCACTCCTACTGATACCCAACAGGTTTACCCTCCGATGTTAAAAGGGGGGTGGGGGTAGTGGGTAAGGGGGGCAAATGGAATTGCATATAACATGTTGTCGGTTTGATTGTTAGAGAGTTCTTCCATCGGTTGCACTTAATTGATCCTTTTATGACAAGATTAAAACTCAAAAAGAGATTTACAAAAAAAAAAACACAAACCTTTAACAACATTAAACCAGAAATTATGCTTCAAAAACAAATAGTCAATAGCTGCTCAATTCTGTAAAATGGCCTTCCTAAATCCCCTTTTATCCAACAACAATTCTGCTAAAGCCTGCAAAGTTTCATTAAGCCCTTTAACTACTAAGCAAGCCAGTTTAATCATGGTCTTGTATCCTCCCGCCGCCAGACCCCAAATTCCTACCCGCAAAATGGCCAAAGACAATACTTCCAATAAAGATAATAACTGTACATTAGAATCACAATCTTCTGATAGGGTGGTATAATGAGAGGACCGCATAGACCGCCTAATGACAGGCTGCAATGGCAAGATCGTCAGACCAAGGCATGTTAAGGCACAGGGGCCACCTAAAATATTGGCAGGGATATATTAATAGGTATAATTCCCACAAGAAAATAACCAACCTGTAGGTAGTTTCACATGATTCAGGTGACTAGCAGTTAAAACAGTATGATTACACAACATGCCATTAGATACATCAAAACAAACAGAGGTTGGTCGTGCACTCAAGCGCAGCTCAAAATCTGTCTTTTTCGCAGTCTAAATTCAGTTGTTGGCACATTCCAATGAAAATCGGATCACAAGTCATGTGATAGCAAGTATCAGCAGGAGCAATATTGTGAGTAATGATGCTTGTCATATTTCTCCATTTGCGGTTTGTATCAGCACAAAATCTGCAGTGCTCATAAACTGAGAAGACATTATGTACATCGGAAGTCTCAACCAAAGAATCTTTATGCAAGACTCCAAATATTTACCACAGTACTGGGGCGGGTGTTGGTACCGCCCAGGGCAAGTAGTAATCAAAGTTGTGGAGTCATTCACATCAGCCATGCAAAAATGCGAAACGTTCAACACCTGTACCGGCTTGTCCAGAAATGGCTGAATACCCATCCTGCCCTGAAGACACAGAGATTGCAGAAAGGGGCAAGGTATCCATTTTATTTCCTCACCGTTTCCTCAAAGCATTTTAATATTCCGAAAGGGTTGCACCTTTCGGTGCGAGCGTAGCAGGCCATTGGTCCTCATCCAGATCCCCCATTCCATTCATAAGATGGCGACATTTGCCATATTTTCCTCCGACATGTCCCCGGATGCTCCCGAAGACACTCCACCGAGCCTCACACAGGCAGTCAGCACATACAGGATCTAAAAATCTGAATTCAAAAACAAGATATCAGTGGAGTACATTACTCATGCAAATAACATTTGTCAGCAGAAACATAAGTCCATTTTCTTTTCCCAGGTTCCATCACAAGAACCACCTGATCTTCCCCTGCTACAATTACATCCGCCGGGACGTGCAGTCCATACCTTGGCACCTGGAATCATTGCGTCTGACGAGCCAAAACCCTTGTCCCCACGAACAGTCAATACTGTGGGTGGCTCTCCTTTCTTTACCATGGATAATTTTACCAGCACCAATATCAATTGGGCCACTCAATTTCCTTTATGTATAGGCAACATATTCTCTCCACTGTTTATGAGAATGACTTTCATTTCTCCTTGATAATCTGCTTCTACAATCCCTCCCAACACTTGAATACCTTTTAGGGCTAGGCCAGATCTAAGGGCAATTAATACCATATGTTCTGACGGAATTTGTACCCCAATCCCAGTATCAATCAATACAATACCTCTCGGTTCAAGTCGGATTTCTTCCCTTGCATGTAAATCCACCCCAGAAGACTCAGGAGTGGCACGATAAGGAGCTAGCGCGCCAGGAGGCATTTCCCAATATAACAGAGTTTCTGTAGCATTAGTGGGTCTGGATTGTAAGGCTGGCGTCAACAACCGCCTCAATGGAATTTCACTGTTCGCAATGGGACTGTTATCGAGTACTTGAACCGCAATTAACACACATTCTCGACAATTTTTCAATGTACCCTCTCCCGCTCTACGCAACTGTGCTTTCAACAATTCATCCATTCTCTCAATTAGCCCTGATGCCTCAGGGTGATAGGGGACATGAAAGATCCATTTGATTACCTTCTCTTGACAATAGTCCAAAACCAATTTTCCCTTGAAGTGGGACCCATTGTCACTTTGGATCTGGACACCAAAATTCACAGCCACTTGATCCAACAATTTCATCGTGTTCAATTGAGTGGCTCTTTTGCATGGCAATACCATAAAGTAACTAGAATACGTGTCCACAATGGTACACGTATAATGACATACTCTGCTTATGGGCATATGACCGATATAATCCATCTGCTAAATCTGTCCAGGCAATTTATCCTGTTTTAATGTACCATGAATTACATGTGGAATAGATCTTTGCTTCTGATGTTGACACATGGGGCATTGTAGATTTATGGTTTTCACAATTTCTAACGGAATATTGATTCCCCTGTCCTGCGCCCACCTGATAGTAGCCTCTCTCCGAGATGTCCACTTTTCTGGTGTGCCCATTTAGCAATTCCCACCAAATCATCTTCCTCAGTTCTCGCGTCCATGATCGAAATGTTTGCATGTTCGTCTGCAAGAGAATTGAACTATTGCTCGAATTAATCTGTTGCACAATGTGCGTCTGCATGATACACAGTTACAGTAGTATGCATTAGCATTTCAGTGATATCTTGCCACAATTCTTTCCCACATAATTCTTTAGCATGAATCTTCCATCCATTCTTCTGCCAAGTGGGCAGCCATACCACTAACCCATTCGCAACGGACCATGAGTCCATATAGATGTAACAACTCCCGGGCGTCTTCTGTTTTAAAGCCTGGTATACGGCATATAATTCCGCAATTTGGCTACTCTTCCCTTTACCAGGGGTGGTTAACACCTTTTTCGATTTGGGATTATGAGCTACAGCTTTCCAGAGTCGCTATACTACTCCCACATATTTTGCTGAACCATCAGTAAACCAGGCATGTTCAACTTGTTCACTAGATAACTCCCCACAGGGGAGCTCCCACTTGAGAGATTCCTCAATTGTCCTTTCACCCTTGGGTTCTAACTCTACTAGCGGAACCCCAGCCACTTGCTCGAGTAATTTCGCTATTCTACCATTTCCTGTCTTGGTCAGGTCTTGAATGTACCATTTCCATTTGATGATACTAGCCTCTTGTGCATCCCCAATTCGATGTGTTTTTGGGGAACTCAGTACCCACTGCATGATTGGTATTGTCTGGTCGAATCATAATATCATGACCCACCATCATCTGTTCTTTATCCACAAGTGCCCAATAACAGGCTAATTGCTTCTCAAACGGTGTATATCTGTATCTTTGGGCAATTACCTACTCCAAAACCGTAAGGGCACTCGTTTCTGGTCCTCTTTCTGCCACAAACTCCAGTTGGCATAGGCATCTTGTACGGATACATTTAGTTCCACCTCATCGTCCCTCAATGGCCATAATCAAGTACTTTTTGAATGGTATCTTTGGCTAATTGGAACGTTCTGTCTTGCTCCTCATCCCATTCAAAATTACATTTCTTGCGTGTTACTTTGTAGAGGGGCGCCAAAATCTCCCCCAAATGTAGCAAATGTTGTCTCCAAAATCCGAACAGCCCAATGAACTGCTGTGCTTGTTTTTTAGTCCTCAGAGTTACAAACTCAAGGATCTTTTGTTTGACTTTGGGCACCATTTCACGATGTCCATTATGCCACTGGATTCCAAGAAAAATCACTGTCTCTGCCAGACCTTCAGTTTTAGTCTCATTAATTTCCCACCCTTCTTTTCGTAAACCGAACATGATAAGATCTAGGTGCATTTGCACACTATGTTCATCTTTCGCTTGGATCAATATATCGTCAATGTAGTGTACAATTTCCACATCCGGTTTACATGTGATTTTGTCCAAATGTTCTGCCACCAGCCGGTGACAGATTGCCGGACTATGCATATAACCCATTGCTAATCGTTGGAACGTATACTGCCTCCCATTCCAAGAAAATGCGAACTGCTCTTGACATTCGTCCGCAATCGGTACGGTGAAGAAGGCATTAGCTAAATCTAGCACCGCACAACGGGTTCCCTCAAATTTCTGCACATTTTAAATCGAAGTCACTGCATCAGGTACTGCCGGTATTAGCGGAGGAGTGTGTTTATTCAATTCACCATAATCAACATTCATCCTGTAGCTTCCGTCCAGCTTTTTAATAGACCAGATCAGATTGTTCCAAGCCGTGGCCACAGGGCGCAACACACCGGCTTCCGCATACCCTTTAATAGCATCCAAAATTTCCTTCTGCCCTCTGGGGATTTCATATTGTTTCATAGACACTCTTTGTGGCTATCAGAACCTGCAACAGGGGCATTTTTAATCGCCCTAAAGTCACATGCATACAAAAGCACTCAGTCCAAACTGGTAAAGTTTACCTCCCAATCCGAGCGTCAATCCTTCTAGAATGTCAAACCCAATGATTTGTTCGGGGATCGGGACAACTAATATCTGATAAGTATCCCTTTTCAAATTTCCAATTTTCCTTGAAAGGCAGGGGTCTCTTTGCCCCCTAAACCAGTAATGGTGAAATGTCGTCCCTTAAAGCTTGAAGGGTTTCCATGTATCAATGAGGCCTCCGCCCCGGTATCAGTTCATGCGTTGACCTCCTATATGTTTCCTGACTGCCAAAATAATTTTACTTTTACATGAGGCCGTCTATCGACCTTAATTTGGGCAGTTATTACCGGAGTTTGACCTTCATCCTATTCGTACTTTGAGTGTGTATGTTTGGATTCCATCACCACTATCGCACTCACCATTTTCCTGAAGTCTACATAAGTCAGATGGAATGGCGAGGACATACCTGGAGATTCATCATCTCCCTTCCCTGGATGCAATACAAATACATCCTCCTCCCTCTCAGGTTTATGTACCTCCTGCCGCTTCACTTGTTTGTAACGCTCCTTTCAATCTAAACCCCGCTTTTTTTACAATTGATACATTTCCCACATCTTAAACCCATCAATGTCTTCTGGCGGTACTCCATCTTTCAACCGGGCGATAAACATATCTTTTTGGATACGCGAGACTCTTGGCTGTCAAGCCTCTTCCCAGGAGTGCGTCTTTCACTTTGCACCTCCCTCTCTCGCTCTCGGGGTCATTCTTCTGTCCTTTCCCATTCCCCTAGATCCGCCAATTGCCTAATAGCATCCATCACCTCATCTGTCGCTCTACTAGCCATTCCCACCAATAGGGTCATTTTTACAGGGGCAGTTCGAATAATAATATTTCTGTCCGAAACGGACAACGCTAGCAACCCCATATGCTCTGGAGTATCTAAATGAACCACCTCCTTCATAGCATGTTCCCTCACTCTTTGAATCGCCTCTTTTAAAGTATACCATTTCTTATCCTCAGTTGGCCAATCTGATGCGATAGGATACTTGCGGTTACATCCTGGGGCCGCCATCTGTAACAAGGACATTTGCGCCTCTCCCCGTCATCCTCAAGAGGAGCGTGTACACGTAGGATCTCCTGCATCTGAACTTCCTGTGTCAAGGGTAGAGTCTGTAGAATCTACATGCAGACACGCCGCCCGTCCATCAAATAACCTGACCATCCAAGTTAGCAATGGTTCATCAGTCCTCTGCTTCAATCAGCTGATGATTTCCCCAATTTCCTGCTGAGAATAATCTTCAAGTGCTGTCATATCAACTATCCCCGCTCCGGGATTATTAGGATTACGACCCATCGTCCTTTGTATCACAGGTATTACGATTACCTCTTTACGGCCAGCTTCTGACTTGGGTAACACCTCTGGCTCTGAACCACTCTCAGTACTAGTACTATCAAACACATCTCCACCCCTGTGGAAGCAATCACTGTTGCTTGTTTACGAGAATTCACTCTCCCTCGTCTCTTTTTAGATTTGTATCGAGCAACCCTTACCACAGCACGCTCGACTACTGCTCGATATTTGTCCACCGTATCACGATACAATTTCATCTGGAGCTGCTGCATCAACGCAATTTGTTTTTCAACAGCTAGCTTCTTTTCCAGTCTTAGGACATTTGCTTGTAATTCCACATTTTGTTGGTGTATTTTCCGGAAGGCATGTAACAAGATCCAGCCCCTCCTATCTAGGGCCAAACACTCCTTCCCTTTCTCCACCATTACCTTTTTCAAACAACCTACCACTTCATCCGGACTTGCCTCTCCTATACTAGTATCCCATTCCTCACTCAAGTCCGCACCATATGCCCAAGTCTGTGCGACTTTGTCATACAGACTCTTAGTCCACCCTGGAATAGTTACCTCAGGACAACCCCCGCCAGCGGAGCTTCCCTTTTCCCTTATAGGGAACTCATTTTACCCAATGGATATTCCACATCCCTATCGTCAATACCTCACAACACACAACTCACTTTCAACTTATTGCCTCTCTGCGTCCAATATCATTTCTTATATCAGATTAGCAGGAATCCTTGGCATCAATGTCAGAACAAAGACCCTGCTCACAGGCCCAATTGTTTTGCTTTATCTCGGCCACGTCTGGAGACCTCAGACATACGCCCCCCAGGCCTGTTACAAAGTCAGTTACCGGACTCGGCTAGTCAAAGAATTAGACATACCACGCTAGTTATAATGATTATATAAATGGCTCGTCATAGGCCCTTTATTCATGTTCAAGTGATATAAAATAAGACACACACATATAGTTGGTTATACAAAAATAACTTCACTGTTAGGATAGTTGCAGAAGACACCTTCATCTCGACCACCACAACAATGCTTAGTCCCAGAGCAGGTAGGCAGAGAGATAACACGTGCTAACGGGGTCTGGAGCGCAGCATCCTACCTCTCAGTGAGACTGCATCACCCGGGGTCCAAGTTCTAACTGGTTTTCCAAGAGGATATACCTCTCTTTCGATCCCCGCCTATCATGGGTTACCAGACTGCCCTCGGCCGAAGAGCAGACAATAAGCATGAGGGGAAAAGAGTGAAATATTCCAGGTAAAAGTGGAAAAGCCCAGCTTCACTTCTTGCTTTCGTTCCCAGTGTCCCTTATCACTGCACCTGCAGAGTGCTCCAATTCCCTTTCTGGCTCGTCCTTCGGTGGACAATACAACAACTCTTCCCTACAGTTAGTTCATCTGACATTAATATGTGACCTTGCCGCTGCTACAAAAATATATGCTTACTTGCTGAGTCCATGAAAACATAGGCTTTCATTGCTCTTTCATTCCGGTAATGGAATGTCCAAAATGGCTGCGCATCGGTGCCACATTTTTTGGCTTATTTTCACACACGCACTACACCAGGGTGACCAACCGCAATCTGTGGAGAAAGAAGAAAGAAATGATGGGCAAAAGTGGGGGTGTTGAGTAGTAGGAATAGAATAGGGACTGGCACGAATACAGGAAATTCATCCATTCTCCTAAAGAGGGAGCCACCCTCTTTGGGGCTAGTGAGGTGAGCCCGCTATGCAAGGTACTCCTTGGGGGATTGGGCATGCAGTACCCCACTACGGCGGACTCCCCCTTAGTGGACAAGGACTCCGCAGTGAACCAATATGTAACACTTCCCTTATTACAATGTCCCAAAGGTTTGTTGCATACATGGGAACTGATAACAATATTCAGGACAAGGGCCATTTAAATGAGTTTGATTGTGCTGATGAGCCCTCCTGGAGGCCACAACCCCGCTTATTGCAGGAAGAGACATACCTGGAGGAGAGGAACTGGTGCAAAACAGGTCGGCCGTGAGAGAGGGCCAGTGTGAGAAGGGCCACGAATTGCAGAAGCCACTGCTACAGCATGGAATGGATGCATCCTGGAGGAAGGACCACAACATATGCGTGGTGGGTGGAAAGAATTGGAAGCCCGAGGAATTCTGCCGATCCCAGGAGCAGTAGAAGCCCCGAATTCTCAGGACCAGAGAAACTGAGCTGCAACCCAGACAACCAACTGGCATCTCCGAACAGAGGCCATCAGGATGAAGCAGAAGGAGACCAAAGATGCGCGAAGTATGGCTCCCGGATGGAAGAAGCGACGTCCTCCCCAATCGGCAGGCACCACGGAAAAGCAGGCATGCGGTTCCCAATAAAGGGAGGGCGGCAGAGCTGACTCCATCCAAAGGAAGGTCAAAACGCTAAGAATGTTTATCAACTATCCACGGGCCTGATAGGGCTATAGAAAATCAAAGACTCAGAGAAAACCCCAAAGAGTGTTGGGAGGGGGTCAAGCACCAACCAGTACAAGGCCAAGAAGGGGGAGCAGTGGTCCTTCTCCAGGCCAACTTTTGTTTTCCTTTATTAGTAGTAGGGTCAGGTAGTGTGATCACATAGGTTTGGGCAGAGGACGAGGTTTATACTCTTGTAAGACATTCTGATGAGCACTCTTTTGTTATTTGTCTTTAGCATAGGGAACCTTCGTTGCAGTTGTAGGGCTAGGAGAGACATTTCTTCTGTAATATAACAAAGTGAATCGGTTGGAACCATATCTAGTTGTCTGTCTCCTATGTCTGACCTACCACAGGACACACAAGGAATAGGATTGTATTAGTAGGCAGTTGAAGATACATTGACACTGTTTTGAAACTTTTTTGCTATTTGATATACCATTCGGCAGATCCAAGAAAGAACGCAGCGCACCACTGCTTCTCTTAGTACTCACAATTAAGTAAGGAAAGTTGGCAAGAAGATCTGGATCTACTTCATGCTCATTTGCAAAATAAAAATCTGAATTCTCACCAAATCAGGCTGCATATTGGTAATCAATGAATGTCAGGTGTTTACAACGGTTAGAGACTTGAGACTGTGTTTTAAATTGAACTTGCCTCACAAATGTAAGATGCTCAAGTCGCAGAGTGTGTTACCAACTTGAGAAACATTTGAACAGTCTGTTGAATGCTGCCAGTTAAATTTTTAAAACATTGTTATTTAAAGAAATAATGTGCCAGATTTCAAGGAACCCAGTTTCAGAATATGTGCATTTCTCAAATTTAAAAATAGATACCTGGAAGCTGTCGAGTAGAGCGAGCTGGTGGTCTCTGGTATACATTTCAAAAGCAACACGGAAAACTCCTTGAATGCTGTAAAACCAAAGACCGTTCACTGATGCTGGGAGCTTCAGTCTGTGGAATCGGAACTCTGAGGTGGAGAAGATGGAAGAGGAAAATAGGTCTCTAATACACCTCCACTTACAAGAACTGACTTGCTTTCGGCCTATAATGTTGAGAGTTTGATTTTGGGTCAGCCTGACAGATTTGTAAAGAAGCCACATACTAATGTGCATTTTGGATAGGTTTACCATAAATGTTGATTTCCGACTGCTGTATGATATAATTGTAATAATGCGGTTTAAAATATTGCACTACAGACAATTGACAAATCATATTTGATAAATGATGCATAACGAATCAAAATAAATTGCACAGAGTCCTCAATGTTATTGCCCCATCCTGATCTGACACAGTACAAATGATTTTTTTAATCAAAATACAGTTGACGAAATACACAATTTTCAAATAAAAAGACCAAAATAATGGAACCATTTCCTTTTTGTAGTTTACAAGAAAGTAAAAAAAAATCTAGAACTGAACACATATTTAAATAACAGCAAAGACAAAGCCAACTAAAAGCAAGCACTAAATAGACAGATGCTAAAAAAATAACCAGCCGACATAACATTCAATAATCCCCTACCCAAAGAAATTCCAAAACTGAAACATAAAACAATCACACTGGTGCATACAATCAGCCCAAGGGTGCCAGTAATGCATGTGCATCTCTGCATTTTAGCACAACTTACCAGAGCCGAAGTTAAGTTTTGAAGCCAGGCCTTTCTTTGCAAACTTTGCATGTAGTTTTGTGTGGTTCTCAGTTCGAACATGGGTCAGTGCCAGCACGTCAGCTCCTAGAAACAGTGGGATCATGGATTTCTGCAAGACAAGCAATAAAGAACAAAAGAAAGAACAGGACAATCATACCCAGGACTCCTGCAACATCAAAGCAGTCACTCACCACTGACAGCATCACAGGCGCAAAGGCACGCAGTACCTTTAAAATATGAAACTAGCTAGAAACACTGACTCTCATTACGTGTTTGGGGGTAATTTGGCAGCAAATCTGCCAAATTACTGCCAAACCTATTGACTGTTACTGCCACTTGGTCCCATGGGTTTACCATGCGATTACAAGTGGTGGGAGGGTGGTGTTAATCTCAATGGTTTGAGTCTATAGGACTCCATGGGGATTTTGGTGGAATTACCAATTCTGGAAATATTTCACATTAAAGTGGTGGATTTACCTCCAGCTGGATGCTAGGGGAAAATCCTGTACTTCAAGGTCAAACTTGCCATCAGCTCAGCAGTAAAAAAGTGGCTGTAAAGGAATTAGCACTAGTATTTTGTCAAACTTGTAATGAGGCCCCAGCGTCACCTGAAGTACATTTAAGCATTTCAGTACTTGTGATGTGCTGTCATCTTGCCACATTTTACCTGTTTGCATGCTGTGATGTCACAAATGTTCTGTGGGTAGAATTCTGTGTATTTGTGACCTGCTCAGTGTTCTTCGAAAGACGGTTGGAAATAGGCTACTTGAGTGACAGGGTATGCCAGTGAATGTCCTTTACCTGTTTATGTCCTGTAATACTTTCCCGATCCTGTAACTCAACAATAAAGAAGCGTTCCTTCCCTACCAGTGGGTCTTGGTCATCTGGTGAAAGGACACACAACAAAAGTACTGTAGCGTAGGGCACAACATTGTATGATAACAGTGCCATTTAAAAATCCAGATCCTGTTTGTGTGAAGTAAAGAAGTGTGAACATAACATACCGTTCCTAGATTAATGGTCACAAGCAGCTAGCTAGCAGGGCACTGTGGTGTGCTGTAATTTGAGAGCCGAAGAAGACCAAGACCAATTTAGTGGAAAGGCTTAGTGGGGCATTCTAAATTGAAAGCAACTAGACATTAGCAGAGATTGGGATTGCAAAGAGACCATTACTCTACCAGTGACTGTTGGGCTGTTGTGACGAATCTGGAGGTTTAGAGCCTTCTTCTGTGGGAGGAGCCACCTGCTTTGAGGCTAGGGAGGTGAGCCTGCTAAGCAAAAGCCTCCCTAGGTGTTTGGGAAAGTGGAACCTCATTGGGATTCACTCCCCACCAGGGAACAGGGACTCCTATTCCGGTAAGGAACTCCCTACAACTGAGACATTGGGACTCATTACGAGTCCGGCGGTAAGCTGCCGGTGCTACTGGCGTGCTGCCGCCGGACTCGTAACACTGAATCCGATGCCTGACTTTCCGGTGCCACTGGGACATTACAAGTCCCGGTGGAGTGGGAAGTCAGGCGCCAGATTTTAGGACTCTACAGGAATGGGGACACGGAAACACTGGCGCTGTTGCTAACAGTGACAACAGTGCTTCTGTGACAACCCTGTCAACCAGGGGCGATGCGCTCGGCGGGTCAGACCTGCCTGGCGCAATGGCCCTGGCAGGCAGAGTTGTAGTTTGCCAGTCTGGAAAGGGTGCTGGTAAGCTGCTACCGGCACCCTTATTTCCGGACCAGCAAACTCGGAGTGAGGCCCGTTGTCTGCATATATAGATATACCAGAAGTGGATCTGACTGTCAGCTGTGATACTCCAAATAATGTAAAAGGTTTATTTGAACAGTTGGCTCGAGGCAATGCTGACCTCTCAATGGGCTTGCAGATAAACACATCCCGTTGGTATCTGGTAGCAAGAATAAAAGGACTTTCCCCCCTTTAATGGAGGAGGAGAAGCAATAAGCAGAAGCAAGCCTCTGACGTACCAACATCCGTGGGAGGTAGAGCCGTGCTGCAGAGAGGAGCCAGCTGTGGCGTGGAGCCGGACGGAGGTCAGCTGGGAGACTGGGAGAGAAGCCAGAGAGAATGAGAAATGTGCTTACGAGCTGTCTGGAGTCGGCGAGGGTGAGCAGAGCCAGCCCCGTGGGAAGGTGTGACCACGCTTAGGACACGATGGGCTGAAGCACAGGAAACTATGCCGAACCTGGTGAGCGAGAGAGGAAGTAGGCCCCTGCTCACACTACCTGAAACCAGAGCGAGAGCAACATAGCAGCAAATCACTTCTGCTTGCATTCAGGTGAGGAGAACGCAGCGTCAACCTGTCAAAGTCACCTTGCTTGAGCAGGACCTGCTACGGAGATGGTACGCGGATTGCTCATAGTAGGGGCGCAGGGTGGGGGGGGGTCGCAGAGACCAGACCTTGAGAACGGGAGAAGGAACAAAGAGTTTGGAACCCTACGCGGCAACCAGGTCCAGAGAGGGGGAAAGACATAAATAATATAAGAGTGGTTAGGGGAAACCTAAAAACCTGAGCCGTTGAATCAGCCCAACAGCTCAAAACTACACACAAAAACCAAGAGAAAGATATACTAGCAGGGGAAACACACCCCCCTACGAATCAAGTGAGAAACTAGGAACAAGAGAACCAAGGGTGCCAAGAGGGCCCTATAAAGCCAGTAAGGAATCATTCAAAGGGGAAACCAGAATCAAGCAAAATTGGAATCTTGTGGAGAGAGACCCACGTAGTTGGTGGAAGAGGATTAAAGAAATACCCCTTAGTCTACCACCAGTGAGACAATTTACTTTTTTGGGAACTTGAGAGTTTATGCTATATACCTGAGGCAAACCTTTTCTTTATTTGGAGCTCTGACAAGATGGACACAAACCGATAAAGTCAGGAGACATGTCTACTATTAAATAATTGTGGGAACCTAAACTAGGAGAGATTGCTGGAAACAATGGGAGATGAGTAAAGAACATTGAGGGCAAACTATATTGCACGCTTTCCCTTTTAAGTTGATATTCTAAGTGTTAGGGCCAGCTTAGAAGTTAGGATTTGGACAGAGGACAAGGTTTAATATTTTGACTAATTTTGATGACTGCCTTTAGTTTAGTTTGTTTGGTAGGGAGCTTCCCTATTAGCAATAGGGTCAGTAAGGCGTTTTCTTTAATTTAAATAAAACTCCTGTAGTAAGCGTATGGCTTCTGGTCTGAGTCTTTCTTCTGGTACGCCACACTGTCTAGGTGTATACCTAGGATACTTTGGTGGAGTTATATTATCCTCTTCTTAAGTAAACATTTCTTTATAGCTTCTGCCCCTGTGCATACTGCGGTTATGTGGGCGGGCAAGGTTAGACCCTCAGAGTGACCTCACTGACGTCCTGAAAGAGAGGCAGTGGGTCGACACTGTGAGGGGTCAGAAATGTGAGGCAGACAACTTGAAGTAGGTTTTTCACAAGAAGCCATTTTATTAACTTACAGGGGTGTGACAAACGCTTCGCTTTCCGTAACCCAACGTTGGTTTCCCTATCTAAGAAAATAAGGCTAAAGGAAAACACTTTAACATCAAAAGGTATCTATCCCTCACACTTATACATACAACAAAATCATACAAGCATTTAGATGGCTCTTCAAATTCAACAAAATAATGAATAGAACCAAGTACTCTTGTAACCAGAGTTAGACCCCCTTCCCCAGGATTAAAGTAGAATTTCCAAATAAAAGTTCCAATGAATAAAGTTCATACCAATAATCAGGTTCGACTTCAGGAGAAAACACAAATATTTGTTCCAATAGCCAAGTTATGTTTCCAACACAAAGTTACTTCACTCCTGGAGGTTTTCGCTTGGCTTTGGGACTTCATTATAATTTCACAAAGTTCAACACTCTTCAGCATAAAGTTCCACAGGCTTTTGTTTGTCAGTGAATATGACTTCGCCTCTCTTGAGAAAGACAACTGCTACAGACTTCTTTATACTCAACACTGCCTCAGTCAGGATGGTTTTTCCACAGTTCATTAAACACATTAGCGGCCTTGCCACTTTCTCTCCACCACAACCACAATGCGGTAATTCAATGTCTTCTTCCTGGTTCACTAACTTGCCAGGACTACCACTAACAATCCCTTTCCTGGTGTACTTGCCTGCCAAGATAAACCTCCTACCACTGCTACAAGTACTCTGCAATGTGGTTTACTTCAAACATCAGTAAAGTCTCTTGACTTTCAATAACAGTAAAATTCACAACGTCTTCCATAAGGATACAATGTATGCTGTTTGTTTTGATCATTGATTGGTCACATGTAATGCAGGTTATGTTCCTCTCCCCCTTGATACTCTCCCCAAGGAGGGCGACTTTCCTGCCATCTCCGAGTTTCCACTATCACACCAGGTAGCTGTTGGTTATGTCTCTTATCCAAGCTGTTTACCCTTTTACTTTCAATGACCTTTCCTTGGCTAAGGCAATGCTGGTTTTTATATGGCTCATATATTGCCTCCTCTTTGCTTTGGCAATACTGGTTACAGTCTTGGTTTAATACTGCTCCCTCTTTGCTCTGCCAATGGTGGTCACTCTGTGGGTTCAATGTTGCCCCCATTTTCCTTGGGCAATAGTATGTACAGCCTTCTTCAAATATTGCTCTCTCTTTACTTGGATAATGATCGTTACAAACATTCTCCTTTCACTTCTCTTCACATGTTTATTGGGCCAAAAACACTCTTTAATTAATTTGGTATTCAAAATATGTATTTGCAGCTAGCAGTTTACCATGGAGTGCCCGGAGTCACCTGTCCAAGGCCAACTCATCGGTCTCTTCCTGTGCGTCGGCGTATCCCGCTGCTGCCACCACTTCTTTCCTCGCCAGAACTGGAGCCTTTGACGGGTCCAGTTGCAGTCCTGTGACTCGTGTCTTTCCAGACAGGCGCTCCCATTGCTCGGTTCATTCCCCGGTGTTCGACAGCAACCGGAGATAGGCACAAGGTGCAGAGAGCACCTCTCTCCCACGGGGCAACCTGCAACAGCAGCACTTCCCACTGAGTGACCTCACCAGTTGAGGTTTCTCCTGCTCACGACTCTTTCAGCACCATTAACCAACACAGACACAGCAGTGGTCCCGGCGTCTTCGTTCTTCCCATGCTGCACATACAGTTGCTAATAACTGCTTCTGCTACAACTACTGCTGCTCTCCTGTATCTGCACCTGAGGGGGATTTAAATAGTCAAAATTCCTGCTCAGGTGTAGATTGTCTGGAACACTAGACTACATACTGCAGTTCTGTGCCTCTGAGGCCCTCTTCCTCGTCTCAGTACCAATGGCATAATGGGACTTGGAGGTCTTCAACGTTCATTTTCTTCTTTTAACCACAGATGTTGGTTTTAACTCTTCCTAAAATACTCTGTTTATAACACATAGCTCTAGATAAGGATTTAAGTTTTTTTCTGGTTGATTCTCAATTCTACAGTCTAAACCAAAGAGGGAATTGATGTATTGATGTTTTGGTCTATTCGTAGATTGATCATAAGGGTCTCCATTAATAACATTTTGGATGTTTTTAGAAAGGGGAGTTTGACCTTGACAGCACGCCATCAAGTATTCTTCCACTATAAGTCTCACCCTCCAAAGAGGAGGAATACTGCGTCTCTCCTTGCAGAGCCCTCCTATTCCATTGGGGGCCTTCTCCTCCCAGGTGATCCACCCAGGGTAGGATCAGGAATCGTCTGCCTTTCCCTGGGCACTTGGGAGGAGACGTTAGGCAGGGATTCTGTGAGGACTCTGCATAATTCATCCCAAAACCCAGAAAAGGCAATTCTGGTAGCTTGTTTCCTTGGTACAGTGAGACCACTAAGCCAGTGGGGAGTTGCTTGTAATGGTCTGGGCCCGTTAGAGTGCTGAAGTGGGCATAAACCACAGAGGTGTGCATGCGCTGTGGCCCAAGCTCAACAATATTTGTGTGAACACCATGGCCAATATGCCAAGCATGTACAGAGGAGGATGCCATTGGCAGCGACTGAGTCCTCAATGGCTAATGAGCGAACTGTTGGGCACAGAGCAGAAAATGTCCTGGCTCTGCTCCGATTCAAGGGCATTCTGCAAGGCTGAAACAAAGAAACACAAAATGGACAGAGAAAAGTGGCCATTCAATCCAAAATCCATTTTTAAAGGAAAAGTTGAAAATGGTACTATTTCTGGTTGGTATCGACTGTCTTGAAGCCGAGCAGGATCAATAGAAGGTAGAAATAGAGTAGGGGTGAAAAGATACTAATTTATTCCGGTTTGTTATCCTTGTGGGCAAAATAATCAAAACATAACTCAACAACAGGATACATTCACTTAAGAGGATCTCAAATGAGAAACATCTGGATTTCACAGTTCCCAATCGGGAGCTCCCTTCCTGGGGCATAACAACACTTCTGTCACTCACAGCTCAGGGGTTTTAAATGACTCCATACTTTTTTCTTGGCTACTGGTTCCAAATCGTCTGGGACTCCTGCAAGACCCCTTAGTGAGTCTTGTGGCCCCCACGTGTGCTCGTATGTTAGGCCTAGACAGCAACCTAAGGTAGGGCTGGGTAACAAAAAACAAAACCCCAGCTTTGACCAGGAGGTTGGTCGGTGTGCTTGTCCACATGCTGAGTCAGGCTATGCTCTCCTCCTCAATGTCTTAGAGCCCTGCCTCATCGCTACTTCCTCAACAATTCGGCATGGTCTTGTGTCTAAGGGCAACTCTCCCACTCTTTTACCTCCTTCTTTCACCTCCTTGACAATCTGCTACCCTTTTGCACCTCCATGCCTCAACTTTCCATTGAGGCTTGTAGTAGTGCCTGCTCTTTGGCCCGAACCCCTTCAGCCTCTCCCTAGATGTCTTGTCTCTCCCCCTCCTACTTTGCTCTGTCTTCAGCCTCCTCCTTATGACTTAACTTTCCCAGAAGTCTTTCCCATCCCCCTCCTGGCTATACTATTCTTCTCATTTGCAGTTACCTCCAATCTTCTGTATGCTTCTTTCTCCATACTCTCCTCCTGTCACTCTCCCTCAATCTTCCTGGTGTCCTCCCGGTTAACCCTCCACTCCTCACCTCCTCTTAGCCCCCCACCTCTTTATTCTCCACCTGCTCCATGGCATCCATGGCCTACCCCTTGGCCCGTCCTGGAAATGTGCCCCCCTCCCCCCCACTCTCCAACACTTCCAACATCCTCTTCTGTACTCTGACCTCCTCTCTCTAGCCTCCTTCTCCCTGCTCCAGCTACCTCGCCTCTGCCTCCAATAGTCTCCAAAACTGCCCCACCACTGCTTCCAAACACCCATACTATCATGCAAAGACCTGCAGTTTATAAGGTTGCCTGGGCCCGCCACCTGGGACTGCCCTAGCTTAACTCTATTTAAGTGTTTGTGAGGATGTAGCTTGAAGCAGAAATTGTTAGGTTATCTTTCTCTGCAGCTTTCCTGCTGCTTTTGTGTCCTCGAACCCCTTTATTTGTGAAAACGCAATCCAAGCCTTGATACAAGACAGCTGTCATCTTGGAATGGCATTTCCCACATGAATTGGGCAGCTGCAGCAGGTCTCCGTGCCCCAAACTCCACCCAACACTGTTCGACCACAGATGGGGTTCAGAAAACTGGAGGTCTCTAGGATCTTAGGTGCCTAATTGCGCACAGAGGCAGGAGGCCACACAAGGCGTCAGAGTTTTGGAATACAATACTGTAATCCCACGTCACCTAAGTGAAAGTGGTGGTGCTGTTATCTCTGAGATGCTAAACGTATTTGCGCCTATCAGGTTTCTGCCCTTACCCGGTAAACCTGTCCTCAAGCGCAAGAAAGGGATTTTCCATCAGCTTCAATTGACCAGTGAAGCAAGTTTCAGCATGGACAGAAAAATATCCTTGCACCGTCTGGGCACAGAGGAACATGAGACATTTGAGAATCTGCCAGAGCTCCAGGAAGTGGAAGGGGTGAATTTGAACGACTATGTGCACTGCATGAAAAAACTGCACAAACATTATGAAGTGAAATAGAGTATAGTGTTAGAGCTCTAGCACTTTGTCATGAGAGTCCAGCAGGGTAGGAAAATATATAATGCCTATAAGGGGTGCGACGAATCGCAGGATTCAGTCACTTCTCCCCAGGGGGGAGCCTTTCCTTGTGAGACTAGGGAGGTGAGCCTGCTAGGGAATACCCTCCCTTGGGGTAGAGGCAAGCGGGACCTCACCAAGAGAGATTCCCCCTGACGAGGAACTCTGAAACCAACCCACCTATAACCTTTGTAAGGAACTCATGGTGGCAACAGTAAAGACAAACACAAGTGATCACAGTTCAAGGGTGTTTATTGAACTTTATAATGGGTGAGAAAAACGCCTAACCTAAAGCTAAGATGGGAGCAAGCTACGACCATCAAATAATAATAAGGCAGTCCTAGTAGCGTCTTATCAAATAAAAAAGGGCCTATACTAAAAAACCTATTGCCAATCCTTACCCGCTGAAGTTACAAAAAAAAGAGTGTGGGATAATGTTCACCAGAAAATAAAGAAGTGTTCACAAAATGTTAAGTCAGGATGGTATGGCTGGGTGTCCCTTCCCCATGTTTTTAGCAAGGGACAAGGCAGGACGTCTGAGCACAGCACACTCCTCGACCTCTGCCGCACGAGGCTCGCAATTCCAGTTAAACAATACCAGAACCTCCAGGGGTCAAAGACTCTTCTCTGCAAAGTCTCTTGTCTTAGAGGGCCTGATGGATTAAAACAGCAAACAAACAAAAGTTCCTTCTGTAATCTTGTACCTTGGGCGATTGCTCTCCGCCCCTTGGATCTCCCTCCGCCGGGTTCGGTTGCTTCTTGCAACTTTGGCCTCCATCCGTCAGGTTCACTACAGCTTTTCAAATGCAGCTTGCTATATTCAAGAGCATTAAAGTCTGTTTAAACAACTTCCGACTGTGGACAACCCTCGGCCGGGTGCACTCTTGTCTACACAATTTTCACGGGTGTATTACTTTTCACACCAACTCGCAGACATCCCTCAACCGGGTTCACGTTTGCCAAATATACAGTTCACTTTACTTTCTCATGATGCAGGATTCACTTCGCTTAGCTTTCTCTTGGCAATGGGTCATAGACTTTCGAGTGTACAAGGGATTTGATGTGACCCTTGTACGACCACTCCGACACCTCACACTGCCCTTTCCTAGGGCCTTCTGGTACTTGCAATTTCAATGAAAAAAGGGGCCAGTGAGAGTTCTTTGAATGAGCACTCCTGCAAAACCTGACTGCTCTGCAGCAGGCTCTTCTCGGGCTTTCCCAAAAGTTCAAATCCACACAAGTTCTTTGTTCTCAAGTTCTTGCGTACATCTAATGTTGCCACTTGCAACTTTGGGCTCAGTATACTTCGGTTTGCTATCAGCTTCCTTCGATTTACTGATGGTGTCGAGTCAGCTGGTTTGGCTTGCTTCTGGAGTCAAGGACGGTACCACGGTAGCCAGCATGCCTCCCCGCCTAGGTTATCACTGCGGGAGGCCCCCGTGCACTGTTGACATCTGTTCCGCCACACGCCAGCTGTAACTCCCGGTCTTATGAATTCCCTTTTGGAGGCTTTGCGGGTCGGAGTTGCAAAGGGCCAGGGCGGTTTCCCCTTCGTCATCCCTCCAGCTCTCGCCGCCTTTCTCTTCCGTTTGAACTGCTGGTTCCATGTAGCTGTTTCCTCGTGCATTCGGGCTTGCTCATAGTGTGCTCTTGTGCTTCGCCTTTTATCTCTGTGGGGGAAGATAAAGGTCCGTCAGGTGTGTGTGAATATTGTCAATTGCCTGACTGTGCCTGACCCTTGTGTTAGGACATGTCAGGTAAACGGCTCTGGTGTTTGTCCATTGTCTATTACGGTGTAAAAATGTGTTTGTGTCGGAAAAGGGGGGTGTAGAGCTTCTAAATATCCTGCAGGGTAGGATGGGGAAAAGGTGTTACAAGGAAGGGGGTACCGAGTCTCAACCTTCGTTGTCCCACTTCCACTCCCCGAAGACCCCTCATCCAGGTGATTCTCCCACACTGGTCCATCCCCAGGACCTGGATCCAATAGCGAAGGCCGTGTCCTGGCCACCTGGACGACAGATCTCTGGGGACTTGCCGGTGAGACACCTTCAGGTTCCTCACACCGTCACTACTAATACTTACCAGACGAAAACATGAAGAACAAGCTGAGATTTGTTATTGTCATGTAGAACCATGTAAATCTGAAAAGGGATAGCTATTCAGTACTGAGACGAAGAAAACCACTCAATAAATAAAGAGTGTGAACAGGATAGAGAAGACAGACTTTGACACTCTGCCAGGGAAATCCCACTGCCACATCATGAGTCAGAGAAGAGAAGACCTGGGAGTGAGAGAAGCCCTGGAAATTCAAATCCGCTCTGAGAGTGGCGCTGAAGGAGGCGGCGACGACGCACAGCTTCAGGGGCAGAGAGGAAGCTGGGGTGCGAGGCCAGGTGTCTTATGTCTTATGCCCAGGAGAAGCCGAAGAACTGACAGAAGGTCTAAGGAGTGACCAAATGAGAAGTGGTGGTGTGACCGAAGCTCGGTGGATTTAGGAGTCCATAAACAACAAAGGGAACACTTACCCAGAGGCCCTGCAGAGTGTGCCGAACGAAGAGAAAATGGCAAGCCAACAATCCAACCTGACATTCACTGGAGAAGCTCCCGCTCATACAGGCCGCAAGCCTGGTGACACCATCCCTGAGCCAGAAAGGTTGCGGGAAGTTCGGGAGACCTGGGTGGGGAACAGGAAATTATGTGTGGAACATTCAGACTCGTTCCAGTAAGGATAAAGTATGGGAAGTACCCTGTGGCAGTGACAATCATTACTGGAACATTCATACCCATCTCAGTAGGCGTTGAGTAGGGGAAATACCCAGTGAGAGTGGCAATCCTTACTGAAACACTCCTACTCGTCCCAATAACTACCAAGTGAAGGAGAAGCATGAGAATCACTACTGGAACACTCATACTTGTCACAGTAAGAATCAAGTGAAGGAGAAGATGGAGAAGTATCATTGGAACCCTCATACTCATCCCAGTAACTTCCAACTGAAGGAGAAGAGTGAGAAGTATTACTGGAACACTCATACTTGTCCCAGTAACTACCAAGAGTTGGACTAGAGTTACTTGTCCCAGTAACTACCAAGAGTTGTACTAGAGTGAGAATCATTACTGGAACACACTTATCCCAGTAACTACCAAGGGATGGAAAAGAGTAAGAATCATTACTGGAACACTCATACTGGTCCTAGTAATTACCAAGTGTTGGAAAAGAGTAACAATCATTATTGGAACAGTCCTACTTGGCCAAGCCAAGGAAAAGAAGGGACATGCAGTACAGAAAAAGTCTCAAGATTAATGAATAAGGAAATAACGGAATTGCCCTAGTGAAGAGGGGAACAGAAACAACAAAGGTCACAAGAGAGAAGAATAAAACAGAGAGGGGGAACCAACGTGTAAAAGATACTGTTGAAAAGTTGAAGAACTCAATATCTGAACTATATGATTTGAGAAAAGTAGTCACCAAGAACTACTGTTCAGGTTGCACTCACTAACAAAATCGATCTACTGCACAACAAAATCAACACCAAGAAACACTCTTAGCGGGCAAATCTTTACCACCACCCATGCTGAAAGCCTTCATCCCTCCCAACCCTTGCCCGCTTCCACTGTTCTCTTTCTCACAGGTTACCCAAACCTTCGTATTGGATGTCATCCAATCCCTAAAACATTCTAACTACAAGGGTGACTCCTGCTCCGCACATATTGTGAAACTCTGCACCCCCACTGTTAGCCCGATCATCACAGATTTCGTGAACGCATCCTTCAGGACTAGTGTGGTACCGACTAGTATAAGAACTGCCTGGGTGACTCCACTTCTTAAAAAAAATCCTTGGAATTCTCCCTTCCCACCAACTACCACCCTATCACTAATGTACCATCCATTCCTACTCAAAATCCTGGACCGTACTGCGTACCTGCAGGTGCAACAATTCCTTGAATACCATCACCTCCTGGGAGCCAGATAATCTGGCCTGTGACCGAAACACAGTACGAAAACAGCACTACTTGACCTTAAAATGTATTTTGACAGGATCCGCGCCTCTGGCAATATAGCCATCCTCCTCCCCATTGACCTCTCTGCAGCCTTTGATCTCGTTGACCACAACATTCTCAGCTCCCATTTTCAATTCTCCACAGACTCTGTCAGCTGCGTCAAATCTTTCCTTAGTGAGAGATCCTCAAGAATCTCCATGGCTAAAGCTGCAGTTGATCCCACACCTGTTTCTTCAGGAGGCCCGCAAGGCCCCTTCCTTTCACCCACTTTATACAAAACATATACCAAACCTCTAATCGACATCCGGGACTCGCTTGGCATCATCGACACCAAGTTTGCTGATGACACACAAATCCTTGTCCCTCTCTCTGGCACCTACTCTGAAGACGTGGTCTCAATTAACAATGTTTACAGCTCTAACCAGAACTAGATGGCCAACAATAACCTCTGCCTCAATGATGGCAAGACAGAGCTACTCATGGTAGGCTTCCCCAACACCTTAAACTACTTGACTCAGTTTACTCTTCCTTCACCATTGATGGCTCAATCATTCCAGCCCTCAAACAGGTTAAAGCCCTAGGGGTTTACCTCGATGCAGAGATCGCCATGTCTAAGCACATCAATGCCCTCGCCTCCTCTACGGCCTATATTTCCAAACTCATTGCATTGAGTAGACAATTTCTGTCCACTAATAACTGCCTCACACTCGCCAGAGTCCTGATACTCAGCAAACTGGATTATTGTAATGTCCTCAACAAGGGCACATCAGCTACCAATCTCACCAAACTGCAACTTCTACAAAATAAAGCTCTTTGTGCTGAACTGGGACACTGTCAATTTGATCATATCACAGCGGCATGCAAAGAAGCTCACTAGTTGCCTATCAAAGCCCGTATTGACTTTAAAAACCTTACCATTGCCCACTGCTGTATCTATAATGAGGCACCTCTTTATCTGTACAACAGCATCACCAAGAGACATCAGGCACAGTCCCCTCCGCTCATCGAACCACACCTCCTTGGTCATGCCTATATTCAAACATGCCAGAGCAGGTGACATGAGCTTCAGGATCAGAGCCCTCACTCTCTGGAACACTCTTCCACCCCATATCAGAAATGAGCCCACCCATCAGGCTTTAAAAAGGCTTGTGAAAACATGGCTGTTTGATAAATACGACTAACTATGCTGTTAAGATGGCACTCCTTTGTCAATTACCATCACCTGACCTGTACTACTATCTGCCAGACTTTTATGTTATGTTTTTTTCCATGATGTAACCTGTTGAATAATTGATACATGCTGTTTTTGGTACAAAACACTGTAATACCCCTGGGTTTGGGCATTTCATAAATGCTATAAATACATACCTATAAATACTTTACTAAAGTGAACTTGCTGAGAAGAGAGTCATTCTCCTGTGCCTTAGTTGTTTTGATAGTGGCAGGGACAGATTAGATTAGTTTGGACTGAGGCTGTCCTTTGTCAAGATGTCCCAAAGCAAGAATGCGTCCTGTGTTTGAAATCCTATTCTGGCCCTCACACTTCAAAACTAACTCTAAGGTGCAAAGGATATTGTCTCTTGTTTTCACAAGTGTTCAAATGTTCCAATCCAACACAAAAGGTACAAATCCAAACCAAAAAGTTCCAAATGGCCAATGTTCACAGTTCACAGGGGATGCTTCCCTTCCACAGGTTCCTTTTATCAATACCAAAAAGTTCAAACCAAGAATAATCAAGTTTCTTTAAGTATAAAAGGATACCTTTCTCCTTTGGATACTGCAATCCACTCCCAGAGAAATGGCTCCCTTCCCCAGGTTTCTCGTCACAATCAAAAGCAGGTTAGAATCCTAAGGGCATGCGTCCTCCTTAGAATTCTCCTTTCACTGTTCCACAAATTGGGTGCAGGTCCCAGACTCGCAGGTCAACTGTTAGACTCCCTATACCAGGTTCTTTCCAGGTTTACAACAGATCCAAGTCTCCTGTGTATGATTCTTCCTTAGGTTTTCATTCTACAGAGGTTTATCACACACACTGGACTATGCCTTGTGTACTCTCCTGCCAGGCTTTGAATATAGTCTCTTTCACTGCTTTTCATATGGTTAGCTTTGCCCTGTGTACTCTCCTGCCGGGACTTGTGTGTTTCTCATTTCAAACACTTGACTTCGCCTGGTTTACTCTCCTGCCAAGACTTCCGGGAATTTCCTTTCAAACGCTTGTTTATTTTCAACACTGTGTATTGATACTTCTCACTTGCTCATATTAGTCATTAATTATCATATTATCAATGTCTGTTCAGTACTTTTCATCCATTCATTCATTTTGTTTTACGAATATTCGGTAGACCTTTTCATCATGGTTCAACATATAATCTCTCTTTCTGGTTTCCCTCCTCAGTCTTTTCCAAGTTTAGATTGAGGGTCCCAAAATCCAATCCCACTCTCTAGTGCCTTTGTGATGCTGCCCGACAGTGCTTCGGCATCCCAGCCCTTTCCCTGGGCTTACCAGCTTTCTGTGTATTGCTTCTCAGCGTTCCCAACTCCAAGTCAGGTGTTTCTCTGGCTTTCACGGCTCCCCCTGCTGCTGTCCATGTGTTTCGGTAAGCGTCTGCACTATGGATGCTTTCCCAGCTTCTGCAGCCCTCGGGAAGAACATCTTGCTTCCCACACTCCGTGCCTTGCGAGCTTCTCCAAAGCACATTCCTCACCAGGCTGCCTTCTCGCACCTGTCTGGACATCTGCACCGCTGCTGGTACCTTGCTCTGCCGCGAGCTGGAGAACTCCATTCTCCTCTTCCCGCATGGTTTTAAACCAAGTCGGGACAATGGTTTTTTCCAAATGACTAGACCGCTGCTCATGGGTCTTGTGGGGAGTGATCATCATCACTCCTCGCCTCCTTCTCGTCTCAGTTGTTGTATTTTTTCTGATGAGATGTTGAGATGGGTGACATCGACCTTCATTGGGAGAAATCATCACTGCTCCCCGCTTCTTCCTCGTCTCATTTGTTAATAAACCTACTCTTAAAGAGGGCTTTGTGGAATACTTGAAGCAGACTGGTTAGAGGTTCAGGTCCACAATATGCCATCAAGGCATGAGGAAGGGAGGGAACATCCCAAAAAGGGAATGGGAGGGTATGTGACTGGTTCTGATGATGCCACGCTATCCCCCCTGTGGGTCGCCTCCCCACATGTGGTCCTCCCTCCTATAGCCACCCCCAAGGTCAGGATCAGGTAGCGACTGACGTCCCCTGGCCACATGAGAAGAGGCTACTCCAGGAAAAGAAGTGATGACATCATCATATTCATCACAGTAGGGAAAACCCATAGTTTAGGAAAAGTCAGGAGTTTTCACTTTTCTTTTAATAAAGCATATCTAAACATGGAAGACCAGAGTCCTTGTCCCTCTTCTGAGCCGCCACTGGGGGTTGACCTCTATTTGAAACTTCGGGTTGCAGTTAGGCAAGTGACTGTGACCAATTTACAGTAGATTCCAATGAGAGCAAAGTTAGGGAAGAACTGCAAAAAAAGGTGACCTGGGCGGAAGAGGGTATACCAGTAGCTAACTGGGTGGAGAACACCACGAGATCAGTGAGTGAATTAGATAAGAAATAAGGGATGACTAATAAGAGGTCCATGCAATAAAGAAAAAGAAGGAGAAAAGAATAAGTGGGCTGAACCCAAAACAGACCATCATTAAAGAGAGTGAAGGTTTGAATGTGGTCCAAAGTAGTAGTGGAAAAAATACTTCAGGTATGATAGCCCCTTTCACTTCACTCACCGAAAAGAATATCCAGCCAGGTGTTTGATGTGTGGAAAAAGAGCACAAGTTTTGAAAAGTAAGTCTGATGAATGTAATGTGGGAATTGTGTGAAGAAGAGATGAACAAGTTACTTTCTTACCTGGTAACGTTCTTTCGATGGGATGGTCCGACGACGTATTCCATATCTATGACAGCTAATCACCACAGCTGTGCTGCTTCGGAAACTTTTTTCTGCGTCCTGCGTCGATGCGCCGTCGTCGAGGACCTCCTCCGACGTCCGACGTCATCCGATGTGATAAGTAGGACGCACGACGCCCGTAGCCTCAGTTGTAGTTTTTTCCCCCAGAACGTGTGACATTAGTCAACTGCCAGTCAGACACAAAGCCTTGCGGAACGTAAACTGCAATTGCAAAAGAAATTCTGCAGCGGGGAAGGCAGGGAGGGAGCGATATGGAATATGTCGTCGGACCATCCCATCGAAAGAACGTTACCAGGTAAGAAAGTAACTTGTTCTTCGAGGGGATTGGGTCTCCGACGTATTCCATATCTATGACAGACTCCAAAAGCAGTACCAGGGCAAGGAGGAGGGAAAGAATTTAGAATCAAAATTTAGAATTGCCAATCAAATAGCAGAGCAAAGGACCGCCTTGCCAAAGGCCAGATCCTGTCCCCAGATGGAATCGAGGGAATAGTGACGTACAAATTTATGTACAGAAGCCCAGGTGGCTGCATCACAGATGTTGCGAATAGGAACACCCCTCTGCAGGGCAGTAGATGCAGCCATACCCCTGGTAGAATGGGCCCGCAAGCCAGCCGGCGGGTCCTTACCCACCAAGCGGTAACACTCTGAGATGGCCAAAATAATCCAGCGAGACAAAGTCTGTTTCGTCACAGCCTGTCCCAAACACTTTTCAGCTTAACCAATAAAGAGTTGATCGTCCACTCTGACCCAGGACATGCGTGAAACATAAAAGCTTAAAGCTCTCCTAGGATCAAGCCTACGGAGCCTCTCCTCTTCCTTACCAGGATGCGGAGGAGGATAGAATGCCGGAAGAACAACCTTCTGGGCCAAATGAAATTCCGAAACCACCTTCGGAAGAAAAGAAGGACGAACCCTAAGGACAACCCTGTCCTTATGGAATACAGTGAAGGGTGGCTTAACTGAAAGTGCCTGTAACTCACTCACTCTGCGAGCGGATGTAACCGCAACTAGTGCAACCAGAGTTAACAGCCTCAAAGGGCAAGAATGCAAAGGCTCAAACGGAGCACCCATAAGAAACCTAACAACAAGGTTTAAATCCCAACCGGGCACCAGGAAAGGTGACGGAGGGAACACATTAGTGAGCCCTTTCAGAAACTGTGAAATTAAAGGGATTTTAAAGTAGGAACACTCTTCAGACGAACGCTTAAAGATGGACAGCGCTGCCAGGTAACCTTTAATGGTACCCACTTGCAAGCCCCTGGGGGCCAAAGAAAGTAAAAAGGACAGAACCATGGGGATGTCATATGCAAAAGGATCCACATTCTGAACTCTGCACCAGTCGCAGAACTTACGCCAACGGCAACGGTACAGAGACTTTGTTGCTGGCCTTCGGGCCGAGAGCAACACCTCCATCACGTCTTCAGGGAGGTCCCAATCCTTATACCTCAACCTTTCAGAAGCCAAGCGTGAAGGTTGTGGGATCTGACCTCTGGATGGAGAACCTGACCCCCCTCCCGTGAGAGCAGATCGTCTCGGTAGGGAAGACGACGTGGAGGGCAGATGGACAAGTCGAGAAGGTCCGGGTACCACGTCCTCCGAGCCCACGCCGGAGCAATGAGGATCATCCAGGAACCGAACTTCCGTAACCTCCGCAGCACTTGCGGGATGACGGGGACTGGAGGAAACGCGTACAGCAGCGGGAATTACCACTCCACCACGAACGCGTCTCCTAAGGCTCCTTTTGGAGGAAATTCCCGCGAGCAGAACCTCTCGCACTTCCGGTTGACACTGGAGGCGAAGAGATCCACTTGAGGGGTCCCCCAAAGGGCCAAGATCTCCAAGAGAATCTCCTGAGCCAACTCCCACTCGTGAGAGATCATGCTCTGCCTGCTCAGAGCGTCCGCCGTCACGTTTTCGTCTCCGGCCAGATGAACTGCCGAGATCGAAACTTCCTGCTAGATGGCCCAGAACTTGAGCTGCATCGCCTCCCTGCACAGAGGAAGTGACCCTGCCCCCCCCTTTTTGTTGAGGTAGTGCATGGCCACTGTGTTGTCCGTCAGGATCAGGACATTCTTTCCTCGCACAGTCGGCAGAAAAGCCTTCAGGGCTAGCCTGACAGCCCTCAGCTCCAACAGATTGATATGGAGTCTGGACTCCGACGGAGACCAACGACCGTTGACTGTCAGCCCGTTGGCATGAGCTCCCCATCCCGTGAGGGATGCATCCGTCACGATCGTCACCTCCGGCCAGGGAAGCCAAAATGGAGCCCCCTTCATCAAGTTGCCTTCGACGGCCCACCACAGAAGGTCCCGGGCGACCGAGGGCGGCACCTGAACCGGGTCCGACATCCTGCCGGAGGACTGCGACCATTGCGTCTTGAGTGCCCACTGCAAAGATCTCATCCGCAGGCGAGCCTCTGGCACCAGAAGAATGCAGGATGCCATGAGGCCGAGCAACCTCAAGAACTCGAACGCTGGGAGCGTCTGGGCATGCCGAAACTTGTGCACCCTCTGCTGAATGTGAAGAGCCCTCACCTGGGGAGGAAAACACTGCCCCAGGGAAGTGTCGAGCACTGCTCCGATGTACTGGAGCCGCTGTGTTGGCGTCAAATGGGACTTCTTTAAATTGAGGGCGAAGCCCAGCCTGTGAAGGGAGTGGCAGGTGACGGACAGATGTTCCAGGACTTGCTCGGGAGAGATCCCCCTGATCAACCAATCGTCCAGGTAGGGGTAGACGTGAATCCCCCCTTGCCTGAGATGCGCTGCCACCACCACCATGAACTTGGTGAAAACCCTCGGGGCGGAGGTCAATCCGAACGGCAGGACCCGAAACTGAAAGTGCGAGTCGCCAACCGCGAACCTCAGGTACTTCTTGTGCTTGGGATGGATCGGCACATGGAAGTAAGCAACCTTGAGGTCGAGAGACACCAACCAGTCCTGAAGCTGAAGGGCCTGGAGGACTTGGGAGAGAGTAACCATCTTGAACTTGTCCTTCCTGAGGAGTTTGTTCAAACCACGCAAGTCCATGATGGGTCTCAATCCCCCGTCTTTCTTCGAAATCAAAAAATAAGGGGAATACCATCCCTTGTTCCTCTCCGCTACAGGCACCAGTTCTATGGCGCCTTTCTCCAGCAGGGCTTGAATTTCCTGCGCAAGGAGCGGATCCGGACTCTGCAAAGAGAGGTTCCCCGGTGGATTGTCGCGAGGCCTGTGCCGAAAGGGAAGACAGTAGCGTGGGTTATGATCTCCAGAACCCACACATTTGAAGTAATGGCACGCCACTCTACAAGATGCTGCGCCAGCCTTCCCCCAACCGGCGAACCATGGGACATTGCCTCATGACTGAGTGGTAGCGGCTGCGGTGTTACCTGAGGGCAAAGAGGCAACTGCCCGAGCGGCCTTGGCACCACGGGTACCCTGTCGTCCACCTCTGGTACCCCTGCGTTGGCCTCTTTGACTGCCAGCTCCTCTCGCTTTATTGAAGGACGAGTAATAGCGAAAGGAACCACCCCTCCATTGCTGTCCTCTAGGACGAAAAGGCGGAGGTTGGCGAACTGCAGCGCCCAACGACTTTGCTGCAGCTTTTGAGGTCTGCAACCTCTCAAGGCTCTCGTCAGCCTTGCTGCCAAAAAGGTGTTCACCGTCAAAGGGCATGTTGAGGAGCCGGGACTGCACATCAGGAGCAAACCCCGACTTCCGCAACCACGCAAACCTGCGCATCACGGTGCTCGCCGCCATGGACCTGCTGACGCATTCAGCCATGTCCAAACCCGACTGAACGGACTCACACACGGCATCCTTACCATCCTGGACCATAGCAAGGAAACCATCCCGTTTGTCCCCTTCGGGAATATGTTCAGCCGCTAACGCAACACAGTTCCACAGAGTGTGTGTGAAACGAGACAAGGCACAAATGGAGTTGGCCGCCTGAAGCGCTATACCACCAGAAGAAAACACTTTCTTCGCCCAGCCATCAAAACGTTTGTCGTCCCTATCAGGAGGGATGGTAGGGTACGACGCCTGCTTTGCCGGGGCCGTGGCCGCCTGTACCACCAAACTCTCCGGAGTGGGGTGCATGGTCAAGTAGCAGGGGTCGCTACTGGCTGGACGATATTTTCGCGACAAGGACCTGCCCACCGCCGGGAGACTCTCCGGAGCAGTCCAAGCCGCCGCCACCCTTCTCTGTAAAGCCATATGGAACGGCAGTACCGGGTCAGTTGGGGGACCAACATCAAGGATGTCCGTGAGATCATCCTGCACAAACTCCCTTGGGGGAGCAGACCATCCCAAGTACTCGGAAACCCTGGCCATAAGGCGCCGGTACGAGGAATCGGCATGAGAGCCAGGCTCAGGCCTACAAAACTCCACCTCCGGAGAGGTGTCCAGTCCACTGGCATCATGCAGTGACTGCCTCAAATCGTCACACTGACTATGGCCCGAGACAATTTCTTCTGGAACCTGACTTGGAATCCAGGCCATCAGAATCCTCATCCACCTCCGAAATATATTCCAGGTGGCGAAAAGAAGGCACGCAAGAGTGCTTGCTCTTAACCAGAGCCTTCCTAGGGGGTTCCCCCGTGCCACGGGGTACCTCCGACACCCCGGCCTCGAAAGGCGTCGAGGGCGTCGAGTGAATCGGCGCTGGCGTCGAGAGAACAGGCATCGGCGCCGAGAGGATCGGCGTCGACGTCGAGTAAATCGGCGTCGACGTCAGATGCAGCGCCGCCAGCATCGACGGCGTCGACACAGTCCTCGAAGCCGGAGCTCCGAGCGTGTCCTTCGACAACCTGAGCGTCGACGGCTTCGACGACTTCCTCGGAGCCTCGAGAAAGCCTGTCGACGCCCCAGACGGCGATGTCTTCCTCGAAGACATCACAGGTGCACACGGTCTCGAACGCGTCGAGGACCGGGACCTGGAACGGGCACGTCGAGAACGAGTCACCTTGTCCGAACAGGACCTCTCCAGTGACTCGTGCCGACCACTCTTGCGAGCAGTGTCTCTCGACCTCTCACGACCGACCCCACTCGGGGGCGCGGACGGCTTAGTACCCTGCGACTCGAGAATCGCCAGCATTTTCTTCCCGAAGGAAGCCCATTCCTCCGGCGTCGCAAGGCTGGTGGGGTAAGCGACGTGCCGGGCAGAGTCCTCCAAAGAGGACCTGGAAGACGACCGCTGTCGGCGCTTCCGAGAATGCCTCGATTGGGCCGAGGAGTGGCGAGACCGACTCCTAGAAGGAGACCCACGAGACTTCCGACAATGACGCGGAGAGTCTCCTCTCGAATCATCCGTCGAAAGCCCCGCAGACTTCGACTTCCAGGGCTTGGACACCCGACCTACCGACAACTTCTTCTTACGTTCACGTAAGGCTTTGGACGTGAGCGACTGGCAGTCGATACAGTCATCCGTGTCGTGGGCCTCCCCGAGGCATCAAAGGCAGGTGTTGTGCGAATCCGTCACCGACATCTTGGACCCACACTCCCCGCACTTCTTGAAGCCCGGACGCGGGGTCGAAGACGAAGTAGAAGACATCTTCACACGAAGGATTTTCACAAAACGAACAGGTTCGAAGAACCGAGAAGAACAGAACTCCAAAGAGTCGAGGCGTTAACCGAGATTCACGAAGCAACACGTTCGCGGAAAAAACGGAACTGAGGCTACGGGCGTCGTGCGTCCTACTTATCACATCGGATGACGTCGGACGTCGGAGGAGGTCCTCGACGACGGCCCATCGACGTCATCGACGCAGGACGCAGACGCCGAAAAAAGTTTCCGAAGCAGCACAGCTGTGGTGATTACCTGTCATAGATGTGGAATACGTCGGAGGACCCAATCCCCTCGAAACAGGTGTTGTGGCGGGTCAGAAGAAGGAGTCGGATACATTGAGGTACATGTTACCTTTCGCTTATGAAAATATAAGGGAAATACCTATCTCTCTCTATTACTAAACGGATCAAACTGCCTATCTAAATTAACTAAAGGTGCTCATTTGTCGTCAGGAAGTTAAAAAGTCTAATTTTCCTGACCCTACCACTAACTTGAAGAACTCAAAATAGACCAAGAGGATGTCTCTCTTGTCCTGGTAGTCTCTCTTCTTGCTTTCTTCCCATCAGCTTTCTCTTTGAGTCTGTGTCTTTTCTCCTGTGGTTTTTGATACACAAATGTCTCTCTTTAGAATATAGGTTTAAGTTATCTTCCGTGATAGTCTCTTGAGGTTTCCTTCATGAGCTCATGTAGCTCTTCCCATATACTTGTGGGCCTTGTATTCTCTTTAATACCAACTTTACAACACTTTTTTTGAAATATTTTCTCAGACTCGGGTTGTTACTTGTATATCTTTTAAAATCTTCAGGGTTAACGTTCCCTTGGTTTTGTATGACCTAATCCAAATTATAAATTCCCCCCTGATGGGTTCTTGGTATTGGATTTTCTCTTTTATGCACCTGCTCCCTTACGCTCTACTCTCTCTGTTCGCACTGCTCCTTAGCTCAGCATGTTCTCCTCTCCCAGCCTCCTCATTTCCATTATTTGTGTGTCTCCTCTTATGGAGACAGCCCATTCTTCTTGTGAATAACAGGTTATTCAGTTTTACCTTCAGCCAAGTCTTTGGCCCTTGCAATATTCCTCATATCTGATAGTCCCATATATGCCACAATGGTGGAGGGTTTAGGGAATTCCTTACAAGAACGGGAGTCCTTGTCCCCTAAGGTGGAGTCTCTCCCAGTGAGGTGCCACTTGCTCCGACCCCTAGGGAGGGTCTTGCAGAGCAGGCTCACCTCCCAAGCCTCAAAGGGGGTGGCTCCCCCTTGGGGAGAAGGGACAAATACTCTTGATTTGTCACAGTGTGCAACAAGATCATATGCCTGACTGTTGGGACATCAAGTGGTGTGATTTAGGAGGCCTGGTGACTCCCTACGCCAGTGAAGCATGGGTCTGGGGGAGGTATGGGAAGGATCCCCTGTTGGGTGTGGCCAGGAGCATCATTGAGAAAGATGGCTGCCTGAGGGCCTCTGATGAAGTGAGGGCAAGAATCATAAAGTACCCCTCTCATGGCAAAGTGCTGCCGCTGGAAGACATAGATGTGAGCAGACTAAGTATCCACTCTACCTCTGAGTGCTTCTCTGACAGCAAATAGTGGCTGCAGACCAGAGATCAGCCGTGACGAAAGGCAGGCTGCCTGCCCTCAAAATGGCACTCTTTCACCTGGCCTCATAATAGAGATCTCAGCTCGCAAGATCTGTTGCTCCGCTGGGGCGGCCTGGATGGCGGTGGGCTGCGGGGGAATGGTGATGCCCTGCTGGTCCTGGCCGCCGGCAGTTGAGTGTTTGATTACCACGGAGGGCCTGTGTGGGCACCCGTGGGAGCAGAGCTGGCAGTGAGTCGGGAGCCGGCTACCCTGGAGTGCAGCGCCAATTTGCAGCCACGCTGAGGTCAGGAGCAGACCTTGCCACTTTGCCACCATCCGATAGAAGCCGCTGAGGGATGCAGCGTACGTTGATCTAGGCCTCCGTTGCTGCAGGGACTTGGAGGCGGAGGTGTCAGGTGCTTGCACGACAGAGGATCCAGGCTGTGTATGTGCCTGAAGTTCGAGTTTGGCTGTTGTAGACTTTGTTTGTTCTGCCGGGAAATCAGATAGCTCCTGCTTCAACTACTTTACTCCTGTTCTCACTCTCCCACCTTGAGAATTTTCCAATGGTTTGATTGAGTGTCTTGTTGGATTTCAGCGTCGATTTCATAGGCAGTGGCCTCCCACCTCTTGGAGCAGCATGGTCGATGTTTAGGTCCCTTGAAGTCGTTTCTACAGAACTATTACTCTGACTTCCATCAGGCCTATATGATCTGCAAGGGCTTGGTAGGACAGGGGCCAAGCCCCTAACAGCCAATTCCTTAGCAGTCTTAAAGATCTCAGGCGTCGACCTCGGGTTGCCCTCTCCAGCAACCTCCAGAATTTCAGCATCAGACATTTCGCAGGCGGTGTCCATGGTGCAATTCCTTTTTGTCGATTTAGCCGAAAAGTAGAAAACATTAGTAGGTTTCTAGCCTAGCATGGCTGGTTCGCTTTCTCTCCATAGCATATGTTTTTTTTTTTATTGGAGCTGTCACTACATTCTCCAGTGTGGTCGTGCTACCCAACGATGCCTCCGCTGCAGAGGCCCCGGGAACCTGGCAGAGGGCTGGACTTGCCCCCACTGGCCCAACTGTCTCCAAAAGGTCTTTTAAGTTGGCATTGACCCTTGTGGACCTTGCCCAGGTTTCCTCTGACTCTGGACCATAAGGAATTATTTGACCTGGGTTATTTACTAATAGGCTAACGTCACCCACGGTTTCCCATGTAAAAGATGGAGACTCTGACCAAGGTACGGAGGACATCTGAAGAATAGATGAAGAAAATTAATGGATCGAGGGGCACTCAGTATTGTGTATTTGTGCAGTTACTTGTTTTTGAAAGGGGGGAAGTTGGTTGCAGGGGAGCACTTTGACTTGGGGGTAGGGAGGTTGCTTCTTGTGACTCCATATGCAAGACAACCTTGGGGTGGGGGGAGTTTGCTCGCTCAAAAAACCATCCGTTTTTGAAGTCTCAGGATCCTGCACTCTGACCACACCCTTGTCCCGCTTGGGGAAGGCAGTGCATGGCCTGCTTTGTGCATAGCCCCCTCATCCAGTTTGTTGTTTTTGAGGGGCATGCCGCTCTCAGCGTAAGAGTAGAAACAGGAAAAGCAGAGGGGCACTCGGAAGACATATCGCTAGAGTTACAGGCTCAAGGAGTGTGCACTGCACAGTGGGTGCCGTGGGAGATACCAGCCTGGAGTTAAGTGATAAAGCTGATAACTGTGGCTGATTTGCCGGAACCATAGACTTTAAAAGGACTACAGTTGTTTTGTTGGTAAGGTGGGCCTCCTGCACACGCATTGCAATCATTGTTCAAGGACTTGCATGTGTTGACAGAATCGATATGCGAACTGCCCTTACCCGATAGTTGTCGTCTTGAGCCAAGTTGAAGTGTTGTTGGGCACCTTAGTTTAGTGCTTCTCAGGGTCCTGCCCTCCTTCAGACAACTCCCCCGGCAGTCCCGACGGCCGACTGACGAGCGATTGAACTCGTTGCGGAACTACGTGCCGGCGCTCCCTGACAAAATTCTGTTTTAAAATGGTCTCTTAAACTGGCAGTGTTTAGATTAAACACATGGGGCCTCATTATGAGGTGGGCGGTAAGGGATTACCGGCACCGGTAAGGCGCCCTATTACGAGTTCCCTCTGCGGGTCCTCACTTAACAGCTGGTTTTTCCAGGCGTTAAGGACGGGACCCGCAAAGGGACTTTGGAGCTAATAACGGTACCGCAATTTGCGGTACCATTATTAGCGCCTTCCCCATTCCCATTGAGCCCTACAGGGGCTCAAATGGGAATGGGGAAGGGCCTTGGTGAATGGGGAATTACCGCCCCCGCCAACCTTGGAATGGGGCATTAATAGCTCCATTCACCAGGGCGGAGTCGGTAAGGGTTTGGAGGCAGCCATGGCGCTATTAGCGCCATGGTTACCTCCAAACTCCTAATGAGGCCCAGGGTCAGCAAAAACACAGTCAGCTTCCAGCAAAACAGCAACATTCTTATTTTCTTTTGAATTGTGAAGCAAGAACCCTGGTTGAATCTGGGGAAGGGTAATTCACCCAGATCATAAGCCAGGACTGTGGTCATATTACAGGTTCAATTGAGATATTATTTGTTGTGCTGAACTGCCATGTATTACCTTATTGATTTGTTGAATGTATAAGCGTGAGGGACAGATATCTTTTGTTATAGTCTTTCTGTTAGTTACTTTAGGCAGGGAAATCTTCATTAGGGTAGGGACCTTGAGGCGTTTATCCAACCTTTTTGATTTAATAGAATGGAGAATTTGAAAACTCTTTACAAAGTCGTCCGCCTCATATTTCTGACTCCTCACAGTATGCAGTGGCGTTCTGGTCACGTGTCCCAAGCTACCACCTCGTCGCCAAGTTGTTGTAGTCCCAGTGTGGCTCCGGACCAAAGATACATGACACTCATAAGGTGGTGTGAAACTGCCCGCCTGTGTAAGAGACGTGCCCTTTCATTCAGGGCTTCACGTCACATCCACCCTACTTTTCAGCACATAGGAGGGGATATTACATTCCTTACAGTAGAAGGCTACCAGGGTAGCCAATGAGGTTGAGCGATTGTTGCAGATGTGATATATATGTAAAACTGCTGTAAATGCTATGAATTTTTTCAATTCCTTATAAAAAAACAAGTGCTGTAAAATGTGTTCGCCAGAGGATGGGTTGGGCTGGTCGCTTGCTTATATTCAAGATAGGTGGAGGTGAGAATTTCTGCCCTGTGACCAATCCCCGGATGTTGTCGTCCCCTAGGGCAAGCCCCTTTCCATGAGGCCAAAGAGGCGAGGCTGCTACCCGATAGTCCCCATGTGGGTGGTACACAGCGCGTGGTACTCAGCGGGTGAATCTCATGGAGAGGAAAACCCCTATTGGAATAATGATGACTTGGGGAGAACATGGTATACCCATAGCTCACCTAACCCCAAAACACCTTCCTACCCCCCTAACTGTAACACCTTCCCTAGTGTACCCATGTACCTTTGCCATATCAGTAATGTAAAAGTACTGGGATGAGGAAAAGTGTAGACTCCAAAAGGGACTTATATCCCCTATGTATTGAGAAGAGGGAGAGACCAACTGACACAATGGGAGTTTGCAAGATCAGTACTGGGATGAGAACGAAGTGCAGAAGAATGAAGATAATCTTTAGAAACCATTCTGAGCGGTCTAGTCAACACAGACTTTCTATTGGTGAGAACATACCTGTCATGAACCGTCTTCTGCGTCCCTTCTGGACCTCGTGGTCCCTGACCCATAGAGCACTGAATGCAGTAACCCTCCCAACATGGCCGTCGAATACGAAACGCTGCTTGCCAGCCTTTGCGCTCCACGTTCGGCGCACTACTAAACAGACACACCGCCGCGGCTCTGCGCATCTCAATGCTACTGCTCGCCGTAGCTGGACGTGTGCTGCCGGAGTTCGCTTGGGGCTAATTTGCTGATTTCTGTATCCCGGTTCCTTGATTCCTCCTCCTTTCCTTTCATCCCTCAAACCTTACCGAACTTTCCAGGATTTACGCCCGCGCTCGAGTCACGGCTTCCGTGCCTCTGCGCACGGACATTGTTCCCTCCTGGTTCCGTCCTGGACAATCTGAACGAAGCACGCTGGAATCTGAAGACCCGTGCACAGGCTTATACAAATCCCAGACCGTGCGAAAGAAGTCACAAAAGAAGGTCGCAAGCAAACAGGAAAGAAAGGTGAGAAGGGGAGAGACTTGTGACAATACATGAAATAGAAGAGGGAAATCCGAACCGGGAGAGAGATCCTCCCTCGAGGAACCTGAAGCTTTGTGAGTCGCTGGAGTGACTGGGACGCTGAAAGTGCAATGAAAGGGACGCTTGCCCACCGGCAGAGGCATCCCTGGCGGATCTACTACGGTCGAGTAGAAGGAGGAAGCCAGAGGGCAACCAGCTGGACGAAGGAACTGGAGCGTGTGCTACACACGGAGCATGCCGCCCGAAAGCAGAAAGCTGCTGTGGCACCATCGCATAGCAGAGAGAGAAGGAGGTGCCAAAGCAGGGGCGAGAGACCCAGAAGGCACGAACGAAGAGCGGAGATCAGCCAGAGAAGGAGAACGTTTCTTACCTGTAACTCCTGTTCTCCAGAATTGGTATCTTTCATAGATTTACATGCAGTGAATATTCCCCGCCGTCAGGCCAGGAATCTTCTGTTACCTTTAGATTTCCCTTGCCTCAAATTTGTGGCCTATCACCCTTATTATGGGTGGTTTTGGTCCCAACCAATGGGACCTCGAGTAGCTAGCGCCTAGTTTCACCAGTCTCCATTTGAATACTCCCCATCATTCTTCCCGTCCCTCTAATTATCATTTTCCGCATTCCCAACCTGATCGGTCAAAACACTACAATTCCCACAATCCCCTTTGTTCATGTCACGAACCCCACTATTTCCACGGACACAGCAAACCCTGCCAATCCTGTCCTTCTGATTGTCATCTTTTGAAACCCCAATCTCCTATGACAGAATACTACTGGTCCCACGATCCCCTATGCTCTGTTCTGCATCCCGGTCCGTCTCGTCCATTTCACAAACCTTCCTCATCCTACCCCGTAAGACACTCGAAAGCTCTAACACCTTCTTTTTCCAATACAAATACTTTTTGTTACTGTGATAGAAAATGGACTAATGATGAAACTGTTTACGTTAGAGAGAGTTTTCACCAGCAAATTGATACTTTCAGCCTGCTCGCTGGCTGGAGCGTGTACTGCAGCTTTAAGGGGGAAGGACTTTTAAACCCCCAAGCTACTTGAAGCGTAGTGAAGTGTGGCAGAAGTGTTCTGTCGTGTTCGACGGTGAAGGCACATCCGCATCAGTAAGTGCCTTGCTCTCTCTTTTCTCTCCCCACATTTCCTGCTGATTTTAATACATCTATTGCTGGTATTTTCTATGCTGGGCTAGGTCACGGTGTGAACTGTCGATCTAATTGAGGGCACCGGGGTGACTGCTGGTACAGGTTACGTTTGAGCCCCTGTAGCCTGGAAAATTTGCCTAGCCCGGACTTGCACCTCCTCCAACAAATCTTAACAAGGGGCCCGCTGTATGGAAACTGCACTGGCTGGAGAAATTGTGTTATTTGGAAGCTTCCTCGGTTTCGCGGGAGCGGGGGAGGTGATTTTTTATCTCAATTTTGAATTATACTTTATGGTGTAGCCACTTGGTGAGTCCCGGAAGCTGCTTTATTTCAACCTCATTTTGGCTGCTGGATTTTGAACTTCTCTTTGTTGACACCCCTTTGGCTGAATAAGTAATCTATTTGGGCATTACAACTTGACTGCATTGGGGGAATACCTAGCAGCGCCACATTTATAACTTGAGGAGCGTGGTCTATAGGGACGATAGACTTGTCATAGAGGTGGATCATGAAAACACTGGCTCAGCTCTCTCGGAAGCTGTTCTGCCTCTTATTCCAGGAACTCTCGAGTAGCCCGCCCACCCATGACGAGCCACCATAGTCAGCGTTTGTTGGCGCAAAGGGGCAAACAACCCTTTGGGAACTCTTTAGATTACACCTTGTCCTCCTCCTCCTCCATCAAAAGAAAAATCAATGAGTGTCTTCCTATCGATAAAAAACGGTTGGTGGCTGAATAAGCACCCTCTGAAAGCGAGCAACCATACTCTTAAGAAAGCGATATTCTTGACGGTCTTCCCTCAATTACCTCTACAGCAAGGAAGTCTCTTGATTCATTTCCTGTGCATCAGGAGGACACTAGGGTTTTGGGAATTCCCTCTTTGAATATCAGCAAAGTTCCACAACTGAGCCCTCCTTGTTCTTTAAATGATCTGACTGAGCTGGATTCAGCGGCCCTGAATACTCCAATGGATCGTGGGTCACCCCCTTCGCCTGAAATAATGATATATGCCTTTGCTCTTTCAGACTCTGCTTCACCTCCCCAGTCCGTATTAGTGGCTCTGAACTTTGTACTAACATCTATGGTCAAGGTCTTCAAACTATTAAATGGAGAAGTCCACGTGCAAGCTGGCACACAATTGGAATTTACAAAGGAAGTAGGGGGGCTGTGAAACCTATAGTTGGGTTAAACACTGTGGTTAACTCATTACTTATAGAAAGTCTTCTTCCAATTAAGAAAGAGGTTCTCCTGTAGTCCTCTAATCTTGCTGCCCTTCAGGTAATGGTTCAGTCCCTTAATCTTTAAACCATCAATTTAAACGAGCAAGCTGACAGAACGTTAGATCTACTATCCAGCTTGAAATTTACAGATTCAGCTCCCAGGCCGTCTTTGCAATCAGATATGTTGGATGACTCTCTGCTTTCTACGTCCACAATGGAGGAGTTTATTAGGCTTGCTCAGATCCCACCTATTCAGAGAGCCCATTCCTCCATTCCTACATGAACTATCCTTTCGCCGAATTTGAGCTCAACGTTTGTTCAATTTTTGCTTCCATCTGCACCTCTACACGGTTTTCCGTCATGTGCGCGTTACAAAAGCAAAAAATCGAATCAAATCAAAAAAGATGCTCTAGTGTTTGGATCTGAGCCTCAGAGTACATCCAATGAGAATCAAGCCTTGGACCAGCCCCCGATAATCATTGAGGAATCTGTATTGGATGAAATCCAACAGAAGAAATCTAAACGGAAAGTGATCAGGGAAATAGTAGCCCCTGTTCGGCACAGAGGAAAACTAAGAACCAGAAATTTAAAGAAATCGAGGAGAGCAGGAAAGAGGCAATTTTTCAATGCCATGGATAAGGCCACTGAAACCACAGAAGTATTCAACCCTTTGCCTCAAGCTACTTCCTTGAAGGCTCAAAAGAGAAAAGGAAAGTCAAATCTTAGGAACAGACCAGAGAGCAATCGTGCCTCTATCCTGTCAGTAAACCACCTTAATAATAATAATAATAATAATAATAATAATAATAATAATAATAATTTGCATTTATATAGCACTATGAACCCTCAGGTATCTGAGCACTCAGGCATTACCCACGGTGTGTGGTGCTCATTTATCGACCTCGGAAGGATGAAAGGCTGAGTTTGGCCCTGCCGGGATTCGAACCTGTGACAGCAGGCTCTGCACAGATGTCAAAGCGAGCACTCTATTCGCTGTGCTATCTTACCGGCTAACATTGACACACATTGTGTGGAGTCGGCATCCCAAACTGATGACTTCTTGACCTTGGTTCCGGTCGAGGTAACCCCTACCCTTGAGATTTTGAAAAAGACAATCAAGCTGGCCCGATCTTCTGCAGGGGAAGGAATTCAGTAACAGATCTTTACCTGCGGGTCACCTACCCGTCGAGAACTCCGCTCCAGTATCGTTGGATTCCCTGGCTGCGAATTCCCATAGTAGCGTAGGCCTTGTACCAACAGCAGCGGTAGCGTCTACTGTGGGAGTTGTGTCAGCTCTCGCAGCCAATGAAAGTACATCTGTTCCTTTTGGGATTCCTAAAATGTGGCTAGAGTCTATAACAAAGAAACGTCAGGGGCAGGTTCTGAACAGGAGTACGATCTTGATTATTACCAAAATAATTCTATCATTCTGCCTGCTCTCCACATATGACATTGAATATGTGTTTTTCCCATATGACTCGAGAACTGAACTAGTGGAATGGGGTTTGAAATCCCGCCTGGGGGGAGTCGAAGCTCTATGGGCAACAGCGGATGATCTGGAGACGCAGGGTCTGGCAATTTCAAACTCTCTCCCATTAAACTCTAAGGTCAATGGAGAAACCCCAAAGGAGGATTGGGCTGTGGTTGGGGCGGGGAGAGTAGCCTGACTGGTCTGAAGAAGGATAGCATTCTTGACGCCCTCCCAACTATCCTGATCGAACTTTAACATCGATGTGGGTTGACTGAGGAGCCGCTCTAGTTAAAGATCAGATTAGGTTTCTGAGTTGGAATATGCAGGGTTCCAGTCGTTTTAAGAATACCACTATGCTCCAATTTATCATTGGAGGTTTGGACCTGATTTTGTTCCAGGAAATGTGGTAATTGAATTCCATTAACATAGATGGCTTCACCATCATAGGTCGGAAAGCAACACACAGGAATGGGGGGCGTCCGTCCGGCGGCCTATTAATAGCCATCAGGAATTCAATATTACTGAATGCAGTAGAAATTCAATTCAATAATCAAGGTATTTGCGCAGCATGTGCTCACTTTAGGGTACATGGCCAGGTGTTTTGTTTAGTTGTGATCAACGTCTACTGCAACCCCGCAATCTCAGCTCTGTCTGATCTCTTCTCTCCTCTCGCTCGCAATGAAAGAGGAGGCGTCTATGGAAATAATATTGGGGCAAGGGACCTGAATGCCTCTTGTTTTACAATTAAGACTAATGGTAATGTAAATGCGAACTCTCTGTTGAATGGTGAAAAGTGATTGGATTTTGTGTCTGAATGGAACTTAAATATGGTGAATGGCTATATTGGGGGAGAGGAAGCATTGAGGCCAACCTGGTCAAATAGTCATAACAACTCAGTGACCGATTATTTGTTTTTGTCTAGATTTCTATTGGACTGTTGTGTTGACTTCAAGATCAATGAGACAGACAGAAGCGACCATAACATCTTAACAACAAGCCTCAACTTGGGTAGTGGTTCGATACGTGAGGTGTATCAGTTACTGCTGGAAGTGAACCAGGTGGAAATAGGGCAGTTAAGTTTCAAAGGGGGGGGGGGGAATCTCTAAATTTGAAACTTGATCGCCTCCTTGACCGCTATAGATCTTTTTCGGGCGTGTACCCCATATAATTACAGTGACCTTATCTGCGGATTGGAAGCTCCCAATTCGATGAGCATAAAGGGTGGGTCTCGTCATCAACACGATTTTGATGAAGTAACCCACTGGAAGAAAAAAGAACTTAGAAGAGCAATTTGCGCACTGAAGTACTGCCAAGGAGACCCGCAGGCCGTAGCTCTGAAGCGGAAATCCCTGTTGAATGGCTATAAAAATTGTTGGAAAGGCCAAAGGGCCACAAGACTGCAAAGGGATGGGGAAATTATGTTGAGTGCTCTTTCTAAAAGTAATTCCAGAATTTCTGGGAAATAGTCAACTTTGGTAAAAAATTACAGTTGGGTCTCCAGTGTAATGCGGTCTCGGAGCAAGCTGTACGGTTCTGTAATTGAGGAAAGTGTTCCCTATCTAATAAAGGCTCGGTGTAAATTGACCATTACTTGGGAACGAATTGAAGGCTTGATACTTAAAGCTTTGTCTTCAAGAGTCCCAGGGCCGAATGGCCTATCAAATTCGACCTTGAAATCCAACGCCCCAGCTTGGTCAGTGGTGCTGTATAACCTCTTCGAGAATATCATTGAGTATGAGGAAACACCTCCCTCTTGGAGCTCAGCAGTAGTTGTCCCCATATTCAAGGGGGGCGATCGGGCTGTGGCAGTAAACTATCGCCCGATCGCCCTCCTTGACGCTGATAGTAAAATCTTTGATTCATTGATTCTGGTGGAACTGGAAGCCTGAGCGGAGGGTTGTGGAATCCTCCAGAAACATCAGACTGGGTTTAGAAGAGGCCTGTCAACTTCACGCAATGGGGTTTTGATGCACACCCTGATTGGTAAATCATGGGCCAGGGGAGGGCCGGTCCTATATGGCGCTTGGATCAACCAGTCCATGGCTTTTGACACAATTAACAGAAATAGGCTGTGGGCTAAGTTGAATGCTTGGGGTATCCCGCCTTGGTTCTTGGCTATTGTTCGACAGCCTTCATGAGGACACGAAGATACAGGTGAGATTGGATGCCAATGGCAACCTTTCTGGCTTGATCATGACTTGCAGAGGTGTTAGGCAGGGTTGCATTTTGGCTCCCTGCCTATTTAATCTATACATCTCTGACCTGCGTAAGGCCCTCATTCTTTGTGCTGTGGCAGCACGCAAAATCGGGACTCAACCACTGAGCTGGTTAGCATATGCGGACGATGTAGTCCTAGTGGATCACTCCCCAATAGCCTTCAATGCCTCATAAAGGGGTTTGAGAGCTATGCCGTGATCAACAACTTAATAATCAAACCCTCAAAGACAAGCGTTGTTTGTTTTTCAAACTCTGCAAAAGTATCCCTAAGTTTGAATGGAGATTGAACGGTCTTGCTATTCCAGTAAAGAAGGAGATCAACTATTTGGGACTGATGCTCTATGCTAACTTCTCAATTTCTAAAGTAACAGCTCGTTTGTAATCAGTAATTGATCAACTAATTTGCCAGATGAAAATACTCTTGTCAAAATATTGCACATTTTCTGTGGTCCCCTTTATACGTTATTATAGGGGAATGGTGATTCCCAAACTGCTCTCTGGGCTAGAGTCAAACTTTCAGGCGTGGGAGGTTAATTGGGAGAGACTAAAGGGGCGAATTTGGAAGAGGGTATTAAACCTACCACAGTCTCTCCCAATCTCCAGCATAAGATACGAGCTGGGCCTGTCGTCCCTTGCGGCTTTATTGGAGCAAAGGATACTTGTATTGTATTGTATTGTTCTATTCTGGTTCCAAAGAGGTCTCTGTATGAAGACCTGGCGGTTCACCTCAGACAGTGTAAATATACAGAATTAATGAGACTGAAAGAAATTGTCCTAAACTGTTTAAACGAGCTGGACAAAAGCCCTGAGGATTTGTTGGGGTACCCGGAGAGCTTGAAAAAAGCTCTATTAGATCGAGATTGGATTAAGATAATCGATAAGGTACGGAACTTCAACCTGGCTAAGCCATTCTCGTTTCTTGATAAATCTAGGGGCTCGCTTCTGGGTTACCTAATCAAATTTCCGAGTCAGAGGGTTTCGCCTGAATACCATCTAGACCGCCGAGGTAAGGGCTGCTAGAGATAATACTGGTATGGAAAACTGTTTTTGCTTGGAGTGTGGTGCTGGGTAGATTCAAACTTTATGACACATTGTGATTGAATGCACTGCTCTGAGAGAAATAAGAGCTAGATATCTTTCACAATTTGTTCCCAGCGAAGACTGGCTTGCTACCTCTGCTTGTTAGGAAAGGGCTGCCTCTGAATATAACAATAACATTAGTGTGGGGGTTTTATGACTACTGAAGTCTGTTGGATTGCTATGGTTCTTTCTTGCTGTTGGATTGGTATTAATCTATTTTAGGTTAAAAATGTTTTTTTTAGTGTCTCCTTTTCTTATATTTTTTTGTTTTTGCAGATCTCTCTTTTTTTTGTTCCTTTTTCTTTCTTTTTGAATATGAATTTGCGAGAAGTAAAAGCAACAATTTGGCACCTTTTTAGAACTTTCAGCACAACAAATGGACACTCAAGAAAGATGGGCTGCGTTACTTAGTGGCCAAAACAACAAATACTCTACACAATCAACTTATTTCTCCATATCATCTTGGAGCTGAAAAAAACAACAATTAGCTAAGACACACTATTCTGTAATTCGTCTTCTCAGACAAATGAAAAAGTTTATAATTAAACTAGACCATAAAAAAAAATGCAACGTTTTATCGTTAAGACAAATTTGTTTTAAATTGTATATTTCTAGCTTTTGTAAAAAGCTGATAAATTGGCTAAACACGATAAAAACAAAAAGAAGCAACTGTTTACCTGTCATGTCCCAAACCAAGGGTCATGCAGAGTCAGGTAATTACTGGCGATAATCACACCCACCTGATAGCCCTTTCCTTTCCCCACAGGGATAAAAGGTGGAGCAAGAGAGCACGGCAGACAGCACGATGAGACGACTAAGCAGGCGCAGCAGTTTCAAGAGGAGGAAAAAGGCAGCAGGAAGCGAGGGGGTGGCAAGGAGAGAAGTGATCTTGACCTTTTCGTCCCAGACCCGTGGAACCTTGGTAGAGGAGAGCCTGAGACCACGAACAAAAGCACAAATATCTAGCAGCAGATGTCAACGGTACACCGAGCGTGTTGATGCTGATAAGCGGGAGCGAGGGAAACTCCTGCTACCATGGTACCGGCCTTGACTCCAATAAAGCAGAAAGCCAAGCAGTTCATCACAGCCGGTGCGTCGAGGAGAGAACCGATAAGAGCGGGGCTGTGTTGAATGATGAACGCAAAGTGGCAAGTTTGAACTTAGCTTCAATGAACTGTGAAAGAACTGTAAAAGTGTTGAGGGTAGACCAGCTGCAGAGGGAACAGACACCATGTGGGTGTCACTCCGAGAGACTCTGGTCGATCCCGCTGGTTTGAGTGAAACTAAAGAAACAAGGAGGCCGTAGGAGAGCCGCTAGAAGTGGTCAAAGTGGTCATAATGGAGGTCTAGTCAAATTCTCATACAATTGAAAGACTTTGATCTATAACCTTGTGAAAGTAATAGGGAAGTGAATCCTGCATGGTGAAAGTAAAAAGGGGAAAGTGAATCCTGTAAACATTACAAGTGAATGTGAAGTTGGCGAGAGTGAACTCAGAAGAGGGGTGCTAACGAGGAGGAGCAACGTCTAAAGTCCCAAGAATCAGTGTGTTGATGTTTGAAAAGACATTGAGTCACTCAGGAAGGGACAAGAGAAGTACACTGTCCTGCTGGTTGTTTGGAATCTGATCCCGACCAAGGGAAAAACCAAGAGGCACCGTACGACAGAAGTACATTGTCCCTCTTGTCATAGAGGGTCCGAACCCGGCAGAGGGAGATCCAGGGGTGGAAGGCTAACTCCCTGAAAATATGTAAAGCAAGTACGTGAACCAGAGCAAGGGAGGTTCACAGTGAACTGTTGAACGGATTTTTCTGTTTGTGAGAACAATAGCAGGAAGACTTGTTGAAAGCCATAAGGAACCCGGCGGAGGGAGGCCAACAGTCGAGACGGATCCGAGCCCGAACGAGGGAGATCCATGGGTGAAGTCATCATCCAAAATCCATTAAGAAGAGGAACAGTTTTGAAGGGTCAGCCCCAGAAGAGGGGGACACGAGGGTGAAATCATCACCTGACGTGAATTGCAAAGAGAACTTTATGTTTGTTTGTTTTGTGAATACCTAAGTCCCTCGAAGGCAAGAGACTTTCAAAATGAAATTAGACTTGGCCATCAACGGTCCTGATTGCTGCCATTGGAACTGTTAACTTGTGCTGAGAAAGCTCGAGTGTGTGCTGTGCTCCAAGCTCCCATGTTACCCATGCTTCAAACGTGGGGAAGGGATTTCCAAGCTACTGCATCCTGACATATTATTTACAAACACTTCTTTCTTTTCTTAAAAACTATCCCACACCCTTTTTGAATAAGTTGTGAGGTTTGGTAATAGGTCACTTAGTATAGGCCTTTATTATTTGACACAGCGTCATAAGGACTGCATTATTTTTCATTTGATGGTCGACGCTTGTTCCCATTTTAGATTTAGGCGTATTTCCACCCTGCATACAGTTAAATAAACACCCTTGAACTGTGATCACTTGTGTCTGTCTTACTGTTGTCACCATGAGTTCCTCACACCGCCGCACAGAGGGCGTGTGTGGTTTGTACTTAACGGGTTGGAAGGAGGACGCATGTGAATCTATGAAAGATACCAATGATGGAGAACAGGAGTTACAGGTAAGAAACTTTCATCTTCTCCAGCACTGGATCTTTCAAAGATTCACATGCTGTGAATAGATTACGTAGCATTACACAGCAGTTGGAGCTGAGTAAAGGCAAAAACCAGTACATTTCCCATTGCAAAACATAGGTGCGTTCCTTATTGAAACAGTGTCAAGCAGTGACTCCCGGGAATCCCTTGTACCTGAACTCCTCGATCTGTGGTGGTCCAGCTTCCACGATGTCCTGTTGCCCTGTCCAGGTCACAGCGTAGTATGGTTATGGAAAGCGCCCGTGGCCCCCAAGCTGCGTAGTGAAACACAGCTGGGAACTGGGAACCCTCTTCCAGCACCACAGAAAGCAGAAGAACATCCACTGGTTTAATGTGTGGCTGGAACTGCATGGAGCTCTGACGTAGATGTCCAGAAATGGCAATCAACCAGATGAACAGATATGGTAAGGTTCCAGAAGGCAGAAAGGATAATGAAGACAGGAAGCGCCAGGCGCAAGCAGGAATCAGAGGAATGCAGACCTCCAATAGGCAAGACCAAGGCAGCAAGAAAAGAGCAAGAACAGAAAAAGAACAAGGAGCGTCACTCATGCACACGGAAGACGACGCACAGAGTGTGGTGTAGGTTCGCAATATATAGTGGTGAGGGACAGCTCATCCCTCAAAACGGTCACCATGGCAATCCCCTGTATACAAACGGATTGCGCATGCGCAAAACCGGGCTGCGTGTCCACTGCGCTTTCACACCGCATCCAACATGGCGGCCCCCATTTGGGGACGCTGGGGACCATGACGGGCCCAGGGAGAGGTGATCACGGAGCCGCCAGCAGGCTCTCCATGGCAGGTAGGCATGAGTCGCAGAGCTAGCAGTGTTGTGAGAAACAGGCACTGCAGGACTGCTCTTCCCGCCTGCACATCCTTGTGAATGCATGAAGCACCAACCAGGTAGCAGCTTGGCAGATGTCTGCGATCGGAACCCCCGAACATAATGCTGTTGAGGCCGCTGTGGCTCTTGTAGAGTGTACATGTGAGGAGCATGCAGAAGCTTCCCCGCTGATTTATGACAGAATGCAATGGCAGGCTCTTTGTTGATCAGTCACCCTTGCACTGCCTCTGGGCCTACCGCGCACTTAGGGGCTGTAACTATAACCCTACAGTACCTTGTTCTTCTTGCACTACTCAGAGCTGCGGCCCTGGCTGTAGTTACTCAGAGCATTGCTGCCCTGTTTTCCCCTCTCCTCTCCTCTGTACTTCCTCCCTCCCTTTCCCCTTGCACTTCTCATTCTCCCACTTGAACGATCTGATTGACACAAGGCCTAGTAAGATTGTTTGTCTTGTCCTGCCTCAGTCTTCCCTCCCTTGTCTTGTTGCGCCTAGAAACACTTGTGTACAGGCGCATTATAAATGACCTATTACTTATCATATCATATCAGAGGAGATCCATCTTGCTATGCCTTGCTTTGAAAGCGCTTTGCCTTTGTTAGTAGGTCCTTATGCTAGAAAGAGCTGTGTTGAGCTCCAGAAGGACTGAGTTCGATCAATATAGTATATTATCGCCTGCTTGACGTCCAGCGAATGCAGGGCTACTTCAGCCAAGGACGTCGGTTTGTTGAAGAAAACAGATAAGGCGATCACTGTGTTCTTGTGGAAGTCCTTGGGGACTTCGGCAATAAACCACGGGTTTGTCATTGAAAGCACTTTATCTTTTAGAAAATGTAGATATGGTTGGTTGACTTTGAGTGTTTGTAGTTCGGATACTCTTCTGGCCGATGTCACCACCACCAGAAAAGCCACCTTCCACAACAGGTATCTGATCGATATTGTGGCTATAGGTTCAAATGGCTACTTCATAATCCCTGATAAGACAGTGTTAAGGCTCCACTCTGGTGGTATCCATTTCACTGGGGGAAGGTCCGGAACAAGCCCTTCAAGAAGTGCTTGACCACTCTAGCCCGTTACTCCATCTTGTATAAGCTAGGTGCACCCTTATGGAATTGTAAGCCTCTCTTGGCCAACCCCACGTTGGTTTTCACACCATTTGCCAAACCTTTTCCACTTCAGGCCATTTGATTTGTTGATGGAGGGGGCCCTGGTGGCCAACAAAATGTCTGTGCATTCTTGAGAGATTGTTAGCCCTCCAAACTCGGCAAAAAAGGAGCCACGCTGTTAGGCGGAGTGACTGCAGATCATGATGTAGTATCTTCCCCAGGCCCTGGGTGATGAGGTCTGGGCGACCGCTGAGCCGGATGTGCTTGTCCCTGGACAGCTGAACGAGGTCTGAGTACCAGGTCTGGTGTGGCCAGTTCGAGGCAATGAGGCTTATTTTGCACGGTTGCCTCTTGATCATCTGTATTGTTCTGCGCAGGACTGGGAATGGTGGAAAAGCGTACGAGAAAAGGCTATTCTATGGGAAGGCAAAAGCATCTCCCATTGAGCCCTGGTGGAACGTCCTGCTGGTGTATTTGGGACATTTCTTGTTGTGGATTGTGGCAATTAAGTCAACCGATGGGTGGCCCTAGTGCCAGAATAGTAATTGCACTGTTGCAAGGTTGAGCTCCCATTCATAGCTCTGCGAACTCCGCCTGCTGAAGCGGTCTACAGTCTGGTTCTGTACTCCTGGAAGATGGAACGCTTGTATGGTGATGTTGTGTTGAGTGCGATGGCCCAATGCCAGGTTAGTTGGGCTTCTTGCGATAGAGTCTTGAACCGTGTCCCTCTCTGCTTTCGCAGCATTGTGGTTTTATTGTCTGTTAGAACCTTGACTGTCCAACCTCTGAGTATTGGAATAAAAGACCTGAGTGTCCACCGAACCGCTCTGAGCTGAAGCACATTCATATGGAGGGACATCTCATTCTCGTAGGTAGCCCATAGCCCTCTGATGTGCATCTGATCCACGTGTGCACCCCATCCTCGGGCTCTTGTAACACTGCCCCTTGCTGATATTGGTCTTGTTGGCCCACCATTGGAGTTGGGAGGAGTTGGAAGGGGATTTGTACCTTGTCTCCCCATGATCCGGACACCTGGGACCAGTTTGCTGCAAGGAACTCCTGTAGCGGCCTCATGCAATGACTGCAGTGCGGGATGAGGGGTATGCACAAAGCAATTATCCCGAGCAGTCGCATGCAGTAGCGTACCGTCCTTCTCTTGTTCGGGGTGAATGACCTGAGCAGCACCCCCAGGGTGTCTAACCTTTCCCGTGAGGGGTGTACTTTGGGCCCCTGAGTTGAGAACTCCACTCCAAGAAACAGCTTCTTCGATGGCTGTAATTGATGACAAAGTCAAGGGTTTGAATGCGACCTACTGTCGCTGCAATGGATATCCTCGCTCTTGTTTTAGATGGGGCGCATAGTAACCAGTCGTCTGAATATGGACAGACGTGATGGCCCTGCTTGTGGAGACTGGCTGCCACTGGCGCGAGGCACTTTGTAAAGGTGTAGGGAGCAGACCTGAGGCCAAATGCTAGCACCCAGAACTGATAGTGGTAATTGTTGACCACGAACCAGAGATATTTCTGGTGCCTGGGGTGGATGGGAATGTGGAAGTATGCATCCTGGAGATCCAGGGACCTGTGAGGCAGGCATGGTATCAAGAGACATCGGCTCAAAAGTAACAGTTTGAAAAACTTTATTATAAAACCTTTTACGGTTGGTGTAATGTCTAACTGGCTCTAACTGTAACGGGGTTGTTCCCTTAACTGATGCTTCTAAGTGCTGTTGAAGTCCGTAAGTCCAAAACCAAAGCCTGTCTGTGCCCAAACCTATGCTTGCCCTCACTCTTAAAACAAATGTGATGTTAGGTTTTCTTAAAGAAAAATGGTGGTTCAAAAAGAAATGCAAACTAAGGCTGGTTTCAGGTAGCCTTACCGTCATGTTTAGTTCTGCCAGTTTAAAAATAGTTCAACCCAAAAGGGGTGCCCTTGGGACCTTCCAGGTAGGGCTCTTGCAGCAGGACAATACAGCTCACAATGTCTCTGGGTCTCTTGGGGTTCCCTTCCCCAAGCTCCGATCCCCCTGGTTCCAAAAGAAAAGTCACATTTCCTTTTAGGGCTCTCAGGGTTCCCTTGCCCAATTCTAGGCCTATCTCTTTTCAACAATGTCTCTCACAGTTTCCTTTGGGCCTCTCAGGGTTCCCCTCCCCAGGCTCAGGCCTCTCTGGCTCAGAATGATTCACACTTTCCTACTTTATAACTCAAATGAAGATTCACAGTTCCTTTCATGCCTCTCAGGGTTCCCTTTCTCAAGCATAGGCCCCTCTTGCATCACAAAGTTCACTTACAAATTCACAAACACAAAACACGAAAAGTTCACCTTTCAGGATGCACCTCTCAAAGCACAGTTCTTTCTGGTGAGGTCACAATAGCCTTTCCTTCACTTTGGAGGGTTTCACTCCCACTTCACTCTAAGTGTAGCTCCCCCTTTTTCCACCTGGCGCTGTACACCTTCTTTGGTGAACAACAGGGTAGTATCAGAGACTTTCGAGAATGCAGGGACCACTCTGATTCCTGGCCCCTCGCCTTACACCTTTTGGCACCTTTTTCTTCTCTGTGTCTCTTGCACCCTTTCCTTCTTCACCTTTTTATCCTTCTGTGCCTCTTGCACACTTCTCGGGCACCTTCTGTCTTTCTGTGCCTCTTGAACAATTTCTTTGTTTTGCCGTGCCTCTTGCACACTTCCTTTGCCTTGTTGTGCCGCTCGCACACTTTCTCTCTGTTTGCTTCGTGCTGCTTGCACCTTTCTCACTTTTTCTTCTTTCTTCAGGTCGCTCACACCCTCACTTTTCTTTCTGTCCTTCACAACGTATTGTTTCATTTTTTACCTGCTTTCGCGCCGCCCGCAAACCTTTTTTCTTTTGCTTTCTCTTGCTTTTCTATTATCGTGCCGGTTTCACCTGCCACGGCTACTGCTCCTGCTCTAGCTACCCGCACAATACTGAGTTTCTCTCTCTCATGAAACTCACTGAGTAGCGCAGCGCTGGTGGGTAGTTTCCCCAGGATGTGTGTGTCAAGGTCTGGGTCTCACCACCTGCTCCTCAGACATCCCTGGGACCTGCACACATCCTAGGGGAACGGACCAAGCCTGGATACAGTCAACAGGGCACAGCTTTCCCCAATCCAGCTCCATGGAGACATGGCTCCCTTGCCACGCTGCAACCCCTCTGACACACTGGGTCAGCGTCCTGGTGTCCTGTTCTCCTCTAGATCCTTTGGGCTCCTCCAGCTGCAGCCTCCTGTTCCCTGTTCCGCAATCCAACCAGCAACCCCAGCTTGCTCGTTTATCTGGCAGAACTCCACCTTTTATACCTTAACTGAGTGTCAATTCGAGTCAGGTGTGTATGTTGGTGTCAAGTGCCTGACCCTGCCTGACTCTATTAAGGGGACATGTTAGTGGTAGAATGTAGGCCTCTCCATTCATGTTCCTCTTCACAGTACTTCTCACATGGATAATCTTTCTAACTCTCAGTTGCCTCTTCCTCATTCGAGTACATGATGGAAATGGGAGGAGGAAACAGGACAAGAAGAAAACCGATATTTATAGGCTGAATAATCATAGGGTGATTGACTGAGGAGAGAGGGGAATCCCTGGGCACAGTACAACTGGGGCGATTCCCTTTTAGTTTGATTACTCCTTACCCCTGGTACCCTGCCATGAAAGAACTGGTCTTGATAGCACCCCCTAAGGTCTGAACAGGGGGAAGATAAGTAGGTGTTGAGGTCAAAGCCAGGCTTTTGTCTCACTTGACCCTCCTCACTGCTTGCTTTTGTTCTGGTATGATATTTCCTGCTCCCTCTTGGATCAGAGACAGTCGGACCTGCATATCCCATGAAGGCTTCAGGGACCTCTTCGTCTTCCGAGTTAGATTTTGTGATACCTCGTATAGCACCAGGGGTGATAGAAGTGAGACAGAAGATCCAGATAAAGGCACAATAAACACACAACCTCCGTTTAACAGTGGGCATGGACAATATAACAGACAGAGGGGTAGAGGCACCAGGAGGAATGGCAATCAGCTTTTTTTTCAATAGGGCCACAACAGAGATCAGTGGGAGGATAGAAGGGTGACCCGAAGCGGGGCACTCTCGTAGTTAATATATCGGACTATGTCCTTGATGAAATGGAAGTAGAAGTACTTAATAAAGGTTTGGGATTTGTCCTCTCCAAAGAACATGACCCTTTTGAGTTTTGGGGTGAATTTATGAAATTCATGAGAAAAATACATCTCAAAGAGTTATTTGCAGTGAATGAATGCCCACAACCAGATAATGCTACGCGTTTAGGAAAACCTTCTGTGTTCATGTCACCAGCCCATACATACTCCCCTGAGTCAAATGTTTTTGAAAAGAAAGTATTAGCTGAAATAGCAAAGCTAGAAAGCCAGACACACGCAGTATTCCATAACCTGAGCACAAGAGAATTATGGGCAGCAAAGTCGTTGGGAAACAATTATTCTATTGTAATTAAAAAAGCAGACAAAGGGGGTGGTATTGTTAAACAAAATTAAGTTGACTATGTGAATGAATGTCACAGACAACTGGGAGATTCCAATAGTTACAAGGTCTTGATCACTGATCGCACCAACCTTCTAAAGAAAACAATATAGGCCAAAGTAACAAAGGCACTGGATAGAAGGTAGATTGGAAAACAAGAGGCAGCCTTCCTGTGCAAGGAAGACCCAGCTATCCTCACCTTTTACTGCTTACCTACATAAGACATTGAGTGAACCCCCGGGACAACTGATTGTGTCAGGCATTCTTTTGGTTTCAAATATGATCTCATAGTCAACACAAAACCCTTTAGGTAGCGGTGTCACAATTTGTGGACCACTACATAAAGGGTTTTGTGTTGACTATAAGATTGTATGTGAAGGATACCACTAGTGCAATAAAGAAAATTGAGACTTTGAATTTGACCCTAATAAACATCTGTTAATTGGGTTGGATGTGGTTTCACTCTATTCCAACATTCTGCAAAAAGCGACCGAGTAGAGTAAATAGAAGAGGTTTTGTGGGCAAGAACGATCAGGATCGGTTCCCAACTCATTTTGTGGTGGTGTGCGGAACTTGCGCTAACTCAAAACTATTTTGAGTTTGGAGGCAACATGTATCAACAAATAGAGGGGACTGCAATGGGCACAACGATTGCACCGAGACTCGCAAATGTATATGTTGAAAGTTTCGAAAAAAGCTGTAATTTATGCAGGTACCAACCAATACAGACATCATGTTAAAGAATGGACTAGATACATTGATGATGTTCTAATGGAGTGGGAGGGTCCAGAAAGGCTGGCTAATACATTCTTTAATTGGTTAAATACTAAAAACAACCATCTTAAATTCACTATGGTATATAGTATAAAGAAAATTGACTTTCTGGAGATTACGATCTGACACAAAGAGGGGAGATTATAGGTGAAACCTTACCATACGCCGACCGATACAAACTCCCTACTTAATTATACAAGTCATCACATTAAACATCTATGTGACAACCTACCTTTTTGACAATTCTTACACTTAAAGCGTAATAGTAGTACCAAAGCAGCTTTTGAGGAAGAGGTTTGCATCCTCTCTAAAAAGTTGAGAGAGGAGTTTTCCAAAAAAGGTGGTAAAAAGAGCAGCTAAGCGGGCCTATAATAATCACGTTGAGGGTCTATTAGAAAAAAATAATTAAAAAATATTATTGAGAACAGATTGATGTATGTGTCGACATACACAAACCTAAGTTTCAAAATCCACAATATAATGAATAAACATTGGTGGTTTTTTTTTAAAGGCAGCACTAAAAGCGAACAACCACTTTTTGCATAGCAAAACAGTGCCTCAATCGGCAATATTGTCAGTAAGAGCAGGTTGTCCAACAATGTTGAGAAAACAAGCACTAAACAGAGCATGTGGGGACTGAGTCCTTTGAAAGGTCATTTCCTGTGTGGAAACTGTGGGGCGTGTAAACATACCAAAAAAACGAGAACAGTGGAAATTGGTTTGAATAAACGTTGGACGCAGAATGCCTTCACTAACTGTAATTCAGAACACATAGTTTACATGATTACATGTCCTTATGGGCTGAATTATATAGGAAAAACAAATAGAAAAGTTAAAATACAGATAATGGAACACCGTAGCCGTCTAAAGAACTAGACTGAGCAGGCACCAATCGTGAAGAATTTAATTTGGAAAAAAAACAGCAGGGAATATTTTTCGTGGACCGGGCGGCAAAAAAACATGGCCCGACTCTAAAGGATAAGGAGAAGAAACTTATCTGGAGGAAACAGGAACTTACATTCCTCACTAAGAGCAATAGTGGAGGACTCAATGAGGATGTAGAATGGCATAACATTTGATTGTGTGCCTAACCCCAACTGCATATACTTTTGTTTCAACAAAGTGGGTGTCTATGGGGTTCCAATAGTAGGTAGGCCCCCATTAAACCATGGTAACTATAGACATATTGACATAAGGGAGTTCAATGTTACAAGATTACACTTTGGCTATAGGTAGCTTTTATATATATTTGCACCTGTATATTTTATTGAAAATTATTTTTAGTAATACTAGAGATCTACACTTGAGAGAAAATTCTGTGTAGAGAATTTCAGACTATTTTATATATTTTTTATATATAAATTATGTGGCACCGTAAAGATTTTTGGGAGTGGCTACAGAGATTTACACCATATGGAGGGGTCTAGATAGGAGGACCGATAGGGCCAACCTGGAAACATGCATAATGTGGGTCGAAAGTACCCGCTCCAAGACGGCTGCCAGCAGAGGTCTATGGATCCCTGTCCAAGATGCCCAGATGCTACTCTATGAACAAGAACAACTAAGTTGGGGGCGGCACTTTCCTAACACTCGGGCTACCCGTAGCAAGAGGAAGAGACTAGCCAGTACTTGATGGTGCAAATGCAGTGAGGTAAATGGGGCGACTTACGAAAACCTTGATATTTAGATAAGGGTGTTTTCAAATTAGCATTTTTGTAAAGTTCTGCTCTTACTTATGTATGCTGGAGATTGAAGCTTCCACCACTTTGGGGATGATGCAGTGCCCCCGGATAGCAGAAGGTTTGCAGCACTGCACAGACTGAAAACTGCGGTACAGTGGGAAGTGGCACATCACCAAGGTGAGTAGAAATGCAGCCTATGTGTACACGCATATGGTCGATAGAAGAGTGTTAGGCAAGAATTGATGCAGTAACCCTGTGGAAGACTACACCTTTTATCTGTAACTTGGAAATTGAAAAAAGTTGATTAATAGCTAAAATTCAATGAAAAAAAAATAATAAGAAAAAACTACACCAGTCTTGTCCTTGGTATTAGGTAACCCACCTATTGGTATAGGTCTGTACTACACAAGTTGGTAGTGTGTCTGAGCAGCCAGACATATCTCAAGGGGGTAAATGTGGGCTGTAGAGCTGTAGCATCGAAATCCACAAATACAAGTATCTAAATAACAATTACACTCAAGGTTTACTAGTAAAATAATTATTTATGTAACAGTCAATTTTAAATGAGCAATGTGCAACAATACAAATACACTTCGAATTACTTTCTCAGAATCAAGTCAAGCAAGTAGCTACTCTTTAGAGATGCTTCATACACACTTCCTACACCCTGAGGTGACTTCAATAACTAGGACAGTAATGGCATTTATATATCACTTGTGTACTTGGTAAATTCTGAGGTTTGGCAAAAAGGAAAGGTTAGAGTAAGGAAAAAGGTTAACAGGTTCTCAGAGCATGCAAACACTTTCAAATCTCCCATTGAAGTCTAGATAAAAACCTTTCCCAGCACATATTAGTTAAAAACCAATGTATCACCTAAGAGGGACAGTAAGAATCAAAGTCAATGGGCTAGAAGGGTCTGCAGGGAGCCAGGACAGCTAAAGTCAATTTGCAAAGTATTATGGAGCTGAGGCACTTCTTAGATAGCAAAACGCCTTGCACAAAGTTAGAGAGTTGTAGAAAATCACTTTTGGGCCATAAGCTGTTAAACTTGTGAGAGTTAGAGCTGAGCACAACTCTACAAACGCAGCTACTGCAAGTCTCAACTGAGAACAGCAAGCTACAAAGAGGTAAGTACCCCTTAGTCAGAAAAGTACCTTAGGTTAGAAGAAGTGGATCCAGCTGGCTTCTGTCTTGGTTGCAGTGTTGCCGATCCTGTGTTCTTGGGCCTAAATTGTGGGGACAAGAGGGAGGATGTCTGGAGGACCCCTGCAGAGCAGTTCAGAGGTCAGCGGCAGCTACGGGTTCTTTTCAGTTCAGCAGCACTTCGCGGTTTCAGCTACCGGCAAATAAAACTACCGTGGATCTTGGACACTCAATGGGCTTCCTTCACTCTTGGAGTCCAGCACTCTGGTGAGGTGACTCAAGCTTGGATCACCCTGCTTCGCGAGGGTCCTCAGGATCTTCCTGGAGCTTTGATCTAGCTTAAAGACGTTGCACTCGACTACGTATGTCTCGACCCCTGGCACTCGGTTCCAGTAGCAGCAAAGAAGTACAGCCCGTTGGCGAAGGTCTTCCAGCAAAGTTCGTCTCGGGGCTAGTTGGTCCCACTAATCCAAGGGAAGAAGTCGTCCTTAGCGGAGCTTCTCTTGTCAATTAGAAAAAGGAGCTTCAGCAGAGCAGCACAGCTTCACCAGGCAGTTCAACGGTCCAGGAGGATGCAGCAAGTTTCTCGTCACGATTCCTTCATCGGATGTTTCTTTCAGTGGTCGACTCTACATTCAGTCCAAGAAGCCTCTCTTTTTATGCAGGTTTCTCCCATTCATTCAAAGCCTAGCTGTCACTCACACAGCAGAGTGGCTGTCCTGCACAGACATCCAGCCAGCCAATCAGCACTGTGTGCATTCAGGTTTCCCTGGAGACTAAGGACAGGGGAGTTTCGGGCACCTCCCTCACTTCTTGCCCGGCCAGACACACTGGAGCCAGAGGCGAGTTTCAGTACTGAAGCCCGCCAAAGGCAAAACGAACAAAGGGGTTAAACCTGGTTTGGCGCAGAGTAAAACCCAAGAAAGACCTCATAAACAAGAAATGGCAAAAAAAGAAGACCAGGGTCATTTTGACACAATGGTCACCCATGGGTGCTATACTGCCAGCTGAGGAGTCAGCCTGTGGTAGAAAAGCACAATGGTAGGAAAATTAAACCACTGCCACCAGCCATTTATTATAGTGAGGGTAACATACATTTTTTTACATGTGTAAGTAGGAAAAGGGGCTACTAAGTAACCCCCCAGCGCTCCACATAAAATGTTGTGTGGTGGACCTACTGATAGAAAAGGTAAGTAAAGTCAATTTCAATGTATTATTCTTGGGAACTGTAGTTCACCCAAGAAAAGGTATTTAAACCTTAGGAGAAATCTGAAGCATTTCTCTGTGGCACTGCACTGAAGGTGCTGAGTGTCACCATACAAAAAGTAGATGCCTATGCAGTTTGTCAGACTACTAAAACAATGGAAACACATAATCCAAATCGGATCAAACTACATGAGAGAGTGAGAAAAAATGTCTCACTCAATCCAGCGTAAAAATTAAAAGTCCTAAAGTCTAGCAAAAGGGCTGGGGGTCTCTAAGGTTGAAGGGAATTAGCACCGAACTGAGATTTCTCCCAAACAGTCACCCCCCCCCCAGACTAAGGGACAGGAGGATTTAATCCACCCCTGGATGAATGTCCTTACTCCAGTCGGTCATACTTTCTGGAGAGACCATCAGCATTTTTGTGCTTACAACCTGACCTGTGTTCTATGGTTAAATCAAACCCTTGGAGGCTGATTGACCATCTTAACTATGTTGGATTCTCCCCCTTCATATCTCAAGGGCTAGTGGGCTGTCTGAATAACAAAAGTAGAACCATCCAAGTATGGTCTAAACTTCTTCAGAAAGCACACAATGGCAAACACTCACGTTCAATAGTTGCCCACCTTGTCTCACGGTCCTTCAGTTTTCTACTGATAGACCTATCCCTGTGTTAGAAGCATCGGTCTGTACAATGAAGGATTGATTGTAGTCAGAAGCTCTCAAGACTGTAGCTTGACAAAGGGCTTTCTTCAATCCTTCAAACGCCTTAGTGCACTCCTCATTCCACCTGACCTTCATGGGGAATTTGGGTGAGGAGATTGCATTCAAGGGAGAAGCTATGGTCCCATAGTTCTCTATGAAGTTCCAGTAGTACCCAGTGAGACCTAGAAAGGCTCTCACTTGGGTCTGAGTAGTAGGGGTGGCCCAGTCCTGTACAGCCTGTATTTTGCTAGGCAATGGCCTTATTTCACCTCCTCCTACCTCATATCCCGGGAGGATAGCCCAGCGGCAATGTGCTCACCTTGGAAACAAGATGACACGAAGCAGCACAGGTTCGATCCCCGGGTCCGCGCTTTTAAAAAAACGTAGCAGGTTATAAATACGCAACTAAGAAACATATTCTTGTATCAGCACCTCGATGGCCCCGAGCTGTGTGAGCGCTTTAAAAATGCAAATAAATAAATAAATAAATAAAATGTCCAATGACCACTTTACTCTGACTAATTTGACATTTACTAGCCTTTATGGTCCGATGGGCCTTTTCAAGAGCCTGCAAAACATATCCAAGATGGTGAAGATGCTCTTCCCAAGTGGGGCTGAACACTGCAATTTCATCCAAGTATGCCATGCAGAAGTCCTCCATCCCATTCAGAACTTGATTCACCATCCTCTGAAATGTAGCAGGTGCATTTTGTAGTCCAAAAGGCATGACCTTAAACTGGTAGAGGCCACCTGGGGTGGAAAGTGCAGTTTTGTCCTTGCCATGGTCAGGTCAAATGTACTGAGGAACTTGTCTGAACCAGGTTTGTCCACCAGCTCATCTGTCCTGGGTAAAGGATGGGCATCAGTCGTCGTGACTGCATCAAGAGCTCTATAGTCCACACAGAATCTCAACTCTTTGGTTCCTGCTTTTGGTACTAGTACAACTGGACTAGCCCATGGACTTGTAGATAGCTCAATAACCCCAAGATCAAGCATCTTCTTGACCTCTTCCTTTATGTGGGATCTTACATGATCTGACATTCTGTAACCCCTGCTTTTGACAGGGAGACTGTCACCAGTGAGAATAGCATGCTGGCCCCAAGGGGTCAAGCCTGGTGTCAGTGAGAACAGGGAGGAAAACTGATTTAACATTTAACTTGCACTCCTCCTGTTGTTGCACAGTCAAATCTGAAGAGAGTTTCACACCTTCAATTGTCTCATCTGAAGGTTGTCCCCTGAGTTGATCAGGGAGAGGCTCACTCTCCTTCTCCTCTTGATCAGAGGCTAGAAGCAAAGCTCCTAGTTTTCGTCTGGAAACATAAGTCTTCAGACGGTTAGTGTTATAGAACCTAGGGGCCTCCTTGGGATTGCCCAAGTCCACTAAATAATTGGCCTCTCCAAGTTTACCCACAACCTTGAAGGATCCAATCCATGTGTCCTGTAAGGCCCTATGCCTTGTAGGTACCATAACCAAAACTAGCTGGTCTGAAGTAAACTCCACCATTTTGGCCTTCTGGTCATGCCAATGTTTGACCAGACCCTGACGTGTTTTCAGGTTATCTGAAGCTGCTGTCATCATTTGTGCCATCCTCTTCCTGCGGCCCAGCACATAGTCAGTGACTCTCACTGGCTGTAGGGATGGAGCACGGTCCAATCCTTACTTGATCAGGGCCAAAGGGCCTCTGACCGGATGACCATAGATAAGTTCAAGGGGGCTGTACCCAACCCCTGCTTGAGGGACATCTCTATAAGCAAAGAAAAGGCATGGCAGTAGAAGGTCCCACTTTCTTCTAAGGGGTTCCTCTAAAGCGCCTATATGTTAAACCTTCCCACCAGCCCATTGGTTTGGGGATGGTAGGCTGTTGAGAACTTGTAGGTCACGCCACAGTTTTTCCACATGGTCTGCATGTAGTGGGACATAAAATGTGTCCCCCTGTCAGAGATGACCTCCTTAGGAAAACGTACCCTGGTAAAGATACAAAGGAGGGCCTTAGCCACTGCCTGAACAGTAATAGTTCTTATATGTATTGCTTCAGGATACCTGGTAGCATGGTCTACCACAACTAATATAAATCGGTTGCCTGAAAAAGTTGGAGGGTCCAGAGGACCAACAATGTCAATCCCCACCCTCTCAAAAGGGACTCCTGGTGGGCGCTGTCAAGCAGCCAGGAAGATGGCCATCTCATCTGGAAGCTCATGGCCCACGACATCCTGATGACCAAATAACTCCTGCTAATCTCACTCTCTTGACATTCTGCTGCCAGCCGAGGCTGGCGTTAAGCACACAGCACCTGCAGACCCATGCCTGTGCTGAATGGCTGTATGTTTAAGCGCTGGAGGCATTCATAGGCGGCGCTGACTGGGACCGATACACCGCCCGCAGCAAGCTGGCCACAACGAACATCCGCTCTGACGCAGCCAGGGCCGGCCAGGTTTGGGTCGGAGGCCGACACCTTGAGCTGTGTGGGGATCCCTGAGGCAGGACACCTGTGGGGACTGCAGGACTCCATGACTGGTGCTGTGGGGGAGCCCCTGTGGTAGGCTCTGCTTCCGCAGGCGGGCCGGGCTTCTCCTGGGAAGGGAGAAGTGAAGTGAACTGAAGTGCTGTAGACCCGCATTGACTTTACTGTGGTGTCAGAAGGGGACGCCTGGCTGTGGAGTTGCTGATCACAACGATCGCTGCTGGTGTGGCGCAACTGCAGAGGGGCTGTCCCCGACCTGGTGACTACCGACCCTGTGCCTCGGCCCTTCCGCATGCCCTGGCTGGTGTGGTGGGGGATCAGGAGGGTTTGTGACGTGGGCTACCTGCCCTCTGGGGCAGATTTCAGCTGAGGCTGCTTCTCGACAAAGGTGATACACCCTGTGGCGCCAGCCGTGCACAGTCTATCTGCAGTCACTATGCATTGCCGGCTGCTACCCAGCCACTTGATCAGCTGAACGCTAGGTTTTGAGTCTTGGTTCCTGGCGTGGATCTGAGGTAGGCGGCGGCAAGTTGACGCGACTGCGGGGGACTGGCCCTGCATACTAAGTTCCTACAAAAGGCATTGCTGATGCACAGTGGTGGACCTACAGTATTGGCCGGACTGCAGTTGGACCTTGACTGGAGCCCACGCTGCTCTGCACCACGCAGTTGGCATTGTGAGGCCTCAACTCAAGTGGCGTGGGGCTAGAGCTGGGCCATCTCTCCTACAACATTCATCAATCATCTTTGGCGGGGTGTTTCCACCAATTCGGGAGCTAAAACTGTGTTGAGTGCGGGGTCCTGATTACCCCCCTCCGCTGCGAAAGCCTACTGTCTCGCCACCCATTGAACTGGGGTGACAATGTGGATGCGGGTGGGGCCCTGGGAGATACGGTTCACTTCCTAGTGAACTCATGACTGGCGCATGCAACTCACCAGGGTCAGAGAGTGCTTACTGAATCCCCCGGATAATATCTGACTTGGACATTTGGGGGACCTAAGGGGTATTGTGCTAGCTGCGTAGCCCTCCCCGCTGATGTGCCCTGAGTGATATCAACGCCGGATGCATTGCATGGCCTGCTGCGGGAGCGCTGAACTGGGCTGGCAGGCGTCCCTGGAGAGGGCACTGGGGTGGACCCAATCCCCCTTCGAATCCACATCTGCGATGGCACGGGGGACCCTGAGGGGTATACAGGAATGGCACCGGTGCTGACCCCTGCGGAAACATGTAGGGAACTCCGGAGGCAACGCCGTGGTGTGCGGCACATGGAGTGGAGGCTGTGTCCTGAGAAGCCCACGTCAGGTTGTCAATCCTGGGCTGGGATTTAAAGAGGATGCCGACACGATAGCCTGAGTTATAGGATACAGCCAGGGGCCAGAGGAGTTCTAAACAGTGGTGTCCAAATACGTCATCTAACACTCTGGGGGCCCCACCTCCGGAGCACACGACTCACGGGCAAGTCCTATTCGCCCTCATTCCTGCTGTTGCGGCGCCCTGCACACAGATAGGTGGGCCTTCTGCTGGCAGATAACTGGTACATCGCCCCTTGGGGCAAAGACTCTCAAGCGGGGCGTCTGAAAACTGGTTGGCACCCCGGCTAAAATCACGTGTTCTGCTTTGACTCCGTGGGGAGGCAACATGACAAAGGGTTCTGGAGCCAAGAAAAAGGGTCCAATGGATACGTATAGTAATACCCTTGCTAAAACTCTGGGGCCTATTAAGTCACCACCCAGTGATGAACAGCCTTCAGCTTCTAATTCCACCAGGGATGACCACCTCCTTGCGGCCATGAAAATTGATTCATGGCAGTTAACATGAAGCTAGACAATATTGTATTGACCATAGGCTCTCTGAAGTCCAAGCTAGAGAAAGAGGGCGCCCGTATCACAGAGCCGGAGACGAGGATTGGCAAGACTGAGGACAAAGTTGATAAACACGAGCACAATATAGCACATCTGCAACAGGAGGTCAGCAAGATCTACAATAAGTGTAAAGACTTGGAGTCACGCCCCCCATGCAACAAGATCTATATCATTGGGATCCCAGAGGCGGCCTGTAAGGGCCCGATGGAACAATTTGTCGAGAACTTATTGAAATCAATGTTCGACCCATATAAATTCTCACATCACTTACTTATGGAGAGAGCGCACCGTGTGCTGGCCCCCGCTCCCAAGTCTGGGGCCCCTCCCCGCACTACCCTTGCAAAGCTTCTCCACTATCGGGACAGGGACCTTATCCTGCGCATGGCCAGAGAAAAAGGTTCCCTGCAATATGAATTGTCCGATATACATATATATCCTTACTTCTCCGCCAACGTACAGGCAAAGCCCAAATCGTATGACTCAGTCAAATAGCTATTGTGCATGAGACAAATCCCATATGCAATACTATATCCGGTAAAATTGCGTATTCAACATGTAGGACGTGCGCATTTTTTTGAAAACCCATTAACAACAACAGCCTACATTGAGTCCTCCATTCCTATACCGCTTCCGAGATGAGACCGGGGAAGCAGGGCAGCCTCCCCTTGAGCAATAATGAGCCTTATAATATGGACAATGACTGATCGACACACATATTCCTGTATCACCCTCCTTCACTGACCATGGGTACACACATTTCATGAAATGGGGTGGGCTGAAGCAGAGCGGTCATCTGGAAAGCATCGTTCCCCGCTCATGGTGCTCCCCAGAGGATATCCAAGTGTGTTTTTGTTTCTTTTGGGTTCCAACTCCGAGTTGGGGGTGATGATGTGGGAGGTGGGGAGGGGGAGTGTCAAGTTGCGGGTAAATGACATGCAAGTAAATCATTGGTGTAACGATTTCATAAGTTTTGTTTTGATGTTGTTAAATATCGTATCGAAAATCAGTGATGTTGTTAACTACAGTGTTGAAAAACAGTGCAAACTGCTCCTCGACTACACGTTACAATCTTGTCCTAGGTTTTGCTCATCCATACTGGGGCCCCAATCAGTTACAGTTAAGAAATAATGGACAATAATATTTCATTCATGTCATGGAATATCCGAGGGTTCAATCACCCGATTAAGTCACAAAGGGTTGTGTCGTACATGAACCGCCAAGCCCCAAGGGTGGTGATGCTACAGGAGACGCACGCCCTGGGGGTCCATAACGAAGGGTTTGCTGCGGCCTGGGGGCCTCAGCGAGGATACACGAATTATTCATCACAATCCCGTGGGGTAATGATGTTGATACACCGCTCTATCCCTTTTCAAGAAACTAAACGCTACATAGACTCACTAGGTAGATATGTCATTCTATGGGGTGAATTGGTGGGTGTGGCCACAGCCTTAGTGAACACATATGGCCCAAATGTTGATGACCCTGAGTTCTATGGTCAGGTTTTGGACGTCCTATTAGGGGGAGCCCACAGGCGCATTATCTGGGTGGGGACTTTAATCTGACATTAGACTGTGTGTTGGATAGATCCAGATCCACTCAACGGGAACTAACCAATGCAGGCCGCACAGTTTTAAACATAATGCAAAACCATGATCTTATAGACGTATGGAGAGACCGTAACCCTGATACACGTGAGTACACATACTATTCGTCGGTCCATGATGCCCATTCAAGAACTGATTATTGGCTGATACCTGCCACACAGATGGCACAGGTAAAAGATAGCAAGATACTCCCTTGCACAATTTATGGCCAAACCACTGTCACTATGACGTTGATGTGGGATGGACAGGCCACTCCACGTCCCCCATGGCGAATGCCCCGGTCTTCCTGGATATGCTTCATAGTGGAGTGGTAGAATTTTTTCAAAGAAATGAAGGAACGGTACAGCATCACAGCACGGTTTGGGAGGCCCTCAAGGTGTGGGTCAGGGTAGAGATGATCTCTATTGATTCAGGTGCCCTGAAGGACACCAGACGGGAGCTGGGCCGGGTAGAAACAGACCTCAAGAAGTTAGAAGACGAATATGGAACACACAAGATCGGCCTTGTTGGGTTGTATTAAGGGTAATCTTTTGAAGTTTAGGGAATCGGCAGATACGGAGGTCCATTTGATGTATTATCCCAATCGAGCGCGTAGATACAGTGAGGCTGATAGACAGGGCTGACTTCTTGCTAATGCGGTTAGATCTGGGAAAGGGGTGCAGCATATCAAGGGGATAAAGAGATCCTCTGGAATCACTCTTACCACCCCGAAGGCGATAAATGATGAATTCCATGGGTTCTATGAATCTCTCTATGAGATACCGCTTTCCGAATTACCGTTTAAGGCGCGACTGTCAATTAATCAGCAACTAACCTCCGATTACTGATGCCATTATGTCACTTCCATCTGGTAAGGCGCCTGACCCAGACAGTTTGGGCATCGAATTCTACAAGGAGCAGCGTGTCACCCTTGTCCCTACCCTGATGCGTGTGTGTGAGGAGTCGCTCCGGTTTGGCCAACTTCCCTTATCCCTTTCTGTAGCGGTAATTAGAGTGCTGCTGAAGCCAAACAGACCCGCCTCTGACTTGGACTCATACAGGTCATTATCCCTGATCAATTCAGACATTAACATTTTTGCTAAATTGTTGTCCTCACGGCTCTTTCCATACATGTCGAAGCTGGTTCACCCTGATCAATCGGGATTTATCCCTGGGTGTTCAACAGCGTTTAATCTGCTAAGACTATTCAATATTAAATCGCAGCTGAGCCCGCAAGCGCAGGCGGTTGCTGCCTCACTCGATGCTGAGAAGGCTTTTGATTCGGCCTCCTGGCAGTTTCTATTCTCAGTGCTGTGTCGGATAGGAATGAGGGATTTCTTTATTCAATGTGTCTGCTTGCTGTATGCTTCACTGACTGCCAGGGTCCGCACTGGGGTCCCACTCTCTCCCACATTTCTCCTGGGGCATGGCATGAGGCAGGGCTGCCCGCTGTCCCCATTACTATTTGTGCTCACTATAAAGCCCCTTGCGTGCATAATGCTCAAGCACATTCACTGTCGCTTGCATATAGCTGGTCTGCCACAAATAATGTCTCTTTACGCTGACAATACGCTGCTGTACATATGGAATCTGACTTCAAATCTGGCCCCGATATTGGAGGAGGAAGTTCTCCACCTACTCAGGATATTGTATCAACGAATCTAAGCTAGAGCTATTTCCGCTGAACAATATTTCTACTGCCCCGCCAGATCTGGCGGGATTCAGATGGGTCCCGGGCAAAATTAAATATCTAGGCATAGTGGTTTCATGCACACATCGCTCCCTATTGGCTGAAAATCATGAGAAATATCTACAAACGTTGGCAGACAAGTTGAGTCTCTGGGCCAGGCTTCCCATCTCCCTATACGGCAGACCCTCCTTATTAAAAATGATTGTGGTTCCCAAATTGCTGTATTACTTCACTAATATTCCGGTTTGGCCTGGGCGCATGTTTTTTGATAGACTACGATCATTGGCAATCGGCTTTACATGGGGCACTGGAACCTCACGGATGAGATGGGAGGGTATGACCAGACTGTTTGAACAGGGCGACCTACAGGCCCCAGACTTTGAACTATATTTTGAGGTATCACAGGCACAATTTGCCGGTTACTGGTACTCTCTACAAGAACGGCCGATACACGTGGCCCTGGAGAACTACAGTGCCTCCCCTTGGAGTTTGAGTACTATTCTCCTTGCCAACCAACACGTGGACACATGCACATTCGACCCGGTCCGCACAACCGTGAACGCTTGGGCCCGAATATTCAAGAGGGTTGGTGCCTCTTCCCCCTGTTTCAGTTCACTCCCTCTCTGGAACTGCCCGGGACTCCCCCCAACATATGACAAGGACATACAGAGAGGGTGGGACTTCGAGGGAACACTGACACTGCATGATCTTTTTTTGATGGCTCCTTTGTCACTCACGCAGATTTTTCTGGGAAACTGGATAATAATCCAATTCAATCATTACAATACTATAGGATGAGAGGAGAGGCCAGGAGGTGTTTCCCATCGTTCCCTGCCAAGCCCAACAAATGTGAAATACTAGGGACTGTGGTTACTGATGGAAATCCTAGAGGGTTGGTATCCAGGCTGTATGGGAAATGTCAGGGTGTTCAGATTTTAGCTCAAAGTGTCAAGGAAAGCGGGAGGCAGATTTAAACAGGTCAGTGGATGATGTTCAGTGGCTCAGCTGGTGTCGCTTAACCAAAGAGGTATCACTTAACGCCAGACACAGGCTGATCCAATTCAAGATACTAAATAGGTTTCCTTATACCCCCGCAAGAATCGCTAGGTTCGCGCCCACGGCTGATGGCGGCTGTGTCAAATGTGGCAGATTCTTATCACATGTACTGGAACTGCCCACGGGTAGCCCAGTTCTGGCAGGTGGTTGCAAATAGTTTGTATGAAATCACAGATGTCCCTCCCACGCTCTTACCCCACAAATACTTGTTTGGTGACATTGGCAAGGTATCTGTTAAAATATGTCGCCTCTTCAATCTCGGTTGTTTGATCGCCAAAAAATGTATACTGTATCATTGGAAATCGAAGGTTGCCCCGGATATAAAAATGTGGCGCGGTGTGCTGGCAGTGTGTCTGGAGCTGGTGTTGGGAGAAGGTGCTGTGCATTTCTCCCCAGACTTTGAAGGACTTTTCACAACAGCGTTGAAGAAAACGTTAGTCCTCTTTCTATTTCACTGGATTGCCTGTTCTCAGACTATAACAACACCGCGCATGCGCAGAGCGCTTCGCGGTGTGCTAGCAGTGTGTCTGGTATCCAGTGTCCGGCGGGAGGCGGCGTTCCTTACTCGTTACTCGATTGGATCTGTGCGGTAAGAGTTGCATTCTTCCAGAACACTGACTTTTTTTTGACAGCCATGCGTGTTTCATCGCTGATCCTGTACCTTAGTTCTATTGTTATCTGCAACAGAAGATAAACCAAATGGCATTGTCTCAACCTTCAGAGTCCATTGCTACATCCATTAAGACTTCTTTGCCTCACGAATACACATTCACACCGTCTGACTGCAACTGTAGGGCTAGTCCCTTTGAACAGTCGGTGGCAGCGTGTTCTGAAAAGCATTTGGTTGCTATACAGCTACAACGGGCACCGGTGGACTACATTGTCGGTCACTCACATAAATCTGGCTGCACAGCATATGAAACCTATAAGAAGCAGCCTGCTATAAGTGTGTGGTGAACGCGGATTGGCAGCAACTACGGGGCTAGTCCCTTTGAGCTTCCGTCCAATCAACGGGCACCCAGCTCCCCACCCCTTCTTTGGGGAAAAAAAAGGGGAAAAAAAAGAAGAACAAAAAATAAAATCTCTTTGGTTCGTAATAGCGGCATTCTGCTTAGGATACAGCTTAATTTGGATAGCCAAGTACTCATGGCGTTTTGAGGCTATTTGCTTACAACAGACATGCCGAAGGCTTTAAAAACTTCAGCACTTCGCTGGTTTTAAAATCTACTCCACAGACAGCCGCTAGGGGGTGCCGAGATGAGGTGACGGGTCTCGGCTGATCTCCTCAGATTTTTTGTGATTTGGGCCTCCCAACCCCTCGGGAGTCGAGGTTGGACCCCCCCAGTTGGAGCTTGTGTGGGTGTGCTCCTGTGGGCCGTGCCTCCGGTGCAGCTGCGTGCCTGCAAGCCGGAGTTCGGCCGTCCGCCTGTGGTGAGCGGTGGTGGTGGACAGGCTTGCCCAGCTGCAGGGGCTGCGTGAGCGCCGGCTGCCTGTCGGAGGGGGAGGGACAGGAGCCTCTGCCGCGGACCATTCCCCTGCCGAGAAGAGCTTTTGCGGGACGGCCGCGATCCTCGCAGGGGCCTGAAGGAGGAAGGTTGGAGCAGCCCCATCGGACCTGAGGCTGCGCCCGTTTGATCGGGGGTGTCGGGTCCCGTTAAGAGCCTGGAGGGACCCGACGGTTGAATACACGGTGCTGCCCCGTGCGGCCTGCTGCCGTGAGGCCCTCCTGATGTCCCCATCTTCAACACATTTTCGCCAGGCCGTGGCAGCCCTCTGAGACTGCATCTTGGGCCTCCAGCTCGCCTGTGTTCGCCGTATCAGGTGGTCCTGCCCTGAATTTTGTCTGGAAAGTAGTCTGTGTACTTGGTCTGGACCAGGTGCCCCCCGTTGCCTGGGGGAGTGGTTGGTCTGACGGTTCTGCGGCGCGCGGCTGCATTTGGCTCACAGAGGAAGCTCCAGGGAAATTCACGTGGCCCTGCTAGCGTCCTGCATCCGCAATTTAGACCCCAAGCACTGGGGTGGTCCGACTGGGAGCTTCTGTTGGCCAGTGGCGGGTCCCTGGAGGCTGAGTGGTGAAGTTGGCTGTTGTCTTCCACACTGAAACCATCTAGTGAAAGGCTGGTGAGTGGGTGAGATTAGGCCTGGAGTGGGTCTCGGTCCGGGCCCCCTGGAGTGCTGAAGGTGAGACTCTTATTTGAGTTTTTTACCTGATCTCCTGGATCAAGCTCGCGGATGGGGCCTGCCGGATACTAACTCTGAGTGCGGTGGCAGAGCAGCGATCAGTTGGCAGTGGGGTTTCGGTCTCCTGTGGAGAGGTGCAGCAGTATTGTCAGTGGGGTGACGTCTTGGCACCTGCCATTGGAGTTTCGTAGGCAATCCACGCCTCCCTGGTTCTTGGATGAACTGGGCACAGAAGTTTAGACGTGCCCCTGAACAGTCACTGGAGGGGGCCAGTATGCAGCCCGCGGGTCTGTCGGAGACAGCGGAGGCTCACTCCATGAGCCAGAACATGGCTGCCCTGTTGGAGGAGATCTGCGGTTTCAGGGCAGACATTGGAAGACGGCTCGACTCTCTAGATAAAAAGGTGGATGATGTTGAGGACCGGGTCCAAGCCCTAGAGGCCAATCAGACCTCGGCAGATCTCTTCGAGACCCAATTTGACATGCGCCTGGCGGAGTTGGAGAGGTGAGAGGAGAAGGTCGCTCTCAAGCTTGATGACCTGGAAAATAGGGAGCAGCGCTCCAACCTCAGGTTTCTGGGTATCCCGGAACGGGAGGGGGAGACCCAAATGGACATTGCATTGAGAGTCAAGTCAATCATAAGCAAACTATTTATCGGAGAAAACACCAGCGAGCCCACGATTGATAGAGCCCACAGAGCGGGAGGCCGTGTGGGTAGGCCGAGATCCGTTCTGGTCAAATTTCCTTACTACGTAGAGAAATCAAAGATTTTGGAATTGGCAAAAAAGAAAGGGCCCTATTGAGTGGGAGGGTGTCAAAATAGCGATGTACCAGGATTTATCGGCGCTCACCCTTGCCCGCCGGAGACTGTGTGTACCTCTGACAAAGTGGCTGCAAACGAAGGGAGTGCGTTATAGGCGGGGACACCCGTTCTCACTTACGTTTGAGTTGGATGGCTATAAGTACTCCCCAACTACGGAGTCTGAGATTCAGAAAGTGTCAAGTAACTTAATGGGGGCCATGTCATCAGGTCGCGCTGTGGAAGGCGGGAGGGAGGGGAGTCATAAGGAACCTTTGGGTGCTTCAGGGCGGTGCTGAGTCCGAGGTCACAGGAAGTACAGAAAAGTTGCGCCTCCCTCCCCGGAGCAGTTGACGGCGCGCCCTTGATGTGGAGGGTCCTGTCTCTGATTAATGGTTGTGAGCCCTGGGACCATCTGGCTGTTTATTTTGCCATGTTTAAGAATGTTGTGACTCTCTTGGGATGGGTCCGCAGGTCTTCACTTCGTTGCAGGAGTTCAAACTGCTGGGTTGTGATTCCTTGGTAGGGGGGGCCCAGAATTTCAGATTTCAGTTGGCAGAATTCGCCCATGTGGAGGCGATCCTTGGAGGCCTGGTGGTGCGGCAACTGGAATGTCGCGACCGTTCCAGGCGCTCAGGGATAGGTTGGGTGGGTGATGGATGGGGTTCGGTTTGGTGGGGAAGGGTACGGAGGTGGATGTTTGAAGTGGGGATTCTTTTTGGGGGTTGGGGTGGGTTGTTTCTTGCTTTTGGGTCTACCTGGTTTTTGGGGTTGCACAAGTCCTTATTGGGGCTGCATATGGGCACAGAGTTCGGGGGGGTCGGGCAATTCCTTTAGTCTCCCTTGTGGAGGTGGAAGTTTTATTTGGCTTTTCTTATGGATGATTCTCTTTAGTTGGTGTTGGTGAGGTCCTTAAATGTGCGGTGCCTGAACTCTCCTACTAAGAGATCCTTGGTGTTGAGGGAATTTGCTCTTTCATTTCCTCTTTCTGCAGGAATCTCACTGGGTTAAAGGGAGGGAGCCTGCGTTTAGGTTTAGGGCTGTCCAGCAAGTGTTTCGAGCTTCTTATGTGGCGAAAAAGCAGGGGGTTGCCCTTTTGATTTCTCATAATGCCCTCTTCTCCCCTAAATCTCACAAAGCTGACCCGGAAGGGCGTTACATCATGGTCAAGGGCGAGATGAAAGGCCGTCTGTTCACTTTTGTGGGTGTGTATGCTCCGAATGAAGGGCAAGATGTCTTTTGGGAAGGGCTGAGGGAGAAAATCAGGGGATTTGCCGAAGGTGCCTTAATAGTTGGGGGGGACTTTAACATGGTTTGAGTCCGGATTACGATAGGAGGTCCCCCAACCCCTGCCCCGACCTAAGATCCCAATGTAAGATGGCAGACTCATTCAATCGGATCAATGGTGAGCTGGGCCTTGTAGATGCGCACCCTGTTGGACGCAATCACGGTTCCCTCTTTACGTATTATTCCAGAGTGCATCAATCCTTCTCTAGGATTGATTATCTTCTGGTGGATTCTGCGATACGTGATTGTGTTTCTGATTTTGGGGTTGTGACTGTTCCATGGTCCGATCACAATCTGGTCCGAGTTAGTTTGGGAATCCCATCCCCTGCCCGGAGTAAGTCGAGGTGGATATGCAATGACTCGTTAATGGATAAGGAGCTGAGGCAGTCCCTCCTACTGGCTTCTATAGAGGAGTTCTTTAGCCTTAACGACACAGGGAGGTGGAGTTCAGTTGTGTTTGGGACGCATTTAAGGCCACAATTAGAGGTAACCTGATGGAAATGGGCGCTAATAGAAAGAGGGAGAAGGCGAGGAAGGAGTGTAAGCTGAGGGAGCAGATCGCCGCTATCCAACCGGGGGGTAAGTTGAAATCGTAGATTGCCCCGAGTCAGCGAGAGGCGCTTCAGAGCCTCAGGGCGAAACTATCCGCCCTCCTAGTAGGCCAGACCGAGAGAAATCTGGCGTTCTTTCAACAGCGATACATTGAGAGAGGGGAAAAAGCAGACAAGATTCTAGCTTGGAGGCTGCGAGAGTGGCGTAACAGCAGGAGGGTTCATTGGCTCTCTGCCCGGGGGGGGAGAAAGTTTTGCAAGATGGCCAAATAGCGGAGCAGTTTAGGCAGTATTATGAGGGTCTCTATGCTTCTGAATATTGTGGGGATGGTACGGAAGTAGACCATTTCCTGGACTCCCTTCCTATCCCTTGCCTAGCTCGGGAAACCTCGGAATCTCTAGAGCACCCTATCTCGTCTCAGGAAGTAATTGATACTATCGCATCTTTGAAGAGTGGTACTGCACCAGGAGACGACGGTTTCTCGGTCTGCTTTTATAAGACCTTCCGATCCTCGTTGGCCCCCTTTCTATCTAGAGTGTACAACGCGGCCCTGGACTCTGGCTCTCTCCCAGAGACCATGATGTCGGCACTCATAGTGGTGCTCCCTAAAGAAGGGAAGGATCCCTCGTTATGTCAATCCTATAGGCCCATTTCTCTTCTTAATGTTGATGTTAAAATTTTAGCTAAACTGCTGGCGAATCGACTGTCCTATCTCCTTCCCTCTCTGGTCCATGGAGACCAAGTAGGCTTCATCCCCGGACGTCAGGGCTCTGATACGGTAAGGAAAACCGTGGACCTTATGTATAAGGTGTCGAAGCGGGGTTCGGAGGCTTACCTTCTCTCGCTTGACTCTGAAAAAGCCTTTGATCGTGTCGAATGGCCATACATGGGGAGGGTGCTGCGTAAGATGGGTCTGGGTGCCAATTTCTGCGGGTAGGTTGCCGCCTTGTACAATGGCCCCTCGGCGCGGGTATTGGTGAATGGCTGTACTTGGGCCGGTTTTTCACTCTACAGAGGCACTCAGCAGGGGTGCCCCCTCTCTCCTCTTTTGTATGCTCTGGCAATGGAGCCTTTGGCCATTGCAGTTAGAGCCGATGGTGGTATCTCTGGGGTGCAGTGTGGGGACTGACGCCCAACACTGCAGGTGAACCTTTTCAACCCATTGATTCTAAGGTCTTGAATGAGCAGCCTCATAGAATTGTTATTAGCCCCAGTTCCCAACAAAACAATACAGAAAAGTCATTGGTATTTTCAGAGCACATTCCATCATTGAATTGTGAAACTATAAACATCGATGATGCTCTGTCAGTTGAGTCAGTGCCAAAAAAGATTTCTTATAATCTGTTCCGAGTAAAAGAGGCAAGAATACAAGGAGGCGAGCAACCTGGTATGCTTAAAAAAAACAAAAATGAAAAAGCTTTACCGTTGCGAGCCAGAGCAAATATAAAAGAATTTATAAAACGATTGGCTCGTCAAATGAAACCAGGGTTTAAAACACGTGTGCAGAAATCTAAAAAATCACCTCTTTTAGTAACAGGCACCAAGAATGTTGTTGAGAAACCTAACGAGGGTGAAGATTATCCTCTGCTCAATGACCTAATAGCTTCGATCTCTTCTGCACAAGTGACTTCTCCTGAGTTGCAACTCTATCATATGAGTACAACTGATGAGCAGGAAAATACCAGGGTTGTTGAACGAGAGGAATGCCAAGCCTCCATCCTAGCTGATGTCCAAATTCAAATAGAGAACTCTATACAAAAATACCTAGACCTACAAAAAACTTGTGTTGGTTTTAGACAAAGGCAGCCACCAATACCAATGGTGACAGTATCCCTTCTGCCCGCAGTAGTAATTTAGCGCAACATTACGGCAGTTGCCCTTGAAGTGGCATCTTGCAACAACATTGTTTGTATTTTTTAGTGTTCGTTCAGGCTGATTGTTTCAATCCTCCCACTTTTGCTATGCATTCCTCAGCCCTATTGTCACATTTGTGACATACTTCTGTCATTGATGAACCCCACATTGGCCCACATGTGTTACCTTGTTAGGTGAATGATTTGACCATTCAGGCTGATTGAGTATTGGCCTAATCACGTACATATTTGGGGCCTGTTTGAATGTGGAACATGATAGTTGTTTCCTGTCACGTTGAAGTGTACAACCATTGATGTGTACATCGGCCTGCAATCACTGTATTTTTGTACACTGGATGTGTTGCAGTGTGTGGCACATGCTTATTTTGTCACACTATGTAGCATTTTTCATCTCATCATGTCCGTCTCACATGGATGGCTGACAGTATTAATTCACCGACATATGGATGTACTTGTGGAATGTACCATGGATATGGTACATTCCATCTGTGTGATGGCATGTGTCATGTATGTGTATTGGACATGCCACTCACAGGCCAATGTGTGCTGGCAGTGCTACCCAGCATGCAGCAAATGTGTTGCTCTTCCATCTTGGTGTCATCAGTGTCTGCCTTTTGCCTCCCCTTCCAACTCAGTGACAATGCATGCATGGGAGGGTTATAGTCATGTGGGACATGTGTAAATCTTGTACTGGTTCTGTAGCTTGTCAGGCCTATTTGTGTGCTATGGTGCTAATGCCTGTTTCCATTTTTTGTCTTTCATGTTTTTGCAGGGGATGACGCACTTGATGCTGTTGAGGTTGAGGAGATGGTGCAGACCCAGGAGGGATCTCAGGCACAACCGGGCACCAGTGGGGGACGTGGTGTGGTGGTGGGTGAGAACCCAATCTTGCTGCAGACCATTCTGTCCAGGGGTGTCTCTGGGTGCACCTCCCCAGACCTCTATTCAGGTGCTGATTCGGATGATGAGACCTATGTGGCGTCGCAGGTAAGTGTTTCTGGCAGGGATTCTGTTCTGTCCAACCCACCTGCACCAGGGGTAGAATCCTCTATGGGGATGTCAGTGTTGGTAAGTCCGCCTTTGGCGGTTACGGATGCAGGGTCACACTCCACAACATCTGATCCTGTTCCTGGGCCAGCAGATCAGAGGGGGAATGCAGTCCTGCAGCCTCAGGCAGTGCCGGCACAGCAAGGCGCAGATCGCCTTGCCCCAAACAGGTGTGGTGCCCGCTGACTCGGTGGCAATACGCCACCAGGCAATACCGCATGGGAACAATCCATGTACGGTATGGCAACCCAACAGGCAGCATCAGTTGAGATGATGGCTCAAGCAATGGAGAGGGTGGCCACTTCCATTGTCCCCCCTGAAAGGCAGATGGAGCAACTACAGCAGGCAACAGACTCCATTTGCCAATCACACAGGGAGGACATGTTGGCGTCCACCAGGGACAGACGGGCGGCACTGGAGACTCTACGCCAATCGATATCAATAGAGTCCTAGGGCCACAGGGAAGCCCTGAGGGTAGAACTCCATCACCTCAGGGAGACTCTTGTTGACCCTGAGGCTTCCACTAACTTGAGGACAGAACAGCAGCTGGAGCGGCTCACACGTTCACTCTCAGCTGAGATGCAGGCAACTCGGGAGGAGATCCGGGCATCACGTCAGGTAGTGCATGGGGATCACCGCACTATAATCCTTCAGAACGAGACCCGCATGCTTGCTGCCATGGGGGACCATACCAGGGCTTTGCGTGGGCTGCCTCCCATAGCACCACCACCTCCTGTGGCAGCAGCAGAGGGTGATGAGAGCGACAGCAGCAGTTCTCCCACATTGGCATAGCCATGCAGGCCATGAGCCCATGGAGGTGTTTTTTTCCCAACATCCACACAGGTGGCTGTTGGTGTGCACCCTGTCCTGGGACCTCCTGGGTGGCCTTCCACCCCCCCCACCCCGGCCGGCCCCCACATGGCCATTTTTGATTTTTTTTTTTTCCAGTGTGTTGCCTTGTGTGGCTCGGCACATGCAGGCTTGTCCTGAGTTTGGGTTAGATGCTTGGGTTCGTGAGACACACACCCCTCCTGCTTCCAGTTTCCATGGGCTTGCAAAGAGTGTGCCCAAGTGACAGTGACTTACACAGTGACGTTGGACTCCCATGAGCTGTGTGGGCAGTCTGTAGTCAATACTGTGTATACATTCCTAGTGGATATTGTTGTTGCATTGTACACTGCATGGTGTATTGATATGTGCTTGTGCATCCATGTCTTCCTCCTAATTTGCAGGTTCATTCCTCATGTCTTCACAAGGCCATCTACTTTGAAGATGGAGTTCATGTTGTAAGCAGTGCACTTACACATTTGCGTGGCAGCAGTACTGTACAATTGGAAGTGGTCGATGTGCTGGCATAATCAGGTTGTAAGACTACGACTACTTTAACTTAGTACTATCATGTTTATGCTATGTTTGAGGTTGTGTAGCTGCATTGTATTGTTGGTAAGTATTTGGTCATGTGTGTTGTTAGTTCTACATTACTGGGAGCATATTGTGTGTGGCCAGTTTCCATTAGGGACACTGTACTTTGTGACACTTGTGTCATGTTTTGGGGATTGCTTTGCTCTCACATAGCATGACATGCCATGGTGTGTTGGGTGGCGGTGCTGGGGAGCGGTTGGGTGACATGGCACTGTTGTCATGTTGTATTTTGCAAGGGGGTAATGAATTTAGCAGCATAGAAGTGTGTCTTTTGATGACACAGCATTGGTGGCGTTTGTGTAGGTAGGGATGCACACAATGTAACACTTCCAGATGACCAATCCAGGCTGGTATGGTTGTGACAGTTGACTGTCCCTTATGTCATCATCATTGATTGTCAGATGGTATGTGCCGGGGCTGTGTGCACTCCACAGGGGTGTGATTTTAGGTGAAGTAATTAGCCACCAGCTGCGTACAGGCTGCCTCACCCCGTGCCCTTTCCCCTCCCATGTGCAGCGGGCGTGCATGTGGTTGGGGATGTGGGGGCACCACCATATCCACGGGCAGCCCCGACGTGTTGCAACGTTGTGCAGGACACATGCTGCCACTATGATCCTGCACACTACTGGGGGAGCGTATAACAGCTGCCCGCTAGAACGGTCAAGGGAGCGAAAGCGTGACTTGAGCACTCCGAATGTGCGCTCCACTATGCCTCGGGTTGCAATGTGGGCTGTGTTGTATCTTACCTCGGGTGGCGTGGTGGGGTTCCGAATTGGCTTTATCATGTGGATGCTCAGAGGGTAGGCACTGTCCCCTGGGGAGGTGGTGATGGGTATCATTAGTGGGGTTGTGATATTACTCAGTATCTGACATGCATGCATGTGCTGTGGTATTTATACTCACCGAGCAGCCATGTATCGCCATGCCGCCCAGCTTCTAGGTCCTGGTTTAGGGTTGACATTCTGTAAATAAAACTGTTGTGGGTGGACCCTGGATAGTTGGCATATACTGAGGTGATGATTCCCTTGGCATCACATACTACCTGCACGTTGATGGAATGCCAGTGCTTTCGGTTTCTATAGATGTGCTCTGATGCCCTGGGGGGACGTAGAGCCATATGGGTGCAATCAATGGCACCTAGGACTTTGGGGAATTGTGCCACCCTGTAGAAATCCCGGACGGCAGCCTGCCTTTATGCAGGTGTTCTGGGCAGGTATATGTGCCTGCGGACTGATGGGCGTGCAGTCATGATGGCCAAGACCTGGTGTAGGCAGCGTGACTGCGTGGCCTGTGACACCCCCACCCCCCACTATAGCACTTGTCCGCTGAAATGATCCAGTGGCCAAGAAGTGCAGTACATTGCGGAACTTCTCCAGGGGGCTGAGTGCTTGGGAGCACAGGGTGGGTGATGTGAGGTCATCCTCCCACTCACTCACCAGGTCGAGTATTATGTGAGGTGGAAACCTGTACCTCCCATACACCTGGTCATCAGGCATCCCAAAAAGGCTGTTCTGGTGTGAACATTCTGGGCCTGACTATCCACCTCCTACTCCTGCGGTATCCCACGACCACTGCTGCTAGGAACGGTATATTCATCCTGGCGTCTGAGCTTGTTTGTTGTTTACGTGCACTTTTATGCTGCGTGGGTCCACGTATGCCTGCTTTCTGCTGGCGTACGTGTTTCCGGATTAGCGCGTCTTTTTTGGCGCACGCGTTAGCCCAGTTCGAATCCATGAATACGTGTTTTGAACGTGCGTGTGGGCGTTCCGCGCATTTGCCTCCTGTACTTCCCCCGTGACGCCCACATTTTCACGCGTTGTTCCCCATTCCGCGTGTCACGCCCTCTGTTCCTCCTACTTTTGTTGTGTGCGCCGCGCTATGTGCGATTTCGCTGTGCGCGTAGCGCACGCTGTTTGGAGACGTGTGCGCCAGCGTGCGCCACGCAGAATTTTGGCGTACATCCTGGGATTTACACGCACACAGACTTCCATGAATCGCTGTGCGCGGGTTTCGCTGCGATTTTCGCACTGGCACTGCGATTCGCACGCTTGCGCTGAAATTTTCAGCGTACATTAATTCCATGAATCGGCCTGCTAAGCTCCTGAGGAATGTTCACCATTTGATGGGTCAAAGAACAGAAACATGTTGAGCAGCAGGGAGGACGGATCACTAATTTATAAGACGCCACCCAATCAGAGAACTCTTTGTGGTTACTTAAAGAGTTGGGATAGGGTATGAAGATAGTCATTGAGCACTTTAATAGTTTTTCTGGTGTTTTTAAGTGGGCTATTATGTGTTTTAGCTGTGTTTTTATGTGAAATTAACTAATATCATGTACTTTGTTAGCATCTAATTAATGTTTAAATATTTTACTACAATTGGGATTATGTTATTGGGATTTTGTTATTTATGTATACCTCCACCCCAGAATTGATGGAAAGTAGGTTGTAAATTCGCCCTTAATACTGCAAACAAGAGACAGATTTGAGTTTCACCCTCTGGTTGTGATTTATTATAGCTCGTCCGGGCATAGGTCGGATGGCCGAGACACCCTTTATTGAGGGCTTCATTGATCTTCGGGCTGAAGAGCTCATCTCCCTCGAATGGCATGTCCACCACCTTATGGTGGACGTCAGTGCTTAAGTCCGTTCATTTGAGCCATGCTTGCTGTCTCAGGGCAGCTCAATTTCTCACCTGTTTGAACCGCATCTCTGCGGGGTCCACCACCATATTGATACTCAGGTTGGAGGCCTCCTCCCCCTCCTTAAGGATTGCCTTTGCTTCTTTCCGTTTTTCCTTCAGAAGATTCTCCAGGATCGGTGCTAGTTTGTGGCACATTTCTCTAGTATACCTGGCGATGAGGGCAAGGGAATTGGCCGCCTCTACCGTTGTGGTTCCTAGCGCCAGCACCTTCTTCCCAAATGCTTCTTGCTTGTGTGTCTCGTTATCCCAAGGGAATGTGCATTTCTGCTCGTCAGACTTGGCCTTGCGGCTCACCGCTGCGGATATCACTGACTGAGGTGAAAGTTGAGAAGTTAGGCACTTGGGTGCGTTTTCCGGTGGGTTATATTTCTTGTTCAGCCGCCCTTTCACTGCTGAAGCCGTGAATAGATACTTCATCGTTCTGAGGCCCTACTGCCAGACGTGATCAAGGATAGGTATTGATTTCACTGCCTTCCTCCTTTTTCCCATGTGGTCGAACAAGAAGAACTAGTTACTTACCAACTGGTAACGTTCTTTCGACTGAATGTTCCTCCAACGTATTCCACATCTTTGACATGTAATTTCCACAGCTGTGCTGCTTCTGAAATTTTTTGGCAGAGGGCGTCCTAAGTCAATGGCGTCGGGTCGATGTCCCTCGAAAGCCTCCGTCGAGTGTGACGTCACCGGATGTTAGAAATAGGACGCACGGCACCCAGTAGCTTCAAGTTTATGTTTTTCCCCCATAACGTGTGACATGCTCGTACACAAAGCCTGCATGACTGCACAAAGCCTTGAGGGAACACAAGCTGCAATAGCATAGGAAATTCTTTAGAGGGGCAGGCTGGGAGGGCGATGTGGAATACGTTGGAGGAACATCCAGTCGAAAGAACGTTACCTGTTGGTAAGTAACTAGTTCTTCAAATGTATTGTATCCTCCAAAGTATTCCACATCTTTGACAGACTCCCAAAGCAGTATCAGTGAATGGAGGAGGAGGGAGAAGAATTTAGAATACCCAGACAGACAGCAGAATAAAGCACTGCTTTGCCAAAGGCCATATCCTGACCATGAAGTGTTTCCAGGGAGTAATGTTTGACCAGGTCGCTGCATCACAAAATTTCTAATAGGAACTCCCGACTGCAGGGTTGTGGATGTAGGCACTCCCCTAGTGGAGTGAGCTTGCAACCCCTCAGGAGGGTCATTGCCTGCTAATCTGTAGCATTCAGTAATGGTGAGGATAATCAACCTGGACAAGGTCTGTTTGGAAACAGCCTGGCCCAATCGGTGTCCAGTGCACCCCCACAAAAAGTTGGTCGTCCACTCTGACCCTGGACATCCTAGAAATATAAAAGCTCAAAGCTCTCCTAGGGTCCAACCTCTGGAGTCGCTCCTCTTCCTTTCCAGGATGAGGGGGAGAATAGAAAGCAGGAAGTACCACTTTCTGGCTCAAATGAAACTCAGACACTACCTTAGGTAGAAAGGATGGACGTACCCTCAGTATAATCCTATCCTTGTAGGACACAGTAAAGGGTGGCTTAGATGAAAGTGCCTGCAATTCACTCACTCTGCGAGCAGATGAACAGCAACCAAGAAAACCGTCTTGAAAGACAACAGTCTCAAAGGACAAGAGTGCAGAGGTTCAAACGGAGAACCCATCAGGAATTTCAAGACTAAATTCAGATCCCAAACCGGCACCTGAAAAGGGGACGGCGGGAACACATTCGTGAGCCCCTTTAGAAATTGGAAAAAATAAGGACTCTTAAAATAAGAACATTCCTCAGACGAGCGCTTGAAAATATACAGCGCCGCCAGGTAACCTTTATTGGTACCCACTTGAAGACCCCTGTGGGCCAAAGAAATCAAGAAAGAACCATCGGACTGGAACACTGAAAAGGATCAACATTGTTTCCTCTGCACCAGTCGCAAAACTTACGCCAAAGGCAATGGTACAGGGATTTGGTCGCCGGCTGCCTGGCCGAAAGCAACACCTCCATCACGTCATCCGGGAGGTCCCAATCCTTATATCTCAACCTTTCAGAAACCAAGCATGAAGGTTGAGAGTCTTGAGTTCTGGATGGAGAACCCGCCCCCCGACCCTCTTGCGCTAGAGAAGGTCCTCTCTGTGGGGAAGGCGGCGTGGAGGACACTCTCCTGGCCCAATCCGGATCAAGTGGGACCCGAATCTCTGCAACCTCCTTAGCACCTGAGGAATGATGGGGGCCGGAGGAAACGCGTATAGAACTGGGAACGACCAATCCATGACAAACACGTCCCCTAAGGCTCCTCTTTGAGGAAATTCCCTTGAGCAATATCTCTCGCACTTCCGGTTGGCACCGGTCACAAACAGATCCACTTGAGGGGTTCCCCAAAGGGCGAACATCTCCTGAAGGACTTCCTGAGCCGACTCCCACTCGTGGGAGACTGCTCTGCCTGCTCAGAGTGTCCGCCGCCACATTCTCCACTCCGGCTCGATGAACTGCCGAGTGTGAGATTCCTTGCTGTGTCGCCCAGAACCAGAGCTGCATTGCCTCTCTGCACAGCGGGAGTGACCCCACATCCCCTTTTTTGTAGAGGTAATGCATGGCCACTGTGTTGTCCGTCATGGTTCCCCTGCACAGACGGCAGAAAAGCCTTCAGGGCAAGCCTGATGGCCCTCAGCTCCAAAGGTTTTATGTGGAGTCTGGACTCCAACGGAGACCAACGACTGATGGTAGTCAGCTCGTTCGCATGAGCTCCCCATCCTGTGAGGGAAGCGTCCGTCACCACTGTCATCTCCGGCCATGGTTGCCAAAAAGGCTCCCCCTTCATCATTGCTGGCCCACTACAGAAGATCCTGCGAGACCGAGAGTGGAATCTGAATCGGATCCGACATCATGCCTGAGAATTGTGACCACTGCAACTTGAGATCCAATCACAGGGATCTCATTCTCAGTCTGGCCTCTGGCACCAGAGAAATGCAGGATGCCTTGAGGCCGAGCAACCGGTTGGAATTTGTTGACCATCTGTACAATGTGATGAGCCCTCACCTTGGGAGGCGAGCACTTCCCCAAAGACGTGTCCAACACAGCCCAGATGTACAGGAGCAGCTGGGAAGGTGTCATATGGGACTTCTTGAAATTGAGGGAGGAGCCCAGCTAGTGAAGGGAGCGGCAGGTGAGGCTGAGATGATCCAAAGCTTGTTCGGGAGAACTTGCCCGGATCTGCCAGTCGTCCAGGTAGGGGAAGACGTAAACCGCCCCCCTCCAGAGATACGCTGCCACCACCACCATTATCTTGGTGAAGACCCTCGGGCGGAGGTCAATTCGAATGGCAGAACCCAAAACTGAAGGTCCGAGTTGCCAGCCGCAAACCTCCGGTATTTTCTGTGCTTTGGATGGATGGGCACATGAAAATAAGCATCCTGTAGGTCCAGAGACACCAACCAATCCTGAAGTCCAACGGCCTGAAGGACCTGAGAAAGAGTGACAATCTTCAACTTGTCCTTCCTGAGGAACTCGTTCAAGGGCCGTAAATCCAAGATGGGTCTCAGTCCTCCGTCTTTCTCGAGAATCAAAAAATATGGGGAATAGCAGCCCTTGTTCCTCTCCCCCACAGGCCCTAGTTCTATAGCGCCTTTCTCCAGCAAGGTCAATATTTCCTGCACCAGGAACGGATCTGGAAATTTCAAAGAGAGATTCCCTGGTGGATTACCGTGAGGCCGCTTTAGGAAGGGAAGGCAGTAGCTGTGGGCTATTGTTTCCAGAACCCACGCATCTGAAGTAATGGCTCGCCAGTCTTCTAGATGCTGAGACAGTCTGCCCCCAACCGGCAAACAATGGGATCTGGCCTCATAGCTGTTCCTCTTCCCCGTCCACCACGGGTACTTTTACAGTTCCCCCTTTTATTAGTGGCTCCTTTCGCTCTACCAAAAGAGGAGTAGTAACTAAAGGAACCCCCCTCCACTGCTGTTCCCTAGGACAAAAAAGGCAGAGGTTGACGCACAACAGCGCCCAAAGACTTAGCAGCTGCTATGGAGGTCTGCAACCTCTCAAGGCTCTCGTCAGCCTTGCTGCCACACAAATGCGAACCATCAAAGGGCATGTTGAGAAGACGGGCTTGCACATCTGGAGCAAAGCCCAACTTTCGCAACCACGCAAACCTGCGTATCACAGTTCTCGCAGCCATGGACCGGCTAACACCATCAGCTGTGTCCAACGCAGACTGAAGGGATTCACACATGGCATCCTTGCCATCCTGCACAAGAGCAAGGAACCCATCCCTTTTTTCCCCCTCAGGAATATGCTCAGCCGCTAGAGAGAGACAATTCTACATATTGTGTGAAAACCTTGCCAAGGCACAGGTGTAGTTGGTCGACTTCAGTGCTATACTCCCAGCTCCAGCTGAAAATACCTTGCGTGTCCAACCATCGAATCGCTTGTTGTCCCTATCAGGCGGGATGGTAGGGTAAGCAGCCTGCCTCGAGGTGACCCTGGCCGCCTGAACTACCAAACTCTCAGGAGTGAGGTGAGTGGATAGGTAGCCGGGGTCGCTACTGGATGGGAAGTATATCTTAGTTAACGACTTGTTGACCACCGGAAGAGACTCCAGAGTCTGCCAAGTAGCCTCCACCCTTTTCTGTGATGCCAAATGAAAAGGCAACACTGGGTCAGTGGATGGACCCTGATCTAAAATATCAGTCATGTCATCCTGATTGAATGCAACCTGAGGGCCGGACCACCCTAGGTACTCCGTAACCCTCGACATCAACCTCTCTGGAAAAGTGTCAAGGCCACTGGCATCATGTAGAGACTGATGCAGATCTTCCAACTGACTATCCTCAGAAAAGACCATGTCAGGAGCCTTAGGTGCTACACCAGGATTATCAAAGGGCTCCAACTCCACCTCAGACCTCTCCTCATCCTCATAAATGTCCTGCAGAGAATTAAAAAACTCCTTCCTAGGGACAGGAGTGGTCTTGGAGACAAAAACAGGCCTCACCATCTTAGACAGAGCCTTTCTTAGAGGATCTACAATCACAAGGGCTTCCAAAGGCAAATTCTGGCCATTTTGCCCCTGAGGGCGTCGACCTTCTCTGCGTTGACGTCAACAAGGGCGCTGATGTCTCCAAGGGCCAGCCCGAAGGCAAAGCCCCGACAACCTCACTCGACGGATACGGCGGCGACGGGGTCGACGCAGTCCTCGAGCCCTTTCCAGACTTCTGCGGTTTCGTTGGGGATGGAGACAAAGATCTAGATCTGGCAGGTCTCTGGCGATCCACCGGAACCTTGTCCGAACGGGACCTCAATGGTTCCTGATGCTTATCGCGCCGACTGCCCGGGCCCGAGGGCGCGCGAGCATCGGACCGAGACCGTTCCCTGCCAGCTTCCATCAAAGGCGCGGACGGAACTGTGCCCTTGGATTGAAAGATCGTCAGCATGTGCTCCCTGAACGCCTCCCATTCCTCTGGAGTAACGGATTTAGTGGGGCAAGCCACTTTCCTCACGTAGCCATCATCCGACGAGGACGGGGAAGGCGAATGGTGACGCCGCTTCCGGGAGTGCCTCGACGAGGAGGACGAGTGGCAGGAACCACTTCCTTCCAACAGGGAGTCACCCCTCGAATCGTCAGTGGAAATACTTGTAGATTTTTTGGTTTTACGAGGTTTGGAAACCTGACCTACCTGCAACTTCCCCTTACGGTCCCGCAAGGCCTTGGCAGTCAACGACTGGCACTTCGAGCAGTCGTCGGTATCATGACTTTCACCCAGACACCACAAGCAGATGCGGTGCGGGTCCGTAATAGAAATTTTGGACTTACAGTCCCGGCATGTCTTAAACCCAGATCGCGGATTCGGAGGGGTAGAAGATGAAGACATTTTCTAACACGAGGATCTTCTACCACGAGGCGCGCTGAATTCTCGAAGCAAACACGTTTGCGGAAAAAACGGAAATGAGGGTACGGGCGCGGTGCATCCTATTTATAATATCCGGTGACGTCACCCTCCCCGGAGGCCTTCGAGGGACATCGACCTGACGCCATCGACGCAGGACGACCTCTACTGAAAAATGTTCCAAAGCATCACAGCTGTGGACATTACATGTCAAAGATGTGGAATACATTGGAGGACACAATCCATTTGAAACATTCCTTCTTGTCTTCCGAGGCGAGAAGGCCCCCCAGAGGGGAAGGTTTTGCTGGCTCCTCGTTTGGTGGACACTCCTGTTGGGAATCTGTGACCCAATCATCGTCCCGGCGTGGGGAGTGAGACGATGAGGACGTCGTATCATGGGGCTTGTCTGAGCCAGTGTCTGTTAATTCCCCCTCCTCAGGTACTGTCCGCCCAAGTGGTTAGATAGTGTGGCTTCTCTTATGTGAGGGCGATGTGAGAGATTGATCTGGATCGTGAACTGCCTCTAAAGGACCTTGTGGACCTGCCAACTGACCTAGACCTGGACTTGGGCGGTGAAGGTTGTGGTGTGGTCGGCTGAGGTGGAGGTTGCTAGGGAGGCGGCTGTAAGGCTGGTAGTGCTGGCCTCATCAGTGCTACGAAAGTACGTGTATGGACAGCAAGGCTTGCAGGTTCGACAGCAACGCCGGTATTTCCCTTTGCTTGACCTCTAGGTGACTAGGTCCTGGGACCAGTGCAAGCCCTGCCGCTCCTTGCAAATTTTCCATCAGCGACAAGATGCTCTTTTGTGACTTTTTGTGCCCAATCGACAGGGATTTTTCCTATCCTGAAGTCGTCCCCATAGGCATTGATGGGCCTGTCCGTCGACGAGATGGTCTTATGTTTTTTTCCTTCGGCTGGCTGTTTTTATGTTTCGTTAGCAAGCTGGATTTGTGCTTGTGCTTCGCCGTAGTTGGGCCTACTTTAGGTTGTAGAGGAACAGATGATGTCATCTCTAGTGCCCACCCCATCACCTCCGTCATACTGGAAGCAAAGCAGGAAGACTCTGTGCATGGCACTAGGTATTGTCCCAATACCACACTAAAGATATGAGAGACGTTATGCACTCAGACAACCTTATCGAATGTACCCTCACACTGAAGTGATGGAAGGATGTTGGCATACACCATCAGACATAGAAGAGCTGTAAGTGTGAATAGATGAGAGTAAAGTGATGTCATAAAGGGAAGACACAATGACGCACAGAAACAATATAAGAATACTTTATGAATGAAGGTGTAATCCAAATAACAATTTAATCAAGTATAAAGAGATGAAGAAATCATCTATGCTGAGAAGACAAGTGAGATGAAGCTCAACAAATGTATATATTTAGAAACGCAAGGTAGCTGAGTTACATAGAAGCTTGATGCAGTAGAAAATATGATGTGAGGAAAGAGGCCATGATGAAAAGATGGACAATGGATCGTGTCAAAACTACCTCAGAGACAAACCAGGAGCGCAGATCCGAAACGCTGCAGGAAACAGCTTCATTCGAGGAACAAGGAATATCTGTTTTACCAAAACGAAGGATGACACAACAACGCATAATTGGAAAGTGCAAAGGGAGTTAACCAGGATAAGCTATGAACGAAGGGCACATATCCCTTAGTTTAAGCAGAAGCAACAACATCTGCAAGTGCCAAGTAATGGACATTCAAGAGTGCAGAAATGACATGTAACACAGGCAGAAATGACATGTAACACAGAGCAACCAAGTCTCCAGAGGCCAATAGGAGTAACAGCACCCAGCATAATTAAATCAAATAGCAGTAAATAACAGGGCGAAATTGACAAATTCTTGGCCTACTGACACGTGATGCAGGGCTCAAAAATAAGGTCTATTCATTAAGCCTCAGACGAAGGTAGTAGTGTACCCTGACACCCTTAAAAATCCCAGAGAAGAAAACAGCCAGAAAGGTCAACTACAAAGGAGAAGACTTGGCTCATGGACTGACTGATGAGAGATGGTAGGCTAATTGACATATGTGGGCAGTGGTCTTGATGTTGTTTTCTGCACCTGAGTTTCGGTCTGTTCACGAGCTGCTAGCAAGCCGAATGTCCAAGGTTGGGAGAGTATGCCAACAAACCATGAGTGGCTATGTAGCGATATACTATACAATGTTGCAGAAACCAATCTGCTATTATTATCATAATCAGTAGTATTATACGTATTTTGAGGTGTGCCTACTAGATAAGGGGCAGCCACTCATGTTATTAACACTTATACATATTATAGGTATATATGTTCCCTTAACCAATCCCTCCCCTCGATAGGTTTTACTGTTTGCCACGTAGGATGATGTCAAAGCTGACGCACTTTGAAGTATAAAGCCTTTGAGTAATTAAAACTTTGATGAGAGTGAGTATTTTGTATCGTCACCAGATTTCCCTACTTTATTTGAGCTGACAAAGTAGTACTTTGCCATATTCTTTGAGTCTGTCCAGTTATTTGGGTGCGAGGTAATTTATTATGGAAATTCCATTTTGCGTCTGGGACACGCTCCAGGGTGCTAGTGCACATTTTGATAGCGGTGCGGATGGTTCAAGATCCAGATACCTAGGCCCAGATCTAGACTCTCGGACGATCGACGACTTTCGCCATTAACCAGAAGATCGTGGAGCTTCCTGTGGAGAGCGGCGTGCAATACACATGTGTGGAAAGAAGTGGTCAACATGTGCCCCTTTGACAAAATACCTGTCTGGTACCCAAAGGTATCCCGCGGACTGGGGGCGAACTGGTCGATTGGGGAAGAGTCGATGCCGAGGGCCTCGAGCTGAGCCATGGATGTAGGTAGAGCATTGAAAGTGGCAAATAAAGGGAAGGGGCTATATTATAAAGTGTATATGTGTGTATATATATATATATATATATATATATATATATATATATATATATATGGTAACAGGATTTGTGTTTAAAGGGAGATACCTCATTTTCGGGTTGCAATGGGAGCAAAGAATATGCATTAAACTCCAAGTAGAGTATATGATGGGGATTCCTGAGGCAAGTGCCAATTAAGAGGAAGAATATCTGGTTTTATATTAAACTCCAAAATGGGGTAAATAATGAGATGAGATACATTTACTAAGGGATAGTAAAGGAGGGTGATCACAGAAAAAGAAAAGTGCTCGTTTATTTGGGGTTATAAATACGTCAGTATAACACTTTTGGTGTGTACAAACTAAGAAATATTAAACGATAGTAATAAAATCAGTTGAATATCAGGCCTTAAAATCAAGCGATTGACGTCAATCAGAGAAGGATAAAATCTGAGAATAAAATAGCAAAAGTTAAATAAAGGTTCTTGCGGTGACAATAATAGAACAACAAGCCAGATACAGTCGACAGAACTATAAACGAAGCAATAAAGAGAAACAATATCGTAGAGACTTTAAAATTGTTGGTTTGGCCGTTGAGGATAACATTAGGCAGTGACTGGGGCTGGTTAGGAAGGTTTAGCAAGTCTTTTTTTAGTTGGATTTTATTTTGGAGAGTGTTTATTTTATTTGCTAATGCGTTTTGGATATCTGCACACAGGGTCTGATCCTTAGTGCAAGTGTCTGGTGTGGCAATAGGTGACTCAAGTTCTTTCAGTATGGAAAATAGTTCCTTCATACTCGAATTAGAGTTGGCAATGCGATCATTGTAGGAGTTTCGCTTTGCCAGGCAGACTTCATTTTTATAGTAGCGAGAGATAGAGGTTAAGTTAGCCTTATTCTCATCAGTTGGGCATAGTTTCCAGGTCGATTCACATTTTCTCTTTGTTAGGCGTAAGGCCTTCAATTCAGGCGTGAACCATTTATTTAAATGGGCCTTGGGTTTACTTGTCCGCAATTTAAGTGGGGCAATTTTGTCCATAGTATCAAGCATGATTTTATTGTATTTGTGAACTAGTGCACTAGGGTCTAAGTTGACAGACAGTGCATTTAGAGTTGGGAGGATAGCAGGAATGATGTTGGCCACTGTCATTCTTTTTGTTTCTGGTTAGGCAGGATGGTGCCGTAGGTAAGGCTGTGGTGGATGGTCGGGTGGTTAGGAGATTAAAGGACACCAGGGAATGGTCGGTCCAGGGTAATGTCGAGATGGAAGAGATGGCAGCTGTACAGTTGGAATCGGCGACCCAATATAATATTCTACCCTTCAAATGGGTAGGATTGTTAACTTTTTGGGATAGACCTAGTGAGTTGAAAGTGTTAGTAATGGTCGAAGCGTGCACATCTGCTTGGTCATTAAATCCTAGGTTAAAGTCCCCTAGTACCAGCAGTTGTGAGGTGGTTTTAACGTTGTTGGTTAATAAGCTGTGCAGATCCTCCTCAAAGGTCCCAGACATGCCTGGTGGTCTGTAGATTAGGTGAATGGTTAGTGATTGGGTGTTATTTATAGGGAGTTTAGCGGTAAGGGCTTCACAAGATTGCAAGGTTTGGGTAGGGGCTAGCCTTAGCGATAAGTTTGTTTTGGATATGATGGCAATGCCACCTCCGCGAAAGCCCTCTCGGTCTTGCCTAGATATAGTATAGCCGTCGGGGATGGCCAGCATAAGTGACGGCCCTGCCGCGTTATGTAGCCAGGTCTCGGTTATAGCAATGAAGTCCAAGTTGGCTTCACTGATTAGGTCAGCTATATCAAGGGCGTGGGCAACTAGTGATCTTACCTTAAGAAGCGCTCCTTTGTAGGAATGAGCTTCTGTTTCCACTTTGATTTGTACAGAATTTAGTATACTTCTAGCACTAGACTTAAGCTTAAATTTAAGGGTTTGGGAATTCGTTGTAGCTAGTGGGGCAGGAGGGAAATTGTGAGCATTACATTCCCTATTATGTTGGTGTTTCATTTCACGTTTTGTAGGAGGGAGAAGTCTTCTGGGCAGCTTGTGTAATTTGTTGAGTCTGGCATGTAATTTGTTATTTCTATCATTGGTTGAGCTAGGCTGGGAAGCATAGGCTACTGGTCCTGGTACAACATGGTACTTTGAGCCGATGTGGTCAGAGTTGTTAATTGAATCTGACATATTTGGTAGGATAAATGCTGACTCACATGGGGGGACTCCACTGTGGCAGTCCTGATTGCTAGTGACAAGGAACGTAGACATGGCTATTATGCAATAGATACTGAATAGGCTTAACATTATGCAAAGCTACCACTATGGCACAGGGCACAACTAATAAAACACTCATACTGTGCTCTCAAGAAGGTTTGTTGTCAAAAAAGGTATTGCAACATATGGCAACATATTTGTATCCTACATATATGGGGATGAAGCTACAAAATAGATTAGCTATTCTAGAATTGTGGAAAATGTATCAGAGCGACAAAGAAGATCCTCCTGAGAAGGAGTGGATGCTTAATCAGCATAAAGAGGAGACCATAACACCCTCAGCTCCTCTTACGCCTCCCAAAAACGATAGCATAACATAAGATAAACTGGGAATGTATTCTTTAAAGAACTGAAGGCAGCGGCGGGGTATGTTAATTCACCATACGCACCTCCCGCTTATAGTATTAAAGACAGCATGGAAGAAAGTAAGATTAAAGAACGAAACAATATATCGGCACGCGATGAATATAAAGAGAGTGAAGAACGAAGAAGTAGAAATAGAGGAGGATGTCAAAAGGCAAAAAGAGGAGAACGAAGAGCCAAGCAGGATCGTAGTGCAAAACAAATGGATGGGAGGACAGATATTACTCAAGTTAGACGGAAAAGGTATCAATGGTGTTAGAGAGAGGGAAGAACGAGAAGAGAAAGAAAAGGAACATGAAAGAGCATACAAAGAGCAGAAGGAGAAAGAGAAAACAAAGGGAAGAACGAAGAAGGTATAAGGAACAAAAGAAACAGAAAAAGAGAATAGAGGAGAAGACATTCAGCGAAATAGAAGCCCAGACAATGAAAGAACATAGGTTGCAAAGAAGGCGAGAGGAAGAAAACAGGGAGATGAGGAGAAGGGAGGAAGAAATGAGAAGGAGCAGGGAGCAAAAAGAGTGCGCAATAGATTATCTTGTTAACAGATGCATACTACCAGTTGAAGCACGAGAATGGTGGGAAGAAGAGAGAAGATCACAACAGCCTTATACAGAGCTGCAGGGAATACTGAGAATACAGACATGGGCTGACGAACAGGAGGAAGAAGGCATAGGAAAAAGGATTGGGGATCTATACAGGCAAATGAGGGACAAGGATGGCTATAAAACTAAAGGGAACAATGAGGGATGTTTATCAAAAGGAATCGGAAGTAGATTGGGTGACATAATGGCAGACGAACATAGAGCACTGTTCGTAAGTGGGTTAGATCTTAATGATGAGGACTAGGGATGATAGCCATACAAGCTGTGGTATAACGATGTCAGACAAAGAAAGGGAGCAAAACGAGTAGGTACAGAGAGAGGCTGCATGTGGTTTCTCAATAGATCCAAGTACAGAACAAGGGGTAAAATGCTCAGATTTAAAAGACTCTGGAACCAACACCATATTCTGAACGGCCCCCAGCACGACCGTGCAGTGCAGGGGATACATCCCTGCCATATGTGAGCAGATTAAGGTCGCTGCCAGGATGAAGCCAGACGGGCGAAACTAGTCCCACCTGGAAAATGAGACGTGTAGGTGGGTATGATTATGGGCGACAGTATACACAATCCCCCTTACTAGAGAAAGGGGGAGGATGACCGCAATATATACCATGTCCACAGATGAATAAAGATTACTTGCAATGTAAACTACCTACTTTGACTGCAGGTACGGGAAAATTGATCTATGAGTTACAAAGGATGACAGCGGGAAGGACTTTAGCAGTGGGTGACGTAAAGAGCCTGCTAAAAGCCATACTAGGAGAGAGAGCTGATGACATTTGGAGATGAGCAGGGTATGCGAGTGTAACAGCACAAAACACAACATATGATGAAGCACCATTTAATAATTGTAGAGCAGATGTTTGGAGAGCGCTTAGAGTACAGTACCCTGACATATCAGACATGGGTGCGATTATGACAAGGAAAATGGGGGAGGATGAAGACCCTGTTGCCTTTATTCATGAGATTGAAGAGCACTGGAGGCTTCAGACGAGAGAACAGTGGGATACAACAGTTGCATTATTTTACCACATTTTGCATCAGGGACTGTCTGAACCAGTGCAAAGGCAGATGAAGAAACTGGTAGGAATGGAAGCAAAACCATGGGCAGAAATACAGTTGATTATTCTACATAATTGTCGATTGTTGTAAGAAAAGAACAAGAAAAAAGCTGAGGGCAGAAAGCAAGAGGAAGCAAAGTTAGTTCCTGAAAAAACTGTCAAAATTTGCTATAGAAGGAGCGGTTTTGACAAGTGGTGAAGGTGTGGTAACACAAGGAGTACAGCCAGTACAGTCAAGCAATGTAGGGTATCCTGCAGATCAAAGATGGATACAATTTTGGCCATGAGGCAGAGGGAATGCGCCTAAAGGAGGACTTGGGGGGGATTTCAGAACCCCCATGGAGGAGGAGGCTTTATTGGAGGACAGCCGCAGCAATGTTGGAATTTTGGGAGAATGGGACTCATAGCCTGAATGTGCAGGAGTAGAGAGGATGTGCAGCAGAACTGGCAGGCTCCAAGAGGGGGGATGGGCTATTCCCCACAGTATAATACAGAACCACATGAGTATTATGCCCAAGATCACACACAGAATCAGACACAAGCGCCGCAAATACAGCAGGCTTAACAGAGCCCAGCACAAGTGCAGATGCCACAAATGCATCTACAGCAAGCGCCTATACAAGCACAGCAAGTACCGATACAGCTAGCAGTGGCACCTCAATGGAATACGAATGCAGGAGCCCCGTAAACATCTACAGCTAGATTAGGGAGTGTAACCGTGGTAGGAGGAAATCCTTTCACAGGTAGAGGGATGAATTTATATCCCCAATAGGACACCCCACAGAGTGACCTGATGTGTTCAGTACTATCTGTGACACCAGACCCCCAAGAGGAACCAACGTTCACAGTAATGATAGGAGGCAAGACATGTTTGTTTCTTGTAGACACTGGAGCAATTCGATCCTGTGTTCGAGAGGGAAAATACCCAATGTTTGGATTTGCCATGAATGCTTAGGGATTCTCTGGGGCGATGAGTTTAGTTCCTTTTACTGACGAATAACCAATTTCCATAGGAGAACATGACGTGTCTATGCCAAAATTGCTTTCTCAAAAGACACAAGTAAACATATTAGGACGTGATTTGATGACAAAATTAAACATGACAGTATCTTTTACAGACAAAGGGATTGTGTGTTCTACTCCAGGAATACTTCCGAATGCAAGAGTTAATATTGGTATTTGCAGGCCAGAAGGTATTACGAGGGGTTCCTTTAGACTCTGAGGTATTCTTGTATGGAGTGACTGTTTTTTTAACATGGCTTCACAGATTAGTAGGTAAAATATTGAGAATACCTGATGAATTTTTGTTCAGACCAGAAATACCTATGGTTGGTGAATACGGACAGATAATTCCCCTAGAGTTAGATGCAACAGCAGTCAAAGAAGAAAGGTTGGTTGTCCATGGGAGAGATGATGAGGGAAGGGCATGGAGAGCAGTGATAGCCTTTGGTGAAGGATGACAGATTTGACAGACGAGGAGTGGTTCAGAGATGACTACTCAGACGATGAATTAGTATTCTTTATAAGTCTTACTTACTGGATTAAAATGGAGAACAGAGACATACCACAGGGACTGGTATTAGTGAGAAAGAAACTATCATTTTTCTGGAAGATTTAGAAGAGGTGCTAAGCATCTTGTGGACTAGTAGTCCTTATGATGTAGGTCTATCAAAGGAGTAGGAGCAGTTAAAATCAAGCTCAAGCCTGGAGCTATCCTGCCATGAGAAAAGCAGTACCACATGTCCAGAGAAGCGGCTGAGGGCATATTTGAAACCATTGCTGCTTTAATGCAGCAAGGAGATTTGGTGCCATCAGATTTGCTGTGCAACAGAGCTGTGTACCCCGTGAAGAAATCGAAAGGGAGGTCATGGAGATGTATTCAAGATCTCCACCCTCTTAATAATGTTGTTGAAGCAGAGTTTCCTCTAATTCCAAATCCAGCTACAATATTATGCAATATTCCAGCCACAGCTAAATATTTTACAGTCATAGATTTAAAAAACGCATTATTCTCAATTCCCCTTCATGAGAACTCACAGGATTTGACCTAATTATTGTATAGAAATACGTGCCAGAAAAATACCTGTTTGCCACAGGGGTACTTTGAGTCCCCCTCAATCTTTAATAGGGTTCTTCAGATCGATATGGGTAATGTACAGCTTGAGAGTGCACCAATTCAGATGTAGATGACATATTAGTGTGCAGCAAGACAGAAGAAAGACGTAGAGAAGACTCAGTTTGACTCATGACCATACTAACAGAGAAAGGATACAAGGTAAACAAAGAAAAGCTACAATATTGTCAGGAAGAGGTCTTGTACATAGGACAATTGGTCTCTCAAGATGGAAGAAAAGTGACACCTGAGAGAGTGGAAGCGATTCAAAACACTCCTAAACCAGAGACAGTAAGAGAGATGGAGCAATTTGTAGGGCTATGTAATTACTATAGAGCCTGGGTCTTTGATTACAGCACTTACATTCAACCACCTTTAAAAGGACTCAGGGTAGCACGGGTGGGCAATAAAATAACATGGACAGAAGAAATGACGGAGGGATTTGAAGAATTAAAAGGAGCAATTTGCAATGCCCCTGTGTTAGGAATTCCAGATTACAATGAAGAATTGTATTTGTTTTCACACTCAAATGGAGAGTTAATGACAGCAGTTTGCACACAGAAAACGGCTTGGGCACAAACCATTCGCTGACTACAGTGGGATTTTGGACCCACTAATGAAATTACATTATCCTTGCGAACAAGATTTAGCTGCTGTCACTTTTGCAATTGAAAAGGCTGCAAGTATTACGATGGGATGCTCAATGACATAATTTGTCGAGCACGCACTATTTGCTATTTTAGAGAAACCCAGAAGAACATTGACTACACAAAGAGCATCAGGATATGAGGTGATTATTTTGAATCCAGCGATCAAAATTGTTAGATGTAGAACAGTCAATCCAGCAACATTACTAGCAGTATTAATAGGGAAAGAGGATTATGTACATGACTGCACTACGTATACTGAGTTCTGTGATTATATTCTCTGTGTGAGAGAAAATGCCCTCGGAGTGGTGGCGTTCTCTTTATTGATGGTTCTTCAAAAATGAATCAAACATCTGGCGAAAGGCATACTGGGGACAGCAGTAGTGAAGTAAAAAAAGAATGGTGAATTTGAGGTAGTGACAAGTGCGAGACAAGTCGCTTGTTCAGTACAAGTTGCAGAATTAGTGGTGCTTATCGCTGCACTCCAGAGATTTGAGGATGAGGAAGTGACAGTGTACTCTGACTCCCCCTATGTGACGTCAACCATACATGCAGGATTGTCACGTTGGAAAAGGAGGGGTTTCCTCCACACCAACAGCTCACCCGTGCAACATACACCTCTACTGGACAAGCTTATTCAAGTATTGAAGCTTCCATTGGCTATTGCAGCCATGAAATGTGCAGCCCATACTAAAAGGGCAGATTGTATTTCTCGCAGTAACGAAACCGCCGATGGAGAAGCTAAAAGGGCAGCATTTTCCCCAACCATTTATAACTTTTGCAAGGTGGAGCCCCACAGGAAGAGCAGGACATACTGAAAAAACAAAGGGGGTGTTCTTTATCCCCCACTGAGGCTTTATGGAGACAGGATAGCACTGAAAAGCCAGTTATGCCTCCAGCATTATTGAAAGTGGCACTGGAGCAGCTTCACTAACCAGCGCACACAGCAAGAGCGAGTTGTGAGAAACCAGATGGTGTCTCACCCGCTAGTTCCTGGGGATCTCTCTCTCAGGTGGCCAGGGCACGGCCATCGCCTTTAGATCCAGAACCTGGGGGTGGACCAGTGCGGGAGGATCACCTGGGTGAGGGGTCTTCGTGGAGTGGGAGTGGGACACCTGATGGCGAGATGCGGTAGCCCCCGCAACACCTTCACCCCATCCTACCAGGTAGGACACCTGGGAACTTAAACCACCTCCCCTTTTCCTACATGGACACTTTTGCACAGTCTGCTCTGGGAGAAAACAGATTCATACCCGAGCAATGCACATGACATGGCCTACTGCTATGGTCAGGCAAAGTCAGGCAATTTACTTTTGACAACTCACACCTGACTTCCATTAAGCTTTCCCACACAAATAAAAGGCAGAACACGAGAGCACACTCTGAGCGAGGTAAAACACACAAACAAGCAGCGTTTTCCAGGCAGCAGCTGAATGAGGGGAGAAATGTGGCAGACTGAGAAGGGACAACGAGGAGGGAGATACCCGTGACTTTGTCGGCAAAAAAGCATTACTTTCCAGAATCCTTCAGATTAAAAGATATAAGGCCAGGAAACCAGACTGAAGAATCCTGCATTGTGTGTCGAAGATACCTGGGCATTCCTGCATGACTGTCCGAGTCGTGGAGGAGCAGCAGCCGCTGTGGTATCGTTCTTGGCTCCAGGATCAAAGCAGCGCCAGAGAAATCAACACAGCCAGTGAGTTGGGGAGATCGATACAAGACCGGTCTGTGTTGAAGGCAAGGTTGCAAGCGGCAACATTCTATTAAGAGAGAAGAATATTAACACATGTGATGAAAGATGCGAGTAAAGCTCAATTGCTGATGGATGTTTGAACTTTAATATTATTATTTTATTTGCATTCAAATTGAAATCAATTTTTTTCGCAAAGAAATAAAAGAACGAGAAATGATTCATTCAATCATCATCGAAATTAAAAGGTTTCGTTACACTTCATCGTACAAGGGTTCTAAAAATGTAATTAGAGCTACGACGTAAGACGTAAGATGTTTTGTGTCCTGTAATCAGGGTTGTCCAACATGCGTCCATGTCTTGTTTTGGAAAATCGGAAAAGAAATGATTGAAGAAAGTTGTTTGTCTTTTGTTCAGAGCTGAGCAAGATGTTACCCAATGTTTCAGATTTTCTGTTTCAGATGGATTTTTGCAAAAACGGCAAGTACTTTCATGTGCTTAAACCACACAGATGTTTAACTTCGTTTGTTGGTAGCAAATTAAATCCAGTTCTTAAGAATTGTTCTCTTGCGTTCTTATCTAGACATAGTTTCAGATATTCACATGTGGTATCTAGTTGACGTGGTTCAGCAGAAATGTGGGCTTCTGATTGATACCTACTCGCTCCTTCTAGAGTTTTGATCCAGTCTAATTCTCTTAGTTTCTTTTTACATTGGTTGGGAACTTTAATATGAATCAGAGGAGGTACGATACAAAGTAACAGAGTGGTCCGGCACCGCAGGTGTGCTCAATCGAAGGTCTTTGTTTGAGGTATCCAGCCAAGAAGTGGCAAACGCGAAAGTAGAGTTTTAGGGGAAACTTATGAATAAAGTGAATCGAAGTGGTCCTGCAACAGTTTATGCAAAATCCACTGCACAGTCGAAAGTCTTTATTTTTGAAAAAGTGTGGAAAGCAAGGATAGTGAGATTGCAAGGTCCGAGCCTGGCCGAGGGAGACCCATTGTGAACTTGTGTTTAACGGGGTCTGAGCCCGACGGAGGGAGACCCGTGATGAACAGTAAACCCGAGAACTAGTGAATGTGAAAAGACCTGATGAGAAAGGAACTTTGGCATTTGTTTGTTAATCCAGGCACTCTGCTAATAAGAGACTTTTATTGGGAAAGAGACTTCAGCGCAGAAGGCCCGGATATCTATGTTTTAAACTGCATCCTCGTACTAGAGAAGCCAGAGTGTGTGCAAAGCTCGAGTGTGCCACCTTGTCCCGTGCTGAAAAGGTGGGGAAGGGAAGCTAACGGCTCAACTATCCATCCTGACACATTATTTCTTGAACACTTTTCTTTTGCATACATTATTTTCCCACACTAATTGCTCTTAGAGGGAAGGATTGGCAATTGTTTTTTTTTTTCATATAGGCCCTTTTATTTTGACAGAGACTCCACTAGGACTGTGTTATTTATTATTTGATGGTCGTAGCTTGCTCCCATCTTTAGATTTATGGTTAGACAGGCGTTCAACCAACCCACTGAAGTTCAATAAACACCCTTGAATTGTGATCACTTGTGTCTGTCTTCACTGTTTGATACCATGCCTTCCTTACATGTGATGTAAGAAGTGGGATGTGACTTAAAATTGAGACAGATTGGGGAACCCTAAAATTCCAGAAACGTGGTCACAGAGCTTCGGACCCCTCTATTGCCACGAACAAAACCATAGGCGTTGATATTTGTAGCTGCAGAGACGTCACTATTCCTCCTGGGAAAAGAGGGATGATTCCTATGGACTTAAGAAAGTGCAGTGCAGACTGATGACCCAATCAAGCCACGCATGGTTGCTATAGGGGAACGGCTATATATATATATAAATATATATAGATATGACATGTATTCCTGAAAAATACACCCAGATGGGGGGAAGTTTACGGCACGTATGCAGGTCATGGGTACCAAAGGAGGGATCCCCGCGGTACTTAGAAGCTGAAAGATTGGAGGAAGAAAGGATGGTAAAGGAAAGGAGGGAGAGAAGCTGGCATGGGAGTTTGTTAATGAAGTATTAATGAAAGGGTAGAATGTTGGGAAGGACGGACGATTGTCCCAGCCCCCCAAGTGCTTTCAGATGCAGCAGAGGCTTAGAATTGAGTAGTAGGGCTCTGGGAGGTCACAGGGGTGAGGGGGTATTAATAGGGACTATAGCGTGGAAAGGGTAGTGCATGTTTTAGCTTTAAAGCATACTGGGAATCAAACAGCATCTTAGATAACCACAGCCATAATGGAATTGAGGCATAGCGTTGCGCTGCAGTTATGGCCGCAGGCCCCAAGGTACACGTGGGGAAATAAGTGCTTTGCATGCGAGAATAGGTTGTAGCATGGGCACCGGTGAGAAAGGCCAGAGCTGTTGATCTTTCATTGTCTCATGTTGCCAGCATTCGTATCTCAGAAATAATACGCCCTGCAAGGCCACAAGGGGGTTGAGATCTCACTGTAATGAATGATCCCAAGAGAAGGAGGGTACGAGCATCCGGCCTTCCCTGTCCCAGCTCTAAGTAATAGCACCCAAATGCCCCATCCTAGGACCTCCAGCATTCTGAGGTACCAGTCTGTCCCAGACCACCAACCATAAAACTGTTAGACTTCCCAATCGATCAGAAAAGGTCAGAAGGCAGGGACGAGTCGTCTTCACCATAGATCATGTGATTTGTGCTGCGAGGTGATGGGAGGGATAAAACAACATAGCCAAAACGAGGGTGGGTAGCTTTGGACGGGCACCGACGTGTCTGGAATTTTTTTTTAAATAATAATTGATTTCGACCTGAGCACCATACAATGTATCAACAAGGATGCATTTCAATAATCATATACAGTTTCATGTCATTTTCTCCCCCCCAACAGTCCCACCCCCTCCCAGAGTCTAACTTCAGCCTCCTCCACCTCTTCTTCAGGGATCTCTCTTCCCTCCTCTCCCATGGGGCTATCCCCTATTGGGTCAGCCTGTGCAGACCCAGACAGTGTGGCAACCAAATATCTCCAGGCCATCAACATGTCCCCTTCATCCTCCCCACCCCTGCTTACTGCTTCACTCTATACCACTGTCTCAGCATCCGCCCATTTCTGAAGGTCCCGCCACCAAGCCTCTACTTTTGGTCTGTTACTCGCTTTCCAGCACATCGCTATCCTGCGTTTAGCCAATATATATGCCAATATACATGCCAAGTCCTTGAGTTTACTCACATGTTTGAGTTTACGCAGCCTGGGGAATACCCCCACCACACATGCCCATAGGGAGTCCACTTCCAAATGTATCCCTTTACCCGCCAAGAGGTGAGCCACCTCCCCCCAGAATCTCCTTATTTCAGGGCATGCCCAGAACATATGCATCATTCCCACATCCCCCTCCCCACATTTCGGACATGTCTGTGTTCTGGCATTTTTTACTTGGCTATCTTCTTCTGAGTCATATATGCTCTATGGGTAACATATAACTGAATCTGTTGCAACATCGCATTCCTCAACACTTCCTTATGGTATCCCTGTACCTTGGCCGGCAGTGCATCTCCTATCGGCTCCCCTGCCTCCTCTTCACACCCCCGTCTCGTCTGAGTTACCTCCTTCCCAACTCTGGACATCATTAGTTAATATATTTGTCTGACACATGACAAAATGTCTCTATGGCAGCATCCGGCTGTCGGGTCAGCTCTGCCTCCGACCACATGCTTTTTATCATTTTTACCAGTCTAGCGTATGTGATATTTTGTCCTTGATGTAACCCTGTATCCTCTCTCAGTGTATCAAACTCTATCACCTTCCCATCTTACAATATATCCCCCAGGGTCGCTATACCTGATGTTTCCCAAGGCCCTCTGATGGGCCTCCTCAATTGTACATCCATCCCTTCCAGCGCCACCAGCGGTATCTGTGGGGAACACGGGAACAGATTTCCCATTACTTGGCAGGCTCTCTGCCACATATTTACACCCAAATCAAGCAACCTAGTCCCATTTTTCCGTTGCAATTTAGGCAACCACATCCATTCATTCAAAAAATAAGGAGTGCACTCTGCCCTTAACAGTTTAGTCTCCGTATCTTCTTAGCCTTTGTCTGCAATACCTGGTACACAATAGGTTAGAGATGTATAGTGCATTGTTTTTTTTCTTAATTGATAATTATTCATGACTGTGTGCCCGATAACATGTCAGGAGGAGCCCACGTGCAAGAAGATGGACAAAAGAGGCTTGGCCCAATGGCCTGGCATCCCCTATGGAGCAGGTAGCCTATGTATAGGGTCATACCAAGCAGCCATTTGGATTTGTACATTATGTCACTTACGTCATATATGACACTGGGCCTCATTACGAGTCCGGCGGTAACCGCGGCGGTAAAACCGCCTGGTTACCGCCGGACTCGTATTACCATTCCGCCTCCGTGATTCCCGGAATTACCGGGACATTACAACCCCGGTTTTCCGGGAATCACGGAGGCGGAATGGTGTAAATCCCCATTCCCATTGAGTCCTATGGGACTCAATGGGAATCGGGATCATGGAAACACCGGCAGTATCTTGTAATGCTGCCGGTGTTTCCTCGTCCGCCTGCATGAGGGAGGTGTTAAACCCGCCAGGTCAGACCTGGCGGGAACATCACCTCCCGCCTGCAGGGGTCGGGATCAGGCGGTCCGGAAACAACGGTGGCGGCGGGTTTACCGCCACCGTTATTTCCGGACCGCCAGGGTTGTAATGAGGCCCACTGTGTGCCTTCATAAGGTGCTGCTCATACTACTTTTTGCCAGAATGTTCCGTGGCAGCAGAGTTCTTTGCTGGTGCACTTTTGTATTAGTGTATAATAAAAAAAATGTTCTTGCAAGAGCTGTGCTAGAGCCTTTTTCCCTAATGGGGTGTATTTTCTCTGGTGAGAGCGTTGAGTGGCTTCTCTACATTTCCTCCCTCACTTCCTGCCTTCACAGACACTCTGGAACCGCTGTAGTCTATACAAAGAGTTCCCGCCGAAGACAACATTTCTACCAGAACCTGCCCCACCCAGGACGGCAGATGACGACCTAAGAAAGGGCAAGCACACTACAGATGACGAAAAAAAGAAAGAAGCCACAATTCTAGCAGAATGGTGACCCGTCTGTGCATTACAGCGGCTGGTTTGACAGCCTGCGTGTAATCTTAACACAAAAGCCATTAAAGTTTGTCCACTGCCACCAGCCATAAGAGTTAGCTTGTCACAGTAACATAAATTTTACTTGAACAGTGAGAAAGGGGATAGGATGTCTCTCACCAGAACTCCACATAAATTGGGGTGTGCTGGTCTCACTATATAAAAATGTAAAGTGATTGGAAATCCCTCTCTACCCTTGGGAAAAGTAGTTCACACAAGTTAAATCAAGAACAAATAAAAAGGGAAGCCACAAGGGCAACCCAGCAGCACTGCACAGAAAGGTAGAGGCCCACAAAATCATAGGAAACAAAAATACACTATGGAGAGTCAGCAACATGACACCCATAAAAAGAGTAAATGAAAGGGTGAGTGGGGAAAAAGGTTCCCAACTCACTCAGGAACAAGGAAAAAGAAGCCACACGTCCAGCAAAAGATTCTGGGGATCTCACAAGTGAGGAAGATTTGGCATAGAAATGAAAATCTACCTCAACACTACCGACTAACATTATTTCAGACCGCGGTCCACAATACACTTCCAAACACTGGTCTATTATCTGTAAGACACTGGGTATACAATGAGCCCATAGTTCAGGTTTTCACCCCCGGACTAACAGACAAACTGAGCGCATTATCTAATCCTTGGAGCAATACCTCTGCTGCTTTGCTCCAGCATCCCAGGACAATTGGAGAGACTTACTCCCCCTGGCGGAGTTTGCATATAACAATACCCTACATACCTCCATAGGAGTAAGCCCCTTTCAATGTACATTTGGATTCCATGCCTCCAGTCTTCCGTCTACTAATCCCACCTCCTGCAAGTCACCTTCTGCAGAAGACTTGATTTTGGATATCCAAGCAGGACATGAAAAGGCTCTGACAGCTCTCAATGCGTCTTGTTTAAAACCAAGAAATATGCAGATTTAAAACACTCCAAAGAACCTATAATTTAGGCAGGAGATCTGGTTTGGTTGGCTTCCCAATTTTTACCCAAATACTTGGTTCCGTCCAAACTTTCTACCAGAATTTTTGGACCCTTTAAAATTATTTTTCTGTGGCACCAGTTGCCCAATGACTTCAGTTACCCATGTCATGGTCTAGGATACACCCTGTTTTTCACGTTTCTCAGTTAAAACCTCATGTTCCAGATAGCTTCCTACGCAATACAAGGAGTAAACCTCCTCCAGTGGACACAACATCCAGCCCAGAATATGAGGCTGTTGGACTTTGTGACTCTAGGTACCACTGTGGTCATTTACAATATCTGATTGTCTGGAAGGGATATGGTCCTTCTGACCGCAGTTGAGAACCAGCTTCTTCGGTGCATGCTCCAGATCTAGTTGAGCCACGTATCATCGAAGTAAAAAGGGAAGAACAGGCTACCATCCTTCCCGATCTAGTCTTCGCCCAGCGAAATGAACCAGTACTCGCAGAGGTTTTCTCACAAGTGATTACTGAGGCAGAAGGACAAGAAAATGGGAGCCCCTTGTTCTTCCTGAAACAAGGATTACTATATAGAAGGAAAACCTCCAGTGAAGGCCTAAGTAAAACTTAGTTAATAATAGCCAAAACTCATTGCAAGATCGTGCTAGAGATTGCACATTCTCATTTGACAGGGGGATACTTGGGACAATCTAAAACCCAAACTCACATAGTGGGAAATTCTATTACCGGGTATCCATGCTGACATAAATATCTTCATTCAGACATGCGAGATATGCCAAAAAACCAGCTCACATATTCTCTTACCTGCCCCTCTAAACCCATTACCAATAATAGAAGTCCCTTTCGAGGGGATTGGGTCCTCCGACGTATTCCATATCTATGATAGTAATCACCACAGCTGTGCTGCTTCGGAAAATCTTTCTGCGTCCTGCGTCGATGACGTCGATACGCTGTCCTCGAGGGCCTCCGTCGAGCCGACGTCACCGGATGTTATAAGTAGGACGCACGACGCCCGTAGCCTCAGTTCCGTTTTTCCCGCGAACGTGTTCTCTTCAGAGATCTCAGCGTGCCTCGATTCTACTGAATCCTGTTCTTTCGGTTCTTCGAAACTGTTTTCTTCCTTGATATTGTATGATGTCTTTGGCTTCTTCCACCCCGCGGTCCGGGTTTAAGAAGTGTCAGGTGTGCGGGTCCAAGATGTCACTGACGGGCACGCACAACGCTTGCCTCTGGTGCCTCGGGGAGGACCACGATACGGATGACTGTGTCGACTGCCAATCGCTCACATTGAAGGCCTTGCGGGAGCGTAAGAAGAAGCTGTCAGTCGGTAAGGTGGCTAAGCCCCAGAAGTCGCGTTCCAATGGTCTTTCGACGGATGATTCGAGGGGCGACTCTCCGCATCGTCGTCGTGAGTCCGGGGGTTCTTGGTCTGGGAGTCGGTCCCGCCAGTCCTCTGCCTCTTCGAGGCACTCCAGGAAGCGCCGTCACAGGTCGCCTTCCCCGTACCTCGTCCGAGGACTCCGCCCATCGGCGGGTTGCTTGTCCCAACAAGCATTCCACTCCTGAGGAATGGGATTCCTTCCGAAAGGAGATGTTGGCGATTTTCCAATCGCAGGGCTCTGGCCGTCCGCGCCGTCGAAAGACACCGCCCGTGACCGTTCTAGAGACGCTGCTCGTACGTCTTCGGGCCCGAGCGGTCGTCGCGACCACCGGACGCCTTCGAGGTCCCGGTCGGACAAGGATGGTCGCTCTAGACATGCCCGTACCAGGTCCCGGTCCTCAACGCCCTTGAGACCGCGAGAACCTGTGAAGTCTTCGAAGAAGACATCGATGCCTGCGGCACCGAGGTCGTCGACGGACTCTCTCGAGGCTCTGCCTCAGAGGAAGTCGTCGACGCCATCGGCGCCCAGGCAGTCGAGAGACACGCTCGGGGCTCCGCCCTCAAGGCCTGTGTCGACGCCGTCAAAGCTGTCAGCGCCGCGCTCGACGTCAGCGCTGATTCCGTCGACGCCCTCAACACCTTTCGACGCAGCGTTGTCGGGGTTACCCTGTGGCACAGTGGAACCCCCCAGATAGGCTCTGGCCAAGGCTAAACAGGTCTTTGTTCCTTTTTCTGTACCCTTCTTCCAGTCTCTGGATTATATTTCTGAGGTGGATGATGGGTCTGAGGAAGGTGAGGTTCCTGCAGAGGTTCCCGATGACCTCCTTTCTGGTCATATGCCAACTTGAGGACCTGCGTCAGTTGTTGCATGACGCCAGTGGTCTAGACACCTCTCCGGAGGTGGAGTTTGGTAGGCCTGAGCCTGGCACGGATGCTGCATCCTCATACCGGCACCTGATGTCGAGGGTCACGGATTACCTGGGGTGGTCGGCCCCCCCTGGGGATTTTCAGCAGGATGACCTGACTGATATCCTCAACCAAGGTCCACCAACTGACCCGGTGCTGCCATTCCATATGGCCTTGCAGAGAAGGGTGGCTACGGCTTGGACTTCTCCGGAGAGTCTCCCGGCAGTGATTAAGTCCTTGCCGAAGAAATATCGCCCAGCCAGTGGCGGCCCCTGCTACTTGAACGCGCACCCCACTCCGGAGAGTTTGGTGGTGCAGGCGGCTATGGCCCCCGCAAAGCAGGCGTCGTACCCTACCATCCCTCCTGTTAGGGACGACAAACGTTTTGACGGCTGGGCGAAGAAGGTGTTTTGTTCTGGGGGTATGGCGCTTCAGGCTGCCAACTCCGTTTGTGCCTTTTCTCGTTTCACGCACACTCTGTGGAACTGTATTTCCTTAGCGGCTGATCATATTCCCGAAGGGGAGGAATGGGATGGTTTTCTTGCTATCGTGCAGGATGGCAAGGATGCCATGTGTGAATCTGTTCAGTCGGGTCTGGACATGGTTGATTTCGTCAGCCGGTCCATGGCGGCGAACACCATAATACGCAGGTTTGCGTGGTTGAGGAAGTCGGGGTTTGGTCCTGATGTGCAAGCCCGGCTCCTCAACATGCCCTTTAATGGTGAACATCCTTTTGGCAGCAAGGCTGATGAGTCTTGAAAGGTTGCAGACCTCCAAAGCTGCAGCAAAGTCATTGGGCACTGCAGTTCGCCAACCTCCGACATTTCGTCCTAGGGGACAGCAATGGAGGGGAGGTTCCTTTCGATATTACTCATCCTTTAGTAAATCGAGAGGAGCTGCAAGTCAAAGGGGCAACCGTAGGAGTGCCAGGGGTGGAAAACAAGGTACTCGAGTTGCCAAGGCCGCTCGAGCAGTTGCCTCTTTGCCCTCAGGTATTGCCGCAGCCGCTTCAGCTCAGTCATGAGGCCCATGCTTCGCCGGTTAGGGGAAGGCTGGCGCAGCATCTTGTAGAATGGCATGCCATTACTTCAGATGTGTGGGTTCTGGAGATCATAGCCCACGGCTACTATCTTCCTTTCCGGCAGAGGCCTCACGACAATCCACCAGGGAATCTCTCTTCGAAGAGTCTGGATCCGCTCCTTGCACAGGAAATACAATCCCTGCTGGAGAAAGGCGCCATAGAACTGGTGCCTGTAGCGGAGAGGAACAAGGGATGATATTCCCCTTATTTTTTGATTTCGAAGAAAGACGGGGGTTTCAGCCCCATCATGGACTTGCGCGGTTTGAAGAAGCTCCTCAGGAAGGACAAGTTCAAGATGGCTACTCTTTCTCAAGTCCTCCAGGCCCTTCAACCTCAGGACTGGTTGGCGTCTCTAGGCCTCAAGGATGCTTATTTTCATGTGCCGATCCATCCCAAGCACAAGAAGTACCTGAGGTTCGCGGTTGGCGACTCGCACTTTCAGTTTTGGGTCCTGCCGTTCGGATTGACCTCTGCCCCGAGGGTCTTCACCAAGCTCATGGTGGTGGTGGCAGCGTATCTCACGAAAGGGGGGATTCACGTCTACCCCTACCTGGACAATTGGTTGATCAGGGCGCGCTCTCCCGAGCAAGTCCTGGATCATCTGTCCGTCACCTGCCACTCCCTTCACAAGCTGGGCTTCTCCCTCAACTTAAAGAAGTCCCACTTGACGCCAACTCAGCGGCTCCAGTACATCGGAGCAGTGCTCGACACATCCCTGGGGCAGTGTTGTCCTCCCCAGCCGAGGGCTCATCACATTCAGCAGATGGTGCACAAGTTTCAACATGCCCAGAGTCTCCCAGTGTTCAAGTTCTTGAGGTTGCTCGGCCTCATGGCATCCTGCATTCTTCTGGTGCCCGAGGCCAGGTTGCGGATGAGATCTCTGCAATGGGCTCTCAAGCTCCAGTGGTCACAGTCCTCCGGCAAGATGTCGGACCCCGTTCAGGTGCCGCCCTCGGTCGCCCAGGACCTTCTGTGGTGGGCCGTCAAAGGCAATCTGATGAGGGGGGCTCCGTTTTGGCTACCCTGGCCGGAGGTGATGATCGTGACGGACGCGTCCCTCACGGGATGGGGAGCTCATGCCAACCAGCTGACAGTCAGCGGTTGTTGGTCTCTGTCGGAGTCCAGACTCCATATCAATCTGTTGGAGCTGAGGGCCGTCAGGCTTGCCCTGAAGGCTTTTCTGCCAACTGTGCGAGGAAAAAATGTCCTGATTCTGATGGACAAAACACAGTGGCCATGCACTATGTTGTAATGTGTCTTACAAGCTGAGTGGGTGACATCACTACTGAATGGAATCTAGTGATGTCAGTGTGAGAGGAGTGTTGGTGTGTGGGGGTTCTATGCTTGGCAGTTGGAGTTATGCTGACTTGGAAAGGACATGCCAATGTTTTTGTTCCTGGCTTTGAACTACAATAAATCTACTTAATAACTTACCTGCTGGCTCTGGTGTTCATCAGCTTCCAAGTTATTACACTGGCGACGAGGATGGGATCCTGTCGAGGAGGGGACAGTCCAGAAACAGGAAAACATTGCCCTCCAGTGAATTCATGTCCATGTGCCAAGTTGACAGCAAGTTGGAGCCCAAGGTGTTTTAATTGGGCTGTCTAAGATTCTTCAGCAGGCCGGGTGGTGCTGAAGGTGGAGCCGGGTCGGCACTCAGGTCCGGGTGCAGTGCTGTTTGGCTCTGTTGCTCCAGAAGCTGCCTTGCCCAGTGACCGGGTGGTGCTGGGAGGTGTTGTGAGCAGCTGTTCGGCACACGGGTCGGTGTGCAGTGATCTGAGGAGTGTCTGCCGTCAGGACCAAGCTGCCGGGTGGAGTTTGTGGTAGGCAGATCCTCAACTGGTGCCTTGGAAAACCAGCCGGCACACAGGTCGGTGTGCGGTAGTTTGAGAGCGTCTGCCGTGATGAAGGAGTCGGCCGAGTGGGGCTTGTGGCTGGCGTTAGCCCGGCCAGTGCCTGGAGTCGTACGGCACACAGGTCGGTGTGCGGAGCCTTGAGGAGTTGTTGTTCTGGCTCCAGATGTCCAGTTCAGAGCCCTGCACCGTCAACACCTGAGGTGAGCTGCTCGGAAGTGGCTGGTGCTAGCACGGGAGCCTCGGAGAGGGAGGCGGCTTCTGCTTTCGTGCCTGGAGTCGTACGGCACACAGGTTGGTGTGCGGAGCCTTGAGGAGTTGTTGTTCTGGCTCCAGATGTCCAGTTCAGAGCCCCGCACCGTCAACACCTGAGGTGAGCTGCTCGAAAGTGGCTGGTGCTAGCACGGGAGCCTCGGAGAGGGAGGCGGCTTCTGCTTTCCAGCTTTGTGAAGAGCGAGCGGTTCCCGAGCGGCATCTGAGCGCCGCGATTTAACTCCTGGGATCCCGGCGCCCAGTGACAGAGTTGCCAGGAGTGAGATTTTCAGTTTATGGTTCGTTGCCCCCTGCAGCCTGTGGGGGCGCTGTGGTGCGCGGCCGCCAGCGGCAGCAGCAGGACGTTGCAAGTTTTTTTTTTTTTCTCTTTCAAACTGCCGTGGCGTATCTGTACCCGCCTGTGCCTTCGCAGTGCCCGTCCAGTGGTATTTGGTGTATGGTGGCACTGTTAGGTTGTGATGGCGGAGCGGGCTAATGAGCCCCAGGACAATATGTGATCATCGGAGAAGCGCAATGTCATAAGGACGTGCAGCGTTCTGGGGGTTTGAGAGAGGAAAAGGAAAGTTAATTGGGCATCGTTATGGAGCAGGCAACAGATGTCCATCTTGCCTCTCGAAAGAGGCGCCAGCTGCTGGAACGTAAGGAAGGACTGTGCTGCGTTACTAGCACGCGGTTTTCTGTTTATCCTTCGGAAGTTGTTCGGAGAGTTCAACTTTTGTATAATGCCCACGTTGTGGATGGCCTTGATGGCAGTAATGGGGCCAGTGTAACCATACGTGAGTACTCTGCACATAATTGTGATCCCGCGTCTATGGAATTCAGCCAGGAGCGTTCAAGGTGCTGTTTTTCCACAGACCAGGTGAATGTGTGGGTTCGGCGATTGGTCTGCGATTGGATTCGTTGTTCTACATGGGTTATGGAGAGTTCAGGCCCAATGTTGCGGCAGCTCGGTGCGAGCAAGAGGACTTTCCTGCCTACGGGCAGGTTTCACTAGTGCTAATTTGTGATACTACTGTTGTGTTTAACTGCTGTGTGTGTGTGAGTTTCATGGGCCTGTGTGAGTGAGTGAGTGAATGCGCACGCTGAGAGTTGTGTATGGGTGATTGCTTTGTGTTGTTTTGACAATTTGCAATCTTGTGTGCTAATTAGATGTTGTTGAGTGTGTTCCTGCATTATATTGCATTAAATTGCGTAGTGTTGTCTCTGATCCAATGATTCTTTGCAGGTGGGACTGTTCAATACTTAATATGTTTTCTTGCAGGTTGGATTTCCATTATTGGGTTGTACGGACTCGTGGGTGGGGGCACTTGCGGGTTGAATTGCTTCTTTGTGAACAGCACTTACAGTTATCTTTTACCAATAATTAACTGAAATAATGCATTTTACACATCATTTTGTATTTGAACATGTGTGAAGTGTTTTGCGTGTATGCCACCCATTCTGTTTTTGGGGGTTTGCATATGGTGCGTGAGGTGAACATTGCGTTGTGCAGGAGTGGGAGTGGTTGGTTATTGAGGCGTTCTGCTGTGATGCAGTAGGTGAGGCTGGACCTGGGGTCCATGGTGAGTGGTGAGTGGTGAGGTGCTGCGTTGTTGCAGTTTGGCTGGACCAGGGGTCCATGGTGAAGTGTGCTGCGTTTTGCGTTCGCAGGAGGCTGGACCAGGGGTCCATGGTATGTAGTAGGTGTGCTGCGGGGTGCAGTAGGCTGGACCTGGGGTCCAAGGTGTGTAGTAGGTGTGCTGCGGCTGGCAGTAGGCTGGACCTGGGGTCCAGGGTTTGTAGTAGGTGTGCTGCTGGTGGTAGTAGGCTGGGCCTGGGGTCCAAGGTATCGAGTGGTGTGCTGCGGCTGGCAGTAGGCTGGACCTGGGGTCCAGGGTTTGTAGTAGGTGTGCTGCTGGTGGTAGTAGGCTGGGCCTGGGGTCCAAGGTATGCGGGTGGCAGTAGGCTGGACCGGGGGTCCTAGGTGAGTGGTGTGGAGTAGGTGGTTGGTCCTGTTTGTGTTTTCTATGGTTTGGGTTTTGGTAGTGTTGTGGTACCTCAGGGGTGCTGTGGTGAACTGTTTCGTTGTTGTGCTTGTTGTTGCTCTGTTGAGCCGTGTGGTTCGTGCCCGGGGGTGGCAGCCCTGGTGTCCTAGGGGGCAGACTAGGATGGGAGGATGTTTGTGCACTGAGGGTTGAGGAGTGTTAGGTAGTTATCTGTTGTGGACGCTGGGTCGTGGCAGGACCTAGGTTCCAAGGGGCAGCTTGGAACAGGTGGAGGTGCGTAGTTTTTATTTTTTTTTCTTGAAGGTTGTCCAGTTCTGTTATGAAAGGAGTGAGCCCTTTGTAGACTGCGTTGGGTTCCTCTCTGTTTTGTTAAAGGGAGGAGTGGAAGTGGTGTATAGTTGGGCGTAGGACTTGGTATAAGGGTTTGGTTGATATAAGTGCCAATTTGCCCAACGTGATGGCACAGTGTTAGTATCCTGGGGGTGCCATGTAGGTTTTATTGGGTTCTTATTTCTTTGGTGGAGCACTTTCCTGTTTCCTTGATCTTCCTTGGAGTGTCGGGGTTTTGGTGTTCTCTGGGGGCAGTTTCTTGTCGCCAGTGGTGTTACTAGTTGGTGCATTACGTGCTGGCCACACGTACATGTAGGGGTTTTTGTCTGGTGATGGTTTTGGTGTGATCATTCTCTGTTCCAACAAAGTAAAGGAGGGAGAAGTGTTGTAATGTGTCTTACAAGCTGAGTGGGTGACATCACTACTGAATGGAATCTAGTGATGTCAGTGTGAGAGGAGTGTTGGTGTGTGGGGGTTCTATGCTTGGCAGTTGGAGTTATGCTGACTTGGAAAGGACATGCCAATGTTTTTGTTCCGGGCTTTGAACTACAATAAATCTACTTAATAACTTACCTGCTGGCTCGGGTGTTCATCAGCTTCCAAGTTATTACACACTACCTCAACAAAAAGGGGGGGCAGGGTCACTTCCTCCATGCAGGGAGGCGATGCAGCTCTGGTTCTGGGCCATCCAGCAGGAAATTTCGATCTCGGCAGTCCATCTGGCCAGAGACGAAAACGAGACGGCGGATGCTCTGAGCAGGCAGAGCGCGATCTCTTACGAGTGGGAGTTGGCTCAGGAGATTCTCCTGGAGATCTTCACCCTTTGGGGACCCCTCAGGTGGATCTCTTTGCCTCCAGTGTCAACCGGAAGTGCGAAAGGTTCTGCTCACGGGATTTTCCTCCAAGAGGAGCCTTAGGAGACGCGTTCGTGGTGGAGTGGTCCTTCCCACGGCTGTATGCGTTTCCTCCAGTCCCTGTCATCCCGCAAGTGCTGCGGAGGTTACGGAGGTTCGGTTCCCGGATGATCCTCATTGCCCCGGAGGACGTGGTACCCGGACCTCCTCGACTTATCCATCTGCCCTCCACGTCGTCTTCCCTACCGAGACGATCTGCTCTCACGGGAGGGGGGGTCAGGTTCTCCATCCAGAGGTCAGATCCCTCAACCTTCACGCTTGGCTTCTGAAAGGTTGAGGTAGAAGGATTGAGACCTCCCTGAAGACGTGATGGAGGTGTTGCTTTCAGCCAGATGGCTGGCAACAAAGTCCCTGTACCTTTGCCGTTGGAGAAAGTTCTGCAACTGGTGCAGGGTAAAGAATGTGGATCCTTTTTAATGTGACATTCCTGTGGTTCTGTCTTTTTTGCTTTCTTTAGCCCACAGGGGCTTGTAAGTGGGTACCATTAAAGGTTACCTGGCGGTGCTGTCCATATTTAAGCGCTCGTCTGAGGAGTGTTCTTATTTTAAAATTCCTTTAATTTCTCAGTTTCTGAAAGGGCTCACTAATGTCACCTTTCCAGGTGCCCGGTTGGGATTTGAATCTTGTTCTCAAGTTTCTAATGGGTGCTCCATTTGAGCCTTTACATTCTTGTCCTTTGAGACTGTTAACCATGAAAAATGTGTTTTTAGTTGCGGTCACTTCCGCTCACAGAGTGAGTGAGTTACAGGCACTGTCAGTTAAGCCACCCTTCACTGTGTTTCATAAGGACAGGGTTGTCCTTAGAGTTCGTCCTTCCTTTCTTCCGAAAGTTGTGTCGGAATTTCATTTGAGCCAGAAGGTCATTCTTCCAGCATTTTATCCTCCTCCGCATCCTGGTAAGGGCGAGGAGAGGCTCCATAGGTTAGATCCTAGGAGAGCTTTAAGTTTCTACATTTCACGCATGTCCCGGTCCAGAGTGGACGATCAGCACTTTATTGGTTACGCTGGAAGGCGTTTGGGACAAGCTGTTACTAAACAGAGTTTGTCTAGATGGATTATCTTGGCAATCTCTGAATGTTACCGCTTGGTGGGTAAGGACCCTCCGGTAGGCTTACGGGCCCATTCTACTAGGGGTATGGCTGCCTCTAATGTCCTGCAGAGGGGTGTTACTATTCCTAACATCTGTGAAGTAGCCACCTGGGCTTCGGTCCATACTTTTGTACGTCACTACTCCCTAGATTCTATCCATGGGCAGGATCTGGCCTTTGGCAAGGCGGTCCTTTACTCTGCAATTTGATGGGCATTCTAAATTTGTATATTCTAAATTCTTTTCCCACCTCCTTACGTTTGTACTGGTTTGGGAGTCTGTCATAGATATGGAATACGTCAGAGGACTCAATCCCCTCGAAGAACAAGTTACTCTCTTACCTGGTAACGTTCTTTCAATTGGGATGGTCCGACGACGTATTCCATATCGCTCCCTCCCTGGCTACAGAATTCCTTATGCGATTGCAGCTTACGTTTCCGCAGGGCTTTCTGTGGTCATACTGGCAGAAGATTGGTGCCACACGTTCTGGGAAAAAGCTACAACTTAGGCTACGGGCGTTGTGCGTCCTACTTACAACTTCCGGTGACGTTGGCGCGACGGAGGCCCTTGAGGACAGCGTATCGACGTCATGGACGCAGGACGCAGACGCCGAAATATTTTCTGAAGCAGCACAGCTGTGGTGATTACTGTCATAGATATGGAATACGTCGTCGGATCATCCCATCGAAAGAACGTTACCAGGTAAGAGAGTAACTTGTTCTTCTGTCGAATTGGGATGGATATCATTGGACCTTTAGAAACTTCTAGACGGGGTAATAAATATGTTCTTGTAATCATTGATTATGCTACCTGGTACCCAGAAGCCTTCCCCATGCGGAAAAACCACACAACCCAGGACATTTTAAAACACCTGTTGCCATTCTTTTCTAGGGTTGGTTTCCCCAAGGAAATTCTAACGGATCAGGATCCAATTTTATGAGTAAGCTATGGGTGAAGTTAAGGAATTACTACGCATTATCACCTTAAGAACCTCAGTTTACCACCCCCAAACGGACAGATTTTTAGATTTAACAAGACCCTTGAAATGTCCCTGAGAAAAATGGTAGTTGAGGACGGGAAGGACTGGGATCGTATGATCCCGTGGGCCCTATTTGCAGTGAGAAAAACCCCACATGCATCCGCCGGTTTCTCCCCTTTTGAATTACTTTACGGAGGAGAACCAAGAGATGTCTTAGACATGCTCTGGGAGACCGGGGAAGAAAGAGAAGAGGCCCAATTCCCCTCTCACAGACAGCTACCCGATTGCGAGAGCACATGAAAGTTGTCCGGAGTCTAGTCCATACTCACATGGAAAAACCTGAAGCCCAACAAAAATGTACCTATGACAAAAAGGTAAATGTACGATCATTTTCAGTGGGACAGAAAATATCAGTGGGACAGAAAGTATTAGTCCTCTTGCCTACCTCTGAAAATAAACTTGTCTCAAAATGGCATGGGCCCTATGAAGTGCTAGAGCAAACAGAAACCTGTACCTATGAAATAGCCCAACCTGATAGAAAACAAAAGACCAACCATTACCACGTAAATCTCCTAAAAGAGTGGAAAGAAAATCCTTCCACTACTACCTTCTCTATATTGTCCTGTTTGGTACCCGAGGAGATAGACAACTCTGAACGTATTCCCCAAGAACTATCTAAACAGAAACAGGAAGATTTGAATGACCTTATTAATGCATTCCCCAATGTATTCTGTGAGAAGCCAGGGAGAGTATATAGTACTTATCATTATATCAAAACACCAAAGGAACAAGTGGTCCATTTGAAGCCATATAGACTCCCAGAAGCACGAAAACAGATAGTAATTGATGAAGTTAGAAAAATTCTAAAGGCAAACATCATCGAGCCCTCTTCGAGTCTATGGTCCTCCCCTATTGTGTTGGTGACTAAACCTGATCTTTCTTGGAGGTTTTGCATAGACTTCAGGAAGGTCAACGCCATCCACGCCTTTGATTTGATGACTATCCTATGCCACGCACCAATGAGTTAATCGATACACTTGGAAATGCCACATTCCTGTCAACCCTAGATTTAATGAAGGGATATTGGCAGGTTCCTGTACATGGAACTGATAAGGAAAAGACTGCTTTCTCAAGGCCAATGGGACTATTCCAATTCAAAGCCCTCCCTTTTGGTGGCCCCAGCCACTTTCCAACGACTCATGGACAGGATATTAAAGTCTTACTCCGATTTCTGTGGGGCCTATATATTGACGTACATAGTCATTTATAGTCAAACTTGGAAGACCATCTTTCTACTATGTCTCGGGAGGATAGCTCAGGGGCAACGTGCTCGTCTTGGAAGCACGGAGCAACTCAGGTTCGATCCCAGGTCCGCGCTTAGAAACCTCTGGGTATTAAACGCGTTATAAATAACCTATCATATCATATCAAATCATGAGAACACTCAGAGAGGCCGGCTTAACTGCCAATCCATCAAAGCATAAGCTGGCTCAGTCGGCCGTGAAATACTGAAGCTTCTTTGTAGGGAATGACAGTTTCCAGCCCCAGCAAGAAAAAGTGATGAAAGCTGTCCTAGACGCCCCTACACCCAAGACCAAGAGAGACCTCAGGGCATTGCTAGGATTAATTGGTTATTACCATAGGTTTATCCCACATGTTTCAGATAGAACAGCCAGACTGACTGACAGACAAACTAAGAAACGCAGAAAATTTGCTGGACTGATGGGGATGATGCATGTTACAACAACCTGAAACAAACCATACTACAAACTCCAACACTAAAAGTAGAAGACTTCTCAAAAGAATTTGTATTACAGACCGATGCCAGCCTCACAGGGCTAGAAGCAGTATTATCCCAAATATGCGATGGATTAGAACACCCCATCCTAAGGCGTAAACTCTTCCTGCATGGGAAGAACTACTCTCTGTTGGAATTAGAGGCACTTGCCATCAAATAGGTAATTATCCATCGGATGTACTATCTTCTAGGGAGAAAGTTCACACTTGTCACCGACCACTCACCTTTGGTATGGATAAGGGCTCTTAGACCTGCAACCCTACTGTTTCAATGTGGAAAACCAAAAAGTTAAAGAACAGGGGAACGTTGATTTCCTTTCCCGGGTTTCCCTGTGCAACAGATGCGGGTACATCACATATGGGAAGGGTATGTAAGAAACCAAAGGGTGTCTCACCTATAAGTCCCCGGGGATCTCTGTCTCAGGTGGCCAGGGCACGGCTATCACCTTTGGATGCAGACCCTGGGGGTGGACCAGTGATGGAGGATCACCTGGGTGAGGGGTCTTCGGGAAGTGGGGGTGAGGCGACTGATGGTGAGATGTGGTATTCTCCACTTTCCCGCACATTTAACCAATCTTATTTCATGGGATTCTCAGATGTCACAACTCCCCTCGCCCCTTTTATACAAAAACTGGGCCCAGGAAGAGGGCGACTGAGACTAAAGAAGCTAACCATTACATATCGCATTGGACATGTCCCGCTTATCAGGTCAGGCAAAGTCAGGCACTTGACTTTAAGTGCGCACATCTGATACCAATTAGCTCACCTCAATTGAATAAAAGGCGGAACAAAAAGACACACTCTGAGCAAGTTGGAACACGAGTATGAGCAGAACTTCTGTGACGAAGACACATCTACTGGAGCAGTGCGACGGACCAAGGGACGAGAGCAATGGGTCGAAGGACCCTAGGAGTTCCCTGCAGGCGGTTGTTTTCTCCAAAAGGCCGCGAAGGACATGCGGAAATGGCCAAATCCCAAACAAGAAGGCTGCATTGTGTTTCAAGGACGGCAGCGACCATCCCGACCACTCCGAAATAGGCCGAAGATGCAGAGAAGTGACCTTGGAGATGATGGTGGTACAAGAATCGATATTTAGCCTTCCATCCCAGCTCCCCTGAGTACAAGACTAGGGCTTCCTCAAAGAGGGGCTATTTTCCACAATGTACCTCTCTGCTGTTTCAGTTGGGACAGACAGAGGTGTCAATTGAATAAAAGAGCGGGGAGAACACACACCGCCAATACCAATGCTGCAAAGGAATACAAAGATATAAGACAGTGTTGAGGTTAAAGCAAGTGATTAGAACAGTTGAATTAAATGGGCAACTACCTAGATAGATATTGGAGTGGAGCTTCCCTGGGGTGATCTACAAGGAATAACACAAAATGAGTGGAAATGGTCTAATTCAATATCGGTTCCAAATATAGACATAGAATTGATAACAACTGACCTGAATGAGGATATATTGAGGAAAGGAATCCAGGAAACAGAAGACAATGACAGGAGAAAATAACAAACAGGGATGTTAGTATAGGGAAGTAGCCCCGGACGGCACGAGGGATGCACTAGTGCCGGGTTGGTGCAGTTTCAGGAAAGCGTTTATATGCACTTAAGGGCAATCTCACAGGAGAGTCACTCAATGTCCCAGAATCCAACAGAAGACAAATATCCAAACAAGTCGTGGAGGTAACCAATAGCAGAGATGGGGATAGCCAATTAGGTATGTACCTGAGCACACAGTATAGCTGATTAGCTGTAGAAATGATCCGGATAGTAGACAGCAATTTGGTTGTGAGTGCAGAGCGGCAACCAGAAATGAAGTACCGCAAGAGACAGAAGGGAGCCAGATCCAGTAACGTTCCAAGTCAAACAACCAGACGAGCACGACAGGAATAAAGGAGGAGACGAGGCAATCCAGAAGTCAGGCAAAGGTCAAAACCAGGAGTTCAGATGAGGAATCGTGTAGGAAGACACGAAGAGGAAACGGATGAAACCACGTGTAGCTTGTAACGCTAATTAGCAGCAACGAGCCCCTTGAAAGACGGTGGTTTTATAGTCGTAAGAGGGGCGTGTCTTGCCGTACGTCTTCCACGTACAAGACGTGTCAGCTGACCCAGAGTCCGTCGAAGTTTGTACAGACGCCATGGTAGCCTGTATCTGGTCCATAGAGGAGCTTGTAAAGAAGTCGTATTCTGCAAGGAGGCCCACGGGGAAGCCTGAAGTGTAACACAGAGTTAGGGAGGCGAGGTCAAGCCTGTAGTACTAACCTTAACTCGCAAATTGAAAATCTGTTAAGACAAGAAAGAAACACACACAGCCATTGAGTTGGCAAGCTATATGAAAGACCGATGTGTGTTAAGGAAAGATTGAAGTTGCAACATTATATTGCACAAGTGAAGGCTACATGTATGTGGATGAGACACGACATGAAGAAAGGCAGACCTGTGAATGAACTTTGAAGTAAGGATAGATGTGGAACCAGCGATACAGAGTAACAGAGTGGTCCGGCGAAAGGAAGTAGCCCACTCGAAAGTCTCTGTGAAAGGTGAAATGTTTGTAGCGATTAAGTGCATGAACTATAAAAGCAAAGTGATCAAAATTAACCCAGAGGAAAGGGGAGAGTAAAAAGGTGAATGTTGAACTTTGGTGCTTGTGACATAGAACTACCCAGACCAAGAAGCACCGGGGCAAACAGCACAAATTTGTTGAACTGTGTTAAGTCAAAATGGTCCTGCGGAGGTCTGTAGAGAAAGACACAGACATTCGAAAGTCTTTGACATCAGGAAACGGTCCGAGTCTGACTGAGGGAGACCGGAAGTGTAATAAGTTAGGGCAAGGGAACCCCTAAAGGATGTGAATTAAGCTTGGAGATGGGAGCCCCTGCAAGTGTTGTTGAACTTTGTTTTGAAAGGTCTGAGCTCGACTGAGGGGGACCAATGTGAACGTTTGCTTTGACAGGTCTGAGCCTGACTGAGGGGGACTGACGTTAACGTTTGCTTTGAGAGGTCTGAGCCCGATAGAGGGGGAGCAGAGTCAACTTTTTGTTGGACTGTGTTTTGAAAGCTGGAGAGAGAGACGTCAACTTGGAAGGCCAGGCGGGCCTCGATCCGCGTTTTGAACTGCAGTTGTGTTGAGAACCTGAGCAGAGTGTGTCATCATGCCTACGGGGACCGCCTTACTCCGTGCTGTCTAACGTGAGGAGGAGAGCTGACTCAGCCACATTTATTCTTTATATTGGAACACTGCTTTCCTTTGCATACACATTCTCCTTTATACACATTTGTACAAGAGATAGGGCTGGCATTAGGTTTTGTTAGTATAGGCCATATTGATTTGACAGACTCAACTAGGACTGTTTTATTTATTTTTTCATAGTCGAGACTACTCCCATCCTAGTTATAGGGCAAAGTAGGAATTTTTCAAAACTCAGAAACTTTAATAAAGGTTTTACACAAGACACCCACACTGCCAGACCGGGCGCAGGAGATCAACTCTAGACAAAAGACAGTGTGAAGAATGTAGAGACAATTGTAACACCAGGTAGATAGAGCACAGGTACGTAAATGGATTGCTCGAGGGAGGTAAATATCTCCGCTCGGTGGGAGAGAGGGTGTCTCAATGACACTTACTGAACTTCAGTTAAAATTACAAACAGTTGTGAAATTGTTAAGGGGTTTTTGTTATCAGTATGGGGCTGGGGTAGTACATGTTGGCTATGAGGAATATGGCCTCCAAGGAGATGGTAGGAAGGAGAAACTAGAGTCACAAGGAAAGAAAATGAGGGACAGGTGGGCAAGATTGTGTTGTTGTGGAGACGCTGAATGTGAAAGGCTTAAACTCCCCAACAAAGAGGTCTCTGGTCGCGAGAGAATTTTGCAAAGCCTCCTTAGATGTGCTTTTCTTACTGGAGACGCGATTAATACAAGGGGAAAAGCAGGCATTAAAAGGAGTGGGAATAGGACAAGTCCATTAGGCATCAGGCAACTCGAAGAGGGGTGGGGTTGGCATTGTATTACACAAACATTGTAAACTACGGGAGTGTGTAGCCACCAACCTGCTGGAAGGAAGGCTGCCGGTACTGCAGGGCATCCTTGAAGAGGCAAGGGTGCTGCTGGCAACGGTATATGCACCCAACCAGGGGCAAGCACAATTCATACACAAGGCACTCACTGCAATACAGGGGTTGGGAGCTGACCTATACATCATAGGTGGGGACTTTAACTCTTGGGTGAACAAAGCCTGGGATAGAAGGGCAGGAGGACAGGAGGGACCAAAGGGAACAGAGGGGAATCTGGGGCACCTAGGGCAGGCAATAGAGACACAAGGTCTGGTTGATGTGTGGAGGCGGCAACACCTGCATGAGGAAGGATACACCTTTTTCTCAGCCCTGTACAAAACATATACAAGGATTGACTACTTACGTCTAAACAGTGACCCAGGGACAAGGGTAATGAGCTGTGAAATCAGGCCGGTGGGGTGGAATGACCATGACATATGACTTTGGATATAAAAGGGTTGTACAGACCGGATAGTGGCTGGTGCTGCAATGAAACGTTATGGTGGGACCCCTTTTTGCAGACCAACTGGCCACGGCAATCGCTGAATACTTTGAAGTAAATGATACTGGGGAGGTACGCACAGATGTGGTACGGGACACAGGGAAAGCAACCTGGAGAGGGCTGCTGATTAGAGAGGGGGCGAGGCGTAAAAGGCATAGAAACATGAGGGAGGAGAGGTTGAGGAAAGAGATAGTGAAGGGGGAAGAAAGGATGCATATGCATGCTACAGAAGGGACCGTGGACGAGGCAACGGAGGAGCTGATTGCAAAAAGGGCAGAGTTGAAAGCGCTACAGTTGGGAGACACCATGTGGAAGTTGAGATATCTCAAACAGAAATATTATGAGAAAGGGGACAAGGCAGACACATTGCTAGTCGCAAGGCTCATGGCGTAGAGAGCAGAAAGATGGGTATCTAATCTGGGAGACCCAGGAGGGGCTCTTCGGTTGGCACCAAAAGACATAGCGGAAGGTTTTGCCTGGTACTATGAAAAGCTTTACGAATCTGAGGCCCCCAGGGGGGACACTGCTGTGGGAGAATATTTAAGGGAGGTTGACATGATTAAGCTCACAGGCCCAGAGGTAGAGCACTTAGAGAGCCTGATAACGCCTGAGGAAGTACAGGAGGCAATATCACGCCTCCCAATGGAAAGGCGCCAGGAGAGGATGGGTATACTATCGGGTTTTATAAAAGATTTGCTGGGGTCCTGTCACAACATATGGTGACGTTGTGTAACCACATCCTAGAAACAGGGGAAGCCCCAGCCACATTCAGCAAGGCATTAATATCGGTAGTCCCAAAGGAAGGGAGAGACCCAGCCCAATGTTCGTCATATAGCCCCATCTCGCTTCTGAATGTAGATGAGAAAATATTTATGCGGGTCTTAGCGACGTGCTTTGAGGAAAAAGTGCCCCGAATAGTCCACCCAGACCAGATGGGATTCGTAGCAGGTAGGCAGGGACCTGATAGGATTAGGAAGACCTTGGATCTTATGGAGCACGTTGGGGGGGTGGGGCCCAGGAGACTACATGCTCTTGAGCCTAGACGCGGAGAAGGCCTTCGATAAGAGTCAAATGGGGTTTCTTATTTGCATTACTGTGAAAGATAGGGGTGGGGGAAAGAATGTGCAGGGTGATCAAGGCAATTTATTCAGGGCCCACATTGAGGAAGGTGGTAAATAGGGCCAAGTCCAGGGAATTTAACCTCAGCAGGGGTAATAGACAGGGATGCCCTCTGTTGCCCCTCCTTTTTGCCCTTACTATGGGACCACTGGGGGAGAAAATACGTAGCAATGATGATCAAATAAGGGGTATTGAGGTGGGGAATGACAGCCATAAACTGAGTATCTACGCAGATGATATATTGCTGCATCTCTCAGAAGTAAGGAGAACAGTCCGAAGGGTGCTCTGGAGGTTGGAGGAGTATGGAAAGGTATCGGGTTTCAAGGTTAAAGTGAGCAAATCAGTGCTCCTCTCCCTTAGATGGGTGGCAGAGGGGCAAAGTGGAGAATGGGGAGGGCTGGAGATACCTGTGGAGGAGGACAGTATAAAGTACCTCGGGTGAGAATACCCACGGAACTGGGCGATCTACATGAGAAGAACTTCCCCCCCACTGCTGCACCGGCTCTTTGGCGAACTGAATTCTTGGTCGAAGCTTATTATTTCATGGCTGGGATGACTGAACACATTAAAGATGGTGCTCCACCCCAGAATATTATATTTATAATCAGGCATTACCAATAGTGCTGCCAGACTTACACTTTGCGGAACTAAAAAGAAGGATAGTGCTGTTTCTGTGTCCAGGGAAGAAACAAAGCGTAGCTTACAGAGTGCTAATACAGGCCAATGAAAAGGGGGGACTGGGCCTAGCCGACATGCACACATATTACAGGGCCGCTCAATTTAGAGCTCTGGCCCCTCACTTGCGAAGGGACAAACAGAAGCAATCGGTGGGCATTGAGAATTATTTATTTAGACCAGTTACGTTGGGGGAGTGGAAGTTGGCACCGCAGGAGGCAGCTCCTCGAAGGGTGAAAAGACAAGATTCTGTGCCCGCTCTGGGACCTGTCGAGGATCAAAAGGGAAATGGCAGGGGTCTCACCTTTGAGTCACATATGGGCCCCACCAGTAAGAGACCACATCCCAGATCATGAGAGGTTCCAAGATTGGTTTGAGGCAGGAGTAGATAGAGTAGGACAAATCCTAAAGAAGGATGTGTTCATAGACTTGAGAGAGCTGGAGGAGAAACTCGGTGAGGGTAAACTCTCTGTGTTCAAATACATCCAGCTTAAAGGAGTGTTGATGTCGGAGGGTTGGAAGGAAGAGTTGCAGAGGGAACTGACAGATACAGAAATGATTCTTGATACAGCGAAAGGGACGAGGGGTCTAATAACTAAACTATACCAAGCCCTAATAGAAGCACAGGGAGGGGAGATTGAAATGTTTACAAAGAGATGGGAAAGGGACATGGGAATGGAGATGGAGATAGACCAGTGGAGAAGGTTGTGTGTGAATGCGCACAGCACCTCAGTGGCCTGTCAATACAAGCTCACAGGCTTAAACTCCTGTATAGGTGGCAATGGGATCCAGTGAGGCTATCAAAGATGTACCCGGGAGCGGACCCTCATTGTTGGAGGAAATGTGGGCAGCCGGCTAACTATTGGCATATGTGGTGGTCGTGTGAGAAGGTGCAGAAATATTCAAAGGAGGTTCTGGGATGGATAAGGAGCCTAGACGGAATTGACAGGCAATAAAACCACCTCCTCGTTCTGTTTGGGGTGGAGATAGTGGAGGGTGACTGGGTTAAACTTCCACATATGTCTGGCAGGGGATGCAAGAGGGAGGAACTGCACAGCGAAGGACAATGGACCCCCAAGGCCCTAGACATGTACAGAATGGAAAAGCTCACTGGGCAATTGCACAAACAGACCCCGTCAAGGGAAATGGAGTGGGCAGTCTTCCTTGAGAAGTATGATCTGGAGAGACCACGGTTAGATGCCAGGGACGAGAGCTAGGAGCTCACGGCGGACAGCAAGGGGGAGATATGATCCCAACACAGGGAGAAAGAACAGAGAGGGGAACGTAGGATAAAAGCGACCAGAGACAGTGATAGGGGGGAGGGGAAAGGGACGACACAAGCAGACCTCAACATAGACCCGAGAGAGAGAGAGAGAGAGAGAGAGAGAGACAATTAATAGAAGCTACCAGTGAATGCAGAAGAAAGACTCGAGTTTAAAGGCGGGGAAATGCAGGAAGGAACCTGTCACAGCAGGCTCCATTATAAGGACTGCCTAGGGCCAAGTTAGAATGGAGGGGGAGGGGGGTTTGTGGGTAGGAGTACGGGGGGACTGGGGTAGAAATTGACCAAGTTCTTGTTGGAAGAGGGGGAAAATTAAAAAAAATCTGGATGGTGAGTCTCTTAAAAATATGTGCATGAACAAGTGATGTTTTAGTTCTATTTGTGCTCATTCACCAATAAAGTTAATTTGAAAAAAAGAAAAGAAAGGGTTGGTGACCCAATACTTGGAAAGAGATTGATATAATATGACCAGTGTCGGTGGCCCAATATTTGAAAAGGGGTTGATACCAATAAGAACTTTACTGAGAAACGGTTGGTGACACAATACTTATTTCTTGAAGTGGAGAACGGAAAAGCCCTGGCAGGATAGTGAACCAGGTAAACCGTGAGTCTGGGACTCGCACCCATTTATTTTATTTATTAATTTATTATTTTTGTATTTGTATAGCGCACTAACAGCCCACAGGCATTGAGGCGCTGTAAGTAGACGTAAGAAGGCTTAATTCAGGGTTACACGAATGCGGCCCAAACAGAAATGCTTAGTACAGAGATCTTAGTTGCAGTTATCAAAGCACATTTTCATGATATGTTACACAACATATGATCAATGCATTGTCAGACAAAGAGCATAGTTTAGATGGCTTTCGTGAAGGTCGCATGGGAATCGATCCTCCTTAAGGAAGGGGGGAGGGAGTTCCAGTGACTGGCAGCCGTGGTGCCCGCCCGAACTCTGCGGGTAAAGGGTTCAGTGATTCTGTTAGTGTATTCCGCTCTGGAGGATCTGGATGGGGTGTGGAGGCGGATTCTTTGAGCTAGATATGGAGGAGCAAGACCATGAAGGCATTTGTGCGTCAAGGCTAGTGTCTTGAATGTAATTCTGTCTTTGACAGGGTGCCAATGGACCTTCCTCCTGACCACTTGAGGAGAACCAGCTCTGGTTCCGGAAGCACCTCAAGACCTTCCTCTTTTCTTCTGCCTTCGCTCGCCCTCTCCCCTGCTGATCTGTTCTCTCTTGAAGGACAGAGGGTGGCCAGGCACTGTGCACCTGGCCACCCTCTGTCCTTCGGGCCCAGGTACCTGCTCACCCTGCCATCCTCCTGCACTGCCTCCGGGCCACCCCTTGCACTGGGGTCTGTATCTGTACCCATACAGCGCCCCCTTTTTCTTCCTGCACTTATCAGACCTACCCTGTCTGCTGCCTTAAACCTAGCACTTGCAAATTGCTGGCTGCATTACCACTGTTTGTTGCCTTTATTATTTATTTATTGTTATTTATCTGTTTCTCCTCTGCTTCACACTTTCCACTTCTCCCTCCTTCCATGCACTTTTCCCCTCCCCCTCTCCCATGCACTTGCACGTTCTCAATGTCACTGGGCCTAATAAGATCGCTGTTTTGTTCTCCCCTGTTCCCCTCCCTTGCCTTGTCGTGCTCTGAAACACTTGTGTACGAGCGCGATAGAAATAAAATCTCAATCAATCAAAAAACCTCTGAAATGTGGTCACGTCTTGATATGCCAGTTGCGGACCTAAGGACATTGTTCTGTGCATGAAAGGATATAAAGTAAAACAGGCATTGTGTGAGTCTGGGACCACACCCAAGAAACAGAACTGTGATATCCTGGCAGGGGAGTAAAATAGGAGCGGGAAGAGAAGTAAATCCGAAACTGTGGAACAGTAAGAATTAATACAAAAGGGAAGACCCATACCCCTTTTAAGGATCAGTGATAAAGTTGCAATACCCTGGCAGGAGAGTACACCAGGGGTAAAAAGAGAAACATCAAAGGAAAAGGGAAGAACCATACCCCTTTCGGGTTAACTGAGATACAGAGTGGGACAAACTGAATATTTAAAAGAACTGTAGTTAAAGGAGACTGAAGGGAAGAGACTTCCTCCTTGAACTGTGATAAAGTGACATTCAAACTACCAGAAGTAATCTAGGGGAAGGGAAGACCTGGTGGAACCTTATTCCTTTGTTTTCAACACCTTAGAACTTTATGGTTTGAACTGTGAAAGAAAGCTACAAATGCATTGCGTACAGAAATCCCCTTGTACACATTGTTTTAAGTTTACCATGTAAGGGTGGCGTTTAGGGTTTTGGACACAAGACGTAGGCCCATCTTTTGTTTAACATCCTGACACAGACGTTCCTTAGTTTCGTTGAGGCAAGGAACCAATTTTAGGATTAGGGATGGATAGGATTTCTCCCAACCCCCTTATTATTATGTGATAAATAAAGGTTTATAATCAACACTTACCATGCCACTGTGTCCGTGTCTTACTCTTGATCCATTACACCCTCATACTAACAACTCAATAAAAAGGTACAAAGGGGTTGTCTTCTTAGCAGATACTTCACAGTTCTTTTCAAAGTTCCAAACACAAAATCCCAAATGGAGCAAAAACAAACAAAGTTCCACAGGGTTTAAGAGAATGTGTTCCTTTGCTTGACTTCTCGTAGTATTTACAAGTTCCAAGAGGACCCTCCTGCCAAGCACTATCATATGTGATCAAGGATGTAAAAGTTTCTTCAATATTACTTTCAGGGTCCCCAACCCTAGGTTCGGGGTATTCCTCCACTTTCTTAACTTGTCAGCACCTCTTCCCTCTTCTTATTATATTCTTATTATCAGGGTCCAAGACCCTTGGCTCAGGGTATTTCTTCCCCTTTCTACTTGCCAGAACTTCTTCTGCTTGTTAGGGTCCCAGAACCTGGGTTCAGGATATTTCTTTCCCTTTTCTGCTTGCCACGTCTTTCTCAGTCTTTCAGGATCTCAGAGCGTGGGTTTGGGATATTTCTCTTCCTCTTTTGCACTGTCCCGAGCTCCCAGCTCTTCCCTCCCCTGTGTGTTTGGTTCACGGGGGTGTCTGCCTTCTCCCAGCTTCCTCCGTCAACCACGGGACTCGTGGTGCTTAGGATGGCTTTGTTGGTCTGCAGTGGCTCTGCAGCACCAGCTGTCCTTCAGGAAGCTGTTGTGCTTCCAAATTCTCTGGAGCGCTAATTGACTGCTTCTGCCAGCCTGACTTCCCTTCCTGCGTTTCAGGACTGGCTCCTGAGCTCTCGGCCTCTTCCTGAGCTTCCCGGCTTTCTTCCCAGGTCCAGATGACACAGTGCCTTTCCTCGTGGCTTCTCCAGGGAGGACTGGTTCTCGTCGGAAGTCTTTCTTAACTTTTAATTCAATCGCCGTTTTTGGCTGGATTGAATCGGGTGGTCTGTTCACTGCAGTTTTGCATGGTGCTCATCTGCACTCTGTGCATCTTCTTAATCTCAGTATTACTCTTCAGAATGTCATGACTGTTCTTCATCTCAGTGTGATTAAATGGAGGACACATTTCTACTTTGCTGGCATACATAGGTGTAGGGAGGATTCAAGAACTCTGGAGAGGGTAAGAGGCTGAGGCAGCTGGGACTGTGGTATAAATATATTGTGTCTCTCCTTTGGTGTCATCCCTCATCCCCTCAGGGTGTTTCCTCCTCATGTGATCCTCCCGTGGTACACCACTCCCCAGTGGGATTATTCAACTGTGGCTACGCCACCCTGGCCACATGAGAGGGGTTCTCCCCCATGGGAGAAGGGATGACATCCAAGGATTTGTCACATATCAAGTACAGAAAAGACTTTGAACAAGAAATTTGTCACACTCACCTGGTCTCCACGGGGGCGTAGCACGTAGTCGTATGACCGGGAACTGCACTGGTGTAGTTTTGATGGTATAGTGGTGTCCTCTCCCTTGTTATCTCCCCAGAAGGCGTTAGCTTGTAATGTTGAAACAAGAAGTTAGCTACGAGTGGGTTGGATTGGCCCCACTACCTGCCACCTCCTGGTGCCCGACTCCTCTCCTGCTCACCTATGAGTTTGGTGAGGTTGGCGCTCCGTCCTGCTTGACCTTCAGCAGGGGCTCGGTAGGCTCAGTCTTTCTCTGGGCGCAGTTACTTCACCGTTCCAGAGTGCTATTGCTGCTTTTTCGGAATCAACACACTTTGGGAGTCCCCCGGATGAACCATTCAAAGACAAATTTAGTGGCCCAGTCTTAACTCATACTGGGTCCCACTCCGTAGGTTATTAACATCACCACACATAATGTAATACACAATGCACTGGATTTTTCATTTAATATAAAAAAATTGTAATTTTATTACATAGGCCATGGGTCCTACGTTTCACAGAATAAAACAAGCCACATACAAACATATATTGATGTGGAGGATGTATATATACATCTAATAGCATTTTTGTGGTTAATTCATAAAAGCTAAAGGTGACACAGCCAAAATTCTCTAAAATGGAGGAGAACGGGCACACATGCTGTCTTCCTGGCTAACAAGTCACAGAAATGCTCCATAAAGCAGTGTCACCTAATACAAGTTCTAAAATTAATTAAACATGGCGAAATAAATTACGCCTGACCAAAAAACACACATCCCAGGTCAGCTGCTTTTTCGGAATGCTTGGATAATCAGGTGAGTCTCTATCTCAATAACAGCTTGGTATAGATGCTCATATTGTCCCAAGGTTTTAAACGTGTTTGTCTTTCTTACAGATGCAGTTTCGTGCGTCATCCGGGAGAAGATTCGGCCCTCCTCGGATGCTGAGCTGGTTGCCTCCAGATGAGTATGGGTGCGAATGAGTGGCGCCGGATGACAGAGTAAATGTTCGTTTGTATGGTGCGCGACTAACCGGCTGTTTTTTCTGTTCCCCTTTTGCAGGCGCAGCACGGCCCCAAGATGAAGAATGGAAGAACCGCTCCGAAGAAACCCGGAGGATGCAGAATCCCAGGTGAGTATCGGAATCTGCGTGGGAGTCCTTTTCCAACAGGGGCGGCGATCAGAGAACCAGCGGAGATGAGACCGATGGCCGGAATTGCAGATAAGGGCTTGTCGCTGTAGTAACTCCTGTTCTTCTGCTTGTCTTGTTCCAGGCACCGATGGATGGAAAGCACCAAAGGGCGTGGCTGAAGAAGCTCGAGGGCAGAGCAGAAACGGTGAGCGTTACGCTGCAGGAGTGCAGAATAACGGAAAGCGTGTTCTGCTTGCAGGGTGTGGCTTATATAGCCTTGTAAGTAGTTCCAGGTAAAGTAGTCCCTTTACCCCACCCTGTCTCTCAGGAAAAATAGTCCCTCTGCCACACCCTGGATTAAACAGAAGACTCAGCCTCACAGTTTAAATAGTTCCATAAGTTCAGCCCATTTCATGAGCCTGGCGCCAACGGCGCCAGGACTGAGTTCATGAGAATCTGGGGCACTTCCTTGGGGCCTGCCAAGTCCTTCTGGTTGGCGGGGAGTGGGATGGGCCCAACAGCTCCAGGGGTTTTGGAGCATGCACCATGACAAAATTGCACCAGAAGTAAGTGTCAGGGACCCCAAGTACAGAAAAAGAGTTACAACAAGTATATCTTGAACTGGGGTGTAAAGTAGAAAATGACGAACTCACCGCCATTTCAGGTAACATTTTAGACTGGGTGATCTCCAGAAACCCTGAGGTCACAATGAAAAGTACCACCCCGTGTATATGGTCAGACCATTGTATTGTGGGATTCTCATTTTATTTGAAATTATCCCAAAAACGATTACGAATCCCCCCATTTGTGGATTATAAGTGGAATTTTAAGAAGGTCAAGCCATCCCATCTTAAAAACTGTCTACAGGGAATTGCGTCCTCTACAAACAGCTTCAACAGCCCAGAGAAGCTGGTAGAAATATACAATGAGGTGCTAACCAAGATGCTACATCAAGTAGCCCCTATGGCAAGAAAAGTTGTAAGAGAGAATAGAAACCACAACAAAGGGTTCACTGATGAACTTGTCAGTTTAAAAAAATTGAAAAGAAGAGCCGAACAGGCTTGGGTAAACATCCATCAATCCCTAAAAGGGAAAGATGGGAGATGTTAGAAGCAGAGTATAAAGCCAAGATCACCTCAACCAAAAATGATTCATTTGAGAAGGAAATCGGTGGGGCTAAGAATAACACCAAAACATTGTTCGAGATTTTAAAACTGTTGGAGAAACCGAAAGCTCTATCTCAACCCTTTCATCCTACAGCGAAGGATTGCAATGATGTCCAAATGACTTTTGAAAACAAAATCAAAGCCGCTCGTGATAAATAGAAAAGGATCTAGGTAACAGAGCACACATACAGCCCCAGGCAGCAGACACCCAGGACAGACTAAGTGATCAATCAAATGTTGTATTAAAACACGTGACCATACTTGAAATTGAGTCTATCCTGTCAAGAATGCATCCAATCCCATGCAGTGAAAATATTATCCCAGTGAAGCTTATCCTACAGCATAGTAAGGAATTTGCACCTTTCCTCTCTAGACTGGTCAACTCCCCCTTTGACTATGCCTCAGTCCCGGACCTAATAAAGATAGTTACAGTCTCGCTATTAGTGAAGAAAGCAGGCCTATATCCCAAGGAGGCAAAGAATTTAAGGCCTATCACCAATACTAATTTCCTGCTTAAGATTCTTGATAAAATGGCCACAAAACAATTTCAGGGATACCTGGAGACAGCACGAATACTCCATAATAAACAATCAGGTTTAAGGGCACACCATAGTACGGAGACTGCCCTCTTGGACCTGCAGACCAACATGTCAGAACTAGCTGATCAGGGGAAGAATGGACTATTGGTCCTTCTCGACCTATCAGCGGTGTTTGATCTGTTAGCTCACGATCATTTTATAGAGACACTCGTTAAGATAGGGAAGTGCGAGTCCCATGCTACAAACTAGTCTAAATCCTTTCTATCTAACAGGCAATCCAAAATCTCCTGGGATGGTGTCTCCTCTCAGTCAGCCCTCATTTGGCGTCTAGTCCCACAGGGAGATTATATTTCACCAACTCTATTTAATCTCTACATCAGGCCTCTTTGTGACCTGCTTGAGTCATATGGGTTCATGTTTACCAACTACGCTGACAATACCCAACTGATCCTAGAAATCGACGGGGATCATGGGAAGGACACCATGAATTTGACCACAATCTTTGAAGTAATAGAGCATTGGATGACAGAGAATTGGCTCTGCCTCAATGAATCTAAAACTGGATTGCTATTATTTGGGAGCCCAGGGGCCAGAGCAAAACTGGATCGTGAATATCGACATTTCCGTATCAAAGATTCCATCATCACAGTGGCGGCCAAAGTCAAGACTCTAGGGGTATTCTTTAACGCAGACATCAATATGGAGGCACAGACCACTTACACAGTAAAAATGTGCAATTACTACCTGAAACTGATGAGAAATACGAAACCATTTATCTCAAAAGATAACTGTGTCTCGATTGGCAGAGCCATTATCGTATCACAAATTGACTACTGCAACTCCCTGTTTATTGGGATGAAGAAGAAATGCATCCAACGGCTGCAAACGCTCCAAAACAACACAGCCATGATCATTAAGGGCATCCCCAGACGGGAACACATTTCCGCAGGGAGAGAATCCCTACATTGGTTGCCCATTGTGGCCAGTATTCATTTCAAAACAGCCACCATTGACCATAAATGCCTTTATGGTAATGCCCCAAACTATCTAAAGTGCTGCACTTTTTCCAATGTTCCCAACTGGGCTCTAAAATCGGCTAGCCTGGGAACAATTAAAACGCTCAGATTCAGAAAGGCGGAGAGTATGGTAGAGGCTTCCATAAGAGGGCGGCAGAGATGTGGAATGTGCTCCTAACCCAACTTCGACTGGAAAAAAAGGTCAACCGCTTTCATGCACAATTGAAAATGTTACTGTTTAAAATGGGTCAATAAGTACCATCCAGGAAAACATTGAAATTTGCACACTATATGTAATGTGCAGTCTATCAAACGTCCTTCTGTGTTTTTGTGTGCCCTGATGCCTGACGCAAATAAATAAAAAATAAATAAATATATGGACAATAGCAGTACCTGGCAGGGTAGTGAACCAGGTCTGCTATGCAATCTGCAGAAACAGTTATGTGGACAACAGCAGTACCTGGCAAGATAGTGTACCAGGTCTGCCATACGATCAGCAGAGAAGCCTGAGAAGAGCAAGAGGAAAGCGAATAATATCCTCTGGCACCGTGAGAAGTCAGAGAAAGACCATGGGAAGGGAGTTGTTCTCCCTGGTGTTGCAAGAAGCTGCAGAGGAGCCACGGAAAAGGGAAGCATTTCCTCTGGCACTGTGAGAAGCCTGAGAAAGAACAGGGGAAGGGAGTAATTCCCCTTGGTGTCGCAAAAAGCTGGAGAAAAGCCAGTTAAAAGGGACAAATTTCCTCTGGCATTGTGAGAAGCCTGAAAAGAACCAGGGGAAGATGGGCATACCCCATTGTGCTGAAAAGACATCACATTTGGTGTTATGCAATTGCCACCGCACAAGATCCAGGGGAAGAGTTATACCCCCTAGGATAGAAGTAGAACACACGGAGAGGTTAGGCACTCTCCAGGTATCCAACAGTAAAGACAGCAATCATGATCGATAAGGAATGCTGATGTTTTGGAAGTTTGAACTTTGAGTTGAGCCAAGATCTTGTAGTCTATTTTAAGACTTTTTGCTTGGAACTTTGTCTTCACCTGGGAAAAGGATTGTGACATTGGGGAAAGGGAGTAATTCCCTCGGGGAAGAGTCCGTTGTTTCATTGGAATCAGAGTCGGCGCTCCAGAAGAAGGGAGCCATTCTTCTGCACCATGAAGACTCACCAATCCTTTAGTTTAGTTATAAGTGTAAGGGAAGGAAATAGGTTTCTGACACAGGGCGGTGGACTTTTTATTTTCCTGGACATCCTGACAGTCTCCTTAGTGTTTTGGTTGAGGCAGGGAAACCCCCTCTTAGGAAATAGGGAAAGTTAGTGGTTTCTCTTTATTTTGGAAACAAATAAAGTCTATAGCCAAAAGAAAGGCACCTGCGTGCCAGTCTCGTACTTCTGCCCTCTTACAGTACCTACAGTTCATGCCCTCCAGTCAAAGGCCAAGCAATGTGGTCAACCGTCCACAGACAGGTCTAACAGATGAAAGAGGGTGAGTGGCATCCTTTGTCCCCTCTAGGGGTGGGAGGCGTCACAAGAGGAGGAATGTTTTCTCGTGAGGCAGTTCACCTCTACTTTGGGGTTTTGGATGAGTAAGAGGGATGAAGGGACAATGACTGAATAGATAAAGAATGAAATCAATGTGCCTGGCACAAGACTGCTGGCAGCCTCTGTAGCATAATTCTGTATGGTGTTGGTGTAAATAAAAAGTACACTATAAAAACAGTATTGCCTTAATAGTGACTTACAACATTTAAAGCACAAGCCAATCAAAATAATTGATTCTGTGTGTATTTTTTGTCAATAAAAATGAAATCTGCTGTACAACAGGTTTGTTTTCAGTGCCATGTATACAGGCACAGCACACAAATCTACTGGAAAATAGAAACATACATAAGTTAGGTTAAATGTGAGTGAGCATTTACAAATTATGTCTTTACATTACAAGTTACATCTATACATACCTCAGCTTGGTAGTAATGACACAATTTAAAAGAGCAGGGGGAACAGAGGAATACAAAGCGTAGCTTTGTGGCACCGACATCCCATTCTGGCATATGCAGCATTGGTAATACAGAAGACATCATTACAGTTCCTCACTGCTGTTTCGACAGTTAAGATTTTCAGGACAACCTATGGAAAGAAAGAGAATAAGTACATTTTACAACTGCATTAAGTTAGTTTAAATGGAATGGAAATTTAGCTATTTAGTGCTCTCGTCCACATAGTCCCTTGTAACAAAACATCCTTCGAGTGGCTGTGTAGTGTGACGATTTACAAGGTGTCGTCATTTCTCCCCAAGGGGAGCCCCTTCTCATGCAGCTAGGGCGGTGAGGCTGCTACCCAATAGTCCCCCTAGGGGTGGTTTAATGCGGGAGGACCTAAGGGGAGGGACTCCCCCTCTAGGGAGAAGGACCACCTGGGGTGCAGCCCTGGAAATCCCATTACCCACACACATTCCCTAGTCCTACAATCCATCTCTAATCATCCTAAGATCATCCGAAAGTGTGAAGATTACACCTTCAAGTACTGCCACAAGGTGGCTCACCAGAGTTTTGAAGAGCGCTCTGTGGTCAAGCACTGCAGGTGTTGATGATAGGCAGAGGCGGGATTAGTCCTACATAAAAGAAACTGAAGATGGACTCAATGTTGTCTTCAAGGAGCGAGTAACCCGGGAGCCTAAAATCACGATAGAAGCAGGTGGAGCAGAAGATGCCTGCGAGATGCTGCAAGAGGCAACAGGAGACCCTGCAGGAGCTGACCCCTCTGCCCGACCTGGAAATAAGAGCGGTGGCGTAACCTTGGCCAGATGGACTGATAAATCCTACAGAGACGACGAGACTGCATGATCTGCGAGAACGCTGTGGAAGAACCGGAGCAGTGCCTGACCCCATGTGAAGGTAAAGGAGGGCACGGGAGGGCTGGTGGGGACAGGAAGGGAGCCGCTGACACAGGAAGCATGCAGGGAATGCTTCCTCGTCCCAGTGGTGTGCATAAGACCATTGGACACCAGAGAGGGGTCTGGGACCCAAAACTAGAGTCTCTTGGTCCTGTTCCGATTCCTCTTCACAGTGGGAAAGAGAGAACCATTTAGCATCAGAGAAGGGTCTGGGACCCTGACAAGATTTGGGACTTTGGGACTTTGTTGAGAACCAATTGAAGCAGCAGAGTGTGCATGAAGTTGAAAGCATGCCAAGAGAAGTGATGCATTCTCTTGGTCCTGTTCTGATAAAGATGCCGGGGGAATGGAGTAATTCCCCCTGGCCTTATGTTGATTTATTCCCAAAGCATACCAAGAATGGGAGGCATTCTCTCGGTCTTGACCTGAGACTCAAGCCAAAGACGCCAGTAGAAGGGAGTCATACCTTCTGGTATTGTGTTGAACTGTGCTAAAAGCATACCAAAGAAGGGAGGCACTCTCTTGGTCCTGAACTGAGAGTAGAGATAAAGAATCCAGAGGAAGGGAGTAATTCCCCCTGGTTCCTATTGAAGAGTACAAGGAACCATACCAGGAGAAGGGAGCCATTCTCCTGGAGGTAACACTGTGCAAGGACTGGGTGGAGCCCGCAAGCCAGGGGAAAGGAGTCATTTCCCCTGGCATTGATTTTTTAAAAAAACTTTAACTTGCACAGCATTGCACAACCATACTTTTCCAGAAAGGACATAGCACAAAGAGTTATTTCCAAAAGCATCATTGAGAGCAACTCGGTTCACATATTATTTACAGTACATTTATTTTACCTTCTTCCTCCCCTCCTTTATTCATCAAATATTGTCGGAAGCCTCCCCATATATCCCTCGGCCAGCTCGCCGGAGGCATCAAGCTAGCGTACAGTTCCTCCTTATCATTTGGCCAAATCATATCTTCGTGCCAGTCTTCAATTGTGGGGGGCATTTTACACTTCCACCTCATTATTATAGCCCTTTTAGCCAGCAACAGACCAATGTTTACCAATTTGCGTTTCAATTGATTCAGTTTATGCCCATAACCCAGTATACATGGCGTGTGCTCCCATGTTATGGGCTGGTCCACCATCTCTTCTAGCGCTTGACATTCCATGACCACAACATATGCATTATATCTGCGTCCCCCTCTGCTTATCTGGGGCACTGTCCCCCTGAGATGGGATATGTTTTCTTAAGGCGGGCTGGGGTGAGGTGTACTCTGTTCAGGATCTTAAAGTGTAACAGCCTGTATCTAGAGTTGAACGAGATCTGCCTTGTCAGCCTACATAGTTACAACCAGTGTGTTTCAGTGAGGGTAACTCCAAGGTCTTTCTCCCAGTCCCCTTTAATGTCCGGTGTTTGTACCCCCCTAGCCATCTGAGCTAGTTTATACAGTGCTGAAGCAGACTTCCTCATTATACCTGGGGACAGTATGTAATTGAGACTCTGGTGCAAAGCCGGCTCCTGTGGAAATTCAGACCACGTTGATGCCACAGCTGAGCGGAGCCAACCCGACAGTATTGAAGTTTCTGAAGTGGGGTATCTCCCACATGTACCTTGATCATGTCCCAGGTTAAAAATAAGCCTTCATGAAACAAGTCACCCAAGTTCAATAAGCCCACCTTGCGCCAATGTGCTGCTAGTAATGCGTCCTTTGACGGGCCCAGGATTGGCATGTCTGGACCATATAATACAGTATTTCTGGGATGCTTGAATAACCTCGAATCATGCCTCCTACATGAATGATACAGGGTCCAGGTGGTTAACATTCCCCCCGTGTTCCTACGGCTAGCCTTTGCCACAGTGTTACCGTCGCCTTCCCCTGCCTGTCTAAATCTACATCGGATGTTTGTGGACCTCCCGCCACCCAATGTACTGTATAGTATGCCTGAGCGGCCAGGTAATGTAGCTCGAAATCAGGGGCGGTCAGCACTCCTCGCTCATACGGCAATGTGAGGCACTTCTAACTGACCGCTATCTGCCTCTTCCATACGAACAAAGAGCACGCTCTGGCTATTTTAGTGGGAAAAGGCTCTGCCAGGCCACACTGGTACATAACTAAAGAGATAGAAAAGCTTGGTAAAAATAATCATTTTTATTAGTGCGACCCGTCCCATCAACGAAATGAGGATCTGATTGCACCGCTCTAATTTGACACTCATTGCATTGACCATCGGGTCATAATTAAGGGACCGAACAAGGGATGCTGATCGAGCAATCTCCACCCGAGGTATTTTATATGCTGATGTGTCCATCTCAATCCGAACATGTTTCTTGGAAGACCTCAGACTTGTTACTATTCAAGCGTAGTCCGGAGTATTTCCCGAACTCATGAACCGAAGCTAGAATCCTCTGCAAATGTTTCCCAGGATCCCTGACATACATCATGATATCGTCTGCGTATAGTGTTATAAGTTCTACCTGCCCAGCGATTTTAATACCGGCACGGATATGCCAAGCCCTCATGAGATCTGCCAGGGGCTCTGTCACCAGCACAAACAACAGAAGCGATAGTGGGCTTCCCTGCCTGGTGCCTCCTGTTAGTGTCAGTATCGGTGAGAGCACCCCATTCACGCACACTCTGGCAAACGGCTGTGTGTATAGAATTTGCACCCACTTTACAAAGTTTGGTCGGAACCTGTAGTTATGTAGAACCCTAAACAAGAAAGGCCAGTATATCGTGTTGCATGCTTTCTGCATGTCTGATGACACAGCAACCCCCTCAGCCTCTTGTGGTATCCGCGCCATTATATTATATAGCTGACGAATATTGGATGCTGTCGATCTCCCCTGCACAAACCCTGCCTGATCTTCATGCACCATGCAGGGCATTAGCGGATTGAGTCTGGAAGCAAGCATTTTCACAAATACATTTGCGTCTGTGTTTATTAGGGATAATGGTCGGTACGACCCACAGTCCTCTGTAGGCTTCCGGGTTGTAGTAACAGAGTGATCATCGCCATGCGCATTGACTCTGGCAGGGTACCAAGTTCAAGTGCCTCAGCCCACACCAATAACAGACGGGGAGATAACACATCTATGAATTCTTCCGGAATGCTCAATGAGAGCAACACTGGGGAATGATTGGACAATGTTCTGGGCAGTATATGGCATTCGGTCACCCAGTTCACCAACCTGTGGGATGTCAGCCAATAGCCGATAAGAAAATGCATGTCTTGCACTGATGAATTAAAAGTGAAAGCACTTTGCGTGCCATGGAGGGTGCGCCAAACCATCTTTCAATCCCAAATCCTCAATGTGGGTATGCATAGTGCATGCTGCATTTGTTAGGGCTGTGGGTGTGGTGGATGTGCGGTCAAGTTGTACATTGAGTATCGTGTTGAAATCACCACCACAAATCACTAGTGCAGTGGGGTACTTAATATGCAATGCTCAACCTGTGCATTTTTGTAACTGTTTCACCCGAACCCCCCCAAACTCCCCTCCCCCTCTCTCATAGTGCCCCAAACTTCAACTATACTCAACCATTCACCCTTACTCCCCCCTACCACCACCCTATTCTGTCCAACAAGTTTATGCACTCGCATTGGGGGCAAATGCTAGCACCGTGAGTGAGATCCCTGCTTCTACAATGTTCTGCCTTGGCTAGAATAGAACCGTAACTGTAGGAGTCTAACAACCGTTACCATAAACACATCTAAATGTACATAGTTTGTGTGTGATACACATGTAAAGTCAGATATCAAGTTGCCTCTGGTGCTTGCCCGTCCGGTAGGGGAATGTTTGCCTCTACAAATGATGCAGTGTCTTCGGGAAACGTAAAGAAAGAAGTCTTATTATTGTACTGTAGACGCAGTCTATTGGGGTACAGCATGGCGTAAGAAATTCTACGTTCCCTTAAAAGCTTCTTAACTCCCACAAATCATCGTCTCTCCTGTTGTACCACCAGTGTGAGGTCTCGGAATATACATACCATGCTGGAGCCCATCCTCAATTCCTGCTTCTCTCATGCCGCCCTCAAAGCCAAATCTCTGTCTCTGTAGTTCATGAGGCGTGCAATTATTGGTCGTGGGAACCCGCCTGGTCTTGGTTTTGCCGTCAGCGCCCTATATGCCCGCTCCACTATGAACATCTGGGGCCAACCAAGATCCCCCAGCAATTCTTTCAGTAGTTCTTCTATTGCCGACTCCATAGGGCCCTCCTCTGGCACACCTATAATGCGAACATTACTGCGCCTCGGTCTCGCCTCCAGATCCTCACACTTCATCTTTATGCTGCCCAGATGTTTCGCAATAGTCTTCACTGTTCCTTGTAATGCTGTTATGGCATCTTTCGGCGTGCTGATCCGCGTCTCTGTCTCTGTAATCCGTTGAGTAACCTTTTCCAGCTGGGCACGGATTCTAGTAACATTAACAGTTATGCCATCCAGCTTGGTATTGATGGAGGCAAATCCCTGCTGCAGGAAGGCCATGATACCCTGCAAATCGACTGGCGGGGCTGGCGGCACTGCCCCTGCCCCTGATTGCCTGTTCCCTTGCACCCCCCATTCGCCTGTCTCGAGGTGGGTCTGGTATATTTATCCATTGTGCCAATCTTCTTGGGGCCCGCACCTTTGAGCATAGTGCGTAACTTAGTCCTCCCTCCCAACTTGCAGCTTGGTGGGATATGCAGCTCTGGGGCGATCAAATTTGTGGTGTGCCGGGTCGAGGAAGACACCAACTATGTCATGGGGCTACAGTGCAACAGTTCACCAAGCCTCTTCAGGTGTTTACCAATCGTGCTCAAGCATCTTTTTAGTAGGCCTCACAGATACCAACCACCAGTAATGTGCCCCTGCTGTATCAGATTTATTTCAAGACCCTGTTGGCCGTGCCCACCATACCCGCACTTTGCTACGTTCTATGTGCTCCACAGCGGTGCAGTGAGAGGGGGTGAAACAGGCAAGTAGCAAATCCCAAAGGGCGCCCCACCCCCCTCAGTCTGCACAATCAGGCCAGGATCCAAACACCTCTTTGTTGGGATGGGAGCATTGCCTGTCTATCCATGGGGCACCACCCTGCACGTAGGCAACAGTGTTATGTGTTACCTTAGCTGCTCCTTATTGTGCCCAGCACTTCATCCACCGTGTCCATAAGACGGATTCCTGTTGCAGTCTCAATCCAGACCATCCTCAGCCCACCAGCATAAGGATAGCAGCACTCACCGTCTCAGATTCCCTCCGCACTAGCACCCAGGTAAGGACACAACTACAGCATGGAGGAGGGGAGTAATGATAGATGGAGTGGGAGGGGTGCAGAAGACACAGATGTCAGATCAACCTTCTCAGCGTACGGAGATACGGGTTTCAACCCACATGCTCCGTTGGCCACCGGCACAAACACGTTAAATGAGAGCGCCCGGATGCTGCACAGTGGCTGTATCCATCGTGAGCTGGGGCTTCACATGTGCCGCCACAGTCGCTGCCTCTTCGCTGGGCTAACTTCACTGCCCGGCTGCAGACACAGCCCCACATTTTACACAGCACTCATGAATGCTGCCGTAGGACCCAGCAGCTCTGGTCGGGCCAACCTCCACCTGGTCTCGTCCCTCACTTGACGTAGTATCTGGGACGCCAAGGGAGCAGTCCAGTGCCTACCGCTTCCTCACTAACCCGTTCGTCGGCCTGCAAAATGTTCACAGTAGCTGAGCCTCCTCCAACTATCTGGCTCACACAGTGTTCACAGTAGCGGAGCCCCCCCCCCCCAACTATCCGCCGCACTCTCACCCCGACTGGAGGAATATCCTGCCACTTATCAATTAGCCACAGTCGGTCTGCTCCGTCAGGGCAGGCTGCACTTTGAGGCTCGATTTCTCTGCGGATTTCAAAGCCGACAGCTCGCCATCGAGGCCAGTTGTGCCCACACCTCTTATATAGCCGTCCCGAGGTTTCCACACCAGACTTGCATCATTACACGCTGCTTTTTGCCAGTGAACTCACTTCACTCACGGAGCTTTACACAATGGCCGCCATCTTGCTGATCGTTCCCCCCCACCCCCTGGAATTGTTGTCAAGTTGACCAAATAATACCAGGGCAAGGGAGTCACTCCCCCTAGTTCTATTGATGAGTTTAAGGAACCACATCATGAGAATGGAGCCATTCTCCTCGAGGTAACAATGTCCAAGGACTGGGTGAAGCCTGCAAGCCAGGGGAAGGGAGTAATTCCCCCTGGTAACTTTAATTTGAAAGAACAATCTGTTGAATATTACCCGAGAAGGAGAAGGGTGCCATTCTGCTTAAGGAAATAACTTTTTGTTAGTTTACCTTTTAGTTGTATAGTGTGAGGGATGGTAGGTTTTGACATAGGATGGTGTAATTTACGTTGACAGACATTCTGACAGACCCTTTTAGTCTTAGTTTTGAGGCAGGGAAACCACTCTTAGAAGTTAGGGATAGGACCTTTTTCACACAGAAATAAGTCTATAACCAAAACCATGCCACCTTTGTGTCAGATTCCTTCTTCGACACCCTTACAGTAGGTGATAAATTAAACAAGATGCAATAATGTACTTTTTCTGTACCCTCCCAACTGCTGCACCCACACTCTCTCCAAGTCCAAGTTCTCCCATGGGTACCCCTTTTGATAAAAGGTAAATGGCTTAAGCATTCAAAGTGATTTTTTCCCATCCTGTAATGTATTTTAGAAGACCATTATTAGAGCACACGATCACCATAGCTGGGGCTTCTTTGTGCTGTGGCATCAAAAGTCAGGAAAATCAAAAGGAGGCAGCTGACTAAAGAAAGTTTAGTTTAGTTTATTATTTGTATAGCGCAACCTAACCCTGAGGTATCTGGGCGCTTAGAGATGATCATATGTTACAGTACACTAGATAAGGAACAGAAAATAGTGAGGACCAGGGTTACAGAGTGGTCGGTTTTGACATTAAAATAGGAGAAGAATGCAGAATTGAGACGACAGGGTTGCTACAAAAGTGGCAGGTTAATAGCTAGCGTACGGACCAGGTTACAAAAAGTGGTCTGTATGTCTACAACATGATATATAATTAAGAGTACAGCCGGCATAAGGACCAAGTTATAAAAGGTGGTCTGTATGTCTGCAACATGACAGATAATCAGGAGTACAGGAGAAGCGAAAGGAGAGGAATGGGTGCCCCCGATCTGACGACGAGGCACTGCCATGATGTGGTTGTAATAGTTAGAGACAAGCTAAGAGAGCCTGATCAAGAGCTAATGGAGTCATATCAATTGGCAGGTGGTGTCTTAATGTTGCTGGGTGAAGAGCATGTCCTTCACTTTAGCTCTAAAGGACCAGAAGGAAGGTTCTGCTCTGATTCAGTGGCGAGTGTATTCCAGCATTTAGCTGCTAATACTGGGAAGCTCGACCCACCTGCTGTTTTCAAGTTATATTTGGGTATGTTAAGGCAGTGAAGATAAGGAGATCTGGTAGGTCTGGTTGAACTGTGCCTTGAAAATGTGTCAGTCAGATATTGTGGTGCTGTTCTTCATAAGCATTTATGGGTGATGACAAGCTTACGTAGTTTAATTCTTTCACGAAAAGGTAGCCAATGTGCGTCCCGTCTGACAGATGAGATGTGATTGGATCGTGGTATGTTTAAGGCGCAAGGAAAGGCATTGTTCTGGAGAACTTGTAGTCTATTCAGGTTGTGACTGGTGGAACCTAGGAGTAGGGTGTTACAATAGTCCAGTTTGGACAAAATCAGGGCCCTGGCCAGCGTGAGGCAACTGTTTGTGGACAGAAAGGGTTTGCATGCGTTGATGAGTTTATTAGTATACGCTGTGGTGGAAGCTATGGTATTTACTTGCTTTTTAAGGGATAGTGTGGAGTGAAGGTATTTGCCTAAGGTTTTAACCTCTTTGGCCACCTTGATGATGTTACCATCTATGTTAAATGATTGGTAACGGGGGTCGAGTTTGGTTAGACAAGCTTGGGTACCAACGATCAAAGGTTCTGTCTTATCGTCATTTAAACAGAGGCTATGTGTAGCCACCCAGGCCTGTATTTCTGAATAGATCTCGTTTAGTTTCACAGAGTCCCTCGCGTAGCAACCAGTGAGCGTGATGAGGATCTGGGTGTCATCCGCATAATTCGTGTAGGTTACACCAAGATCATCAAGATGATCAAAGAGGAGCTTCGTGAAAATATTATAGAGCGTAGGCGAAACACAGGACCCTTGGGGAACTCCACTCTGAATAGAAATTGAATCGGCAGCAGCCGTGGGTGCGAAGACCCTAGTTGTCCTATTTGAAAGAAAGGATCGGATCCTGTTAGTGGCAATGGGAGAGAAGGCTGCTGCAGAGGAGAGGCGTTTAGTAAGGATATGGTGGTCGACCAGGGCGACGGCTGCAGAGAGATCCAGCAAAAGCAGAATAGCCAGGTTGCCCTTGTCTTTAGCTTCCTCCATTTGGATTTTAAGGTCCAATAGGGCTGTCTCAGTCCCATGCCGGGGTCTGAAGCCGGATTGTCTCAGACCTAGGAGATTGTTATCCTCCAAATGTTGTTGAATTTGGAGGTAAACCACTCTATCTAGTATCTTCAAAAGGAATGGGACAGTTGTAATGGGCTGTAATTTGTCGGAATGTTAGGATCTAGGTTGGGCTTTTTTAGTAGAGGCATGACCCATGCTTCTTTGAGGTTGTTAGGGACTGAAGAGTTTTTGAAAGAGGAGTTAATCAAGGCTGTGATGAAGGGTGCCAGTTCTTTTGCCATGTCCTTAATGACGGAGGCTGGGCAGGAATCTCCTTGACAGTTAGATGGTTTGAGGCTTGAGATTATATTTGCCACTTCAGTCACAGTTACTGGGGGGAAGTGGAAAGTGGGGCAGGATGGCAAATGATGGTTAGGCGCCTTGTGAGGCTGGGCATTGGGGACAAGGCTGTTTCTTTTTGTTTCGATTTTAGATTGAAGAACAGCTATCTTGTCTGATAAGGCCTTCTGGATGTTCTCACACCGGGTCTTATCTTTGATACGGTCTTCAGTGGGCGGTACAGGGGTTTCCAATTCTCTTAGAATGGAGAAGAGTGCTTTAGTGCCAGATTTAGCATTCTGAATTCTGGTGTTATAAATCTCTTTTTTAGTATTGGTGATGGCAGATTTGTAGGTGGCTGCGGCAATAGAGAATCTTTCTTTGTTGGGAGAGGAAGGGGCTTTTCTCCAATTAGCTTCAGAAGTTCTTTTGATGGTACGTAGCGTTCATCAGAGAACCATTTATTTAGGTGGGCGGCTGGTTTAGCTTTCCTCAATTTTAGCGGTACAATTAGGTTAAGGGCTTGTTCCAAGGTGACATTGTAGAGGTCGGCCAAGAAGGTTGGGTCAGTATCTGAGTTAGCGGGTGGGTTAGTGATAGGCTGAAGCAGAGGTAAAAGGTTCCCTAAAGTTATATTGAGTTTGTTCCTAGACATAGATTGTGGTGCGAGGGCAGCTGGAGTGTTATTGTGAGTGCCTTTGGGTATGGAAAAGGTAATACAATGGTGGTCTGACCAAGCACAAGGTGTATTGTTGAGTATAGACACATTGCAGTTGAAGTCAGCCAGCCAGTCCAGTGTTCTTGCTTTGGAATGAGTAGGTTCAGTGATACATTGAGTGAAACCAAGTTGAGTGATGTTTCATCAAGCCAGGAGGCGCTAGGGTCATTAGGGTCGTGAAGACTGAGGTTGATGTCACCCAATAAAATGATTTGTTTGCCTGGTTTAGTGTTTAGGGTTAGCAGCTGAGTTATGTCTTCCTGAAAGGATGACAAGACTCCTGTGGGTCTGTATATGAGGTGAAGTAGGATGGTACGGGTGTTGGACAGATAGAGTTTAACTGATAGGAGTTCTGCTGAGGGTAGGCCTGGGTTAGAGAATTTTCTGAGGTTCAAGAGGGATTTGGCTATGAAGGCCACTCTGCCACCTTTCACGGTATCTCCGTCTACTAGAATGATTATGTAGTTGTCAGGAATGGCAAGTGATAGATTGGGACCTGCAGCTGGGTGTAGCCAGGTTTCAGTAACAGCGAGAACGTACAATTGGTTGGAGGTAATGAGGTCCGCAATGTCGGGAGCGTGAGCAACCAACAAACGTGCATTGATAAGGGCTCCTTTAATGGAAGGCGTATCAATGACTAGGGCTTCTTGTGGGAGATTATGGTTTGTAGTAGGGCTTGCGTCACTCAGTGGGCAGGTGAGGTGAATGGAGGTAGGTGGAGGGCAGGTGCACAGTGAGTTATCTTCCTGCGAGAGAGGCAAGAGCCTAGTCTGGCATTTCTGAAGCTGAGTGGGCATGGGACCAGAGGTGTAGGTGGGAGGCAAAGCGGGTGATCCAATCTGCGGGGGAGAGAGGATATGCCGTGATGGCAGTGGGTAGGTGCCGTGTGTCAGGGGCAGGAGGTAGGTGAGTCTGTAGGGCTGGTAAGAAATTAGTGGGTGTTATGGCATGAAATAGAGGAAGGATAGTTGCCATAGTGAGTGTTACTTTCCGTAAGGTAGTCATGGCTGTGAGTGTCTGTGTGCCCCCATGCCCCCCCACGAGTTTCTGTGTGCCCTCATGCCCCCCGTGAGTGTCTGTGTGCCCCCATTCCCCCCATGAGTTTCTGTGTGCCCCCATGCGCCCTGTGTGTGTCTTGTGCCCCCCATGAGTGTCTGTGTGCCCCCATGCCCCCCGTGTCTGTGCCCCCATGAGTGTCTGTGTGCACCCCATGAGTGTCTGTGTGCCCCCATGCCCCCCGTGAGTGTCTGTGTGCCCCCCCATGAGTGTCTGTGTGCCCCCATGCTCCCCCGCGAGTGTCTGTGGGCCCCCCATGAGTGTCTGTGTGCCCCCATGCACCCTGTGAGTGTCTGTGTGCCCCCCATGAGTGTCTGTGTGCCCCTATGCCCCCCGTGAGTGTCTGTGCGCCCCCCATGAGTGTCTGTGTGCCCCCATGCCCCCCGTGAGTGTCTGTGTGCCCCCCCATGAGTGTCTGTGTGCCCCGATAAGTGTCTGTGCCCCCACCCTGCCTTACTCCCGCCCCCTTTGGCTCTTTATACCCCCTCCTGCCCCTCCTTACCTGCCTTCTACCCCTTCTCCCTCCATAATTCCCCCCTCTTCTACTATCTTCCTACTCCCCTTCCTACTTATTTCTCCCTCCTCTCAGCCTTCCCCCTCCTAGCACTTACTCCTATCATCTGTTCCCTTGACTTTTGATAGCAGCTTGTCTGTCTCCCCTCCTCCCCCCTTGTTCTTCTCCCTCCTCCCCCCACCCCTGCTTTTTAAATTTGTCACTGACAAATTTGCTCAGTAGCGTGCCTTGTTCATCTCCTTCTCCCCACTCATATCCCCCGTGCCCCCCTCCCACCCCTCCTCTTGTATACCTCCTGCACTACATCAATTGTCGTCAGACATAGTAATGTTACTGCTTGCTTTGTTCTCCTTTCTTTTCCATTACCTCTTGCCTTACTTGTTCTATGCACTTGCACTATCAGAAATGTCAACAGGCCTATTACGATAGTTATTTTTCACATTATGTAATGTTTCAAGGACTTTTACAGAATGTAACTGTATTTTCCTATGTTCCCTCCCTCCTTGAAGCGCTTTGAAACACATTGTGTATAGGCGCTATATAAATAAACAATCAATGGGGCGTGGCTTGGGCAGCCATGGAGTAGGACGTGCTTCCCGTGTAGCTCTGGAGGATCCGACAGATGATCCGTACAAACTACCTTTGAAAGTGAGCCATTGGTTCCAGAATCGATCACACACGCATGGGAATGGATGCTTCCTTCGCTCATTGTATGAAGATCGAGAAAATCGTAAGCGGGAGTCATAGGAATTGCTCGACAAATGACAGCGGCTGTTCGGTCCATTGTCACACAAGATGGCCTACAACAAAAGAAACAAAACTAGAGTACCTGAAGAGGACGAACAGAGGCGGCGGCCACAGGGAAAGAACGACAATGGCGAGGTGAAGGCGGAACAAAACCCCTGGGAGCTGTAGGCCTTGAGTCGTGAAAGCTTGGGTGCTGGCCTGTAAGGCAGGGGCCCAAGGGCAGCAGAGGTGTGAAAATGCAGGCCGCACCACGACCAGTACGAGAAGCGTTTGCTCGGCATTCAACTAGTAGCGGCGAGAGGAGGTGGAGGTTGTGACTGCCTGGAGACCACCGCGACAGTCGGTAAAGAGCGGAAAGTACGGTTGGGGAGACACTTGGTCGCTGAATCGAGATAGGGAGACCCAACGACAACCGAAAATGGCGGCGCGAGGGGCCGTGGGCAAGAATAAGAACAAACAACCCACGATGGACATTTTTGCGAAAGCACAACTGTCTCCTGCGGCCACCGCAACCAAAGGCCCGATGGCACAGGCTGAGGGCGCGACAGCGGCTGATAATCATCAGATTTTGGAAGCCATTACGGAGCTGAAGGAATCTTGGGGGGTTGCGATGATGGACCTACGTACTTCCCTGGAGGGTAAAATTGAAGCAGTGGGCATCGAAGTCTCCCTGCTGAGACAAGACGTCAGGGGACTGGCGGAACGCACAAGCAGCCTGGAGGGCACGGTGAAATCTAAGACGGACACCAGCATCAACAATACAAAGGAGATCCATGTCCTCAAGCAACAGGTGGCCAACTTGGGGTCTCGAGCAGAAGAAGCAGAAGGGAGAGCAAGGAGAAACAACATTCGCGTGGTGGGTTTGCCAGAAGGTGAGAAGGGCCAGGACCCGACTGATTACATCGAGAATTTACTCCTACAAGAAATCGGGGCCGGTACACTCTCACAGGGATTTGCGGTCGAGCGTGCACATAGAGCCCTCATGCGGAAGCCGAGACCAGGGGCCCCTCCACGAGCGATAATTGCCAAAATACTGAACTACAAAGACCGGGAAAAAATATTGGAGTATTTTCGGCAAGGCGGAACAATCGAGAGGGCCTCGAGCACTATCACGGCATACCCGGATTACACTATGCTGGTCCAAAGGCAGCGGTACAGCTATGTAACTATCAAACGGAGGCTGCGGGCGGCTGGGATAAAATATATGCTGCTGTACCCTGCGAAATTGAAGGTCGTGTATAAGAGCAAAAGGCATTTTTTTGACACTCCAGAAGAATCGACAACGTGGTTGGATCTGCAGGGCTGCCCGGATCAAGACACGGAGGAGACACAAAATGGACGTGAAAAGTGACTCAGACACGGTATGCATTTTGCTATGGCGGCGAGCGAACATCCCAAGGGCGCCTAGGCGAAGGCTGAGAACGATGGGCCTGGCTGTAGGAGGCTGATATTCGATAACATATTGCAGATTGTGAGAGACTTGATGGACTTGAATATAGTGGCGGTTACATATATTTAAACTGTATAGCAATGTGTAGTTCTTTGACGTGCTATTGGAGCGGCAGGGTGGTAACACCCGTAACACCCTACCCCCCGAATTGTAGTTGCAGTTATAGTAGGTTGGCCACTATGGCGGCCTCACCCTGTGGAGCTTCGAGTACAGGCGAAAGCCGGAAAGAGCTAGATGCGGGGGAGCCTGTGATCCATGGATGGAGCTGGGCCACAGTTGGGGGGGAGAGTGTTGGGGAAGGGATGGGAGGCGAGGGGGAGGTTGCGGGAAGTTCGGTGTGTTTTTGGTTAACGGGGTTTTAGAAGGGGATGCGAGCCTATATAGTTTGGAATGGAACTCAAGTTTACACTGCACCTGGGGGGGAGGGAATGGGATCATACCAGGCCATGGGGGACCTTAAAATACTCACATGGAATGTGCGGGGGCTTAATAGCTACTTAAAAAGGAACAAGGTTATGCTGTATCTGCGCAGGCAGAAAATAGATATTGCATTGCTACAGGAAACCCACCTTACACGGGAGAGGATGGACACAATTGCGGGAAAGTGGAAGGGTGTGTTGGTGAGCTCTTCGTACTCGGCCTACGTAAGAAGAGTACTTATATGGGTGGCGCCACATGTCCCGTTTCAGCGGTTGCAAGTGGTGGCTGAGACAGACGGGAGGATGGTTATGCTGAGCGGATTGGTAGAGAGTAGGGAGATAAGTATTGTTAACAAGTACACCCCGAACCAGAACACGGCGGCGTATATTAGGACACTGAGTGCGAACCTGAGCGTGTGTGTGGGAAACGTGGTGATCTGGGGAGGGGACTTCAACTGTGTATTGAACCCGAGGGTGGACAGATCGGACGGGAAATTGGATAGACCAGCCCCTGCAGCCAGTCCGCTACAGACACTGCTTGATGACTTTGGGTTGGAAGACGCATGGAGAGTGTGGCACCCTGGGGAAAGGCAATATTTGCATTATTCTGCCCCACAGCAGTTATCAACAAGGTTGGACTATGTCTTCGCATCACCTGAAATGATAGCGGAGATTGCGCACATAGAGTACAGGGCCAGGGTCCTCTCGGACCACTCGTCCCTGATTCTTGCGTGGCAATACTGCCCCCCCGAGGGTGCGGATCCCGACATGGCGCCTACCAGCGGAGGCGTTGAGAGACCCCTTCTTTAGAGAGGACTCACGGGAAGAGATAGTAAACTATTTCGAAACCAACACTGGGAGTGTGGACTCGGCGGGGACACTATGGGAGGCCTTTAAAGTTGTTATGAGGGGGGCGGCCATGGCGAAATCCAAGGGCCTACAGGGTGGGGTTTCAACTGAACTGAGGGAGACGGAAGCTAAATTGGAAGAGGCCTTAAAAGCTGGTGACGATACGGCAGAGAAGCTAGATCTGATACTTAAGCTGCAGCAAACATTTGCGGACTACTGGGAGAGGTTGTGCAACCTTAACTATAAAAGATACATAGAGAGACAGCATGCGGGAGGTGATAAACCGGGGAGACTTTTGGCGTGGTTATATAAGAGCGAGACCCCCAGAGCCACAATCAGAACTATAGAGAGGGAAGACGGTAGCGTAGAGGACACCCAGGAGGGAGTTAATCAAGCGTTTGTGGATTTTTATAAAGTGTTATACGGGGAAGACAGGGAAAGTAGCCGGGTAATGATAGAAGAAACGCTTGAGGATATGGGGCTGCCCAAGATAAGTGAGGAAGAAAGAAGAATTGGGCTCCCCGATCACCCCGGAAGAACTGGGGGAGGTGGTGAGGCAGTTGCCTACTAGTAAGACCCCGGGGACAGACGGGCTCCCAAGTGAATTTTACAAGGTATATATAGAAGAGGTCCTCCCCCCGCTGCTAGAAATGATAAACAAGGCGTTCGAGATGGGCCGCTTACCGGAGTCACTGAGAGAGGCTGTTATAGTACCTCTCCCTAAACCAAATAAACCAGGGCGCAGCTGTGGTTCCTTCAGACCTGTGTCAATGTTAAACCAGGACGGCAAGATATTAACTGCGGTCTTGGCGAATAGACTAAAAAGGGTCATTGGTAAGCTAATACATCCGGATCAAACGGGCTATGTCCCCCATAGGAACATCACCAACAATCATAGGCGACTTCAGGGGATGATTGAGTTTGGCAGCGGAAGTGAGGAGGAAATGGCAATCGTGTCCTTGGATGCGATCAAGGCCTTCAACTCCGTCAAGTGGCCGTGGCTGCTGGCGGCCCTGAAACACTATGGGTTAGGGCCTGGCTATGTAAGGCGGGCGAAGATTTTGTATAGTGAACCGCTGGCCAGAGTAAAGACGGGATCTGTGATATCAGAGAGGTGGCAGCTTAGTACGGGTACTAGACAAGGATGCCCATGGTCTCCTATGCCCTACATACTGGCCCTGGAGCCTCTCACGATCTATCTGAGGCAGCAATATGACACCATAGGCATCAAGGTGAACGGGGAGCGGCATTTGGTCTCCCTATATGCGGACGACATGTTGCTGTATGTGCGGTATCCGGAGGAGAACCTCTAGTACATTTTGGAAGTGCTTGGGAGATACGCTGTGCTTTCAGGCATAGCGGTGAACCCCCAGAAGTCTAGTCTGTTCCCGTTGGGGGGGGTATATAGGGGTTCCAGCGGAGAGGTTACCGGTTTTACAGGTACCGTGGGCGGTTAGTACTTTTTCGGTACCTGGGGATAGATATATATCACACCGTGGGGGAAGAGCATAGGTGTAATTCAGAGGTGGCAATCCAAAAAATTGAGAAATGCATGCGGTTTTTGGCGAAGCTCCTTTGGCGATGATGGGGCGGGGAGCGATGCTAAAGATGGTGGTCCTGCCGAGGCTCCTACATTACTTCGGGAATATTCCGTAACTGATTCCTAAAGGGTTCTTTACCAAACTGAATAGCATGTGTAGGGACTTTCTGTGGCATGGCACGCGAAGTAGAGTGGCGTTATGGAAGCTTCAGAACTTCCATGACAAAGGGGGAATAAAGCTACCCAATTACGAGGCGTACTATGCGGCGAGCCAGTTGCAATATGTTGCCAAATGGCTATCTGATGAAGAGACCTCCGAACTTAGGCTGTTTGGGCGGGATTGTGCACCTTTTTATTTGAAAGAAGTTATGTGGGCACCCAGGGCGGAGATGGTGGGGCGCCCTAAAATGATGCTACTGGGGAGGAATTGATTGATTGATCCCAATTGATGGGGAACCCGTCCCCATGCTCGCCACAGATGCCTTTGGTTGTATTGACAGGAGCAGACGCTCAGCTGCGACTAATACTCCGGACCCACTGGGAGCCGGCTGGGGTGGCAACGATGGGGGATATTTGGCAGGGGGGCTCTTGTGTTACTTTTGATGGGCTGTGGGAGGAGCCTGGGTTGCACGAAGGCCAGTACATTACATATCACAGAATGGTACAGAGGATTAAGAGAACGTGGCCCGAAACTGTGCCGGAGGAGGAACTGGACGATACCATAGACGTGATATATGATATAGCTGAGGGGGGCCATGAGGTTTCTAGGCTGTATGAGATGTTGATGTCCAAACTGGGGAAGGAGGTCACGCAGCTAAGAATGGACTGGGAAACGGAGGTCAGGGCCCAAATGGGAGATGGGATGTGGGAACGGGTGCAAAGGTATCATAAGAGGGTGTCTAGAAACGCGAGGCTGAAACAGATACAGCTTTACATAACACACAGGGCTTATATGGCGCCTTGGAGGATATCGAGGTTCGAGAATGCAGGTCGGCAAGCATGCCCCAAGTGCGACGAAGAGAACGCGGGCATGGTGCATATGTTTTGGTCATGCCCGATCATAGAGAGGTTCTGGAGGGGAGTAAAAGAGAAACTAGAAGGAAGAGGGGTCAAGATAGTAGTGGATACGGTGTGGGCCTGTCTGCTGGGGGGGTTCCACGGAACTCAGGCATGTAAGCAAACTAAGGGACCTGGCTTATGTGCTTGCAAAGAGAAGGATTGCCATGGGATGGAAGTCATGCCATGTACCGAGGATAGAGGTGTGGTGGAAAGACTTGCAAAAATGGGCAGAAGCCGAAACCATAGCATGGCAAGAAGCGTGTAGCAACGGGGGGAGGAGGAGAATGAGTCCCTGATAGCCTGGAAATCACTGATAGCTGGACTGTTTGGGTCATTAGAGGACCCGACTGAACCTGTTGAGGAGGAGACCGAACCACAGGGTGTGGAATATGATGTTTCAATGTAATAGACTCGCAAGGAGATGGGGTAGTGGGAGTAGTGGTTAGGAATTTTAAAAAAAGTGTAATGGAACTGTTGAAACATGCACTGTTTGTTTGGTTTTATTGTTTGTTTGAAAAATTAAAAAAAAACTAAAAAAAACTAAAAAAAAAAACTAAACAATCCATCAATCAATCAATGGCTAGTATAGGAGTGGCTGGGCAGGGATATTGTGGCTGGTGCATAGAAATATAACAGAAGTCATAAAAGTATAGCAGATGTAAATGACACTGTAAAGTAAGTAATATGGTAGTGGAATGGGCTGCTCTAAAATCACTAGCAGCACAAGTAGATAACATGCAACACATATCCTAACAGACGTGAAATTTGCTATTAGTACAATTTGGCTCGTGGGCGTCATGACCCTTGCCCCTGGCCCTCACTGGCAAGTCAGCCTTCCAGTTAGGGCCAGGTCAAAGGCCTTAAAACCTCATTCAAGACTCTCTTGGAGTCAGTCCTGGCACCTTTGGCGCCAGGCTCATAACCATCATGAAGCCCAACATTAGAATGGGACTATTTACTAGGGACTATTTAACTTGGGGGGGGGGAGGGGTTCAGCCAACATGGAGGCACACACATAGCTCAGTTACAAGGAACTGAGTTATGCGGTCTAGTCTTTGGGGTGTGGCAGGCCTGGGACTATTTTACCTGGACTACTTTGGGTGTGGCAGGCCTGGGACTATTTTACCTGGACTACTTTACCTGACACTATTTAAACCACACCCAAACAGCCAGCAGAACATGCTTTGTGTTATTCTGCTGTGGGCAGCGTAACGCTCACTGTGTCCAGTTCTTTGATGCCAGCTTACCTGAAACGAAGGACCTGCAGAGAGAGAAAGAACACTACGAAACTTACCTGGAACAGTATCCTGTCTTCAATCCATCGCCGACTTCAGTTCCACTCACCTGAAGGTACGAACTCCATCATCCGGCACCGCAGGCATCCTGGAATACCATAACCTGGAAAGAGGAGAAAGAAAGACAGCATTAGTAAGCATTTACTCAGGTTTCCTTCTGAATGAAGAAAGCCACACAATTCTTACCTTGGTAGTCATCTCCTGGTCAGTATCATTGCTGGAACATTACAGCGCTGGGCATCGCAAGGAGAGAAAAGACACAGGTTAGAATATAAAAGGCGAAACAGCGCTGCGCATCGCACATTACTCACCGGACAGCATCGCGCCCACCGCGCTTTCGCCTACCGGCCCATGCTCATCTTCAAACTGCATGACAACTCCAAAATACCTTTCCACACCTAAAAGGAAAGAAGCAAGACATTATATTTGAACTAAGAGGAACATAAGAACTGCATATAATGACTGAAAGCAGCAAACCTACGGAGTCGCAACAGGCCTGGATTCCCACAGGGGGGGCTTGCACCAGTGAAGTAACGGTCGCTGCTCGCCCCCACATCTACGCGCCCCTGCCATGAGGAGCAGGACGGAGAATCCACCTTCTACAATATTAAGGGGAGGAGACGGCCCAAGGGGGAGGAAGGAGTTGAGGCCAAGGGAGGTGGGAAAACATAAAGACAATCTGGTATTGAATCCAGCTCTCCTATATTGCGGACCCATCTTTAACCAGAGGCCTTACCAAGGGACCGGGAGAGGGTTCGAGAGTGCAAATCATCCAACCAGGGCTTGGTGGCGTCCCTGTGGATACCAGGTGAGCGTAACAGAACGCAAAGCCTCAATAATATTATCCATCTGGGCGTCATGGAGACTTCAGAGACTGACCAGTTAGTTCAGTTGTTGGGACAATTAGGCGTTGAAGTACATTCAGCCAGGCAAGAAACCAATGCTCTTCAGAGGGATTTGATTGTTACTAAGGATCGTACCGAAGAAATAAGTAGACAATTGCTCCAATCACAGGCAGGACAGACCCCATTGCCTGGTAACATTCCGCCAGAACCTGTACCAACTTCTACCAATCTAGTACAGATAACCCTTCCTGGGGCAGTTCCTTTAGCTCCACCTGAACGATTTACAGGGGACCCAAAGAAGTACGCAACGTTCATGAACCAGTGTCGTCTTCATTTCCTTTGCAGACCTGGGGCTTTTCCTAACGACCAAGCGCGGGTTGCTTTTGTTTTGTCATATCTGAGCGGTGGTGCTGCGGATTGGTCGGTATCATTGGTAAGTCAAGATGACACGTTGTTACATGACTTTAGGGGTTTCCAGATGGAAATGGAAAAACTCTTTGCTCATCATACCCAAGGCCAACCATTAGACAACAAACTTTTGTCACTCCGTCAAGGAAGTCAAGACTTGCTTACACATATAGCAACATTTAACAGACTAGTCGTTGAAGCTGGGTGGCCTGAGGAAAGAAGGACCACACTATTTCATCGGGGTCTACGAGGGGAACTAAAGGATGTCCTTGCTCAAGTGGTTAACCCACCTAAAGACTGTGCAGAATTCATCAACCTTGTGGTGCAATTAGATCACAGATTATAAGACCGAAAAGCGGACCGGATAAGGTTAGACACTCGAGCTGTGTATGTTCGGTCAAAGGATAATGTTCCACGTATATTGGGAAACAAGGTAGAACTCATGCAAATCGGAGGTGTACGGCCGCCTTTAACTTAAACTGAAAGAGACAAGAAAAGACAACAGCAATTATGCTTACATTGCAGAAAATCGGGCCACTTCCTCAAAGAATGTCCAGTGAACCACCAAGGAGAACTGTTGGAGCCACAGAGAAGGACGATAATAACAAGGAGTTGGAAAACTACCAAGCCCGGCAAGCGTAGAGGTCCGCTTGCCGAGCGAGAAGGATGAGCCACAGACCTCACACTTTGCATTACCAGTAATTTTGATCACCAACAACCGTCTCGGATGCATGCTGTCGAAGCATACATAGACAGCGGAGCAGTTGGGAATTATGTAGACCAAGATCTGGCAGCAGAGATGGGGCTTCCCTTATGCTCCAAGTCGACTACTGAAAAAGTTACTACTGTTGATGGGACAGAAATAGCTTCCGGAACTGTGAGCAGAACTTTAGTGGGAATTCGGACGCAGTACCTGGAGTGCTGCATTTTGTCTAATTTGTGACCGCATTTGCCTGCTAGCTCTCCCCTCCAGCAGCACTGCGAGCATTGGGCTCTTGCTGCATAGAGGGAGGTGGAGCCGCCGAGGAGCATGTGACCGTGTCACGTGACAACGCTGTCACTTCAAAAGCACCTTTTTGCCACCCTTGTGGTGGCAGAAGGGCTGGTGCTGTTTGGCGTTCGGCGTGTGCGGCTGCCTGATTCCAGTAAGCACTCTTATTCTACTGTGAACATTATTTTGTGACTGATTAAGCAGCCAGCTCTCTAATTTGGCCATGGCCTCCGATTAACTCATCAGGTTTAAGCTACTTTACTTGTGATCTGCTACAAGAGACTGCAGAGTTGCAGTTTAGTACTTACTACTGCAATCTCTTTGATCTGGTCATCTGTTCTCTAAGGGACTGCAGTTTATGTAAAGTACGGACCTGCATTTGAACTCTTTTCCACTCAGTAATTTTATCTAAGACTCGTAGTTTTATATATTCCTCTCCATTCAGGCCAATTATGAGATCTGGTCTCCATAGCCAAAAAGGCTCCTCGATGTTGTCAGAGGCTATCTTAGTGGTCCCTGCTCACTACACAACCTCTCTGCACTTTCTAAAAGTGCTGTCCACTTACTAATGTACAACCAATTAACTCCAAGACATTCTCTGCTGCCCCAGTTTCATTGCAACCCTCTCCTCCACTAAAAGGTGAGATGTCCTGCAGCCTTGTATCAGTGAAGCCTACAATTTCTAATACTACGGATCTCAACACGGCAGTAGTTACTCAAAAATTTGATACACAATTGTGAACCCGCTGACGCTACTATCAATCTCCCCACTGTTCACGACAAATCACACCATAAAAACCATAGAAAACTGAAAACAAATCAAATAGTCCTAGGTCAGACATTCATGGATAAATACATTTTAAAAGCAACCTCTACCAGGACTGAAATTAAATTACCCAAAGCTTTTAGAGGCAATGCTATGTTAGACCACTCAGCAAGGACTACACAGGCATTTTTTGGTGGAAACAATAACATCACGGACATTAGCATAATCGAATGTGCGGACAAAGCAATGAATCTACCATCTACTGTTGGAACATCAGAAAATCCTACCCCTCCACCTCAAGTGGGCTTGGCAGATAATACACCTACGGCCCTAACCAATATTATAGAAGGAATTGATTCTCACAATGGTGAACATGCAGTGGAAGCTAGTTCAGGGATATCGAATTTAAATAATGTTAACTCACCACATTTATACCACACGCAGAAAGAGCTGGACGAACGGATCAGATTGACCCATCCGACAGTCTCAGCCCTCAACGTAGTCCTCAGCTCTTTTGTTGAGCTGTATGATAATGTTTGGTCTGAGCTTAAAACGGTTCAAAGATCAATGATGGAACTCAATCTGAAAATCGACTGCATAGGAACGGATATCCTGGCAGACCTAAATAACAAAGTGGATTGGATCGGCACCAAATTATCTAAGAAGTTGGCTGTGCAATTACCCCTGCTGCTTCCACAGGGGGAAAGCTCTGCTCCTGCAGCTATTCAAACATCTACAGCCACCTCACAGCCACCTCACACATTATAGAGATATTTGATCATATCTCCATACTGGAACCAACCAATCGTCTCACTATCCAAGATAAAGCGACATATGTACCACCTGCTCCCTGTCTCTGTGCTGTTCCTGCAGCTTGTACAATTAATCCGATACAGAGCCGACCTAACCTGATTTCCAATTTAAGTCACCCTGTACCTACTTCGACCCTAGTTACACAGAAAAGTGCTCCTGGTAACAATATGGTTCATGAACAGGCTAAGTTGGTACTACCAGCGGTCCATCTGCACACTGCTGATGCCTTAATTGGAACGAACAACTTAACACAGATTACTCCCAACCTTGTTTCTAATTTAATTCCGCCCCCAGCTGTTGTGATACCAGCTACACAGGAAAATGTTTCTAAGAACTTGAGCCAGAAAAAAAAGACTGCTCCACGCACGTCGCGCTTTATTAAGCGGCAATTGGCCACAAAACAAACCAACTTACTATTTTCCAAAATCCCCGCCTCAACTTCTTTAAATCTGCCTCTAGGGATTACCTCAGAGCATAAGCATCTACATGCCCCTAGTCTTCCTAAGGCCAAATTGGTTGATTCCACAGTACAAACTGACAGTTGTATCCTACCAATCATTCAGGCTACTGCTAAATTGGAGGAGAACTCGCTAGAGTACCCCTTGGCCCCCCTGAAATTGAACGCACAAGAAACACCAGTTGCTATACTAACTGATACACCTATTGTGAAGTTGTGCTCCACATCGGTTCTACATCAGGGATGTGGCATTGGGAAATGTAGGACTTATGAAGAAGCTTCTAAGCTACTTGTTGTGCCTCAGGCTACAAATCTAACCATCCTACAGGGACCTTCGGCTACAAGGACCGAGCAAATTTCATCCATATGGGGACCTATCCAAATCCAACCATCCACTAATAAATTTCCCAAACAGTCTCTGTTTCCTGTTCCACCAGTCGACCTAGGAACGGCCTGGGGGCAGTTACAGGACATCGATATTCCGCCAGCTCCTACATATCTAACAATCTCAGCTGGTATTTGAAATTTGGTGGATCGCCTGCACAAACCAACTGCAAGGCTTCAGTTCTCTGATGCTACTAAAAGACAAGACACCAACTTAAAGGGAACTCAAACCTTTTCAATGGACTCCCTAAAACGGCAAGAAGGTACCCACGCTCCTAAATTGAAATCGTTGTCCTTGGTTAAAATTCAGAGCCTATTGGATCTGGAGGCCCCAATCTGCTTGAACAGATGCAATGTCCTATTCATCTTTGCTGAAATTCCAGCACTTTCCTTAATTTCTTCAAAGGATATAACTAGAGTGGCCTTCCCGGATCACAACGTGCTTGATAGGAGTATGATCTGCCTAGCCTCCCCTTTGGTTAAGGAATTGGTCCTCACTCAAACGGACTTCCTGCAAGAATTGGGACTTATAGTAGAAGCTGCTGCATCGTGGGAAATGCCGCTGCAGGGGCCTACTCTGACACACTCCGCAGCTACACCATTGGGGGTCAATCCAGGTGGCCCTGAAATCTTGCCTAATCCAAGAAACCCTCTTAAACAGCAGAATAAGGACATTGATTGGGCCTCCATTATCTCCACCCTGTGGCAAAAACTTGTGCCCTAGGCCAACTTCTCCAAGCTCAAACTTAGTCTCCTCCTCAGACGTTTGCCTTAAATCTTGGAATTCTAGAGGTAATCAACATCTATTTATAAATTTGGAGTGCTTACTGCTGTTGAGAGATGCTGATGTCATCTGCATACAGAAGACTTGGATGACCCTGACCCCATGTTTGGATGGCTATCATATTTTTGTTCATCCTGCTCAACAAAATCTGAGTGGTAGACCCTCGGGCGGTTTAATTGTCGCAGTTCATAACTGCATTGATTTACTTGGTAAGGCCCTGCCGGACCTCCCGTATGCTGCTTTGGGTGTAGAACTTACTTCTAGCTGTGGGCAATTAAAAATGTTAATCATTAACATCTATTGGCATAGAGGTGTTGGTGAAGCCAAACTGTTTGTGTCTACCATTTCGCAGATTATTCTAGACTGGGTGCTTGCTAACGACTCAGGACATGTACTATTAGCTGGAGATTTAAATTGTGACTGTTCATTTAATTATCCTTCATAGGAAATTTGTGAAATTAATACTTCTAACCCCTACTATTCAAAGAAGAAACATGATGGCTTTATTTGGTATACAGAGTTGGGCAATTTGGGTTTACAACCCTTGTTCGGACACTTACAATCCCCCGAAAACCCCATTGAATTTACCCGACGCCGCGGTCTTTCCACTTCTATGCTTGATTACATCTTTACGGATGAATACCTGTGTTTAAGATGTTCAAAGTTGTAAATCTTTATGAACATCTGGAGTGACCATGGCATACTAACGGCAATATTTAAAATCCGCCAACCAAGGGCTCGGTATCGCTCCCAACCTATGGTTACTCCAAACTCATCAGGTACTGCAGTTCGATGGTCCCCTAAAAACATTAACACCTTGAACCTCAATTTGAGGGCTACATTGAATCAGACCACTTTTGTTTGGAAAATGTCCACTTTTAATACTGCATCAGTTATAGCATTGGTACAAGCAGCAGTGGATGACTTGGCCACCCACTCTGCCTGCCAAATACCAGCTTGTAGGCACATGCATCTTTATAATCCTGATTTGGCAGTAGCAAAAACTAACAAGAACAAGCAGATTAGAAAACTTCAATTAGCAAATTTTGATCTGTCCATCCATTTGGGTCTTATTAAGAAGGTCAAACAAGCCTATAAAAACTACTGCAAAACAATCAAACATCAGCTATTACAACAGGACTCTGAAACAATGCTCCAGGTTATTATGAAGGCAAACGTGGGTGCCTTCTGGCATATAGTTAATGGACAAGATAGTAATACGGGCATTGCTTTATTGAACCAAATTGCGGAACAAGTTTGGTTACACTTTTACTCCAACAGATTTGCCCCTATCCTCTCGGAGGGAATTAATTACCCTGAAAATTGTGACATATCAGTCCCTTTGCCCAAATGGGCGCCTATAATTGAGATTGACCCAGTGCTAGATCTAATTCGTAAGTGCAAAAGATCTAGAGCCCCTGGCCCGAATGGGTTAACTAATAACACTTTCAAAGCCGACCCCAATCTTTGGCCCAATCTTTTATGTATTGAGTTCCGAGATATTCTCCAATCTGGGGTATGCCCAAACTCTTGTTCAAGTGCACACGTGATCCCAATCTTCAAATGCGGCAGTAGGTCTGATCCTAAAAATTATCAACCTATTGCTTTGATTGATGCGGATTGTAAAATCTTTCTGCCTTTCTCTTATCGCATCTGAAGGATTGGGAAAAAAACAGTCATCCCCTGAGTCCCTTTCAAATGGGTTTCCGTAAATCTCACTCTCCCAATATTAATGGGCTTGTGGTTAAGTTCATCCAGGAGGCTGCCTGGAGCTCAACTAGGGGCCCTACTTATATGGCCTCAGTGGATCTCTCGGCAGCCTTTGACTGTGTTGACCGAAATAGGTTATGGCACAAACTCTCTGCGTGAGGACTGCCTAGGGGCTTAATTGCTCTCTTAGAGGGGGTTTACAACAACTCGAGTGTGCGGATTCGGCTAAATAAAAAGGGGGATATGTCAGCTGAGGTCCGCACATATCGGGGGTTAGACAGGGCTGTGTCTTAGCCCCATGGGTATTTAATCAATATGTTTCTGACGCAGTAGAGTATTTGTTGAAGGAGGGTCTCCTATCGCCAAGAATTGGCTCTGTGAAGCTAATTTGGTTGGCCTACGCAGACGACTTCCTATTATTTGACCAAGCTAAGGTGGGGCTACAGCGCCTGGTAGATGTTTTGCCAACTATGCCAAGTTAAATGGGCTGAACATCAACCCTGCAAAAACCAAAATCTTGGCTTTTACAAAGGGGCAGGTGAAGAAGAAAACAAATGTCCGGAACCTTGGGCGGCGTAAGAATACCTTGCTCCACTTGCCTTACTTATTTGGGATACTATGTCGGGGCCAGTAGAGGCTCGAAAGGGCAGATTCATCTTCTCTTAAACAAAGCTAAGACACTGGCGAGGCAGGTCCTTAAACCCGACCGCAAATATGGCCGATTCTCTCTTAGATCTGCCCTTCTATTCTTTGAGGGTAAAATAGCCCCAAAATTGATTTATGGTCTAGAGTTCTGTACGGGGTTAACTATTTCAAAACTGGATGGGATTGAAGGAGATATTTGGAGACAGGTCTTACTTTTACCTAATGCGGCCCCTCTGGCTGCAATTCGTTTTGAGTTAGGCTACATCTCCTTAAAATCCCGAGTTGATTGGAGAATACTCATGCTTTTTGCTAAACTTAAGGGACCAATACCCAACACCTTATACACATGTGTGGGAAATAACATTAAACAATCTGGTTTCTTAACTAAATTTGCTAAACTGTGCGAAGATATTCTGTGTAACATCAGTTCAGATCTAAAGCAGCTGATCACTAATCGTACTAAAACTAAAAAGAAGTTGTGGGATTATGATTGGTGCCAGACTACGGAGGCTTTCCATTCTTATAGCTCTATGTCCCATATGGCTCATGAACACAAGTTAAGAGGTACTCTATCTCCAATCCTTAGTATCTTTCCTAACAGTGACCATCGACAAATTCTCCTTAGATTGAGGTGAAATATTTTATCAACTCTGGACACTAAACTGAGGTGGAAACAGATTTTGTTGGCGGATAGCATGTGCAGATTTTGTCACTTAGTTCCTGAAACGGATAAACATTTAATTCTGTTCTGTACACAACTCGAATCATTGAGAGACTCTTGTTTGAATAATCTTAAAATGTTATTCCTAGGTCTACCAATTGAACTGGTTTGGCAACGTTGTCTGTGTATTCAAACTTCTCGAGAGGGCTTGGCTCTGCCAAGTTTTATACGTAATCTTCATTTGGAACATATGTAAAACACATACCGTTGACCCGTTTACTTAGAGATTATTTCTTTTTTTTGCCGTTACTCTAAAGGATTTTTTGCTGTATTTTATCAGTGTTTATATCAATTGTATATGCATTTTTCTATTCTTTTACTATCTACCTGTTTTATATTTTTGTAAAGGTTTAATAAAACCATATACAAATAAAAAAAGAAAAGAAATAGCTTCCGGACCAGTAACCCAATGTACAGCAGCACTAAACCTACTGTGCCAGGATGGACACCGAGAATCTATTGCATTCGATCTCATCAAAGCTCCTCAGTTTCAACTGATCCTAGGGATGCCACGCTTGGTAGCTCACAACCCTCTAATAGATTGGCACGCCAAGAAGTTGGTCTTTTCCGATGATTGTGCTCGAACCTGTTATTACCAAGAAAAGGGGAAAACAGACTTATGTACATCTGCTACTCCCAGTACGGCGGCGATTGTACTAGGTGTGACTAGTACTCTACCAAATGAATACCAAGATTTTCAAGATGTGTTCCAGAAAGAACAAGCAAATACTCTACCACCGCACAGGCCCTACGATTGTCAGATCGACCTCATACCTGGTGTGCAAATTCCTTGTGGCCGAATCTATGCACTTACTGAACCAGAAAACCTCCATTTGAAATTTTATCTTGATCAGTACCTGGCAAATGGATTTATCCGCCCGTCTAAATCACCGGCAGACAGTCCCTTATTCTTTGTACCTAAGAAGGAAGGAGATTTGAGGACTTGCATTGACTATTGCGCATTAAACCAGTTCACAGTAAAAAAACATTATCCACTGCCCCTTATTCCCGAATTATTGGATCAAGTCAAAGACGACCAAATCTATACCAAACTGGACCTTGGGGTGGGGGGGCGTACCATCTTGTTCGAGTGAAGAAGGGAGACGAATGGAAAACCGCCTTTCGTACCAAATACGGCTTGTATGAATACCAGGTAATGCCTTTTGGACTTTGCAACGCTCCCGCTGCATTCCAGTACTTTATGAATTATGTTTTGCGGGAGTTCATCAATGTTTGCACCATGGTTTACATTGATGACATCTTAGTGTATTCTGCTGCAAAAGAAGACCATGTCAGGCATGTCCGCTCCGTCCTTACTAAACTCTGCCAACATAAACGGTATGCTAAACTCGAAAAATGCTCTTTTCATGTCACCGAAGTGGGGTCCCTCGGTTTTATCCTCACACTAAAAGGTATCAGAATGGATAGGCACAAGGTAGATGCCATTCTTAACTGGCCGTCACCAACTTCATTTAAAGGAATCCAGAGTATGTTGGGCTTTGCAACTTTTACCGTCCATTCATCCCAGATTTTTCCCAAATAGTGCATCCAATTACATCACTGTTGAGAAAAAACAATAAAAAGTTCCATTGGACCGAAGAAGCAGAGAAGGCCTTTCAAGAACTTAAGAAAAAAATCACTTCTGCTCCAGTTCTACGGCATCCTCGCCCAGACCACCCTTATATAGTTAAAACAGATGCCTCTAGCATCGCTATGGGAGCTTTTCTCTCACAAAGGGCCCTAGGAACTGGCCAGTTACACCCTGTGGCCTTCTGGTCACGAAAATTCTCACCTCCCGAACTCAACTATGCTATCAAAGGCAAAGAACTCTTGGCTATAAAATCAGCTTTCAAGGCATGGCAACGCTATCTCCTTGGTGCTAGACATACTGTCACGGTCATAACTGATCATCGAAACCTGCAATACCTAAAAACAGCAAAGGCTCAATCATCCAGTCAACTGTGGTGGGCTCTTTTTTTTGCTGAATATGACTATGTGATCACCTACAGGCCAGGAGTCCGAAACGGAAAGGCTGACGCCTTGTCCAGCATGGGTGTTGATGAAAAGGTATACATAACTCCAGATCCAGTAGCCATCATTCCAGAAGACAAACTCCTGGGTCTTACGACAACATTGACACAGGGTGAACTCCAACAAAAGATCCAACTCTTAATGGATCCCACTTTCTCACAAGAGTGGTGTACTCAAGGAGAACATTACACCATTAAAGACCAGTTAGCATATTTAAGGAACCGTCTATACTTGCCAAGTAAAGATTTACAAGAGCAGGTTATTTCGGGTTATCACGACTCCCTCATTGAAGGTCATCCTGGAATTGCCAAAACTTTAGCTAAAGTAAAACAAAACTATTGGTGGCGCACATGGCGTAAAGACATCATACAATTTATCCAATCTTGCAGTGTGTGGCACAAAACAAGTCCCAAAAGCAGAAACCAGCTGGTCTTCTCCAACCATTGGAAATTCCTCCCACACCACGGCACACACTGTACCTTGATTTCATTACAGATGTACCTCCCAGTCAAGGATTCAACACCATCTTAGTAGTTGTAGACTTGTTCTCTAAAATGGCACACTTTATTCCTTTTAAGGGTCTTCCAAATGCATCCAAATTAGCAAAACTATTCCTGGAGGAAATCGTACGGCTACATGGCTTTCCATCGGTCTTGATCTCAGATCGAGGTAGTCAGTTCGTATCCAACTTCTGGAGGAAATGCTGTTCAATGGGCCAAATTGACATTAGACTATCCACAAGTCACCATCCTCAAACAGATGGCCAAACAGAAAGAACAAACCAACCCCTCGAACAATACTTGCGTTGCATGTTACATCAAGTGGAAAGAAATTGGAAGGACTTGTTATGGATAGCTGAATATGCCTATAATAATTCATCACACACCAGCACTGGACAAACCCATTTCTACACTTTATATGGTAGACATCCACATACTTCAGAATTGGATCTCCCAACCCCTTTGGAAATGCCAGCGGTTAAAACCCTACATACGACTATTTCCCAGGCCTTCAAAGAAACAGCAGAACATTTACTCCAAGCCAAGAACAGACAAAAGAAATTCGCTGACCAACATCGTAGTAAAACCCCCGACTATCAAATTGGAGACAAGGTCTGGTTAGCATCAAAATATGTGCCCATAAAAGGGACTCAGACCTTTCGTCCCCGATATCTGGGACCTTATTCTATTGAATCCATAATAAATCCAGTGGCAGTTAAATTAGCCCTACCACCCACTATGCAGATTCATCCTGTGTTTCACGTATCACTCCTGAAACCGGTACAACCCGGTACTCGGGTTACAACACCACCAAAACCAGTATTAGTTGACAGAGAACCAGAGTTTGAAGTAAAGGATATCCTAGACTCAAAATACACCAGATCCAAACTATACTACTTAGTTGATTGGAAGGGATACAGCCCTCAAGACAGATCATGGAAACCTAGTGAATACATCCATGCACCTCGCTTAATTAAAAAGTTTCATCAGAATTACCCAGCCAAACCAGGACCAGGCAGAAGTGCCACCATGAGAGGGGCCTTGGGAGGGAGTGCTGTCATGACCCTTGCCCCTGGCCCTCACTGGCAAGTCAGCCTTCCAGTTGGGGCCAGGTCAAAGGCCTTAAAACCTCATCCAAGACTCTCTTAGAGTCAGTCCTAGCGCCTTTGGCGCCAGGCTCATAACCATCATGAAGACCAACATTAGAATGGGACTATTTACTTGGGACTATTTAACTTGGGGTGGTTCAGCCAACATGGAGGCACACACATAGCTCAGTTACAAGGAACTGAGCTATGGGGTCTAGTCTTTTGGGTGTGGCCGGCCTGGGACTACTTTACCTGGATTACTATGGGTGTGGCAAGCCTGGGACTATTTTACCTGGACTACTTTACCTGAGCCTATTTAAACCACACCCAAACAGCAGAACATGCTTTGTGTTATTCTGCTATGGTTAGCGTAACGCTCACTGTGTCCAGTTCTTTGATGCCAGCTTACCTGAAACGAAGGACCTGCAGAGAGAGAAAGAACACTATGAAACTTACCTGGAACAGTATCCTGTCTTCAATCCATCGCCGACTTCTGTTCCACTCACCTGAAGGTACAAACTCTGTCATCCGGCACTGCATGCATCCTAGAATACCATAACCTGGAAAGAGGAGAAAGAAAGACAGCATTAGTAAGCGTTTACTCACGTTTCCTTGAAGAAAGCCACACAATTCTTACCTGGGTAGTCATCTCCTGATCAGTATCATTGCTGGAACATTACGGCGCTCGGCGAGGAACATCGCAACCTGCAAGGAGAGAAAAGACACAGGTTAGCAATATAAAAGGCGAAACAGCGCAGCGCATCGCGCATTACTCACCGGACAGCATCGCGCACACCGAGCTTTCGCCTACCGGCCCATGCTCATCTTCAAACTGCATGACAACTCCAAAATACCTTTCCATACCTAAAAGGAAAGAAGCAAGACATTATTATTCGAACTAAGAGGAACATAAGAACTGTATATAAAGACTGTAAAGCAGCAAACCTACGGAGTTGCAGCAGGCCTGGATTCCCACAGGGGGGGGGACTTGCACCAGTGAAGTAACTTGGTCTCTGCTCCCCCCCACATCTACGCGCCCCTGCCACGAGGAGCAGGACGGAGAATCCACCTTCTACAATATAAAGGTCAGGAGAGGGCCCATGGGGAAGGAAGGAGTTGAGGCCAAGGGAGGTGGAAAAACAAAGACAATCTGGTATTGAATCCAGCTCTCCTATATTGCAGACCCATCTTTAACCAGAGGCCTTATCAAGGGACCGGGAGAGGGTTCGAGAGTGCAAATCATCCAACCAGGGCTGGGTGGCGTCCCCGTGGATACCAGGTGAGAGTAACAGTGGGTGAGGTTGGTTAGGCTAGAGCAGGTAGGATATTCAACATAACAGATTTTCAGTGCAAGTCGACAAATGTGAGAAGAGTTTTTCCGACACAATAAGAGTGTAATATTATCAAGGCCTTCTCAGGTGGAACAATAGTCAGATGGGGAATAATACAAATTGCGATACAATATTATCAATGGTAGTGTCATGACCCGGCGAAATTGCCCCTTCTGGACCTCATGGTCATTGTCACGAAGGGCTTGTACTCCTTGTTCCTCCCAACATGGCCGTACCAAGCTCCATGCTACGCATAAGCTTTCACGTCGTGGCACGTACTATAAATTGGTCACGCCCCTGCGGGTCCGCGCGTCTCAACGCTATCTTCGGTAGTGACCCGACGTGTGCTTCTCTCTACATTGGTTTCCTTTGACCCTCTTACTTCCTTGCCTTTTATCCTGTTCCTGGATTTCCCCCCCTACTTACTCGTTCATCGCTAATCCTGGATACCCTGGAACCACGAACTTCCCGGAACTCTGAACGCGTCCTGCAACCTGACGAGGCTCGGGCGAGCCTATTCAAGACCCGAACCATCCACAGGAAGAGTCCTGCGGCCGAACAAGGGAGATCCCTATCACAGGTGAGACGGGGGGAGATTTATGACACGTAGGGTGAACAGAGTTGCGCGATCAGGGTCGAATTTTCTGCGCTATGGCTCAGTAAAGCGGGAGGTGACAGGCGGGCAAGATAATAAAGCAACATGTTATGAATGCTTAGAGATCGGCCAAGCGCACACGTTGTGCACACAGGTTATACGCTGGAAGTAGACGTGCTATGGAGCTTTGACAACAGGGTATGTCATAGGTTTTGTGTGTGACACCATATACGAAGGAGATAAAGTGGGTTTACTCCTGGTTATCTTGCTTGAAATTTCTGAAAAAAATCTTTCTAACACGGTAGTTGATGCGATACAGGTTCGCTTTTATTGGTGGTATTCTGAGTGGTTTTTCTCAATACAATGGTGAGTGTTTGGAAAAACTACTTTGGCATTTGTGCGCTAATTTGGTAAGCCGACACGTGTTTCGACCCGGAGGGTCTTTCTCAAGGCTGAAGAATATTCAAGAGTGCCAAGTGATGTGTAATATATGACATATTGTGACAAGATGATTTAAATACATTGGGTTAACGTGGTGTTTGGGTGATGTGAGTTGGTTGTGACAGGTTAAAAACATGACATGATACATACATTCAATTTATAGTTAGATTGTTACTCACCGAACCGGAAGGAGTACTTGATTCCAACCTGGATCGAGACGTGAGGTGAGCCGTGGAAGTCTTCAGAAAAGCCAGGTCCCCTGATTTCAAAAGAATCAGGCTTCCTCTTCCTCTTAGAGAGGGGCTCTTTTTCACGATGTACCACTCTGCTATTATGTAAAACAAGACAGAGTAGTCTATAATGCAAAAGAGCGGAATTGAGCGCACCACCAAGCAAGGCTGCAAAAAACACAAAAAACGGTTTTGAGTATAATGCCAACCTGGTGTGAAGGGTATACAATTATTGAACACAATAGAATCACTGCTACCTGAGGTAGTGGAAATGAAGGCCTTGAGAGGAAGTCCCGTATCAGTTCAGAAGAATATTCAGAGTTCCAAATGAGGGATGACAACGAAAGGATAAAATAAAAAATGGGAAGGTTAGTATAAGTAGGACAACCCGAACGGCACGAGGGACGCACTAGGACCGGGTTGGTGCAAAACTGGAAAGCGTTCGTACTGCACTTTAGTGGAAAATACACATAATCTTCATAGGATGTAACACAGTCAAATAAGTAGGTGAGGTAGAAGTAAATCCTTAATTTAGGCAGGGCTGGAAATATGACTAAACTGATAGAAGACTGAATTCCACTGGAAGCAAAGCTCTTGCTGTAATAAGAAAATTGAAAACTGGAATTCCGTTCTTAGCGAGGAATGATGTGCTGAAAACCCGGCAGCAGAACAGGCTGAGCGGGGAGCTCAACAGGAGCTCGGCAGTGTGAGGAGACTGCGAGCGGATTCAAACCAAGGCAACAGATACCAAAGTACAAATCCAGGAAGCAAAACAGGAGACAGAAGCCAAGGTCTGGTAACGGTAGATCAAATACAAAGCAGGATACTCGGAGGGTGATCCGAATTGAACAAGCCGTAGGAAGGCTACGAAAAGGAATGCCGTAACTATCAATTAGCAGCAACGAAGCTCCCGCGGCTGACCGCTTTTAAGGAACAAGGAGGCGTGGCTTTCGTGAAAGCGAGGAAAAGGAGCTGTATAGCGACACCGGAAATGTGCTGAGACATGCCGGTGCCTGTTTGAGTGGGCGTAGAGTCCGTGCATAGCTGCGGGGCAGCGTGCCCCCCTGGTTGAGCTGGGGGGAAGGAATGCTTACCTATGTGCGAGTCCAATCTCGTCCTGTGTTGCTACACTGCGGCTCCTCTGGAAAGACGGAGTACCGCCATGATTATGTACTTGCGCATGCGCCAATTCACATAGTATGACTAGCGGCGCATGCGCAAGTGCGTAGTGTCCCTGTGAACGTCGCCGCGCATGTGCGGTGCAGTGTGGTTACTGCGCATGCGCTCTAGATCTGTGGTTGGGTGTTTCTAAAAGGTAGCCGGTACCTTAGTGATAATTGAGTGCCTGAGAGACACGTGGCCCTGGTAGTGGGCAGGTTGGGTGGGGATCGGAGTCTGGTAGTGGGCAGTGCTAAGTTGCTGTGGTAGCCCATATGAAATTGGGTCCAGGCCAAAACAGTGCAAAGGGTCAAGCCGCGCAGCCCATCCATAACCTGGAATGCCTCAAGGGTAAGCCTCCTTATCGATGCCCAAGTTACCTTGCCTCATTATGTAACTCTGTCATAGTCTAAGACCTACAAGAGACCCACCCTGCCGACGTAAATAAAAACAACAAACACACTTGCTCATCTGACCACCGTAACGCCAGATGCAAATGATGACCTTTAAAGAGAAGATTACTAGAGGAATTAAGTGATATGGAGGGAAGATTGCAGGTGACTAAGTGACAAGGCAGCTGAAGCATTTATTGTACAAGCTTTCATGGGCAATGCAAAGAGCTTTGATCTGGATCTTAAACTCAACAGGAAGCTAGTGAAGAGAATGAAGAAAAGGGATAATGTGAAAGTGAAGATTGGTTTTACAAGAAGGCGGTGTTGGCCTTTAGAAGGAGTTGAAGCTGACTGAAACTGCAGTCGAGTAAAGCACAGGTAAACCGCACTGTAGCCCAGCCTGGATAGTATGACAAATGTGACGGCCGTGACACGACAGGAAGAAGAAAAGGGAACATTTATCAAAGGATATGAAGTTTGAAGAAACAAGAAGATGCAACTTGGCAGATTTGAGGAATAAAAGGAAGATACCACTCAAGGTGTACCCCCAGGTTTTGGGGAAATGGACATAGTGCACGGGCCTACAAAGGGGGTCCAAGAATTTTAATTTGCAGAGACAGGTCCTTCATCAATCATCATGACCTTGGTCTTGTCACCATTAAACTTGAGGTTGTTCACACCCATCCAGTATGCAATGATCGACATGCAATGCTGGAATTGCTGAGCAACCAGTCAGATAAGGAGCTATGTAAAATAAGAAAGCCAGAAGAAGAAATAAGGTTAGCAAAAGGGCAAATGTACAGATCGTAAAGAAGAGGATAGAGAGCTGTAGGGAAGCCTGTGGGAGACAATGTAAAAAGGAGAAGTAACATGAGGGAGAGAAACAGCCTGCCTTCTGATTGACAGGAAGGAGCTAATCCATTTCAGTGAAGATCCCTGGACCTCAAAGGAAATTAAGGTGGTTGATAAGGTTATGATCGGTGGATTCGAAAGACCACAAAAAGATTTAACATGATCAGTGCCCCCACAATGTCCATCAAAAGCCGAGGTCATCAACTACAGCCATAAGCACTGATTCAGTGCAGTGGCTTGGGTGGAAGGTGGACTGCAAATGGTAGAGACGGATGCTGTTGTCAGAAAAATTGCAGCAGTGAGTTGTGCTACCAAATGTCTAACATAGGCAGTGTGGCGAATCCCAGGGTATCGTCACTACTTCCATGGGGGAAGCCCCTTGCCATGAGGCCAGGGAGGGGAGGCTGCTACTCGATAGTCCCCCTGGGGGTGGTACTCAGTGGATGGATCTCATGGGGAGATAATCCCTCCATGGGACCAGCAATGGTTACCTTGGGAGAATGCGGTATTCATCTCCTTTATTTCAGTCCTATCCTTCCTCTTGTTCCACTCAATCCCCTGTAGTCTCTGATACATATATATATCTTTGTAGAATAGAGGGTTTCAGGTAAACAGATAACACTGAGACAAGGAACAGTGAGGCTTAGCTAGGTGGAAAAATTATAGTAACTGACACAGGGAAAATCCACCAAGGAGGCAGGACCCAACTGCGGAACCAACATACGCGATACAGTCTATTACAGAATGCAACAGTGAGAACAAAAGTATAAGAGGGACCGATGGAGCAGGAGCATGGTTGGTAGCGGGAGAAAGCAGAATCTTGACTGGCAAAGCCAAACTAAGGGAAGGACACACAGCAGGGTACGCGAGAGAAGGCTTACTGCTGGAACCGCACAGGGTAGAATGCTGAAAACAGAAGTCTTGCCGGCGAAGCCAAAGCAAGTGAAGGATGCGACGCCGTCTTATTTGAGAGAGCTTACCATTGCAGAGCCTCCAAAAAGAGAACACTGAAAGCGGAAAACCAACCGGCGAGGCAAATGCGAGCAGAGGACGCACAGCTGTGTATTGTGAGGAACCGGAGGGCGTCCTCCCATCTACTCTCCATGTGTCTTCCTCTCAGGTGGCCAGGGAAGGGCCATCACTTGTAGATCCCAACTCTGGGGGTGGATATGTGAAGGAGTATCAGCTGGGTTGAGGGTCCTTGGGGAGTGAAAGTAGAATGTCATCAGGTGAGACACGGTATCCACGATTTCCATTCCACAATGAACCATCAATCCCAGCGGCATTCATTGGATATTGTCACCCTTTTCCTCCATCCAGGGATAATACCAGAAGAAACCATCAATAAAGAAATACTAAGAAGAGAGCGAAGAAGAAGAGGTCCGCAGGCGAGACAGGGTATCCCCCTTTTCTAGTGAGAACCAACTTTCTTCACCACACTGGTACGGAGGCTGATAAGTATTGTGAGGGCCAGGCATGTCCCAATAATTATGGTCAGGCAAGTGAAACTGAGTGTTCACACCTGCAACCTGTTAAATGGTTGGAGGTGTATAAGGAGCAGTTGGGCCGGAAAGCGCGGCCATCCAAGGCAGAGCAGGCAACATATGGGCCTGTGAAAAGGACGCAGAGAGAAGGAAAGCGAGGAAGAAACTGAGGCCACCGTGGGCCTCGAGAGGGTCTAGAGGTGAGAGAAGCCTGTTGCTGTGCTTCCTTTGGGAGTGGGGAACACCGAAAAGCCCACCGACTGCTGCAGTACAGATTACAAAGAGCGAGCACTGCTCGCCAGAGCTCCTCTAGAGCGAAAGAGGAGTCAGCGAGAACCCGCAAACGAGACCAGTACACCCAGAGGAGCGGCCAGACACATGTGAGTGACGGGCAAGGTTCACTCAGGCCGAGGCACTCCAGGGGCATGGTGTGGGTGACGGTGAAGGCCGAACAAATTGGAATACAAGACAAATGGGTCTGGAGACAGGAAAAGTAAACTGTTGAATACCGAACAATATGCCAAGCATGAAATACGTTTTGAATAATAATGAAAAGGTCGCAAGACTAAAGATGAACTTTTGAATACAAAACAAGGTGACAAGCATGAATAAAGTTGAATGCTGAATTGTAGAAAAGATTAACAAGTTACTTTCTTACCTGGTAACGTTCTTTCGATGGGATGGTCCGACGTCGTATTCCATATCTGTGACAGGTAATGTCCACAGCTGTGCTGCTTGGGAAAATCTTTGGCGTCTGCGTCCTGCGTCAATGACGCCGATTCGCCATCCCCGAGGACCTCCTCCGACGGCCGACGTCACCCGATGTGATAAGTAGGACGCACGACGCCCATAGCCTCAGTTATAGTTTTTTCCCAGAACGTGTGCCACCAGTTTTCTGCCAGTCAGACACACAAGGCCTTGCGGAACGCAAGCTGCAATCGCAAAAGAAATTCTGCAGTGGGGAAGGCAGGGAGGGAGCGATATGGAATACGTCGTCGGACCATCCCATCGAAAGAACGTTACCAGGTAAGAAAGTAACTTGTTCTTCGAGGGGATTGGGTCCTCCAACGTATTCCATATCTATGACAGACTCCCAAAGCAGTACCAAGCAAGGAGGTGGGAAAGAATTTAGAATACAAATTTAGCATGCCCAATCAAATTGTGGAATAGAGAACTGCCTTGATGGAATCAAGGGAATAGTGACGTACAAAAGTATGTACTGAAGCCCAGGTGGCTGCATCACAGATGTGACGAATAGGAACTCCCCTCTGCAGGGAAGTAGACGCAGCCACTCCCCTGGTAGAATGGGCCCGCAGGCCAGCCGGAGGGTCCTTACCCGCCAAGCGGTAACACTCGGAGATAGCTAAAATAATCCAACGAGACAAAGTCTGTTTCGTCACAGCTTGTCCCAAACGCTTTCCAGCAAAGTAGACGCAGCCACTCCCCTGGTAGAATGGGCCCGCAGGCCAGCCGGAGGGTCCTTACCCGCCAAGCGGTAACACTTGGAGATAGCTAAAATAATCCAACGAGACAAAGTCTGTTTCGTCACAGCTTGTCCCAAACGCTTTCCAGCATATCCAATGAAAAGTTGATTGTCCACTCTGACCCGGGACATGCGCGAAATATAAAAGCTCAGAGCTCTTCTAGGATCAGGCCTATGGAGCCTTTCCTCTTCCTTACCAGGATGTGGAGGAGGATAGAACGCCGGAAGAACAACCTTCTGGCTCAAATGAAAGTCCGAAACCACCTTCGGAAGAAAAGAAGAACAAACTCTAAGGACAACCCTGTCCTTCTGAAACACAGTGAAGGGTGGCTTAACTGAAAGTGCCTGTAACCCACTCACTCTGCGAGCGGAAGTAACCGCAACCAAAAACACTGTTTTCAGAGTCAACAGCCTCAAAGGGCAAGAATGCAAAGGCTCAAATGGAGCACCCATAAGAAACTTAAGAACAAGGTTCAGATCCCAACCGGGCACCAGAAAAGGTGACGGAGGGAACGAGTGCTTAAATATGGACAGCGCCGCCAGGTAACCTTTAATGGTCCCCACTTGCAAGCCCCTGTGGGCCAAAGAAAGCAAAAAAGACAGAACCATGGGAATGTCACATTCAAAAGGATCCACATTCTGAACTCTGCACCAGTCGCAGAACTTCCTCCAACGGTAACAGTACAGAGACTTAGTTGCCGGCCGCCTGGCCGAGAGCAACACCTCCATCACGTCTTCAGGGAGGTCCCAATCCTTATACCTCAACCTTTCAGAAGCCAAGCGTGAATATTGAGGGATCTGACCTCTGGATGGAGAACCTGACCCCCCACCCGTGAGAGCAGATCGTCTTGGTAGGGAAGACGACGTGGAGGGCAGATGGACAAGTCTAGAAGGTCCAGGTACCACGTCCTCCGGGCCCACGCCGGAGCAATGATGATCATCCGGGAACCGAACCTCCGTAACGTCCGCAGCACTTGCGGGATGACGGGGACTGGAGGAAATGCGTACAGCAGTGGGAATGACCACTCCACCACAAACGCGTCTCCTAAGGCTCCTTTTGGGGAAAATTCCCGCGAGCAAAACCTTTCGCACTTCCGGTTAACACTGGAGGCGAAGAGATCCACTTGAGGGGTCCCCCAAAGGGCGAAGATCTCCAGGAGAATCTCCTGAGCCAGCTCCCACTCGTGAGAGATCCTGCTCTGCCTGCTCAGAGCGTCCGCTGTCTCGTTGTCGTCTCCGGCCAGATGAACCGCCGAGATCGAAACTTCCTGCTGAATGGCCCAGAACTCGAGCTGCATCGTCTCCCTGCACAGCGGGAGTGACCCTGCACCCCCCTTTTTGTTGAGGTAGTGCATGGCCACTGTGTTGTCCGTTAGAATCAGGACACTCTTTCCGTGCACAGTCGGCAGAAAAGCCTTCAGGGATAGCCTGACGGCCCTCAGCTCCAACAGATTGATATGGAGTCTGGACTCCGACGGAGACCAACGACCATTGACTGTCAACTCGTTGGCATGAGCTCCCCATCCCGTGAGGGATGCGTCCGTCACGATCGTCACCTCCGGCCAGGGCAGCCAAAATGGGGCCCCCTTCATCAGATTGCCCTCGACGGCCCACCACAGAAGGTCCCGGGCTACCGAGGGCGGCACCTGAACAGGGTCCGACAACCTGCCGGAGGACTGAGACCACTGGAGCTTGAGTGCCCACTGCAAAGATCTCATCCGCAGACGAGCCTCCGGCACCAGAAGAATGCAGGATGCCATGAGGCCGAGCAGTCTCAAGAATTCGGACGCTCGGAGATTCTGGGCAAGCTGAAACTTGTGCACCATCTGCTGAATGTGAAGAGCCCTCACCTGAGGAGGAAAACAATGCCCCAGAAACGTGTTGAGCACTGCTCCGATGTACTGGAGCCGCTGCGTTGGTGTCAAATGGGACTTCTTTAAATTGAGGGAGAAGCCCCGCCTGTGAAGGGAGTGGCAGGTGACGGACAGATGATCCAGGACTTGCTCGGGAGAGCTCCCCCTGATCAACCAATCGTCCAGGTAGGGGTAGACGTGAATCCCCTCTTTCCTGAGATGCGCTGCCACCACCACCATGAGCTTGGTGAAAACCCTCGGGGCGGAGGTCAATCCGAACGGCAGGACCCGAAACTGAAAGTGCGAGTCGCCAACCGCGAACCTCAGGTACTTCTTGTGCTTGGGATGGATCGGCACATGGAAGTAAGCATCTTTGAGGTCGAGAGACACCCAACCAGTCCTGAAGTTGAAGGGCCTGGAGGACTTGAGAAAGAGTAACCATCTTGAACTTGTCCTTCCTGAGGAGCTTGTTCAAACCGTGCAAGTCCATGATGGATCTCAATCCCCGGTCTTTCTTCGAAATCAAAAAATAAGGGGAATACCATCCCTTGTTCCTCTCCGCTACAGGCACCAGTCCTAAGGTGCCTTTCTCCAGCAGGGCTTGAATTTCCTGCGCAAGGAGCGGATCCGGACTCTTCAAAGAGAGGTTCCCTGGTGGATTGTCATGAGGCCTCTGCCAAAAAGGAAGACAGTAGCCGTGGGTTATGATCTCCAGAACCCACACATCCGAAGTAATGGCTTGCCACTCTAAAAGATGCTGCGCCAGCCTTACCCCAACCGGCGAACTATGGGACCTGGCCTCATGACTGAGTGGTAGCGGCTGCGGCGTTGCCTGAGGGCAAAGAGGCAACTGCCCGAGCGGCCTTGGCACCTCGAGTACCTTTGTTTCCACCTCTGGCACTCTTACGATGGCCTCTTTGACTGCTAGCTCCCCTCGCTTTACTAAAGGACGAGTAATAGCGAAAAGAACCTCCCCTCCATTGCTGTCCCCTAGGACGAAAAGGCAGAGGTTGGCGAACTGCAGCGCCCAACGACTTCGCTGCAGCTTTGGAGGTCTGCAACCTCTCAAGGCTCTCATCAGCCTTGCTGCCAAAAAGGTGTTCACCGTCAAAGGGCATGTTGAGGAGCCGGGACTGCACATCAGGAGCGAACCTAGACTTCCGCAACCACGCAAACCTGCGCATTACGGTGCTCGCTGCCATGGACCGGCTGACACAATCCGCCAAGTCCAAACCCGACTGAACGGCCTCACACATAGCATCCTTGCCATCCTGAACCATAGCAAGGAAGCCATCCCGTTCGTCCCCTTCGGGAATATATTCAGCCGCTAATGCAACACAGTTCCACAGAGTGTGAGTGAAACGAGTCAAGGCACATATGGAGTTGGCCGCCTGAAGCGCCATACCCCCTGAAAACACTTTCTTCGCCCAGCCGTCAAAACGTTTGTCGTCCCTATCCGGAGGGATGGTAGGATACGACGGCTGCTTTGCCGGGGCCGTAGCCGCCTGCACCACCAAACTCTCCGGAGTGGGGTGCCTAGACAAGTAGCAGGGGTCGCTACTGGCTGGACGGTATTTTCGCGACAAAGACTTGCCCGCTGCCGGGAGACTCTCCGGAGCAGTCCAAGCCGCCGCCCCCCTTCTCTGCAGAGCCATATGAAAAGGCAAAACCGGGTCAGTGGGTGGACCGAGATCAAGGATGTCCGTGAGATCATCCTGAACAAACTCCCCTGGGGGAGCTGACCAACCCAAGTACTCGGTAACCCGAGACATAAGGCGCCGATATGAAGAATCGGCATGAGAGCCAGGCTCCGGCCTGCAAAATTCCACCTCCAGAGAGGTGTCCAGTCCACTGGCATCATGCAGCGACTGCCGCAGGTCATCAAATTGGCTATGACCCGAGATAAGGTCATCTGGAACCGTAACCGGAACCAGGCCGCCATCAGGGCCTTCATCACCGTCTGAAATGTACTCCAGACGGGGAGAGGAAGACCTCTGTGGACCAAAGCAGTGCCGGACCTTAGCCATAGCCTTTCTAGGGTCAAACCCCGTGCCACGGGGCCCCTCCGACACCACCGCCTCGAAAGGCGTCGAGGGCACCGAACGAGTCGGCGCCGGCGTCGACAGAAAAGGCCTCGACGTCGAGCGAATCGGCGTCGATGTCAGCTGCAGCGCCGCCAGCACCGGCGGCGTCGACACAGTCCTCGAAGCCGGAGCTCCGAGTGTGTCTCTCGACAACCTAGGCGTCGACGGCGTCGACGACTCCCTCGGAGGCGGAGCCTCGAGAGAAATTGCCAACGACCTCGGCGCCACAGGCGTCAACGAGTTCTTCGAAGACGACACAGGATCACACGGTCTCGAGCACGTAGAGGACCGGGACCTAGCACGGGCATGGCGAGAACGGCTACCCTTGTCCGAGCGGGACCTCGCCCGCGAGCCGTGCCGACCACCCGAGCCCGAAGGCGTACGAGCGGTGTCTCTCGACCGGTGCCGACCGACCCCACTCAGAGGCGCGGACGGACCGGTGCCCTGCGATTCAAGAATCGCTAGCATCTGCTTCCCGAAGGAAGCCCATTCCTCCGGTGTCGCTTGCATGGAGGGATAAGCGACCCGCCGACGGGCGGAGTTCTCGGAAGAGGACAGGGAAGGCGACCTATGCCGGCGCTTCCGGGAATGCCTCGAAGTGGCGGAGGAGTGGCGAGACCGACAACTGGAAGGAGACCCACTGGACTTCCGACGATGATGCGGAGAGTCGCCCCTCGAGTCATCCGTCGAAAGGCCCGCAGACCTCGACTTCCGGGGCTTAGACACCCGGCCTACCGACAGCTTCTTCTTGCGTTCCCGCAAGGCCTTTGCCGTGAGCGACTGGCAGTCGACACAGTCGTCCGTATCGTGGGCCTCCCCGAGGCACCAGAGGCAGGCGTTGTGCGAGTCCGTGACCGACATCTTGGACCCACAGTCCCCGCAGTTCTTGAAGCCCAGACGCGGGGTCGAAGATGAGAAAGACATCGCCACGAGCAGGTCTTCACAACAAACCGAACAGGTTCAATGAACCGAGAATAGAAAACAGCAAACTCCAACGAGTCGAGGCATACCGAGATTCATGAAGCGAACACGTTTGCGGAAAAAACAGAACTGAGGCTATGGGCGTCGTGCGTCCTACTTATCACATCGGGTGACATCGGCCGAGGTCCTCAAGGGACGGCGCATCGACGTCATCGACGCAGGACGCAGACGCCAAAGATTTTCCGAAGCAGCACAGCTGTGGACATTACCTGTCATAGATATGGAATACGTCGGAGGACTCAATCCCCTGAAATGAGAATTTCGGATGAATGAAATAGAATGTGAAAAGCATTTGTGAACAAAACAAAGTTAAAGAAATGGAATTTGCAAACTAAGTGAAAAGTGCACAAAGCAAGACACTATTGGATAGTGTTAAAGAAAGGTGGTAACCAGAAGAAATAACATGAAGGTAAGTGTGTGAGAGTCACATGTTGACAAAGGCAAGAGGCCATTAAAGTGCATCAGAAGAATAAAAGGACTTCTAACACAGATTCAGAAAGGAAACCTGTGTTATCAAGGAAGCCCTATGATAAAGTATGAACTGTTGTAAAGTGCCAAGGGTTATCGGTTGCGTGACCTGTGATGGGTGGACCGTGTGGTCCGACAACTGCGCCTAGACCGAGGTAGCCTTCCTTGGGGTGAACCAAGAGGAGTCAAGAGGCTGAGGCTGGTCTGCCTAAGAGTTGTGCAAGTGATGGACATAAAAGGCAAACCAAACAAGTGGATTTAAGTGTGAATTCGAAGCCTTGTTGAACTGTGTTGAAGTTGGGGAATGAAACCCCAAGACCATTTTGTGGAACTATGTTGACCTTGGGGAAGGGAACCCCAAGACCCTTTTGTTTGAACTATCTTGAACTTGGGGAAGAGAGCTAAGAACAAGCCTGGAGCTGGAAGAAGCTCAGAACTTTAGTTTGAACACGTGTTACTTTGGTTGCTGACATCCCTACACATTGTTTAGCTTTAGTTGCAACACCTCATAGAAGTAGGGCAAGATAGGCTTTTCCTTTTCTTTATTTTGATAATAAAAGGCTTTGCCAAAAAGCATGCCACCACTGTGTCAGACTCGTACTTCTGCACCCTTACAGCAGAAAGAAGTGAAATTGGGCAGTGATCTTCATCAGCAAGCCCAACATATATTCGAGTAGACTTTTAAATGGTATTCCATAGGTGGACTTCAGTCTTCAGCAGACTGCTGGAACATTGTGTCTAAGGCACTGAGCTTTGTTTACCCTGTGGATGGATTTTGGCTGCTATCCAGGAAATAACTGAAATGGCCTGAAAGGGCACAGAGCAACCCCAGAGTGCATGGCTGAGTGCAGTCTTCAGCAGTCTACGGGAGCCCAGGGAGCTTGAAAGGAAACACAACTGTTAACAACATTTACCGAAAAGACCTAGTTTGTCTGTGGAATGACGTGTGAGCTCTGAAGCTTTGCATGCAAGTGCTTTTGACTTTATTTCTACACTGATTTGTCGATGGCAGACACAGGGTACTGTTGGGCTGGAGGGGTGCTCGTCTGAAGCTCTACAGCGCTTTAGAAAACAGACAGAGGCCTGGGAGTGTGCAGCAGGGGTTTGGGGAGGGTGCATGGGGGGTGTCCATAGAATCCATAATACAGGGAGGGTGGTGAAGGTTTTCCGAGCTGCTATACATGGTGAACAAAACACCATCTTGGATAACAGCAGCCATATTAAAATAGAGACCTAGCGTTGTGCTGCAGTTAGGGCCACAGGCCCTAAAGCATTCATCGGGAAGTAAGTGATTGCATGCAAGAATAGGTTGTAGCAGGCGCACCGGTGAGAAAGACCAGAGCTGCAGAGATTTATAGACCTTTCATTTTCTCATGTTGCCAGTGTTCGTATCCTAGAAAGAATGCACCCTGCAAGACCACGAGGGGGTTGAGCGATGTCTGTAAAAAGCGATCCCACGGGAAGGGCACAGGCCTCCAACCTTCCCCATTTAACTTTAAGAAATATCACTCAGATGCCCCCATCCCAAGACCCCTGGTATTCCAAAGTACCAGTCAGCCCCAGACCATCGACCATATAACTGTTAGACCATGATCGATCAGAAAGCAGGGACCAGTTGCCTTCACCATAGGTCACGTGATTTGTGCTGCGAGGTGCCGGGAGAGATAAAACAACATAGCCAAAAAGGGTGGGCAGCTTGTGAGGGCCCAAACGTGTTTGGAATTCGATGTAGTTAGACGCGATGGCCTAAAGTTTTCCTCTTAGCTCATGTCTGCAGTACCAGGTGCACGTTAGGTCAAAGATGGAGAATGTATTATTTTTTTCTTTTCCTAACGAGCAATTAACTGCAACTTCGTGTCTGTTGATGTATGAGGAGGAGCCCACGTGGAAGAAGATGGACAGTTGGTGCTGGGGCCAATGGCCTGGCATCCCATACGGAGCAGGTACCCTATTTATAGGGTTGCACCAACCAGTCAATCGAATTTGTACCGTATGTAAATTACGTCACTGATGACGCTGTGTGTCTTTATAAACTACTGATCTTACTAATTTTGGCAGAACGTTTGGCGGCAGCAGAGCTCTTTGCTGGAGTATCTATTTTTGTGGAAATAAAACTTTGTTCTCCTTGCAAGAGGTGTGCTTGGCTTTTTTCCCTAGTGGGTTGCATTTTTTCTGGTGTGAGCGTTGAGGGGTTTCTCTACATTTTTGGTGATCCTGATGTGATCCCATTGACCCCGCGAAGATGGAGGCTTCTAGGCCACATCTCTGGAGGGGCTGCGCCCACCTACAGTGACCAGTCCCAGGTGCGCAAACTTGCAGTGGTGTACAGGAGCCGTTTCTACAGAATTCCTGTCTGCTCTTTGAAGCGGGGCGTGGCTCCTAGGAGTGTGCAGGCCGTTGTTGGGACCCGGGTGAACACACTGATGTGAATACACCTCTTGCGAGTGACGATAACGGCGGAAGAGAGTGATTGGGGGGGTGTAGTGTATATGGGTGGAAAGAGAGGGTGAGAGACCATGTGGTGAAGTTTTTGTTTTTTAGCATTGCATTTATTATTGAGGAAATAACGTGGAAGAAAACAGGAGTGTAGAAACCTCCCAGAGTGAGGGGAGATGGTGGCACCATTTGTTATTGCGAAAAGGAGGATAGAAAAGTAGTATCTCTATATAGTTAGTGAGTTTGGATTCCTGTAGAAGAAGGAAAAGTAGTGGTTGTTGTTTTGACTTATTTTTGTTTATTGTTTTAGTGTAGTGAATTGTTATTGTGGATTTGGTGGAGGCGGAAGGGGGGCCTGCGTAAGCATTGTGAGTGCATGGAGTGAGGAGCATAGAAGTGTAGGGAGGGGTAAGAGAGAAAAACAGGGGCTGATTGGGAGGTTTGGAGGACTGGTAGTGACGATTGTGCGGGTATTGTGGGTGGGATATATTAAAAGGTCTTGGATGAAAATAAAATTGTCGATATGGGATGATGACTCCACTGGAGTATATGTATAATGCGTTGTCCTTGTACAAAGACAAGATAGAGAAATATCATCGCCAATGGGTGGCAGAGACTCGGGGGAGGGGGGGGATGTCCCGCCCTTGGCCGGTGCAAGAGACTAATAACAGAGAAATACTGGAACATATGAGCACGTTCCTAGAGGCTAAATATAAAGGTTAACAATGGCAGAAAGGGAAGGGGATTATGGATTTATGGAAGATGGTAGAAGATGTAGAAGACACCACCAGGTGTGTGCCCCGATGCGAATATGATGCCCCCTTACACACAGTGACCACAGAAGCGTTACGAGAATGGTCGCATCCCGTGCCCAAGGAGGTGCTGTACCCACTCACTACCCGCCCAGGTACGGGTTACACTAACCAGACATATGTGCCTGCACCTGCCACTGTCCCGCTTGCAACAGCCCGACCACCATATCAACCAACATCCAGCAGCATTACGCTGCACGAAAGCAATACACAGAAGAAGCTAGAAGAGGCTTTAGAGGCAACACAGGCAGAACTGGCTCATCTGAGAGCAGTTAAGGAAGGAGAGGGCAACATGGGGTGTGGGTTAGACGAGTGGAGGGCAGGAGATATTTTGTTCAGACTGGATAGTACCGCAATAAAGAATGTGCATGTGGAGAGAGGGAGGGGTGACTATGGCAGAGTGCAAAGTATAGTATATCTAATAGGGAGGTAGGATAGGGGGGGGTGCGAGTAGGGAATTACAGGAAGGTGAATGGGATACTGTGGATCAATTTGAAGACGACGAGGGGGATGTCCAGGAGGCGCCTGAAATATCGCCCAGATTAGAGAGCTTGGGGGGACCGCGGTTGAGGAACAGATTTGGGCCGGTAGCACTGCAAGGAAAAAGTGATGGTCGAAAAGAGAAGAGGAGGGTGAGCACACAGCTGCCACTGGTGCATAAAGGGCAAGGCGCATTATGTGCCGTGGGCTCAGACGGATACAAATAATTTGATCAAAAAGCTCACGCCCTTCACTAGCGGGGCTGGGAAGTGGATATATGCCTTTGAAAAACTGACAGCAGTGATCCCCCCAGCAGTAGGAGACATGAAGAGCCTACCTGTGGCGATTGTGGGAGACTAGGCGGGGGACATGTGGGTTAAGGCCAGGTATCCAGGAGTGAAGTTAGATGATAATGATGCACACGATGGGGCTCAGTCTAACAACATCAGAGTGCAAGCGTGGGACTCACTGAGGCAGGCATAGCCAGACACACTAGACCTGCAGTCCACAATGCAGTACACCATGGTGGTCGATGAGGACCCCGCACAATACATTTTAAAAGTGCAAGAGATGTGGCGAGTGGAGATGGGTGACCAGAGTGACAGATCAGTTCCTCTTATTTATTTCGTTATTAGGAGGGGCTTACCAAAGTAAGTTCAGAAAGCACTTGATACTTGGCAGTGGGTGTGGAAGTAAAAGGATGGGCTGAAATTCAGACTATTATTTTGCATCATTGTAAATGGATTAAGGAAAGAGAAAAGGAAACGGCTCAGAGGTTACAGGCTGAGGAAGCAAAACTGGTGCAGGAAAAACTAGTGAAGATAGCATTAGAGGGGACAGTAGCAACAAGCACCGAGGCAGAGTCAGCAGATCAGGCTACAGCGCACGTAAATGTAAGAATAGCAGCTGTTTGGACCAGGTGTAGCACAAGGGCAGTGGAGTGGTGGACTTCAGAACCAGTACTCTGAGTGGCACCAAGGAGGTCAGCAACAGGGAAGAGGAGTGTTTCAAGGGGAAGGGGGAGGTTTCGGGGAATGGGACCCAGCTGTGGTATGGGATCAGTGTTGGAGCTGTGGGAAGTGGGGACATTTTGCAAGAGAATGTAGACGTAGGCAGGGGGGGAGGATACAACCCATACAACCAACCCATCCCTACATCACCACAGCAATCTGAACCCCAGGCCCCGATGTTCACCTCCATACCCTACAAAATACACCAGGCTTACACCCAGTTACCGCCAAAGCCCCAACACATGTAGGCACAAGCACCACCTAATGTCCACTCCCAGGTGGCCCAGCAGAATACAGTGTATGGGGGAAAATACCCACATCCAACGCAATACCAAATGGAACAGTGGTACCTTACAGAGGGGTCAGTGCCAGGGGGGGTAATCTTTCAAGTTCCAGGGTACCAATACTTACCCTGACTTACCCTGACTAGGACAGTCCACAGAAAGCCTTACATATCCAGTCCTGTCCATGACTACCCTCCCTGACGAGGATGTCTTGGTGGGCGCTGAGATAATAAACAATTCATTTTTATGGTCGACACAGGTGCTACTAAATCATGCATCAGTGAGGGAAACTTCCCACTATCAGGTGAAACCTTCGTCAAGCAAGCATTCTTGGGGGCTGTCCCGACAGTTATCTACACAAAAGAGGTAGCTATCAAAATAGGAGGAAAGGTGGTGCATGCCCCCTTGCTGTACTCAAAGGCATCACCCATAAATCTAAGGGGACGAAATCTATTGAGCAAACTGAACATGACCATCTCCTTTACGGACAACAGAGTGGCATGCGCCACCCCAGGCATATGTGCCTTAAGGGCAATGTTCATCATTCACGCCCGGTGGGTGGGAGCGAGGTGGCGGTCTACGGCATCCCAGTGGATCGGACAGGTTTGTCTATGGAATAACGGCACTACTTGATGCGGTGCCCCAAACTGGCCAGGATTGGCTGGCGAGTGCCCTCGGATTTCATCTTCCGCCCTGTGGTGACCCAGAGCTTGCGGCAGGTACAATATTGTCCCTAGATTTACAGGGCCTAGTTGCGTCGGCCAAAAGGACTGTCGTGGTTGGGACGGATACACATGGGTGCGAGTGGCGGACTGTGCTGTGCAGGACAGGGTTGACGAGAGAAAAATTCGATTAGCAATATATATCCCTTGTGAAATTATGGTGCAGTACCGCAAAGTTCAATGTTCCTTGATGCCCCTTGTGGCTCCGCCCCCTTTCACTGAAACAGATTTAGAGCAGGTCCCAGACAGGTTATGGACTACTTAAGCTCATGATGTGGGGCTCTAGCAGGGGGTGGCCCCAGTTCGAATAACACTCAAACCAGGTGTAGTATTAACGTGAGCTAAATAATACCTGTTGTCGTTGTGTGAAGCAATATGTGTCTAGTTACTGGTGTTTCACTATTCACTTCTAGAAGCTTGCTCCGGACTCACAGCTCACTTAGTCTTTTTTTGCTGTTACTGTTACTGCGAGGCGGTCCTTGTAAACACACCACACAGTCGCAGAGCGCGGCGCAGTGTGTGAAGGAGTGTGTGTCTGGTTACTGGCGTTTCACTATTCACTTCTACATACTTGCTCTGGACTCACAGCTCACAGAGTGTTTTTTCACTATTACTGTTAGGCAGACCTTGAAAATACACCACAACGGTGCAAAGCGCGGCAGAGTATGTGAAGCAGTGTATGTCTGGTTACTGGCGTTTGACTATTTACTTCTACAAGCTTGCTCTGGAATCACAGCTCACAGAGTCTTTTTTTGCTGTTACTGTTAGGCAGACTTTGTAAATACACCACACCCGCACTGAGCGCAGCGTGGTATGTGACGCAATGTGTGTCTGGTGTCCGGTGTCTGCTCTGCACCGGGGCCTGGATCAACTGCCGCTCCGGCGCTTCAATGCCGACACCTTGAGTAAGTGCCTCTGCACTGCTTCATTTATTTAACAGCTGCTTTGAACATGGACTAAAGTATTCACAGTGATACTCCCCCTTTTACTTGCTGTTTGCTATGTTTGGGAGTTAGCCGTGCCATCCTGGCATTTAGCTGCTAGGTAGAATTAGTGACTTCTAGCAATCCATCTGGAGAGTGACTGTCGGCTTTGGCCTCTGAGCTCCCATGTGGGTAATTGCTCTTTTCATTCTTCTCCTTCGACAGCTGTTCAAGGTTCTCAATGGGGAGTAACTGCAGGCTTCAGCCTTTGAGCTCCCTGAGGCAGTCTTGGATGAGGTTTTAAGTCCTTTGACCTGGCCCTAACTGGAAGGCTGACTTGCCAGTGAGGGCCATGGGCAAGGGTCATGACAATAACGCGCTTAATACCCAGAGGTTTCTAAGAGCATACAAGGGGATCGAACCTGTGTTGCTCCGTGTCGTCTTGCTTCCAAGGTGAGCATGTTGCCGCTGAGCTATCCTCCCGAGACAAAAACCTTTACCTGAAAGTGGCATGACCCACATTTTCATGGCCCTTTTTGCGTTGAAGATATAACCCCTTCAGCTGTGAAGATCCAAGGGAGACGAGCTTGGCTTCACATGGGCGACGTAAAAGCCTACAAAGGTGAGACTTTCCCTCCCAGCGTTGCCGATACAGAAGCAAGACGAGAAGAAGAATTTCAGAGTGTGCAGACTCAATCAATGACAAAGAAGAAGGACGATAAGGCGACCAGCTGCTATTGCAGATTTTTCATTTTGGACTGCGATTCGAAAGGACACTCCTTACAGATATTTTAGCAGGAGTGCAAACCCTTGCCGAGAATCTCAGGAATTTTGAACAATGAACTTTAGAAATACATTGAAAAGTCAAAGTTATGCCACGTCAGCTCCTAATCAGAAACTGGAAGTGAGATCAATTTCCAGATTCATTTCGTGGTGCATATCTGTTCTAAACAGTATGGTACTTACTGACAGTGATGTGCATCGGCTTGTGCTTGCTGTTTTCATATTTATACTTCCAGCTTATCCTGCTCTTGTCAGAAGAGACGTTGATATTCACACTTTTTACAGGATCCAAAGAATGGCCCTGTGATAAGGAGGCTCCTAATTGCGATAATTTAACACATTTTACAATTACAAGTATAAAGTAATTTGATTGTATTCAAAATCAAAAATGTAGAAGCTGGCACTGTTCAAGAGAATGAACAACAGGTACCAGGATGGCAAAAAAGGTGTATGTCTATATTCTGGTGCAAGTTATATGTCTGCACGATTACACTCTTTGGGGCTCATCACGAGTTTGGCGGTAACCCTTAAATGCGGTGGTAGCGCTATTACCGCCGCATTTAAGGGTCCGCCAGATCATGACCTGATTTCCCCCCAGCTCTGAGCTGGGGAGAAATTCACAGCAAATTTGCTGATTTTCGGCATGTTTACCGCTGGCGGGAAACAGCGCAAATTTTCCCCATTGGGCCCAATGGAGAATGAGGAATTCCCGAATGGGCCCAATGGGGAATGGGCAATAACCATTCCGCCAAACCCGTGATCCGGCGCTAATAGCGCCGGGGGGTTTGGCAGTAGGGCTATTAGCGCCGGCGCTAATAGCTCCATCGTTACCGGCCAACTCGTGATGGGGCCCTTTGTCTTTCTGTTTCTCCTCTTTCACAGTCTCTATAATATTAGTACTTCCACTGAGGCAGAGGACACTATGGTCCCCCCCACTACGGGAACTACTTTTGATGTGCTTACTTCCACTGAGATAGAGGCCCTTATCGTTCCCCCCATTAGGAGAACTGCTTTTGATTAGCTTCATGAGTATTACACAACCTTTATATTTGGGAGACATAAGAGAAATGCAGAGGAGGATAATGAGGGGATAAATACCCATCTAGACAATGCAGCACACTTGGGTGGTATCAGCACATGAGAAAGGTGGGAAAGAGAACATTTAAGGAGTTGCTACCTCTGCGCTCTCATACCCTATGCCATGGATACAGAGTGAACTTTAATTTCCAGAGAAATTCCACAACACAATGCCAGGTGTCTCGTTCATCTTGCAGCATGTATGACCCGAGGACAATTCCAGGGAAGTTGGGCCACTTTACGATGGTGATCGAATTGTCATTTCCGTTCCAGGATGATTATATCAAGACTTCACAGATGGAAAAACAACCTAGATGGGAGAGCAAGATGCTTGTGTATCCTGCAGACGGACAGGAAGAAATAGTTATGAAAGACATGAAGAGAATGGAATACCCTGATATAACAGAGATAGCTGGATCGCCTGGATATTGGGAACAAACTCAAGTCTTAGTCTATGGACAAGTGAAGTCCAAGAAAGGATGGGAAGGAGGACTGATGCCCCGTGCAACTCATCTACTGAAGTCAGAATATGTGCAAGAGGTACAAAGAGTAAACGATGGGTGTTTGAAGTCATTGGCTAAGCATGCCAAACTGCTGACATGGGTAGAAGATGAATCAGGTCCATTGGTTGTGATTCCACTGGCAAATGCGACACTGTGCTTTTGAAGAGAAGGAAAGAAGCATGTGGGAGATAACATAGGCTGCAAAACTACAGTTGACGTTTCCAGAATGGAAGCAGGGACAGCTGTTCTGATGGACCGATATTGAACTTGCGGGCCTAGAGCCTACATGAAGCTGCCCAAGGATTGGGGAGGAACGTGTTCCTTGGTGCTCATTCATGTTCCAGCATTAGTGATTCCTCAGAGTGACCTGAACATTGGAGAATTTCCAAAAGTGGATGCCCGTTTGAGAAGGAGAAGATCACTTCGATTTCTCAATCAAACCAGAAGAGAGAATTACTTCTCAGCCAAGTCAATAGAAGCACATGAATCTATTCTGTATGAGCACAGGTTGTTCAGCAAGACTGCTTCAGTATTTATGACTATTTTCATGCCTGGGATCTAGACGAGGGGCAATGCCAAATGGTTGCAATGCCTGGGATCTAGACGATGGCCAATGCCAAATGATTGCAAATTACCAGATGGGAGCTTCTGCAGACAAGCAATACTACCATAAAGGGATTCAATGCTATCAAGGAAGAGTTGAGGGCCATACGACTAATGACCCTGCAGAACAGATATGTCCTTGACATGAGCACAGCGATGGAAGGAGGATTTTGTGCCAAAATCGGGCCATCATGTTGCACGTTCACACCTTCTTACGATGACGAGAATGGGATCTTGACAGAGGCCATAACGCTGTTGACAAACCTGCATAATCAGATGGAAGACGAGACAGAGGACATTATAGATGACAGTTGATTTTCATCCATATTCTCATGGATTCCGCTGTGGATGGCAAACATCTTCAAGTTTCTTGGAGCACTTTTGCTCATGGTGATGTTTGGATTTTGTGTAATCAAGATAATAATAGCGCTGGGCAAGAAAACAGAAGAAGGCAGTAGGAATGAAGATTATGATCAATGTCAAATCGGGGTTTAGACCCAAGGAATTGAGTGATGAAGATGTCAGAAGATAAATTGAGGCCAGCATCGTAGCACCTGAAGGAACGAAGTTCCTGTATGCAAAGAATCATAAGAAGTACATGGGACGATAGGTCTATTAAAATCCGAATGGACAGTGCAGCTACATGACCTAGAATGTGGATGAACATGTTAAATCAGCCTGCACCCTTAGGGGGGTGGTGACGATCTGGACTCTCAAGAAACACATCTTCAAGAGAAAATATCAAGATGTGGAGAACATTGTTGAAGAGGTGGCCGATGAATCGACCAGAGGGGGGAGAGTGGAGGGGCAGCTGAATGCCTCTGCAGGAAGTCCCACCCCCCTACCTCTGGTATGTTGGAAGCCTGAGATCGTGCCATGCTTGACACCAGCAGTTGTGACAATACCACGGCAAATATTTGAAAGAAGGGAACGCCCTACCAAATGTATTCCTGAAGAGACGACAATCTGAGGGAGGAACTCCCCGAAGCAATATGAGAAAGAACAAAAGAGGAGCCGGTGACATCACAAGAAACGAGAGTGACGCACTAAGAACACTGGCTAAAGAGAAGGCATGGACCCTAAAGAAACTGATGACGAAGTTAAAAATCGAGTAAACATTTACATGCAATAATTAGATTGCACGTGTGTGACGCATAGCAGAAAATGCAAGCCGTTCAATAACTGTACAGATGCAGCAACGCAAGTAGATCAAGTAATCTCAAAAGCTGTCTATATGTAGTGAATAGACTGCTGGCGCAGCCGCCATTGTATAGAAGCTGGACATCAGTGTCATGAATTTAGTAAACCCAGACCCATGGAGAGGAAAGGCCGAGAACTGTGTTGCAGCAAAGAATTAGCTGAGATCGTGGACATGAGTGTCAAGGCTGTCTGGCCTGGTACCAAAGCTGAAGCAAGCCAAGGCTGGTTATCTATTCTCAAAGGTAGTGAACGTGAGAAGCTGAATCATCCCTTGTTAAGGTGCAAAGAAACACCATGCGTGCCAAGTTTTATTCATTTAAGACATTTAAATGCTGCAAAATTATCCAAATCGTGGTCTCCTGTCACGTGAGTTCCAGAACTACAATAGTGCGTGCCCGCACTCCCTTATATTCCCAGAGACAAGAATACTCTGAAAGGCCAAGTTCAAAGACAATCTTCATGGCAGAAGGCATGGTGATGAGACGTTCGGCTAATTGGGTGGGGAGGTAAAGTCAAGTCCACCTCCTGGCACTTGGGTCTGAGTTCACCTGCTGCTAAGTGAACCCAATGTTCCAGACATGGCACGAGCATGCCAACCAATTGTAGAGGGCCATATAACGAAGGGCTTTATAGTTTGAGAGCCAATGATATACTGTGTACTTACTAGTATTGAAGATGACACATTTTAGAGGTAGGAATAAGTTGTCCACCTGACAGTAGACATCCAATCACAACATCACCCCTTATAGAAAGTATACTTAGATGTTCCCCTTGAATGTATCACAACCCCCCGTAGGTTTTTCTCATTTGCCACGTAGTATGATGTCACGTATGACAGATGTTTAGTATATAAATGTATTTTTTTTAGATATGCGCCGAGAGAACTCAAGCGAACATCCATCAATGTCCGTTGTAACTCCCTGTTTTAGACAATTGATATTAAAACAGTAAACTTTGCCATCTTCCTGAGTTGGTTCGATTATTTCGTGTCAGAGTCATTCTGGATCCCATATCCCATTTACTGCATGCGCGCTACCCAGAGGGCTCTAAGCTCACCATTTTTCAATTTTACATTGTGATCCATCGGGAAATGTATGTTATTATAGGGTGTTGGTTTGCTTATTAATATTAGGAACTGGAATGTGCTAGCAACCTTGTGATCTTAGATTTTGGATAATTCCCTTATCAACTTACTTTGTGTCTTTTAGACTCTCTTTTAAATTTGTAGTAATCCTATCATTTGATATTCTATTCAGAAACTGTTCAATTGGAATCTGCATTTTAGGAACTAATGCTTCTACCAAATTTTACAATTATGCACTTTCTTTTTATATTTGGTGACTATGTATTTATGATCTGTGCTGTTTAACTGTGACCTTTTATTCTGTTGAAGGATTCCCCTTGCCCTATTTTGTTAATTAGTGGCCTGTTGGGTTTATTTTCTTTCATGCCTTCTGCGTTACATACTCAATTAGTATGCCGCGTAAGGGCCTTAGAAGTCAATTACATACTGAAGATACAACTGACAGTATAGTAGACACTGCAGTTGTAGCTAATGTTATTGATGGGGGAAAAGAGACATCTATTATTGCCCTGCTCCCAGATTATATCCTCTCAGAAGATGTCCAAAAGGTAGTTGAGAAACTCCAAGTCGATCATCATATTCTGGATAACTCCCGCCCCCTCTGGCATGAGGATTTTTTGGTTATAGCCCAAATCCACAATATTGAGACTAGTGACGGTGCTGTGGAAGTCTCATCTCCTCATCCGGAAGGGGATGCTGTTGAGTTGGTACCAGAGGCCGGCATGCTGGTTAATGGACTCGTTGATAACAAGGATACTCCTATGACTGAGGTAGAAACCCTCATCAAACTCCAGGAAGATCAGCTGGTGGCAGTACTTACCCATAAATCTGGGGGGATGAGGCTTCTAATCAGGTGGGACTGTTTCCACACAAGGTTGGTGTTACCGTCCTCGGCCATTCTGTTGTGAAGGAGGGCTACATCACCCAGCAGGTTAAGACGTTCAACAAAAAATTGAAACAGTTTACTCTTCTTAACAATTCTTCTTTGGGATTGGCCGGGGGCTGTACTTCCTCACGGAAGGAGGATCGTATAATCACAAAAGTAAGTGATGTGGGGAAAAAAGGTAAACAAAATATGAAGAAAGCTCCCCCCATTTTACCCATTGTAGGCCAGAATATTCTGAATTACTTTGGAATAAAAACTTGCACCAGTACCGAAATCAATTCGGCTATCCCGGTTAGAGGGATTGCGAGACTTGATCATTCTTTGATGGTCGAGCCAGCTAGGAAACTGGGAGATAACGAAATGGGTAATAATGAACTGCATGATCTTAGTATTATAGAGTTTGCTGAATTGGCTTTGGAGAAAAATGTAAATGATAACGTTGACTGCCTTTCCAATAGAGTGGTATAGCAGACATGTGATGCTTCTCATTTAGGGTCCCCTACTGAATTGACACATTTTATAGATGAATATACTAAGAAACGGAATTGGATTAGAGAAAGGGGTCTTCTTCCTGAAGTTAATAAAGAACCTTTAGAAGATGGACCTATGTATCACACTCTAAGGGAAGCGGACGATAAGAACTGCCTCACACAACCCACCGTTTCACCCCTAAAAATGGTTTTTAGTTCCATTGTGAACCTTTATGACAATATAAGGGCGGAAGTAAGAACACATTCTGACCTCTTGGCTGAAATATATAATAGACTGGAAGGAATTGAAAAAAGTTGTGCATCAGCCTTACAATTAAGGCAGCCCAAGGGGACCAAGAGCCTTCTTAGTGACACCCCAATGCAAGTTGATAAAACACTTGAAAGACCAGAGACATCTAATCGGGTAATGGCTGGGGCACTACTCGACGTGACTGACCAGGTAGTTATGCCTGTTGAGGAATGTGACTGGACAGTTAGAAATGAGGTCATGTTGAGTCCATTGGTTAGCAGTCCTTCTATGAAGTTGGGGGCTGACATGGTTGAACCCAATATTATAGACTTAACCAAAGATGAGGTAAGATGCCCTGTACTAACAGAAAGGGACTTCAGCCCAAGAAACCCAAAAGTTTTAAGAATATGAAAGAACAAAATATGACCTCACAAAAATATCTTCGGCACTTTACTATTCCAGAGACTCTGCGTAAAAAAGGAAATGGGGGTAAAGGTTGTCTAGAGGTGATGACACCAGTGAATTTAGAACATTGGCCCAGAGGTCCCCTCTGAGGAAATCGTCCTCGAGATGGGTGACAGGCTACCATCCAATCAGGGGAGCATGTCAGGAAACCACATTGCTCTAGGGATTCTAGTTTGTTACCTCGTAGCCAGAAATCAACATCCTCCAGACTTGCTATACGATCTCCTCGTAGCATACTAAAATGGCTTGTGCACAGAACTGTCAACAACGCCCCAACGCCTTGCCGATCATTTTGGGAGCGTTGGGGGTTGCCCTGAAAACACTGGCGTTCTGCGTTTCGCGGGTCACATGTTTTATCACATTAGACCCGTTGTTCCGCTGGTCATGTGCCTTTCTATTCTTTCATAGGCTCCACTCTTGGCCTCGCTTGCTGCTTCTGAATTTGTTTTCTGCAGCGTTTCATACCTCTACTTGGATATCAGCCCGTGGATGCGCCGAACAGAGTGAGGGCTGAAGCCAGAACACGGCCATAGCCGACAACCCCCCCACCAGCCATTCCGGGGAGTACAAAGGGATTCCATCCCCCCTACAGCTACAGGTCAGGCAGGGAGAGTGGGGAGGGGCCCCCTCCCCGACCCGAGGGCGCCAAGCTTCAGTTAGGGGGTGGGGGGAGACAAGGTGTGAGGAAGAGGTGGGTAAGGCGGGGGGTTTGAGCCAGACATCCCTTTTGCACAGCTTAAAGGGACAGGAAAGAGGGGGAGAGGGGTGAGAAGAAACTTAAGAAACTTAACGATCCTGCAACTGGGAAAGTGGGGAAAAGGGGCACCGGCTCAAAGTAAAGCCGTAAAAAATGTGGAGTAAAGTAATGGCATCAGTTCCGCTTAACGGATGCTGCTCGCCAACAAGTTGGCTCACGAAAAGTAAAGTGGGAAAAGTAACAGCGTCAGCTCCGCTTAACGGAAGCTGTTCGCCATTCAAGTCGGGAGTTCATGCAAAAGTAAAGTGAAAAGTAACGGCTTCAGTTCCGCTCCACGGATGCTGCTAGCCAACAAGAGGACTCACGAAAAGAAAAGTGGGAAAGTAACGGCGTCAGCTCCGCTTAACTGAAGCTGCTCGCCATTCAAGTCGCAAGTCCTTGCTAAAGTAAAGTAAAAAGTAACGGCGTCAATTTCGCTCCACGGATGCTGCTCGCCAACAAGTGGGGAATGTAAAGGGGTGCTGCTCAGAGTAGAATATCCTGAGCAGTACTGCCAAATTCGAGTAACGGATCACGCTCGTTCCCTCCTACAGTATCCAACACTCAGTACTGCACCGGTCTACAGTGTTCTGGACTAGAGACTGCCTATTGGAACACAGTTAAGTGTCCTCGTGCCAGCGGGTTTTAGGGTTTCTGGGACTTTGTTGGGACTAGAGACCATTCTGTGGGACTTTTTTAGGCGTCCTCGTGCAGGCGGATGTTAGGCAGACTTTGCTGGATTTCAATTCCGATTCATCAAGACTCCATTACCCACTTCTACTCCGCCCCATTGGTTAGTCCTATGCTATCTATTAGCTTGTCATTTACGCCTTGCAAATCATTGATTAGGTAAAACTCATTTTGGTTTTATGTTGCCCTTGCACTCAGGATAATGCCTATCCTGTTTGAGAACAGTAAATCTGCTGTCATTACAGACCCATCTACCGGCCAAGGTATCCATAACTTCATCCTTGTTTACTTTTTGCATCTGTTGTTATTCTCTTGTACTTAACTGTGCCTTGTCTTGCAGGTCAGCGGTTTCCTGTGGCGTTATCCTACTTTGGGTCAATGGATTTCTCAGTTAGTCCTTACATACAACTGAAAAGTGCATTGGCAGAAAGAACTCATCAGCTACACGACGGGTTCAACTGCCTGAGCAGAACCACTCGGGGCAACGGGTAGTTCTCACATATTCAGAAGACATCACTATGAAACCCTCAAATGATCTTCTGGCTGCATTGGCTCAATTGGTGGCGGGTTTGCGGGCAGACATTATGGCTGCTCATGAAGCCACCCAACGTCAGATCTACGAATTGCAGCTTGGTATTCAGGCAGGTGGGGCAGGCGTCTCTGCCTCCACCTCTGGGTCTGCATTTGCCTTGGGGGCTCCACCTGCGAGGCAGGAAAACACCCCAGTATATATGGCTGCGCAGTTTCCCCTTGCTCCTCCAGAACGGTTTTATGGCAACCCAAAAGCCTTTCAGACTTACAGCAATCAGTGGCGTCTACATTTCTTGTGCCATCCGTCCTCCTTTCCGGACTCCACTACTAAGGCGGCATTTGTCCTGTCGTATCTAGGTGGTACGGCTGCTGTATGGGCCAATCCGTTGCTACAACATGGGAGCCATTTGCTCTATGATTGTGATGCACTAATCACTGCCATGTCACGTGTCTTTGATACCAGATACAAGGCTCAGGCTACGGATCTGGAGTTGCTTGCTTTACAACAAGGGGATACCACCTTGTTAGCTTATTTATCCAAGTTCAACCAACTGGTGGCCGAAACAGGCTGGCCAGATGATAAGAAGGCTGCCTTGTTTTACAAGGGACTCTCTGATGGGTTGAAGGATGTTTTGGTGACCGTTCCCACCACCTCGTTTCCGGAATTATTGGATTTGGTTCTCCAAATCGACGCCTGTAGGGTGGAGAGGAAAGGGGAAAAAAGAGAACTGCTTTCTGCTCAGCCGCCGTTGGCTCCCAACCGCAAACAATGGAGAACCCATGCAGATGGGGGCTGTTCGGGGTCCTCTGTCTTCCAAAGAAAGAGAAAATCGCAAAAGAAGCAATTTGTGTTTCTACTGTGGCTCTTCGGAGCATTTCTTGATTGTATGCCCCAAAAAACCCAAGAAACAGGGAAATGCCAGGGCCCGGCAATAGAGGGAGCCCCATTGCCGAGCAACAGGAACCAAGGCTCCTGTGTGTCGGTTCCATTTGTCTTGCATGCCTCTCTGTCCTATCCTTTTAGGGAACCATGGCCTATTAAGGCGGTCTTGGATTCCAGGGCAACAGGGAACTACATCAATGCACAATTTCCCGGTCACGCCCAAAGAACATCCGGAGTTGGTTAACGCCTTTGATGGAACCACACGGCTATCAGGTTTGGTCACGGAACGCACTATTCCTCTTACCGAGCCAGTAAAATAGCTCAGCGGGTTGAGCGCTCGCTGCTGCGATCTGAGCGTGATCTGCAGGTCACAGGTTTGAATCCCGGCAAGGCCAACTCAGCCTTTCATCTTTCTGAGGTCAATAAATGAGTACCAATTTCGGTTGGGTGATATTGTGTGTGAATATGTGCTCTGTAAAGCGCTTTGGATTAAGACGCTATATAAATAACACATCATTATCATTACTATGACTCTAGACACTGGGCATATGGAGAAGATTTGTTTTATATATCATTGCTGCTCCTCAGTTCAAGGTCATATTGGGATTACCTTGGTTGGTTCTACACAACTCAATAGTTGATTGGCAGGCTGTTACGCTCACCTGGCTCCCACAGGGGCGTCGGTCGGACTTGGACTGCTGCGGCCTCCACCCACGTGATGCGTAGTGCAGCGATGACTGACTGGATCTGCCCTCCTAATCTCGTCTGCTTGACCCGTAGAAATATTCTCCTACAAGTGGAGAAATGGATTTAGCCACTTGTGGATTCGAGTGATAGCACCCCCACTGTCCTCCCCACTAATCACCTCTGAAGCGCCCTCTCAGAAATCTCACCTTATATTCTTGAAGGATGAGCCCTCCATCCTGCGAAGCACGCAGGGGCGCGTTGATGACCAGTTACTTCACTGGCCTGAAGATATTGGAAGAGTTGTAGACGAATCCTGACTCCAAAAGGTCCTGGCGAAGAGCCGTAAGTATATAGTTCGTAAGAGTTCAAAATGTCTGGAATTCACTCCTGTCCAATTCCTCTTTTATCTTGCAGCTTTGACCCAATAAGAAGATTGGCAGCTGAAAACGCACGGGTAAAAGTCTGTGTTACCCAACACTGTCCGGTAAGTAATGCCAAGGGTTAAACTTGCTACTTTCTCCTTATCTTACAGGTGCGGCATAAGAATATGTGGCGTGCTGATGAATTTTACCCCCGGCGGTAAAATCAGGTAAGCATATGGCAGCTAAAGAGATTGTCTCTGTCTGTTCTCTCTGCTCACCTTGTTGTTTCTTGTCCCCCTTAGGTGCTGGGATTCGGCGATGTAAAGATGGAGACAGCGCCGGATCGAAGAGATGCTGTGTGGAACGATGAGTATGGCGCGGCACTGCTGCTGGTGATGCGACGCGTTTAAAACAAAGTATTTCCTCTGGTTTGAAGATGCGATGAATCCGGAATCAGGTAAGAAATCAGGTAATACTCTTGTTCTAACCTTTGCTTCTTTCCTTCTTTCTAGGTGCTCCAGGTTCGAGGCGGGCGTGGCAGAAGGCTGGATGCTGCTGCTGGCACAGTGAACGTTACGCTGCTGGATGCAGAATAACGCAAAGCGTGTGCTGCTCTTCGGGCGTGGTTTAAATAGCCTCCAAAGTAGTCCCAGGTAGGTATTCCTCCCCGACCACAGCCGAGTAACATAATAGTCCCTAAGGTAAAGTAGTCCCTTCCAGGCCTCACATGGGCTTGGATCTTCTTGCAGCATGGTCTGCATCAGGTAAGTGTGCACCTATGAGCTTGGCGCCTATGGCGCCAGGACTGATGTCCCATATGAGCCTGGCGCCGTAGGCGCCAGCACTGAACCCAGACATCCCCTAGCAGGGGTTGCTGGGTTTTCTCAAGGCGACATGATGCCTGATCCCGGGGCTGATGGACGTGGTCTGGATGCCCGGGGGTATGCATCATGACACAGGCTGGCTCTGTCACGTTCTCCTCAGGGTACTGTAATGACCATTGCCTACTCTTGGGAGTCAAGTCCTTTAGCCCGGGTCATCCGTTGTTGGATGCAGCCACCATTATTGTTGCTGTATCGACAGTCGCTCTTCCTAAGGAGTATGAAGATTTCAAGGACGTGTTTGACAAGGTTGGGGCGGAAGTCCTTCCACTGCACAGTCCTTACGATTGTCCCATTGACCTTGTGGAGGGGGCCCGGATACCATCAGGGCGTATATATTCCCTCACACAGAAGGAAAACATTGTGCTAAAGGAGTATCTAGACAAGGCCTTGAGAAACGGCTTCATACACCCTTCTCGTTCCCCGGCCGCTTCTCCCCTCTTCTTTGTCCCCAAGAAGGTTGGAGATCTGCGGCCATGTTTAGACTACTGCGAAATCAATGTGGTCACTATACGCAACCAATATCCGATTCCTCTCATATCGGTTTTGCTGGACCAGTTGGCCTCCTCTGTGCATTTCACAAAGCTGGATTTACGGGGAGTTTACAATCTTGTGAGAATGAGGAAAGGGGACGAATGGAAGACGGCGTTCAAGACTTAATACTGTTTGTTGTTTGTTTGAATATCTTGTTATGCCGTTTGGTCTTTGCAATGCTCCAGCGACCTTCCAAAGTTTAATTAACGATGTCTTGAGCGATATGTTAGACCAATACTTCATAGTCTATTTGGATGACATCCTGGTTTATTCCTCATCCTATGAAGACCATGTTATACACGTCTCTAAAGTTTTTGTCATGCCTGCTGGGCCCTCTCACGTCCGAGTTCAGCACCCTACATCTACAGCCCAGAGATCAGCCAGACCATTTTATACTCGGTGGCGACTCTGGGGAAAGATTCCTGGTAAACGCCTTCATTTCCGCTAAAACATGGCAAACTTCTTTGTCAAACACGCTGCACACATTATCAGTCCATTCGATAAGTATGCGTGAATATCACATGACTGGACGTCAACGCGCTACTCACGCATTTTACGTCAGCTGACTTTTATTTAAACGGAAGTCTCCCGCTATTCGGCGCTTCTGATCGTTGTTTCTTGGATCTCCGTTCCGGAGCCTGGTTCTACTTTGCTTCTAAGCAGCTTCCAATCTGCTTACCCTTTGCTAGCCGGATCCGCGCTGCTATTTCTGGTGGTTCCTAAACTGCCTTTCCTTTCTACTAGCTGGATCCGCGCTGTTGTTCTTCTGGTCTCCTGTTTCATTCCAAAGGTTCCAGCCAGTCTCAGTCAATTGTGGACATTCATGTTCTAGGATTACCTCCTCTTCCAAATCCTCAAGTTATTTCTACTTTCAAGAACTGTGCACTGAACTTTATGGACGCTATCCGGTGTGCACCGACCCGTCCCTAGTGCGGCCCTCGTTCCGTTCGGGTTAGTCTCCTTACTAACCTCCCCTTTTCCTTCGTTGGTTTTTATTTTGAATATTCTTCCTGGAACTCAATTTCATCCTCCAGTCCACACAACTACAGGTTAGTGCATATCCTTAATCTGACACATACATTGAATTAGGTTAAAATTGAATAGTGATTAAAACATATTATTCTTATCCTACAGACTGGTGAATCCATCCAATATCTGGACCTTTCCACTAATTACTCTTTCAGGCTGTGTTTGTTAATTATAGTCTGAGAGTGGCATTGGTTGGAAGGTTTCAATCATCAAATTCTTCTCCTTAGAAGACACTCAGAATAGTCAATCGGGAGAAGCTCTACAGGAACTCAACTTGTATCCTTTACATCAGAGTATCCTTTTTTGGTGTCGTTCTAATTATATTCAGTAACCACAATATATTCTGTAAACTGAATCTTAACAGAATCAGAAGCCCTAAAAGATGGAGGGTACCGATCCCTTACAAGTCCTCACACAACTCATAGCTGATTTAAGACATGAGATGATATCTGCTCACGATACCCTCCGTCATCGTATGGACGTTATGCAGGACGCCATACAATCTGCACCACAGGGAGCGACAGGTGGAGAACCAGTGGCTTCCGGTTCGGGCTTTCCTCCTCCCTCCAGGGAGTTACAGGTCTTGATGCCTACACAGTTTCCCTTGGCTCCGCCCGAGAGGTTTATGGGGGATCCTAAATGCTATCGTACCTTCATAAACCAATGTCGTCTGCACTTTCTCTGTAGACCCAGCTCCTTTCCGGATTTGACTACTAAAGCGGCTTTTGTGCTGTCTCATTTAGGTGGTTCTGCCGCAGCCTGGGCCAATCCGTTATTAGAGTCAAACAGTCCTTTACTATATGACTGTGACGCACTACTATCTGCCATGAGTAAGGTATTCGATATGCGCTATGCTAACCAGGCGACAGATTTGGAGCTTTTAAATTTACAACAGGGTAACCAGACACTCTTGGCCTATCTTGCTCGCTTCAATCAACTTGCGGCAGAGACCCAATGGCCTGAAGACAAGAAAACGGCAGTGTTTTACAAAGGACTAACAGAAGAACTAAAAGACGCTTTGTCAACAGTTCCTGTGGTTCCTGCTGGCTATTCAGAGTTTTTGGATTTAGTCCTCCAGATCGATGCACGACGATCTGCAAGAAAAGGGGAGAAAAAATCCTTTACGTCAACTTCTGGTCACCCTGGTGTGTCTCAAACTATTCCTAGTGAACCTGAACCCATGCAGATTGGCGTTATATGTGGACGTTTGTCATCCGCGGAACGCGAGAATCGCCGTAAGAACAATCTATGTGTGTATTGCGGTTCCGCTGAGCATCTATTGGCCTCTTGCCCTAAAAAACCATTCAAAAAAGCGGGAAACGCCAAAGCTCGGCACTAGCAGGGGTTCCTTTGCCGAGTACCAAACAGGACTCCGCTTTATATGTCGCCTCCTCTATAGAGATAGCAGTTTCTTTGGAATTCAACAGAACCATCGTTTGTTCAAAAGCAATGTTGGACTCCGGTGCTTCTAACAAGTACATAGACAACACGTTCGCTGCACAATCAGGTTTTCCCATTGTTACTAAAGCAGTACCCGAAGCTGTTAATACAGTTGATGGGTCAGCTTTGTCCTCTGGTTTGGTAACGGAAGAAACCATTCCTATTAAGGTAACTCTGCCTGATGGTCACACTGAATACCTGGTCTTCGACGTGATAGCTGCTCCTCAGTACCCATTGATTTTGGGTTTATCGTGGCTCAGATTGCATAACCCTCATGTTGATTGGGTAACCGGTCACATTCAATATCCATCGGCCTATTGCAACAAAAACTGTTTTTTGGAGTCGAATGTGGTGTCCACTCCTGTGTTGGCCTTCCTTGACAATTCTCCCAGTATTGGGGCACTCCGCTCTAACACCGTTCTAGTGCCTTCTGAATACAATGCGTATTCCGATGTTTTTGATAAGGGTAAAGCGGAGGTATTGCCACCACATCGACAATACGACTGTCCCATTGAATTAATGGAGGGTGCCAAGATACCAACTGGACGGGTTTATTCACTTACTCCAAAGGAAGATGCAGTCCTGAAAGAATACATTGACAATGCTCTCGCCAATGGTTTTATTCGCCCTTCTCAATCCCCGGCGGCATCTCCTTTGTTCTTCGTTCCAAAAAAGGAGGGGGACCTCAGGCCTTGCATTGATTATAGGGCTCTCAATGCCATAACTATTAAGAACCAGTAACCATTGCCTCTAATCAACGTCCTTCTGGACCAATTGGGTGCTTCTGTCATCTTTACCAAGCTGGATTTGCGGGGAGCATACAATCTTGTGCGTATGCGACAAGGCGACGAATGGAAGACCGCCTTTAAGACCCGGTACGGTCTTTTTGAATACCTCGTTATGCCGTTTGGCCTGTGCAACGCCCCCGCAACCTTCCAATATTTTATGAATGATATTTTCAGTGATTACATCGATCAGTTTGTAGTTATTTATCTTGACGACATACTGATATATTCAACCTCCATCCAGGAGCACATTACACATGTCATCAAGGTTCTCCAAAGATTGAGAGAAAACCATCTATTTGTAAAAACAGAAAAATGCATTTTCCACACTTCTGAGGTCGAGTTCCTGGGTTACGATATCACCAGTCAGGGAGTTAGAATGAGCCAGTCCAAAGTCAAGGCCATTCTAGACTGGCCTGTACCCGCCTCTGTCAAATCCTTACAGTCATTTCTTGGTTTTGCGAATTTTTATAGGCTGTTTATACATGACTTCTCTAAGACTGTAGCACCTCTCACTGCCTTAACAAGTTCCAAGATTGAGTTTCTCTGGACGACAGAGGCTCAAAAGGCTTTCGATCTGCTAAAAGAATCCTTCACCACTGCACCGGTTCTACAGCATCCAGACCCTGGTTTGCCTTTTATAGTGGAGGCGGATGCCTCCAACATGGCAATTGGTGCTATTCTTTCTCAGGTCTGCAAATCCACTGGAGCAGAACATCCTGTGGCTTTCTTCTCCCGAAAATTGGCCCCTTATGAAAGAAACTATACAGTCACGGAGAAAGAACTTTTGGCCATCAAAGATGCCTTTCTGACATGGTGGCATCATCTCCTCGGGGCCAAATATCCGGTTTGTGTTTATTCAGACCACAGGAACCTTCAAGCCATTAAAACGATGAAGTGTTTGACTGCACGACAGGCCCGATGGCATTCATTCTTTGCCCAGTTTGATTTTCGGATCTCATATCGTCCTGCCAGAGAACACACCAAAGCCGATGCTTTATCCCGGCTCCATACGGTTGTTACCGAAGATTCAAGCAAACCGACTTTATTGGCTGATAGAGTGATTTGCAGTTGCCTTGTTCAACCATCTTTGAAACAAGAAATTATAGATTGGGTATCTCAGAATCATCAAGATGTACAACGTCTGAATCTAGATATTCGTGGTGGTCTCCCATACTATAATGGTCTCTTGTATCTACCAACAGAAAACACCCGTGCCAAGGCATTAAACTGGGGCCATGATTCATTAATCGCGGCCCATCCTGGTCAGAAGAAAACACTGGAATTAATCCGGAGGTGGGCCTGGTGGCCGGACATGTCCAAAAACGTGATAGACTACGTCAATACTTGCTCTGTTTGTATCCAAAGTAAGGGATCGATCCAGAAACCAATGGGGCTCTTACATCCTTTGCCAGTACCCCATAAACCCTGGTTTATGATATCCATGGATTTCGTGGTGGAATTGCCTCCTATCCAAGGGTTCGACACGATATGGGTCGTGGTGGACTATTTTACGAAAATGGCCTTGTTTTTGCCTTGTCAGGGTATTCCTTCTGCGGCTTTTCTAGCTGATCTGTTTTTGAAACATGTGTTCCGCTTTTTTGGTTTACCCTCAGTGGTCATCACCGATAGAGGGTCACAGTTTGCGTCTCGTTTCTGGAAAGCATTATCAACAGCTCTCCTAATGGATGAACGCATGTCTAGTTCCTACCACCCTCAGACAGACGGACAGACGGAACGGGTTAATGGTACAATGGAACAATTCCTACGGTGTTTGACCTTACAGTACCAATCTACCTGGCTGGAAGTACTGCCCGCAGCCGAATTCGCATACAATAATTCGGTACATTCTTCAACAGGGACTTCTCCATTCTACGCCTTATACGGACAGCATCCAAGGTCCATTCCAGCGGACCTAGTGTCTTCCGGCCTTGTTCCTAGGGCTGACGATAAATTGAAGGAATTGTCATCCTTGCATTGTTCTATTAAAAAGAATCTGGAGAAAGCACAGGCACGTTCCAAACAATACGCAGATCAAAACAGACGTCCGTCTCCACTTTATAAAGTGGGTATGTCGGTGTGGTTATCCACCAAGAACCTGAGAATGCCGGGGAAAAGAAAACTGCTGCCACGTTTTGTTGGACCTTATGAGATCAACAAGGTGTTGAATTCGGTGGCTATACGTTTGAAGCTACCCTCGCATTGGAGAGTACATCCTGTGTTTCATGTGTCCTTAGTGAAACCGTTCGTAGCCGGAACTCGGCTGCCTGTTCGGCCTGTGGCTCTCTCTGTAAAGGGTTCCGAGGAGTATGAGGTACAGGCCATATTAGATATGAGAATGCGTGCAGGGGTTCCACATTACCTCATCGATTGGAAGGGCTACGGCCCGGAGGACCGCTCTTGGGAACCTCTCGCTAATATCCATGCACCCGCTCTCCTGCGCCGGTTCCACAATTCCAGGGGGGTGGCGCGCCCTTTGGGGGATGGCACTGTCATGCCTGCTGGGCCCTCTCACGTCCGAGTTCAGCACCCTACATCTACAGCCCAGAGATCAGCCAGACCATTTTATACTCGGTGGCGACTCTGGGGAAAGATTCCTGGTAAACGCCTTCATTTCCGCTAAAACATGGCGAACTTCTTTGTCAAACACGCTGCACACATTATCAGTCCATTCGATAAGTATGCGTGAATATCACATGACTGGACGTCAACGCGCTACTCACGCATTTTACGTCAGCTGACTTTTATTTAAAAGGAAGTCTCCCGCTATTCGGCGCTTCTGATCGTTGTTTCTTGGATCTCCGTTCCGGAGCCTGGTTCTACTTTGCTTCTAAGCAGCTTCCAATCTGCTTACCCTTTGCTAGCCGGATCCGTGCTGCTATTTCTGGTGGTTCCTAAACTGCCTTTCCTTTCTACTAGCTGGATCCGCGCTGTTGTTCTTCTGGTCTCCTTTTTCATTCCAAAGGTTCCAGCCAGTCTCAGTCAATTGTGGACATTCATGTTCTAGGATTACCTCCTCTTCCAAATCCTCAAGTTATTTCTACTTTCAAGAACTGTGCACTGAACTTTATGGACGCTATCCGGTGTGCACCGACCCGTCCCTAGTGCGGCCCTCGTTCCGTTCGGGTTAGTCTCCTTACTAACCTCCCCTTTTCCTTCGTTGGTTTTTATTTTGAATATTCTTCCTGGAACTCAATTTCATCCTCCAGTCCACACAACTACAGGTTAGTGCATATCCTTAATCTGACACATACATTGAATTAGGTTAAAATTGAATAGTGATTAAAACATATTATTCTTATCCTACAGACTGGTGAATCCATCCAATATCTGGACCTTTCCACTAATTACTCTTTCAGGCTGTGTTTGTTAATTATAGTCTGAGAGTGGCATTGGTTGGAAGGTTTCAATCATCAAATTCTTCTCCTTAGAAGACACTCAGAATAGTCAATCGGGAGAAGCTCTACAGGAACTCAACTTGTATCCTTTACATCAGAGTATCCTTTTTTGGTGTCGTTCTAATTATATTCAGTAACCACAATATATTCTGTAAACTGAATCTTAACAGTTTTGCAGCATCTGCAGGAAAACCGTTTATACGCTAAATTAGAAAAATGCTTGTTTCATGTCAAGGAGGTTGAATTCCTCGGATATGACATCACGAGTAAAGGAATCAAAATTGGCAAAACCAATGTTAAGGCTGTTTTGGACTGGCCTACCCCTACTTCCGTGAAGTCGTTACAGTCTTTCTTTGGCTTTGCAAATTTTTACAGACACTTCATTCGCTCTTTTTCTGAAACTGTTGCTCCATTGACCACGCTAACCAGCAGCAAACGTCAGTTTGATTAGGGCCAAGGCCCAACGAGCCTTCGACACTTTGAAAGCCGCTTTTACCACAGCACCAGTGCTTCAGCATCCCGATCCCATTCATCCTTTTTGTGTGGAAGCCGACGCGTCGGAAGTCGCGGTTGGTGCGGTGCTGTCTCAATTATGCAATGATTCCGGCCTATTGCATCAAGTAGCCTATCAATCGCGCAAACTAACTCCATATGAACAGAACTACATGGTCACGGAGAGTGAGTTGGTGGCCATAAAGGACGCTTTCACGGTCTGGAGACACCACCTGCTCGGTATCGCGACTCCTGTACAGGTGTACACCGATCACAGAAACCTACTTGCCTTGAAATATGTGAAGTGTACCACTGCTCGTCATGCCAGATGGCACGAGTTCTTCTCTATGTTTAACTTCACACTGACTTTTCACCACGGCTCGCTACATTCGAAGGCGGATGCCTTGTCAAGGATGCATGGTTCTCCTCCACGCACCTGGGATGGTAACATCCTTTTAGGCAATCAATCAGGTGGTCTGTGCTTCTACCCTGCAACCGCCATTGAAGACCTCTATCCAAGAATGGGTAGCTAAAGTTCCTGCTGTTATTCAGTCCCTGCCTTATGTTCAAGGTCTTGTCTTTATCCCAGATCAGGCAACTTGACGTACTGCACTAAAGTGGTGTCATGATTCTTTAGTGGCCGTTCATCCTGGTAAACGTAAGACCCTGGAACTATTGCAGCGGTGGTGCTGGTGGCCGTCCATGCGCAGGGATGTTGCTTTACACATAGCAACTTGTTCTATCTGTGACCAAAGCAAAGGCTCCACGACTAAACCAATGGGGTTTCTGCAACCGCTACCGGGTCCGGGGCGTCAATGGTCCATGATCTTGATGGACTTCATTGTTGAACTGCCACCGGTCGAGGGTTATGACACAATCTGGGTGGTGGTTCACCACTTTTCCAAGTTCGTCTTATTTGTCCCATGCAAGGGGTTACCCACTGCTCCTGCTCTCGCTGATCTTTTTCTGAAAAACGTGTTCAGTTTCTTCCGTCTCCCTGATATAATTGTCTCAGATCGGGGAACATAGTTCACATCTCGTATTTGAAGCACCTTACGACCACCATGGGCATCGACGATCGGTACTCCAGCGCCTATCATCCTCAAACGGATGGTCAGACTGAGCGTTTGAACCCCACGTTAGAGCAGTATTTGCGCTGCCTCACCCTGCAGTACCAGGAAACTTGGTTTTCAGTTCCCGTTCATGCTGAGTTCGCCTATAACAATTCCCTTCACGTCTCTACTGGTTCTGCACCCTTTTTCATTATGTAAAGCCAGAATCCGCGTACGCTTCCTTTGGATCTGTCCCTTCAGACAGTTAATCCGGCAGTACATGCTTGTCTTCGTGATCTCTCTACTTTGCATGATGCGGTTAAGACCAATTTAATGGAGGCACGGGAAAAGGCCAAATTGTATGTAGACCGACACCGGACTCCGGCACCATCATGCCAGCCTGGTGCTATAGTCTGGCTCTCCACCAAGAACCTTTGTCTTCCTGGTCGTAGGTGTTTTTTTGTCTCGTTTTGTGGGTCCCTACCTGATTCAGGCTGTCATCAACCCGGTTGCTATCAAGTTGGAATTGCCCTCGTCATGGAAGATATATCCGATTTTTCATGTCTCCCTGATTAAATCGTGTGTGGATGGCACTAGACTCATGGATCGGCCTCCTCCTCTCATGGTCGAGGGTTCCAAAGAGTATGAGGTTAACGCAATCCTAGATATCAAGGTCTCAAGGGGTACTCGAATGTTCTTGGTGGACTGGAAGGGGTATGGTCTGGAAGAACGCACCCGAGAACCTGCTTCGAACATCCAAGCCCCATTTCTTCTGCCCCGTTTTCTTGAATCCAGGGGGGGTGGTGTCATTGGGGGGAGGATGCTGTCAGGAAACCACATTGCTCTAGTGATTCTGGTTTGTTACCTCGTAGCCAGAAATCACCATCCTCCACACTTGCTACACACTCTCCTCGTAGCATACTGAAAAGGCTTGCGCACAGAACTGTCAACAACGCCCCAACGTCTTGCCAATAATTTCGGGAGCATTGGGGGTTGCCCTGGAAATGCTGGCGTTATGCGTATCGCGGGTCACGTGTTTTATCACATTAGACCCGTTGTTCCGCTGGTCATGTGTCTTTCCTTTCATTCATAGGCACCACCCTCGGCCTTGCTCGATGCTTCTGAATTTGTTTTCTGCAGCGTTTCATACTTTTACTCGGATATCTAGTTATTGACCTTTTGCTACGTCATCAACCTTTCTTCCTGTGGCGTTATCCATCTTTGGGTCAATAGACTTCTCAGTTAGTCCTTACGGACTACTGAGACGTACATTGGCAGAAAGAACTCATCGGCTGCACAACGGGTTCAACTGCCTGAGCAGTGTTAGGCAGAAACCTGTGCAGTTCCCTTAGGGACCACTGCAAAAGGCTTAAGACTACAGGTGTTAGCAGTAAACCCAATTGGTAGCAGTCTGTACCACCCAGATTTACCTGGTAGCTGTGGCTGAGCAGCCAGACTTCTCTCAAGAAGAGTTAGACAGTATATAGAGTATACTAAAATACAGTAGCATAAGCAAACACTGACCACAGCTTGGGTATAAAAGTATATCATTATTTATTTAAAAACACACTTTGTAAAATACACTAACACTAATATGGCAAGCAAGTTCAAACACAGTCACTATTAATATATATACATCCCTGATTACTCATTGAACAAGTCTTAGTTAAAACACCACTTATTTACAGAAAGAGGTGAGCGCTTAACCTAAGATGGCACTCCAATAAGTTAGTTAAAAAGGGAGGGGAAAAGGCAGAATTAGGAAAATACACGATACCAACACTTTAAGAGAACCAGAGCAAGTCAGAAAAGGCAGAGTCTACTGAGGAGAAAGAAAGTCATAGGCCAGGCCCACTCTTGGAGAGAGCAAGGCGGAATGTGTCCAAGATCACACAGTTGAATAGTACTTTAAAGAGTCGTTGCAGATAGTTCAAAAAGGGTTGGATCAGTTCAGAAAAAGTTAGTTAGCAGGTTCCAAGTCACCCCAGGATAGAAAGTCAAGGATTTACGGGACACCTTGAACAGTCTGTTGCAAGGGAGACCAGGCGGGACACAGTACCTGAAATGGTGAGAAAGCTCCAGCGGGGGCAGTTGTTCCTGGCAGCGGGTGCAAGTCAGTGCTTCGTCCAGGAGAAGAGAAGATCTCGACGTGGAGGAAAGCTGGAGGTCGTTGCACTGCCAGGGAAGAAACCAGCCGCGGAGTTGGTTAAAAGGTACTACCCTTTTATTCGCGGTAGTGGTGAAGCGTGGCTATCTGGCCGCCGGGGTGCTTGGCATGGGCGATTTGAGCACGAGACGATCCAGGAAGGCGAAAAGAGGGTGAACTGGTTATCCCCAATTCAGAGGAAGAAGACTCTCCGGGATGAAGATCTTCTCTGTCGTTGGGAAGTGGTGAGACAGTTCAGCAGGGCTCCACCGGTGGTGTCGTCATTGCAGGTCGGCTCAGCTTCTCCCTCTTCAGATTCTTTGGTCCTGTGCCGACTTCTGAAGTTCCAGTCCCCAAAGCCCTGCTTTTATGCAGAAAACCCCCATTCGTCAGTCCCAGCTGTCACTCAAACATGCTAAGTGGTGAGCCGGGTGGCTTACCACTGGGCCAATCACACAAGAGTGCGACTTGAGTTGCCGAGGCAACTCAGTCCAGGGTGCCTAAACCCCCCTCCCACACATCCTGTAGACCCTGTGTAGAAGCCCGCCAAAAAAGTGGAACAAAGGGCTCGACTTGGGTTGGAGTTACAGAGGCGAATACAAACGCCATTTTAAAACCGAGTCCTGTCAAAAAGACCCAACCGGGGAATAAATATTAAATAAATAACCCGGCGGTATATTTAACATTGCACCAAAAAAGTGGTGCGTTTAAAATTAATGGGAAAATCCCATAGGAAATATTCCGGTGGAATATTTCACGTGGTAACCACTGCCACCAGCCAGAAACTCGACGAGGGGGGACTGCACAGTGCCCCCTCGGAAAACAGACCCAGGGGCAATCTAATTACCCCTACCAGTACTTCCACAATATAATGGTTTGTACTGGTTCGGTTCACAATTTAAGACTAGTAAAGTCAATGATGACTTTACATGCCCTGGGAGACAGTAGTCAGTCCCAGGGTATGGAGTCTATGATTGGGGGTCACTATGACACCCCTGTGTTACTGCACTGATGGTGCTGTGTAACACACTTACCAAAATACATGAAACCCTATGGAGTAAAAGACCCCATAGCCCATAAAACACATTTGAAAGTCAAAGGATATCTCAAATCATGTCTAAGAGTGGGAGCAAAAGAGTCTCACTCTTAGCAGGAGAAAAAAATAAACCCCAAAAATCCAGCAAAGCTGCTGGGGGACTCACTAGGTTTGGGAAATTAGCCTTAACAGTGAATTCTCCCTAACAAGCAGAACCACTCGGGGTAGTTCTCACAGAGGCTCCCGGAATTATATATAATGAATTTAGATAGGGAGATACACCCGTTAAGGGCATAAACGGGAATCCAGACTGATCCTTGGGTGAACTCATTGATGATTCCGGTCGATGCCAAGAGGAACGGCTCTGTATCCAATTTAGAGGATTTGATAGTGGAGCGGAACACAAAATCACTTGTTCGTGGAACTCCACTGAGTGGTGAGTCAAGAACAATTATTAATACACCAATAATAGATCTGATCTATTGGGGCACGCCATGGTTGAGACAGAGAACGCTGCTATTTCGGGGGAAAAGGTTTCTACAGTGACCCAAAGTGTAACAGCGAAGCGTCTGTTTGAAACCCTGCTCCTCAGTATGCCCCACTTGGCGCCCAATCAACCGAGGGAGGAGGTTAAGGCATCTGCACAATTTCCAGAGCAGGCTAAATTATTAGGAGCTATGTATGTGCCAAGGCTCATACAGCCCTCTGGGCCCTATGAATGTCATAAAGAACCCTTTCTCCTGCAAGATAGGAAACCCCAGGGTTTGGGAAGGATGGGCTCTAATAGCATCCTGAGAGGGGCCAAAGGAATTGAAGAGCAGATCCCACCTACGCAAGTTAATATTAACTGATTTGTGGGGTCACTTAAAGATATCAATTTGGATTCTAGAAGGGACCCTAATTTATCACAAACCATACAAATGAGAAGTCTTTGGGGGCTAAGTATGCCAGTCTGCCTGATTCGGGGTAATGTCCTCAAAATCTTCTCAGAAATCTCGAATTTGGGTCTCCTTTCCTTGTGTGATCTAGAGAGGATACAATTCCCAGAAGGTGATAGATGGGAGATTTGTAACATCCACTTTAGCTCCCAATTGGTAATGAATCTAATCATAGGCAAATCTAATGCCTTGCAAGAGTTGGGGTTTGAGGTTAAAATCGTGGAGGTTGAATCAATACTGAGTGAGGGGTGCAGAGACTCTAATTATGATGGGAACCTGAAGGTTGTCTTCCACGGCGATAGATCTAGTGCGTGGCGAGGGACGCAACAGTCCAGAGGCTATAATAAACAGAATCAAGACTGGGCCCAAATCACAGCCGCTTTGTGGAAATGATTGCCTCACGATAAATATTGACTCTAAGGTGTTAATAGAGGAGGATATATACCTGAAACTGCTGTCATGGAATTGCAGGGGGAACACTCACTTAGTATCAAATCCCAAAACGGTCGCCATGTCGAAAGAAAGCAACTGTATCTTTCTACAAGAGACATGGCTTCTAGTGAATGTATCTATGGATGGCTATGAGGTTTGCTCCCAATTTGCTAAATCTAATAAGGGAGGGAGACCATCGGCAGGCCTCATGATAACGATCAAGGGTACCCTCGGCTTAACGGCTAGGATAGTCCCAGATCTTCCATTGGGGATTCTTGCTGTTAAAGTCTCCTCTTCTGTGGGCTCGGTAGAAATTCTTCTGATTAATGTCTACTGGCATAAAGGAATTGCTGATCCCAATGGTATAGTTATGCTGGCAGGTGACTTTAACTCAGACTGCCTCACACCATATAATGAATTTTAACATTATTTGGGTGAGGAAGTGGTATGTGGGACAAATGGAGGTCATAAGTTATATTGGGGCAAAACATGGAACCATTTGCTTGACTCATTGGGCTTGATTTGCTTGAATGGAGTAGTGGACGCTACAAATACGACAAATCCAACCTGGCAGCAAGGTGATGGCTCCTCGACCATAGATTATATATTTGTAAATATTTGCAAAAGCGTCTGAGGTGGCCTCTGTTCTTTTCGTTGTTCCGTTTGCTTCCTGTGAACTGCGGCTTCACACTGATGCGTCACTGACAGGTTTGTAGGTCCTTTCCTTAGAACGCTGAACTGAAGCCGTTCTCCACCATCCATCCTCCGTGCCGACAGCTGATTTAGTTGAGCTGATCGAGTCAGTGGGAGGATAGGGTAGCAGCGACTTCTGTGACTACTACATTCTTTGTGATCTGCGACCTACAGAGCTTGGTTAGCTTGGCTTGCATACCAGTGAACTGGGTGTGAGTTGCAGTTGCTCTCCTGTTTGTGTTCCTGCTTTTCGGGGCGCAGCTTGGAACTAGGCCTGGAACTCGGCTTCCTTTACTGGTGGGCCCAGTGGTTTAAGTGGGTCGAGTCAAGCTCAGCTCAGCGAGAGTCTAAAACCCCAATTAACCACTTGTATTTTGTGGGGGGCACGGCGGTAGCACACAGAGCCACTTATTTAGACATTCTTGGGCAAGTGCCAACGTTACTTCGGCCAGTCGGGGACTATGGGCTCATCGCCTTTGACCCACTTGGCAGTGTATATACTGCAACTCAGCCTGCTGTTGCCGAAATGAGCAATTATGATCTGTAAAATCTGAAAAGCAAACCCAGCGTGTGCGTGGGAAAGTGATATTGGTGTTGTTTTGGCAGGGAGAGTGGGCGTCTTGCCTTTGACCCGCTGGGCTGTGATGACAGTAAAGACACCTCTATTTGATTGGTTCTTGAATGCGCTCTTCATCTATTTCACCTATCTCACAATATACTTAACTAATAATAGAGCACAATTCAGAAAAACCGACTGAGACCACGACCACGCCCACTTTAATGAAGATCTATAATTTACAGTGTGCCTCATCAGGAATTGACCTACGAGCACCTGAAATTGAGGAATCAGTCGTTAGGGGTGATAATTGGCGTCAAGCTAATAGATCCATCTTTAAATCACAGACCATGAGTAGGGATATTAGTGCCTTCTTTGGTAAACAAAGTATTTTTCACATTGATGAACAATTGCCATCGGGATCGGGCCTACCCCAATTATCTATTACCGTCAAGAGTAATCTGGAGGTATCTACACCTAAGGGTTGCCCCCCAAACCAAAATCCATCTTTAAACAGGTACTATACCCTTGCGGCTACGACCATTAAAAATACAATCCTGAACTATTTTCCTCGTGACCAGAATCACTTAAAAACATGTATAAGTGAAAAAATGGATAAGGGGAAACATGTATCAGCGGTTTATTCCTCACCAGTCCCGGCCCAGGGAGGTCCTATCATTGATTTACCAGAGGAAGATCTGGTCAACTCTGATATCCTCCCAAACTGACAGGCCGATTCATGGAATAAATGTGCGCCGAAAATCCCGGCGCAGAGGGGCCAATACGTGCGCTGCGCCGAAAATTAGCGAAAAGCGCAGGGAAACCAGCGCACGTCGATTCATGGAAGTCCGTGCGCAAGAAAAGCAGAGGACGTGCGCTGAAAAAGCGCGCGGCGCAGGCCGGCGCACAGGTCAACCAACGTCGTGCGCCACGGCCACTGCGCTATCACTCCGAGCGCAGCGCACAGCTCTAAAGTAGGCGGAACACAGGGCGGGACACTCGGAATGGGGAATAAAATGGGGCACAACACTCGGAATGGGGAAGAATGTGGGCGGCACGGGGAAAGTTTAGGAGGCAAGTGCGCGGAACGCCCACACGCTCGCATACAACACGTATTCATGGAATAGAATAGGGCAAAAAAGCGCTCGCTCAAAGCAGCGCACAGGCACAAACAGGCACAAACACGACCGCCACAAGAAAGCAGGCGGTAGCGTCTCTGCGCCTGCAAGAAATGTGCGCTAAAAGGTGCGCCAACAAATAGCACCTATATACAGACATGATCAATGTCCAATACTGTGGCCCTCCAGGACAAATGACGTACAAAGGGGTACCCACAAACACAGACACGCGCTGAGAGAAAAAATAAACGTGTGCGTGTATACCGGGGTGCGCGGGAAGTTGCACACGCGATATGGCCGGGTACGTGGATTTCAGGGGTGCGCGGGAAGTTCCACACGCGATTAGTCAGGGTACGTGGATTGCAGGGGTGCGCGGGAAGTTGCACACGCGATATGGCCGGGTACGTGGATTTCAGGGGTGCGCGGGAAGTTCCACACGCGATTAGTCAGGGTACGTGGATTGCAGGGGTGCGCGGGAAGTTCCACACGCGATATGGCCGGGTACGTGGATTTCAGGGGTGCGCGGGAAGTTCCACACGCGATTAGTCAGGGTACGTGGATTGCAGGGGTGCGCGGGAAGTTCCACACGCGATATGGCCGGGTACGTGGATTCCAGGGGTGCGCGGGAAGTTCCACACGCGATTAGTCAGGGTACGTGGATTGCAGGGGTGCGCGGGAAGTTGCACACGCGATATGGCCGGGTACGTGGATTTCAGGGGTGCGCGTGAAGTTCCACACGCGATATGGCCGGGTACGTGGATTTCAGGGGTGCGCGGGAAGTTCCACACGCGAATAGTCAGGGTACGTGGATTTCATGGGTGCGCGGGAAGTTCCACACGCGATATGGCCGGGTACGTGGATTTCAGGGGTGCGCGTGAAGTTCCACACGCGATATGGCCGGGTACGTGGATTTCAGGGGTGCGCGGGAAGTTCCACACGCGAATAGTCAGGGTACGTGGATTTCATGGGTGCGCGGGAAGTTCCACACGCGATATGGCCGGGTACGTGGATTTCAGGGGTGCGCGGGAAGTTCCACACGCGAATTGGCTGTGTGCTCCCAGGCATTACCTGTACACCCTCCACGGCCCCTGCAGGCAGCACACACCACAGGGAACTACCCTGCACACCTGCTCATGTCTCCCACCACCCCCACCCCCCATCCACCAGGGACACCCTCCACCAGGCCCCCACCCATGTCTCCCACCACCCCCACCCCCCATCCACCAGGGACACCCTCCACCAGGCCCCCACCCATGTCTCCCACCACCCCCACCCCCAGCACTGTGGGGAACCTGCCAGCAGGCCCCCACCCATGTCCAACCCATGTCTCCCACCACCCCCACCCCCCATCCACCAGGGGCACCCTCCACCAGGCCCCCACCCATGTCTCCCACCACCCCCACCCCCCATCCACCAGGGACACCCTCCACCAGGCCCCCACCCATGTCTCCCACCACCCCCACCCCCAGCACTGTGGGGAACCTGCCAGCAGGCCCCCACCCAAGTCCAACCCATGTCTCCCACCACCCCCACCCCCCATCCACCAGGGGCACCCTCCACTAGGTCCCCACCCATGTCTCCCACCACCCCCACCCCCCATCCACCAGGGACACCCTCCACCAGGCCCCCACCCATGTCTCCCACCACCCCCACCCCCCACCCCCCAGGGGCACCCTCCACCAGGCCCCCACCCATGTCTCCCACCACCCCCACCCCCAGCACTGTGGGTAACCTGCCAGCAGGCCCCCACCCATGTCCAACCCATGTCTCCCACCACCCCCACCCCCCATCCACCAGGGGCACCCTCCACCAGGCCCCCACCCATGTCTCCCACCACCCCCACCCCCCATCCACCAGGGACACCCTCCACCAGGCCCCCACCCATGTCTCCCACCACCCCCACCCCCAGCACTGTGGGGAACCTGCCAGCAGGCCCCCACCCATGTCCAACCCATGTCTCCCACCACCCCCACCCCCCATCCACCAGGGACACCCTCCACCAGGCCCCCACCCATGTCTCCCACCACCCCCACCCCCCATCCACCAGGGACACCCTCCACCAGGCCCCCACCCATGTCTCCCACCACCCCCACCCCCCACCCCCCAGGGGCACCCTCCACCAGGCCCCCACCCATGTCTCCCACCACCCCCACCCCCCATCCACCAGGGACACCCTCCACCAGGCCCCCACCCATGTCTCCCACCACCCCCACCCCCAGCACTGTGGGGAACCTGCCAGCAGGCCCCCACCCATGTCCAACCCATGTCTCCCACCACCCCCACCCCCCACCCCCCAGGGGCACCCTCCACCAGGCCCCCACCCATGTCTCCCACCACCCCCACCCCCCATCCACCAGGGACACCCTCCACCAGGCCCCCACCCATGTCTCCCACCACCCCCACCCCCCACCCCCCAGGGGCACCCTCCACCAGGCCCCCACCCATGTCTCCCACCACCCCCACCCCCCATCCACCAGGGACACCCTCCACCAGGCCCCCACCCATGTCTCCCACCACCCCCACCCCCAGCACTGTGGGGAACCTGCCATCAGGCCCCCACCCATGTCCAACCCATGTCTCCCACCACCCCCACCCCCCATCCACCAGGGGCACCCTCCACCAGGCCCCCACCCATGTCTCCCACCACCCCCACCCCCATCCACCAGGGACACCCTCCACCTGGCCCCCACCCATGTCTCCCACCACCCCCACCCCCAGCACTGTGGGGAACCTGCCAGCAGGCCCCCACCCATGTCCAACCCATGTCTCCCACCACCCCCACCCCCCATCCACCAGGGGCACCCTCCACCAGGCCCCCACCCATGTCTCCCACCACCCCCACCCCCAGCACTGTGGGGAACCTGCCAGCAGGCCCCCACCCATGTCCAACCCATGTCTCCCACCACCCCCACCCCCCATCCACCAGGGGCACCCTCCACCAGGCCCCCACCCATGTCTCCCACCACCCCCACCCCCCATCCACCAGGGACACCCTCCACCAGGCCCCCACCCATGTCTCCCACCACCCCCACCCCCAGCACTGTGGGGAACCTGCCAGCAGGCCCCCACCCATGTCCAACCCATGTCTCCCACCACCCCCACCCCCCATCCACCAGGGGCACCCTCCACCAGGCCCCCACCCATGTCTCCCACCACCCCCACCCCCAGCACTGTGGGGAACCTGCCAGCAGGCCCCCACCCATGTCCAACCCATGTCTCCCACCACCCCCACCCCCCATCCACCAGGGACACCCTCCACCAGGCCCCCACCCATGTCCCCCACCACCCCCACCCCCAGCACTGTGGGGAACCTGCCAGCAGGCCCCCACCCATGTCCAACCCATGTCTCCCACCACCCCCACCCCCCATCCACCAGGGACACCCTCCACCAGGCCCCCACCCATGTCTCCCACCACCCCCACCCCCCATCCACCAGGGACACCCTCCACCAGGCCCCCACCCATGTCTCCCACCACCCCCACCCCCCATCCACCAGGGACACCCTCCACCAGGCCCCCACCCATGTCTCCCACCACCCCCACCCCCCACCCCCCAGGGGCACCCTCCACCAGGCCCCCACCCATGTTTCCCACCACCCCCACCCCCCATCCACCAGGGACACCCTCCACCAGGCCCCCACCCATGTCTCCCACCACCCCCACCCCCAGCACTGTGGGGAACCTGCCAGCAGGCCCCCACCCATGTCCAACCCATGTCTCCCACCACCCCCACCCCCCATCCACCAGGGGCACCCTCCACCAGGCCCCCACCCATGTCTCCCACCACCCCCACCCCCCATCCACCAGGGACACCCTCCACCAGGCCCCCACCCATGTCTCCCACCACCCCCACCCCCAGCACTGTGGGGAACCTGCCAGCAGGCCCCCACCCATGTCCAACCCATGTCTCCCACCACCCCCACCCCCCATCCACCAGGGGCACCCTCCACCAGGCCCCCACCCATGTCTCCCACCACCCCCACCCCCCATCCACCAGGGACACCCTCCACCAGGCCCCCACCCATGTCTCCCACCACCCCCACCCCCAGCACTGTGGGGAACCTGCCAGCAGGCCCCCACCCATGTCCAACCCATGTCTCCCACCACCCCCACCCCCCATCCACCAGGGGCACCCTCCACCAGGCCCCCACCCATGTCTCCCACCACCCCCACCCCCCATCCACCAGGGACACCCTCCACCAGGCCCCCACCCATGTCTCCCACCACCCCCACCCCCCATCCACCAGGGACACCCTCCACCAGGCCCCCACCCATGTCTCCCACCACCCCCACCCCCCACCCCCCAGGGGCACCCTCCACCAGGCCCCCACCCATGTCTCCCACCACCCCCACCCCCCATCCACCAGGGACACCCTCCACCAGGCCCCCACCCATGTCTCCCACCACCCCCACCCCCAGCACTGTGGGGAACCTGCCAGCAGGCCCCCACCCATGTCCAACCCATGTCTCCCACCACCCCCACCCCCCATCCACCAGGGGCACCCTCCACCAGGCCCCCACCCATGTCTCCCACCACCCCCACCCCCCACCCCCCAGGGGCACCCTCCACCAGGCCCCCACCCATGTCTCCCACCACCCCCACCCCCAGCACTGTGGGGAACCTGCCAGCAGGCCCCCACCCATGTCCAACCCATGTCTCCCACCACCCCCACCCCCCATCCACCAGGGGCACCCTCCACCAGGCCCCCACCCATGTCTCCCACCACCCCCACCCCCCATCCACCAGGGACACCCTCCACCAGGCCCCCACCCATGTCTCCCACCACCCCCAGCACTGTGGGGAACCTGCCAGCAGGCCCCCACCCATGTCCCCCTGGCCCCAGGTCCTGACGATACACAATCATGGCAGTAATGGCCAGCATACCCAGCACAAACACCCAGGCAAGGATTGCATGCACCCACATAGTGAATGCAATCACATGACACAACCCCAAAGGCAAGTATGCAAAAGAACACATGTCCGTCACACACACATACACAATGGGTGCAAGTGAATGTCAAAACCCATATCATGACATGTAAGAAACCAAAGAGAAAATAACACAAGTGTAAGATAATATAAAAATGTATTAAAAACAAAAAATAAGTAAACTAATAAAACATACAACTATGTGGCAAAGTAAATAAAAGGTCCATGTCCGAGAACAAAAATGATAAACCAAAAAACAAAGGATTAAAAAATCAATAGAATTTGTCCAAAGCAAAACCATGTAGTAGGAAATCAAAGAAAAACCATTACGTCATGGTGTAAACAATAAGAAAATAAAAAAATGTATCTCCCAAAAAATAACAATATATACAGGAATGTTCCAGGGTCCATGAGCCCAACACCACTAATGAAACCTAATACTAACTAATAAAAAAAATATGTACAAAAAAGTGGCCATTGTCCGAGCGGTCCAAAATAATAAAAATAAATAAAGGAAACCTAGCACTAACTAACTAAAAAACTATATACAAAGGCAGCGGGCTAGTCCTGCGGCTCACTTGGTGATGCTGGCCAGGGCATCCTCGAACTCCATGTCAATGTCCTGGAGGCGGGACTCAGTCCTGGCCCCGAGGTCTCGCAGGGACAACCCCATGTGCTCACCAAAATCCCTGCGAGCCTCCTCGAGGCACTCAGCCCGCCTCAATGCCCGACGCATGGAGATCTCCGCCCTGGCCATGGCGAGCCGCTCCTCTTCCGCCCGCTGCCACTCCGCACCTATCCGCTGGCCAAACTCCTCCCACACGGAACACAACCGCCATGCCAGGGTTGCCCTGCCCTCCGGCCGATGCCTGCCCCTCTGATCTTGATGGCCCTGAGCCATGATGCCTCCCACGTCGAGCCCGCTGCTGCCTCCGACGCCACTGCCTCTGCCAGCACGACGGCATCCAGGCTGATGGTAACCACCGACGCCGTCGTGCACGTGCCCTGCCCGATGATGCCGGCACATCTTCCATCTGCTGGGGTCCACTTGCTGTGTTGTCCACCCCTGCTGGACCTCCGACTCCCAACTGTGGCAGGGATGGGATCCCCACCGAGCTGGCTGCATTGGTCGGGGCAGGTCCACAGGGGGCCATGGTGGCATCTGGGCCGGAAGACGGCAAGGAGAACGACCGGTGGATAGCCTGCACAGAGGAGGAGAGGGCCGTCAGATTGGCCAACACATGCAGGAACCCCCCGAACATGGCCGATCCCAATTGGGCCACGTCGGCACGGTGCACTTCGTGATGACGTGCGTGCTCCTCCCGGGAAGCACGCACGTCATCACGAATCACAGCCGTGCGCATCGCGACCCCAATCAGGACCTGCTCCACGCGGCCAGGGGTTCCCACGGCCGCAGGTGGAGGGGAGTCAGTTGACATGGACATCCCCTCTACCTGCGGACGGGCCTGGGACGGGGCATCCCTGCTGGTGCATGGTGGTGCACTCACAGGGTCAGGGACAGCGACATGCACAGGCACCTCCACGGTGACCTGTGCTGCGTCCTGCCCCTGGCCCTGGACTGCACCACTTGCACCAGCAGGGATGCTCCCACCAGGCCCCATGTGTGCACCAGTGTCGGCCTCCTCCTCCTCTGTGCAAACCACCAACCTGGATGGCTCCTCACCGTCTCCCGCCGTAGCAGGCCCCTGTGGGGGCTCACCCACCCCTTCCGCTGCAGCCGTGGGGGCATCCCCGCCGCCTTGCTCCACAGCGCCGTCTCCGCCCTCTTCTTCACTAGCCGCTGCGTAGAGGGAGACAAAGGACACAAGCATCAGGCTACTGTACAATGGTCCCCTAGACAGGAAGCAATAGCAGATGAGCACCCCTGTCAAAGTACACTTCCATCATGTCCCTCCACAACACATGGGTCAGTCCAGGCAAAACACACACAGTAACAGGCATGGTGCATGCCATGCACATTTCCATGCATGTCCAATTGACTCTTGAAACATTCAATGATATGTAACTCACATGCATCATGGCTCATGCATATCACATGCACACACTTCACCTCAGTCACATCCATCTGGCCCCAAACACAACGAACACAGGCGAAACAAGGGTAAGTTGGGTGCGTCACTGAATCTGTGCATTGTCACACACATGTGTCATGCATCCATGGCATGCACAAGTCACAGACACGCAGGTCAGGCACACAGACATGGCTACCATATATGTACCTGGCATCAGCACCCATCCTTCACCCCCATCCATGTCCAGGTACAGAGACTGGCATGCTCTCATGTCCTAAATCTGCATAGGGCTCCCCATGCCGCATTTCAACACATGCAACAACCATGTGGGTCACACATCACTGGTCGCACATGCATTACCATGATGTCCCTGCACACATACATGCATACATGGCCCATGGCACACATACAGGCAAGTATCATAGAACCAGCACACCGCAACATGCCCTGTCTCACACAGTAATGCTTGCACACTTACCGCTCAACTCCAGACGGGCCTCCCTCTCAAGGACCTGGGCGTGGAGCGCTGGGCGTACGCGTTCCAGGACCCTCTTCTGGATGGAACTCATGCGGCCCCGGCCCCCCTCCACGAGGCGCCGGGCCTTCACAAGGGTCCTGGACCTCAAGTCCTCCCAGCGCTTCTTGATCTTCTGGACGTTGCGGGTTGCCACCCCCTCCGCGTTGATGGCAACCACACAGTCGGCCCAGATCCTCTCCCGTCCTTCCTTGCTGGCGCGGGACGATCCAAAGAGGGCATCATACTGCCCCAGGACATGCTCCACCAGGACACCAACTTCGGTGGCAGTGAAGCTGGTGCCCCTCTGCCCCTCTGGCCTGGGGTTGCCACTGGTGCCAGATGTGGAAGTGCCCGACATGGCAACCCCAGAGGCAGGTGTGGGTGGGCAACTGGGTCCTGGGGCTGGGCTGTGGAGCGATGTAATCCCAGTTGGGAGTCTTCAGTTCCAGCAGGGGTGGACACAGTAACTGGACCCCTGCAGATGGCTGATGTGCAGGCACCAAATGGCAGGGCACGGTGGCAGCAGGCAGGCAGCAGCAGATAGCACGTGGGAGGCTGCTCAGGGCACTGGGGGGGCAGTAACTCGGCCTTCTGGGCAGGAGCGTGGTGTTCCGTGTGTTTTCGGGTGGCCAGCTTGATACGGAGTAATTTGGCACGTGAAATTCCTACACGTCAGCGTGAAATCCGAGGAAAGGCCCTTAGCGCGTAAGTGCGTCAGCACGCATACGCGCTTCTATTGGACCAGAGTCCCTCACCGCGTAAGCGCGTCTGACGTGATCCGCACGGGCGTTCCCCACTCAGCACGTGATGACGGAGCACACGTGGAAATACTGCACGTCAGAGTGTCATCGCGTGTAATTGGCCAAAAGTGCGCGTACACGCCATTGGCCTATGTACGTGTATTTCATCGCGTGTAATTGGCCAAAAGTGCGCGTACACGCCATTGGCCTATGTACGTGTATTTCAGGGGTGCGCGGCCACTTACACACGCAAGTACGTCAGCGCACCTGTATGCCTGCTGCGTGGGAATTTCCACACGCTATTGGAGTGGGAACTAGATTCCAGGGGTGCGAGGGTCACACGCTCGCCTAGAACACGCGCAAGGCATTAATTTGCGCACTTTTCAATAAACAAGCCAGATGCCAGGATGAACATACCGTTCCTAGCAGCAGTGGCAGTGGGCTACCAAAGGAGGAGGAGGAGGAGAGTCAGGGCCAGAATATTCACACCCAGAACCAGCCTATTCGGGATGCCTGATGACCAGGTGTATGGGAGTTACAGGTTTCCAGCACACATCATACTGGACCTGGTCAGTGAGTGGGAGGATGACCTCACCTCACCCACCCTGTGCTCCCAAGCACTCAGCCCCCTGCAGAAGGTCCTGAATGTACTGCACTTCTTGGCCACTGGATCCTTTCAGCGGACAAGTGCCATAGTGGGTGGTGTGTCACAGGCCACGCAGTCACGCTGCCTACACCAGGTCTTGAACATCATCACTGCACGGCCATCAGTCCGCAGGCACATATATCTCCCCAGGACTCATGCAGAAAGGCGGACGTGCATCCAGGAATTCTATGGTGTGGCTCAATTCCCCAAAGTGCTTGGTGCAATTGACTGCACACATGTGGCTCTACGTCCACCCAGGGCAACAGAGCACATCTATAGAAACCGCAAGCACTGGCATTCCATCAACGTGCAAGTTGTATGCAATGCCAAGGGAATAATCACATCAGTATATGCCAACTATCCCGGGTCCACCCACGACAGCTTCATCTACAGAATGTCTACCCTATGCCGGGACCTAGAGGCTGGCCAGCATGGAGATACATGGCTGCTTGGTGAGCATGGATGCCACTGCACATGCATGCATGTCAGATACTGGGTCATGACACAACACCACTAATGATACCCATCACCACCTCCGCAGGGGACAGTGCCTACCCTATCAGCCCCCACATGATGACCCCAATCCGGAACCCCACCACGCCACCCGAGGTAAGGTACAACACAGCCTACATTGCAACACGGGGCATAGTGGAGCGCACATTCGGAGTGCTGAAGTCACGCTTTCGCTCCCTTGACCGTTCTGGCGGGCAGCTGTTATATGCTCCCCGAATAGTGTGCAGGATCATAGTGGCAGCATGTGTCCTGCACAACGTTGCAACACGCCGGGGCCTGCCCGTGGACATGGTGGTGCCCCCACATCCACAACCACCTGCACGCCCGCTGCGCATGGGAGGGGAAAGGGCACGGGGGGAGGCAGCCCGTACGCAACTGGTGGCCAACTTCTTCACCTAGGAATCACAGTGCTGGCTAGTGCACACTGCTCTGGCACATACCATCTGACAATCAATGATGACACTACCTGACAATGTCACAAAATTACTTGACAATAAACTGTCAGATACACATCAGCCTGAGATTGTTAACATGGAAGTGTCACTATGTGTGCACCCCTACCTACACATACACCAGCAATGCATCACAACGAAAAGACACAACTCCATCAATCAAATATGCATTGCCACAGGCGATTCACTACATGACAACATTGCCATGTCACCCATTCCCTTCACAGTCCCGCCACTGAGGACACCATGTCATGGTATGTGAGAGCAAACAAACTGGCCATCACAACATGACACCGGTGTCACAAATAGCAGTGCCCCAAATGGAACATAGCCGCACTTGAACAGCTAACCGCGCTGGAGCCACTACTACACACCTGTGTAAGAGTAATTTCAATCAAATTACACACCAACCCACCCTGAAGCCCACCCAAACAAGACACAATGCATGTAATCAATGGTAGTCTCATTACCTGATTCTGCTGGTATGTCCTCACCGTCCAGATGTACAGTGATGGCGCCACGCAAAAGTGTCAGTGCACATCTACCGACATGTAGTCTGACTCCAGAGAGTATGCCCGTGTGAAGAACTGTGTGAAATACCTGCAAAACATGAGCAACATATGTAAGTAGAGGCACATATCAAACCATCATGCATAGTTAGGTGCAACAACAATGTACACTATGAATGTCTACACAGTATTGACTATGGACTGGCCAACAGCTCATGGGAGTCCAATGTCACCGTGTAATTTGCTGTCACTTGGGCACACCCTTTGCAAGCCCATGGAAACGGAAGCAGGAGGGGTGTGGATGTCTGGTACCCAAGCATCGAAACCAAACTCAGGACAAGCCTGCATGTGCCCAGCCACAATACAGTGTATGCCCAGGTACCCACACAAGGCAACACTCTTGAAAAAGAAAAAAAAATTGAGAAAAAATGGCCATGAAAGGGCCGGCGGGGGGGGGGCCACCTATGAGGTCCGAGGACAGGATGCACGCCACAATCCACCTGTGTGGATCATGGGAAACTAAAACACCCCATAGGCTCGTGGCCCACACGGCTACTCTGTTGTGGGAGATGAGTCGCTATCGCTCTGGCCAGACCCTGCAGCTGACTCAGGAGGTGGGGGAGCTGCCTCAGAAGATGGTGTGACAATGGGAGGCAGCCCACGCAAAGCACGAGTTTGCTCCTCCATGGCTGCAAGCAGGCGGGTCTGGTAGTTCTGGTTCTGGGTTATAATCATGCGGAGGTCCCCATGCAGTAACTTCCGGGATGACCTGACCTCCGCACGAGTTGCCTGCATCTCGGCCGAGAGCGTCCGTGTCAGACGCTCCAGCTGCTCCTCTGTCCTTCTATGGGATGAAGCCTCAAGCTCTAACAGGGTCGACCTGAGGTGATGGAATTCTTCCCTCAGGCCTTCCCTGTGGCGCTGGGACTCCATGGAAAGTGATTCCCGCAGAGTCGCCAGTGCCGCCCGCCTGTCCATGTTGGACGCCAACATATCCTCCCTGTGTGCCTGGCAGATGGACTCTGTAGCCTGCTCCAGTCGCTCCATCAGCCTTTCTGGGGGGACAATGGAAGTGGCCACCCTATCCATGGCCTGTGCAATCATCTCGGATGATGCTGCCTGTTGGGTGGCCATACCGTAGATGGATTGCTCCCAAGCGGTATTGCCAGGTGGCATACGGCCACCACGTTGACGGGCACCACACCTGCCTGGGGCAAGGCGGACTGCGCCTTGCTGTGCCGGCAAGGCCTCAGGCTGCAGGACTGCATTCCCTCTCTGATCTGCAGCCCCAGGAACAGGATCAGAGATTGTGTGGTGTGGCCCTGCATCCGTAACCACCGGAGGCTGAGCTGCCGACACTGACATCCCCATTGAGGGCAATGGCCCGGCTGCAGGTGGGTCGGACAGAGGAGATTCTCTCCCAAGAACACTCACCTGCGACTGCACATAGGTGTCATCCTCCGAGTCTACACCTGAATACTGCTCGGGGGAGGAACCCCCAGAGACACCCCTCGACAGCACGACCTGCAGCACTTGTGGGTTTTCACCCACAAACACACCACGTCCCTCACTTGTGGAAGGTCGGCCCGGGTTGCCCTCCTGGGACGGCTCAACCACCACATCCCCAGCATCAACAAGTGCTTCATCCCCTGCAAAGACATGAAAGAGAAAAATGGAAACAGGCATTAGCACCATGGCATGCAACAAGGGCTGATGAACAACAGAGGCAGTAGTTCTACGACACATGTCCCACATGACTGGGAGACCTCCTATGCATTCACCATCACTGGGTCTGTAGGGGAGGCTCAGGGCATACAATGTACAGATTGGAGAGCAACGCCTGCTCACCATGCTGCCTAGCACTGCCATCACACATTGGCCGGTGATTGCCATGTCAAAGGCACATGCCATCACACACATGGCATGTGACATAGCCACCAAGTGAAGAGGGAGAGGAGGGCAACTTTTTTGGATTTCAACCACTCTGGTCCTGACATTGCATCATCACATCAATAAGTTAACATGTTGTACATGGATCTGCTAGTCCAAATTGGCCACGATGCACAGTGCCTTGTCTACATCAACAAAATGCAGTAAACAATGAGATTCCACCTCCCCATCACCTGTAAAGGAATCATATAGCATTCGTGAAGCACCGGTCCAGAAATGTATGAAGGTACAGCGGAGCACTGAGGGGTGGTGGGGCAGAAGGGGATGCCAGTCAACAATCCTACTGGTGCTGGTGTCATTCATGTCACGCAAGTGCAGGGGTGGGTGGCACAATGAAGTGCAAGGGGAAGTGGCGGCTGGAAGTGCTGTACAAGGTAAGTAGGACTTAACGTCAAGGGCAGATGGTGTTAGGCGCAGACAAGTGCTGGGGGGGGTGGCCTATAGGGGTACAGAGACAATCATGCAGTGCTGTGGGCTCGGAGGGGACAGGGGAGGTACACACTGCATCTGGCTCGGCAAGGTCCTTGCAGATTTCTATGTGTCCTGCAGAGTTGTCACATGCCGCAGATATGTGCCCTTGGATTGGGGATCTCATCTTGGTGAAAAGGGTGAGGCGCTATTGCCTTTGGAGCATGTGGCAGGCCAGTTTGCCAGAGGATGAGCATGATGCAGGACATTCCCTCTCTGCCACCCGGCACCTGTGGTTTGGGTTCACAAGATCCGAGTCATGCCAGGACTCTGCATTGGCATGGGGCTTCAGACAGGTGGTCATGACCGTGGCAAAGACATCCAGTGTACCTGACTTAGAGTGGAGCATGGAGTGGGCCCTGTCAGGATGGGAGTGAGCCTAAGGGGGAGCTGGATGGGGGGGAGATTTTGGCAGCATGAGCCTCGACTGACACACACTTCATGGGTTGGAATACCAAGAAGGTGTGTGACAGTGGTGAGGGTGGCTTTGCCTGTGGGGTGGTGAGGGTGAGCTGGGAGGAGAGGAGAATGTGATCACTCCAGGAGAGAGGAGTGCAGAGATGGACGGAGAGGGGAAAGTCAGATGAGATCAGAGCATCAAGAGTGTGCCCTGCAGAATGAGTAGGGACAGACGGGAGTCTAGAGGGTGAGAGGGAGTTGCTGAGGTCACAGAAAGGTCACGTGGGGGGGTCAACAAGCATGCAGGTGGATGCGTACAGCACCAAGGAAGAGGATTTCTGTGTCTGGGGACATGAGTGAGGAGGAGAGGTGAGGACACTCAGAAAGGAAGTAGTACATTTGACCAGTTTTCCCAGACACAGTACGCACAGTTTGTGAATGTCAAGGTGTGGTAGAGAGAGACGTCACACAAGCCATTCCAGAGTGGAGTAGGTCTAAGTAGGAGTGACAGTGGCAGGAATACCCTCAGGGAAGCCAAGGGCACACCCCCCCTGCACAGTAGTGGCGGGCCAAGGAGAGGGTCTCCTGAACATCAGGTAGGAGTGTGTGAAGGATGCAGACAGAGCTGGCCGTCAGACATGTTTCCATGAGACCAAGGATGTCAAGGTGCATAACCTCATGTAAGTGACAGATATCGGAGGAATGCCTGATGCAGCCGCAGTGAAAGGAGTGTAATTGTGGAGGAGGTTGACAGCCTTGTAGGACTTACGGGGAGTGCTAGAGATCAGAGGTGCAGCATGTGTAGGAGTTGGAGTGGGAGGCGGAGAAGGATCATGGGAGGGTGCAGGGAGGCAGTGCAGGATTGATGAGGAGAGAGGAGGGGGGACAGCAGGAGAGGAAAGGAAGTTGATGAGATGTGGGTAGCATTTCTCAAGGAGAATGAGGTTGGCCTAAGGGCCTTGGACTGAGATGCTCCCATTACCATGCACATCAATTGTGGCCTCTGAGGATTGGAAGGAGGCCAGGAGTACACCCCAACGGGTCCCACCATTGATGGTGGAAGAGGAGCAAGGAGAGAGGACAGGGACCATGTGAAGGGTCTATGGGACAGGCAAAGGCATGTATGAGCAGATGTCAGTGAGAGTTAGCTTTGAGTAGGCTCAGATGCACTTGTCAGCAATAGGGTGGGTCGCATTGGAGGGCAGGGTGCCCTCATTTGACTGTTAGCAAGCAGGTGTCGTGAGTAGGGCACGATGGTCTGAACTGTAGAAGTCAGGGAAGATAGACCATGAAGAGCAGCATGGAGTGTGAGGGAATGGGGCTCGAAACCAGACGGTACCAAAGCACACAGGTAGGAGGTGGATGTCAAGGCAACATCCACAGTATGACAGCATGTTGGTTGGCATTTATATACAGAGGACGCATTAGCATGTGGTATCATTGCATGTCAGGCATGTGAAGATGAAACTTGATTGGCTGGGGGAAAGTATAGGAATGGTATGTAAGACATCAGATGAATAGACAGGGGAGTATGAGCAACAATGTAGTGACAAAATGACAATTCAAGGGCAACTTCCATGGTGTAGGGCCATATGTGCACTGTTGCCAGTAGGGATAGTGCTGTGGGCAGATGGTGTTGCACTGAACATACTGGATGAGGCACATGGGTGCCACTATCAACTCTGCCACACACCCCCTTGACAGGCACCCAACATGAATGCTTCACACACACACCATGCACATGGATAATACACACATGCATGTGCACTCACCGGATGATGCCTCGTAATCAGGGAGATCTCCCACACCTTGGAGTTGTCCCTCGGTGACGTAGGATCCAGCTACGGACTCGTGTGGTGTGAGTTCTATTTCCTGTGCTGGGGACCCACCTCCAGTCACCAAGGTTGCGGCATGACTTGAGGCCAGCTTATCCTTTGCCCTGCGCTTAAGGTCATTCCAGCGCTTCTGGCAATCACTAGCTGTGCGCCTCACTACTCCAAGGGCACTTATTCTGTCAGCAATGGTCTGCCAGTGTGCCTGGCGTCTGGCATGTGTGGTCTTGGACCCTGCAATGATGACCATTTCCCTATCATGATCTGACACATACTGAACAAGTGCATTCAGTTCGGCGTCTGTGAAGCTTGGCTTCCTTGATGGGCCGGACTGTGCAGCCGTGCCTGGGGCATCAGCCTGTGCCGGACGTGCACTCTTCCTCTTGCGCTTGGAAGGGGGTGGGGATCCAGAGTGGACACTAGGGGCAGGAGCCGTGGTGGACTCAGTACTGGGTGTGTGGGATTGCACACTCAGCATGGGAGTAGGTGCAGGCATTGGGGGTAGAGGGATGGGGTCAGGCCTGATCTGAGGTGCATGAACTAGGACCGACACAGTCTTGGCAGGGTGTATGAGAGGTGGGGTGGATGGAGCCACACCCTGGCTACGGGGGCCAGCAGATGACCTATCTGGCATAGATGCGCGTGCCCTGATGACACCAATGTGCACCGGTGCACGTGCAGTGGACCTGCTGACCTGGATGTCAGCGATGGGATCACCCTCGGACAGGTCTGGTGCCACAATGGGCTGGTCCGACAAGGGCTGATCAGGGTTGGTATCAGCCACATGACCCTCAACTGGGGGGGGGGGCATGGGTGTCCCTGACTGGTCCTCCAGACTGGGGGGGACAGGGGCACCCTGCAAGTCACAACCACGTCCCCTAGTGGATCCTCCACGGCCACCACGTGTGGCTCGGCCACCTTTGCCACCCTTACGGCTTGCACGCCTCCCAACCATGGCACTGATGTTATTGTGCGTATGGGAGTCGGTGTGCACAATTGTCCTGGGCAATTGGGTGTCAAAGGGGTTGGGTACCAGATGGTATTCGTACCCTAGTGCAGTGGCAAGGCTATATGACACCCCTGGGGAAAGATGACGGGTCACGCAACGCACAGGCACCCCAAAAAAGTTAAGGAACGTGCACAATACCCCTCCTAGACCACGTGTGCTGATGGAAAACCCTGCACTACGCTGTGGCATCCAGTAACACAAAAATGAACGTATGCGTGTCACACGCAGCCTAGAATGACCTCTGAAGGGGTAGGCTACACACGGGGCAAGCACAGATGTTAGATACGTGCGTGACTCACCGTCTGCCAGGTAAAAGAGCGTGAAAAATGAGCGCGTTTGGTTGGCAACACCCCCGCCAAAAGAAGATGTGTACGCTGTCTGAGGAGACAGGACAACAGTAGAAGGGGACACTGTTTGAGGGAACAGGCCCAGGTAAAGCAGTACAAGAGGAAAAAGAGAAAAAGCTGTCAGAGGTAACAGGGAGTACGAACTGGAAACGCCGTGAAGTAAATCGCGTGTGAAACGACAAGAAGTACAGAATTCACCCACTCGCTCTCCACGAAAAGCACGTACAAGGAAATGGTGTTCTACACTACCTTATATACAGGCCCACACGTACAGCGTCACTTACGGCGTGTACGTGCTTGGCCCATGTTCACCAATCACACGCTTTGTCACTTCTGCGTGTGGATCCTTTTTCACCAATCACACGCTTTGACACTCCTGCGTGTAGCTCACTTTTCACCAATCACACGCTTTGTCACTCCTGCGTGTAGATCCATTTTCACCAATCACACGCTTTGTCACTCCTGCGTGTAGATCCATTTTCACCAATCACACGCTTTGACACTGCACGTGCAGGTAACTATAGACGCACATATGCTGGTGACGGGTTTTCGCGCGATTCGCTGAGTGTGGGATTTTCACGTGCAAAATCACTCCCTATCAGGCTATCCTCGCGTTCAAACACGAAAGACCACGCTCCTGGCCAGGAGGCCAAATTACAGTCCCCCAGAGCCCTGAGCACGCTCCCACCTGCCATCTGCTGCTGCCTGACTGCCTGCTGGCCACGTGCCCCACAGTGCTGGTGGGTGGGGGTGGTGGAAGACATCGGTGGGGGCCTGGTGGAGGGTGCCCCTGGTGGATGGGGGGTGGGGGTGGTGGGAGACATGGGTGGGGGCCTGCTGGCAGGTGCCCCTGCACTGCTGGGGGGTGGGGGTGGTGGGAGACATGGGTGGGGGCCTGGTGGAGGGTGCCCCTGGTGGATGGGGGTGCAGGGGGACATGATCAGGTGTGCAGGGTAGTCCCCTGTTTTGTGGGCTGCCTGCAGGGGCCGTGGAGGGTGTACAGGGTACACCTGTGAGGGCCCACCCAGCCTATTCGCGTGTTCTACTTCACGCGTACCCCTGTAATACACGTTCCCTGGCCAATCGCGTGTTGAACTTCCCGCTACCCCTGTAATACACGCACCCTGGCTGTTCGCGTGTGATAATTCCCGCGTACCCCTGTAATACACGTTCCCTGGCCTATCGCGTGTTCTACTTCACGCGTATCCCTGTAATACACGTACCCTGGCCAATCGCGTGTTGAACTTCCCGCTACCCCTGTAATACACGCACCCTGGCTGTTCGCGTGTGATAATTCCCGCGTACCCCTGTAATACACGTTCCCTGGCCTATCGCGTGTTCTACTTCACGCGTACCCCTGTAATACACGTTCCCTGGCCTATCGCGTGTTCTACTTCACGCGTACCCCTGTAATACGCGTTCCCTGGCTGTTCGCGTGTGATAATTCCCGCGTACCCCTGTAATTCACGTTCCCTGCCTAGTCACGTGTAGAACTTCCCGCGTACTCCTGATTTGAAGATTGCCCGCTTTGCTTTCCTTGTTTGCCTGCCCTGTGAAGTGGTCCAGGGTTAGCGCAGCCCTTAGCGATGATTTAGCGATTTTGATGGCTTTTCCTTGCGCGAGGGCGTTCTTGGGGGCGTTACTGGCGCTGCTGCAGGCTCGCTGCGATTCTCTGCGCCACGGCTGGTTTGGGAGCATGAAATCCATGAATACGCTGTGCGCGGAAATCAGTTTTAGCGCACGTGCCTGGCGCAGACTATCGCAGGCGCACGCTGTGCGCCAGCCGCGTGCGCTACTTGTGCGCTGGATTCTATGAATTACCCTGTTAGACTCTTTGTTTGAACTAAAGGCACTCTCAGCACTATTGGAGGTGTCTAGAGTTGCAAAAATCTATCAGGAAAAATCAGCTGGGAGAGAGGGACCAAGTCCCCTAGGAAGATCAGCATAATCCCACAACCATGACAGCCCTGCATTTTACTCTAGGCTCACTTGTAATAGTCTTTGAAGAAATTAAATCTGAAGTTCGACAACATTCGGATTATTTGCTGGAAATTACGAAGGGCCTTGAAATTAACAACGCTGCTTTGGTAACTTTAGAATCGGCCATCAATGACCTCATCAAAGAAAATCTTGCGGAATCACGTCAGCAATATGCAACTCTCTCACAAAACCTGCAATTGCTAAACTCTAAGTGGGATGATGCAAGGGTTGACATGGCCAAGCATACCTAGAATTTAGTGCAAGTTAATACAACTTTACTCCAAGCCCAAGGTCGGAGCTGTTGTAACTGCGCCCAAGCAACATTGGCTAATCAGGAATTTAACGATACTCCACTCTCTGCCTCAACGATGGAGGAATTCATATGCCCAGCACAACTGGCTGAGAGTGAAGAGGCCCTCAACCTATAGGCGGATCAGGCGGTGGAAGAAGAGGCTTTCACTACAATGGACTTGGGATCAAGACTCCAAAAATGAAATAAGAAAAGTAATGGGAAGTCAAAAAGAAAACAAAGAAGACAAATACATGGCACTGCCTCAGACCCAATCGAAATACCAGATGAGTCAGAAAAGGATGTTCCCTTAGTAAAAAAGAACAAGAATAAACCGGGAGCCACCAATCGGTTTATTCAAAATCTTAAAGGAAAACAAACCGAACTACCGGAGAAAAAGAAAAAGAAAAAAGTGGCACTGGTAGTTGAAGGGAGACCAGTTGATGATAATGATAGTCTGTATGCAGTTCAACCCTTTTTACCACCATCTAACTTAGCGAATAAGGAGCAAGAAGTAACAACGCTTACAGTGGGGATCCAAATGGACTCGATTATACCCATGCTAAAGATTGCCCCTATTTTTTGGAAAAAAACAGCCAAACCTCCCATAAACATTGCTCCAATTTTCCTCAAATCCACTATAAAAGTGGTAGCAAACGACAATCCACTCTGTCGTTATGGGTGGTCAAATGGGCCTGCCGATTACCAAAGATTCTGAGCCCCTTCAATTGAAGGATAGAAACTCACCTTCTATGAACTCTAAAATCACAGAGCAACATCTAAGATTTCCAGATGTAGTGTGGAAAGAGAAGAAGCTTGAAGAGAAATCCACCCTTATGAGTCGATCTTCACTTCACCTGGGGGATCAGAAAACAAATCCCTCTGCATGGCCTATCTGTATATCTGTCTCACTATATCTCCACCACTACAGGAACAGCTCTGCTGAATCGGTCAGCAATCATGGCTGAAATCAAGGCAATACCAAGTTTGAAATACTTCACGACTGTGAATATTGAGGTAGTTTCCTATGCCTCCCGAACACCGATATTGCTGAACTTAACTTGAAATGTAAACTAGGATGGTCCTCTATCCTGGATGCCAGCCCAGAGTGGCAGCGTAGAGGCTTTAAAATCTCGGAAAACCAACAAGAAGGGATCAGCTCACCCTCTACTTCCAAGCGGAATTTAGACCAAGAGTTCCATTTTCAACAAACAACAAAAGATTCATCTTCATCAGTAACGGTGATGGAAATGGTCCCTGAGATTGTCGCTCAGATTCTGCACAAACTTGGTTTGGTTGAACAGCATGTCTAACTAACTTGAAGATTAGAACCCTTTCATGGAAAACAAGGGGCTCTAATTCATTTTGTAATGACGAAACGAAACGTCATATATTCGAGTCGCATGATTTGATTTCCTTTCCAGAAACTTGGCTGATGCTTCCATTCGATATTGATGGCTTCTCAGCCTACCATCAATTGGCAACTGTGGGGGAGGCGGGACGCACAATGAGAGGCTTATCCATACTGTGTAGAAATTTTATTTAAGGGGGGTCCGCCCTACTTTTTAGAGAGGTGATGGGTTTTATGATAATTAGAGTAGTACTGAGAGACACCAATGGTGACAAGGGGTGGCTCCTGGTAAATATCTACTGGAATCCGGCCCGATTCTGGATTATGTGCAGAGGTTGTGGGACGCTCTCTCTATATGCACATTTCAACACCCAGGAGACGAGATTATGACTATGGGAGATTTCAATTCTCACTGTCTGGGGGATGCCGCCCCATATCGTCCCCATGATAAGCGTAATACAGAGGATGGTAGAACTTGGTGTCGGTTTATGAATGATTGGGGGTTGTTGATACTCAATGGTAACTTGGCTTCAGATTTACCAGCAGCACCGACGTGGAGAAGGGGCGCCTCATGCTCTACCATTGATTATGTTTTTGTTACTCAGAATCTGTTTGAAAGCTGTGGTCACTTCCAAATCATAGAGGAAAATCTGAGCGAGCATGCCATGTTGGTTGCGACCTTTAAGATCTCATGTAACCTAAAATATTTTCGCACAACGCAGTGTTTGATTTCTAATGTGGCGGGAAACAGGCTGGTGAGATTTGGGAGGGGGGACAAACTCTCAATACTAACCTAGAGAGAATTACGAAGGATTGCAGTGATCAAAATCTGCTACTCCATTCCAGCCCTGGTCACTTTGTGGAATTTCTATGGAATCACTATCAACCACTCTCGTGTCCCTCTAAGAAGAAAAAGTCACATTGTTTTGATAAACATACTTTGGAAAAAAGAGGGAAAGAAATAGAAAGCTCTATGCTTTAAAAAAAATCAAATAAAAGCCCAGCTGAACGTTCCCTTGAGGCTAGAGCTATCAATAAAATCTTTAGGAATTGGTTGAGATCCCAAAGATCCCTTAGACTACAGAATTATGGAGAAGATATGCTAAAGACAGTCTTCCTTAATAATTTGCATAACTTCTGGTCTCTAATTAATAAGAAATCAATACAGGGCCAGGAGACAATTATACAGGAACAGCTATGGGTTGAGCACTTTAGCAATATCTATGGTCCATCTGAGATCAGAGAACTTAAAATCACTCTTACCACTGATTGGTCACTTGAGTACTCCCTGGAAGACACTAGAACCATAAAAATTAAATCATCAGTAACACGGCCGGCCGGCCCTAACAGACTCTCAAATGAGAACTTAAAATCCAATCCTGTACTGTGGGCCAGGGTATTAAAAGCCTTATTTGATAACATAATAAAAACGGGAACAATCCCTGATTCTTGGAGGGGCTCAGTGATTGTTTGCATTTACAAGCATGGTGATTGTTTGGCGGCTGCAAACTACCGCCCAATTTCCTTATTGGATGCGGATGGTAAAGTTTTTGCGGGCCTGGTCCTCAGAGACTTGAAAAATGGGTAAAAGATAAACATACCATCTCCAAATTCCAAACGGGATTTCGGAGAGGCTTGTCCAAGGCACTTAATCATTTGGTTCTTAGTTGTGTGAGTACAGGTAGTAATGCTAAAGGGGGTAGACCGCTGTTTGGCGCCAGGGTAGATTTATCCCAGGCCTTTGATATGATAAACAAAGATCATCTCTGGGGCAAACTAAAGAGTTGGGGCTCCCAGACAATCTTCTGGCCATCCTGATAGAACTCCACCATAATTCAAACCTGCGTGTGAGACTATCCAGATCTGGCCATCTATCTAAGGTGATTTAAATAAAGAGAGGAGTTCGCCAGGGTTGCCGGGTGGCTCCATTCTTATTTAATCTTTATTTGTCCAATTTGTTTCAATGCTTTCTAACCTTGATCCTGGCGAATAATAAATGTCTGCAAATTCTTAAATTTAGATGTCTCGACATCCTTGCCAAATCAGACTCTAATCAAGAAATTCTGATTTCCAATCCATTGAAATCCAAGGAATTTATGAAAAGATGGGATGGGATTAGAACAACTGACAGGATGAGAGCAGCCAAACTCTCTACGAATTCTTCAATTTAGGATAAGCCAAGATTTTACTTACCCATTTACTTTAAAAAAATGCCCAGATTCTAAAGTTAGAGCAAACTCTCAGATTTAAATTAAACATCTTGCCTAGTTTGGAAATCTTGCATATTCGAGACAGTGTTGCCTATCCGAATGATATTTGTCAGGAGTGTGAGACGATGTCAAAGCAATCTACTAAACATCTTCTGTTGATAGGCCCAGTGACAAGGGAATTAAGGTGGGAAACATTGAAAAGATGTGTTCATAAAGTGGAATTCTTAGAATCTGAAGTATTTTGGGAAAGAATAGTATCAGGAAATGAGGTTTTTCTCACAGCAGAGATTGTAAAGATTCTGAATGTTTTAAATTTGGTAGATCAAGCTGCAAGAGTATGCTAGGATCGAACTGTGAAATGTTTTAAATATGCTTTTTACTCTTCACTTGTTTTATGATGTTCTGTCTTTTTTCTTTTCTTAGTCTTTTTTCCTTTTCCTTCGATTCGTTAAATTGTCAATTTGCATAATTTTGATCTTGTACATTTGTATTCATATTTTAAATTGACATGCATATGCTCTGTATATACTTTGTAATATGTGTAAAAAGTCGAAATTTCATTTTGGCTAAATCACAATAAAAAAATAAAAATAAAAAAACATATTTGTGGATGCTTTTTCTTCTAATTTGAACACGGGGGTTAAGATCATTCCAAACTTGTGGAGCGGTCATAGTGATTTACCGAGGAACACAGGGACCCTCAACAGGGTATTGACTAATGTTATGAGTACCAGCTCCCTAGAGTGGAAAATTCATATTTTTTCCCCGTCAGAATTTGAAAACTTCTTGGTGATCTGTTCGATAGGGCATCCCCCGAACTAAAGTTGGGTGTAATTTGCCATAAACACATGCACACCTTTGATCAGAAACTTGCCTCTGAGAAAGCTTCCATGCATCAAATGCTGCGATCTATTCGCTGTTCTGGTTGGGACCAACTGCAAATAAATATCAGAACCAAATCAGTAAAACAAAAGTATAAAAACCTCCGTAGATCTAGAAAGGCAATTATGATGCAAAAAGATGCAGAAATTATACTGCGCACATTGGTGAAAGAGATCTTAGGGCATTTTTGGGGCCGATTAATGAACATGACCTTACAGTAATAGTTAGTCAACTGAATGCGGTCTCTGAAGCACAATGGGTCCGTTTCTTCTCTGATCTCTATGGGGTTCTCCCGGGGGGTGCTATAGAGTGTTCTATCGACCTGCATCCTAAGGCTGTTAAGGTTTGGCAGCCCATAATGGAATATGAAGAAGTGTTGAAACTTATAACAAAAGCTAAAGCTTGGCGAGCGGCTGGCCCAAATGGGCTGACTAACAACACTTTAAAGGGTGACCCCGCTGCCTGGACCCAAATTCTTACCTTGCTCTTTAAAAACATTGTAAAAAGTGGCGTTATTGCAACTACCTGGCGAACTGCCTATGTTGTCTCAATTTCTAAGCGTGGAGAGAGAGATCAGGCAAGAAATTACAGACCCATTACATTATTGGATGCAGACTGCAAAATGTTTGCCTTAATCCCGTTATTGCATGTGAATGAATGGATGAGACAGCTCACATCGATTAAATAAATTCCAGACTGGATTTAGAGTAGGTCATTCCACAAATTTAAATGGGTTGGTAATGAGGGCTAGTCAGGAATCGGCGTGGGGTAGGTATGGAGGTGAAATGTATGCTGCATCAATAGATCTGTCGACAGATTTCGATCATGTCATCCGAAACCACCTGTGGGCTAATTTGGCAAAATGGGGCTTACCAGGCAGACTGTTGAGTCCAATTATGGCCTTTTATGACAATGCAGGAATCTGTGTTAGGCTTAACCTGGAGGGTAACTTGTCTTGTCGGATTGAAACCCATGTAGGTCTAAGACAAGGATACTTGCTTGCTCCCTGTCTATTTAATCTGTATATTTCTGACATTGGCGAGTTTTTGGAACGGGTGGGTTTGGTAACCCTGAAACTGGGGGAACTACGCATCCTTTGGTTGGCATATGCGGATGATTTCCTGCTTCTTGATTGTACTAGGGTGGGCCGCCAATGTTTGATTGATAAATGTGCAGAGTTTGCGACTGAGAATGGACTGATAGTTAACCCCAGGAATACCTGTGCTGTCAAGAGGCAGGAGAAGGAACAAGCGGGGCTGGAATATGGAGAGTGTGCCCATAGCGAGTACCTCAAATGTTTTATATTTGGGTTTTCTTTTAATGGCCCAACTCTCGGGATGCGGACTACGCACCTTCCTTTTACAGAAAGTCTTACCCCTATCGAACCAGTTGATGAAATTAGACCGAACATTTGGTCGTTTCTCGTTGAAACCCTCGATCTGCCTCTATGAAGGTAAGATTGTGCCCAAATTGACATATGGGATGGACCTGCACTATTGTGAGCTTCAAAAATTCAGGGAGATACTGGAAGGAAGGTTGTGGAGACGAATATTGAAGCTGCCTAATCCCAATGGTGGCAATCAGGTACGAGTTTGGTTTAACTTTACTGCAGGCTCAGGTAAAATGGCGATTGATGTCCCTCTTGCGCAGCCTGATTGCCCCGCTGCAGACTACATTGTATGTGGACTTGTGGTTCAGGGAAAGATCCCAGTAAGCACATGGCTATCATTCGGGATGTTTGGGACCAAACTCTATGTGATCTTTATTCGGATAGAGAGACTTTGGTAACAAACCCTGATATGGTAAAGCAATTGTTATATGAGAAGGATTGGATTGTAACAATGGACAAATTCCATTCCTATCCTTCTTTGAGCCATCTATAGTGGGAACACAAAAAACATTCTCATGATCCATCGATCACGCCCTTTCTGGTCTTCCTGGTCCCTGGCACATCGGGGGATACTCGCTGTAGTACACCCAACATGGCCGTATGCACAGAACGCGGTCTATCGACCTTTACATCCTATGCAGCACGTTCTATAAATTAGCCATTCCCCTGTGGTTCCGCGTGTCTGAACGCTACTGATAGCTGTGGCCTGACGTGCTCCATAGTTTGTTCTCCTGAACTGTGTTGCTTCCTGGTTCCCAGACCTTCCTCCTTCTCCTTTCCTTCTACCTTCCTTGATCCTGTTTCTTCCGCGTTCCGCGCAGACCGCCTCGGTGTGCTGCCTCCATTCCAAGCTTCCTGGAGTTTCCATAAGATCCCGGACGAAGAAGCTGAACGAATCCTGGAATCCGAAGACGGCTGAGCGGGCTTGTACAAGACCCGAACTGCTCGGAAGAAAACCCCGACAAAGGACTCCGCAAAACAGAGAAAACAGGTGAGAAAAGGGGAAACCTGTGACAGATTGAGACGCCACCTGACAGATCTCGATACAGACATGGACATGGCCGTCCAGGATCTTATGCGTGGCATGCAAGAGCTTACGACCGAAGTGCAAAACTTAAAGGCGGAAAACGCTGCGTTAAAACAATTGGTGTTATCCTGTGATTCCGCCACGAAGGAGAGTGTAATTCTAGGCGGCATACTACGGTTTAGCAAAGAGCCTTTGTGGATTCCTAGATTCTTGTTTGGTCCACTTTACATTTAAGCCTTATTATTTTTCTACGCCCAGGGCTAAAGTGGGCTTTATTATTTTGCATCTTTCCGGGAATGCCTTGACCTGGGCCACCCCATTGGTTAACTCTGGTGATGTTCTCCTGGATGACTACGACGGCTTTATAGAGGCCCTCAAGACCATGTTCGAACGCCCGGAACAAGTTTACAGTGCCCAGGAACGTTTACTCGATTTTCATCAGGGTACCCAGGATTTGCTCTCGTATGTCACACACTTCAAACAGCTGGCTAAGGAAGCGGATTGGTCCTCTGAAGCCACTCCCCTGCGGTTCCGCGCGTCTCAACGCTACTGATAGCTGTGGCCTGACGTGCTCCATAGTTTGTTCTCCTGAACTGGGTTGCTTCCTGGTTCCCAGACCTTCCTCCTTCTCCTTTCCTTCTACCTTCCTTGATCCTGTTTCTTCCGCGTTCCGCGCAGACCGCGTCCGTGTGCTGCCTCCATTCCAAGCATCCTGGAGTTTCCATAAGATCCCGGACGAAGAAGCTGAAAGAATCCTGGAATCCGAAGACGGCCGAGCGGGCTTGTACAAGGCCCGAACTGCTCGGAAGAAAACCCTGACAAAGGACTCCGCAAAACAGAGAAAACAGGTGAGATAAGGGGAAACTGTGACAAACATGGGGTTATCCACCCTCTTCTTTTGCAATTTCTGAACCGACATTTCCGGACAATCCTCCTCAACGTACACTGGAACATCTTGCCAACCCGTGAGGTGCTATTTAGAAGGAAAATGACGACTAACCCATTCTGCTGATTCTGTGACAAGGTGGGGGAAATCGAAACTGTGAAGCATTTATTACTTTCATGTCCAGCTTTATGTGAAAAAAGAATGATCTACCTAGCCAAGTTTGCAAAATGGTGAGTGAGGGGTGATGACGATTATATATGGTCTTAATGTATCACCATCCAGAATACCTCTGAGGGTTTGGCGTTAGCCTCATTTATTGAATCTTTAAATTAGTATAATGAAAAGGATGACGCAAGCAGGTTTTAGCTCCAGCGGCACTCAAAGAGGATATATTATAGGCCCCAATGCAGTTGCTGTTATAAGATGTAACCTTTACTACAAATATCGCTAGTAGGGCCGGCTATAACATTGGACCTGAATATCATTGATTTTAATGTTTTATTTTCATATTATATTGCTGTGACATATGTGACTTTTGTATCTTTTCTCCAACAAGGTTTATTGACTTTTAACTTTACAAGAAATTATACATCTTATGGTTTATGTAATACTATGTAATACTGTTAGGAAGGAGCTAGTGTCTTTAGAATTAGGCAAGACTTCTTTTGACTGCTCGAGGCACTACAAAGCAACAGAGGGAAGGGGGGCACTGAAAAGCTCTCTCGTGCAAATAGAATCATATACACAGACATGGGCAGGCACTAAAAGAAGACAGTTATTATTTAAATATAAGGTGCAAATAACTATTAACTGAATACATTTGTAAATGTCAAATCCTATGTAGTTCTAACATCTTAGCACAGTATGAGTCAAAAATCCCCTCTCCATTCCCGGAAAGAATGCAGCCTATGCTAAAAAAAAAGTACTACAGGCATTGCTGTGGTATTCGTGCTAGCACAAGCACACTGACCAGCTGTCTGCCATCTGTCAAGAGCCCATGCATGCTAAAATTGGATTTTACATGCTAAATGCACAACATGCAGAATTATGAAAACAAGGTTTAAAAGAAATTACAGGACCACATAAAAACATGAGTAGGAGGAGTGGAGTATGGATAGAATGAATAAAATTAGTTGGTGAAATATTTAGTTTTTCCTGGGGCTAGGTCTCAAGGTTTGTAACAGTCTGCAGGGCTGCAGTGTGTTTCGATGTAAGTTAGCAATATGTAAAGTAGCATGTCCTGACAGAAATCGCTGACAATGAAGAAAGGAAGACTTTGCAGCATCCCTTGTATGGAAGCAGGATGGTTTGGGATGAAGCCATGCCCTTATCCAGTAACACAGCTGCAGCAAGCCTGCAGTATATAAACCCCTACCTGGCTCCAGTTTGGCAGGAGAAAGGAACGGTTGAGGGACAGAAGAGACTGTTCAGGCAGCAGAGTTCTTTGCTCCTATGCTAATTTCTGTAAAGAATAAACTTGTTATCATTACAAGATAGACTCTTGGTCTTACTTACCTAGAGGGGTGTAATTTACTCTGGTATGAGTGTAATTAGGGCTACCCTTACAATGAGGGACACCCCTTACAATACCATGGCCCTCATTACGACCCTGGTGGTAAGTAACGGTCATTACCGGCATGGCGCAATTAACATGTCCGTGCTGGCCAGATACCGCTAAAAGCGGCACATTACGACTTCTCGGGCATGAGAATTGCGCCATGCCGGTAATATAATCACCACCATGCCGTTAAAGTCCTTAAAACCCCACTTACCAGCATCGTATGCTGTGCAAATAGCACCTCCGCCACCCTAGCTATCGACATTAGCGGTCACCGCTAATAGCAGTGACCGCAATTATCGGTGACCGCAAATAAGCGGATCTGGAAGTTGCGTCACCGCACAGGAACGGGAAAGAGCACAGTGGCCATCTTTAAAAACACAGTCCATTGCTATCCTCTTCAACCAGTGGACACCTGACCCCCACAACCTCCACAAACCTTCTACTACACCCATTACTCATCAGAATGCCTAAAGTTCTGAAAAAAAACGGAGATCGGCTGCGGCAGGAGCGCTTTTCTAGGGAGGAGTTAAATATGTTGGCTGAAACCCTACAAGAGCATGCCGATGTAGTCTTCTCAACAGAGATGACCAGACCGGCGATTTTGAGAAAGAAGGCCATATGGGCCATGGTAGCCCAGAGGGTCAGTGCAGTCGGCACAACACCCCGCAATGCCCGACAGTGCAGAAAAAGGTGGGACGATCTACGTCTCCGCGTCAGGAGTATACTGGCAGCGAATAGAAATCTGGGCATGGCGACTGGCGGAGGAGCTGAGTCGCCCATCAAACTGCAGCCGTGGGAGGAGATATGTGCCGCAACCATAGGCACAGAGAGCATAGAGGGGGTCGGAGATATGGAGAGAGGAGCCCCGACATCAGGCGACGCAGGTAGGTGCCTTAAATCCAGCCATGCCAAACTCACTTAAGTCCACATTTTTGGGAATTGCAATGGGTCAACACGACACATTAGCAGAAAGTGCCTACAGGCAGTGCTGACCTCAACCTTGTACACATGCATTATGCACACCCTTTCTGTAGCCACCCACATGCCTCCATGCTTCTACCACCTAAGAGGGAGACAATCTGTATGTCACTGCCTCCAATGTGCACCATCTAGTAATCAAAATGAATGCAGCCATCACAATGCCTGCTCAATGTCCGCAGACCCATCACTAACCCTTTCCCTCCTTTGGTCCACCACAGGCTCTCATTCGGACAGTGCCGACGAAGACACTGGCACTACACTTGCCAAGAAGCCCAGGCCAGAAGACCCAAAACACCGTCCCTCCACAAAGCAAACCCCCACAGCAGCCAAAATCCACAAGCACATCACAGGCCACGGCACTGATGTGTAGGAAGTCAAGCACTACGGCACCACCAACGACAACAATCCGCCCAGTGGTGTCTACTAAAGGCACTGGGTCAGCAGGAAGCAGCGCGATTGGTGAGACTGCTGCCACCGCAGCTAGCTCAGACAATGATGAAGGGGAGGTTGATGTTGTCGTGGGTCCCCCCACTGCCCCCCTTCATTCCCCTACCTGTCCCCATGCAGCCAGCATGACGATGGCATACAGGGGCAATCTCCTGATAACTCTTGGCCGGCCACTCCATGCCCAGTGGCAGATGTGCAGGAGGGGAGCAGCACAATGGACACGCCAGTAGCATCATCCACAGGCCAAAAAACCCAGGAGTCGATGCATGAAATCATCACGCGGCAACAACACCTGGCCTCCCTCTTGACACAGCATGTCGCAGAATGCACCAGCGCAATGGGGGAAATGCGCGAATGTGCTGAAACTGTAAAGGCTGCCATAGAGTCCACCTCCAAGGATATTTGTGCTGAACTGCCTGCAGTGCGGCACGTACTTTCAGAGCTTGTCCAAACTATGAGGGACATGCGTCCTTGTGAGCAGCCCAGTTCCTCCTTGGCTGCCAGTTCTACCCGAACCAGCCCTGTCCGCAGATCGGGCAGGAACCAGCGGCGGACAGACAGGGGTGCACCGGGTGCTGGGAGAGAGGGGTGCCAATAGAGGCCGCCCTGTGGAACGATCCCACGTGATGCACTTGAGCACAGACATCCACACCATGTTATGGGGAGTTGAGGGGGGGAGCGAGTGTGTTGGGGAGTTGAGGGGAGGAGTGGGTGTGTTGGGGAGTTGAGGGGGGAGTGGGTGTGTTGGGGAGTTGAGGGGGGTGTGTTCACTTAGAATTACTATTTCAATACACATTTTGGTTTTGCACAAATCACTTGTGTGGACATTCATCATTGTATACGTGTGTTTTATTGCTGAACAGTCCACAGTGTGCATGTCCCAGACACACCCAGTGCCCCAAGTGCCATCTCCATGTGACACCCCCCATCCATGTGTTTTAGAAGAATTGGTTGAACAGAGTCCGACGCATGTCACGTCCCTCTTGTGCATCTCTTCCTCCCTGAGGTGCTGCCCCATCCCCACCCTCCCCATCCTCTTCGTCAGGTGGTTGCAGTTCTGCGCCCGGGGGCTGGGGCACATTCCGTCTGATGCACATATTGTGCAGCATGACACATGCCATGACAATCTTAGCCAACTTCTCAAGGCGGTACAGGAGTGCCCCACAAGACCTGGGGAGGCAGCGAAACCGTGCCCTCTAGAGGCCATATGCCTGCTCAGTCAGCACACGGGTTCGTGTATAGGCACAATTATAGTCCTCCTCGTGCCTGTTCTGTGGGTTCCGGACTGGGGTAAGGTGCCACCGCTTCAAGGGATATCCTGCATCACCTGCATGTGGGCAACAATGTATGTGTAAGTTATCTCATCATGTTTGACCTCATTAAGTAATACCATGGCATGCATTTGTTTCTTCATCTGTACTCAATTTCCATGCATGGATGGAGTAACACGATGAGACTGCTATGTGTGTATTCCTCTCATGGACTGTTTTGCATGTCATTGATTGATGTGCGCGGGGGGGACAAGTTCCTTGTGAGTGCACATGCACTGTGTCAGTGCACATCTGTTGTTTCTGTGATCTTGCAGATGTCCACTTATTTGTATGATGTCATCCTGGCAACGTTGATGTCAGCCTCATGATGCTCTCAATACGCACAACAAATAATGTCATGCAATTTAGTTGGGCCTCTGTGTCAGTGTAGCGGCGTATTGATGTATTTCACCCTCATGTGACTCATTTGTACGCAGTAATGGGGGACTGGCCTTTCAGTTCAATGTGTTTTGTGCTTTGTATTGGCTATGGTTGTTGATTGTGGCTGAATTTCGTTGTGGGGGATGCGGTCAGATTTGGTACAGTGCACATGCAGAGATGTCTGTGGGATGGTAGGGACACCGCCTCATTCGCATGGTGGGGCTGCTTGCATCTTGCTTTATGTGGTCAGGTGTCAGTTCCAGTGTGGGTGGAATTTGGGGTGTGAGCTCCCTCCATGTCCACTGGCACTCACAGCTAGGTTATGTTTGCATCTACCCCCCCCAATCTCAGCCAGGTGAAGTATGCATCTATGCCTCAATCACCTACCCACATCACATTTCCATGAGCCTAACATGCGACTCACCGAGAAGCCAGGGTCTCTGCCCTGCATGTCGCTCCATGTAGCCTGCAATCCTGGAGTTGCGCAGGACCAATGATTCATGCGTTGATCCGGGGAATCGAGCACAGGCATGTGTGATGTCCTTGTTTGAGTCACATACCATTTGCACGTTGATTGAGTGGTATTGCTTACGGTTGCGGTACGCTACCTCCATGGCATGTGGGACCACCAATTCAACATGGCTGCAGTCGATGGCGCCAATGCAACCAGGTATGCCATCTAGTGAATGGAAACCCACTTTGCTGTTTGAGACCTCCTGGGCAGACCGTGGTAAGGAAATGTGTCCATCTGTGTGCTGGAGGAGGGCATCACGCTCTTGGTTCAACGTACGTGAGAATTATGTTTGTGTAATGCCATGCTGTTGGCCCACTGTGTGTTGGGAGGTGCCTGTGGCCAGGAAGTGGAGCACAGACACTACCTTCAGTAGGGGTGGGATGGCGGTGTGTGTTTCAATGAGGCTAACAATGTCGTCATGTATCATGTCCACAATGGTGGTGCTGGTGTCCCGGTGCAGGCGGTACAGGGTGTGGATCTGCTCTGCGGTTAGGTTGAATGGACTGGCTCTGATGCATGGGATTGGGGGCTGCCTGCGTGGTGGCACTGGCTGTGCTGGTGGGGCATGCTGGCCCTGCCTTGCCCTCCTTCTCCTCCTGCGTCTCCTCTGTGCTGCCTGTTGTTGTACTTCTTGTAGTTGCTGTTGTGGCACTTCCACTGCAATCAGGTCCTCCAGCCCCAGCATTGCTAGTTGTATTGGAATCATTGTGGAGTGTAACTGTGTGTGGGAAGGGGTGGGGTGTGCGCCTTTTGTGTTTGCCGAGTCAGTATTGACTCCACCTGTGCTGATTGTGTGCACCTGTGGGAGCTAGGGACACTGCACATGGCCATTTACGGTTGGTCCGCAATGGCGGTATTAGCACCATGGCGGTAAGGTACTTTACGGCCTTCACAATGGTGTTATTTCTGTGTCCGCTTGACTCGTGATGTTACCTACTTAGCGCCATGGCGGTATTTACGGAATGGGAGTTGCGTGCCCGTGGCGCTTTTAACAGCATTGTTGTTTACGGTGCCGCTAATAGCGCTATCTCGGGTCATAATCAGACCTAGCGATAAGCAATGCCGGTAATTCTTTACCGGCATCGTTTTTCACTTACCGCCAGGGTCGTAATGAGGGCCCATGTATTTTTGTGCGTCTTTTTTCTCCTTTTCTTTTCCCCTTTTAAATGTTATTCCTGTGGTGATATGTAAGATTGTGAAAGATGTGTTTTATATATATTTTAAATACTTGCGCTGTTAAGGTTTTTTTATGAACCATATAGAATAAAAAATAAAGAAAAATCAAAAATAGCCGTTATCCAAGGAGGCGGAAGAGGGCATGAGGGACACCATTGTATTATCTCCTGAATAAGGGGATAATAGGGCCCTCCAGTTCCCCATGCAACACATCGATCTATCCAATAAAAAAAGCAAAAGTGGGGCGTTGGAGGATGATCCACCTTCACCCCCTAAATGACATTGTCCAGGCGGAGTTTCCGTTAGTTCTGAACCCGGTGACAATATTGTGAGCATTCCAAAAGAGGCAACCCACTTCACTGTGGCAGACCTTAAGAATGCCTTTTTCTCCATATACCCTTGCACCCTGATTCGCAGTACCTCACTGTGTTCACGCATGGGGGAATGCGCTTTCGAGCACACAGGATTTCTTCAGGGGTATTGCAAGTCGCCCAGCATCTTTAACAGGATCTTACAAGCTGACTTACGGAATATTCAAGTGCCCTGTACCCTTATTCAGTATGTTGATGATTTACTGGTTTGTAGCAACAGTGGGAAGCAGTGCAGAAAGGATTCTATAACACTCCTACAGCTGTTGGTGTACAAGGGGCACAATGTTGTAATTGCCTTCAGGAAGTGCTTTATTTGGGCCAATGGATATCTGTCCACGGGAAGAAAATCATACATGATCGCACTGCCTCAGTGCGCAGCACTCCACAGCCCAAAACAGTTAAGGAAATACAGAAATTTCTAGGGTTGTGTAACTGCTGCTGAGCATGGATTTTACAAGGAAGCGCAGAAAAAAGATCAAAAGCTTGCATGGAAGGAAGATATGCTCACCAGTTTCAACGATCTAAAAGACGTCATTTCTACTGCCCCAGTATTAGCAACATTTGATTAAACACAAGAGTTCCATTTGTTTTCCCATTCTAATGGCCAGTTGATAACTGCTGTGTTAACAAAAAAAGGCACTATGGGCCACAAGCCATTGGCTTATTACAGCCGACTGCTAGATTCTGTAATGCAAGGTCACTTTGCATGCGAACAAGCACTTGATGCGGCTGTATTCATGATTTAAAAGAGCTCTACAATTGTCATGGGGTGTTCTGTATCATTGTATGTGGCACATGCAGTGTTCACCATTTTAGAGTGTTCCAAATCTACTCTGACCACCCAGCGGGCATCCGCATATGAAATAATTCTGTCTAGCCCAAACATCCACATTGTAAGATGTAAGACTGTAAATCCTGACACGTTCCTTACAAACAGTGTACTGAGGAAGACATTGTGGCACTTGACTGTGTAACCTTTGAGGGAGAAGAGGATGACATTCCGAAAGCTGAGGATAGCCCTCTTGAGGGGGTGTAGGGGGGTGCTGTTTGTTGATGGGTCAGCAACTATTGACCAGAGCACGGGTTTGAGATTTTCCATGGGGCGGCGGTGGTCCGTCTAGTGGATGGGGTTTATGAAGTATTGGTGCAAAAGAGACTACCCATGCACTATTCCGCCCAAGCTGCAGAACTCATAGTACTCGCTCATTGTGGTGCTTGTGGCATCTAAGGGATACTGTGTCACCATCTAGTCTGATTCCGCTTACGTCCCCACCACGGTGCAGGCGGGTCTAGCGCAGTGGAAAAGGAGGGGTTTTAGAAGAGCTGACAGGTCCCCCGTACACCATGCAGCGTTGTTAGACAAATTAATTGATGCAATCGTGCAACCCTCCTTGACAGCAGTGGTGAAATGCACCACCCACACTAATGATACAGTCGAGGTCTCATTCTGTAACGCTGCTGCAGATGCAGTGGCCAAACAAGCAGCATACCTACACATGCAGCGTGTCCCTGAATACCTGTGGTAGCACAAGGCAAAGAACAGTTGCCTGATTGCTACAATACCTTACCTGTCGCACAGCTAATGGAATGAGCGCCACAGGAAGAAAAAGATTTGTGGTTAAAAAGAGGGTGCAAACAGTCCCCTACAGATGTATTGTGGTGCCAAGAAACATCAGGCAAGGCAGCCATCCCACAAGAATTGTTGCATGTCGCTTTCGACCAGTTGCACCATCTGTCCCACGTGTCCAAACAGCATATTGCTGCAGATATACAGGAGGACTTGGTTGTCCCGCATCTGCAGGAGGCGATAACTAAAATGTCTGTTAACTGTGCCACCTGTCAGACTTACAATACTGGTCTCAGGTTAAGAACGATTCAAGGCACACTGCCCCACCCTACTGGGCCATCCCACGAGTTGCATATTGACTACGTGTATATGTACGAACAGTGTGGGGGTCACAATGCCTAATAGTTGTTGTGTGCCCTTTCTCACGATGGATGGAGGTTGGTCCTTGTGCACACCCTGATGCAAAGTGTATTGCCAAATTCCTAGTCAGAGAAGTTTTTCCCTGATGGAGTCCGAAGTTGTAAGAGCCATTAATGGCACACACTTTTTCAATGAGCTCTTTAAGGAGATAACTGCATTGTTGGGCATTATGTATCGGACATGCACAATTTACCACCAACAGGCCAAAGACGTTGTAGAAAGGATAAACGGGCTACTCAAAAGCAAATTGTCTAAGATGTGCACTACATTGAAGAATAATTGGGTGCACTGCTTATCCCTAGCTCTGTTTAGCATGCAGACGCAACCCTGTAAGGATTACCATTTATCGCCCCATGCGGTGGTAACGGAACGGTGAATGTACACGCCTGGTTCTCCAATCAGGAGAGCATCTGATGCTCACAGGACTCCATCTATTCTGGGGGATGAATTTGGGAGCTATTTGCATGCTCTAACCAAAGCAATAAAGTGCATCTCTCAAAAGATTGCACTGCCAAGAACGGAGGAAAATACCAGTGCTGCATCTGATTCACAGCCCACATTGCCCCCTCCGCAGCTTTTTCCAGGGGACTTTATTTTTGTTCATGTTGTTAATGTTAAAGGATATTTATACCACGCACTATCATCACTGGAGTGGTCCCCTGGCGCTCTGGCGGATCTGAAAGGTAAGAGGGCATGATAGGTTAGTGGGGCATAGCGGAAAAAGGTAGAGAGAGAGTTGTGATGGCCCGTTGACAGCTTCAGTTCGGTTAACAGTGTTTGCTGGGCATGGGTGTGATTTACGGATCAGTAGACTCCTATGTGCTGTTGTGCGGGACTATGTGTGGTTTGTTTTGTTGTTGTAGTGTAGTGAAGTGCATGTGGATTGCTGTGCTAAGATGTGGTTGTGTTTGTTTAATGTTTGAGAGGTGTATGCAGAGAGTTGAGGTTTTAGCGGATGGATTAGTGGGGCTTCTTTTCTTAACTCGTTGCTTCGGATATCTGTGTTAGGTGTCTCTGCTCGTGATATGTATTTGGGCATTTCGCTGTGGGTCACTTGCCGGGTTCTGCATATAGTGGTGGCATGTCCATGTAATTGTCTAGTGGTCTGTGGGCATGAATGTGGTGAAAGGCCTCCCCTTACCGTTGGGTGGAGATAGGTATGGTTGTAGGGATTGCTCTCAGGTTGTCAATGTCAAATGGGTGTGCCTGTCATCGCCTCCTTGAGCTCCAAGGGCAGGGTACCCTCCCTCTGTAATCTAAGCGCTCCATGGCCTCCTGCGGTACCAGTTATTGGTTAATACTCCCTCGTCTACAGCTAAGGTGCCTGTCCCTTAGGTGATTTCTAAAGTAGGGGTTTGGCTTGGGAGTGGGTCTAGAGAGGACCAGAGCTCTGGAGACAGTGAGCTTCTGGGGGGAAGTGCGAAAAGTCAGAATACCTCCGAGGAGGTGCAGCTGATAGTTTGACTTCCTAGAGATGTCAGAGATGTGAAGAGAGAAGGAGAGGGTGGAGTCGGAGATAACACCAAGGTTCTTAGCCTCACAGGAAGCAGCAGGAAGAAGACCCATAGTGGGTGGCCAGAGAGAGAGAGAAAAGGAGGGAGCGGGTGTCAAAATGTAGAGGATCTCAGTTTTACTGACATTAAGTCAGAGATCATTGGTGGCACACCATTCCTGAATTGCGGCCACACAGTCTGGTATGAGAGAAGAAGCAGAGCTGCCTGAGGGGAGGCTGAAAAAGAGCTGAGTGACATCTGAGTGTCATCCGCATAACATTGAAAATTGGAGCAGAAAGTAGCGATGCAGTGGGCAAAGGTGCCAGGTAGTGGTTGAATAGCCAGGGAGAGAGCGATAGAAGAGAGGAAAGACCCCAGTTGGACCCGAGAGGGTCGGTCAGTGAGAACAAAGGTCAACCAGGCCAGGGCCTGATCAGTAATACCAAGGTTGTCCCGGAGACGATGGAGCAGGATGGCATGGTTGACCGCGTCAAAAGCAGAGGATAGATCAAGGAGAATGAGGATGGCAGATAGACAAGCAGGAATGATAGATGAAGTTAGAAGAGGATCAGAAGGAAGTTTGAAGAAGAGTTGTGTGTCATCAGCAAAACACTGGAAGTTTGGGGAGAGGGTGGAAATGAGGTGTGCAAGCAGGGCAGGATAGATGTTAAAGAGCCAAGAGAAAGGTTGGAACCCTGGGGGATGCCACAGCTGGAGATATAGGTGGGGGAGGAGAGGAAGCCCAGAATGATCTGAGATGGATGGTCACTAGGAAGGTGGCCAACCAGTCCATTGCCCACTGCGAGATATCTAGGGTATCATTGAGCTGTTTTATGAGGATGGAATGGTTTACCATATCAAATACAGAGGGGAGATCAAGTAGAATGAGAACAGCTGGAGAGTGGGAATTAAGAGATGCAAGCCGTTCCTCACAGGTGTTCAGAAGAGCCGTTCCCGTGCTTCTGGATTCTCAGAATCCAGATTGATGGTTGTGTAGGCAACCAACACTTTCAGTGTGCTGAGTCAGTTGGGGAAAGACCAGCTTCTCCAAGAGTTTCCCAAGGAAGGTGGTGATATATATGGGCCGGTAGTTGGCTGGACAAGACGGGTCTGCAGAATGTTTTTTTCAGGAGGGGGAGCACAAGGGCGTGCTTGAGGGAGGAGGGGAACGATCCAGTAGAAAAAGAGTGGTTACAGAGGCCAGCAAGTGCAGGGGCAAGAGCGCCAATATTGTCCGTAATGGTTCTGAAAGAGCAGGGGGAAACCTGTTTGGAGAGACCTTCATGGAGCGGACAACTCTGGTGACCTTATCAGGTGTGATATAAGAGAAGGAGGAGAGAATGGCAGATAGTGGAAGGGGGGGCCGTAGGAGGAAGAGGGGAGGGGGAAGTGGAGGGCGAGAGGGAAGCAAGGGTGCTCAGGATGTGCTTAGTTTCTGCGGTGAAGTGAGTGGCCAATGCATTGAAGAGGGCCTGGGAGAGAAGAGGTGAGGGGGATACTGTGGAAGGGTTGGCTAGTTCCCTGCAGATTCTAATGATTTCTGCTGTGTTGTTGGATGCACCGGAGACGCAAGCCTGGATATGGTTTTTTTTTGCGGATGGAAAGTCTGTATTGCCTTTGGAGCAGGCGACAGGCCTGTTTGTCAGAGTGCGAGTATGAGTTGTGCCACTTCCATCTCGCAGCTCTGCACTTGCGTTTCAAGGCTGCAAGTTCGGAGTCGTACCAGGTGTTACGCTTGAAGGCTGTTTCATGCGGATCCTGATGACTGGAGCAAGAGTGCAGAGGGTGTTGGTAATGGCAAGGTGGAGGTTGCTGAGAGCAGAGTCAGAGGTTGAGTCAATAGTGGGAGGCCAGGGAGGATGAAGGTGGATGCGAAGGCAGCAGCTGATACCCGTTTCATCGGACGGATGTTTGTGAACGAGGTTGGCAGGGCTGGAGGAGTCTGCGTGTCTCCCCTTTACAATGTAGGTGAAAGAGTCCAACAATTCCATTAATAAAATTAAAAAGCCCTGTTGGTATAGATATTCTCTTACACTGATGTATTCCTTCGTATATTTGTGTTATGCACTGCGCAGCTGCTATTTTTGCTATTTAAATGTTGGGATTGGGAGTGTATTGGGGATGTGATTTTATATGGGATGGTCATATAAAAAGGGGGGGGGGTAATAACAAATGCAAATTCCACCACAGATGTAAGCATAACAACAAACGATACTGTAAGCAATGATTCCTTTTGGTCTTTATTACACCCCACTCCTGCAAATGCATCTGAATGAACTAAAACAAGTGAAGTGAATGATTCTGAAACCATGCCTAATGTATCTGCTACTGACAAACAAGTTACCCACCAGTTCATGTGAAATCTCACAGACACACTGCTGGTGGCATCACTTTTTCCTGTGCTTTATGACATACTTTTAAATAACAGTTTTCTGCCTGGGATTTCACATTTTAATGTTTAAAAAGAATTTAAACGACAAACTAGAAGTGTCAAGCATGACCAATATCGAGGGCTTAGATTAGACACCATAGAGGATGTGCACCATACAGAGGTGAGCCACACGTGGTATGCAGACATGAGTTCAGTGGGTAAAACTAAAGTGAATGGAAGTGGTTCCTTAATTCCACATGTGTCAGGAGCCCCTAATTTATTAATGCTGCAGGAAATCCCTGTGGTAGAGGTGCAATGTTTGCTCCATCTGACATTGTTTAGGCTACGAAGCACGTTCCAGGCACGAAGAGTGCGGCTAGAATTGGCAGATCCTGATCAACTGCAATATGCCCAAAACCCCAAAAGTGTGCAGTGCTTGCAAAGACAGTGGGCCTCATTATAAGTTTGCCTGCCAGGGCTGCTGTGCTGTTCCCAACGGACTCTATGGGAATGGGGAATTACATTTTACCGGCACCTGACTTCCCGGGGCGCCAGACATGGAATCTCCCGGTGGCACCGGGAAGTCAGGCACCAGTCAAATGTTACAAGTCCGACGGCAACCCACTGGTAGCACCGGCAGGGTTACTGCCAGAATCGTAATGAGGCCCAGCATCTACGACTGGAAGGTGTCAAGTTTGTGGCAAACAGATGGCAGGAACCAACAATGAGCTGTTGGGTAGGAGGGATGGTGGGATTCGGAGAAGAAGTAATTGATAAAGTAAATAGTGTCTGTAGCGGATATTGGAATCAGCAAGTGGCGAAACTCACATGGATAGAGGCAAGGGAGAAACCAGTGAAAGTGCAAAAGCAGGAAGAATATCAATTATGTTTTCATTATGAAGGAAGTGTTCCTGTGGGGTCCAATAATAGGTGAAATAAGACTTTGTCTATCCCTGACCTTAAGAAAGGGACAGCAGCTGTGATGGACAATTATTGGGTGTGCAGCCAGCAGGCTTGCTTGCACCTCCTGCCATCCTGGAGATCATCTGATAGTGGGACAATGGGGTTTATCAGGTCTATCAGGTCCGACATCTACACCAACACCCAACCCGCCCACAGCATTGCCAAAGCAGGAACCAATCTTCAAAATTCCCCCAGGGAAGATGAAAAAAGACGAATTGCAGAGAAGAATAGGGTCAAATTACCTGTCACAAGATTCATCAGAATTCCTCAAAGAGATACCAGATGAATATCAGCTCTACAGTAAAGAAGAGACATGTTTTGCTTCCCTGCTGTTACCACGAGTGCAGGCAGCCGCAAATGCCAAGTGGCTGCAAATTGTCAGGTGGGAAGTGATTCAGCTGGCCAACGACACTGAACAAGGCCTCAACACAATCAAAATGGAAATGTGGCTGATCGGACTGATGACGTTGCAAAACCGGGATGTGCTAGACCTCCTCACAGCCATGAAGTTTGTAAAAAAATACGAGATTCCTGTTGCACTTACGTACACCCTAATGACTCCGAGAATGGCTCTCTAACAAACATCATAGGTGCCTTACATGTCCTCAGCACTCGCATGCAAACAGAGGCTGTCATCCAAGAAACTGACAGGTTTCATTAGATCTTTTCCTGGGCACCGTCGTGGATGGGGGCTATCGTGAAGATGTTGGTCACCGTGATCGTATTCGTGTTGGTGATATTCTGCACATGCCCGATGGGAATTCAGTGCTGTGCCAAAGCACTGCTTAGCAGCGCAATGATGGTGGTTTGAATTGGGGTACAAGAGGCACCTTGTGGTACAAAGAACAGCGCAGTACAAACTGATGACCCAGATAAGCCCTGTATGGTTGTCATAGAACAGCACCGTCATTCCCCAGGCACCACTATAGTCCGTCCCCTTGATCTAGAACACCACAGCGAACATTGGGTAGATCTAGCAGGGGATGGAGGGTACATTTATATGACCTGTACTCACAAGCAGGGGAGAGTTTGCGACACGCATGTAGGGCCTGGGTACTTATTTAGCAGCTGAAAGAACAGAAAGGAAACAGAGGGGTGAAGAGGACAACGGACTTGCATATCTGTCATGACCAGGCGAAATTGCCCCTTCTGGACCTCATGGTCATTGTCACGAAGGGCTTGTACTCCTTGTTCCTCCCAACATGGCCGTACCAAGCTCCGTGCTACGCACTAGGTTTCACGTCGTGGTATGTACTATAAATTGGTCACGCCCCTGCGGGTCCGCGCGTCTCAACGCTATCTTCGGTAGTGACCTGACGTGTGCTTACTCTCTACATTGATTTCCTTTGATCCTCTTATTCCTTCCTTGCCTTTTATCCGGTTCCTGGATTTCCCCCCCCTACTTACTCGTTCATCGCTAATCCTGGATACCCTGGAACCACGAACTTCCCGGAACTCTGAACGCGTCCTGCAACCTGACGAGGCTCGGGCGAGCCTATTCAAGACCCGAACCATCCACAGGAAGAGTCTGCGGCCGAACAAGGGAGATCCCAATCACAGGTGAGACGGGGGGAGATTTACGACAGTTTGAGACGCCAAACGATCAATACGGATTCTACCATGGAGAATGCTATTCAGGACCTGATGCGCGGAATGCAAGAACTTTCCACAGAGATGCAGAATTTAAAAGCAGAGAATGCGGCGCTAACACTCCTTGTCTTGGCAAGTGACTCCGCGAACAAGGACAGCGTATTATTGGGAGGAGTGGTTGATAAATACGACGGTTCAACAAAGACCTTACATGGATTCCTGGATTCTTGTTTGGTACATTTTACCTTCAAGCCCTACTATTTCTCAACTCCTAGGGCTAAGTTGGGCTTCATAATATCGCATCTTTCCGGTAATGCCCTTACATGGGCCACTCCTTTACTCAATTCAGGGGATGCTCTCCTGGATGATTATGAAGGCTTCATCGCGGAACTCAAGACCATGTTCGAATGTCCTGAGCTGGTCCACGGTGCTCAAGAGAAGTTACTTGACTTCCAACAAGGATCCCAAGACATGTTGACCTATGTTACCAGATTCAAACCGCTAGCCAAAGAGGCGGACTGGCCCCTGGAAGCCAGTTTTACCTTGTTTCGCAGAGGTCTAAATGAAGAGATTAAGGACGAATTAGCCAGAGTGGCACGTCCTAGTTCATTCCAGGCCCTCCTGGACTTGTCTATGCAAATAGACTTCAGAATCCAAGAAAGAAAGGCCGAAAAGAAAAAGAATAAAGTCTTAATTCAAAGAAACTCCCCAGAGAATACTACAAGGACCGAATCTGCCAAGAATCCGAGCACTGATTCTGAACCCATGCAACTTGGAGCCTTTCGTGGACCAATTTCCCCGCAGGAAAGGTTAAGAAGGATACACACAGGCTTATGCATGTATTGTGCCTCAGATAAACATCTAGTTAAAGAGTGTCCTCTGGCTCCTCCCCGACGCTCGGGAAACGCCAGCTCCCGATCCTAAATGGAGCAAGGTTTCGGGAGAGCGATGTTTGCTCCACATCAATTCCATCCTTGAACTCTCCTGGACAAAACAAATTGGTGATATTACAGGCCTTTTTATCGCCATCCAAGGACAAGGTCTACCCCATACTGGCCTTGGTGGATTGCGGAGCAATGGGAGTCTTCATTGATCAAGATTGGGTCAGAAGTCATAACATTCCATATGAAGCAAGAGGTTTTTCACAGCCAGTGGAAGCAATTGACGGAAGACCTCTTTCCTCAGGACCCATAAGTCTGCAAACAAGGGAGATCCATCTTTCCATAAATCATCATCAAGAAAGGATTGTGTTTGACATTATAAAATCAGCCCATTACCCCTTGGTTCTGGGCATGCCCTGGTTACAAAGGCACAATCCATATATTAACTGGACGGCCGGATCCTTATTCCTGGGCTCGGGGTTCTATATGAACCATTGTTTAAACCTGGATACCTCAGTCACAACTCCTATAAGTCTACCAAGGTGTCCAGAGACACCACTCATGGTTTCCAATATTGTACAAGTTCCAGAGGTCTATCAAGGGTATGCTGATGTATTCTCTACTGCCATTGTTCAAGCCTTACCTCCACATAGACCCGAAGACTGTGCCATAGATACTGAACCCTCAGCTGTGATTCCCTTTGGTAGGATGTTTATCCTTTCAGAACCCGAAAAGAGAGCCCTCCGGGAATACCTAGACACTAATCTTGAGAACGGCACCATAAGACCTTCAAAATCACCAGCTGGTGCTTCATTGTTCTTCGTTCCTCAAAAGGATACCAAAGAGCTCAGACCTTGCCTGGACTATCGGGGCCTAAATCAATACACCCTGAAAGACAGATACCCACTACCCCTGATCTTGGATATCCTTGAAGCTGTGAGAGGTGCAGTGATATTCACGAAACTGGATCTCCGAGGTGCTTACCATTTGATCCGTATCCGGGAAGGAGACGAATGGAAAACAGGCTTTAGAACACCCTTTGGTCACTTTGAATACCTAGTCATGCCCTTTGGTCTGACTAATGCTCCCGCAGTCTTCCAGCGTTTTATGGATAGGGTGTTCTCTGACATGTTATTTCTCAATGTTATTGTCTACTTGGATGACATATTGATCTTCTCCAAGGACTCCTTGAAACATGAAGAACATGTAAAAGCAGTACTTCAACGTCTCTGTGAAAATCAACTCTTAGCCAAACCAGAAAAATGTTTGTTTCATGTTACATCAGTTCACTATCTGGGATTTGTCCTCAGTTCAGAAGGAATTAGTATGGACCCTTCAAAGGTGAAGGCCATACTGGCTTGGCCCGCCCCAACATCTGTTAAGCAAATACAATCCTTCCTGGGGCTTGCCAACTTCTACCGGAAATTTATTCCCACCTTTTCCGAGATTGTTCAACCCATTGTTAATCTCCTGAAGAAAGACGTTCCATTTAACTGGTCTGTACCACAAGACAAGGCATTCTAACGCTTGAAAGAAGAATTCACTCAGGCCCCCATCCTGGCCCAACCTCACATAAATCGTCCTTTTCTAGTGGAAACTGATGCCTCCAATTACGCCATAGGAGCAGTTTTAAAACAAGAATCCGATGATAAGTTGGAACATCCCATTGCTTAGCTCTCACGGACCCTGACCACCAGCGAGACTCACTACTCAGTTCTGGAGAAGGAGTTATTGGCTATTCGTCATGCCTTCACTGAATGGAGACATTTACTCCTGGGTGCTAAATATCCAGTTCAGGTCCGTACTGATCACCGAAATCTTCAGGTCCTACAATCCATGGAGTGCAGGAACAGTAGACAAGCTCGATAGGCCTACTTCTTTGCTCAATATCAATTTCAAATTTCACATGTTCCTGGATCGCAAAACTTGATTGCCGATGCCCTTTCTCAGCGTCCCGACTACGTTCCCTTGGAGGATAAGATCTATCCTAAAATGTTTCCACCCACAATCTTTGTAGCTCAAGCGATCAATCTCCTGGAAGAAATCAGAGCACAGACTCAATTATCTGAACTCTGGAAGGACATATCGAAGAAAAATCCCTGGCGTCTGACAATCAAGGAAGGATATTTATTTAAGAACAATTCAGTGGTCATTCCGACAAAAGAACTTCAACAGAAGGTAATGAATCTATGCCATGATACTCTTCACTCCGGCCATCGAGGAGTAACCAACACCTTCCGTCTTATACAAAGACAGTTCTGGTGGCCAGGGATGAAGTTCAGTGCAGTTCAATACATCAAGACCTGTGCTATTTGTAGTCAGAACAAATACGATAATCAAAGGCCGGTGGGTCTGCTTCTACAACCTACGTTGCCAACCAGACCCTGGGAAGTTATTGCCACTGACTTCATTGTTGAATTACCACCTTCCCGAGGATATACAACCATCATGGTAACCATTGACTTGTTCACTCATCTAGCTCATTTTACACCATTGTATAAACTACCATCTTCCTCAGAACTTCGGTAGTGACCCGACGTGTGCTTACTCTCTACATTGATTTCCTTTGATCCTCTTACTTCCTTCCTTGCCTTTTATCCTGTTCCTGGATTTCCCCCCCTACTTACTCGTTCATCGCTAATCCTGGATACCCTGGAACCACGAACTTCCCGGAACTCTGAACGCGTCCTGCAACCTGACGAGGCTCGGGCGACCCTATTCGAGACCCGAACCATCCACAGGAAGAGTCCTGCGGCCGAACAAGGGAGATCCCGATCACAGGTGAGACGGGGGGAGATTTACGACATATCAGTTTGTTAATGTAGTATTAATGAAAGGGGGGAATGTTACGAAGGAGGGGTGCTCGTCCGAAGCCCCCCAGTGCTTTAGAATAAGTCAGAGGCCTGGGAGTGTGCAGTAGGGGTTCGGGATGGTGCAGGGGGTGTCCAGTGGTGCTGGTTTTCCGTGCTGCTATAAATAGGGAACAAAAAGCCACCTTGGATAACAGCAGCCATATTAAAATTGAGTTCTAGCGTTGCACTGCGGTTAGGGCCACAGGCCCTAAAGCATTCATGGGGATGTAGGTGATTGCATGCGAGAATAGGTCATTTTATTTTTTAATTTTTATTGGTATTTATAACGAACATAACAGCAGTGAGCATGGTACATCCGTAATATTCTTCGCACACAGGCTGCATATAAACATAAAAATACAACATTTTAACAACAAGTCTTCACATATTATTCCTCCAGGTAGTGTTTACTGCGAGTGCGTCAGCAAGGCATCCATAGTGTGTTAACTGTTACTAGTGTTGGGGGGCAGATTGGTTTAATTGACCAACACCTCCAATAACCATGTTATTGCTGTGGGCTACTCGGAGCCTAAACTATAGTCTCTTGTTTTCACGGGGGTTTATCATCTGGTGAGTGGAACATTTCCCAAATCAGTTCCTTTTAGGCGTCATATGCTGGGCTTGCCTCACACCCGCTTTGTAGACCCCTTTACCCCACACTCTAGTCTCAGCACTGGTCCAGTGCTCCAATTCATTAAACCACTTTAAATACTGTGGCCCACCCACTGATTTCCACGCCATTGCTATGGACCTCTTTGCCAATATACATGCCATGTCCATGAGTTTAATTATGTGTCTATATTTGGCAATCCTCGGGTAGGACCTCAGAAGGCATTCGTTTGGTGTCCACCCGTATCTCACCACGTCGGGATTCCTGCAGGCCAGTTCTATCTTATTCCAAAGGCATTGTGACTTTGAGCACTCCCAAAACATGTGGAGCAGCAGATCTCCTTCGCCATTTTTTTTAATCTTGTGGTACCATAGAAATTGGACACTGGGCAGCCCTTCTTTCTCCATCATGGACTCAAATCCCCAGAAAACCCCTTCTTCGTAGACATCACCCCATGTGTAGACACCAAACCCCTCCCATATTCTCATGTTTACTAGATCCTCTTTGACTACACAAACCTCGGCTGCCATTGGGGTTTCTGGGGAATACGGGCGGTCTCCTTTTAGTAATTTTAAGGCCCTATTCCAGAACTTCCTGACTAGCGTCACTATCATTGGGGCAGTGTTCAAGCATTTTAACGGGATCCAGAGTATTTCTTTCAGGTGCGCGGGGGCCATCATGCGTTTTACCAGACTCGTTTCTGACGTAGCCTCATCAGCAAGTCATTTGGCCACGTGACGGAGTTGTGCCGCCAGGTAATACATTTCTAGATCTGGCAGTTGGACCCCACCTTCCTTGTATGGCAGCGTCAGAGTGGCTAGTGCCAGTCTGTGTCTCGGCCGCGCCCCACAAAAGTTCTCTCAGCAGTTACTCATGCGAAAGAATGAGGCTGGGATGTAGTGGTGGACATTGTGGAAGAAGTACAGAAACCTCGGCAGAACTATCATTTTAGTTATAGCAACCCTAACATCACCGATAGTGGGAGTCTTCACCAGAACCCCATGGACTTTCTGAGCCCCTTTATCGCTAGTTTGGTGCTGTCCTCATGCATCAGGTCCGGGGTGTGCCAAATGTTCACCCCCAGATATCTGAACGATTTCGACTGCCAGCTAAACCCAACCTCCGGGATCTCAACCTTTGATTTCCCAGCCAATCCCGCTAGTGGGAATATGGAGGATGTATTCCTACTGAAAGATATCCCTGAGAATCCTGCAAATCTCACCAGCATGTCCAGCACCACCGGAACATTCAAGTGTGGGTCCCATAGGTATAGCAGCACATCATCTGTGTAGAGGGACACCACATGGTGCACTCCACCCACTGTGATTCCAGCGTCAAAAAATGGTTTCCTGATGTATATTGCTATCGGCTCCAGGCCCAATATATAGAGCATGGGCGACAGCGGGCAGCCTTGTCTGGCCCCTCTCTGGATGTCCCAGGGGGCTGATAATATGCTTCCAGTTTTAACCCTGGCCACTGGCGCTGCATAGAGTAGCTCAACCCATCTGATAAAATGCTCAAGCATCCCAAACTCTCTCAACACTCCCAATATATGGAGTCAAATGCCTTTATGGCCTCCAGCGAGACTACTGCATAGTGCTCCTGCCGGTTAGACGTTTGCTCCACAATATGTTGTAGATGCAGCAGGTTTACTGCCGTATTGCGGCTTGGGATGAATCTATTCTAGTCCTCGTGTACTAAAGATCCTATCACCTTGGAGAGGCGGTTAGAAAGTATAGTTGTCTGAATTTTAACGTCATAATTTAGCATTGCCAGGGGCCTAGAGGAATCACATTCATCTGTGGGTTTGCCGGGTTTAGGGATCGGGACCACTAACGTCTTTCTCATGGTGTTCAGGAGCACTTTGGTCTCAAGTGCTTCTTGAAATACTTCATGTAAGATCGGAGTTAACTCTGACAAGTACGTTTTGTAAAATTTGGGGGGCAAACCATCACTTCCAGGTGTTTTCCTGGTAGCCAACAATTTAATTGCTTCACTTATATCCTCAGCATTCAATTCACTGTTGAGCATTTCTCTGTGCGCCTTGTCTAGTGTATGGGAGGATAGGTCTATAAGACCCTCTCCCCGACATACCACACCTACGTGAGGTTCGTGGCTCGTCAGGGGCCCCCCTGTCACCAGGGCCCAGGTGCCAGGGTGACTGCTGATCGACACACAGGGCCAATCGTGTTGTACTGTAACAGACTATGGACACCATTTTGGAAGCATCAGGACTCCATTTTAGTTAATAGCGGCCTGAACCCCAACGAGACAGCCTGCCTGCGAATGCTGCAGCTTGAGAATCAGAGGACCAATTCAAGAAGATGCAAAAGGTCAAATAAAGGTCAACCATCGATGGTTTTGGTCCTCTGATTCTCCAATTGATTTGTACACCTTGATTTGACCTTTTGCATCTTCTTGAATACAGTGGGGTAATTTTAGCACCTGGCTGTATTGAGGGATGATGCAATCGGTGTTCCTTTTCCTATTTCCCTGGTTGACTATGTATGAATCACAAGCAATTGTTTTTGTTATACCAATTGGGTACCGCTCTGTTTGAATTTATTTCTTTACACCTGTGGGTTATCCATCTTTAGGTTAGACTTATTGACTAGCCTCTGTTCAAACATGGGGACCAAGTAATTGGTCAGTACACTTATCGCAATTGTGCCAAAGAATAACGGAACCATTTTTTGACATATATCTAAAAGTAAAATCTTATCTGTTTTTTGTTCATTGTGCATCAGTTTACTATTTCCTTTCCTTTACTGCACTATTAGATGATACTAACCCCACCTACTGTGCGAACAATTAATAGTGCTGTATCCATGCCTTATTTCTCTGTTTAGGAATGAGACAGTTTTGGAGTGTATATTTATTTCTTTTTGGTGAATTTGAAAAAACCAATAAATTGTATTTAAGTACTACTGAGTAGAAGTTATTTCTTAGCCTCTCGGCTTTTTCTTTGTTTGATGATTTAACAAGATATTTAAAGGTTATTGTGCTTACGTTTTGAAGCTCTATGTTCAAGTTTCCTTAAAATAGCATGATTAAGACACTCCAACATTAGGAGAGTGTTGACAAGTATATCTGTGGTTGGATCCCTTCTTTGTTCCATATTGTTTCTTAGCCCTTTTTTCCTTCCACAGCAGGGGCTATCCCTTCAGTTATAAAAAAAAAAGAGTCAGGCTAAGTGACAGCTTCTTCACCCTTGTCCAAATTGTTATGCTCCAGCCACATGGTGGCCGCCGCTGGGGTATCCAGGAAGACAGGCCTTCCCTTATAAAGTACCTTAAGTCTGGATGGGTACATCACCATGTATTTGAGGTTCAGTCTGGCCTGGATCAGGACAAATTAGTTCCTTGCCTTTTGTACAGCTGGTGTTTAGTCTGAGTATATCGCGATTTTGGCGTTATCCCTTGTTATCACTCCTCCCTCCCGTGAGTGCCGCAGTATAACTTCACGGTCCTGGAAATTTAGGATCCTAGCTAACATTGGCTGGGGGTGTGATTCGGGCGGAGGTCTTTTCTGTAGTGATCTATGGGCCCTGTCCACCGCAAAGCCCTGCGATAGCCGGCCTGCTCAGATTCCCTGCTGCAATAGGGTCTCCACAATGTTTGTGGGGATAGGTTCTTCCATACCCTCTGGAATTACCAGCAAGCGGACATTGTTGCATCTGGAACGTCCTTCAGCGTCTTCAGCTCGCGCCTCAAGGGTGTGGTTCCTTCTTTCCAAGTCTTGGACTCTGGATTGCAGGTCTTTCAGCGTCTCCGTTGTCTCAGCTTGCCCAGTATCAGTGATCTTCACCCTCTCTGCCAGGTTGCGCATATCCTGCCTCATTAATAGCATGTCCTCTTTGACCTCCCCTATTTTAGTGTCTATAAACATGCGCAGAGGCGCTATAGCTTCCTGTACCTGTTTGTCCTTGCCATGTTCGTTTGGAGCCTCTTGTGTCAGCCCTGTTCCACCACCTGATTGCGCCTGTTCTCAGGGTTTGGCTGCGGCAAAGGAGTTCATAATCAAAGCCTTATATATTTATCTTTTGCCAATGAAATTTCTTTTTGGTCTGCTAGAGGTGGTGGTTGTCCGTATGCCACTGGGGTGCCCGTTAGATACTGTGATGTTGTGCCGCTGCACGTGTTCCAGTCAGGTCTGTAGTTATCTCTTGCAGGCTTCTTGTTATTGTTGCAGCCTTGTGGCTAGTGGCCTCAATCTAATTATTTCCAATTCCGTGCTGCCTCTTGTTGTGATTTCACACTCCACCATACGTTTCCCTGGTACTGTGCTGAGGGGTAGTATCTTGACATTGGACCACTGACACTAGGCGCTATTTTGTTTGCAGTCTTTTGCTGTGCCAGCCGTCAGTGTGGCCTAGGTGTTTTATGACCCCCGCACCTCCGTTGCGTGTGTCCGCGGTCCCACTACTCCAACCTCTGGGACCTCAGTTCAGCAGGCCACCAGGGAGTCCGGCGATCAGTGGCGCCTCACTGTCATGCAGTCCAGTTAGTGTCGTGCTTCAGTGCTCTTAGGCTTCTTCCCAGGTTCTCGTTCGTTTTTTGGCAGGGCGTCTTCCCAACGCCTCTACTACAGGTTATTCTTCCTGACTTATGTTCCTTCGGACTGTGCACTGCCACCCAGTATCCCCCAGGCCACCTATGAGATCTCTCTTCAGCTGTAGTATACCTTGTTTCACCTGTTTACTGTGTTGCTTAACTCGCTCAGCAAGGGGTGTTCGGCCGTGTTTCACAGGTGCCCACCAAATCTTAATGAGAGTGGTTGGGTGTCTGCGGTTCGCCCGCGTAGCAATGTTGCAGCGTTCTTTACGTGCCGCTCTGTGTGCCGGACAACCTTATGATGCTGCTTTGCTATCCCCGCTTGCAGTGTTTTAATGGTTGTGCCAGCTGGTCAACCAAACTATGCGGGTTACGTTGGTACTGCCACCCAGTATCCCCCCAGCCACCTATGAGATCTCTCTTCAGCTGTAGTATACCTTGTTTCACCTGTTTACTGTGTTCCTTAACTCGCTCAGCAAGGGGTGTTCGGCTATGTTTCATAGGTGCCCGCCAAATCTTAATGAGAGTGGTTGGGTGTCTGCGGTTCGCCCGCGTAGCAATGGTATCCGCTCCGGGCCCAGTGTAGCTTCCCTTGTGTGTTGCAGCGTTCATTACGTGCCGCTCTGTGTGCCGGACAACCTTATGATGCTGCTTTGCTATCCCCGCTTGCAGTGTTTTAATGGTTGTGCCAGCTGGTCATCCAAACTATGCGGGTTACGTTGGATTTCCGTTCTATGCAGTCCAGCACCCCAAATGATGGGTCACACGGTTGTAACTATAGCCTCAGTTTGTCACATAACACACTGGGACAGCCGTGTGTCTTTACCCGATACCTCCGACGCAGCAGTGCCTGCTGCAGCGGGTTTTACCTTGTTCCGGGTCTGCGATCGCCGCACGTCTCCACTCTTCTCTCTTTTCCCCTACTGCGCAGGGCTTTGCCCTGTAGCAAGGTTGTGTCGCAGGCTCTGCATACTTAATCCGCCAGCCGCCAATGGTTCGCCCGATGGTTTTGTTCCAGCTGTCCACTTCCTCGTGTGACCTGCGATGTCATGCCGGCTTCTCGGATCATTCTACAGCGGCCAGGGTTCCGCTTGTGGATCGCCAGCTTCACGGCCCCAGGGTGCTGCTGATCGTGGGTTCCAGCGCTACCTCCTGTGCGTGTACCCGCACCCCGGCACTGTCGTCCCGCTACCTCTGCAGGGTGCACCGGGCCACCCCGCCTCCTGTAGGACTCAGCTCCCACGCCCGGGTTAGTCGCTCATCCCGTATGCAGGTCCCGTTGTCTGCCGGCGTCCCAGAGAGCTGACTCCTCTGCACGATTCGGAGGGCAGCGCCCGATGTTCTGTTCACCTGCTATCAGGTAGCCGCACTCCTCCTTTCCTCAGTCAAGCCTTAGGGCAGCCCGCCATTTTTTTTGCCTCAGGGGCACCATTTTGCAGGCTTTGTTTTTGGGGACGTCGGCTCTGTTTCTCTCCGTTCTTGCACCGATTAGGGGTGGGATCGCTTCCTTTATGGAGATATACTTGTAGCTTCTGTTTTTGCTATTTATGCCGTTCGCATTAAGGATCTAGGCCAGGATCTGGGCAGGAGCACCGTGTGGACACGTCTCTAAGCCATGAGCTCAGGCCACGCCCCCGAGAATAGGTCATAGCATGGGCACCAGTGAGAAAGAGCAGACCTGCAGAGATTCATAGACCTTCCATTGTCTCATGTTGCCAGTGTTCGTATCCTAGAAAGAATGCGCCCTGCAGGGCCACAAGGGGGTTGAGAGCTCTCTGTAAAAAGCGATCCCACGAGAAGAAGGGCACAGGCCTCTGACTTTCTCCATTTCAACTTTAAGAATTAGCACTCAGATGACCCCATCCCAAGAACACTGGCATTCCAAAGTACCAGTCAGCCCCATACCACCAAAACCATAAAACTGTTAAGACCCACGATCAATCAGAAAAGATCAGGAAGCAGGGACCTGTTGCTTTCAACATAGGTCATGTGATTTGTGCTGCAAGGTGTCTGGAGGGATAAAACAACATAGCCAAAATGAGGGTGGGAAGCTTTGGCAGGGCGCCAATGTGCATGGAATTGAGCCGTAGTTAGTTAAAAGCAATGGCCTCAAGGTCTCCTTTTAGCCCATGTCTGCAGTACCAGGTGCACTTTAGGTCAGATATGGATAATGTATTGTTTTTTCTTTTCCTAATGAGCATTAACTGCAACTTTGTGTCTGCTGACATGTGAGGAGGAGCCCACGTGGCAGAAGATAGACAGTCAGGGCTGGGACCAATGTCCTTGCATCCCATACGGAGAAGGTAGCCTAAGTATAGGGTTGCACTAACCAGTCAATCGAATGTGTACCGTATCTGAGTTACATCACTGATGACACTGTGTCTTTATAAACTAATGCTCCTACTAATTGTGTCAGAATGTTCGGCGGCAGCAGGGCTCTTTGCTGGTGCATCTCTATTTTTGTGGAAGAGGTGTGCTTGGCTTTTTACCCTAGTGGGTTGCATTTTTTCTGGCTTGAGCGTTGAGGGGCTTCTCTACAGTAGTAACAATTATGCATGGGCTGCACAGCAAAACCGATGTCAAGAAAGGTGTGTCCTTTACACCTGTACCCAAAACGGGGTCAACAACATAGGCAACAGTGAACCAAAAAAGAATCTGCAAGCCTACAAGCTAATATTGAGACATGGTTAAACAATGGCCAAACAAAAAACCAGGAAAAGAAACTTCACATCAGACGATCAGGTATGGAACAAATGCATCGCCCTCTGACAACAAGTTACTAATGGTGGCATATTTAAGTATAGTGGATAGAGGGACTTCTTTATTGATAGAGAGAGATGATTGGTCTATTCCATCCGGATTTGGGTTGTTTAACTGAAGTAAAATGATTAGCGGCGGAATTGACCGGAGTCTATTTCGTCACAAATCGTGTTCTACTTCAGCCAAACAAACCAAATTTTGCCCTACACCATTCCCCCTTCCCCTGCTTACCCGTTTGACTGCGCCGCTTTTACTGCACCCCTGCAGCGTCCGATCTGTCCCTATAACGCAGGCCGGATCCGACGCTGCAGGGTCCCTTTTTCTTTTTATTTCAGTCCCCCGCCTCCAATGTTGAGTAAGCGGGGGACACCCCTGCAACTCCAGAAGCCCAAAAATACTGAACATGTTCGGTATTTTTAAAAAAATCGATTGAATGGTACTGGGCGAAATTGGTCAAATGTACCATTTGATCATTTTTACTGAAGCAAATTGGGTAATTCGTCCCATCCACTCGAACGGTTACAGGTGTTCTCAAATGAACCTTCCTGACGCAAGTGAAGGTATTAGTGAATCCATACAAATTCATGGTATTTTAGATTATACAGATCTACTGGCCAGATCGCTATCACTCTTTTGTAACGATTCTAAATCTCTGGAGCCTTCTTCCTTTGCGTGTTATCCCTCCCAAGATGACCCATCGTCACCGAAGCTTCAAACACTTCACTGACAATAATCAACCGATCTCCCATTCTTCATTATTTGCACTCAACTTTGTCCTTAACTCTTAAGTTAAATTATCTGACAATATACACAGCGATTTCAAAGAACAGAAGTCTATTTTACATACATTGAACACAAAAATGGCCCTCTTGGAGGGCTACATATTGGCCAAAACAAGGAATCCCACGAATGACAGTCACTCCATGCATCAGAGGAAAGATCTGTATATGAGACCTTAGACGCCCCAACTGTAATAGAAGTCAAGCAAAATAATGCTAGCCAGAGGGAGTGTTTGAACATATTGGTGGAATCACTCCATAACAACACACAAGAACAGTGGAAAGAAAAGGAAAAGGGCCTAATAAACAAAAGAAAAGCCCAAAATTATGAAAAATATGCGCACAAGGAGAAATACTGGTTGGGGAAATTTTAAAGAAAGTCGCAAAATTCCCTATTGGACAAAAAACATTCTAACAACAGTGATGTGGCAATGGAAGTACAATAAGAGAAAGGTCTGGCCCAGGCACATATGGCAGATGTAACATCTAAATTAACTCAACCAAAATTAAAGGACCTATGTCAAGGCCAGGGTAAACAAAAAGCAAGAATAAAAAAAAGAATGATGTGACCCTTTAAATAAAGACAGTTTGCAAAGTCCCCTCTTGGAAGAGAGTGAAGAAAGAGGGCCGACTAAGTCATCGGAAAAAAGAGACTACACAAAAAGTACTATAAACATGTCAGACTTTCAACATATTCAGAGGGATGTATGGAGTCAAATCTCTCTGGTAACCACCAAAATCCACTCGGTTTGGAAAGATAAAATAGAATTCCCACATTTCACTACTTTGGAAGGAAAATGGCGGAAGACGATGGACACAAAAGATCATAAAAATAACATGTGGTGGGAGGAAGAGATAAATCTGAGGGCCAAAGCTAATGTAACCTGTAATGGTACAGGGGCTAATCATCAACATTCAAGATTTCAGGATACCGATGTAACCTTAACTAAGCAGTATACTGTGGGTGTCATGACCCTTGTCCCTGGCCGTCACTGGTAAGTCAGCCTTCCAGTTAGGGCCAGGTCAAAGGCCTTAAAAGCTCATCCAAGACTCTCTTGGAGTCAGTCTTTGGCGCCAGGCTCATAACCATCATGAAGACCAACATTAGAATGGGACTATTTACTTGGGACTATTTAACTTGGGGGGGTTTCAGCCAACATGAAGGCACGCACATAGCTCAGTTACAAGGAACTGAGCTTTGCGGTCTAGTCTTTTGGGTGTGGCAGGCCTGGGACTACTTTACCGGGACTACTTTGGGTGTGGCAGGCCTGGGACTATTTTACCTGGATTTACCTGAGACTATTTGAACCGCACCCAAACGGCAGAACATGCTTTGCGTTATTCTGCTGTGTGCAGCGTAACGCTCACCGTGTCCAGTTCTTTGATGCCAGCTTACCTGAAACCAAGGACCTGCAGAGAAAGAAAGAACACTACGAAACTTACCTGGAAGAGTATCCTGTCTTCAATCCATCACCGACTTCAGTTCCACTCACCTGAAGGTACGAACTCCATCATCCGGCACTGCATGCATCCTGGAATACCATAACCTGGAAAGAGGAGAAAGAAAGACAGCATTAGTAAGCGTTTACTCACGTTTCCTCCCGAATGAAGAAAGCCACACAATTCTTACCTCGGTAGTCATCTCCTGGTCAGTATCATTGCTGGAACATTACGGCGCTCGGTCGAGGAACATCGCAACCTGCAAGGAGAGAAAAGACACAGGTTAGTAATATAAAAGGCGACACAGCGCCACTCATCACGCATAAATCACCGGACAGCATCGCGCACAACGCGCTTTCGCCTACCGGCCCGTGCTCATCTTCAAACTGCATGACAGCACCAAAATACCTTACCATACCTAAAAGGAAAGAAGCAAGACATTATTATTCGAACTAAGAGGAACATAAGAACTGCATATGAAGACTGTAAAGCAGCAAGCCTACGGAGTCGCAGCAGGCCTGGATTCCCACAGGGGGCTTGCACCAGTGAAGTAACTTGGTCGCTGCTCGCCCCCACATCTACGCGCCCCTGCCATGAGGAGCAGGATGGAGAATCCACCTTTTACAATATTAAGACCCATCTTTAACCAGAGGCCTTACCAAGGGAACGGGAGAGGGTTCGAGAGTGCAAATCATCCAACCAGGGCTGGGTGGTGTCCCTGTGGATACCAGGTGAGCGTAACAGTGGGCTTGGAAAGTATATTCAAATTCAATTCTTCATTGAACTGTTGTAATATCCTAAGTCTCCTACAGGAGATTCCATGTCCAAGAAACATCACAACTAAAGATTTTGAGCTAATAAGCTTCCCGGTAGATGAGAGAATTGATTTGGTAAACATATCTCTTTAATCGGCTCTTGTCAGAAACAATTTTCTAATCGAAAGCTTTATTTTTCTAAAATGTCAGGATGGAGTAAGGCCTAACTTGCCATATACTAAGGTAGGAGTTCCCTTCCTAAAGAAAACTAAGGATAGTCTGCGTCAGTCAGTTCAAATCAAAAGTCTGTGTCCAAAACCTATTCTTGCACTCACAACTAACTGTATACAATGTGAAGGGATGTCAGCAGCAAAAGGAATAGTGTTAAAAAATAAAGTTCTGAGCTTCTCCCAGATCTTGGCTTAGACTCAGCTTCCCCTCCCCATGTCCAGAATAGTTCCACAAAGGCCTCAGGGTTCCTTCCCAAAGAGTTCAACACAGTTCACAAAGTCTCAGGTTCCCTTCCCCAAACGTTTTCCACAATTCACAAAGGGCCTCATTACGACCCGTGCGGTAACCATGGCGCTAGTAGCGCCATGGTTGCTGACGGTATTTTACCGATTCCGCCATGGTGAATGGCGGAATTACTGCCCCATTCCAAGGTTGGCGGGGCGGTAATTCCCCATTCACCATTGGCCCTTCCCCATTCCCATTTTTGCTCCCATAGGGCTCAATGGAAATGGGGAAGGCGGTAGTACGGTACCGCAAATTGTGGTACCGTAATTACCTCCAAGGTCCCTTTGCGGGTCCAATCCTTAACGGCTGGTAAAACCAGCCGTTAAGGTAGGGACCCGCAAAGGGGCCTCGTAATTAGGCGGTAAGGGGTTAACGGCGCCGCCACCTTTTACGGCGCCGTTAACCCCTTACCGCCTGGGTCGTAATGAGGCCCAAAGTCTCAGGTTTCTCTTCGAGAGGTGTTTACTCCAGTTCACATCTCGGGGTTCCTTTCCCCAAGAGTTCAATTCCTCCAGCTTTCAAAACTAATAACAGTTCAAATCTTCCAGCTTTCAAAACAATACCAGTTCAAGTCAAACTTTTCAATAGTTCACATAGAGGGCTCTTCTTCTTCATTTATAATTCATTTCAACAACTGTTGCCAAACACAACCCTCTTGACATTTGCTTTCCTTGACTCTTTCCAAGTGTGATCTTTCCTCTAGGCGCAGTTATTGGGCCACACAGTCCACCCATTACAGCTCACGCAACCGATACCTGTGGGCAGTTGATTGTTGCAATACATGAACATCCTTACTTTTGCTTTCCTTGGCTTTTGTACTCGATTGTTGCAAAACAAACTTCTTTACCTTTGCATTGCTTTCCTTGGCCTTTTTCAAACAGGGTTCCCTCGGTCTAGGCACAGTGGTCGGACCACATGGTCCACCAATTACAGGTCACGCAACCAATACCCCGGTGCACTTCAATATGCTTTCTGCACTACGCTGGCTTTTGCCAACACAGGTTCTCTCTTTCTCGTAACATGTAGTTTCTTGGGGATCCTTTTATATTCGACCAGTGCTCAGTTTCACATCTCACAACTTGACCACCACTTGTGGTTTCCACTTTCATTTCAAAACCTTCATGATAGCTTTCTGGCTTTGCCACCACTTGTGTCTCACATCTCGCATTCCGGGGTAATTACCATTAGTACCACCTTGCTTCTGTTTCCTTCAGAAATGCTCAAAACATGTTTTGTTTTACACAGTAACCAAATATACACCTTTTATCTTTCAGTCACTTAGTTATTCAATGGTACGTGTTTCAACTTTAACCAGCACTTGTAATAGCTTTCAATTTACTTGGTGTTCAAATATACTGGCTTTGGCCTTCTACCATACTTTTAAACAGTTTTCAGCTTGCTTAGCATTCATACATGTTAGTTTCCACTCCCCACAGCGCCCCGGTATGAGCGTTCCCTGCTTGCCACTCACCGGTATCGTGAAGCAGTTCCTTTGGGTTTCTCGGCTTCGTTCTCAGCTTTGCTTTGCTCTGCCTTCCTTTCACGGGAGCTACCACAAGCAGCGTTCACCGTCTTGGAATTTTGTAGCGCACAGCTCGCTCTTCCCCAATGGAAGCTACTGTGAGGAAGGCATGGTATCAAAAGTAAGACAGTCACAAGTGACCACAGTTCAAGGGCGTTTATTGAATTTCAAAAAGGGGTTGAAAAACGCCCATCTAATCCTAAATCTAGGAATGGGAGGAAGCAACAACCATCAAATAAAAAAAAAAACGCAGTCCTCATAGTGTCTTGTCAAAATAAAAGGGCCTATACTAATAAACCTATTGCCAATTACTACCTCTAAATACAAATAGTGTCGGAAACAATGTTACAAAAAAGAAAGAAGTGTTCACAAAATGATATGTCAGGATGTTCAGGCCGTTTGCCTCCCTTCCCCACGTTTTCAGCACGGGTCAAGATGGTACACTCGAGCTTAGCACAGTCTCTGCCTTCTCTAGCACGAGGATACAGTTCAAGCATCAAGACCTTCCGTGCCCAAGTCTCTTTGCCATCAAAGTCTCTTCACTCAGAGGACCTGATGCAAAAAACAAATGATAAAGTTATTTTCCTTTTACAGATTTTCAGTGTTCAATTCTTGAGGCGATTCACTATTCACCTTGGATCCCCCTCAGCCGGCTCAGATCCCTTCAACACAATTTTCGTACTTTATTTATGCATTGGATTTCTCATGAAGTATTCTTGTTTGGTTGACTCACGGTTCACCCCGGTTCCCCCTCAGTAGGGCTCAGATCTTGGATGCCTCTCAGCCAGGCTCAGATCTCGGATCCCCCTCAGTCGGGCACAGATCACAGATTTTTGCTTGACCCATTTCAGGACCAATTCAATTTCACAATTCTTTGTCATATTTGCAACCTTTATGCTGGATACCTAACAGAGACTTTCCAATGAGCACCCATTTGGCGCTGGACCACTCCGTCTATGGTATCGTATCTTGGCTTCAAAGGCAATCACTCATCTGCTGGATTAATTGTGCTCACGTCACTTGCCACATACACTATTCTCTGTAGTTTTCACTATACAACGTTGCCACTTGCAACCTTGGCTTCAACACAGACCGGTCTGGTATCGGTCTCCCCAACTCACCGGCTGTGCTGACTTCACTGGATCTGCTTTGTTGTAGGAGCCAAGGACAGTACCTCTGACACACAATGCAGGATTCTTCAGCCTCAAATTCCTGGTCTTATGTTTCTTATTCTTGAAGGTTCATGAAAGCAACAGTCTTTTGGTGAAAAGGGCCAGGAAACTTCCCTCCTTGTACTCCTCTTCGGTCTTGCCGTCTTTCGCCTTGTATTAAACTGCCATCTCGAAACTGCTGCTTCCTCGTGTGCTTTGCCTTGCTCAGAGTGTGCTTTCATGCTCTTCCTTTTATCTGTGTGGGGAAGTGTGATGGAAGTCAGGTGTGTGTAATGATCAGTAATTGCCTGACCCTGTCTGACCATTGTATTACGACATGTCAGGTACATGGCTTGGGTGTTAGTCCTTTATCCCTCACAGTGAGCTGTCCGTGAGAACGTGTTCGTGTAGGGAAAGGGGCGGGGGTTGAATTCCTAGGTATCCTACCTGGTAGGATGGGGTAAGGGTGTGAGAGGGAAGGGGATACCACGTCTCGCCATCCAGTGTCCCACTTCCACTCCAGGGGACCATTCACCCAGGTGATCCTTCCCCACTGGTCCACCCCCAGGAACTGGATCCAAAAGAGATGGCTGTGTCCTGGTCATCTGGATGACATATCCCCAAGGACTAGCAGGTGAGACACCTTCAGGTTCCTCACACTACTGAGAGTGCCACTCGCTCTCTTTGCGACTTGCAACGATTGGGAGGCTTCGGTGCTCCACAGTTCTTGCTGCGAGCATTGGACAGGTAGGACAGCAGGTTTTCAGGCCCTCTCACGGTCAGCCTTGCCCCTGGTGTCTTTTCCACACTCTTGGTCTGCACGGCTTCTCTCAAGCCGGTTCCTCTCCAACCCGCTCTGCTCCTCCAGGCCGCATCCTTCTCGCCAGCCAGTCTCTCTCCTTGTGCTGGGCAGTCACCCTTTTTATACACCTGGGACTTGGCAAATGATTACAGGTGTGAGTCTTTAACTTTATTGCATGTCCATGATAAAAACCTATTAGTGGGACATGCCTGGCTATTACAACTGAACTCCTCCATGGCCCTCTTTCTCGTATCAGTACCAAAGTAGTGTTTAGGGAAGTTTGAATTAATGGAGGTGTGCATACCTCCCGGTTGTTTTTTTTCTCATTTTGGTATCGAGCTGATATTTGTCTGGATTAACAAGAGGAGGCTGATATGTGTTGATCCCGCCAAAATGATGATGTGTCCTCCTAGTTGGTCTCTTCCTCGTCCCAGTATAAAAAGGGCATTTTCGGAGGGCCATTTGGAAAGGAAGAAAAGGGAACAGGTCGACAGTAACCTACAAAGGCTGTGTGGACAGAAGGTTCATCCATGTCTCACCCAAGGACGTCCTCTACCCATTCCTCAAGTTCCCACCCCCCAGGTGATGCAATCTCGCATATTCACACCCCGGGTTGGGATCCAAAAGCGATGGCCCTTCACTGGCCACCTGAGCAGAGGATGCCAGGGAAAAAGAAGTGAGAACGCTCTCAAGTCCCGTACAATCCTTTGAAGTGTTTGATTTTTTTCTAGCCAGCTACCACTCCCAAATAACATATTCCATTCATTGGAATATGGATCGCAATCAAGTCACTCCCATGTACAGTAACCTACTTGGGTCGACATGCTCTTTTTTGAAAAAAATGGAATGAACAAGCGATAAAACGTTGTAATAAAATTATGCACAGTATTATAATTCATTCAAATACAGAAGATGTATATGCACTATTCCACCCGCACAAATGTGGAGTTTTGGTCAGAAAAGAGGTAGATAAAAACGTGACAAGAAGCATTTTTTAAAGTACCAACACTACTCGAGCTAGAAATCATGTCTATGACACACAAGTTGTCGGAAAAGGGACATGTCTGAGAAGACACTGTAGAAAATCGAGGGCATAGAAATGAAGGCTCGGATAAAGAAAAAGAAGCAAAACTATAAAAACTTGGATTAATAGTAACATTGATCCAACAGGACTCGGAAAATATGCTAAGCATTCTAACCAATAAACAAATTAACAACTTTTGGGTGTTGATAAATGCGCATGTAAACCAGATGGACAACCTCCTGGCTAACCCTATTCCTGAAACGTCCCGGAAACTAGACTATGCACAAATATATGCTGTGAACCATTTTACAAGTGGCAGATATGCAAAGGATCCATCTATCCCTTGGTTGTTGAATATAGAAGAAGAGGAGATGGCTTGGGTGGTAGGTCAGAAGAAGGAGACAGGATTGGCCACCAGGGGGAGCACGGATGAACGGTCTCTCCGTGTGAGCTCCAGTTTAGGTCCCTGAAGAGTGGCTTGAGCCCCGACTGCTGCCCCCCTCCCCCCTCCCCAAAAAGAGTTGATGAATTATGGTGTGGAAAGGTGCCCCGTCCCCATGGACAAAGAAAACCTGAACGAAATCAGATGAGTTTTTGCTGAGCAAGCTGCATTTTTCAGGGTGCCACCCGGCTGCGGTGTGAACTTTGGCCCCACGTGTGTCCCAGCGGGCCTGGAGAAGTGGTGTTGCTGGTGTTCGGGGGGTAACGACGAGGATTGCAGCATCCACCTGTACTTGGTCCCTGAATCACGGTGTTGGTGACAGGCAGGACCCGGGGGCCAGCCTCTGTGCGGAACGTCCCACACCTTGCCTACAGAGGACCGCAGTCCCAGTGCGGAGAGGCCCATGACTTTGCCACTGAGTCACGCGCTGTGCCTCCTCCCCCGCCGGGATTGTCTGGGCACTCCTCAGATGCCCAGTGATCAGCACCAGTGAGCCCGGATGCACTGGATTCTGAACGTGGAGGCCCTCCAGACTGCGAAATTCACATAGGATCGCCCTGACCTGCCGCAATAGGGTCCCGGCCGGACCGGCTGGGTTCCACTGCCGTGGTGGGTTGATAGCCCGTGGGACGACTGCAGCGGCAGAACCTGGGTGGCGGCCTCAGACGCCCACGAAGATTAAAAAGGTACCATTAGTGGCGACCCGACCCTGATATACCTGTCGCCCCCCAGGCTACCAGAGCTCGCAAAGCGGTGCTCCTTGATAGTGTCGGGATCGCGTTCATGTGCCTGATCCAAATACGCTGCCTAAACGAAAAGCTTCCGAACCCACATCCGTGCGCTGATAACTTGCACCAACACCCCATTCAGCTGGACCCTGGAGATAATAGAAAAACCCTGCCACAATAACACCGGAGACTCCCCATTTACAGTAGCCGGCACCCTGGAAGGGGAGATGATACACCCAGCCTCTCTTTAAAGGTGCGTACAAAGAAGTGGATGACAGGCTTCTCTAATACATTGCTAGCTGTGTGCTACGAATTAGAGGGTGTTAGGGGGGCTGCTCCGGTCCTCCGGGCAGCCCCAGACTCGTGTCGGGTAGCACCCGACACCACACGCTGGAGTGCGGCGATCACGCCTCTGGATGAAGGGTGGGGGTTCATCCCACCCGCTCCGGGACACCGGAGTGCCACACATGGCCGGCTGGCAACCGGCTTACCGCGGCCCCGGCTCTGGGGGCACCCAGGCCGGGGTCGCCCCCTGGCCCGACTCACAGGGCCAGGGAAACACACAGGGACGGTGTTGCCCGGCAGGGGCACCGTCCGGACGGCGTTGCCCGGCAGGGGCACCGTCCTGGAGCTGGGCCCCTTCCTTGGGCCCAGCACACGTGGTGGGGCGCCGCCATGGCGCCGACACACAGAACACACACACACCACGGAGTCTTGCTGGTCTCGACTGCCGAGCCGGAAACGGCTCGGACCTTTTATTAGGTTGGTCACATGGTTGCCCATGTGACCACACAACAACACTGGAATCTACCATGGCCCCTTGCAGGGGTGCCATGCAACAGAGGGGAGACACGCATGATAGTTTGAAAACTACGGATCAGAAGCACGTTCCACGTTGGTAAGGGGGGGCATCTCTCTGATACCTGGAATCATTCAGAAATCACCTGCAACAAGTACAGATTGCGTGCCAGCGAGTAGGTAGACATGAGGAGCCCGTTAAGTCACACACCGAAGGGGACATCATTGGAGACCACGAGACTGGGCACCCCCATATGGTTTCCAGTCCACTGTAGGACAAACTGAAGGAGCTTTACCCCTCGACCTCACAACTGCCCCAACACGTTGGCATACAGGTGAACAATACAAAGGGAGGAATTTGGCCGAACAAAGAGACATTTCTTCTCATAAAGGGCGCGGTGGGGCCTGTTACATAATATCAAGAGGTGTAGGTGGCGAAACAACGCATGGAGATGTGAAGCTAAGCCCTGAACGAAGTGAGTGCACTTAAAACGTCTTTGCTGATGAGGGAAATCAACAACTGCTTGCGAACAGCAGAGGGTTAGGCCCCTACACTGTAGGGTGTGTGCCCTCCTCAACAACAGACTCCCGACAGGTGCTGGATCACACCCACGCTCCAGATATGCTGCTGACAGACAGACACATTGCACTGACGCAGACCATTACTGGTGACAACCCACGCCGATAGAAAACCTGAACGCTAGGTGGCTACGTCCTTGCGGAGAGGTTGCCATGCCTAGACAGTGAAGCACTTATGCCAAAGCAGACTGAGTACATTCTCTGCGATCCCGCACAAGACTCCAGGGTACACATAAGTAATACCGAAAACACCCTTGTGAGTGGTGCTGGGCTGCACGTATATGAACATCAAGGAGAAGCTCGCACCATATAGGTTCTCCCTCACCCGCCCGCAAGGTGACTCACCCGCCGCAGCTAAAGCTGACGTAGCTGACCTCTTGAGTGAAATAAAGAGCATGAGAGCCGACATAGGTGCAACGGTGGACAAAATAACACAACGGATAGACAAGATGGAAGAAAGGATCGAACAGGTGGAGCATAATCAGACGTCTCTTTCCACACTGGAAACCCAGATGGACCACAGAATTGCGGACATTGAAGCTAGGGAAGAAGAAACACGTATGAGAATGGACGATTTGGAAAACCGAGAAAGGTACAATAATATCTGCATTTCTGGTATTCCAGAGAGGGAAGGGGAAACGGAACAAAATCTAAAGAGGACCCTTCACACACTCATGAAACTCTTGTTCGAGGACGACTCCATTGACAAACCCAAACTGGATTATATACATAGAGCCGGCGGTACTGCAGGAGGTCCAAACACAGTCCTGGCACGATTCCACAACTTCGCGGTCAAGACCAGGGTTTTGGAAAAGGCCAAGCACAGTCCACAGATCCCCCTGGATACTGTAAGAATCTCGATTTTTCATGACTTGTAGTCTTTAACGTTAGCCATGAGAAGGAAGTGCATCCCACGCACCAAATGGTTGAAAGACAAAGGAGTTAGATATCGGTGGGGCTATCCCTTCTCTCTGACCTTTGAATGGGAGGGAAGCACAGCCAAATTGAGAACGGAGAAAGACATTCGAGACTGTACAGCCGACCTACTAGGAAATCAGGACGGAGACACAGGCCAAGGTGAAAGGTGCAAGGACAACAGGCAATGGCGCATCAAGGGCCCGAGGCGAAGGCGAATCCCGGACTCTAGGAAGTTCAGAAGGATGAATGCATCCCCGGAAGCGGAAGGGTAACTCTATCATGAACTATTTACTGTGTTGAACATTCCTGGTAGGTGCACAAGTAAGAGGATGGGAGCAGCGGCGACCACCTGACCCGATATTGGCGGCTGAAAGGCGCTCAGGCACGTTCGTGGGCGACACCGAGACGCTACTAAAATGCACCAATGAAAAGGTTAAAGTAGGGGGAGTAAGAGGGAGGGTCAAAAAGGGGGCTCAATGGTTGTTTGATTGTTTTACGAAGGGACCGGGGTGGATCCGGTTCCCACTGGTGGTCCGATTCTGGCTAGTAGACGTTACGCAAGCTGGTTCGGATGCCGTTAGGGGCTGGGGGGGAGGGTTAGTGGGGTGGGGGAGGTTGAAAATACAGTGTCATGCAAGTATGCAAGGAGTGGTCTTTTTGAGTTCTCAAGCGAACCAGATTTGTTGAAGTCCACCAAGTACATGAAACAAGTCTTAGATAGGTAATGGCAGTAACTTCTGGTATGTCAGGGGGCACGCTTGATAGAATCTGCACACTGAACGTCAAGGGACTGAATTGCCCTACAAAAAGGTCTATGGTGCACAGAGAGTTTTGGAGATCTGGGATAGACGTGCTTTTCTCGCAAGAGACCGTGGGCCTGATCACGACTTTGGTGGTAACGCCGGCGGTATTACCGCCGGCGGTATTTGCCCTACTGCCGAACTCCACGGCGCTAATAGAGCCGGATCACGAGTTCGATGGTTTGTAATTCCCCATTCCCCATTGAGCCCATTCGGGAATGCCCCATTCCCCATTGGGCTCAATGGGGAAAATTTGCGATCGTACCGCCGGCGGATTTCCCGCCGGCGGAAATAGCGCAAGTTTTCGGCGGATTTCCCCCAGCCAAGAGCTGGGGCGAAATCCGCCGAAGTCCTGATTTGGCGGACCCTTAAATCCGGCGGTAATAGTGTGACCGCCGGATTTAAGGGTTACCGCCAAAGTCGTGATGAGGCCCCAAGTATGCTCGAGGTGATGAACGTAGAGTTATACAAACCAGAGAGGGATTGGAATTTTGGGGGTCTGGCCCACTGAAGAAAGCAGGAGTAGGGATAATGGTTAAGAAGGGGATGGATCATACGGTATCGAAGGTATGGAGGGATGTGGAAGGGAGAGCATTGATGCTGGTGGGCACCATGAGAGGCCAGAGGGTCATGCTGGCTACATTGTATGCCCCGAATGTGAGACAAGCTGACTTCCTACAGCGCACAATATCGAAAATAATGCTCGAAGCCGTAGGTCATGTGATAATTGGAGGAGATTTCAACCATTGGGCAGATACCAAAAGAGAAAGGCAAACAGCGACCCCTGATATGTCCAAACCCCCTGATGCAGTTAGAAAGGCGGTAGTGGAGATGATGCAAATATATAGACTGCGAGACATATGGAGGGCCCAACATTCAGATACCTCGGGTTCACCTTTTTTCTCTGCACCTCACGGCACATACACGAGAATTGACTACATATATGTTTCAGAAGATCTGGTAGACGTGGCGGCCTGCTCAGAAATGGAACCTATCACTTGGTCAGACCACAATATGGTCTTGGTTAGGCTTGAATTGGGAGCCTTCCCACGGAAAGGAAACACGTGGCGTTCTAATGGGTTCCTGTGGAAAGACCCCGTCTTTCGAGCAGAAATGGTGACTGAAATAGAAGAATACCTCAAGGTGAATGACACAGGGGAGATTTTGACAAATTTCGTATGGGAAGCAGGAAAGCGACCTGGCGAGGGGTGTTGATTAGGGAGGGCGCTAATAAGAAATAGGAGAGGACCCTGATTGAAAACAAACTGAGAGAAGAAATAACACACTATGGGCCTCATTACACGGACGGCGGTAAGGGTTAACGGTCACCGTTAATGGTACCGGTGACCGTTAACCCTTACCGCCTTACTACGAGGTCCCTTTGCGGGTTGGAGACTTTAACGCCTGCTTTTTGCAGGCGTTAAAAACCAACCCGCAAAGGGACCAGGGAGCTAATTACGGTACCGCAATTTGCGGTGCCGTAATTAGCACCTTCCCCATTCCCATTATGCCCTATGGGGCAATGGGGGAAGGGGGAATTACCGCCCCACCAACCTTGGAATAGGGCGGTAATTCCCCTTTCCTCCAAGGCGGTGCCGGTATTTTACCGGCATGGACCAAGGTGCTAATAGCGCCTTGGTCCACCACTGTCCGTGTAATGAGGCCCTTAGACTGGGCAGCTCGGACGACCGCTGAGGGAAGGACGGAGAGGATTGCCCTAGCTAGACAGAAAAGGGACAAGCTCCGCCTTCTTGAAGAAGCACAGGTTGTGAGGAAACTTCAGCTATTAAAGCAAAAATACTATGAAAAAGGCAGTAAGGCCCATGCTTTATTGGCAGCCAGACTAAGCGGGCAGAGGGAAGAAAGGTGCATGGCAGATATTGATGAGGGGGGGGTTAGGAAGTCCCCAGACCCCACCAGATGGGGATATCCTGGAGGCGTTCGCACGGTTTTACCAACACCTATATGAATCTGAATCCAGGCATGGCAGGACAAAAATACATACTTATTTAGCTGGGGTACAGATGCCTGGACTGACTAGCGCGGAGGCGGATGCAGTGGATGCCCCAATCACGGCAGAAGAGGTTGAATGTGCAGTGCCGAGGCTACCATTTGGGAAGGCTCCAGGGAACAATGGTTATACTGCAGGCTTCTACAAAACGTTCCTATGCCCCCTTCTCCCCTTCTTGGTTAAGCTGTCTAATGCTATATTGGAGACAGGTGAAGCGCCGGACTCCTTTTCGGAAGCACTGATCTCGGTCATTTCTAAGGAAGGGAGAGATCCCAAACAATGTGGATCATACCACCCAATATCTTTACTTAATATTGATGCAAGATTTATACAAGCATTTTAGCAGCTCGGCTGGAGACGTATATGCCTCGACTCATACACCCAGACCAGGTAGGTTTCATCTTGGGAAGGCAGGAATCTCACACCATGCGGAAAACCTTACATCTGCATATGAATTCAAGTTAATGGCGGGAGACTCAGCTCTCATGTCTGTAGATGCGGAAAAGGCATTTGACAGGGTGGAATGGGTATTCCTAGAAGCTGTATTGGCCAAGATACGGCTCGGGAGAGATTTAGAAAGAGGGTGAAGGTGATATACACATCCCCCAAGGCCTCTGTGTACTCAAGATGGTTCACTTTAGGTAGGGGGACGAGGCAGGGATGCCCGCTCTCCGCTATACTGTTCGCCTTGTTGTTGGAACACCTTGCGATAGAAATCAGGGCTGATCCACAGGTTGAAGGGATGTCGGTGGGGGGAAAGGAATTTAAGATTGCGTTATATGCCGATGACACGAACCTGCTGACATCAATTCCCAGAGCAATACAATTGATAGAAAGTGATGGCTCCTCTCCGGCTTCAAAATTAATACAAACAAGTCTGTCCTGTTCCCCCTAAGGGAATTTACGCAGAGTGACAAGGGGAGATATGCTGTTGTTGGCCTCACTGTTGGAGATGCCACTTTGAGATACTTGGGGATAAATGTGGCGAGACATCTGGCAGACCTATACGACGCCAAGTTACCCCGCCTGGTTGAGAAATTTCAGTCTGATGTCACCAAGTGGCAGAAACTTACGATTTCATGGATGGGGAGGGTAAACGCAATTAAGATGGTGATTCCCATCTTCGCGATTCCCCTTCCAGATGCTCTTAATCAAGATACCGAAATCTTTCTTTGGGGAGGTGAAGAAGGCTATGTTGAGGTTCCTATGGCATGGGGGAAAAGCCAAGAATTGCGTATGAGGTATTAACACTGCCCAAAGTTAAGGGGGGAGTGGGGGCCTGCCTGACCTTGAAAAATACTATATTGCAGCTCAATTAACGGTATTCATTCCACATTTGAGGAACCAAACACATTTACAGTGGGTAGATCTCGATAATCACAGCTTTGCTCCAGCCACCCTAGCAGAATGGCTCTGCGTCCCAAAGAATAAACTTACGAGGAGGAGAAGGCAGCACCCAACACTAGGCACAATATGGGAAATCTGGAGGGAAGGCTTGGGCATGCGGGGCATCACGACATGGCTGTCCCCTCTGAGCCACATATGGGCACCGGGTATCCGAGAGGAAATCCCAGATCATGGAAGATTTCAAAGTTGGTTTGAAGCGGGCCTTGAGAGGGTTGGTCAACTCTGGGAGGGCGGCAAAATCATTGCAATCGCTGATCTCGAAAATGCGCTGGTATTGGAAAGCTATCAGTATTTAATTTTCTCCAACTTAAAGGCATATTGATGAGAGAAGCGTGGAAGGACAAAATACAAAGAGAGCTCACCCCCCTTCGAAGTACTTCTTAATATCCTCTCAGGCACTAGAGGTTTGATCTCAACTATTTATAGAACTCTGATAGATGCTGGTAAGGGATCTACAACCAGACTCAGACAGCGATGGGAAACAGATATGAATATGGAAATAGAACCTGTTCTATGGTCTAAGATGTGCAAAGGCACCTTAAGAGTATCAATTGCTTCCCAGTACAAGTTGTATGCTGTTAAACTCCTTCATAGATGGCAATATGACCCCAGTAGGGTGTCCAAGATGTTTCAGGCAATGAGTCCCCAATGTTGGCATCAATGTGGTCAAAGTGCTAATTACTGGCACATGTGTTGGGGGTGCCCTAGGGTGAGAGTGTTCTGGGACGTAGTCCTGGGTTGGATTAAAGATGTAGAGGGGATTCAGCGTGAGGTAACTCCTCTGCTGGTGCTGTTTGGGCTGGAGAAAAATTAAGATGTGAATGAGAGGGTCAAAATGCTAACTGGCCCCCTACTTCTAACAGCACGAGGTGGCATTGGTGATTAGGTGGAAAGCGGATAGGACCCCGAGCAAGAAGGAATGGCTAAATGTTGCCACTAACATTTGTGTGATGGAAAAAATTACAGCGGGTCTACATGGGAAATCCACACAATACAAAGTCTTATGAAAAGACTTCATCGATAAATATGTCAGCAGCCCGTGAACAAAGCACCTATAAGGTGTCTCCACAGTGCGGAAATAAATCATTTTGGAGAAAGAGATCATGGGCAATGTGAGCTGAGAGCTTTGCCATGAACAATATATACAGATGGTTCTTTGGAGGGCACTCCCAGACTTTTATTTTGTATTGCTGCTCATTGGCCTTTAGTATGGTATGGAACACACATCTGGCAATATATGGTATTCTTGTGGATAAAAGACCTGATAGGAGAACTCTTGAGATTAAAACACTAATAATATTTGTTGGGAGTTATATGCATAGGTGTATGAGTGGGGAAAGATAAGCTAGATTCCTATGCTTTGTTTGACGATTACTTACTCTATGGCACTTATATGTAATTGTATATGTTATGTTAAAAACTCAATAAAAACGAATTTAAAAAAAAAAGAAGGAAACAGACCATTTTTGTCATTCTGGCAAATGTTTCATTGAAATAATAAGTGAAACGGCCTTCTTAACCCTAACCTGTGGATCGCCAACTCTAACAAAACTAACTAGGGTGCTCATCGTCTGTTGTAAAGTACAAAAATAATAAATCTGTCCACCGTCCAAAAACTAAGCAACACTGACCCTAGCACCCTACCCTACCACTAAGACAAAAAAACAAAAGCCCAGGAGAATGGCTCCCTTCTCCTGGATAGGCTTCGTCAGCTCCAGTATAAACATTTCAGATCGTTTGTGGCTATTTCTTGAATTAGCATCTTTAGTCTTTGGTTTCCCTTGTTAACTTTTTTCACCTCAGAATTCTTGGTTTTTTAGTCTCTTTTAATATGTTCATATGAAGTGTCCCTGAAAGTGTCTCTCTGATATTTTTAGGGAAGTAAGATCCTTCTTTCCATTGTTCCTGTTTTACATACTCTTGATTCTTTAGCTCCTCATGAAGAAAATATCTGAGGTCAACTGTTCGTTTTCTGGATTCATGATTTTCTCTTTGGGGCAAGTATAGTAGAAACAATAGTTGTTCTTCTTCTCACCCTACTTAGTAATGGGCCACTCACTGGAATGAGTAGGCTGGTCTCTTGAATAACTGTTGCTCCTCTGTATATCTGGCCATTGTAAGGAAGGCATGGTATCAAACAGTAAGACAGACACAAGTGATCACAGTTCAAGGGCGTTTATTGAACTTCAATTGGGCTTGAAAAACACCTATCTTATCCTAAACTAAAGATGGGAGCGAGCTACTACCATCAAATAATAATAACGCAGTCCTAGTGGTGTCTTGTCAAAATAAAAGGGCCTATACTAATAAACCTATTGACAATCCTTACTTCTAAATACAAATAGTATGGGAAATAATGTTATGCAAAAGAAAAGTGTTCAAGAAATAATATGTCAGGATATTTGAGCCGTTGGCTCCCCTTCACCACATTTTCAGCACGGGACAAGGCGGCACACTCGAGTTTAGCACACACTCTGGCTTCTTTAACACAAGGATGCAGTTCAAAACCTCAGCATCCGGGCCTTCTGTGCCAAAGTCTCTTTGCCATTCAAAGTCTCTTATTTCAGAGGTCCATAAGAGACAAACAAACATTCAAAGTTCCTTTCTTCTCAAGATTCTCATATGCAACATTTCTCAGGTGATTCAGTGTTCATCTCGGGCCCCCCCTCGGGCCCAGGCTCAGACCCTCTTTGACACAATTTTCTCAGGATTTTCACGTACTCAATTTCTCAGGTGATTCACTGTTCACCCGGGTGCCCCCCTGCCGGGCTCAGAACCACTTTAACATAATACCTTCAATTGATCTCCCTCAGTCGGGCTCGGACCAAATTTAACTACTTTTCTAAAATTTCTTTACTTCATCAAAATCAAAAACGTTTGATTGTGTGCAGGATTTCCCAATTCTTTGTTCTCTTCAAAAGCCTCTTAAGCTTTCACATCTGTCACTTCTCAACTGGTTACTTTACAGAGACCTTCGATTGAGCACCCACACAGTGCCAAACCACTCCGTCAAAAGTATCGTACCTTTTCCTTTCAAAGTTAAAACACTCATCAAAAATTCAATTTTACTTGCATCTTTAATCTCAGTCATTTTAACAATGTTCGTTCCAGCGCTCCCCTTATAATGTTGTTGCTTGCCACCTTGGCTTCAACACAGACCAGTCTTGTATCAGTCTCCCCAACTCACCGGCTGTGTTGATTTCACTGACGCTGCTTTGTTTTTGGAGCCAAGGACGGTACCACGGCGGCTGCTGCTTCTCCCCATCTTGATCACTGACGCGGGAGGGCCCTGCGTATCTCCAATACACAATACAGGATTCTTCAGCCTGGTTTCCTGGTCTTACGCTTTCTATTCTCATGGGGCTCTTGAAAGTAACAGTTCCTTGTCGGTAAGGTCAAGGGATTTTTCCTCCTTGCGATCCCCTCCTGTTCTGCCATCTTTCTTCTCTCGTTCAGCTTCCATCTCGAAACTGCTGTTTCCTCGTGTGCTTTGCCTCGCTCAGAGTGTGCTCTTGTGCTCTGCCTTTTATCCGTGTGGGGAAGCTTAATGTAAGTCAGGTGTGTGTGATGGTCAGTAATTGCATGATTTCGCCTGACCATTGTATTGGGACAATCAGGTACACTGCTAGGGTATTAGTCTGTTTTCTCCCGTAGTGGGCTGTCTGAATGAAAGTGTTCATGTTGTAAAAGGGGGGTGCAGGGGTAGAGTTCCTATGTATCCGACCTGGTAGGATGGGGTAAAGATGTTACAGAGAAGTGTATACCACGTCTCACCATCTGGTGTCTTACTCCCTGAAGACCCTTCACCCAGGTGATCCTCCTGCACTGGTCCACCCCCAGGAACTGGATCCAAAAGCAATGAATGTGTCCTGGCCAAATGGATGACAGATCCCCGAGGACTAGTGGGTGAGACACCTTCTGGTTTCTCACACTATTTACTGGTACGAGTAGGGTGAGTCTGTGAATGATTCTCACTCTTCTTAATATTTAGCATTTCACTGAGACGAGTAGGCTGATGGTACTCTTAATTCCTGTGTTCCCTCCCAGGTCTCCCGCCATCCCCGTTACCTTGTTTCCTATGGGTTGGCGTCACCGAACCTGCATGCAGGATAGGAACTTTGCTCCGAGTCTGGGTGGCATTGGCTTTCACTCTGACCCATTCTGCTTTTTGTCTGTGGCGCCGCAGGGCCAGCGTTACAGCGGTCATAGCATTGTTGCCAGACTGTACAGTCCACCTCTCACGGGTCACGCCACCACTCACAACTTGGTCTCTCTCTCTTGGGGTTTTGTTCTCCTATTTTCTTCAATCTCCTATTTGTTTTGTGCCTCTTGCACAATGCAGCTGGTCGTTTCCTCCCGACGGAGGATGTCCTTCAGCTTCCGCAGCACTGATGATGTCAAAACTCCCTGTTTTTACATGTCATAGACAGGAGTCCTTCTTCCCTTTTTATAGTACATTGCTGGGTCCTCCCAAGCGGAGACAGATCGTCCTTCTCTTCCTAATGAGCACTCTTCATTACTTGTTCATTTTTCCTCATCACAGTATTGCTGATTTCAAACCACTAAGCGATCAGTATTACTCGCTCACCCTTCTTCTTCACTGTAATTTTAACAAAGAGGTCTTCAGGTTGGCGGTTAGGTTTTATGGTAAAATAACATGCAGTGGCTTGGTCTGAGGGGTTTTTCTATAGTCCTGATGTTACTGTTGGCCCGAGAGAAATTATTTTTGGGAGTTCCTCTGCAGAACGGGAGTCCCTATCCCCAAGAGGGGAGTCTCTCCCTGTGAAGTCCTACTTCCTGCCACCCCTTGGAGGAATACTGTGTAGTGGGCTCATCTCCCTAGCCTCACAATGAAGGGCTCCCATCTGGGAGAAGTGACTGACACTCACAATTTGTCACACTTGGCGAATAAAGAAATGAAATAAATTCTGTGCCCCATGTCCAGACGGTCTAGCTAATATGGTATGGTATGGTATTGTTTATTTGTAATGCGCCTATACACAAAGCAAGTGTTTCAAAGTGTTCAAGGGGGGAGGGAACAAGGTTAAAAACAACAGTCATTCAGAGCCAATGAATTTCTGAACGATTCAAGTCTGCATGAGCAGAGAGGGTGCATGGAACAAGTGCATAAAATACAATTAACGGTGTAGATAACAGCAAATAGGTCTGACAATGATTCTGCAGTTTTTCCTAGTGCATTGAGGCGTGACCATGCAAGGAAGGGAGACCAGGGAAAAACAGATAGATGATCTTTAAGGCATGGTGCATTCAGATCGTGCAAATGCGCAACAGGTGCAGGAGAGGGGGGTGACAAGTGAGGGGTGGAGGAGGGGACCAAGTGCGCCTTGTCAGTCAGAAGCTGGGGAAAGTGCAAAGAGATGCCACTCTCATGGGTCATTGACCAAGTGCAGTAACGATGAGGCAAGTACAAGGCCCGGAGACAAGTGCGAGAGGACTGGCGACGGTGCCAGGGACCTATGAGACTCTGAGGTACACCAGGCGGTCAGTCAGCAGGCTGCCTGGAAAAGGAGGGAGAGAGGGATAGAGTGGGGAGAAAGGTTAGCAGGGTAGAGGGAGAGAGAAGTTAGAGGAATGTCTTAAGGAGTTTCCGGAATTTAAGGGGATCAGGCTCAATACAGAGTGCAGCAGGGAGGCTATTCCAGAGGGAGGCCCCTGCAGAGGATAAAGATCTCCCTCCACATCTCTGCTTGGAGAAATGGCTCACTTGCAGAAGGTTGGAGGTAGATGAGCGGAGGGCTCGGGAACAACAGTATTTAGGTAGGCAATGTTGCAGATCGGTAGGTCCCAAGTCCCAGAAAGCCTTGTGGGCAATGCAGAGGGTCTTGAACTTGATCCTTGCAGCCACGGGGAGGCAGTGGAGGAATTTCAGTGCCAGAGAGATGCGGTCCCTGGGTTTGAGGCCAAGGATATGTCTTGCAGTTCTGTTCTGGAGGAGTTGCAGAGGGCGCAGAGCAGAGGCAGGGAGATTGAGAAAGAGGCTGTTGCAATAGTCCAGCCTTGAGAGAACCCCAGGGCTCTGGAGACAGTGAGCCGCTGGGGGAAGGTGAGAAAAGGAGGAGTACCTCTGAGGAGGTGTAGCTGGTGGTTGGACTTTTTAGAGATGTTCGAAATGGGAGTGGAGAAGGAGAGAGTGGAGTCGAAGGTGACCCCAAGGTTTTTTGCCTTGCAGGTGGGTGCGGGCGCAGGGCCAAGGGAGGCCGAAGAGTGGGAAAGCGGGAGCTGGAGTCCCAATGCGAACGATCTTAGTCTTACTGGCGTTGAGGCGGAGGTCATTTGCAGCGCACCATGACTGAATTGCAGACAGACATTCAGATATGAGCTAGGTAGAGGAGGTGGCTGAGGGTAGCCTGAAGGAGAACAGGTGTGTCATCCACATAACACTGGAAGTTAGAGATAAAATGGCAATCCCACGTGCAAGGGCAGCCACATAGACATTGAAGAACCAGGGGGATAGGCTAGAACCATGGGGAATACCACAGGTTGAAAGAGTGATAGTAGAGAGAAAGGACCTAAGTTCCACCTGAGATGGGCAGACAGAAAGAAAGGAGGTTAACCACGCCAGAGCCTGACCTGTGATTCCCGGGGTGTCATGCAGATGTGTGATCAGGATGTTGTGGTTTACCGTGTAAAAATTGAGACACTTGTTAATCATTAGTGAAATATTGGTTAAAAAGAATAAATATGCATTATTTGTATAAATGGTAAACACTTGGTGTAATGTGTGCTATATCTTGTATGGCTGAGAGCTACCCTGAAGACATACAATTACGTGTTATCAACTATCACACAAGTGGGCTCCCGTTATCACAGAGAACCACACAAGAACACCACAATAAGTGTAGGTTTTACACACTTGGTATGAGATGATCCTTCTTTAGCAACTATTCATGAGACAGTTTACAGTGACGTTTGGCACTGTTATATCACATAATCCTCACCCTATCAGGACATTTACTCCTTTGTTAGCCTGCACAACAGGCAAGGGAGGGTATGCGGAGGAGAAGGAAGGCACAGTAGGCAAGGGAACCTATGTGGAGGAGGAGGAAGGCACAGCAGGCAAGGGAGCCTCTGCGGAGGAGGAGGAAGGCACAGCAGGCAACAGAGCCTGTGCGGAGGAGGAGGAAGGCCCAATAGGCAAGGGAGCCTGTGCGGAGGAGGAGGAAGGCCCAGTAGGCCAGGGAGCATGTGCGGAGGAGGAGGAAGGCCCAGTAGGCAACGGACCCTGTCCAGGGGGAGAGGTAAGGTTTGAGAGGCGAGGTAGGACCCTGTCAAAGAGGAGACGGTTGGGTCGAGGACCCTGAATCATGATAGTTCCATTCAGATGGACATTAATGATGACCCTGGCAATGGCGAAGAGGTCAAGGAGAACCTCCAGCGGGTGCCACCTTTAATGGGCGAAGAGGCGATAGGAGAGAAAAAGGCGATCATGTGGAGAAGCCGTGACTTAGGTATATGCAATAGAAAGGCCCGAGTTGGAGGCCAGGTTGTCCTTCTTAGGTTTCTTCCGGACAGATTAAGTGATAGGAGAGGGATAGGAAATAGAGAAGCAGTTAGAGAAAATAGGAGAGATAGATAGCGACATAGCTAGCTTCTTTGGTGAGGAGGACACTTACCAGGCTGATGTACTGAGGCACAAGGAGGGGGGGGGGTGCGGGGAAAAACACAAGGGTGTGGGACAGTGGATAGGGGAAGCACAGAGGACAAGGTAGGACGTGTCGGACGTTAATGCAGGATTTACTCACAGAAAACGCTATTTTTAAAAAGGTAGTAAAGTAACAGTTGTGCACCCAGTAGAACACTGAAGTGGGACGCAGACATGTGAGCTGCAATACTATCTGTATTGTTCAAGTGTATTGTGACACTGAAAACATTCTCCATTTATAAAAAGGGCGATCGGAAAGACCAGGCCAATTATCGGCCAGGCCAATTATTGGACGTCCCTAGCAAATGTTTTGCGTCCATTGTGTTCAATAGGTTGAATGCCTGGGCGCAACTAACCGATCAGATGGATATTTATCAGTCAGGTTTTCGTAAGAATCTGGGCACTTTCCTGAATGGATGTATTATTTATATAATACAACAGCAAGCCCTTCTGAATAAAAAATGAATTGTGATGAATCTGAGGATGTCGTCCCTTCTCTCCTAGGGGGAGACCTTTCTCATGGGGTCAGGGCAGAGCATCCACAGTGCAATAGCCCCACTGGGGGTGGTGCACCGAGGGAGGATCACATAGGGAAGGAACCCCTCCATGGGATTGGTGACAACCATCATCAGAGAACGCGATATGACCCTGCTTCAATGCACTTTAACCGTTCTCCATACCTACTTCCTCCTTCCCCCTCTCTAGATAGAGCCAATGTCTTTTGTTGTCAAGTCAGTCAATCCAACATACATGACAAAACTGAAAGACCAGAAAGTACAAAGTGTTATACACATAGCTTTAAAACTGGTACTGTGAAAAGGAAGATGGCCAGGAGTCCAAGGATCACTCTAGAGAAGTCGAGTGAGCGGTCTAGCTTCTCAACGCAGGTGATTGGTCCAAAGCAGTACAGCAATCCCACACAGGAGTTTGAAAGCAGCTCAGCTGGGACAGAAGGAAAGAGTGGTCCTCTGAGTAGGAACAGCGGGAGTCATGTATGGGAGCAGCTGACCCAAGCCAGAAGGGAAGCCGTAGCCACAGGAAAGGGAGAATCCGAACATGGTCCACCAGGATAGGTATACTCAGGTTGCTCCCAAGTAAATCCTCTAAGCGCCCTGAGACCCAGCGAAGTGTGAGCAGAGAGGACGCGCAGCCCAGAAGCGTCGGAAGCCTGCAAAGCCGCTGCAGACCCCAGTGGAGACCCGAACGCTACCGGAGGCTCGAAAAGGGACACAGTTGCCCGGGAACCGCCGATACCTGTGGGAAGCCAATAAACATGTGCGTTGTTTGCCTAGGAGGTGCTGGAGATATGGGCCAGCAACAGGGTGAAAATAGAAGCCGGAAGAAGAGGGTCTGGTACCCTGAGGAAAATAACAAGTCGAGAATAAGAGGGTCTGGGACCCTGATTGCAAACGAAGCAAACCAGATGGCATTGTATACTTGGCAGGAGAATGAACTAAGCGGATACATAACACCAGTGCGAGTCTGTAACCCGCACCCAAATAAGAGAGGGTCTGGGACCCTAAATGCAAACGAAGTAAAACAGGAAGAGTTGTATACTTGGCAGGAGAGTGAACCAAGTGGATACAACACACTAGTGTGAGTCTGGGACCTTCACCTAAATGAGAGAGGGTCTGAGACCCTGAACGGAAACAAAGTAATGCAGGAAGAGTTGTATACTTGGCAGGAGTGTGAACCAAGTGCATACTTGAAGCTTATCCCCTCCAAGACCGAATTCCTACTCCTCGCCAACAACACAGAACACCCAGACATACAGACCTGGCTATCAACCATGAACCTTGAGGGCTTCACACCCGAGCTCAACTCCTGCGCCAAGTCTCTTGGGTTCCACATCGACAAACACTTCTCCTTCAAGCCTCACATAGCTAAGAAAACTCGACAGCTTGGTAACAGCTTTCCGTCCTGCGGAAAGGCAAGTCCTTCCTTCCTCTGGACAGTTTGAGATCCACCATTCAAGCACTGGTCCTATCCTACTTGGATGGGGGCAATGCCCTCCTCCAGGCCTCCAGTCGTCCTCCCTTGTGTCCCTGAGAAGTGTCCTGCACGTGGCTGCACACCTCATCAAGGGTCTACGCAGATGCAACCACATCATAAGGCAGTTGTCCCCAAGTCACCCAGGTGTCTTTTTTTGTTTTCTTTTTTATTGCTTTATAGTTTACATTAAAACTTTTAGCAAATACAGCTTATCCTCAGTATCTCATCAAAGCCAAATTGGTCACATATCATACATATGGACAGTTCTCCCAACCTCACAACATGACCTAGGTTTCATAGCTTATCCTCCATAATTATTTAGGCAAGCACTTTTTCTATCACAGATCTGGAGAAGTTCACCATGGCTAAAGTTAGTGAGATGTTGGCGGCACTGAGCATATATTTCCATTAGTCATCTGCCGTAATTGTATTATACGCAGAAAGAAAGTGACCAAAGAAGCGTGTCCTTTGTTCTGCAAAGTGGGAAAACAGTGTAAATAGATGCTTGAGTGTTTCTTTCGTGACCTTCCAGTTGCAAAATCTACATGAGGAACTTTTAGTACAGGTGGAGTCACGCGCTGCCATGACTTCACCAGTATTGCATAGGTTAAAACTAATTCTCATGAAAGTAGTACAAATTATTCCTGGATCCAGACATCTTATTAGATATGGTTAAGTCATGCCCCTTTTTTTATTTCTGCAGTAAAATCCTGATGGAGGTTTAGTTGACCTACTTCCGTTGTGGTCTTTATCCAGTCATTTAGAATTCATTTCTTCTTGAGTATTGCTGGCCTGAGAAACAGGTTGTGGGGTTCAATTTCCAGGTCCTCCATTAATGCTACACATTCCTTTTCCCATACCACGATCACAGGGTTGGAAGCGTGTAACAGTTCCTGTTGGATCCCTTTAAGCATTGGGGCTGTCGGATTATTGTGACATTTTACATACAGTGACATTTTCTTCCATTGCACTGCCAACAGTAAAGAAATCAGACCAAATTATTTCCTCATCAGTTGGCTAGGTGTTGAGTGGGGCAGCCCCAGAATTTCTTTCCATAATCCACCTCCCAATAGGCGCCACCATTTAACCGGCATGTTAAGGAATACTTCAGATCCATAGGTAATAGTTGGAATGACTTTCGATCTATAGAACTCTATGATTGGAGATAATGGGCCTCATTAGGAGTCCGGCGGTAGCCATGCCGGTAATTATGGCATGGCTGGTGTCGGAGTCATTTTTTTTCCCGGCGCCAGTGAAAAGAAACTCCCCATTCCCATTCAAGTCCCATTGGACTCAATGGGAATGGGGAGGATGGATGCACCAGCACCATTAATAACAGTGCATCCGTCAATGTCTGCGGCCGGGTGCTAATCCGCCGCGAGAGCCTCCTGGCTGTAAAATTGTACTCTGCTGGTCCGGTAGCTCACCGGCACCGTTGTTACAGGACCGGAAGGGTCATAATGAGGCCCAATGAGTATTTACAATATTTCCTTTTCAGGGTCAACACCTGCCTCGTCAATGTCCTGGTATTATGTTTCAGGGATTTGAATGCTTCCGTTTCCACCATGCTACTGGAGATTGTTATTCCCAGGTGTCTAAATGAGACTACCTTTTCTATCTCTGCTTTATTCAGATGCCATTTGATTTTTTTCTTTTTTCCTTCCATGCCTTTTTTCAGGACCAGGATTTTAGTTTTTTTATATATATATTTATAGATTGTTTATCTCTGCATATCTCTGTAGTCCCCCTAGTTGCCGTTGTAGACCAATCTCTGTGAGGTCCAGAAGGACAATATCGCTTGCATAGAGTAGATTGGATATTTTCATTGTTCCTATACTCGACGGGAAACAACGCATTGAGCTCAAATATTCTCCTAGAGATGAAATATAGAAGTTATATAGGGCTGGAGCCAGAGCACAACCCTGTTTAACTCCTCTTTGAGATTGGATTTCACCACTCAAAAGACCTGCCGTGTTAAGTCAAACTCTGAAAGAGGTGTTCGAGTATAGGCCCTTTATTTGTTCCAATAAATCACCAGGGCATTCTTTCTCTGCCAGTTTATTCCATAGTTCTGTTCTTTTAAGACTATCAAACGCCTTGGTGAAGTTCACGAATGCCAAATGTCATTTCTTATTTGAGGTTATCATTTTAGCTTTCAGCAGGAAAACTATAAAGGCTGGAGGGGACGTCCCTAATCCTTTTACGAATCCAGTTTGGAATTTATCCTGAAGACCGTTCATTTCCAACCATTGAGTCAGTAATTTCAGGAGTAGTGAAGCATATAGTTTCCCCATCACGTCTGACAGGGCAATTGGCCTATAGTTTGTAGGTTCTGATTTTAGGCATGATTTAAATATGGGTTAGACCTGGACGGTCTTCCAAGACCTCAGACGCTGTTTTTATCTAGGATATCATGGATTACTGTGTCCAAGACCTTAGCCCAGTGTCTTGGGTTTTCTTTCATTATATGGTTTGAAATCCCGTCCGGTCGGTCCCGGCACTCTGGAGGGGTTAAGATGTTTTATCATCAGGATCAGGTCGTCTTGATCATATGGCAAAAACCATTGCTCCGATGTCTTCGCGCCAAATGAATTCTCCTGATCAAGGTCTTCAAATAGCTTTGAGTAAAAAGCTACCCAGGCTGCTTCAGTCACCTCTGTGGCTTGCAGGTAGTGTTGGGGTTGATTAAGTGCATTTAATAATGACCGCATGTGAGCAGAGGATTTCCCTTTTAGGGCAGCCATCATTACTCTGTTTTTAGGAGCTTATTTCTATGGTTTATGCACCAGGATCTATAGTACGATTTGATACGAATAATTTATGCATCCTTTGAGGAGGTACGGGTTCTATTTAAGACTCTTAAAGATTTTCCATTGCCTTACGTTTCTGTGCCAAGTTATGATCATAGACGTGCTGATAAGTTTGTTTTTGAAAAGCATGCTTTTGGTCCTTCTTATTCCGATAAAGAGCCAGAAGGTTTGTATAGTCCACCAGCACTGTTGAATTGACCTTCTTGGATTTTATAATAGTTTTAGCTAGGTTTTGGGCCATTTGGTCAACATTCCTGGCATTCAGTTTCAGACGGTTACCTTGACTGTATACTTCTACCAAGGTATCAAATTTGAGAGATGGTTACAATAAAGGAGCTGACCAAATTAGTTTCAACCAGTTATGGTCGCTTTTGTCTGATGGTTTAGCTTCCAGGGACGTTACTAGCGAATTCAATTCTCTAGAGACGAAAACATAATCAATGATCGAAGACCGCGCTCCCCTTTTCCAAGTAGCGTGACATATTGCATCCTTTTCAAAGTGGTCATTAGTCATGTGGAGGACATGGCTCTTCACAAAAGTGTGACATAAGTGAATTTTTCCCTGTGTGGCCGCCGTTTTAATTCCTTTCTCTTGTTTTGAGGCAAATATGGTGGAATGGTATCTAGTCTATCCATCGAAAAGGTTTCCAACGAAAAATTATCCAGCGAAGAAATATGCATCGAAAAAGAATATGGGGGGTAAAGGGTTCATTTTCGTTGGGGTGGGGTTTTAAGGGTGAAAAAGAGGGGGTTGGGCGGGACCCCCCCAAAAAAATGCATTCGATTCTAACATTTACAATGGATAATTTTTGATGCAAAGTGTTTCGTTGGAAAGACCATAAACCTGGTGGAGTAAGGTATGTTAAAATCTCTGCACAGAATGATTGATACATTATCGTACCTGCTGATGTCAATGATTTTAGCAATCTGATCCAACATGACTTTTGGTTCCACATCCGAGTCACTCCAATAGATATTTATTGTGGATAAATAGGACTGAGGGGAGGGGCCTTTGTTAACACAATTATAAGACTTTCTGAGGACTGTATGTTGGTTAAAGGGGGACATGTTATGGTATTCTATAATGTCATATCCACCTTGTATATTAATTAAGGTGAGGAGCCCCGCTCTAGGTCTACCCACTGCTCCTCTTAGAGCTGGGTTAACCAATACTGTGAAGCCATCCAGCGTTGGTTCCTCCCTTAGCCAGGTCTCCTCTAGACAGATCAAGTCCAAATCATTACAAGGAAGACCATCTTGTTGGATAAGATGAGTAAACCCCCTTTTATTCCATGATATGAAAGTACATTCCTTTCTGTTACCGGTTTCCGCAGTTCTTTGCTAATTTCTCTTCTTAAGGGCTAGGATTTATGGGGGCCAAGCCCAGGTATCATCAAGACCTTTTATCTCTGCTAAAGTCAGGATTAAATTGGGTTTAATCTTTTTAGATGGAGTTTCTTCAATCATAATTTTCCTGACGGGCATTTTGAGTGAGTTAGTCACTCCTCCTCCTTCCCTGTCTGCACTTTCTGAGGTAGAGGAACACTCGCGATAATCCCGACCCCGTTTTGTCTTAGATCGGCCACCATAGTTTCTTTTGGTCTTTGGACTCCGAGGGACTTGATTCTTTGATGGAAGTTCTGTAATGTCAAAACCCATTGCCAGGAAGTTATGGGCTGCTGAAAGTAGGTTTTTAACCGCCAACGATTTCAGGTGGATATGAATTAGATCCGCTCTTTCCACTTGATTATTGTGATATCTTCTGGTGCAATATGTTTTAGTCGCAGAATAGCCTGGCAGAGGCCAACCACATTCTTTCTGTTGAGAATGAGCCCATCTCCCTTGTCAATCACTCTCTCCAGTCTTACATATTTATGATGATCTTTTCGTGGGTTGATTCCATGGTTAGAAGAGGTCGATTTAGGGGGTTTTCCTTTCTCTTCTTGCTTATTCCTGCCCTCCTTTTTTGGTGTGAGTTTGTTGTTATGTAGGCTGACCATTTCCTTTAAGGGCGCCCAAGGCCATCAATTATTTTTTTCGGCCCAGAATTATCCAGGACTATGGAGGGTTTATAATATGATCTTGTCCTTGGGGATGTTCAATAGGGCTTTTGCCTGAAATCTCTTAATCAACCGTTCTCGTTTCTCAGACAGAGTGCAAAATGGAGAGGTGGTAGCAGGGATTAACAAAGTGGGGCTCTCCCTAGGTGACGTAGGTTTAGTTTTCGGTGTTCGCTCATTCCCGTCTTCACTTATAAGTCAATGAGATCATTATTCCCCACCTCTTCTTGCCTGTTTTACAGGACCAAATCTTGTCTCATTGTAAGTCTCCTTCAGTACCGTTCTTGATGCTTTATGTCGGTTATTTAGGGTTTCCCATTTAGAGTTTTTATCCGGCTGTGAAAGTTTTTTAATGAAATGTCTTGCTTCATTTCGTCTTCTTAATTGCGATCTTACATTAGGTGGTGAGAGTGTATTTCATGTTTTCCCAAAGAGGGGATATGTCTGCACTTTTTTCCCAGGGTCTAGAGAAGGACTGCAGTGCCTCATCACCCCAGCCTGCTGGTCTGGGCAGGTTCCTTAACGGAATCAAAGGCTTGGGGGGCCCTCACGAGATCAAGATCACCTTCCACTCCCCTCACCGCAACCACATTCCTGGTATTTGGGGTTTTTAACTTTCAGAGCAGGATTAATGGGGCTGCTAGTATTAAGGTATCCTCAGTTGCAGCCTTTCGTTGGTCGATGTTGGGATACACATCTGGAAGAACATTCCCCCTCGTGGGTCTTTGGGGATCCTGATGAATCTTGATGCCATTCTGTTGGTCCATGCTCTCCTTTGCAGTGATATACGCTTCCACATAGATCATTTTAGTATGTAACATGGCCAGCAGGGTTGTATGGTCAATTAATGTTTCATTAATAGCTTCATATAGCTTCATAGGCCGCATCCGACAGTTGCTCTTGTAAGTCTGCTTCCCAACTATGCCTAATCTGTATTAGGTTGTTTTCCTGCCTGGTTGTTAGTATCTCGTATAATCTGGATACTGTGTGTCCTCCCTCTGAAATGTCGTAGAGCGTTTCAATAATTTCATCTTCAAGCAAAAATCTATCCAATCCCAGCCATTTTAGCGCCATACTATGGAGGAGTGAAGCATATATAATGTATTGCCCTTATTGTATTCCTAGTTCTGAAGGGACTGCCCCAAAGGACATCGGTCACCCCTCTCTTAGTAGATCACCTAATGTCGCTACCCCTCTGGGTTCCCAATATTTCCTAATATTCAACCTCAGTTGTATGTCCTCCCACTTCAGTGTCACCAATGGAATCTGGGGTGAGTAAGGTGAAGCCTTGCCCATAAAGCGACAGGCTCTTTGCCACATCGCCTTACCCAACTGCAGCAAAAGTGAGGGATTGGGCATTCGAGATGCCGTGATCCATACCATTTCTTTCAGAAAGAATGGGGTGCTTGCTAGTTGCAGTAGCATGGTATCTTAGGTTTGTCCATCTGACAACCAATACGTGACAAATTGAAGCTGGCACGCTATAGAATACCCCTCAAAATCTGGAACTCGTATCCCTCCATATTTGTATGGTCTATGCAATTTCGCCAACGACATTCTACTTCTCTAATTGCACCATAGGAAATTACGGCAGGTAGCGTTCAGAGACCTCAAAAAGGTTCTATGTATATTATATGGAATATTAGTAAAATAATGAAGCAGCCTTTGGAGCACCACCCTTTTCAACAATGAAGCTCTACCCATTAATGAAAGCGGCAGTTTGGCCCAGAAGTTTATGGACTTCTCCCATCTTATCCACCGCCTGTAGCGTGTTTTCAACATATTCTATTTTGGGGTCATGGTAAATGTCCACTCCCAGGTATCTGAATGTATATCCCTTTCCCATTTCATCGGTAACTCTAGCAACTCTCCCCGGGGTCTCCCCATGTACCCCGCTAGGGAAAATAAGCATGACTTTTGTGCGTTTATCGTAATACCAGAGAGGTCTGCATAGCGTTCAAACACATCTAGTATGTATTGCAAGTTGGTCTCTGGATGTTGTAGATAAAGAAGCATATCATCTGCATACAGTGATATCGAGTGTGTGTTGCCCTGTATGATGATGCCCGCCTCATGATATTCTTTCCGTAGAAATACAGCTAGCGGCTCCAAGGCCAATATAAACAGCATAGGAGACCATGGGCAACCCTGTCTGGTGTCCTTACTTAGCTTCCATTGTTCTGATATTGTGATACCTGTTTTAACTCTTGCCACTGGATTGATATTTATCAGCATCACCCATTTTGTATATGTAGGACTGATCCCGAACCTTCTCAACACCGCCAGTAACCATGGCCATCAAACCGAATCAAATGCCTTGACTGCGTCTAACGAGATTACTGCCATAAGCCGGGTATCTCCCTGCGCCTGATCAATAACATGGTGCAATCTTCTTAAATTACAAGTGCTATTTCTATTTGGGACATAGCCCAACTGGTCCGTATGTACACGTTTATATATTACTGGTTTCAGCCTTTCAGCCATCAGCGCTGTTAACATCTTGCTATCCTGATTGAGCAACGAGAGGGGCCTATATGAACTGCATTCAGTAGCAGGTTTGTTAGGCTTCAACAATGGGACAATAATTGACTCCCTTAACGATAACTGCAACTTTCCTTTATCTAACAATTCATTCAGCATTGCCAATAGTGAGGGTGTGATCTCTGTTATGAATTCCTTATAGAACTCGCTAGGGAGCCCATCCGCCCCCAGAGCCTCACCCGTAGGTAACCCTTTTATGATATGATATGATAGTTTATTTATATAGCGCCTATACACAATGTGTTTGAAAGTGCTTCAAGGCAAGGGAGGGAACAATGGAAAATACAATGACATTCTTAAAGGCCATGAAAGTAAAGATGTGAAATTAACTATCGTACTCGGCCTGACGACATTTCAGATAGTGCAAGTGCTAAGACAGTGCTAAGACATAGATAAGGAAGGGAGGGGGAGAGTGGGAAGGAAATGGAAACAGACAGGCGACTACCATACTAGGCCTGACGACATTACTGGTAGAGCCAGAGAAAAATAAAAGGTGAGCGAGAGGGTTGCAGAAAGGGAGGAACAAAACAAGCAACTATCGTACTAGGCCTGACGACATTTCAGCTAGGGCTGAAGGGGGGGAGAAGTAAGGGGAGAGGGGAGGAGACAGACGAGGTTGCTATCATACTAGGTCCAGGGACAATTCTGATAGAGTAAGTGCATACAAGAAAGTAAGGGGAGGAGGGGAGGAGATAGAAAAAGAGGGAAAGGGAGAGGAAGAAAGGAAAGGAGAGAAAGGGAGAGGAGGAAAGAACAGAGTATAAGCAGTCAAAAAGAGTGGAGAAGCAATACGGGAGAGCGAATACAATGGCAGAAGTCAGTTGTAACACATAATGTTGCAAGCCAAGATACGAGATGAAGATGGGAACAGCATGATTCAGGACCACCATGAGTACAAGATGCAAAGGAAGTCCTGCATGAGAGTTGAGAAAGGGTGACACACTGTGAATCAATAAAGTCTATAAAAGTAAAATCCAGCATTGACCACAAGACAGTGATGGTGAAACCGGTCATGGCCACAAGCCCCAGAACACAAAAACCACACCATCTAGTGATGGGGGCAATGGGTCACTTGACTCACTTATGTCCCTTTGGCGCCAGGCTCATATAGAGATGTGAGCAGGAACACTTTATTTCAGTGCAGGAGTGCTTTTAACTTATTTCAGTGCAGGAGTGCTTTTATTTTACAAGAACTTTCCAGGAGCTGATACATACTCATGTGTTGACTCATCGGGTGTGGCTCCCTAGGCCTGGTCTTCATGTGCTGACTCATTGGGTGTGGCAGGGTGTGGTAGGCAGGCTTCCCCTTGTAGGAGTGGCTTCAGAAGCTCAGCTATATAAGCTGTTCCATCCATAAGGCCGGTGCTTTGCGTTACTGTGCACTCGCGTGCAACGTGACGCTCAACGCCGCTTGGACCAGTTTACTTACCTTTGAAACCAGGCGTTCTCCTGCATACTCACCTCCAGGAAACCGGTGCTTCATCGCTTCATCTGCAGACTCATCTCGTGACATCCAGTGATCTTGATCCCGACACCACAGCACTGCGCTCCGCATCCACGAACTCTGACCCTGTAAAGAAGAAGAAAGACAAGGTTAATACATCCATCCTAGGGCTGCGCCGCATTTGAACCCCACGCGCCCTAGTTAACAATTTACCAGCTACTGTACCGCTGCAGCTTCATTCCTCGTTCCCTCCGGCTGCTGCCTCGAGCTCTGCAGCTTCTCCGGGCCGACAACATCACCTGCAAGGGAAGAAAGCAAAAGAGCAAACATCAAAAGTGGAACGGACAGCAATACAAGACAACAAACTTTACAATACAACAAAAACAGACCAGGAAAGACAAAGGCAAACAGGAACACTTACCTGAAGTATAGTGGCTTAGTCGCAGCAGGACTGGACTACCACATGCAAGGGACCAGTGAAGGAACTCGGTCCAGATCATACAAGCCCCCCTGCCAGAAGCAGCAGGACGGAGTGCTCGCCAAAACTAATCAACAGGTGAGCTTTCCAGGCACAGCGCATCCCACGGGTACCATGGTTTGGGAGAAGGGGTCTTGAAGGGGATCAGGCGCACAAGCTGGCATACTCACGCCCCCTATTCTCCACACAGGAGCAGTCCCGGGCAGCATCACCTATTACCACCAGTCACCACATAAGCGCAGAGGGCGAAGTCGGACCTGAGCGACCGCACCTCCGAGAGGGCTGCAACCGTGCCCCAACGCCTCCGGAGATACCAGGTGAGCGTGACAAAACCAGAATGTATCAGCACAGACTCCTGCAGAAGTAGGCTTGAGTGGGGCAGGGGGAGCCGGGTAGAAGAGTCAAGCAAAACAGGCAACACCTGTGTGCAAGAAGGGCGGGCACAATGGAACATCACGGGGGACCAGAGGGGGTGGGGGTGGCCTGTGGGGACAGAGGGAGTAAGCACATGTTGGTGCATGCTTACCTGCTATCTGAGCAGAGGTTCGGGCCCTGGGTCCTCCTGGTCCAAACAATGGTGACCCCGTCGTTTTTTTTTTAGGAGAACATGCGATATGTGCCAGCACAAGTATGGACTGTTAGTTATGATACATTCTAGCTCTTCAATAGTTATAGGGGCTTCAAGCCTCTCTACCTCCTCTGCATCCAGTCTTGGAAGGTCTATTGACTCCATGGTTTCGTCTATATCTTCTGTTTTGACTTCCGACGTCTCTTCATATAAAGTTATATAAAAATCATAAAAGCATTTGTTTATGTCCTGCTGTGTCTCTTGGATCTCCCCGTTCTGCCCTGCAACCGCTCGGATCATGTCTCTCTAATTTTCACTTTTATATAACCAGGCTAACAGGCGTCCCAGTTTGTCCCCTTCTGTATGCTGCCTCTCAACATACTTCCTGTTACTCAACTTGCCCAGCCTGTCCCAGTGTTCTAAGCACTCCTGCCTCAATGTGACAGCCTCCCGTGCCATGTCGTTAGATGGATCCTCCTGACCAATAATGGCCTCTAGTTTGGTTTCTGCTTCATGTCAGTCCCTCTCTATTGCGGCTTGTACTCCGTTAGCTTTGGCGATTGCAATCACTCTGACCTCTACATTGAAAGCCTCCCATAATGTCCCGCCGATGCCACACTGCCTGTATTATGTGTAAAATACTCCCACACTCCCACTCTTAGCTGTTCCCTAAATGCATCATCCCTCAGAGACTCACTCCTAAGTCTACACATCGGGATCCTTGCTCTAGGGGGGGAAGCCTGCCATGTGACCACCAGCGGAGCGTGATCTGACAACACCCTTGCTTTATAGTCCGCCTTTTCAAATTCACTCAGGGTGCTTTCGCCTGTTAAAAATGTAATCTAATCTGGTGTACAACGCTAGGGGAGCAGTGTAATGCGAATATCCCCGGGTCTGTGGGTGCAGCGTCCGCCATATATCCGAGAGTTGAAATGCTTGTAGCAATGCGTTCAGGGCTTTGGTCAAGGGGGCCGGATGGGTGTATTTATAGTCAGACCTGTCTAATCTAGGTTTGAGCATACAATTAAAGTCTCCTCCCCATATCAATGTACCATCTATATGTGTACTTATTAGTGGGTATAACTTGCAAAAGTAGGCCGCCGTCTCTTGGTTAGGAGCTGTGTTGATGATACAAATGTCAGTGTGTTCCAATTTGCACTGTAATACAAACATCCTGCCTGCTTTATCCTGGAAATTCTCAAGCACCTTCAGAGGCACCAACGTTGCCACCCATATTAAAACCCCGCTAGCGTATGCAGAATATGCTGAGCCTTGCATTGTACCTCTCAATTTTTTTTGTTTTTTGCTAGAGCAGCAGTTTTTCTTTTGTTACATGCGTTTCTTGCAGGAGTGCAATATCTATTTTCTGGCGCCTGAGGTAAGTCATAACTCTATTCCTTTTAATGTAACTGTTAAGACACCTGACGTTCCAGGATGCTACTCTAACTTCCCCCATCACTCCTACAGGCACATGCCAACAGTCCTGTGTGCACGTTCAGCATATGTAATGTGGACCTATAGGCTAATCCCCAACTAAGTACCCCAACTTTCCCCTCTGCCCCCCAACAGTTGCTCAGCTCTGTACCTCGTGCTCAGGCTTCCCCACTTCTCGCCTTAGCCCCAGAGACTTGGCCTGGTGCATAGGGCGCAGTAGGCGGATACGTAATGTTTAGTATCCGAAAGAACCAATCCCGTCCGGGGTATAGGACTGTTCTACGTGGTGCGGTCCAAATGGGCGTTGTTAACTCCTGTATTAGCAAATCCAAATCCTGAGGCGTCTCTCTGTCAGCTCTAACCCAACCCTGGCCCGTTGGTGCTAATGTCTGTCACAGTTTAGCTGCTTTGGCTCTCTCTAAGCAATCCTCTTTCTTCCTTAGCACTCGACTCCGTTCCGGTTGGTAAATTCTCAGAGTCCATCCATTTGTGTACGTCTTCCAGGTTATCAAAAAAAAATGGTGCGACCCTTGTGAAGTGTTTTCAGTCCCGCAGGATACAGCAACATATACTTTAGGTCCGCCACTCGCAGTCTTTTCTTGACCGATATATAGTTCATCCGTTGTTCCTGTACATGTAAGGTATAATCTGAGTATGCAGTTATCGTGGCTGACGCATGCCGTATCGTCCCGCCTTTGCGAAAGACTCCAGGATCTTCTCCCTATCTCGATAGTTCAGTATCAGAGCTATTATTGGTCTTGGCGGGGCGCCGTGTGGCGGTTTCCTCATCAGTGATCTATGCGCCCTTTCCACCATGAAGCCCTGAGTGAGGGCCCCCGGGCCTATTACCTGCACCAATAAGGTATCTATGTAGTTAGTTGGGTTTGGTCCCTCTTCTCCTTCTGGAAGTCCAACAATCCTTACACTGTTATGTTTGGCTCTGCCTTCTGCATCCTTGGCCTTGTCTTCCAGGTTCCACACTTGTTTTTACAGTACCCCGACTTCTGACATGACTTTCAGCCCACTCGTGTTCACTGCCATCTCCTTTTCTAGTGTGCCTGTGCGTTCAGCAAGAGCCTGCACATCTTGCCTCAACAAGTTCACATCTATGCTGATTGCATCAATTTTCGACTCTAGAGCCACTTTCAAAGATGCAATGGCCTCCAGGATCTGCTGGTTGCCCTTCTTGGGCGGTTGTTCTCCGTGAGGTGCTGAGGTTGCTAGAGCCGTGGTCTCCGTTGGGCGTGCGGCCTTGGTACACACCTCCAATGTTAGCCGGTTACCCTTGCTCTTCTGATTTTTGGCCGACATAACTTGGCCTTTCCGTGCTTCTCTGTACGCCTCTTGACAACCGTACCGCTCTGGTGTGACTCCTCCAAATGTTTCCGTACCACTATGGTTTGTTAGCTATGATCATCCATACCGAAATACTGGTGCCTATGTTGGGTTATTTTCCCTGTGGGGGGTCTTCAGCAGTCTATGGGATGATAGCTAGGTGCCCTCTGTACTGTCAGCTTGCTTACTTCGGTGCACCAATTCCTGTGCTTTACTTTGCGATGTTGTGTGCTTCCACATAAGAGGGGTTCTATTTGAATCTACTTCCTGCCAGCTTGGATGTTATGTGCCTCTTCTTAGGCATGTGGACAGTGCCATTGTTTAGGACCTATTGCCCAGCCCACAGTACGTGTTCCCCACACCCCTGTGTTAAGAGTTTACGCTACGATTGCTGGCCATCTTTTCCCATGTTACGATCCTATCCGCACATTACCAGGGCTCTTGGTCGTACATATGTTAAGGACCCTTGCTCCTTAATAATATCCTGCTGTGCTTGCTTGTTACCTCAGCTGGCCAGACGCTGCGGGCACTCTCTAAGACAGCACGATATGCCACATCCATAGCTATCCTCCTGGCACATGTCGATTAATGGTATTAGCAACCACCAGCCCACATGTGGCGCCCATCCTCATTCCTACTTTGCCGGGCTTTTTGCTCCTTTGTTTGTTTGTTTTATTCACTTATAATGCGCACCAGACCCGGAGGTAAGAGGGCGCAGCAGTACATGATATGCAAAGCTTAGGACACACAGTTACATAATTACACATAATGCTAGTAAAATATACAGGTTGTAGCAGTAGTACAGTAAATTATATACAGGATCTTATACAGGTTACAGGTAATGTATCATCAGAGTGGCGGGGGAAAGAGGTTACATAGTTACATGATTACACATAATGCTAATAAAATATACATTATAAAATAAAATATACATTATAAAATATACAGTCTTAGCAGTAGTGCAGTGAATTATATACAGGATATTATATAGGTTACAGGTAAGATATCAGCAGGGTGGTGGGGGGGCACTGGCTAGTTGATCGATTGCTTCAGATGGTTGATGTAATTGGATCTGAATTTAAGGTAAGATTTCTCCTCACGTATAGTGTGGGGCAATGAGTTCCATACTTGGGCCGCCCGGACGGGGAAGCTGGTGCCTCCGGCCTTGGTCAATTTGAATCTTGGAATGATAGGTGTGTTGGCATTGGAGATTCTTGAGGGTCTGGAGGATCTTCTTTCTACAAATCTATCAGTTAGATAGGGAGGAGCCGCATTGTTCAGGGCTTTGTGTGTGAGGGAGGCAACTTTCAGTAGGATTTTGTCTTGGGTTGACAGCCAATTGTTATTGCGCCTTATCTTAGAAATATGTGATCGTCTGGAGATACCAATAGCTGCTCTCAAGGCATTATTTTGTAGGGTTTGTAATCTATGTAGGATGTATTTGTTGGCCCCAATATATAATGCATTGCACTAATCGAGTCTAGATAAAATGAGGGCTCTCGCTAAGATCATGCAATTGTCATTAGAGATAAAGTGTTTCCCTGCTCTGATGAGCTTACATGTGTAAGCTGTGGCTGAGGCCAATGAGTTCACCTGTTTGTTAAGGGAGAGGGTGGCATCTAGATGAAAACCTAGAGTCTTCACTTCCTTGGCTACCTTAATAGTATTACCATCGATCTCAAAGGCAGAGTAATCCTGGCCTAGTTTGGTGAGATTGGAATGTGTTCCCACGATGATTAACTCTGTTTTATCATCATTCAGGCATAGACCGTGTGTTGCCATTCATGCCTGGATGTTGAGATACACCCTATTTACCAAGGCCAAATCCTTATTGTAATCCCCTGAAAGTGGGAGGAGGATCTGAGTATCATCTGCATAATTAGTGTAGGTGATACCAAGAAGGTCCAGATCATCAAAAAGGGGCTTAGTAAATATGTTGTATAGTGTCGGGGATACACAGGAGCCCTGGGGAACGCCGCACGAAATGGGGATTGGGTCCGCTGCATCTGATGGGGAGAACACTCTCATGGTCCTTTCGCTGAGGAAGGATTCAACCCAAATTATGGCTTATGGAAGTGTGCAGCGGAGTTAAGGTGGTTACAGAGGACTTTGTGATCTACAAGGTCGAATGCGGCCGAGAGATCCAAGAGTAAGAGGAGGGCTGTTTGACCTTTGTCTCATAGCTCATCAATTTGAGCTTTTAAATCGATGAGAGCAGTCTCGGTCCCATGCTGTGGGCGGAAGCCAGACTGCCTCGCTCCAAGGAGCTTATGGTATTCTAGGAATTTTTGTATTTCGGTATATGCAATCTTGTCCAGGATTTTTAACAAGAAGGGGACTGTAGTAATGAGGCGGTAGTTGGTAGGGATGAGGGGGTCTAGGGATTGTTTTTTTAGCAACGGCAGTACCCATGATTGTTTTAGGTTAGACGGCACGATACCTGAGGTCAATGAGGCATTTACAAGTTTAGCTATGAAGGGGGACAGCTCTCTAGCGGCATCGTTTATAAGTTGTGCAGGGCACAAGTCACCTTGGCAATTGGAGGGTTTGAGAGAGAGGATGACTTTCTCCACCTCTCGGATAGATGTTTTTGTAAATCTGAATCGGTTGGTTGTGTTTTGTTCCATAGAGGGAGGGTATTGGAGGTTGAATAAGTGCTGCTTTCTTAGCCGCTATTATCTTTTGGAGCATAGTGACTTCGTTGGCAAGTGCTTGTTGTATCCCTGTGCACCAGGCTTTGTCTTTAGTACATATATCTGGAATAGGACTAGGCGACTCTAATTCCTTTAGGATGGAGAACAGCTCCCGCATACTTGAGTTGGCCATAGAGATGCGCTTATTATATGAGTTGCGTTTGGCCAGGATACTTTCCTTCTTGTATTGTGAGGAGATTTCTATGAGTTTGTTTTTATGGTCTTCTGATGGGGTAAGTCTCCAGGTGGATTTGCAGCTTCTTTTAAGTTGACAGAGATCTTTCAGTTCTGGGGTAAACCATTTATTGAGGTGGGCTTTAGGTTTGCTAGGTCTAAGTTTTAGAGGGGCTATATTGTCGAGGGTGGTTAGTATAATTTTGTTATACTCTTCAACGAGCATCTCTGGGTTGGTTTAGGATAGGTAGAATAGCAGGAATTACTTTATCCTTAGTGATCCTTTTTTTGTTCCTGGTAGGGCATGAGGGGGCCATATTGGCTGCAGGCGGGAGTGGCCTATTGGTAGATAAGTTGTAGGTTACCAGGTAGTGGTCCGTCCATAGTTGTGGGGAGATGGAGGTAATGGAGGCGGAGCAGTTGTAGTCTGCTAACCAATCGAGAGATCTCCCTCTATTATGGGTGGGTTCCACAATGTTTTGGGTTACACCTAATTCAGCGAGGGCATTAGCCACGTTGACGCCATGTTTTTCTGATTGGTCATTAAAACCTAGATTAAAGTCTCCAAGAATGAGTAGTTGTGTGGAGGTTTTGAGGTTAGTAGATAGTAGACAGACAATATCTTCTTCGAATGTACCCACTGGGCCTGGGGGCCTATAAATATGGTAGATAGTCAGGGTTTGGGAGTTGTGAAGTGGGAGTTTGATAACACATACTTCGCAAGAGTTTGAGTCTGGGGTGTGGGTAATTCTCATGTTTAGGCTGATTTTGGCAATGATGGCAATGCCACCACCTCGCATGTTATTTCTATGTTGTCTCAGGATGGTGTAGCCATCTGGGATTGCTAGAGATAGTAGAGGTCCAGTTGCCTCATGCAGCCAGGTCTCTGTGACGGCCAGGAAGTCCAACTTGTTAGACAGTATGATTTCACAGATGTCAGTGGCATGCGCCGTTAGGGATCTGGCATTTATTAATCTCCCTTTGAGCGGAGGGGCTGCAGTGGAGATTTTGGTTTGTTTAGTTTTGATAGAGGTGGTTAAAAATGCCTTAGTATTGCTATTAGTAATGCTAGATTGTTGAGTAATAGTTCTTCTGTTGGTGACAGGGAGGGATCTAGTCAAAGGCTCATGAAGTCTCGTGAGTCTTGCTCTAAGTGTGTAATTTATGGTGGGTGGGCTGCATGGTCTGCTTAGGGGTTCACTAGAAGCTCTCCTATGGACCTTTTACAGCCTTTGTGTCTTAACTGTGTCCTCCAGGGGGCAGCGTGAGCCGGCATACGCCTGATGAAAGTGGCCACCACTCCTGTGGCTCTATTACCCCGCTGTATTATGTCAGGCTGAATCAGCACACTGTCCGTGCTGTGTCTTGAGTGGCTGCCTGGATTCCTGTTCAAGAGTCCATAACTGTGTTGCTGGCCCGCTCCTTGCACTTTCGCTAGGTCTCCCTCACAGGCTGTTGCGGTGTCGAGTCCTCATCCCTGCAACCTTTCCACTGCAGCAAAGGCTATGCTCTAGGTTAGGCTTATCTGCGGCATTTAACAACTCGGCCGAACTCTTTAAAATCTGCAAGGAGCTTGCCAACCCTGCTGCAGTCTCTACCCCTCCTCTTGCCTCCCAAGCTCTCTGCAATGCCCTGGCCTCTCACTTTATCTCAAAAACCCAGGACATCCTGTCCACCCTCTCCTCCCCTCCACCTCCTATTCCCTCTAAGTCTGTGCTTGCCGACCCTCTTTCTACCACTCCACCACCCTCCTTCTCATCCTTTCCTCTTTTCTCCCCTAATGAGGTCACTAGACAAGTCCGATCTATGAAGGCCTCATCAAAACAGGTTCATCCCTGTTCCTCTAAAACCATCAAGGATCACATTGACACCCTTGCTCCAGCGCTTGCTGATTTTTGCAACCACTCCTTTGCCTCAGGATCCTTCCCCTCTGCTCTGAAGCACTCCCTTGTGCATCCTCTTCACAGGAAACCTACAGCTGACCCCTCTTGTCGGGCAAACTATCGCCCTATTTCCATTACTCCCTTTCTGGGCAAACTCCTGGATAAACTGGCCATCTCTCAGCGGTATCAGGTAATAATATCCCCATATATATGGTCGCCGTAAATAATATCGCCGGGAAAATGTTGTGGCGATATTATTTGGGTGACCATATATATGGGGACAGGGGCAAAAAGAAAAAAAAGTTTGGCCGTTGCGGGGGTGTCCCCCGCATGTTCCATGCAATAATGTAGCCACACAAAACGGCCATTTTTCGGCGATATTTTTGCATGGCGAGATTTTTGTGGTGACATTATTACATGGAACCCTCTCAGCTTAACCTTCATTCCGATTCTGTTGGCTGTCTGCATGACCATCAGTCTGGCTTCGGAGCTGCCAGAAGTATGGAAACTGCTCTCCTGAACATCCGTGAAGATCTGCTCTCCAACCTTGACTCTAATATTCCCTCTGTCCTCATCCTACTCGATCTCTCTTCTGCGTTCGACATGGTCAACCATACAATCATGCTCAACCGTCTCCGTGATAACCTGGGTATCACTGATCAGGCACTGGCCTGGCTGACCTCTTTCCTCTCTGATCGACCTTCCCAAGTCCAACTTGGGTCCTTCCTATCATCTGTCTTCCTCTCTACCTGTGGTGTTCTCCAGGAGTCTAACCTTTCGCCCTGGCTTTTCAACAAATACCTGGCAACTCTCGCCCACTGCATTGCCATTTTCTGCTCAAACTTCCAGTGCTATGCTGACGATACTTAACTCATTTTCATGCTCCCTCGGCCACCTCCTCTCCCTCTCTCATCTCTGATTGCCTAACTGCCATTCAAGATTGGTGTGCCGCCAATGATCTCTGTCTGAATGCCAGCAAGACGGGGATCCTCCTTATCGGCACACCTTCACCATCCTTTCCCCTTACTCTCTGGCCGGCCTCCCTTGGCCCGCCTCCTACCACCACCTGCGAGGTTAAGAACCTCAGGGTCATTTTTGACTTCACACTTTCCTTCTCTGCCCACATCTCTAAGGTCTCTAAAAAGTCAAACTACCTGCTGCACCTCCTCTGCCTTTCCTCTCCTTCCCCCAGATGCTCACTGTCTCCCAAGCTCTGGTTCTCTCTGGGCTGGACTATTGTAACAGCCCGTTTCTAAATCTACCTGCCTCTACTCTCCGCCCTCTGCAACTAATCCAGAACAGGACTGCAAGACTTGTCCTTGGCCTCAAGCCCTGGGATCCTATCTCTCCAGCTCTGAAATCTCTCCACTGGCTCCCAGTGGACGCTAGGATTAAATTCAAAACCCTCTGCATTGTCCACAAGGCTTTCTGGGGCCTGGGTCCAAAATACGTTCAGCTATCCCTGCGCAAAAACCTCCCCTCTCCAGCTCTTCGCTCATCTACTTCTAACTCCCTCAGGGTCAGTTGTTTTTCAAAGAAACGAGCTGGGGGTAGATCTCTGTCTTCGGCTGGGACCTCCCTCTTGAACAGCCTCCCTGCCACTCTAAAACTTGAGGAGAACCATATCCGGAAGCTCCTCAAGACCTTCCTCTTTGCTTCCGCTTTCGCTCTCCCTCTCCTCTGCTGAACTGCTCTCTTGGCACCGTGCACCTGGCCACCCTCTGTCCCCTGGGCCCAGGTACCTGTTCACCCCACCACCCTCCTGCACTCCCTCCTGGCCACCCCTTGCACTAGTGGACTGTATCTGTACCCTTACAGTTCCCCACACCCCCATTTCCTTCTTTTTTCTGCACTTACCCAGTCTACTGCCTTAAACACAGCACTTTCTGACTGCACTACCACTGTTTATTGCCTCTATCTATTTATTTTTATTTATTATTATTTATATGTTTCTTATCTGCTCCGCACTTTCCACTCTCCCCCTTCCATGCACTTTTCCCCTTTCCCTTTCCCATGCACTTGTGCGTTCTCAATGTCACTGGGCCTAATAAGGTCGTTTTGTTCTCCCCTGTTTCCCTCCCTTGCCTTGTCGCGCTCTGAAACACTTTGTGTACGAGCGTGATATAAATAAATTATCATATCATATATCATATGCTTGCATTATCCAACCTGCCATACGGCTGAGCCCCTAGTTATGTCTCAACTGTTATCCAGAACATGCACAGCCTGCTGCGATTCGGTTGGTCTGTCCCCGCTTATCAACACTCAGTGTGCCTCGCCACAGCGTCTTCTTTCGCCTTGCTGGCTCCGCCCGACCTACTGCTGGGATGCTGGGCCACTGCAATTCCAAGCGTCTTCCGTTCTCCCCAGCCCGTGTACCTCCGCCTCCGTCACCCGCTGATTGCTTGTCCTGGGCATTTATTATTATTATTTCCTTTTTCTCGTTTGTATTGTTTTCTCCCAATGCCATTGCAGACATGCACATCCGCTATCTTCGCTGCCCTTCTCCACTTGCATATGACCGCATTCAGTCCGCGGATGCTCCTTGTAGGAGTGCAGTCACCAACACTCCCCTGCACCGCAGTGTGCTGTATCCCTGGCTTCTGTCGGTGTGTGCACAGTGCTGTCGACTGGAGCCGCGCACCGTCCGCTCGCGCCGTTGTTCCTCAGCTGCACTACAATGATCACAGCACTAGTGAGTGCCCCAGTCCTCCAAGCGGTTTACTGCATTGTCAGCTTTGCCAGGCATCCTCATACTCATTTTAACAGCAGCGCTTCTGCTTACGTTGCTGGTCCTTTGTCCTCCACATTAAGCTGCCTTCCCCAGCTTTTGCAACTGTTGAGGCTTATGTATCAAGCCATCAGCGTTTGGCGGCTTTCCCTTTGTACACCGCCATCTTGATTCTATTCTTCCCGAGCCGGGTCACAGACTTTCGGATGGCCAGATCTCTGTGAATAGAGCCCAGCAAGTGCTCAACTGTGCACACCGGTTTCCCACACCTTGTGCCACGATCACAGATATTTAGGCTGGCAGGAACCCTGTACTTAGGGTAAAATCATGTACGGATCCCAGGAGCTCCAGGAAGCACGTCCTACTGCATGGTTGTTTAGCCACGCCACCCTCAATGGCCTTATCCTTATCACCACCAGCCATCTTCCCTTGGGGGTACTGGTGGCCAGATGGCAACAGTGGTTGTTCCATAATTTGAATTGACTTGCTGACCGAGGCCTTTTGGCAATATGGATTCTAAGGTGACCTGCACCTTGTTAAGGGTGGTGTTCGGAGTCCCCCATATGTATGATGTGTAGCAGAAGGCCAAACTTGTTACTGAGTTGACCTTTTTGAAAAATACCCAGCTATTGTTATTTTAATTATTGCAAACTGATCTTACGTGCCGGGGGGCACAGCATGTTTTCCTGAAATACTTTCCCTGGGAACTTAGAGATATTATGTTCTCTCTTTAGGTTGCCATGGAATGCACGATAAAAAACACGACATTGGAGAAGAAAAATTCTAACAACCATGCGTGTGTCAACCTAGGACCATTTCACATGGGAGAATCCACCGTTTATGGGTAAGACGGAGATGATATGACGGTATCCCATTTGATAAGGGACTATTAGAATAGGTCTAGAACTTTCTAACATAGATTCTCTCTGTCTTTCCCTCCTATACCCCATGTCCCGCTCTCTCCTCTGTACAGGGTGGGCCTCCTATTGACGAACCAGATTCATCTCACTTACAAAAAGGAATACAATCACACACCAACAAGTGTTGATCTACATTAGGCCTGATGAAAGTGGTTCAAATATTTCTTTTCCACTGAAACCGATAGGCTTTTTCTTGTGCCAGCACATTTGAGAACAGACAAGTTAGGTCCACAAACTAGGTCACAAATTGATCCCTTTCCTAAAAAACCACAAGGAGGGACCATGTACTAACTCTGAGGAACGGAGCCAAAACAAGATATAGATCTCTGAACTCCAAAGAATAGGAGTTTTTCTTGAATAATTTTAGTCCAGTACTCCAGTTTTCTTAAAAATGTTTTAAGTACTCCGTGTATAGAGATATATGCAAACTTTGTTTCTAGACCTATTTGTTCCAGCCGAGAAGCATTCCTTTTAAAATGAGTTGTATTCCACGAAAACCAAATAAAGCTGATGTTTACTTGAAAAACAACACAAAAAAATCCTCTGTTTCAAGATATTTTGAGGAAAAGGACAACAGGAATACTGAAATAATTATTGATTTCTAAAGAAAAAGCTATACAATACAGGAATTATTAAAGTGACAATAAAGTGCAATAGTTCGACACTTCTACGGGGTAACTTATTGTATGGATCTAAATAAATATGTGACTGTGATAAGGACTATGCATTGAAACATGTATACAGATGGAACTTAAAATGAATTTTTGATGTAATGATCTTAAGACTGTAAAGGAAATATAACTAAGAGTCCTTCTCTTTTTTTCACTTTCTTTTTATGTATGCTCTTTTATTCTAATTGCCAGATCGTGATATGTCTTTTTAAAATATGCATAAAGTATTTTATTTAAATAAAATGTTGTAAACCCTAAATATACAAATCATTTTAAAAAAGAAACGGGGCACATTTTGGTAGGAATGGAGGGGTTATAGAGTACCTTTTTAGGAGTGGAGAAAGAATAGCCGTTTTGATGGAAAGAAAACACACTCCTAAGAAAAGGTAAGTATTAAGAAGTTGGAGAAGGACAGGGCCACCAGCCAAAGAACGTTTTGGGAGGATTTCAATAGGCCATATTTCGAGTGGGAAACCTGAATTTGTGAAGGTGAGAACAGTGGATGGTTAGTGTGGAGGAATGAGTAGGAAATAGTGCAGAGAGATGGTGGTAGGAACAGATGCCTCAAGGGGTAGAAGGAGAGCAAACTGGTTTCTAATAGTCTGGTCATTATTGATAAATAAACTAGAGAGAGATTCACTGCATCAGTGCATCATTCTGTGTCCTTATAGTTTGCTATTGCACTAGTTGTCAATCAATCGTTCTTTCTTTATTTTGGCGAAATATACAAAGAAATCAGCATAAAACATACAGTAATACACTCTTAAAGAACAACAAGTCGAGGATAAAATCAAAGTACCATTACTCATAAATAGCATAATGACAGAGAAACAATGAATATCATATTAAAATGCATTGTACTTAATCCTCATGTAATGTTTTTTGCTACAATACATGTCCTGGTGATGTGATAGGTTACAGTGTGGGGGATAAAGTGCAGTTAGTTACCAGGTTAATTTGACTGCAGTGCTAAACATAACTAAACACACTACAGTATACAAGATGGATGTCCATTGCGTGATAAAAGATATGCAAATGACAAGCAGTTTAGATGTCGTTAGAAATCTGTCCATCAGGAAACACCAATGGCATGGAGACATAAACTTAAGATACTTTACGCCAAAGTAACAGAAATTGACCTATTTCTTCTAGACCATACCCAACTTAAATAGTAACCCAGAACAGGCGTTAATCTCATACCTGAGCACATAAGTATGTAGGCAAGAGCGGGTCTGAAATGCCTTATGCTCGTCAGCCAATGCTTAAGGATGTCCCCATAAATAGGGCAGAACAAAATGAAGGGTGGCAAACCTTGTAAGGCCCCACAGACGCATCTTCGGGTTATTACACAATTCCACTTGTGTGTCCGAAATGGCAAGAGCAGAAGGTTTAACTGCTTCCTGTTTAACAAGTTCCGGTGAGGTTTATAAGTCACGAAAGTGAGGCAACCTGGCAGCACATTCCCTGGTGCGAAAGGGAGATACGATCTGACCTGTGAGCTAACAACCAGTTTGTCTTCTCTGGTGTCTGCCAAGGACAGTGCGACCCTGAATTTTAAAGTCCTTTTTTTTTTTTTTTTGAGTATTTAATCAAAAATTTGATTTTTACAACATTGTTTCTTTTCTCTTTCTTTTGTCCGAATTTGGACATCTTAATCATTTGATTCTGTAGGTTAGAATTTCTGGTCGCTTTACAAGGAGAGTCTTAGTTTTCATCTCGTTTCGCAGTGAGTTTTTCTGTTAAAGCGTCAAGGATTTTGTATGTCGCTAGTTGCCACGATGTGCGGTCACCACTTATCATCCTTTTCCACCATGTATCTTCATCAATTACTGTGGAGTGTTGGCAGATATATTTCATATAGGGGCGGTGGATGTTTGTCAAGCTTGGGCAGGACAGTATAAGGTGGTGAATGGTCTCTTTCTCGTTGCCACAGAATCTGCAGGTGCTAGTCAGCGATTGCTTCCTTATGTGGCAGATTTCGTTGGTGTCCACAAGATTCAGTCTTGCTCTGATTATAAGATTGCGTGCCGCTTGGCTGGGGAATCTTTTGATGTAGTTCTGTAGATCGTCACGTTTTTTCCATAGCGGTGGTAAGTGAGAGATAAGCTTGTATTCTGAGGCTGCATCTAAAGTGCGAATCCAGTCCATGTCTTTAGTTTTTTTTATTATTCTTGTAGGATTGGTAATCAGATCTTCTTCTGTACATTCGATGATTTTCAGTAGAGCTTGGTTTTCGTTTTTCCATTGACTTAGCATGATGCAGCTTCCCTCTAGAATTTCTTTGGACACCAGGCCGTGGAGAAAGGAACCGTTTGGTAGAATGCATTTCCTATATAGCATCAGAGTGTTGCAGTCTACAGTGCCTTGAAGAGAAAGCAGACTGAGTTCTCGCCGGATCAGTGTGATTGGCGTTGAGTCCGGAAGGGCAAGGCTCGTCCTCCAAGAATAGGTTTCCAATTTGGGCCAAAGAGTCTTGGGTAAGCACGGCAACGCTTCTGATCCATATGTAACCATGGGGACCACTTTTTGCTTGTAGAAGTTCAGTAGCGGGATGGTGGAGAATTTACCAAATTTTCTGTCTATTGCTTTGCCTTTTGTTGCCAGGCTTTGGATCTTATCGAACAGGGATTCTTGCATAGACGTTTCCTTTGCTGAATTGTCCAGAGTTACGCCAAGATATTTGAAGCTGTTTATTCTTTCAATTTTCGTTTTTTCCAGGAACCGGTTGTATTTGTCCTGCGCTCTGGTTTTGCGCTCCATCACCATGATTTTGGTTTTGTCGGTGTTGATTTCCAAATTGTTCTCGTTAGAAAAAAGTTGTAGATTGGCGAGTTGGCGCTGGAGGCCTATGGGCGTTAAATCCAGCAAAATAAGGTCATCCGCTTAGAGCAGGCTACTGATGGGTGTTTGTGCTATTTTTGGTGGGAAGGATCTGATTGAGGTTTCAGAATGTTGATAATCTCCCATGTAAGCGATAAAGAGGGCCGGGGCCAAAGGGCAGCCCTGTTTGACTCCCCTATGCGTGTTGATCTGAGTGGATAAGTTGCCTTGCTGATTTAGTCGTACTTTAATGTTGGTATCCGTGTGGAGTGCCTTAATCGGATTTAGAATGTCGCTTGGGCAGCCCCAGAAAGATAGTTTCTGCCAGAGTCTGTTGCGATCGACTCTATCAAAGGCTTTGGAGAAGTCTATGAAGGCTGAGTACACTTTTGGGTGGCCGTCTTTTATTTTGCTTTTCAAGATGGTTAGGAGGAAGATGTTGATCGTGGTTCCCAGTGGTTTTTTGAATCCGGCTTGGAAGTTGTCATTGCACGGAGCTTCTGTGGCCCAAGATTGGAATTTTTTTAGGAGAAGGGACCCGAAAACTTTCCCTATAGGGTCTAGTAGCGCGATAGGGCGGTAGTTTGTAGGGTCTTGCTTGTCGCCTTTCTTATAAATCGGGACCACTATTGCGGACAGCCATGTAGGAGGTATCGATTGTGCAGCCACGCATCGTGTGAACACAGATCTTATGAATTTGGCCCATTCGATTGGATGTGATTTCAGGTCAAAGTTGGTGATACCGTCAGATGCCGGAGCTTTGGATTTATTCAATTTTTTAATGATGTTACAAATGTCATCTAAATCGTCCAGCTTTGTCCAAGTGTTAGTTTGGTTTAGGCGATTCAGGTCAGTCGACAATGGTTTCGGACACTCGTATTTGGATAGAGTGTTTGGCAGCTCGAAGAGTGATCTAAAGTGGGTGGCCCAAGTTGCTTCATCGATTGAATTGGTAATTTCTGGTCCAGTAAACGAAGATGTTTTATTGAGTAGAGACCAGACTTATTACGCGTTATTGGTGAAGATGGCTTTTAGCATGGTTTTGGCATCTTGTTGATGTAATGTCCATCTGTGTCTTCTCACCCAAGATTTATATTCTCTCGTTAGTTCTTTGATGGTTAGTTCTCTTTTGGACGGGGGAAGTGTTGCTGCTGATCTTTTTGCTTTCCTGTAGGCACGGCGTCTGAGAACCAAGAGTTTGTCGTAGCTATGGATGGGTGTTTGAGTGGTTTTGCTTGGGTTGGTTCGCTGTGTCATGTATGAGATAAGCAGGGGAGCATAATCCATGGTTTCGTGTTCAGGTGTATCGTTAGTTTTTGAGTAACGATTTGTCAAGTCTCTTATGCTTTGAGCTGTGAGAGGCAGTCTATTTTTTTGATTGTTTTGTTCAAGTCCATTCTCCATTTTATCTCGGTGATGAGTGGTGGTTTCCATGTGGTTACCAGGATGTTGTGGTCACTGGATGATGTTAGCTGGACATCGAAAGAAGTTGCTAAGGATAGCATGGTTTCAGATACAAAAGTATAGTCAATGGTGGAGGCCGAGTTGTTGTTTGTCCATGTTGGATGACGGGTGTTGCTTTTATACACTGTATCCAAATTGTGAAGGTGTCTAGAGTTCATCAGTTTCGTCCAAGCTTCGCCTCGTCGTTCACTCTGTGTTGGCTTTAGTGGAAGTTTGTTTGCATTGGACGTTTAGGTCGCCACATATTATAATGTGGTATGTGTTGTAGGTGGTGCGTACCTCGTCCACAGTGGATTCAATTGAGGCCAAAAAGTGTTTTTCATCAATTGCCGCGGGATTCCAGTAGACGTTTAGTATTGCCACCGGGATCGTCTGGTGGAGTGCTTCCGTGTTAGGAGGGAGTTCCCATGTTAGCAGTAGTGCCTGCAGTGAATAGTTTGAGACGATAATGTCTGTTATTGCCAGGCCACTGTTGATTCGGAATGCAGTTATGAGGCCTGAGGATGGTCGGCCAAATGATCGTTTTGACGCTGGTGCCAAATGAAGGTCAAAGCTGTCGAGTGATGGAGTTTTGGTCAACCAGGTTTCCTGGAGGCACCACAGATCTGCTGATCCTAGTTTGACGTCGCTAGGTGAGGTGAGGTGTTTGAATCCTCTGGTGTTCCATGATTGTAGTTTCAAGTCATGGGGGAGTCTTTCTTGAGTAGTTGTTGATTCTTGTAGGCTGGTTCTGTCCATGAGTTGCTATTTCGATCGATGCGTTGCCAGTGCTTTTGGGAGCCAAGCCCAGAAGCTAGATGAAGTCGAATTTTTGGTTTTTGGTGTAGAGGGCAAGTTTTGTGGTAAGTGGATGGTTTTGGTAAGATTCTTGTGTTGGTCGTGTCGTTCCTTTCGGAAGGCTATTTTCGCTTTTTGGTTGTCTTTAGTAGCAGCGTTTTATATGGATGGAGTCTGGGCAGTTTGAGGTAGAGGTTGAGACTGAGTTGATGGTAGCTTATCTGAATTTTGTTGAGCGGTTGTAGTGGCGTTTCGGTATGAAGGTCTCCGTTCATGTGCGCTACCATTTATGTTATGTTTGGGTTTTGGATCATAGGCGTTTTCTCTGTTACGTGATTTCTTTGCAGAGGGTATTGTGTGTTTGGAGTTTGGGTTCTCGTAGTTGCTTTGTTGTTGAGAGAGATGATATCCCAAACTGCGGAAGTCCCTTTCTCGGTCTAGCAGTTTGTTTTTGATTGTTCTCGAGATGATGTGAAGGTAGCATGTAGCTCTTCCGTGATAGTGACTTGGTTCAACAATTCTTAGATCGTCTGACGTTATTTGGGACAATTTTGGAACAAGATGTATCAGCGTCAGGACTCCTCTTCTGTTTAGTGTGACTTCGTCTCTGTTGTCTTGCGTTTGTTCAACTTTCAGAATCCACTTCTCCGTCTGACGTTCGGAGTGGTTGGAATTATATTGTGTGTTTGTTTCGGAGTTTTGTTGTTGCGTCGAATAGACAGTATTTTGTTTTTGACTATTGCTTCGTTCTCGATTTCTTCGCAATGATTTGGGCGAATGTTTTGGAGCAGACGAATGGTCGGGTTCGTTTAGATTTTTTGGCTGGGTGTTGTTATCTTTTTCAGCACGTGTTTTTTCTTTTTTTTGATCGACCTTCGTGCTGACGAATCTTAGATGCGTATTCGTTTTGTTTGAATCTGTTCTTTGTTTGATTTCTGCCGACCGTTCTATCTTTTGTCAACGTTCTTCTAGGGTTAGGAAGGTCAGTGGGCTTTCTTGTTCTTCATGATAGTTGCTGATCCTGGGAGTATTATTTTCCTTGTTCGGTTTGGAAGGGTTGATATTTTCTTCTTGTTGGTGAGGTGTATTGCTCGTATCGAGTGTTGGATCTAGGTGTTCTGAAAGATTCATTAGGTCTGAGTTTTGTAGGAAGTCGTAAATTGAGTAGTAAGAGAAAGTTGAGGGCTCAGTGAGTTGTTCGATTGTTGGGATGCGTTTTTTTGGGAAGACTGCTGCCTCCTGGGTGGTGTGCCGGGGTTGGATCTTTGATTTGTGATTTTTTTTGTTGGAAGGGGCATTTTGTTTGTAGCGTTTGAGGCTGTAGGGTTATTTGAGTTTTTGGATCTGGTTGCGTCAAAGATTGACGAGGGTTGCTCCATTTGGTCTTTGGCCGCTTTGCTTCTGTTTTCTTCGTCGTCGATTACTAGGACGATGTTGGTGATAGATCCATTTGTGGAAGTGGGGGGATGTTGTAGCGTTTTTTTGGATATCGGATTTGTTTGTTTAGCTGCAATATTTTTGTGCAAGTTTTCAGCTGTGGGATCAATAGGTAAGGCAGGTGTTTTAAGTTGAATTGCTGTTGTATCTGGTGTTGATCGTTTTTCTAGGAGATTCAGAGTCGATTCTATTGTCTGTAGGCGTGCGTTGATTTCTGCCAGGTTTGTCCATTCTTTATGTCTTTTTGAGCTGTGACGTGACCTTCGAGGAAGGTGAGTTTCGTGTGGATCATGGCTTGAAGTACTGTATGATCTTTTGGTGTTTCATTTAGCGATTCATACAGTTTGGTGAAGGGAATAAGGGCAATTGATAATGCCGACATATATGATAGTAGGTCCGGTTTCTTTGAGGGTGTTTCATTTGTCAAAGCAGACGATTTTCTACCTGGTCCATGTGTGGGAGAGGATGGCGTATAGAAGCTTGTCCTGTCCGGGTGAGGGTCATACTCGCGATGTGATTTCCTTTTGTCTCTGGGTTCATGAGGTGGTCGGTTTGTGTGGTTGATTTTTTTGAGTTCGTTTTGGTCTTCTGGTTCTTGATGACTTGAGTCTTTTTGTTCAATTGGTAGCGAGGATAGGGGGTAGTTATATCCTGTAAGACTGGGAAGAGTAGTGTTGACATTGGAGGAGATGGAGAGATAGTTGTTTGCTTCTTGTTTACGGCGGCAGCTGGGACGATCTCAGAGTCTGTATCCGCTTGAAGTTCATTTGGTATTGGGCTTGAAGGAATGATCACTGGAGAAGATGAAGAGGCTGAAGTTTGTGGTATGAGCGAGGTTTGACCAAAGGTGAAATCATCAGGAATCACTATGGTGATTGTTTTGTCTTTTTGTCTGGCGTAGAATCGCCTTCTGGATTGACAGGTTGAATATCTTTTTGTCCTGTGTGGAGTGACTTTGCTTTTGGAGGAATTGGTGTATCCTTTTCGCTTCCTTCAATTTTTCTGTGCTTGCTGAGAGGTTGTAGGTCGTGCACTGCATCCAGTAATTCAGCATCTGTGAGCTCATAACGCGTGTTTGTGTGATTTCTTCCATTTTGTTTTTTTTTTTTTAAAGAACTTTGTCAATGTTGACAATGGCGAAAGTTTTGATCTTGTGTTTAGGATTTTAGTTTTTACTTTCTCCGCTTTCGTTTTGATGATGTTTTTTTGTGTTGTATTGTTTTCACGAGTAGATATGGCTTTGTATTGCCGGTTTCCTTTTCTTTTCGTCGTTTTTTTGGGTTGGTTGGGCTGGTTTTGTTTTTCTCAGTAGGCTGAGTCTCTGGGGGGTGTGGCTCAAGATCGTCATAGGTCTCACAGAGCTCCTGCTCGGATGACGTGGCTGTCAGGGCATGCAGTCGGCGGCTTGCAGCCACAGCGGGGCCAGGTCCAGCTGCCTCCGCGTCGTCATCACGGCGCTCTCGCGGCTCCCGCCTTCAGCATGGACGAGTGCAAGAATCGAATGCAGGGCCGCGGGAGCATCGTCGGCCGCAGAGTCAGCGGCGGCCAGGGAAACACCAGAGCTCCCAATCGCCTTCCCTGCTGGATCCAACGGCGCCTCCGCGTCCCGGAAGGCGGGGGGACCCGCGAGGTCGGGTGGGTCTCCAGACTCTCCACCGCCACCCGCGCGGACCAGCAAACGGATCCGGACCCACCAGAGGTACTCCTCTCGACTGCAGACACAGCACCCCCTCCGGGGCAAGCCGGTAAGCGAGCGAGGGGAGGCATGGTGGAAGGGATCGTGTTTGGTGAACTTGAAGCGATGTCAGAATTTGAATGTTGACATTGGATAATAGATGTCTCACGCTCGAGCTCCTCTGGTCGTTTCAAGAGAGGCTCAGTTGAAAGTTAGGGCTCATTCGGCATCGGCCACAGGCTTTTGGTTAGAGTCCTTGTGGGTAATTTGAATACTTTTTTTCCCACTTTGTTTCCTGCAATTTTGGAAAGTTTGGTGGTTGGTGCTGAAGTATTTGGTGAGTTTTGCAGGTCTTCTAGAGGGAGTTTTTCGAAGGGTGGACGGGGTCGCAGAGTTTTTAAGCGCCCGTTATCTTCTTCTAGAGGAGTGTTTGGGGGGGCAGTCAGACCAGTCATGCCAGCCATGACTGCCACTCTCCGCCACTCCACGTCCGCTCTGCGGGAGGTCTGAGTCTTTATGGTGAGCAGGGTAGGTTTGACTCCTCCTTCAGGTAAGGGTGGCCAGGGAAAACAGACCAACAGAAAGTAGACTGCAGGACTGCCACTCTCCGCCACTCCGCGTCTGCTCCGCGGTAGGTCTGAGTCTTTATGGTGAGCAGGGTAGGTTTGACTCCTCCTTCAGGTAAGGGTGGCTAGGGAAAACAGACCAACAGAAAGTAGACTGCAGGACTGCCACTCTCCGCCACTCCGCGTCCGCTCCGCTGTAGGTCTGAGTCTTTATGGTGAGCAGGGTAAGTTTGACTCCTCCTTCAGGTAAGGGTGGCCGGGGAAAACAGACCAACAGAAAGTAGACTGCAGGACTGCCACTCTCCGCCACTCCCTTTTTGGGGATCCTTTTTGGGATCCCCACATGATCAATAAAACAAATCCCCAGGCCTGCCTTATAGTCCCTAGTTGTCTATTGTCAAGGATGGCACTCTATTAAGAGTGGCACAGGACACCCAGAAAGGGTTTGGGTGGTTGTGCCAAAATAAAGTGGACAGATAAGTACACACACAGCAGAAAGGAAAGAGAACGAAGAATAGGCAAGAGTAGCAAGGAAAAAGGTACAGAATGAATTCCCTCCTGGGGTGTATGCAGATATAGGAAAAGAGTATTCCACGAACCTTAGGAAATACTCTAGCCTTCTGCACAGTTTGCTATAACAGAGGCCCACACTGTTTGCTCATGGCTTGGAACAGCAGCTATGGGTGTCTGTAATGTAGAAACGAGACAAGGGAAGGGGCAGAGGTTGACTGATGGGAACCAACAGACAAGCTCTGTACAAAAGGGTCTACAAACAGTACAAGAGAAGATACTTACAGACAAATCCAGGAAAAGGAGGTTGATAGCAAACTAGCAGAAGGAAATGAAGGGAAAGTCGTGTAACAGGATTGGATAGCAGAGGACAGTAAGGAACAAGGTTGAGAGCTCAGAGGAGCAGGAAAGCAATGAGCAAGCCCACATGAGCAGGGCTGTAAGGTAGAGAGCCCAGAGGGAAAGGGCTTAGGGCAGCAGAGTAAAGCAAGCTGCACGGCAAGGAACCCAGAAGGGCCGGGCAGCAAGGAGTGAGCCCTGAGGGGCAGGGCCGCTGACCGTATAAGGTTGCAGAGGACTGTAGAGGGCTGCTAGGCCGAGAACCCAGCGGAAAAGGGTAGGTAGTAGGTAGCGGAGCGTGATAAGCTGCAAAGTAGGAAGCCCAGAGGACAAGGGCTGTAGGCAGCCGGGGTGAGGCAGGCTGCAGAGCAGGGAGCCCAGAGGACAAGGGCTGTAGGCAGCCGGAGTGAGGCAGGCTGCAGAGCAGGGAGCCCAGAGGACAAGGGCTGAGGCTGGAAAGCAGCAGAGCGTGATCAGCTGCAATGTAGAGAGCCCGGCAGGGCAAGGGCGGAGGCTGGAAGGCAGCAGAGCGTGATCGGCTGCAATGTGGAGAGCCCGGCAGGGCAAGGGCGGAGGCTGGAAGGCAGCAGGGTGTAGCAGGCTGCAAGGCAGGAGCCTCTCAGGACACTGGAACAAAAAGTAGGTGAAAGCAGGAAACAGCATACAAAGTTTGTAGCTCGAAGCAAAAAGGTGCCGGAAGGACTCTCAATGCAAGAGACTGAGCTCTCGCAGGGAGCAGCCTTTATACTACCCAGCCCAGCACAGAGGCAGGCTAATTGGTTGCACCTGGCTCAGCACACCTGCAGACAATCGGCCACCTCCCTCTCTGTTCCTGAGCTGGTGGAAGCAGAGCAAATCCCTAGGGCTTCTGGGGATTGTAGTCCTGATGAAGAAAAATAGGAATAGCCAGGAATAGATGGTTATAGCCAAGTGCATTATGGTAAGTGTAGTTTTCTGGGAAAAATAAAAAAGCACCAAAGTCTTGCAAATGGGAAATAAAGTCCAAATAGTGAATAGCGGTTGATCCAAGAGTTTTCTGTAGATAAATGAATAACAATTTGTCCATATTGATCGCCAATGTATGCGCCCATGGTGCAGGCATGACATCTATATACTGTTCAACGATATAGTGTACTATTGCACTGTTCGATTTTGAAATGCGTTATTGCACTGTTTGAAGATGTTCTATGATATTATTTCGACGCTTAGATGTTTCATGGTATTACTTAGCTATTTGATGCAGTTACAGTGTATTATTTATTATACTGTTGCTTTCTATAGTGCATCATTGTGCTGACTGATGTTGTTATAGAGTATCATTGAAGTAGTTGATGCTATGGTTTATCACCCAGATGTTTGATGTCCCTATAGTGTACAGGGTAAAGTTAGAGGAAGAGGGGGGAGGTATGAGGTGGTGCAATCTCACCAGTGGCCAGGGCGATTATACTAGGAGAGGTCAGAGAAGGGGTGTTTTGGAGACAAGGTCACTAGAACAGGGAGGAGGTCAACTGACCAAGAACGTCCTAGGCCCCAATCCAGGAGTCTGGCAGAAGGGGTCAGCCCTGCCAAAGCTCACCCAGTGTCTTAACCTGGTGGAGGAAGGGGCGCAGACTTTTGTTTTTTCTGGCGGGAGCCGGAGGCAACAAAAAAAAAGTGCCATTATAACATATAGGACTTTCACACAATTGCCTGTTCCTGGGGGGCGCCGGTCCCCGGAGCACCGGCATACTCAGCGCCTCTGGGTGGAGGAGACCTGCGACTGACTCAAGATTGGAGAGAACCAGCAGCGGAAAGCCCCCCATTGTACGCAATCGACCAGGGTTTTGGGAATCCCACAAACCCACAGCCCAGAGACAACGGCCAGCGTTATCAATGGCACAGTCCAGCACAAGTGGACGGACCACATTGCTGGAATTGTTGTAGGAGACTTAATGCTTTTTGACAAAGTCATTATTTGCTATTCCTCTGCTGTTGCATTTATTACATATAGAAATCACCTTCTGTTATCGAAACCTACCAGTGTGTCTGCCTATTTGTGTAGCTCACCCCTCTACCCTGGCACACTGGGCTTGAGCAGTTCTAAGACTTACTGACCTCGGGTCAAATTTTGACGGGGTCTAAACCCTGATGCGCCCCACCTTACCACGCCCCTGGTTAAGACCCAATCCACCCCAAACATGTAAGTCAACTACCTGCTGGTAGGCACAGCACATACAAGTCTCAGGACGAGACAATAAATTAATGCCAAGTCTGCCCTTCCTCTAGTCTTCTTATGGACATTCGTCAGTCTCCCAACAACTGCCTACTTCTGCGGGGAGTCTATGGCCCTTTTGATTAAAAGAAAGCAGAAAAGAAAGCACTTTTAGTCCACCATACACCTCCAACTCTTATTTCTCGCATGTCAATGATATGCAGCCATTATCACAATGTCCAAGGTTGTAGGACAGTTTCTGAATGTTTTGTTTCACAAAGAGATGCTAATGTGGGAGCTCTAGGTTTGAGCCTCCTTAAAAAAGCTCAGCAGAACATTAAGTCTTTGGCTGCATGGGGGGAATGCATGTAGGCAGGTTTCTGTCCTCTGCCTGTGTTGCAGCTGCCTGTTAATATTAATATGATTTCCCAGGTACGCTATTTACAAGTTGTTCCTGCTGCACCCCCTGCCCCATCTGTACCCCCGGCCATTGATGTTCCCTACCTCTCGAAACCGCCCAGCTTTAATTCACCAGTTTAAAAGCACTGTACGCCTTTATACAAATTCACAATATTTGTTTTATTGTGTTTTGATCAATACAACGATCTTTCACAAACAGATACAAAATAATTACAACTTCAAATATAAAATATCATTAGTATAAAATCCCAACAATATTATATTAAAATGTATTTTGTATCCATAAGAAAGCACAATAAATATACGAAGAAGTTTTTTTTAAAAAAAAAGTTCAATTCCTCTAAAAACAAACAATTCATCTTTAATAAAACCCAATTAACCCAGCATTCTTATTACTTCGGCAGTTAAAATAATTCATTACCACTATTCAATATATTCCAAATGTCATAAGTGGAACTCTCTTCTCTAAGTAAGAAGCGGATCAGATATCCCATCCTGATTTACTTAAGCATTGGACAGTCAATCGCTAAATGTCTTAGGTTTGTATTACTCCATGATCTTTGAAAAAACTACAGACAGTCATCAGGGGATTGCGTTCTTTATCGCTTGCATATAAGATTTTCCAAGCATAGAAGAGATTCAGACGAACAGAAACAGTGCTCTCATCAGAGAATAAGGAAATTGCACCAAATATTTAGGCAGCGTACCTAGAGGTTTATCTATAGTAGAGAAAGTTGTCGGGTAAAAGTTACTTATCGGTATTCCTTTCTTATGTGCCTGCAGAGAGAGCTCCTTGACTAAACGTATTTCTTCTGTGTTCATACCTATCCAGTGTCAAGTTGCGATGTTTATAGTAGTCTTTCTTCGGTCACCATGCGTTATTCGAGCATTTGCTGAGCCCACGTCGTTCTCGCTCAACGTATTTTTCAGGATCCAAGCTGCCACTGTTAGTGTTTCCTCCATCTCTACGAATAACGTCACATGTAAACTTTAACCTCCGGCTGATTAGCCAATCACTGAGACTCACGGCGCGAGTGGTTGGTAGGTAGAAGATGGCGGAGGTAGACTTTGGAGATAGCGAGCTGTTTGAACAGCTGGAAGAAGAGCAGACGCCGCCGGTTCACATCCGTTTCACAGACAAGGACAACAGCTCCGTTGAGGCGGAAGAGCTGCGGGAGCAGGTCCGGCGGTGCGAAGACACCATAGAGGAACTCAAGGCTGAGAATATCCTTCGCTCTTGTGTGCGATGATCCTGGGGAACCAATGCTTACAGTGTCTGCTGAAGCAGAATCCTTAGGCAAACCGTTCCTCCCTACAAGACAGGATGGAATGGGCGCATCATTCCCTTTGATTCTGTAGACACCGACAAAACACATTCCACTTATTGTTGTGGGGCTGGCATAGTAGTGTTCGACCGGGGTTTGGTTGTAGTTCTTCCCATTTCTTTCCCAAAACCCCACCTCTGCACGCCAATAGGTCCTACGCTCTCTGCGCCATTCACACACGTGTATGTGTGAAGAGCACCGTTACCCATTCTGGTAGGTGTCAAGTGGCTCCAGTTTAGGGCCCCATTAGTCCCGCTCCCGATTAACACCTTTATCTAGCACTTGTTTGTACCCAACACTTCCGCACAATGTGGAAAACGAAACGTCGCCTATCTGAATTTAAAATCTTGTCAACGGAAGATCCAGGGCTAGTTCAAGGTGTCGCACAAAACGGTACAAGAGACTTTGTGTTACTACCTAGCAATTGATTGTGCTAATGTAGCATGATACTAGCTAATTGCTGCTTAGGTTTGTAGACGGGTAACGAAATACACTGGCCATATCCACTATCACATTGTTTGCCTAGCAGCAGCATCTCTTGACGCCAAACTCGCTCTTATGCCGACATTTCATGTGATGTCACACACAAAGCTCGGGTCTCGCAACCAAAACCTGCACAACGTGTAAGAGAATTAAACTTCGGTGCGCCTTTGCACACAAGTAAAAGGTTGTAGGGCAACAATCCCTTATACGACAGGAGTCGCAAACATTCCCTTGCTCCACACTTTGATAGAACACAGGTTGTTGTATGGATTTTTAAAGCTCTTTGGTGCCATTGAAGTAAATTGAACCGTGTAAACGTGCAGGACAGCGTAGTCTGGTCTTCTCTCAAATGTAAACCCGCAGAAAGAAAAGACAAACAGTGCATACAAGTTGGACTGAAAAATAAGGGTGTACAATCGAGATTGGCAAACAGAAAATGTACGGTCAGCATTGTAGTAGCCAAATCAGAAACAATGGGAGAGGTTGACTGGCGACTCTGAAACGTTTATACCAATGGAATGTTAAGTGGCAGCAACTACTATAGTGAACCCATGCACTTGCACAGAACTACTTTGCTATCGTGCATGCGTACCTGTAAAACTGGGCGTTTTGTCCAAACCCAGTAGCTGACATCACTGCGTCTTGGGGTTGTTGCCGAAAAGACTGGCTAACCTTTTACTTCATGCAGGGATCCTAATTCCTGGGGACTACTTAGCTCCCTTTTTGCTAATTTGAAACCTTTCTTGTTTAGCTAACAAACTTATTTTATTAGCAATTGTGTATTCCTATTTTCAATGTCCCCACAAGGTATTTGTACCCAAGACATAAAATGAGCAATAACGCAGTATTTTTGTATACCTTTTGAGATGATTGTCTGTAAAATGTAAAGGTTAGCTGCATGAATGGACACACACATATATGATAAAAAGGTTATGGAAACAGTTTTCTGTGCAGTTGGGTAGTGTTGCACAAGCCTCCTATACACCGGTATGCTTGCTCCATCTTTTGCTGGGGAAGTTCAAAAGTTTCTGAAATTTAAAACGTTAACAATGTTTAAGGAAACTCCTAGCCGGGTACTAGATAATGTAGTATGGTGTTGCGAGATGAAATGTTTGTCAGCTTCAGGTGGACAAGATAGCCCTTGCCTGTCATTGATATCAACTATTTTCAATATAGCATTAAATGCCACTTTTGGGGAAGAGCAGGTGCAGTAACGGTTCTCAAGACGGAGGCGGATAGGCCCAAGTGCAGCATTCCAGCCCTGCATTCCACTGAATGCAGTATTTATCGCTATTTGCACTGCAAGTCTCAATCTGGAGTGCTGATAACTTTTAAAATCATTTTTTTTACAAACTTTATTTAGTAGCAATGTGAACAACATTAAATCACCATGGAAGCATACAGTGGTTATTTCAGAGTATAGCCATTCGCTCCTAGCTCTCCCTTTTCCCTTCATATAGTCATTCAAGTTCACTATATTTTAACTTTCTTGTAACCAAACCTCCCTTTCTCCCCCTACCCCCCCCTTCCATTCAAACTCTCTGCTCATTGGGGTGGCGTTTCAGGGTTCCTCCCATTATTTTTAAATATCCAATTCTCTGGTTTCATTTCCAATTTAGTAATTGTCATTTCATTCAGGTTGCCTTCAAAGTACTGAGTAATTGCAGAGCAAAGTGGTCCTGAAATAGATCTGTTCTTTGTCTGCCACAAAGGTGTGAATTGGGAGACTGGTTGTCATTAACCTGTGGTATGTACCATTCGCCAGAGCAGTCTCATTGTCATAACCCCACATTCGTACCCGCCACAATGGGACCATGTTCATTTTTCCACCCATTGGCCAGTGTAATCCTTGCTGCAGTCAGCATGTGGTGAGGAGGCTAGCGCGAGTCCCACTGGCGTCATATAAACCTACTGTTGCGCTCAATGGTATCCCTGCTGGATTGAGGGGCAATTGAACATTCAGTATGTCTTTAATATGGCTTAGAATTTCTTTCCAACAGATGCCTGTCTAAGGACAGGACCACCACATTTGATCCAGGTCCCCAACCTGCCCACAATTCCACCAACATGAAGGATAATATTCAGGGTTGATTGAGTGTAGAAGGTGTGGCTTCATATACCATCTGAAACCTACCTTCTAAACTGATTCTTTAATAGCCACACATTTAGAACTTTAATGCACGCTGCGCCAAATCTGTTCCCACATCTGTTACTGGGATCCCCAAGTCTTGCTCCCTTTTGTCATACATGGCAAGATGTCCCCTGAACTAGCACAATCCAGCAGACGATATAGTCTTGAAGCACCCTATTTTTGAGTACCCCTCTTATCGTGAGTGCCACCCATACCCGTAATCACCCTATTTGAGATCCAGTGTCTAATTTGGACATAGTGAAATCGTTGTTGTTCCGGGACCTTGAATTTCGTTTTGCACTCTTAACGGATCCCCACCCTGATGGAAGTCCGCTAGCGTTTTTCCCACCCAGTGTGTCCAGAATAGAGTAGCTCCCTGAAGTAAAGTCAGCGTTTCTACTCATCTGAGTGAATGGGCCCCACCCCGGTTGCAGTTTTTTTTACCCCTTATTGCTTTATCCCAGTGAAAGAGTGATCTTTCTGGTGTTCACCAAGGGGCCCCTGGCTCCTCTGACTGAATGTCTCAAGAAGCCTGCGTTTTCTAAGGGGATTTTAGTCTCTCCCCTTTCTAGTTCGCTCCACCCGTTCGCATCTTCCTGTGGGGCCCATTGCAACATGGGTGGCCACCTGCGCAGCCACTAAATAACGCTTAATATCTGGGACCCTCAGGCTCCCCAACATGGGGGGTCAAAACCAGACCCTCCTCCAGGCATCTCTAAGTTTCCCCTCCCCCAAATGAAGTGTAGGATTTCTCTCTGCAAATTTTTTTACCGGTTGGGCTGGAAACTGGATTGGGAGTGAGCTCACTGTATAAAGGAGTCAATAGCGTCATAATTATAGCTGGTAATACGCGCAAACCACAAGAGTTCCTCCATGTCCCATCTCCTGAGATCCTCAGATAACGTTTTCAGTACTCTCAGAACATTAGCCCCATACAGGCCTTCATATGTGGGCATTAACTTCACCCCCAGATATTCTATTGCCTCCTGTTCCCATACTAGCAGATAGTTTTTACTTGTTCAGGCCCCTCCGTGATGTTAATCGCTTTTAATTTATTGTACTTAATGCGAAACCCAGAGACCTCTGCAAATTTATCTAAGAGGGACTTTGAAGAGAATCCGTTGTGTTCTGAAACAACAATAGTACGTCATCTCCATATAATGCAGTTTTGTGTGTGCCCCATCCCTGAATCTCCAAATATGCCCAGACCGTCCGTGCCAATGGCTCAATGGCCATTGTGAATATCAAGGGGGTTAGCGGACACCCTTGCCGAGTACCCCCTCCTTATTGGGATTGCATTTGAGAGTTGGCCATTCACCTATAGTTTGTGGTTGGGATACAGAAGTTAGCTAAGATCATATGGGTAAAGGTCAACCCACACCCAAACTTTTCCAATATTGACTTTAAGACGATCCAGTTTAATCTATCAAACACTCTAGTCGTGTCTAATGCTAGCATGGACACTTTTTGACCGGACCTCCTCCCCCAAATTGCTACGTTTATCGCTCTCTTATACGGGGTGCGTCGCCCTATGATAAAACCGTCTTGGTCAGGGAGGGTGTATGATCCTCAGCAGTACCCCCATTAGTCTCTGGCCCAGAATCTTTGCATAAAGTTTAGCGTCTCCATTGAGTAACAAGATGGTGCGATAGCTATCTGTCGGGTCTTTCCCGGTTTTAATATTAAGACTGTAGTTGAGGGTCCCATATCTCTAGCGACTTAGATATGTGTCCCTTAGCTGATTAGTTTGCTTAGAGGACCGACTAGTATATTTCTGAGTTTGTCGGCCCCGGGGTCTTGTTACCCACCATGTATCCTTTAGCCCTGACCCACCTCTTCTTCGGATATCGGAGCTTCCAGTAGTAGTCTATCGTTATCCAGAATCTGGGGCAGGTCCAATCCTCTCAAGAAAGCCTGCGGAGTCTCACCATTTTTTTTCTTTTGAGATTCCTCAAGAAGAATGACTGCATAATGTCAGGTTTCTCAGTTTCCCCTCTCTTTAGCTCCCCCATCGAGTTTTTCAGTTGAGTAATAATCATTTTTAGCCCTTTTTTTTCCTTAGTTTCTCTTTGAGGAACCGGTTGGCTTTATCACCTTTTTTATATAGTATTTTAATTTTTTTTTTAAATTGTTTTTAGTTAAATTATTCAACTTTTAGAATATAGTTTTTAACATAAATAGGTAAATCACAAAATTCATTTTCAGTTGCATTTAATTTTTTGCTTGTGTTTTAATATGTAAGTGTAACTTGCATACAGGTGCAAAACAGAACTCTTCTCTATTGTACCACTTAAACTTGACTTTGTTTACATTTTTATACATTTAAAAGACACGTTTGCACTTATTCGCATATCGTAGTTTCAGAGCATTCAAATAATTGGCGGTGGCAATTCTAATTCTCACTAAACATGCAGAAACAATTATTTTCCATCGTAAATCTTGATTTACCTCTGCGAGAAAACAATACATGTTTGCAAAATGTATTTTCCTCACAGACCAGATTCGAGCATTCAATGATTAGATGTTTCATAGTTTCTTTCTTATCTTTTAGTTGACAAAACCGACATATGTTATCTGATTCCTTGATCATTCGTCTATCTGCTAAAACGTCTCTTGTTGGCCATAAATTAAGCCTAAAGCGCATTATTGCTGATCGAACAACCAAAGATGGACTTTTCACTAAATAAGATGTCATTATTCGATACTTTTTGTCAATCATTCAATTGCCATCAAAACGTTTGTAGGTCAGGCAAAGGTCTCTTGTCTGAATCCAGTTAGTGGTGAAAATGTGTAATTTAGCTTTCACCGGGTTTCTCACAAGATCAATTGTCACATTTGCAGTTGCTAATGTGTTATAGCTACTTTGCAACTACCTTTTAGCAAATACATGATTGGACAAAAACAAATAAGATGACAATGTCATTGGCTCATATCATGCACAGGTAAACGTATTGACTCGCATCAATTTTGATGTCCTGTATGGCCCAATTCATTGTATTACGAGTTTGTCTTTTTCGGTACATACATGAACAGTTGGTTTTCCCCAAATTTATACTTGGATGATTCTTTTGTATATATTGGGACAGAAGAGTAAAAGTTTGTAAGCCTATCGGGCTTTTGGAACAGAGCACTAGATCTTCTGCATACAACAATGCTGCTATGGACCTGCCATCCAATTTGGGTGCATCTGTTAGCTGATTCTTAAATGCCTCCTTGATGTCATGAATAAAGAAGCTAAACAATGCAGACGCCATTATGCACCCTTGTTTCAGGCCACTAGCAGTTTTAATTGATGGCGAAAGTAATCCTTCTGCATTAATTATTTGTATAGAAGTTTCTGAGTGAAGTGCATAAATAATGTCTTTTAATGTGTCTGGACATTTTGCTATTGACAGTTTGGCCATTAATAAGGAACGTGAAATGAATCAAAGGCAGCATTAAAGTCAACAAATGCCAGATAAATTGGCTGTTTGGTGGCTCGAGCTTGGCTCTTGATTGCCCTTATACATGTCAGATTGATGGAAATGCCCATACCTGGTACAAACCCAGTTTGATTAGGGTCGCGATTTTGTCCAAGAATTAAATTCTTTCAGCACTATTCTAACAATGCAATAGGTCTATAATGATTGGGTTTAGATCTATCATCACTCTTTTTAAAAATGGGTACCACTATTGAGTTTCGACAGGAGTCTGGTATTTTTCTGTTAATTACAATGGCTCTAAAGATTTTATCAAGAATGATCGCCCAAAGTGATGGATTTGCTTTGAACATAAAATTACTTGGGCCATCCGAACCTGCCGCTCTGGATCTACTTGAGCGTTTTATCAGGTCTTCTATAAGTGTTGGAGAGAACTCCAAGTCCCATATATTGGCTTTAGGGAAGTCCTAGATTGAATCAGCAAGACCTGTTTTCACTATAGAGTTCAGAAAATGGTGTCTCCATGACACCATTAATCTGGCAATGGTTTTGATTATCATGTTGGGCGTCATTTAATAGCGACCATATTTCTGCAGTGCTTTTATTTTCCAAAGTGTGTAACATATGTTCGCTGTCTACTTGAAACATTAAAGCGGCTCTTCCTCGAGTCCAATTTTTATATTTAGTTTTAGCTCTTCTAGTAGCTTGAGCTTGGTCTTCAAGTGGGAGTAATCGAATTGCCCTTTTTTCCCTGCTCAGCTTCACAATCTTTCACTGCTGGGTCAAATTGTTTATGGGAAAATGCATTCTGGTCATTTTTACTAAATACAGTTCTGTATTTATTCATGACTATGGCATAAGAGAGATTACAATTCTTTCCTTGCATGTCTAGATAATTTCCCAGCATGTATAAGTTCTTGTTAGACCACCTAAATCGTGTCTTTGCATTGTTAACAATTACACTTTGCGTCATTTTACTGGTGAAGGTGGTGAGTTGTTGTAGAGTCCGTGGCCATGTCGTGGAGAGCAAATGATGGTTGCTGTTTGTGTTCTCCACAATCTTAAACTGAGTAACTATATCAAACAATTTTCCATCTACGTAGATGTAATCAATGAGGTTTCCCGTAGATCCACGATGCCAAGTATTCTGTGGGTGCACATCTCCTGGAAGAGAACCATTTGCCAGCCTTAAGTTCCTGTCTGCCATAAACGAGATCCCCCATTCAACCTGTTTAGATCTGGTATTTTTCTGATTGGAAATGCAGTTTAAATTGATGTCCCCTACAAGAATTATGGCCGAGATGTCTTTCGAAGCCATTATCAGATCCAGAAGTAGTGTAAGGGCACCATAAAATGCATCATCTGTGATGCCCACTGGATTCCTATATATATTGATCAATGCAAAGGTCGAATGTTGTAATTTGATCCTTACAAAAAAGTAGGAAATCATTTGGTGCTGCCCATGGATCGATACTCGTGGCACTGCTTTTCTTGACTGCTACTAGTAGTCCGAAAGTGGGTCTGCCTTTGGATGCTTTGACTACTGGTAACAATATGACATCATGATTGTTCCAGAGGGGAGTGTTCATCAGCCAGGTTTCCTGTAGAGCTACTATTTCATATTTTTCGATGCAATTTTCTTTCTCCATCTGTAGATGGATGTGTCCACGAGTATTCCATGAAGCAAGGCTGATGTTCTGTGTGCAAGACACTGATTGTTATGCTCTTGAATTATGCACGGACTCTGATGCTTACTTCTGTTGGTATATTTGGGACACACATTTAGTGCCCTGAATTGGTTGTTGATCTAATTGACCTTTAGCATGAGGCTCTTGTGCAATGATGAATCCCAACTTAAATATATCCATCTTGGCTTTCCACAGTGTATTCAGCACCACTCTCGATGGTATACATAAGCGTACTATCGAAAGATCTTCATCGTTCAAGAATTCTATCTGATCAATGTCTGATGTTGATATGTCTTCTAAGTCTGGAATATCTCCAAATATGTTTAGTACACTTGTTCTGCACAGGTCGACGGTCGAATATGGAGCTGCGCGACATTTCATTATAAGTGAATATCTCTTTTCCGTGGCCACGCTTACAGGTTCTTTATTAATGGCTTTGTCTGAGTTGTTCGGTGTTTTAACTGAATGGAGTTGGTCCTTATAGCTCAGTGCCTGTGTACCACCCTCTTTGGAAGGCATTGAATTGGTCCAGTCAGCATGAACACTTTTTATTTGTCGGAGCGCATTATTGGTCACGCTTGCTTTTTGATTTGTCTGGAGAAAACTTTCAGGTGCATTCGTGAGATCATTCTTTTTAAAATATGCATCCAAGCAAGATTTTATTGACAATTCAATGCGTGTGTGTTCTTGCGACCAAGTCTCTTTTAACTTGTGTTAAGAGATGTTGATTTGCTCCTTCGGTCAATACGGGGGTAATTCCAGTCCCTCCCCTCCGCAATAGAACAATCGGGCTGGAGGCACTGATCATTTTGCAAAGTCCTCACTATATTAGTTTCTTGATTTTTAGTCTCAATGGTTAGTTGCTTTTTTCCACTAATTTGTGTTTAGGTGATATGACGCCTATCACAGTATTGTGTTGTGAATGCATTATTGCAGCCTTGCTTGTTGTTTGTGCATTCATACGTGCATCAATTGCTTTTCGACTAGATTCTTTGCTGGACAAGTTGTACTTCATTATGTCTTACTAGTGACTCTGTTGGTATCATTAACGCATGTTCAACTAGTAGATGCTCTGTGCGGAGTTCGAGATGATTAGGACTATTTGTCAAAACCTTGCCACACGATAAGTTCAAGCACACAGATGGAAGGGTGTTTCTGTGAGTCTCGGGTAGCAATACATTCAAGGCATTGTTGTCATTCATTCTTAACATGTTTAAATATGCCTCTACTTCTTTCCTGACGTCTTGTCTACGCATCATCATTGTCATTTTGTTCCTTTGACTCTGACAAGTTTTCAATCCTGTTTCCCTTAGAAGCTTCAATCAGATTGCTTTTAGCTACCAATGTAGTTCTATTGCTCTCCATATCGATAGCTTGATGGCGTTCATTTATTTCTTCGAGTAGTCATTCAGGGGAACATGCGTTAAGGTATGATTTCCCTGGAGCGACTTGTGAACATCCTCGCAGGTTTTGTCGCGCTGATCTTGGGCTGGATCAGGTTGGTTCACTTTTGCAGCATTTGTTTTGTTCTTCCGCGTCATGTTTTTTTTTCTGGTCTTAGTTTTCACGCTTTGGCAATCTGCTTTGGTTGAGACTGTTGATTTTTCTTATTCTTGGAAGATATCAAAATGTCCTTCATTGATCGGAATATGGATTTGATTTGATATGTTCTCCTGTGAACACTGATCTATACTGATCCAAGAATTGTTTTTTCCCCCCCAACTCATTTCCTTCACAGAGATCTATTGCGGTTTCTTGTGATCACATAGGTACAATCACTTGTTCTATGAACGGAACTGCTGACAAAATAGCTTGCGAGGATCGTATACAGGGGTCTGCCATTTTAAGAGTGGGGGTGTTAAGCCGTTGTACTTCATTGTCCATCACGCACTCATTTTGTAGCGCCATTTAATCCGTTCAGAGATGCGTTGAATGAATTCAGTTTGTTCGGATATTTTTGTCTCTAATGATTGAAATAGTTTAAAGAAACTTGTTATTGTTATGTTTACTGCTGATGGAGGAATTTCAAGCATGAAAGGTGGCACAGGTGACTCCGAGCGGGAGGAGCCTGAGAAACTTGGAAAGAAAAACCGCAGCGTTTTCAAACACAATAATGTTGTTTTTGTGTGCGGTAGCTTCAAAAGCTACCGCAAACGTAAATAGAAACTTTTTAAAGCTGCTGTTTTACGTTTTCCGGGCTCCTCAGGCCCGGCAAACTTAGAAAAAAAAACACAGCTAGTGCTTATCTTTTTTAAAATAAATGGCACTTCCTGAGATGCAGCTGCAGCTTTTATGCCTGTAGTCTCCAGTCTGCGTCCTCCGCGTCCCGGCACCAATGAAAGAAAAGCCACCCAGTGGTATATTTTGTTTACTACAGCTTGCTGGCTTTTCCTTCATTAGTGCCGCAAAAGCAAGCACAGGCGGGCATCCATTTCACAAAATGGATGCCCCCATGTGCTTCCTTTTTTTTAAATTTTGAGCTTCATTTTCTTATAATTTTACATAGGGACTTGTGGCAATCGGGTTTTTAAAAAAAAATGTTTTTTTTTATTATTGCCCATCTTTTTTTGCAATAAAAATGTTTGGGCGAACCATTCCTTTAAGATTGAATGCCTCTTTACTGGTGAGTTTAGACCCTGGGTATTCAACAAGATTAGCCAGGCTCTTCTCTTTTTTTGTTTAATTTTTCTCTTCTGTTTCCCATATATTTTATGGGAGACCCGTCGGCACCCCTTTCCAGGCATGTAAGAACCTCTTAAAGACCACCAACCTATTATTATCACCCAAAGCCAACTATAAACCCCAACTTTTTAAACTTCACTTCCATCCTCCAGGTTATGGGGCTCGATTCCCGCCCCTACCCCATTCCTTTTTAGTACCTTCTGAGGAAGAGTATTTCCTTAGTTTGGCACGTATTGTCCTCATTATCCGTGCAGGTATACCTTTTTCATACATTAGTCCCTCGGATCTTTCAAAAAGGAAGCTTGCGCCCAGTGGCAAAGTTTTTCTTCTCCCTCATATTTTTGCAGGTCTGCGTCTGTTATAGAGTTGGGGATCCTGCGAATGTGTGTATTATTCCACTGGGATCTATTTTCTGCATTCTCCTGTTTGGTCAGAACCTGCTTCATTTGTTCCAGCGAGTTTACTCAACATGGTAATTCATCTTTTTTATGCCCCTGTTCACTCACCGCAGTTTCTACTTCATCCACCCTTCTCTCCACCGCCAGGACATATTTATGGCTGTCAGTGATCGATTTGGCAAGATCGGCTGCGCTTTCTTTAAAAACATTTTTTTTAAACTCCTGTAGCATAGCCATCAGGTCCGATCTCCTTGTCGGCGGTTCGTCATTTTCTAATTCTAGCTGTGGTGGTGAATGTATTTGTGCCGCTGCCAGTCGCTTCTGTGTTTTGGGCCTTTGCATGAGTGCTTTTATGCCCCCGTAAATGGGAACCTTTTTGCTTTGTAGCTTGTTTTGACATATCGCACTTAAGAGCGCTCTGCCAGGCAGTTGGCGGTAGCAAACTTTATTTGGAGCCGCTGGGCTCCCAACCCTTCTCCAGAACTCCGCCCCCCCACCCCCTCTGACTGTCAGCTCCTCCCAATGTTGGGAAAGGGTTTCCATCCCCTCTCGGAGCTTCCAACCTGCCTCGAGCAACATATCGGAGCGTTTGCCGCCGTTTATATGAACCCACGGGTCCCATGTATCTCGGCCGCCATTTTGTTTGCCGCCGGGCGGGCTACTGCGACGGTTCTCTGCTCTGTGACGGACGATCCGCATCAGAGCTGCAGCGATGGTGCCTCCTTATTTATGCCTCAATCATATGGTTTTTGGTCATTCCATTACCTTTATTTTAGGGGCATTTCGGGCCTTGGGAACGGGATCGGACGCAGGAGCACACTAAGGTTGCATCCAGCGGCTTCCTTGGCTATCCACGCCTCCGTTGTTGCTTTTATGGGAATCTGGCTTTGCACAATTCATGTTTCCCATAAAAATAATTTCATGCATTCCACTATTGGAAATAACAATTTTCAGGACTGGCGGTAGGCCAGGATGTGCTCGAAGCAAGTGGGCAGGGGGTTTTCTTGGGGACAGGGGGGGGGGCTCTGGTGAAGCGCTCCACTGGAGACTCGGTCTGAGGCATCACCTCCAAGAACAAGGTAAAGACTGGGCAGTGGGCTGGCTTGAAATTTAGGTGTCTACTTGTGGATTCATCTAGATTTCCCGGGCTGATTGTCCAGTTCTCTCCCATGGGTGCTAATAAATAATGCAATATTAATCGCACAGCAAAGCGAGCTCTGGAGGCTAACTATAGGTTGATATTGCAGGTCCGTCGATGTAGAGACTGGATGGAACTATTGATCACTACTTTGCCTAAGCATCCTGTTAGCTTTGTGTTTACATTATGTAAGGGCAAAGGGAGTAAAAGACAAAGCAGAGGGGATGTTTAGCAGGCAGAGAACTGGACCAACTAGGCGGAATATTGTAGATTGCGAGCATCTCACTGTTCGTGAAGCTGGTATAAAGCACCAATGTGATAGAGATTGTCGAGTTTAGGATCAGCTCATGGGTTGAGCAATAGTTGCACAGATGTATGCAACAGGTCATGTCCATTTTCGAAAGTTTCATCAGTATGATGCACCTTCCATACAAAATGGAAATATATGGGTGACACGGATTTGGATACGCAAAATTGTACTTCAAAACATGGAAGACAGTGCACTGTTTTACAGTAGAAATACCATATTTATGTAACACATTTTTAGCAATGTAAAGGGTGGTCTTTTAAAACTTAAAGTTAATACATAGTTGTTGTCAAACAGAATATTGGTGGCTTAGTAAAAGTATCATCCTAAGTTACTTCTAGTTTGCAATTATTTAAAAAAGAGAGAACTTTCTTGCCTAGCACTCCCACACAGTCCTTTGGCAGAGTAGAGGAGATTATTACTGCTGCACTCTCTCCATTAGCCCCTTTTGAGCTTTCTGTGAACGGTGAAAAGATGGTGGGGAAAGTGGAATGCAGAGTGAGCTGTGTTTTCATTGAACAGGATAATTTAATTCGCCAGTTCTACTACATAATTGTTCATTTAATTAGCAATCCTACAGAATTTCATAGCCAATTGCTTTGAAATACTACTTATTTTATGCCTTGTTTATGTTGACCTGTTATAATACATCTGTTATGGTAATATGCTACTTGTTTAGCTTTATATTATTTAACTTTGAATTGTAGTATTGTTGTGGTGAAATTAATCAGAAGGGGCCTTGAACATCCCGATTTGAGTGCATATTAGATTCTAATGGCGTTCAGTTTTTGTTTGTTGTTGAATCAGAAGACTTTATAAGCCTGCAAGCCTATATAAACTATGTGCACAATGAATATATGAAATTATGCAGATGTATACCCGATTTTGTAAATTGTAATACATTTACTGGATCCATATTTTATTAATTGGTTCCTTTTTGTTCACCATGAGTGCTTTAAGTGGGCCTCGGCTAGCCTGCAGGCAGCTATGCTAGCTGAGTGGGGCTCTTTCTTTCCAACCGACCCCTGATCTTCCACACTAAAAGGAAATTAAGTGACAGTGGCAGTACCTCTGTTTAGAATGCCATCCCCAGTGTCAGACATTAGTTTTTGTTTTGAAGGGACAATATCATAGAATTTTGAAATCTAATATGTGCAAGTTTTGTAATTGCATTTATTTTATAGAATTGAATACATAAGAATCACATTTTTTTCAAAATACCATTTGGTGGGACCAGTGATTACCTAACTTTGATTTTCATATTCCCATTTTAATAATTGTTTACATTTCTTTTCGTGCCAGTTGAAGTGTAGATTGCATGTGTTAGTTGCTTCTTATTTTCGGGTAATGGCAGGCAATTCTTGGGCCACGCTCTAAAAGATTGTTTTGTGACTTCTAGAACTCTCACACACCCTCTACTTAAAGAAGGACATGACTATTGGACCCTAAACAAACCTATTGGTGCAACACCCACAGTGGCCACGCCTGAAGGCCATGGCCAGTGGCTTTGAATTACGTTATAACAAAACCTTTGAGATTCACTGAAAAAACCTCAGTTAAGGGACAATTAAGGTAAGTTTTAAAGGAACAAAAACCTTGAAATTCAACGAATGTGGGAAGCGATTATCATCTTAACTCTGCATCCACCGTGTTGCAAAGCCCATGAGCACATACATAACAAAAGCCAAATTAGTTTGCGGATTGGCTGTGGCCGGGTTACCAGTTTCCCGATCCAGTATGGGGCTGGTATTGGATGCCGGCTCCTAGGGTCCCATTTAAGATTCCTGCACAATGCCTGCCTGGGCCTGTTCTCTAACATTACTGCAGGAAGAACATCATCCCCACGAAACAGAGCTGCTGATGACCCTTTGCTGGCTTTATTCTATTCATTTTGAACGGTCTGCTCGTTCCATCTTGGCCGCGGAGCTGCCTCGAGTCTGCAGAGATCGTCACTGCCAAACTGCCCACCTCTGCACTTTGCGGGTTGGCTTTGATCTGGGTGACCAGTTTCCAGATCCTGGATCCAGCTTTCAGGGGCCTGCGCAACCTCTCTCCGGGCCAGGAGGGCCCATGATTCTCCATCTACAAAGGTAGGATCACCACATTACACCAAAGGTTATGCGTCATTGTTTCCCGCACTCCTCCATCACAGCGGACGTATCTGATTCACCACTGGCCTTGTTACTAATCTAGCCTCTCTTCGCTATTGGAGCAGCGTTTGCTGTCAATCTTTTATCCCCCATTGCACATCACTAACACTACTGATCCATACACCCTCCCTGCTCATATCTGCCTGCGGCCTAACCTGGTTATGCCATGCTTTAGTATGGCCTAGAAGCGTGGGCACTCCATTTGGTACTCTCGGAGCAAGGCAGTGCAGTGTCTCCTGTCTTGGGGTTGCAGATCCCCCTCTGCATAGCTGTAGTGCTGCAACGTGATGGTGCTGGGTGGGCGGCTGTTTGGTCCACTATTTCCTACATTTGTACTACAATACTCTGGTTAAACTGGTTACCTGTTCCCTTTCTAGGCTCCACCCCTGCCACCTATAGCCTCTTGACCTGCGCGTCTTGTGTAACCTGCCGGCTTTCCCCTTCACCCCCCCCTTATCCATTCTATCAGCCCTGTGCGGTACCTTGCAGTGCCACCCGTCTAACGTTTTTCAGTCCTGTGCGGTGTCTGCATGTAACCTTGTAACTACTGAAATTGACATTTCTCAGCCCTGCGCTGTACCGCATTTAACCTACCTGTAACTAGTGGATTGACTCGGTCAGCCCAGCTCTGTAATTGAATCTTACCTGTCTGCAACGTGCTTACCTGTACACCTGATGTAGCACCCGTAACCTGAGGTGTGACTTTTCCAGAATATGCTTTCAAGACCCACACGTTCGATGTAACCCTAAGCATGGTTCTGCACTTTTCAGAATGTACTATCGCACTTAATGGGAACTAGCGCCTAGATACCTGAATTTTGTGCACTGCTAAAATAAATAAAATGGAGGCCAGCAAGATAGCTCAGTGGGTTAAGGGCTCACCGCTATGATTTGTGTGATTTACAGGTCAAAGATTTGAATCCTGGCCTTTGTGATAATGTATCCATATGTGCTCGATGGAAAGCTATTGTGCATAAATGCTATATAAATAACACACCATTTAGATCCTAGGGGTCATCAACTGGAGGACGAGTTAAGATGATCATCACTCCCCACATCTGCTGAATTTCAAGGGTTTTGTTGCAATCTGATCACCTTGACTGTCCCTTAACTAACAGTATTTTCACTTGGGCTACATTATTTGTTTTTCATATCCACTTTTGGGGCCCATTTATTTTTTTTTTTTTAATGCACCTTTGCTGTCAGTTGAAGTTCATGACTATTGTAAGCTGTATTATGCTAATTTATGGACTTGTTGCATTTACATTTAACAATGTCCTCTTGGGCTAAACTATCAGAAATATTATAGGTATTGTACTCGTATGGATTTTAAAGTTTAAAAGTATGCATATAAGTGCCCAATTGTACTGCTGTCTCTTCCTTGTTGCTTCACGTCTGCTGATCAGTGTGGAAACGTGGTCCATTTATGGCTGCGTTTCCTCAATGTTTTAGTAGCTTATGTTACCAATTAAAAAAAAAAAATCTATATTTGAGTAAGTTGCTGAACATCATATTTGTGGTTCTTTACCTATTGTAGTGCAATGCTTTTCCCCATTCACATGCATAGTGTGAATGTAATAATGGCCGCTCCTTTGGTAGATGTTTGGAAATGTGTTGGACATAGTCCCTTTTCAATGTTTACTACAGTGTCCTCATGAAGCAGGCTATTGTTGAAATGCAAATTTATTTATTGTGTGGGCACGTGAACTTTCTTGATACACAGCCTGACGAAGCCTCTTCAGGGGCGGAACGCATGTTATGGTAGGAAAACATATAAAGCGCGCGGTCACCCGAGGGTGTGGTGGTGGTGGTGGTGGTGGTGGTGGCGGCGGCGGCGTCTGCCAGGATTTGCATTCCTGTATACTTGACTCATGAGTATTGCTGCGTTTCTGGAAGTACCAATCATTTAAATTTTGGTGCCTGTATGTATTTAGTCACACACTCCAGTGCACCCCTATTGGGGGGGTCTCCATTGGCTAGCCTTAGTTGATCGTATCACCTTTAAAGCAGTGACCATTGTACATCACTGCCAGTATGGCTCGGGTCCAGCGTATTTGGAAAAAAACAAATATCCCTATAATAAACCAGGTAGTTCCCTGAGATCTGAAGCTCAAGGGCTGGTGAAAATACACGCGTTAAAAAAAGCGAATGGTCTTGGACGCTCTTTTGCAGCAAAAGCAGCAACAAAGTGGAATGAACTCCTTTGCGCCCTAAGACTAGAATCAAATTACATGATCTTCAGGAAGAAACTGAAAACACTCTTATTTAAATAAATGATTAGCCCATCGTGATAAGGAATCTGCTGTCCCGTTTCTCCTGGTCTGTCTCCGCGCCCTGATGCGGGCTTCGGCGTGTTACAGATTAAACAAATAAAATACATTAAAAAAAAATATTACCCATTGCTGGAAGTTCAGGTGATCTTCCAGCGATGGAACAAGTGTGTGACTCTGCTGAAATGTTTTCCTACTTTCATATTTCAGGTGAAAGGTATTTCAGGTGGAAGGTTTTTAGAAAGGAGAGAAAAAAAAGAAAAGAAAAACCTAGTGAGTAAGTCACACCAGCATAGGTCAAAACGGTCTATTTTGGAGCGTTGACTAATCATCATGCTAAGTCCAAACTTTTCTTCAAAATCATAACTGATTGTTGACATCAATTACCTGGAGTACAGTGCTTCTGTGTCCTACTAATATATAATGCAAATAGCTAATGCAAGGCCATTTAAGGCGCAATTTGTTTCTATTGTCAGTCTCTGTATGCAGCCTGCATATTCCTTTACAAATGTCATGTAAAAATGTTTATATCATGCCATTTTCTTACAATATAATCTAAATGTGTCCCCTGTTACACGAAATGAAGTTAATATAATGTCCTGATTTCATAATTACTTTCGATTATTTCAATGTTAAAAGATTGGCTGCATACCTTTCATGCAAGGTGCTATCATTACACAGGTGCGTTGTGCTGTCACATCCATCTTGGGTACCATTTCTTGGATACAGTATATAGTGCCATTTGATTCTCAAGGTCTGAATGTTACAATAAAAAAATAAAAAAAACAAAAAAAAAATTAGATTGCTCAGGGGCAATGTGCTCGCCTTGGCAGCAAGATGACCCGGTTCGATCCCCGGGTCCGCACTTGGAATCCTCAGGTTATTTATAAGGCGCTTAATACCCAATCATATCATATGCAGTACTGCCACTGTTGGAAAGTATAGTGCACTTACGTTCCTTGTCTCCTGACATGCTCTAATCGAAACTAAGCACATCCTGCCATTTAATTGTCATTTTAGGCAATGTGTGGGGTATTACCCAAATTGTTCGTTTACAATTGTTCGAATGAACAATTGACTGACTTTAAAGGGTCACAATTCACCTTTTCACAATTGACCATCTATAATGTTTGGGGGGGTATGCATTGGGTGGGGGGGTCCCCCCTACCCCCCGCATATGTTACAATTGACCTTCACAATTCAGTCAATTGTGAAAAGGTCAATTTTAATTCGAGCAATTGTAAAACGAACAATTCGTATACAACCATGTGTGGCACGGATTTCGTTGTTAGCCAGATGTTCCTACTATTTCTTTGCACCATAGCATTGTTTTTTTTAATTTTTTTTGTAAAGTGCTACCATTCATGGAATGCTCAGTACTTAACCCTTTAAATGCCAGCGACGAGCCGGCTCGTCGGTAAAAACCGCTCCATGTTGCCACCGACGAGCCGGCTCGTCGGTGGCACTTAAGGGGTTAATGAGGGGGGAAATGTTGGAGGGTTTGGGCGGTGAATACCGCGATTTTAAAAAAAAAGCCATTGGCACTGGGGGGGGGAACCTCAATGGCACTTAGAGGTTAATGGATGTTATTGCTTGTGAGGCGCCCTTATAGTTAAATAGAAATCTGCTAAATCCTGCAATTGTTGACTTGCCATGTGTTTTGCCTTCCTGTTTTTCTCAGTAATTTAAAGATATCTTTTTTAACTTAAGGGGTTCCCCGCTGCACTTAAAGCTTGGAAAGCAATGTGCTTTGTCTTGGAACGCAAACACTTCATGTAAAGTTTGAAATAGACCTCTCTTGGGTCTCTTTATTATCGCAATTAAAGATTTTCACAGTAAGACAGATAGAAATGAAACAGAAATACATCACCATTAGCGATTCTCTAACATTCTTCATCTGTTAATCCTTCACTGGGAAACACTAGGTTGGGAGAGAGCATCCTTTGCCAACGGGAACAGGCTAACGGAAACATGTCTCCTTCACTCAGCCCAGCCGGAGTTCAAAGAAAGAAGTCGTGAAGTGACTTGCTCTTTCCCTCCCAAATATAATCCAGTATTTTTCCAGAGATGTTCAGTCATTAGAATCCCACAGCTGCGCGGCCGTTGCAGCTACTGGACTCAACTGAATTTGTAAATATCTGAATTCTCATGAGAACCCAACTTTGCTCTCGGCTCCAAAAAAAAAAAAAGCAAAACAAGCTTGATCTGAACACAGACAAGCTGTCTCTTTCTCTTACTCCAGCAAATGCAAATTGTGCTCCGTGAAATGGGCATTTTTAAGCTTGTAGTCAAATGTTCATGTGCGTACACAGAATGCATTTCACTTAAACTCCATCTTGAATCCTTTTTTTTTGTAATGCATTACATCCCACCCTTGGACATTTTGACTTCCATAACTCAATGGCACTATATTAGGTTTTTGAAATCTACGCAGCATTATAACTGAGCTAAAAACACATTTGTGAACGACAAAACCAAATATCAAAAATGCAGGCCAGGGAGTAACTCGGGGCCTCGCCAATATTAGGGATCCAAGCACATGGGCAATCGGCATGAATGATCAGCATTAACCTCCTTGGTCAATAACTTCAATTTGTTATGAATTTGCTCAAATTGAAACACATCCCTTCCAACGCATTGCACCCTAAATTATGCTTTAGTAAAAGATGATCAATAGTAGCCCTATTTTACAAAACTGCTTTTCTCATACATGTCATTGTTGACGCTGGTGCATGTTTGTTTGGTAATTTGTAGGGCGCACCGAACCCTTGGGTAACTGAGTGTAACAAGGTACAACGTATACTTAAAGCTTAGTTGCATAGTAAGGAAGATACAGTAAGGCACGTACATTACATATAATAAGGTTCATACATACATACATGTATGAATGGAGAGGGATAAGCTACGGCAGGGGGCTAGGTACAAAGGTACAAGCAAGTGCAGTAAAAAGGTTGAAGAGGCTAGTACATATTGGTTAGTCATAAGGGTCGTTGGCACGTAGTCAGTTGAGTGTTGCATCTCAAGCTGTAGTAAGACGGGTCTATTCTGAGATCAAGTGGGAGTGCATTCGAAGACTGGGCAGCTTTTACTGGGAAACTGTTTCCACCTCTGTTTTTTTTTTTTTAGCCTAAATCTAGGTATCTGTAGGCAGTGGGAGTTAGCCGCTCTAAAGGGGCGAGTCGAGGTTCTTCTGACTATTCTCTCAGTAAGGTAAGGGGGGGGGCAGCGTTATTGAGGCACTTGAATGTTAGCAAGACTGTTTTGAGTAGGATTCTGTTGCTTATGTTTAGCCAGTAGTGTTCTCTCCTCATATTGGATACATATTCTCTAGTAGATAAGTTCAGGTCAGTTCTGAGGGCATTATTTTGCAGTGTCTGAATTTTGTCGGTGATGTATTAGCTCCCAAGTACAGGGCATTGCAATAATCCAATTTTGTCAGTATTAATGCATTGGCGAGGATGCTGCAGCTAGCTTGTGTTAGAAAAGGTCTACATGCCCTGATAAGTTTTTAGGTGTAGGCGGTGGGTGATGCCAGAGAGTTACCCGTTTCCTTAAGGTTAGGGTGCAGTCGAGGTAAAATCCTAACCTTTTCACTTCTTTAGCTACTGTGATTATATTGCCATCAATGTTGAAAGCCGAGTGGTTGGAGGTTTTGTTTTTGGTTGGCAGCGGATCCAAGGATTAGGATCTCTGTTTTGTCGTCATTCAGGCAGAGGCCATGGGTTGCCATCCATGCCTGAATGAGGAGGTATATTTCATTTACCAAGGCCGTATCAGAGACAGTTTGCCCGAAAGGGGAATGAGGATCTGGGTGTCATCTGCGTAATTCGTGTAGGTGACGCCCAGTCTGTCCAATTTGTCAAATAGGGTCTTGGTAAATGTTATACATAGTTGGCGAGACACAGGAGCCTTGTGACACTGCATGTTGTCTGGATCGGGTCCGCCGATGTGGAGAAAACTCTAATTGCTCTGTCGACTGGACCCAAGCTTTAGCTTCACTCTAAGTGGGCAGCCGATGCTAGGTGTTTGCACAGAACTGCATGGTCCACCAAGTCAAAGGCTGCCGACAGGTCAAGGAGGAGCAGTATGTCAGTGTTTCCTTTGTCGTTGAGCTTGTCAGTTTGTGTCTTACGATCGCTTAAGGCTGTCTCCGTGCCATGTTGTGGTCTAAATCCATATTGGTGGGAACCTAGGAGCTGGTTAGCTTCAAGATAGTTCTGGATTTGTAGATCGAGTAGCCTATCTATTATCTTGAGAAGGAAGGGTACCGTAGTAATGGGCCTGTAGTTGGTGGGGATGGACTGGTCTAGAGTTTGTTTCTTGAGAAGAGGTAAAATCCATGACTCTTTTAAATTACTTGGGACAGTATTGGTTGAGAAGGAGGCATTAATTAGCTTTGAGATGAAGGGGGCTAAGTTTCTCGCAGCGTCCTTGATTAGTTGGACGGGGCATTTGTCACCCTTGCAGTTAGAAGGCTTCAGAGATGCGATAATTTGTTCGGTTTCCTGGATGGATACTTTCATGAATTTGAACGGCGCTGGACCGAGCGTGTCTTTAGTGGGGCTGATGAGTTGCGTCCCGGTAGGGGACAAGGAAGGTTTTTTTTTTTTTTTTATTTTTTTTTTGTCAATTTTGATTTGAAGTGTTATTTTATTGGCTAGGGCATTCTGGATTTTGGTGCACCATTGTTTTGCCTTTGGGTACACTGTCAGGAGGAGGTATGGGGGAATCTAATTCCCGAAGGATCACAAACCATTCCTTAGTATTAGAACTGGCGTTGAGATTCTTTCGTTGAAAAGATCTTTTTTGGTACGGATTATTTCTTTTTTGTAGTTGTCTGCAAAGTGGTTTAATTGCGCTTTGTTTTCATCGGAGGGGGCGTGTCGCCATAGGGTTTCTAATTTTCTTTTTTGCAGTCTTAATACTTTAAGGTGAGGGGGTAAATCAGGCATTGAGGTGTGCCTGCTGTTTACTCTTGCGTAGTTTGAGGGGCGCAATGGTATCAAGGGCCTTAGTCATTGTGGTGCTGTAAAGCTCCACAAGGAGATTGGGATCAGAGTTCCTTGGGAGAGCGTTAATAGAGGGAAGGAGGAGTGGTGAAAGTTTGTCTGGTGTGATTGTTTATTTTTAGATCTGGTAGGGAGAGGAGGTGCCATAACTTTAGCTTTGGCTGCATGTTTATCTATAGTTATGGAGAAGTCCATTAAGTGGTGGTCTGTCCATAGTTGAGGGGTTATTTTAGTGATGTGGTAGTGCAGTTCAGGATGACAACCCAGTCTAGGGTCCTTCCTTTGTCATGAGTTGGGGTGAGGACTTTTTGGGTTAAACCATGTTCAGCAAGCATGGCCGCGATCATTCGGGCCTGTTTGTCCTCTGGATCATTGAATCCTAAATTGAAGTCACCCAGTATTAGTAATTGTGAGGAGTCTTTGGTGTTGTTGGCTAGGAGACTGGATAAGTCCTCCACAAAGGTGCCGATGGGCCCTGTTGGCCTGTATATTAGGTAAATTGTTAAGGTGCGGCAGTTGGAGATGGGTAATTTTGGCAGTGAGTAATTCACATAATTTAAGTGGGGGTTAGAGTTAGAAGGCTTATGGCAAGGTTGGCTTTCGATATAATGGCTAATCCACCTCCTCCTGGCATTGAGTCTATCCATTCTAATTAATTGATAATTATCTGGTATTGCTACCGTGTGGGCTGGGCCTGCTGCCTCATGCAGCCAGGATTCCGTGACGGCTAAGGAAGTCGAGGTCATTGGAGGATATGATGTCTGCTATTTCTGTAGCATGAGCCACTAGGGATCTGGCATTAATCGAGGCTCCAGATATAGTAGTCATATTTAATGGTTTTTGGGGTTCTATTGCAATTAGTTTAGGTTGGTTAGTTTTATCGCTGGGTGTCGTTAGTCTGGAAGCTTGCTCAGAGCGTGTGGTGGTTATGTTGTAACTGGAGCGGGAGTTTAGGTCCTTGTTGTTGTTAGTTCTATGCTCATAAAGGCACATTAATCTAGCTCGAAGTGTAATATTTCTATCAAGTGTGGGACCTGGTAAATGCTTAATTTGGGTCATGGTTGAGTAGATTATTGGTAAGGTGAGCAACAAAGGTCAGCTGGGTCTTTCTAATGAACATAGTTTTATGCAGGTACAGATTGGGATAGACTAATACAGCAGCCTGGACGTGGCAAGGCAGTCGGGTAGGTTAGTCCCTCAGAGTACAGGGCAATTGCAAATCGGGGAAGGCTAGTCCGACATAGGCAGGGCAGATGCAAATCAAAATAGGCTAGTCTGACATGAGCTTGGGGCACGCACACATAGACTCTCTTCGAACACAGTTCGGTTGATTTCTTGATGTAACGTAACGTTGACACTTGTTATCCTCCTTTGGCTGAAAAGTCCTAAACGAATGTCTCCATTGGCAATGTTGTAAGTGTAGAGTTTGGTCATGTTTTTCCATTTGTCCCCTGGCAAAATTGAAAATGACTGTAGACTAACATTGTTGTCCTCAACTGAAGAATCTTTGAAGTCCTTGAAAGATTTGTTTTAATATTGAAGCAGGTGTTGGCACTGCTACCAGACATGTCATCAGTAGGTCCATTCCTTTAGGAACAAAATGGGCAAAAGTAAGACCGATTTTAAGGATTTCTTTTGGCAAAATATTTCCAAATATTGAGGAAATGTAGTTTACGTAATTCTCATTTCCTTTCGAATCCGTTTCTTCGTGTCTGCTGTGACTGGTGTTTTGTCATCACTTGATTTATGAATCGTATTCTCCATTTTCCTCACTTGCATATTGATCCTTTGTACAACTGTGGCATTTTGGATTGGCTTTTCAAATAATTATTTTTGTTGATTCTTCCAAATGGAGACCATTGGTACTTGCAATTACACCAGTCGGGCACATCAGTACAGAATCTGTAAAACAAACCAAAAACAGGCATATCAGCGTTGCCAGTTCTCTTAAGTAACACTTTTCAGCAGGACAATATTTCAATTGTTTCTGGCCAGGTTCCATAACTAGAACTTCTTGGTCTCTGCCTTCAGCAATTATATCTGCGGGTACAGTTGGGCCACTAGGCTTCTCTACCCACACTTTTGCGCCTGGTACCATGTGGTCTGATGAGCCAAAACCATGGTGTCCCCGAATAGTTTATACACAAGTGGTCTCTCCCTTTTTAATCATAGACAGTTTGATAGGATAGCCCAATTGATTGTCATACCTATCTCCTACATGGATAGGCACCATCTGATCTCCACTGTTCATCAAAATAACTTCAATCTCTCTTTGATAGTCAGCATCTATCGCTCCTCCCAACACTTGAATTACTTTCAGTGCTAATCCAGATCTAGGGGCAATTAATCCCATTTGCTCTGCCACAGTTCCTTTCCCCACAATTCCTTTTGAATGTATTTTCCATGCATTCTGTTGCCTTGACGGCAGCCACATAGCTAGCCCATTGGCCATTGAACATGAATCTGTATACAAATGACATTGACCAGGTGTCTCTTGTTTCAAACCTTAATAGACTGCATAGAGTCCTGTAAACCGACTGCTCTTTTTTTGTTTTGGGATTATGACTCTACTTTCCAGTAGCGCTCATACATAGCGAGCAGAGCCATATGTAAACCAAGCATGTTCTGTCTGCTCCACTGTCAGATCTTCATAAGGTTCTCCCCATTTCACTGGAGATTTCCTGTCACTTCCTGTGGTATGTAATCTACAGGTGGTATATTCGCCACTTGCTCATGTAATTTTGCCACTCCATCCTTTCCTGATTTGGCTCTCTTGAATGCACCATTTCCATTTGATTATACTAGCCTCAGTCAATTGTTCACTATCAATAAGAGCCAAGTAAAGTGCCAACAATTGCTTCTCAAGGAGAGTGCTTAACACCTGCCTCGGTTAATTTGCGGCTCCAAAATCCCAAGGGCCTCGGCTAGTGTCTTGCTTCTGCTTCAAACTTTAGTTAGAGTTAAATGTCTCTGTACAGGAAAATTATGCTACTTCTCATGGCTTCACATGCCACAAAAGAGCACATGTTGCACAGTGTCCTTTGCCAATTCAAAGGCTCTTTGCTGCCCTTCTCCCCATTCAAATTCCTATTTCTTTTGTGTCGCTTTGTAGAGTGGGGCCAAGATTTGCCCTTAATGTGTGGCATCTGCTGTCTCCAAAACCCAAACAGCCCCATGAGCGATTGAGCTTGCTTCTTGTTCATTGGAGTAGCATTTTCTTTTGCTAGGTTTTTTACACTCGATGGCCATTATGCCATTGAATTCCCAAAAATATCACTGTCTCAGCTGCCCCTTGAATCTTGTTAGGATTAATTTCCTAGTCTTCCTTTTTCAATCCCTCACTGATTGCTTCCAATTGATTTTGCACACTGAGCTCATCCTTCCCTGAATCAAAATGTCATCAATGTAGTGTGAGTTGGATTTCAGTCTTACATGGTATCTTGTCTAAGTGTTCTACCAGCAGCCAGTGATGGAGAGTGGGACTATGCAAGTACCCCATTGTGAAGGTGTACTGACACCTACCTCAAGAGTGACAACTTCTCCTGGCACTCTTGGGCAATTGGCACTGTGAAAAATGCATTTGCCAAAGCACAGCGTACCAGGTACCCTCAAACGTCTGGATATTGTCAATCAAGTTAACAGTATCTGGCACTGCAGTAGTTAAAGGCAGAGTAGTTTATTTAACTCTATAGTCCACAGTCCTTCACCAGCTCCCATCACCCTTTTTAGAGGCCAGATGGGGTTGTTCCAAGCAGTAGAGACTTGGCTTAACACACCTGCCTCCACATACTCTTTGATGCTGCCTGAAATTTCCTTGTGCCCCCTGGGAATGTGGTATTGTTTCATTAACGCACGCTTCGTTGCCAATAGCATGTGCACCGGAGGGATCTTCAATTTGCCTACAATCACTGGTGTACAAATCGGTGAATTTACTCCAAATTGATAGGTCTTACCTCCTAACCCCAAAGTAAACCCTTCACTCAATGAGGCCTCCGCCCAAGTGTCAATCAAAGCTCTCACCTCTTGTATGTTTCCAGGCTTCCAAAAGATCTTTACATCAACATGAGGGTGTCTGTAAATTTTTCATGCGAGTTGACACCAGTGGGACTTGGCCGTAATTCTGTTCAGACTTTGAGTCCGTGTACACAGACTCAGTCCTAAACATTGCACTCACTGCCTTTCTCAACTCTGCTTATGTTGGCTGCTACTGGGAAGGAGTTCCCATAGAACTTTCTCCCTGTTCCTCGGGATGCGCAGAAGGGGAAGTGTCGCCTTCTGCTTAGACTGCCTTCTGCTTAGACCGCCTGTCTCTTGACTTGGTTATAGTTCTCTTTCCCAGCAAGCCCTCTCTTCTTGTACAACGCATACATTTCCCTGGTATCAATACCATTGATTTCTCCTCGTGGCACACCATCTTTCAATAGTGCTAAAACCTGCCCTTTCTAGACACAAGGGCATCTCTACCAGCTTGTCCCCTACACTCTGTTCTTTTCTCACCGTGCCTCTCACACGAGGTTTGTATTAATTTGAGCCCCATTCCCCTAGATCTGTCAATTGCCGTATGGTATCCACCACTTAATCAGTGGGTTTGCCAGTCCTCCCTACTAGCAAAGTCATGATGACACTCTTGTATGCTGTAGGGGCAGTTCTGATAACCATATTTCTGGCTGACACCGATAGTGGCACTACACCCATGTGTACCAGCTAATGGACATGGATTGCCTCCATGTTCCCAAATCTTTTGAATTGCCTCTTTCAAAGTATACCATCCCTCTCCTCAGATGGACAATCGGTGATAATCTGGTCCTTTATATTACTTCCCTGAGCTGCAAGGTGTAATAAAGACGCCTATGAGGCTTGCCCATCGGCTTCAGACCCTGGTCCAGCTCGCAACACTTGTGAACATTATCATTTTATGAAGGTAGGACGTGCAGTGAGTCAATAGAAACCACTAACAAACCTGCCCCCGTCATAACTCGGCATCAAAGCCAATAAGGCTCACCTGACCCTTTGTCTTAATCTATTGATTATTTCACCCACTTCTTGAGTGAAATCCTCAAGTGGAGTTAAATCAACTATGCCCCTGGCTGGATTATGTGGATGAGGCCCGGCTCTGTTGCTAGTAGCCGGATTCAGTCACCTTTTCCCCATCTTCTTTAACTGTAGGTTCTAGCTTTGTATCCGTGTCAGAAAATGTACTACTCAAAGAAGAATGGCATTTATTTGCATCCCAACAATTCAAGTCCCAGTTTATGATCAGCATTTGAAATGACAGTTGCTACCTTGCGTTTATCTATTCTACCTCTGAGATGTTATGTGAATTTGTTGGTTATTTATAACGTGCTTAATACCCAGAGGTTTCTGGGATCGAACATGTGCTGCTCCGTGCCGTCTTGCTTCTAAGGCGAGCATGTTGCCCCTGAGCTATCCTCCCAAGACACTGCACTTTCTATAATGGAATTGGGGCCACTCTAATTGCCGCTTTTCCCACAATTTGAAAATTACAAGCCTTGTCACTCCAAATGTCTAACTGCAACTGCTGCATTAAAGAAGCTTGCCTTTCTTTTGCCAATTCTCTTTCTAAGCACTTTACCAAGTGCACAGTCCTCTGATGTACCTTACGATAAGTTTCAAGTACAATCCAACCTTTTCTGCACACAGCAGCAGACTCTCTCCCTTTTAATCACGAGGACGTTTTGCAAACAAGCAATCGCATCATCAGGCTGTGCGTTAGCCACACATTCTCCCCATTGCTCACCCAAACCTGAGCTACATGTGAATTCTGCAGCTAAAGCATCATACATGGCAGAATTCCAACGAAGAATGAGTAATTCGCAAAAGACCCTGATAGCAGGACAAGTTTTATCTCTTTTCCTTAATAAGGAATGCATATTGCCACAAAACTAAGCACTAATTCAAGTACAGCGAATAAATCACTGCGGTAACTTTAAAAAGTCAATTAACAGTCGCACACACAGCAAAGGCTCACTTTCAAACCAAAGCCAAGAGGAGAAAGAAACATTTAAAACATTGTAACCAAAGTACATGAAAATGAATTCTTGCGCTCCAAAGCACAAAAACTACAGATTAGTCGGCCAAGTAATTACCAGCACAAGGCCACTGATCATGACTCCAATCGTTTTGCCTTGCTGTTTTCTCAGTAATTTAAATATCTCTTAACTTGAGGGGTTCCCCTCTGCACTTTAAAACTGGCTGGAAGGCAATGTGCTTTGTCTTGGAACGCAAAGAATTAATTCACACTTCATGTAAAGTTTGAAATGGACCTATCTGGTCTCTTTTTATTATCGCAATTAAAGATGATCACAGTAAGACAGAAATACATCACCATTAGCATTTGTCTAACGACACCATTAGCATTTCTCTAACTTTCTTCATCTCCTGCAAGCCTTCACTGGGAATCACTAGGGCGGGAGAGACAATCCTTCGCCAACGGGAACAGGCTTACGAAAACACGTCAGCCCAGCCAGAGTTCAAAGTCGGAAGTCAAGAAGTGACATGATTTGCTCTTTACCTGTCTCTGTGATGTCTTTTCCTCCAAATATAATAATATTTTTCCAGAGATGTTCACCGTCGGTAGAATCCCACTGGACTCCAATGAGTTTGTAAATAATCTCTGGATTCTCATGTGAAGCCGACAGACTTTTCTCTTGGCTGCTGAAAGAATGCAACACAAGCTTCATCTGAACACATAAACATGCTGTCGTTCCATCGCTGTAGCAAACGTACATTGTGCTCAGAGAAATGGTCCTCTTTAAGCTTTAAGTCAAATGTTCGTGTGTTCACAGAATGCATTTCACTTGGACTCCATCTTGAAGTGAAAGGTTGCCTTATTACACCATGTAATGATTACTATACTTGCAAGGTTCTAGTGCAATGTACTTTCTATTCCTTAGGGTTTATCATCTCAACTGCCCTACTGGAGGTTTGCAATTCTATTGTTCAGCCTCCTTATCGTCACTTACATGTCTGTTACTATGTAAGCAAGAGATCATCCTGACCGAGTCCCATCATGTTCTCGCCAGATCCTGCATTGCTTATGGACAGAACGGGTACAGATAGTGTGTGCAATGGACCAGAGATGAAAATGTGATACTTCTCTTGAATCCATATCTGACTGGTTTAAGATGTTTGGAAAACTCCTTAAGTATATAGTACTGTCTTTATTCACCTATAGATAAGATTACACACATGTGCTTAATCTCTCATATTGTACATTATATCAAAGTTCCCAGGAACACATTCATCTCCTCATCCATATTGTGTCCCTTTGGAATTTTAGTATCCAAGTCCACAATGTACTTTGATTCTTTGTGACACAATGTTCTTCCTCCATATCCTTCTCTGGGATGCATGTCTACGTTGCACTTTGTCAATTACAAAATATCTGAACAATTTCAGTTCTCCTTTTATGAACTTCATTAAAATGTTTAACTAGTGTGTATGCTGGATCCTTGTTAGTTATTGCATGCACATTGTGCTACATGTTTCGTGCTACCCACATAACGTTTTCACAACTGCACTTAATTCCGTACATTTCAATTGTACTTTGTTTATGAATTTTCTTTTGGTGCATGCGCTGGTGGATGCATTCTTTGGTGTTACTCCAAACCTGCATGACTTGCACTTCGGTTGAAGAAAGTTTGGACCTAATCGATGATGGGTTTTCCAAATGTTATCTGGGCTCTGTCCCCAATACGTGAACTAATGTCATGGTCTGTCCTTAAGTCTTCCATTGTTTTTGTCCAGGATATCCCTAGGATATTCTTAATCATCTTCTCCGCTTGATTGTAGATGGTGGTAAATCTCGGTTCTCTATCTTTTTGCGCATTTTGACTAGTAAGTCATCCGTTTCGCATAGGCACGATTGATAAGCCCCTGTGAATATTGCAATGTAGTACTATTCATATTACCCCTACAACACTCGCCTTGTTAAATACTTTTATTCTGTCATTTTAAAAATTGAATTTGGCTTGGGCAAAAGGGCTCTGCTCATCTTAACTGTCATCCTGTGGGACACCAATCCCAATTCTAGACGAGTCATGGATATAGCGTACCATTTTGGTAAAATTCAATACAGTTTTCCAGTGTTGAAACTCATTAGTTTTAATACATTTGGGAGGGGTTTCTAGTGGGATTTTACAGTGTCCAGTCATAGGATCGAATGCCCTTTTTTTTCTAAACCAAAAGGACATAAAAAAAAAATTTCGAATGGTTTTTTATTTATATATTTTTTTAGTTTAGTCTGCATAAAATTATTTTTAAAAAGAAAACGGGGGGGGGGGTTTGGGAGGGTTGGTGGGAACGCATTCGAAACTTCTTTTTTTCTGGCACTTTTGGTGTCTCAAAGGCATTCGATCCTTTGTATTTCGAACAAACACCTACAACTGGATTCTACCTCTTTGTTGTGCACAAAATTGTATTACTAAATAACTAAATGTGGTTTGGTCCCATGACAATGGCAGAATGGTTATGGGTATTGGCCAAAGAAACCACGAGTATTTTGACCAATTGACCTGGACTGCAGAGCTGAGCCCAATAAATTATGTAGTTTTCAGGTCCTTGAAGAAGAGGAGCAGATTATCCATCTAAAATGCAACAGCCTGCTCTATCCTGGCCAGCTATATTTACCACATTTTTTAGTTTAGGCTATTAGGTGTTGCTTGCGACACACATGGCGATATTGAGTACAGAAAGGGTGGAATGGCAAATGAGGGGGGGACTTTGGTTCTAGGTGTTTGGTTATGTGCCTGAGATGGCCATGCTAATCCCTATAACGATTCCTACCACTACCTGCCCAAATCACCTCTTCGTAGGAACGCTTGAGATCGCTTGGCATCGGGCTTTGCATTTAAAGAAGCCTTTCGAGAGTTAATCACTTAATTGGAGTTGTAAACGTGCTGCTGATGGAATAAAAATGTCTTAGCAGGCCTTCCTTCAGCACTCGATTTATACTGCGGGTCCTTCACTGAAGTCTTGTTAAAAACAAGCATTAACAAAGCCAAAATCTTTGGCTTGTGTATTCGCTCTAAGCTTTTGCCAGGCACTGCTCCTGGATGCCCAGGTACTCGCTCCATTTTTGACCTTCTACCAGCAAGTTACTTTCTGTTGGCTTTGCCAATGCTTGTTTAAATGGGACCTTAGCCCATTAGTCAATGGTTCATCACAAGTGCGAAGGGCAAGGGAGACTGGATACAACCCTACCATGTTCCTCTCAATTACCTAGCTAACAGATCTGTAGTGACCCTATTTAATTCTAGCCATTGGCGTGAATACAATAATGTAATCGGCTTATGAACATGGACACAAAATGTGTTGCTTACATAGTGTGGAACAGGGCCCAACCTATGGAATAGAAACCCTGCTTTGTGATTTAATGAAGCTTTGGCATATTCACCTTAGGTATCGTCGAGGATCTGATGACCTGGGCTCCTCTTGGCCATAGTACCAGGACCCTGTATGAAGCTTGATTGCTGTGAGCCAGCCCTGCCACATAGGGTCCAATTATTGCAGCCAGAACCTTACAAAGAATGTTTGAGTCTGTGTTCACTTGATGGTGTCTGTGTCGAACTCATGGTGGCAAGTGAGCACTGTTCAAGGGTGTTTATTAAACTGGGCCTTTTTTTCCAACCTGCATACAAGATGGGAGAAAGCGTCGACCATCAAATGAAAATAAGGCAGTCCTAGTGGCGTCTTGTGGAAAAATAAAAAAAGAAAAGGGGCCTATACTAATTGCCAAACCTTACAACTAATACAAAAAGGATGTGGGATGGCTTTCAAGAATGGTGTTCCCAAATATGTCAGGATGCAGTAGCTTGGGGTCTCCCTTCCCCACGTTTTGATCACAAGATAAGGTGGGATCGTGGAGCGCAGCAGTCTCGAGCTTCCCCAGCACGAGACGACAGTTCCACTCCTATCGGGGTCGTCGATGACCAAGTCTCGTTTCTCTTGAAGTCTCTTGCCTTCGAGGGCCTGGCGTTCAAATCACAAAAAGTTTTTTTCCCAGTTTTACTTAGCGTGAGGATTCGTCACCCCTCTGTCCCCCACTTCTGGGCGCCGACCCCTCTTTACTTTCAGCCTCCCTCAACTGGGTTTCATTATGGCTTTTCCTTTTTAGTCACAAATCTTAATGTCTTTTTAAACCGTTCCAGTGGACATCCCTCAGCCGGGTTCACTTTTGTCAAGTGCTTCTTGGGACTTTAGACTTTGCCCCCTCCTCGTCAGCATCCCTCTTCTGGGTTCACGCTTGCCAACTCCTCATTCACATTTGCTTTCAAAGTTTGCGGGATTCACTTCCCTTACTTTCTCTACAGTTCTTAGATCAACGGCTTTCAACTGTACTGGGATTTTGCTTGACCTTCTGTATGACCACTTTGACCTATCTTGGCAGTTCTCCTACGGCCTTCTGGTATATGTAGTTTCACTCAGACGGTTCAACCAGAGTTTCTCGGAGCAGCATCCACGTGGTACCGGCCCCCTTCTGCAGCTGGTCTCACCTTTACAATTTTTACAGTTCTTTGAACTTCTTTCACTTTGTGACTTTCATTCACCACAGCCCGGTTCTTATTGGGATTCCCTTCGACTCACCGGCTGTGAAGACTGCTTGGCTTTCCTATTAACTGGAGTCAAGGCTGGTACCATGGAAGCAGGAGTCTCCCTCGCTCCGGCTTATCAGCGGCGACACGCTCTGTGTACCGTTTCTGCTGCAGGACACTTGGGCTATTCTTGGTACTACGATTCATTCTGTGTAGGTTTTGCAGGGTTTTGTTGAGAAGGGCATGGTTCTCTCCTCATTGGCCTCGCAATCTTTGCCACCTTTCTCCTCCTCTTGAACTGCCCGGTCTGGATAGCTTTCTCGTCGTGCGGTCCGCCTTGCTCGTACTGTGCTCTGTTGCTCCAGCGTTTATCCCTGTGGGGAAGGGAAAAGGCCGTCTGGTGTGTGTGTGAGATTCTCGTCAATTGCCTGACCCTTGTATTGGGACATGTCAGGAATGTCCTACGGAAGAAGATGGAGGGGGCGGGGGGAGATGTTGAAGGAAGGGAATACTGCGTCTCACCCTTTGTCTCGCACTCCCCAGGAGCCCCCATCCAGATGATTCTCCCTCTCTGCTCTGGTCCATCCACAGGAACTGGATCCAATAGCGATGGCCATGTCCTGGCCACCTGCATGACAGATCCCCGGGGACTAGCTAGGGAGACGCCTTCAGGTTTCTCACATCTGTAAGCTAAACTCGGAGTGTGTGGCAGTGTGTTACGGTCCTCACTGCTAGGCTTTTCTCCATACCTATTGCTGAAGGCAGAGCCTTGCTACATTTAACCTGCCTGGACCGGAGCTGTGGCGGAGTTTGTGGCAGAGTGTTAAAGTGCAGTGTGGAGTGGGACGGAGGCGGAGAAGTAAACTCTAAGCTTCTAAGCTTGCTGAAATCATTTTGGAGCCATGTCAAGTTTGGGCCCTCATAGCCGCCAGCCTCTTAAGCTTTTGGATGATGCTTTAACATCGCAGCTAAACTCCCAGGTAAACTCTGCCCCCTCACCCCAAACCTTCAGGTTCTTTTAAGTGAAAATGACATGGAGGCGGTGGCTAACATCTGTCTCAGATCTACATTCAGTGCTCCTCCCTGCTGTGGATCGTGTGGGGCCTAATGAGAAGTATCTTAAGTGATACCATGATGGCAAACCCGTTCAACGAGAAGCGTGAAAGGTCTGACGACCCGGGAACGATTTTAACCACCGGCCTTGATAATGTTGTTTAATCTGTGTTGGAATATGGTGATGTGTGGGGAATGATTTGTTGACATGAGGATGTGTTTTGTGAAATGATCCACATGTCATTTGTGGCGACTTAAATATCAAATGCTTAGATGATTTGGGGGTACCTATGAGCGGCCTGGCCCTCTCGAAGCGGGCGTGCCAATGGATGAGTGATCTTGGTGAGACAGTTTTTTTTAATTGTATTTTTTTATGCTAAACATTCAGAGAAATGGAGATGTTCCGGGGCAATCTACATGGGTGAACACAAAGCCCACTTGGACTATTGGTTCATCTCTCGAAACATCTGACCGCCCGGATTGCGTCACTTGGGGTGATCAATAAGAGTTGTGGTGATCATAAACCTCTGGAAGTAAGATAGATGGTGAGGATAGCTGTGCAGCCGGACACCACAGAGGGCCTCATTCAAGCTTCCCAGGGGAGAAACCCAGGTGAAGGTTAAACCTAGAGATGTCCCAGGGAATATTGAAAATTTCACCCAACATCTTGAAATGGCAAAGGATGGGTTTGAATATGCCTTGCCTTTGACTAAGTGTGAGCAAATGAAATCAAGTCATGATACAGTGGACTTAAAATACATTCAATCTGGAGGTGGTGGCAGCAAAGAGAGCTGGGCAGATTTGAGGAAATCGAAAAAGGTGGGTGGGGAAGACAGTAGAAATGGCTAAAGGCTTTGAGAGCCCTCTTAGATCAATTTGATGCTGAAACCATTTTGAAGATTGTATGTTAAGACCACTCGCAACTTGTGGGAACTGCTGAACAATAATGGTAAGGTCCAAGAGGCAGTGACCACCAATTCAGTGGCCGAATCTGCATGGATTTGTCATTCCTCAGTCTTGTTTGGCCAGGTGGCATCTGGGAAGGGTTGGACATTTGGTGGGTTCTGATGAATGGTTGATAACTTGGTACAACGAGGATATTGTATACAAGAAGCTAAATTCCTCCATGGCTCCTGGCCCAGACGGGTTTACTAACCAGATGCTGAAAGAAACCCCTGAACATTGGGTGGATTTCGCTGATCTATTGTTTAGGCAAATGGTGAAGGCGAAAGCAGTCCCAGAATCCTAGAATGTCAGCACTGATTGTCCCGATTTTCAAGAAGGGCTATGGGGAGGATCTGTGTAATTATCGCCCTCCTCGATATCCTGGGGAAGATCTTTGCGTCACTACTTCTGGGGAAACTGAAAATATGGGCTGTGGAAAATGGGCGAATGGGCCTGTGTCAGACTGGCTTTGTGAAGGGAGTTGTTAAAATCAATGGGAAAGAAAATGCAGGTATAGAGGGCTTTCATAGACCGAGTTTTGTGGGATAAATGAAAGCACTGGAAATGCCCACAGCATCTGATGGAAAGATCCCAAAATACTGTGGATCCTATACGCTTCAACACTGTAGATAAAAAAAAAAAAAAAAAAATTAAAAAAAAGCCACTCTACCGAATCAAATGCTTTTTCAGCCTCCAACAATGCTGCTACCAAGGGAATGTCCCGGTCTGATGCCAACGTTAACCCAAAAATACGCCTTGAGCCATATGATGTGGATCTGCCCTGTATGAAACCAGATTGGTCAGACTTGATGCAACTACACATTAAACGTTCCAATCTAGCGGCCAAAATCTTGGCCATATTATCCAGATTGATTAGAGAGGCCAATGTGATGTATATCTATCGAAAAACACAGCAGAGGAAAAGAAACCGCACTCCAGACATGAGGTACTGCTGGCACCAAAAAAAAAAGACACGCTCGAATCAGTGTAAAGAAACGAGTTTTAATGATGGTAGGAAAAAAGGCAACACACACAGCAAACAAAGCGGGATGCCAAGGATGGGTCTTGAACGATGTGTTTTGCACTTCCCTGAGTGCTTGGCCACGTTGGGGAACCAGAGTGAAAAACACAATACATATTGCACAGTTGTCCCTCTTCCATTTTATATATCTGCACACTACCCCCCCTCGCCGGCTTTAATTATATGGTGTCCCAGCCTCTCGCACCGCACCAGGAAGTCCTTCAGAGCCTGCAAATGAGGGGACAAGGATAGTCGCATAAGCTTTATACAATTTCAGTGGTAAGGACATCTGGCCCCAGGGCCCTTCCAGCTGTGACTGACTTAGTTGCTCAGTGCACCTCCTCCTAAATAATGGGACTATTTAGCAGCTCTCTCTCTCCTCCATGCCGAACCAATACAGCTCAGTCTGATCCAGGAGCCGGTCTAGTTCCGACTGCTGTGTGATGAATATGAGCTGACATTAAACTCCCAAATCGCCTGGCCAATACTGCACTACCCCGTTCTATCTTTTATAGCCATCGCATGTGTTCTGATGGACTCTGCCTCTGCTGCCCTGGCTAACAGCCTACACGGGCGTTGACCTTTCCCCATATTGCCACACGGCAAGTCACCTCTGCAGGAACTGGACTTCCCTACGTGCCGCTCTGCATCCTGAAACCTAGCTAACGCTTCCTGTACCTTCGCCCTCTGCGCCCTATCCACTCCCTGATCCATATCCATCTGTATCTGGTGACTTTTGGTCTCACAATCTGCTATTTCCCTCCTGAACGTATGCAGTATCCCCGTCTCTTTCGGAATACTCACCCCCCCATCCGCACAACACATTTGAATGCCTCCCACAGTACTGCCTTTGACTGGACAGTTATCTATAAAGAAGTTTGTGACCAGATCTACAATTGCTTTGCGAAACGTACTCTGACCCTCGTTCTTGAAGTCCCACACGGGTCTGCTAGACCGCTTCCCCGGGAAATCCATTCTCATCGGTGGTGCATGATCTGACAATGTCCAGGCCAATATCTCACTTTCAACTACTACCCCTGACCCCCTTTGGTGTCATTAGAAATTAAGAAGTAATCCATCCAGGAGGCTAATTGGAGCTCTGTAGACATAAAGATATACATCTGGTGACCTTGTCTTACCCTCCAAACGTCCCTCAGCTCCCAGGTCATGCACATCCCCTGTGTAAGTAATCTATGCACCTCCTGTTTCCTATCCAACCTCTGGTCCAGCACCTCATTAAAGTCTCTAGCCCATATTGTAAGACCAGGTAAGTCTGGATAAAAACCCACTCCAGAGAGTCGGAATTTGGCCCATAGTAATTAATGAGTGACCAACTGCCCCTGCAATACCCCTGTGACAAGTAGTGCCCTTCCCCCGGTTTTCTTCATTTCAACAAGACAGAATCACACGGTCTATGATAAGTAAGCACACCCCCCTTCAAAAACTAGAGTAAGATGAAAAATATCTGTGGCACCCCCATGCTTTACCTATCTGGGACTCCCTTGCAGGAGAGAGAGGACTCTTGCAAGGTGGCAATGTCCACGTTATGTCGTTTCAGATATAACTCTACGAGTTTTCGACTGGCAATTTCAAACCTCGTACATTGCAAGTCAAAAATCGTGTTACTTTTAATCATTGGGGTATACATGCATACATTGCCTTCCACAATGTTCTACTGGTCGTGACGTGGATACAAGCATGTCGAAGTTCCTGTGTAACCAGGCAGGCGAACTGCTAAACATAACCTTCCCACCCAACAACCCTGCTGAACCCCACTCCGCCAGTTATCCGTTCAACAACCCTCATTTGCAAACATATGACAAACCCTACCAAGCCCAACCATCCCATTGCCCTGTATTGCCATGTGGCTGCCTTCACCACCTCTAATTCAGACATTATCCATCCGTGTCCCATAGTCTGCCTGATGAGTCATTGCCCCTCTGTGGAGAGGACCCCTGTTCACCACTGCACTCCACTTGTCTGGGAGCCTGCGGTAAGGATTCCAGGAAACTATTGGATTCCTCCAGAGAATGAAATAAATGGTTCACGCCCATTGTGTTCTACCCTAAGCTTTGCAGGGAACATCATGGCATGTTTTGGGTCCCTGTCCCTGAACCTCTTCTTAACATCAATATATGTCCTCTGATGCCAGCACTTTGTTAGATAAGTCTGGGAAAACCTTTGTTGTATCCTTTGTCAGGGCTGCTTTTCCCTTGCTTTACGGAGTGCCCAGTCTCTGTCCCAATAACTTTGCTATGATTGGACGGGCCTGAGCGCCAGGAACCACTTGCCCCCACTAGAAATCTGATGCACACATTCCACAATAAAGACTGAAGAGCATCCCTTGGAGCCTAACGACTACTGTATGATGGATTCCACGAGAATCTCCATTGACTTCTAATTAGCCGCGTCGGGGGTGCCAACTATTCTCAGATTTTCTCCTTGATCTGGATTCCAAATCCTCTTGCTTATCAGCCAGTTCCTTGAGCACCCTCTTAACAAGTGTTGGCTCCTGCACCGCCGTGGACTCATCCTCCGCTGCATACAATCTAGTCTCCGCTCTGTCCAGCCAGACCTGCATGTGATCCACTTTACAAGTTAAAGTATCAATTTTCCTGTCGACCGACTGAATCCCCTATTTGTATCTGCATAAACTTTTCACAAATTCATAATTCCATAGTTTTTGTTTTCTTATTGTGGGAGGGGGTGTAAAACTGGAGCGTGGGTAGGTTATTTTCCCTTTCAGGCATGGTGGCCAGTAGTGTAGGCCTGTTTATCACAGCCCTTGGAATATATTTTATTCCTGCTGTCGTTTCCATTCTGTCGTGCCCCGGCCTCCACCCAGACTCCAAATTGGGCAACCCTTTGGGTCTTCCGCCCACCCAAGGTTCCACTACAAGTTAACAAGGTCTCTCGGGCTGTTCAGAGCATCTGACTACACGTAAAGGACTGTCGCTGGAGTATTAACTTTTACTGGGATTCATGAGACACAAGACTCCCTGTGTACTGCACACACGACCTAGTCCTGCATTTTCCACCACACATGTATATAGAGCATACTCGCCTTCTCCACTTCCCCTCTATGAATTGCAGACTGAAACTTCACAGGAACGATAGGTCACTGTCCCTCCTGTATTGACAATCCTTTTGGCCAAGGAAATATCAGATGTCAGTGTAAATTGCCACCTCAGGCTGCTCCTTCGAGGGCCACAACAGTTATGGCATAGGTATCCCGTCCAAAGCCTTGGCAGAGATAGCTACCAGGTTGCCCTAGGCATGCAACAGAGGGGCAATCGAGACAGTTTCCTAATATAATCGTACATCAGGAACACACTGAAGTTTGCATTGAAGATCAGTGCCCTAAAATCAAAGCAGTGGCACTTCAGCATCCAAACATGACCCCCTGGCTACCCCTGTAGCGTGAAAGGGAGGCTGGCCAAGGCCCCCAGTCAGAGCGAAGGCGGGCACGAGCCTTCCCCATGGTGGCAGAACTCCAGCAAGTTTCTCCCTTCAAGGCTCCGGATGGTGCCCGCCGGGCTCCCCACCGAGTGGGTCAGCACCCCCCCATGCTAAAGCTGGGGCAGTCCCTCTATACACCAGCCTGCCGCCAGACTCTGCACAGGCGCCTCGCCGACTGTGCTGCCCATGCCATCCTCCGTGTCAGAGCCACACTGTTCTGTACTCCACTGCCTCCTCTCACCCACCGGCACCAGCAGCAATTGTCTGCTGTCCATCCACATTGTCACCGTGGTCCGCTGCCCATTCGCATTGTCACCGTTGCTCGCAGCAAGCCCAGCCCTACACTCCTGCAGCTGCTGTAGCCTGGTGTGTTCTCATGCTAAGGTGACGCAACAGCCCACCGTTCTATGGCCATGCTTCCCACTGCTGCAGTCACAGATTTCCGAATGGCTCGGGGCCGCCTTCACTTGCACGATTTTCCAAGTATGTCACCGCTGAGTTCATACGGCAGATTCGTAGAGTTTGAAGGTGGTTGTGTGCCGCGTTAACAGCATGGTTGCGGGATTTCTGTGAGAGCGGTCGAGAGCTCACAGACTTGCAGCTATTTTTGCTGGGCTCACAAGTGATTTCCCCCCCCCCCCCCCCCCCCGCTGTACCCACTAGTTAAACTGAACAGCAAATGAGGACTGTGTTCTTTGTCCTCTGACCCGTTTGGCAGTGGCCTGTGCGGTTCTGGTATGCTGAGAGCTGTTGTATGTCCAGAGGGAGATACCGGCGAGCGAGGAGGGCGAATCCAAGCCTGTAAGGTTGATCTAGGCCTTCGGGAGAATGCAGCGAGGCACGTCTTTGTAGTTTGAGACGAACAGCGGGACACCCGGGAAGCATCTTGTGAGTGGGATGGGAACTGACACAGTAAACCTGGAGAGATGGAAAGGTGGAGGTGGTGGCGTCACTTGTTGTGGGTGCACCATCTGGTCTGACAATGGTGCCAAGCCCTTCTACCATAGCCTACAGCAAAGCCGAGAACGCAAGTGTGTGGAGAGTACAGAAGTCTGTGGTGGTGTCATGACCTATTGTGGGTGCGTGCATGCAAGCGTCCAACAACCGCACCAAGACCACCAACAGTAATTGGCCGTGGAGAGAAGGCCACAGAAGTAACGTGAAAGAGGCTGAAACAGAGTGGAACTGCAACCCCTGGTAAAGCCATTGGAGTTCCCTGGGAGAAGGTAAGGGGAACAAGTACAAGACCGGTGGGGAGGAAGGGGTGGGGGGGCTGGGAAAACCTGAGCGTAAATTATGAAGAAGTAAACTAAGTAGTGAATCACTCAGTAGCACAATACCCAGGGCAGTTCCTTAAGAGTGTGGTGCTGCTTCCTTGTGCCAGTTGGGACAGGATAAAGCGCATAAAGGAACTGACTTGTTCTTTGAAGGAATTACAAGTTTTGCTGAAGTCTATAAAGGGCATTGGAGAACCAGCTAGGAGAAGGGCGGATGTTCTCCTAGCCTCACGAGGATAGTGTAGAACGGTTGTGGTTCTGAAAGCATGGAACTTTAATGGAACGTTCACTAGCGTCTTTGGGACACGTTAAATCCGAGAGAAGGGAGTCCTTCTCCCGTGTCATGATCAGCACCCAAACTGTATTTTTTTTTTGTATTGGATAGCGTAGGAGCTTTTGCATTGGGACGGTGCCCTCTGATTTGGGCGTTCAGACTTCCTCACGAGCACCCGAGTTTCTTTAGTTTAGGTAGCGAAACCCCATTAGAGTTGGTTTATTCTTTACTTTTTAATAAGTCTGTAGCAATCATTATCCTACCCCTTGGTCAGTTTATGCATTCCTTGTTGCCACAGTAAGGGATCTGCTTTTTTCCTCCAGGTATGCAGTCAGTGAAACAATCGCCCTCTATGCAACATTCAAATGGGGATATGTCAAATAGTGGCTGATCATCTCTCGGAAGGGCTCACATGCACAAAGGAAGGGAATCCAGTTTCCTAGACTGGGATCTGCATATGCCAGTGCAGACTGGATTTGGGCTGGCTTCAACCCCCAGTCCTGGGATACAGGCCCCAAGTATGGTCCCTTGCTTCCACGTTCAGTGATGGAGAGTAGTCATGTGAACCCCTCAGACCTTCTTGGCAAACAAAGAACCTGCATTTTGTGAATGGAAGAGGGTCCTAAAGGACACCAGCCAGGTAAAATGGGTTCCACAACGTGTGAGCCATATTTCACAAAGTAAAAGCTGCCTCCAGCCTAGCATTATGACATACCATCTCTGGGACACTGGGATACCACTGCCATACCATTTTGACACTCTTAAGAAGGTGCAGCACCAAAACGGAACCGCTCTGTCTAGCTTTGGATTAAGCCTGATTCAGGTGAAAATGCACTCCAAAAAACAGAAGAGCTAACGAAAGGTACAGGGGTTTTCCACATCAGGCAAAAGGTGGGATTTAACCGTTTTTATCCCTTCTTTGGTAAGCCTTGTATGGAAATTGGCCCTTGAGACGAAAGTATGCTCTTGATTCAAGTGCCTTAATGTTGCCAAGAGTACCATCTTTTCACAATCTGTTCATTTTTTTCATATTTGTGGGCAGGTAAGATTAACACGTAGAAATTTTGTTCAACAACGAATAGGCTATGCTCAATGTGCACACATTGGAAGCAATAATGTCTGTTTACTAACCTCTGAAGTTAACTGGGGAAAGGACTCGATTTACCCAACCAGTTCTATTTCTGTGGATTTCTGACTGGCGGAAGTCAGTCATTCAGCAGTTAGTGTTTCTCTTGTATTCCATGGTTGTTTCTAATTCTTTTTTACAACACCTTAAAATTGACATTTTAATACAAGCGGGTGTGGACTAGTGGCCAGATTGCTGATCTTGGATGAAGGAGACGTGCCTCAACTTGTAAAAAATAACTATTATTGCACCAGCATGTTCTGTACATGTACAGCTCCTCATGTTTGAGATCTCCTGGTGCAATACATGTCCTCTGTAAAGCAATGTGCTGGTTCTTGCAGCAAATATAATGTTGTATCCTGTTCCTACAAAAGTTGATACTCCTTAACAGACTATAAACATCAAGAACTGCGAAGGAAATTGAACATCCTGACTCGCCCAAGGTATGGTACAGCACCAGGAGATTTAATAACGTGGTGGCACTAGTGGAGGGGGTTGGGTGGAAGGAAGCGGGTCAGAATGGCCTATATGCGTAAACGTATACATTGTTGGGGATCTTGTACTCTAAGATGTGTGGGTGGATGTATGCAAATGTGTGTTTGTGAGATATATACATATATTCACACTGCAAATCAAATATCCCCTGTCCTTCAGTAGTTTGTGTGTTAAAGTTGTCCAGTTGAGAGTACTGGAGACTGAACTCCTCCACAATAAGTGGTGCATGGATTACCCTCCTAATCTCACCATCTGCAGACACATTTTGCTTGTCCCCTTCACAGCTCTTGATTCTGCCAAATCCTCCCACGATCTAAAACATGCTTTGTCATTCCCAGACTTTGCTCGATTTCCATAGTTGCCTCTCTTGAATCCCTAAGCTGACCTTTCCTGTGCCCGATTTACTCTTTTGCATCACAATCCAAAAACGTGGACATAACGCGTATTACTCTTCAGTGTCCATCACAGGCATCTTCTCTGCCTGCAGCAAAGAAGCCACTGTGCTCCCCATAATCTGAAATGCACTGCTCACCTTAACAATCCCCCCTACAGACCTGTCTTTCCTGCCCCATCAATTAGAAATCCTCAAATGTTGTCTTTATCTTGATTGGCAATTTTCTTGAACTGCTCACACTCTACCCTTCAATCAGGATTCCAGAGAAAATCTCCACTTAAACTACTCTCATGATGTCTCCAACTTTCTTTCTGCTTCACACAACTCTGCCTTCCCTCCATATGTATCTAATCTGACCTCTCTACAGCCTTTTTAAAAAGTTGAACCATACCTACCTGAAGACCCTCTCCGCCCCTTGCTTCATGTACACTGCACTCTCTCTGACCAATCCTTCTCCACCTCATGGGACTTTTAACACCTCTTACACTAATTTTGTGGAAATCCTACATTGATCTGAACCTCGGCCCTCTCCTCTTCAGTCTCTGCTCCGACCTGGACAAGTTCATCTCTACCTGTAGCTTTCACTTCACCTCTTTGCTGATGACACAGATCTTTGTCTCCTTTTCCCTCCGTCTCCCTTTGTACCTCTGAAAGCCTCAGAGCCATCCGCCATTGGTTGGCCCTATTTTGCCTTATGTGAATTTCCTCGAAGATGGGAGTACTTTCTCCTTGCCTCCAATGCTAACATCAGACTCCTCCTTTCCCTTCCTATTTCCCCTTTTGTTGACCAAAGACTTGTAACCTTGGTGTCCACTTTAACAGCAACCTACAACTTCAGAAATTAATAGCAGCAGCGGCCACTGTGGCCAGAGTTGGCATTCTCTCTATGGAAAATCCACCTCACCCACCACTTTGCCAAAATATAAATCCTCTTTACCCTTATGCCTCGCAACTTGATTGTTCGAGTCCACTTTGTAGTCTTCTTCCTACATCCCCGTTACTCCTTCTCTTCCTTAGACAAAGTTCTCAACTTGGCTGCTTCCACCCTGTGCACCCTACCAAGATCCTCCACGCCCTCAGCTGTACTTGCTTGTAGAATGCTGGATGGCTTTCTTACTCCTGAGTGTAACAATCTATTATCTTGCTGACTGTTCCTCTCCTTCTCAAACACTCCAATCCTACTGTCCACCTATTTTTGCAGCACCTGCCCTGTCCTCACCCCTGCTTCCTCTCCTACTCTTACTTAACCCCTCCCCACAGAAGTGCCCTTCCTTGTGGACATTAACGTCAGCCAGTGGATCGTTTTAAGACTAGACGTCCCTCCACCTCCTAGTGAAGAAAGGGTAGTCTCCCATCTCTCCATTCCACATCTTAAACTGTTCCTAGTCTCTTACGCCCAAAAATTACGCACACATATACCCGACGTAATGATGTACATCATACACTTGCCTCGGCATTAGGTCCTTATTGTTTGGATACACTTAAAAACAAAGCAGATGTCAATTCTGAGTGCATTCCTCTTTATGACCATCTCTGCTGCTTTTGACACCATCAGTCAAAAGATTTCTCTAAAACAACTCTGACATCAAAGAAACTGTTCTCTTCTGGCTCACCGCTGTCCTCGATGTTAGGATTGAAACTTTTCTCTTTTGCTCTTACAAAATCCTGCTTCACTCACTGACCTGGGGTGCACCCCAAGCAACCACACTGCCATTGCCTCTGATTAACATTTGCATGTCACCCTTACTGGTCCTCATTAACTGATTGGCCATAAGCTGCTTCGAGAATGTGGATGATACCCAAGTAATCGACAAACTTGAGAATGATCCGCCATCAAAGGCCACCTGTATTAAAACCTGCCTTGCACATGTGGATGCATGGATGATTGCACAAAGACTAAAGCGGAGAACTGATGCTCTGCAATACAGCAACTTCTAACACCACCTCATCCCTTGTCTTGATGGGTCCATGCCCTATAACATCCGCCTATTTTGGGAAACTCACAATGGACAATACGCTCACACTTAAACGCAGGTCGGAGCCAACATCAAACTGCTTTTTACAACTCCACGCTGTATCATACCGTACTTTACTTTCACCTACCTGCCATCACTAGGACTAGACTATACAATGCTAACCCCCTCAATCTCTGACTATCTCATGAAGAAACTACAAAGAGTTAAAAATGCAGTGGCTAGAGTACTCTGGATGAAGAGGCTTTAATATATCGCACCATTATATACTCTCCATTGATTGCCTGTCAAGGATTCATTTCAAACCCTGTGCATCGCTCATTTCACCTACCACCGAAGCGGCCCACTTTCCTCCCTGAGGGAAGTTCCAGCACTGCAGTAATTCCATAATGCAAAGGTCCTGCAGTGCTGCACTGGGGTCCTTGTCCATAACTTCAATTAGGACACGAGGCGGGGGGAGCAGCCAATCCTATTCCTTAGTTCACAGGTTAGAAATGTTGATCTCAGCCAGCGTTCCATGGAGCCCGCAGGCTGCCTGCCCTGGACCGCCATCTTCTCCCCACCCTAACGTTCCCCCTTTGTGTTTTATTAATTTGTTTTTTTATTTTTTATGTGTTAATCCCAAACCCCATTTCCCCAGCCAGACTTACCTGATTGTAGCGGCAACATCAGCGGCTTCTCGTCTCCCTTAGCCGGCTGTAACAGAAATGGAAGAGGGGCACTGGAAGGTGCCATCTTGGAACAGTTTTTTTTTCTATGAATGAATGGGACGTCGTGAAGCATCACGTTAATTCATGGAAAAGCCCCTGCTATCAGCACCCCGGGTTACCACCCCCCCCCCCCCTTCCCGCGCTCCCAGCATAGCCTGTGGAACGGGTTACTATGCTATAAAGGAAACAACATTGAGAATCCACGTTCTCCCTACTGGCCACGGAATTCTGGAACACCCTAAGCATCTCCACCTCCAAGTGTACCACCTGACGTTCAGGAAACGGCTCTTTAACCAATCTAAGGAAACCGCAACAAACCAAAAGCCAAGTAAACTGACAAGAGTTCCAGCCCATCTAGCTAACTTGCCATATTGTAAGAGCAACTTTCTTTTACCTGTCTCTTTCCCCCACCCCAACCGCCATTTAGCAAAGAATATCAACACCCAGTTCCTCGTTCCTTATTATACATTTGTTATTATTTTGGATATATTAAATCAATAAGATGCATTCGAATTCCTACCTGAAATCTTGATTCCTATACATCAAGTCACTTAAACTACTGTAGTCTCCCATTCATAATATATCCCATCAGTTTGTGGATCTTTGTGCGTGACAATGGCTCATGCGTCTTTCTCTGAAGATAGAAACACTTGTGTACCGGCGCGTTATAAAGGCCATATCATATATCTGCAACCAAGACCCAGGAAGCGACCACCTTAATCGCACCCTGCCCTCTCAATCTCCTCACTATTAAAATCTTGAGAACCTTCCACTTCGCTCATCCCTATTATGACTCACCAGGTCTTGCATACTTCACATCTTCTGTTAACAACCACTTAATGATCTTTTGATGACCAGGGGTCTGCCGATAAGGTTAACTTGCACCTGTATGTACACCTCGCCAAAGAACTCCCATCGGTACACAGGTAAATGGTACTTCTCACCTGCATTTCTTTGCATAAATGTAACAGCCTCTGCCTTCCTGATATTATACTAACGCACCTGCACCCGATTTCCTGGTTTGAATTATTTTATTTTTGTTTTTTACAGAACCATGTGCAACAAAGCCAACATTATTAGCAGAAGGGTGCTATTTATTACCACTTACCTTACCATTAGGCCCTTACTGTTGACCATTTTTCCCTGCCCTTCGTCCATGTCCCCTCTGTATGTTTAATCTTCGTACACCAACAAATTCTTCTCTGCCATCCACCTGCTAAGCAACCCTGTCGAAGGATTTCCTCGGTCTCCTGTGTTGCTTCATGTATATGGCATTTCTGTTATTATAAAATTACATACTTTTATATTGAGTACAATACAATTTTATACCTTTACTTTAGACCACGATTGCAGTTAAATGATTTGTGTTTGTGCTTCTAAAAAGGGGATTTGTATATTTTTATTTCTTTTCTTTTTAGTGGACTCTGTATGACTGACTCACAATTGGATGGCCCTTTGCTACAAATTCTGTTCATGAACAGTGTCTTATCCAAGTAAGTAATTTGATTTCTTAAATTTTTCTCTCACAAATTTTCATGCTCCAGTCCTGTTCATTAGAATGAATAATTTGTTGCATTTCTTGAACGTGCTGACCGTGCTAGTCTGTTGGGAGATATATCGGGAAGGAGGGGGCACACTCGGTTCTCTGCATAATTCACCTCTCAGCCACTGATGTTCTCCTCCAACGGTTTCTGTGCTCCTCACGTCATCAAGGAGGCAGTCCCAACTTGCAGCTATTTGATGACTGGGGTGCCTGATTGATGGTGAAGTTGGTTCGCTCAGCGGTTTTTGATACGGAAAACAAAGTTACTCCTTGATTCTGTCTGTAGGCATTTGGTGTGACACTGTAGTGTTTTGGTCTTTCCTATTTGGCAGACAGCACTGCTTGGGTTGGTTTAAGCTGAGATCTTTGAGACGTGATTGATATTCCCAGGACAATGAAAACTGAGTCTCGGTAGCAGGCCTTCTGTCTTAATTCTCACTGCTGGAACTCCGACCTGTTGGCTCCTTGACAAATGGTGTTTATTTTTTTTTTTGGTGGGTTTCATGTGTTAAAATAGTGGCAAAAATGGCTGTGGACACTATCGCAGCAAAAAGGTGGTAGTTTTGCCGCCGCAATCCATGTAAAGGATGTGGGGGACACCCCCACAATCCCTGGACCATTATAACATTTAAGGGGAGCAGGGGACACCCTCCCAAACCCTGCTCCCTTTTAAATGGTGTAGTGGGGTACACCTTTAACGGGTCAAACCACATTGTTTTTGCTGCGAGATTTTACGGGCGACATTTTTGCCACGATTTTATCACTGCATACCTCTTTTGGGGCTCACCGTTTTCTTACTACAAATGTTTTGCTCTTTTCTGCAGTGTTTTATCATGTGGTCTTAAAATATATATCTATCTGACAAAAAAAAACGTTAAAGGGACGTTATGGTTAAGTTATCTGCATCGATGAGATAGTTAAAGATCAAGCTTGGTGCACCAGCATACAAAAGGGTATGCTAAAAAAATAGACCTCCCCCAAAACAAAATCGCAGAACACTCTAAGGCACTCCAAAACCAATCGTCCCAGACTCGGACCACCTTCAGAAACAATAACGCTTCTGAATTCTAAATTCTCTGAAATCACCGAAGCAGATGTCCTAGATATCCTCAAACCATCTCAATGCAAAGGTGATGTATGCCACCCAAAAACTATCATGGAATGTGCTGAGCCTCTAGCTCCTCTCCTTACCGCCTTCAACGCCTCATTTAAGACAGGCATAGTCCCTGACAGCCTTAAAGAGGCCTGGTGTCATGATGCCTACCTCCAAGGAGCCAGGTCCGACCCAGCAACCCCAGAGGCAGGCAGGCATTTCCCCCAGGGGAGTGCCAGCGGGCCCAAGCTGGGGCCCTTTGGACGCAGTCCTGGCGCCTTAGGCGCCAGGCTCATGTTGGACCTCTGTCCTGGTGCCTTAGGCGCCAGGCTCATAAAGTTAGACATGTGTTCAAGTGTTTTAATGTGCACTTACCTGATGCAGACCATGCTGCCACATCCAGGCCCTCTTGAGGCCTGAATAGGAACTACTTTACCTGTGGGACTACTTTCCACCCGGGTGTGGTCGGGGAAGGATACATACCTGATCGGAGGAAGGATACACACTTGGAACTTCTTCCAAAGCTATTTAAACCACACCCTATCAGCAACTCGCGCTTCGCGTTGTTCTGCTCCTCGCAGCTGGACGCTCACTGTGTCCACTCCTGCATCTGGACTTCAGCCACGCCTGTCAGCATCCTGGGTCACCTGCAAAGGGAGACAAGAGACCTACCAGCTAAACTGAACCACGGAGACGTCACCGACTCTCCTGAAAGGGTAGACATCATTTTTAAAAGCATTTTGTTACGATCGCTGCTGCGCTGCATTTCACTCACCTTTCCTGGGTTCCTCCATCTTCAGCAGCGATCATCCGGATACACAGCCACTTCCCAGAGCCTAGAGAAAAAGACAAGAATAAGAGGTGAGAGAAGGAAGGGAATAGGAAAAGCTCAGTTTCCTTCTAAGACTTACCTGTTGGGTCATTCCCATTTAATTTCGGGTCTTGCTGCTTCCAAGCATTTTCCGGACCCCGGCCTCTATGGGGGAAAAAAGACAGACATTAGATGAGCGAATGCAAAAACATTACCTGAGCGCTCATCTAGGACTTAGCAGATCTTTACTGTAACTGCACGTTTCACTTCGGGTCGGCGCCATATCTCCGGCATTCCGAACCCCGGCCCCTATGGGGAAAAGACATCAACATTAGCGCTTTGTTGCAAGAAGTCTCCAAAGGAATCTTCATTCATCACCTGAAAAAAGACAATGAACATTATTATTTAAAGCTTGAACTTTTGAACTTGCAACAGAACTTTTACAGCGCCTTACCAGTATAATCAAGCTTACCTGAACTCCCATCCAACCTCAATCCAGTGAAGTAACTGGGTTCAACGTGCCCCTGCGTCAGAAGCAGGATGGAGAGCTCGTCCTTTCAGACCCTAAGGTGAGACTTCACGGGGAATCGTGGAAGGGTATCGTGGAGGGTTGGAAGAGAGTGGGAGGCTTGAGCATAACTCAGTCAGTAGGTAATACTCCCTTTTCACGCACAGGGGTATATTCCTAAGAGCCGGAGAAGCCAGAGTAGAGGGCCCTTCCTGTCCATCTTCAGAGTCCTGCGCTTCACCATTGAAGAAGCATCGGCACTCGAAGCCAGACCTGCGCCTCCGTGGGAACCAGGTGAGCGTTACACCTGGGTGTGCCCACTCCTTAGAAAAAAATAAATAAAAAAAACTACGTTAGACCCTGCGCAACCTAATAACTACCGACCCATTACAACCGTCCCATTTCTCCTTAAAATCCTAGATAAGGGCGCCCACCTGCAGATCCAATTGTACCTTGAAGCGAACTCCATCTTAGGTAAGAGACGGAGACTGTCAGGCTTTCGCAAAGGGCACGGCACAAACCTCTTTACTAGACCTAAAGAATCAAATCACGCAGATTTTAGACCAGGGCAAACCTGCCCTCCTTGACCTCTCAGCAGCCTTCGATCTGGTTAATCAAAACATCCTCATCAACCACCTCACACAATGCTGCGCACTTCTCCAACCAAGCTGCAACTTGGATCACTTCCTTGAAGGAAGAGCGATGAAACTATTTTCCAATACAGCTAATGCCAAACCCACCATAATTCACTCTGGTGTCCCCCAGGGATCCTGTACTGCACCTACCCTCTACAATCTTTTTACTAAGCCACTCTTTGACAAACTGGACGCACTTGGGAATCACACATACAAGCTATGCTGATGATACCCAGGTGCTCCTTCCCATGACAGGGATTTACCAACAAGATGCTGCTACTCTTCAGCAAATCTACTCCACCATCCAAGCCTGGATGGCCTTGAACGGTCTATACCTCAACAGGGATAAGACCGAAATCCTTATCCTTGGCCAATAATCCACACTTGCCAATCTAGACACACTCTACTCTAATTTCTGTACCGACAACTGTACCATCCCAGTCTTATCTGTTAAAACTCTAGGAGTCCACATTGATGCAACACTGTCGATGGATACATGTCAGTGCGATCATCTCTGCATCCGCGCACAGCACTAAACTTATTAATGCTATCAAACCGTTTCTAACAAGGGATAACTGCCTATCCATTACCAGAGCTACTATTGGAGCCAAATTGGAATATTGCAATGCTCTCCTGGCTGGCACCTCAAAAAAAAAAAAACCTAACTAGGCTCCAAACTACACAAAATAACACACTAAAATCAGCTCTCAGTATACCCAAAAGTTACAACATCACGCAAGCCAGAAAGATGGCTCACTGGCTCCCAGTCAAAGATCGCATCACTTTCAAAATCCTTACAACCGCACACATGCATCATCCACACCCTCATACTTATCTGACACGCTCTCCGGTACACACGCTACCAGGCCCGCCAGACAATGCTACACCAACCAACTCGGGGTACCATGCATCAATGAAGCTAAAGCAGGTGGAATTAGCTTCCCATATCTTGCCCCTAAGCTATGGAATGCTCTACCCAATGCTCTTGGGGCCGAAACATCCCACTATGCTTTCTGTAAAAACCTAAAACCAGCCCTTTTCAACTAAACTTCTATGCCTGTAACTAAGCCATGACTTTGCTCTGTATGTAACTAAGCTATGATCACCTGCTGTAACAAGCGCCACAATGCCCTCGGGCTGTTGTGTGTTCAACAAATACGAATAAATAAATAACATCCCACCAGCGGACACACTTATACATGCTTCTGTTGAAGAGACCTTCCAACCTCTGGCTCGGAACAACTTCCATGACCATTCCCATACTCTTCTTAGTGTTATGGACGAGAAAAGCACCATGGCAGTTCCACAAAGTCTCTTCACAACATTGAGCAATGTCTTCAGTCGATGGAGGAAACCTAAACAAGCCAGGTAACCCATATGCATACCACCATGGTGCATGACGATAACCTTGATGCTATAAAAGTGGCAAGGTATCTGCAAAGTGCATGCATGTTGGCAAAACTGCAGTCCTACACAGCGCACTACAATGCGTCCATACTTTCCAAACGAAAATTGCCATCAAAGGGCCTTTCCAGGGCATACTTGTGCAGATGTATCTCGAAGGCATCACCCAAAGTCAACTCCTTGCGTTTCGCCATGTCAGCCAGCCTCCCTATGCAGAATATACAACAATATCGCCGCCCCTTTCTGTGAACCACACACACAGTACCTACTTGGGTAATCCCCACAGTCCCATTTTCATTTGCCAGCATGATGAGAAGCGCAGAATGTGGCACATGCGCTTTCCAACTACCGGGCCCACTAAAGCAGAAGCAATTATTCTTCCCATTCCACTTCCTTTTTTCCAGCACGCGGTCATTATGTACTGTTAGACTGTTCCACACGCATCCACCAATCAGATTGAAGAGCTCTCCATGTAACAGTATCAGTGGTCTACACCAGTCCTCTGCGTACATGCCACACCCAGAAACGGCATTGCGCAATACATCAGCCTGCACAGTCCCCTTTCCATGTCCATCCTCAAAATCCCTGCATGTGGACTTTGTGCTGGGGGGGGGAAATAAATTGCAACCAGGATAGAGGAGTTTGTTTTTTAAAGGCGGCTCTGGTCACATTGTTACAATAAACTCTGCAACACATGCTGTAGATTAGCAAACAAAACAACATTGCCAATGGGGGGGTGACAAAATGTCATTTGCATGGAAGAATTCTGCATTTGCAAAACTAATGTAGTCATTGTTGCAGAAGAATATCCCACGAGCGGACAATCATACAGGCTTCTGTTGATAAGACGCCTCCCAGCGTCTGGCTCGGAACAAAATACATTAGCAGTGCCCCATACTCTTCTGGGTGTTATGGATGAGAAAAGCACCTGGGCAGTGGGAAAAAGGCGCCAGACTGCATTTAGCAACTTCCTGAGTCGACGAAACAAACCTAAACAAGCCACGTAACCCATATGCATACCGCCGTAGTGTAAGACGACCACATCGACGGTCTCAAAAGTGGCCAGGTCTCTGCAAAGTGCATGCATATCGGCAAAACCGCGCTCATACAGTGTTGCACAATGCGTCCACTCCTTCCAAACCGAAATTGGCATCCAAGTGGCTTTCCAAGGCATACTTGGGTAGATCTCACAAAGGCATCACCCAAAATCAACACGATGCGTTTCGCCATGTCAGCCACCCTCCCTGCGCACTGTAATGTAACACTGTATGACCGCCCCTTTCAGTGAACCATGACCTCCGTACCTGATTGGATAATCCCCACAGTCCCATTTCCATTGGGCTGCATGGTGAGACGCGCACAATGTGGCACGTATGCGTCCCAAAGTACCGTGAGGACTACACCCCAGTAAAGCAGTAGTCCTTCTTCCCTTTCCACAATTTATTTTGTCCACCACTACCTCAGTACCATTACAAAATCAGCCTACAAGTGTCCTGTCATTTGAAAGCATGTCCAGTAGAAAGTTCAGTAAAAGATTGCAAGATTTTTGCATCCACGTGAACACCCATCACCACAACATGGAGGTATGCAAACTTTTCCTGCAGTATGTTTACAACTGTTATAAGTGCCTCTGCGCACAGTATGTGGCACGCAGCGTCCGTTAAATTCTTAAAAAGCATACTGTATTTTCTTTTCTCACCCCCTACCATCAAGTGGCATTTAAATGGTATGTGCTTGTAACTCTTTCATTTACCCATATCGTGCATTGCAATATGAAAACAGGAAATCTCTGCTTTCCTTCCGACAATGCTACCATTTCTTTTTCCCACCAACCTTTGCCATCACCTACATAAATCGTAAAAATATGCCACCAAACGCAGCAGTGAATATGTCTTAACAACTTAAAGCAGTTTTCCGAAAGGTCACTGTGTGCACAGCTGTGCTTCTCTGTAGGCTGCACTACAGCAACAGGCTCTTTTTGAATGTGCCAGCTTCTACTCTGCCCTCTACAACTCGCCCTCAAAAGTTCTCTATTCCTAACAGTTTGACCAACACCTGATGTCTGCACTTATCCTTCCACATCTGGCCGTATTTTTACATATTGTCATTTCTTCTTCTTCCCATGTACTACACACTCGCCCCCCAACCCATGCATTTGGGTGCTCCGAGTGACACCTGGCCTAGTAGGTTCCTTATCTCTGTCTCCCCTCTGTCCCCCCCCTTGCCTGGTTCGCCTTGCAAAACGTGTGCATAGGTGTGCATTATGAATGCCACAATCGTATCATATATCATACACACACATTGCATGCATAACAGGATGCCTGCCACTTACCTTGTACGCTTCACAGGTTTTTTTCCCCCCGTATTCCACTTACTACACATTTTTCAAACATCCTCTCACACAAGCATCGCTGAATGCATGCTACCAACTTCAAGTACATGCAGTTCATGCATACAAACAAGATGCCTGCCCCTTACCGTGCACACTTCTATGCTTCTTTGCAGAAAGACCTTCTGCCACAGTATTTGCATACACACCACAAACCTTATTGAGCAATGTCTCACTCCGCAGTCCCATTTCCATGGCTCCCATCCTGAAAATGTCCGGATGTGCCACGTTTAATCCTCATACAACTGCAGAGTTTTTGCGCTAGGAAGGGAGCGGGGTGTGTGAAGCAGAGTAGGGGAATGAGTCTTTAGTGGTCCCTCTTCTTTTTTTTATTTATTTTTGTTTTTCTACGTGCTTGCCAACAACTTTTTTTTATTACACTTTGTATGACTTTGTTTGCTTCTCCTCCAATGTTTACCGAATTGCTGTCAACGCTTCTTGCACAGTGTAAAAGAAAATCTTATTGCCAATGGCATTCAAAGAAATGACATTTGCATTGAAGCACTGTATATTTTGCAACTTCATGCTCTCCTAGTGCGTGGAGAACATCTCATCAGTTTAAATAAATGCAGACATGCTTCGGTTTATGAGACGCCTTCCAAGCTCTGGCTGGGGACAAATTACACTGGCATGGTCCCATGCTCCTCTTGGTGCAATGGTTGAGAAAAGGAACTTGGCAGTGGGAAAAATCTGCATCACTGCATTCATCAACTTCTTCAGGTGATGGAGCAAACGTCCACCCGACATGTAACCCAAATGTACACCTCCATAATGCACCACCACAACTTCAACAGTAACAATGAAGGCCACATATCTGCAAAGGCAAACCATCCTGCCGAAACTGCACGCATAGTGACTGGCCCACAAAGCGTCCACTCCTTCAACCCAAAATTAGCAGCAACGCCTCTTTACACGGCATACATGTGCAGATCTTGAACAAATGTATCACCCAAATCAGCACTATGCGTCTGTCCATCTGTACCAACCTCATTAGACAGAGTATATGGAAAAAGTAGAACCACACCCTTCACACGTGATTACATAATCCCCACAGTTCCATTCGCATGGTAAGAATGGCAGGATTTTGCGAGTGTGCATTCCCAGCTGCAGTGAGGGCTACACCCCAGTAAAGCGCACACAGTCCTCCCCTCTGCACTGTTATTCTTCCAGCAGTCCATCATTGAGTACTGTCAAATATTCATGCATGTAGCAGTCAAAGGCAAGAGCTCTTCATCCAACAATATAATTTCTGTACAGCACTGCATATTTACTGTTCAACAGTCCGCGTACACGTCGCTTGTGCTCCCAAAATACCTTCCGTACAAAGGTCTGCTAAAAAATCTACAATTTCAGCACCACAATCATCCAGAGCGGCACCAATCACGCCTTTGACCATGCACACAACTACTGCTTGCCCACACCCAGCACAACATAATGTAGCCATGCATGTGAACATGTGGCCAGAAACCACAATCCACAAACGGAAGTTAGGCAGCAGCACTTCTACTCAACCCCAGCTCCTTCACACAACAATACATGGAAATATGTAACGGGTAGCAAATTCCACAAACATACCACTGCCTCCATCACCCCCTAGCCACTTCTATTCAGAAAGTATTATGTCACTGGCAATCAAACCACACAATCTTCACAACATTGGACCTACTCCCAGGAAGGTACCCATACCACAATATCCGAGCACATACAAGATTCACTTCAACCCTACCCTCTTCTATGCTGACAGTGTTCCAACACTGCACCCAGTGGGCACACTGCAAGACTTTTCACTGCCCAATATCCGAACATAAACCAAATACCGTAGGATATTTGCACAATGACCACACCCATGGTACCAACAATATGTGCATGTCGGTGCACTTCTGATGCTCTATGAAGAGTAAAATGTGCTCCCCAACCATTCTGTAAAGGTGACCACCCTCTGAGAGATGCAGTCAAAACTGCATTGCTGCGGTGGGTGTGGTGAAGGCCTTGGCTTTTGGGTGCATGCCCTACGGCCTACAGCCTTTGGCCATGCACCCAATAGTCTAGGCCTTGGCCACACCCACCGCAACATAATCCAGCCATGCAGGGCAACATGACACCAACTACCACAATCCACACACTTGCCACAGCCACCGGCACTCCTAACCAACCTCCACACTGTTATACAGCTTTGCATAGAAAGAAGCACTGTTTCGCAGAATCTACAAACTAAACGCAGCCTCTGGCACCCCTTCACTTTTTCATTCATACGCAATGGTGTTACTGCCAACCGAACCAACCAACAGTATATGCATGTCAGCTGACTTCTGCTGCTGTAGCAAGTCTAAAATGTTCTCCAGAACCATTCCGTAAAGGTGAGCACCCTCTGACAGATGCAGTCAAAACAGCATTGCTGCGGTGGGTGTGGTCAATGCTGCAATGTTTGGCCATGCACCCAATAGTCTAGGCCTTGCCCACACCCACCGCAACGTAGTGCAGCCAAACATGTCAACATGTGCCCAAGCATCACAGTCCACACACATACCACAGCCACCGCCACTGCTACCCAACCTCTGCACCATAATACAGCTATTCATGGAAACATCCAACAGTTGGCAGAATCTACAAACATTAGACAGCCTCCAGCACCCATACCCACTTTCAATCACATAGTATGGTGTTACGCCCAATCAAACCAAAAACATTTTCACAACACTGCCCCTGCTTCCAGCACTCTATTCAGTACACAAAAGCAATCGCTCATAGTGCAGTACAGTAGTCAGCACGCCGCGCAGTGGACACTACGCAATCCTCTGCTCGATGCAGTTTGCCCTTATCCACTTCTATGCACACACTACTTAAGTATTGCGTCCACTTCACACACTGCAGTATCCATGCACATAGAAGATGTACTTCAACCCTACCCTCTTCTGTACTGACAGTATTCCAACACTGTACTCAGTGCACACACTGCAGAACGGTTCACTTCATTAGCTGCAGCCATGGAGTAAGTACTGTAGGATGTGCTTAGAAGCGCCACACCCATGGAATGAACAATGTAGGCAATGTTGACGAACCACACACAGAAGCCAACAATGTGAAACCTAATTGCAACGACGGCACATAGTTGTCGGAGCATGGCCTCCATCTGTGCGTTCAATGGACTACAGCCTTAACACATGCAACTCCTCAGTATACGCTATCTTACAATGTGCATTTCATGTGCAATGCACTCCCCTTCTGCAATTGAGCTCCCACCACTCAACACGGAAAGAGGTCTCTGCACCAGCTATCATGCCCTGACAAAGCCTACCTGCATTCAGCACACATGGTAGGCGGCTGTGCAGAGACCCGCTAATTGGCGCGGTACACGCGGATACTGCAGGCACATAGTCTTTGTCCACCTATTGACATATCTCAGATGGATTCACTTCTCGCTCCTCCACCCTTTCCCTCCCTTCCTCCCACCACCACATGGTATAATGTGTTTTGCTATGCACTCCCTGTCTGCTATTCAGCTTTCACCAGTCAGCACGGTAAGAGGTCGCGGCACGGTAGCTCGTGCCGTAACAACCGCTGCCTGCATTCACCACATATGCTAGTCGCTTGTGCAGGGAACGGCGAATTGGCGCAGTACGCACGAATACTGTAGGCACACCACCGTCTTCGTCCACCTAATACTCGCACATCTCACATGACCCACTTCTCTCTCCCCCACCACCACATGCCGTACATTTTTTCAATCCCTTTTGGCGCTGCACTGTCCCCTGATGCACCATGGCGGCGTTTCCCAAAAACTTTGACGCACAGCACGCTTCCCTCCAGCCAACCACCGGCCGCGTTCAAAGTTCGCCACCAACATGGCATACCGCAAGCAAATGAGACTTCTGTCTGCGGAGGGAACAGGGAAATGGGTATATGGAGCGGAGCCAGATATCACTAATTCTTTGAGACGTACATTTCAGTTATTTACAACAAAAGTACTGGTCTGGTTTCCACCGAACACAGAGGGAGCGAAGTTCTAGACCACCGAACAGTGTTCTTCCTATGGGTTTAGCAACTTAACCATAACTACACGGCCGCTATAGCAGCCCGTGTAATATTAATACATGTATATATTTAGTTGCTAAAATATTGTACTTGGTCTGACTTTCTTTTTGGGGAGACTCTTGGACCGTATTTAGTCCTTAATGAGTAACGGCTAATGGTCCGATGTAAAAATGTGGTTTTTTTTAAATTAAATGGGAAGATGTGTTCGTTCAATCTAGGAACATTACAAGGTAATGCCCTTCCTTGAGAGCTTGCCCCCTGTGGGTGAGAGCAGTGCTTTAATCTGAATTTTGTTATTGAATTTCTTAATTCATTCAGCCACCATAGTAAATAACAGCCACATTGACATCATAGTAAATAACTTCTGACAATAAGGGCCATACCACCTTTATTCACATGTGAAACATTCTGGATAACTGAAACCATACGTCCATAATGACGAATAACTGTCAACATCCTGCTGTAGTTGCTACATCGTTTAACTTTGTGGGTCATATTTTCCAACTAGGGAGCCAATGGGCTGTGCTGCTTTCTCTGCTAAGTATCGTTGTGGAACAATTTGTCCTTAGGACTGGAGGATGGGTGTGGGTGTGCCAGTTCCCAATGTATCTTTGTGGTCACAGGCCCCAACTAGTTCATTCATCAATTAGTTCAGGGTGCAGATTCATACATTTATCTTGCTGGAATTCATTTACGGTCCAACAGTAGTGGTAGTACAATAAATGTACCCAGTAACTTTAATGTAGGCAGGGGAAGGCCAAGAGGACATACTAAGGGGTCATCTAATACTACAATTTGCATAATGGCTACTACTGTGTCAGTAACATCTCCCCAGAACTCTGATGGGAGGACATAGCCAAGTCATATGTAAGGGTTGATGACATTTTGGGCACGCGCTTCATGTATTGGGATCAAACTTGCTGACCTTCAATGGTGTGTAATGTCTCATGTAGGAATCAATTTTGTAAAATGTCTCCTTTGGAAAAGTGAAGGCCTGTCCTGAATATGCCTGCTATGGATTGTCGGAGCAGCTGTAGTGCGCTGGGGGGGGGGGGATGAAAAATGTGCTGCTGGTGGCATGTGGGTTTTGTGCCACTCCTCCCCTGGGGGGTGATCTGCTGGATTGGGGAGGGGGGTGGGGGGTGAGGAGAGGAGGAGGACATGATCTACAGGCAGTAGATAATGAGAGGTGCATTAGGGTGCTCAAGGATAATCTGGAATAGACATCCACGAATGTTGACGCATTGATTAAAGCGGTTCAGCACCTCTGCACCAGAGTGGAAGACCAAGAAAACAGGTCACGCCGGAATAACCTGCGTCAGAAAGGCAAGGCCATTAAAGGCTTTTTGTATGGCCTTTTCAATCAGCTGAAGCTCGCTGACTCTTGTCCCTAAGTCGCAAGCTGGAGAAAGGCCCCGGGCCACTAAATTTCGCCTGCTCAACTTCCAACACAAAATTGCCATATTGAGAGCGTATCGAGCAGCAGGCACAGTAAAAATTGATGGGGTCACAGTGCACCTCTTCAATGACTATTCAGTGGAACTATTGGGGCGCTGCAGAGGCTTTAACCAGATATTCACTGTGCACCGAGGTACTGACCCCTGACCCTACCTCAAATTCCCGGCGAGATGTACTGTCCAAATCTACAAACGATGGCATTCTTTTGACGACCCCAAAGAAGCGTCGAAGTTCTTTTAAAAGAACGTGACCTGGTTGATGCCAACACCCTCCCCAAGGAACCGGAACATGACCTGGCTCATGCTAGTGTGGTGCCAACCCACGACACCCACATTGCTCCGAGAGGTGGCAGATGCCTGAGGGGGCTGGGACAAAACCGAACTTGGAAAAGACAGCTACTTGATTTAAGGTTTGGCTACCTGAACCGCCTCGCGCTCCCCCCCCCCCCCCCCCCCCCCCCGGATACAGGGTACACAACCCAAACGACTGGTGGATATGCAGGGCGCCATGTGATCTGCTGACCTGAAGAGATGCGAGAAGTTCTCAATGGAATACTGTTGCTCTATTCCGGTTGCTGATGGGGAGACTTAATGACAACACCGCTCTCTGGGAAAAGTGCACTCTACCTATTATGGGCAAAAAAAACTATTTTTTTAAAGTTTGGTTTCTTGAGGTTGGTTTGATCCATATGTGCATCACGTAAAGGTCAGGTGGTACTCCACATTCGTTGCCTCTGGTCTGCCATTGTTGATTCATTACTGATTCACTACTACAGAGTGAGGGTTTGGGGCTTCCTACTGGCATGCTAAAAGATCTTGGGCCGTGCGACTGCTTGTGGTCTGGGAAAAGTGCTGTTTGTGTGGGTTACCCAAATGCTGTACACTTGTACGCATATGCAGTGGTCGGCTGGCCCTGCCCTGGGAACGGCTTGCTGCGTTGCGTCACTTTAATGTATTGCTCTCAATATTCAAGGGCTCGGGCATCCTATTAAGTGGAGGAGGCTTCTCAATTATGTTTGGGATCTTCATGGGGACGTTATGTTCCTTCAGGAAATGCATTTAAATACTGTTGACTCTAAGATGTGTAGAGGGTGGCACCCCACTCCCTGGAGATTTGTGATGAACCATGGCACCCTAAATCGTCAACGCATTACCTTTATGAGCATCTATGGTCTGACCTCGGACACTCCATGGTTCTTAACCCTCAACCTGGCTGTCTGTGGCCCCTTCTTAGGCCACCTAACGCTAATTTGGGGGCAGGGGAAGATTTTAATGTTGCCCTTGAGCCGCCAATAGACAGACCGACTGCATTATACACGGTGCTCCATTCTCTGTGCACACTGATGACACTATTGGCTCAACGCCAGGTGACGCGGTCTGGAGACAGGCCCATGTGGTGGACGTTATGAAGAATTCTCAAAGTGCCAATTCCTTCCACCTTAGAGCCCTCCAGCTCTTTTGCTAAACTTTGAGACTTTGAACTTTTCAAATCAATATGTTTTCTGAGTTTTCTTTGGTTATGGAGTTTTAGACCACTCCATAGGCATCATCTTTTCATGTCACACAGCACCCGCAGTGCAGTGACACAGAGAAACCTTTTCAGGCTTTCCCGAGGTTTAAATACCTTCAATGGGATAGTGCTGGAGGGGTTACTTGGTATCCCATGTGTCTAGATACTCATGTACATGTAGCAGTCAAATGTCCTCTCGAAATGGCTGGTGGCAGTGGTTTTACAACGAACTACCATGATTTTTCCCGACCGCAAACTCCGGTAGCGTTAAATCGCGGGAGCCATTTTTTTCAAGATGACGTCTGAGCCCCCATTGTTTAAACAGGTGCCAGTCTTCTTTTTTCACCCTTTCATTTTGGAAAGGTCCTTCTAGTGTTTGTCTCTGCGCGCCAAACCAGGTTTGGTCCATTTGTTTCATCGCCTTTGGCGGGCTTCAGGATTGAAGACCGCCTCTGGCGCCCGAGTGTCTGGGGTGGGCAGGAAGTGAGGGGAGGTGCCCGAAACTCCCTGTGCTTAGCCTCCTAGGAGACCCAAATGTACTCTGGTGTGATTGGCTGACTGTCCGGCAAGGCCAAAACCTGACTGCCTATTGCTAAGCAGTAAGCCCAGATGCACTCCTACAGAACCTTAGTTCAAGTTTTAAGTTCTTGCCATTGTGGCGGATTTTGTCATTCCAGGCTTATATTTATAACTCACACTTGGAGAGATTTGTTTACATAATGTATGATGGTGGTTTCAATAACAATTTCAATAGATTATTAAATGGCGAACATATGTTTCAATAGACCGAAAGTATAAAGCATTGTTTGCAACAGTATTCCGGGATATGTTTCTTTTTAATTGACCTATCCGCATTAGTTTAAAAAAATAAATAAATCCACAAATAAAATTTCCATTTTCAAACCGATATCCTGGTCAGTGCCATAGATAAACACACTAAAATACATGACATAGGCATTCACATAGCATAGGCATTCACATGCACTTGTTACAGTATTACATATCAATCAGCAGATATACATTTGTCATGCGGAAATCAGTTCCCTCTTGAGACTTTGTGGGAGTTTATACTGTAAAGCAGCTCCACCCAGGGAAGCCTTTTTTTTTTTTTTGAAAACTTTTTATTGATTTTCACAAGATAACAAGTAAACATTTCCTCCCCCCCCCCCCTTCCCCACCGGCAACGAGCTTGACCCCTTCAACCATCTTCCACACGAGCAACAATTCTACAGTCAGTGCAAATCCAACAGTCTCAATCGTTGTGGGCACCACATCACCTTAAAATCGTCTTCAAGAACGTTCAATAATTCCCCCAATCTGCAGCAAAGCGCTGGATCTTATTGTCCATGGCGTACTATCTCCCACATCTTTCTGAACCAGTCTTGAATCATGGGGACCTCCGGGCCCTTCCATCTCTGGGCTATTAACAGCATTGTGGCAAGAGTCATAACTTTAGCTTTTTCCCTTCCTCTAGGTTCTCCTGCCTCCACTCCCTCCCGTACGCCCAGCAGGATTTGCGCTGGGGTCCTTTTGTCTTCCCGCCCGAAGGCTTGCTCCTGAGCCTCTGTACTCCCCCCGGCTCTCCCCCTCCCCCCCCCAAAACAATACAATTTTTTGACATTTCCACCAGACCTGCTCCGCGGAGCCCACCATCCCACAGCCCCTCCAGCAGAGCCCCGACACTGTAGGGAAAATTCTATGGAGCCAGGCCGGGGTGTAATGCCACCCAAACATAATCTTGTACCATGCCTCTTGCAGGTGGGGAGCTTTGACCAGTTTAGGAATCCTCCTCCACAGCTTTTCCCAGTCCAAACTACTAACCTCACATCCCAGAATCCGCTCCCATTCCTGCACGTAGGCCCATTGGACCCCCGCCCTAGAGCCATCCAGAATTTTATAGCTATTGGAGATGAGGCCCCTCGCCCCATCGTTGGTGAGCTGAAAATTCTCAAAGGATGTTGGGTCCCTTGTGGCTGCATTCTTGACCCCAGGATGTAGTACCCAATGGCGTATCTGAGCATACCTTTAATCGCTCTCCTTCCTGAACTCCAAAGAGCCTCTTACAGTCATTAAATGATAACAGTTCCCCTCCAGCAAACATATCGCATAATTTCTGACATCCGCCCTCCTGCCACTTTGTGAAGGCTCCCCTCTCCAAACCCGGCGAGAAATCCCCATTACCAAAGATGGGGGTGAAGGGAGACGGAAATGTGGTGATCCCCTCGGAGCTCGCCAACCTGTCCCAGACATAGTTATGGAGCTCTTGTATAGGTGCCGAGGCCTATGCGGTTTCGGGAGCCACAATACTTCTGCTAAGTTGTGATGCGCTACGGCCCTGTCCATCCGCACCCATAATTTGTCCTGCGTCCCTTCCTCCCCCTTCAGCCATTTCCTGATGATTCGAAGCTGTGTTGCCTCGTAATATCGCTGGAAATTCGGCAATGCAAGACCTCCCTCACCCTTCGGGGCCATCGAAAGTCTGACACCCACCCTAGGTCTTTTCCCCTCCCAAATTAAACCCTTAGTTAACGTTCCCAACTCCCTAAAGTAGCTCGCCGGGACTGGCTGCGGGACTGCTTGGAAAAGATACAAAAGCCGCGGGAGTGTGACCATTTTAACCGCGGCTATCCGCCCTATCAAAGACACTCTTAGATCCCTCCACCTTTGAAAATCCCTCTTAATTGCTTTAAGTAGCGGGGGAAAATTCGCCGAAAACCAACCCTCCATAAGTCGCCGTGATTCTCACTCCCAGGTACCGAATCCCACTCGGGCTCCACAGGAAGCTAGTATTTGCTCTCAGGTTCTCCCTCTCTGCTGCTCCAAGTGTTAAGCTCAGAACCTCCAATATTGTGGCGTTAATTTTTAGCCCCGAAGCCACCCCAAATGTCTCCAAGAGGGCCACACTCGCCTGTAGTGATTCCCGTGGAGCCGTGAGCATGAGCAGCATATCGTCGGCAAAGGCTGCTACCTTATGTTGCTCTCCTCCAAAAGGGACACCCCGAACTTTCCCCGTCTCCCGAAAAGCCTGAAGCAGTGGCTCCAAATAGATCGCATACAAAATAGGGGAAAGTGGGCAGCCTTGCGTTGTCCCCCTCTGCAAGGGAATCTTTCTGGAGCCGACCCTGTTCACCATCGCTCTAATAGAAGGCGCCTGATAGTTAGCCTTGACCATCGACAGAAAGCCCCCCCCAAGCCCATCTTCTCCATTACCCTGAAGAGAAATGACCACTCCGCGCAGTCGAAAGCCTTTTCCGCATCTAAGGCCACCAGGACCGCGGGGGTGTGTCTTCTGCACTTTTTCAATTATATGGGCCACTCAACGGATGTTGTCTGCGGTTTGTCGGCCCCTAATAAACCCGGTCTGATCGGGATGTGTCGGATCCGGGAGGATGGAGTCAAGCCTGTAGACGCCAAGATCTATACCAAGATATTGGCCAAGGTTAATCAACGCTATAGGGTGATAAGAGGCTCTCTTCTGGATTTTTATTTAGTTTCAGGACTAGGGTAACCTTAGCCTCTTCCATGGAAGGTGTCATTTTGCCAGTCAGGCGGAATGAGTTAAACAACGAGGTGAGATGCAGGATCAACTGCACACTGAACAGCTTGTAGAAAGCAGCTGTATAGCTGTCCGGGCCTGGAGCATTGCCCGGTGGGAGAGCTCTTATCACCTCCCGCACCTCCTCCTCAGTGATTTCCCGATTTAGGGCTTCACTCGTCTCCCTGCTAATTTCCGCCAACTGGATTTTTTGGAGGAAGTCCTCCTACCTGTCGGCCGGAGGATGTTGGGAGGTGTAGAGCGTTCCCCCGTGGCCGACCTCAAAGCTGTTATCGCATTCCTCATCCATTTACCTCTAAGCAAACGAGCAAGAAGGGAGCCAGTTCTATTGGCCTTTGCATAATATTGTTGTTGCACAGATAATAAGGCCCCCTCCGCCCTCTTAGTACGTAGGAGTTCCAGCTGCCCAACTGCCTTCCTATATGCCCGCATTGCCCTCCTCAAGGGGGTGCCCCCGCCGCCTGCCTAGCCACCTCCACTTAACCTTCTAATTGCGATTCCAAAGCTTGCAATTGCTTCTCACGGTGGGCTGCTATCGCTATCAATTTCCCCCTGAGGGTGGCTTTAAAGGTGTCCCGCCTCGTGTCCTCCCCAGTATCCCCCTTCTTGTTGGTGTCAAAAAAGAACTTGATGTTCTCCAACGCCTTTTCTGATTACTGGATCCCTCAAGATGGCCCCTGGGAGTTTCCAGCCCCAAATCCCCCTTCTCCTCCAACCCATATCCAACTCCAGAGAGACTACTTTGTGATCTGCAATGCCTATCGGCCCCGTGAATACCTCCCGAATGGCTCCAACTAAAGCAACCGAGACCCATATGTAATCAATTCTTGATTGGGAACCGTGGACGCCCGCAAGAATGTGTGCCCCTCCTCGTCCCCCCCCCCCCCCTTAGCTCCCTCCAGGCGTCTCTTAGCCCCAACCTGCTGACTCTTTCCTTCAAGTCTGCTGACATTACCGCTCCTCCCCCTTCCCCCTTGCCTCCTGTCCTATCCTTTCTCTTATCCCAAGCTGAGTTAAGGTCCCCCAGAAGGACAATATGACCCCACGAGTGCTCTTCCAACAAATTCAAAACCCGTTGCAAAAAAAAGGGTTCCTGTCCCGAATTGGGAGCATACACTACCGCTATCGTCAAAGGGACCCCCTGGGACTTCCCTTTTGCTGCAATATACCTCCCTTCCTTATCCCCAAGAACCTCGCAGGACACTTGAAGTCTGCCATGTTCCTAATCGCCAGGGCTACCCCCTTGCCTTACAGGGGGCCGAGGCGTGCAAGATCTGGTCAAAACCTTGCAATTTCAACCTGCCCTGGTCCTTATGGAGCAAGTGCGTCTCCTGAAGACCCATAATATCTGGCTTCTCCTTTTGAGTGAAGTGCTCCAGCTTTTTCCTTTAAGGGGGGTATTCAACCCCCTCATAATATGTGTTAGCAACTTAAGGGAACCCCCAGTAGAGGAGAATCAGAGGTGTGGGAGTGCCATACCCTGTCGCCCTTCCAAGTTTAGCTCGATGCCGCCCCCCCACACTCCCCCAAACCCCCCCCTTTCCCACCCCCCTCACCCTCCTGAAGGCTAATACCTTCCCGCCCACACCACCTCCTAACCTCGGGCATCTTCGCCCTTTCTGCTTCCAACATGGTTGCGCCCCCTATGACCTCTAAGAACTTAGACACCCTAAAGAGGCCCACCACCTCCATCAGCCCGTGTCAGATCAAGACTGCCCCGGAGAGCCGCTTCTAGCTTCACTGGGTGTTCCATCATTCCGCCAACCGTATCCTCTGGGTCCCCTATTCCCCTTCTCTGGTACCGTCGTCCAATTCCAGGGCCTGGGGCCCGAGCGACTACTCTGGCCCGGGGGGTCTGCGCCACCTGGGATCCCTCCCATTCAAAGAGCAAGCCAAAAGGAAAGGTCCACCTGTATCGAATCGCTTTCTCATTAAGGACCTTCACCACCGGGCCCATTTGTCACCTCTTTAGGAGTGTACTGCTCGCCAGGTCCTGGAAGAGAGCGATCTGCTGGCCCTCGAACATAATCGGTTCTCGTAGTCTCGCTGCTCTGAGCACCGCCTCTTTCTGGGCATACTGAGTAAATGCGGCCAGGACATCCCTTGGCCTCGCCATCTGGCCTTAGGCCAACCGTCCAGTTCTATGCACACGGTCCAGCTCCACCATCTCTGGGCTGCCCTCACCCAAGCTGTCCGCAACGATACCCTGGAGTGTCGCCTTGAGAGTCCCATCAGGGACAGATTCAGGCAGCATTTTAACCCATATGTTGACCTTACGGGACCTGTTTTCCAGGTCTTCTACTTGGAGCTCGAGGTTCCTGGTGGCAACATCCAGCCTCTCTATAGCTTCACTATTTGCTGCATTGTCTACCTACTTCTTGGAGGCCTTTCTCCAGGATATCAGTCCTCTCCCCCAGTTGTCACATCTCTTGCTTCAACTCCCCCACGGCTTCGTTCAGGTCTGTGCGCATTAACTGAAACTGTTCCTGGAACGTCTTAGCTAGATTGGCTTGCAAGGTATGTAGCTCTCCAATGAACTCGTGTCTGGGCATATTTGCCAAATCCTCAGCTCGTCTTGGCGCAGGTTCCTCCCCTGACGCACCCCCCAGGGCTTCGGACCCTTCCCTCGAATTCTGCGCCGACCACATGGCCTGGAGGGTACCCGTGTTATCCCCAGAGGCCTGTAGATGCTCCCCCCCCCCCCCCTCTTCCCCTAGATTTCGTGGTCATACCGGCCACCTCCTCTCCGCTGGCCGGCACCAGCCCAGGTGCACTTCACCGACCTCTTCCTGCACCGGAGCCCGGGTCAGGGAGCAGGCCCCGGCAGCCGCCCGCACAGGCAACGTCCGCCCCCTAGTTCCTGGGGGACCCGTAAAGCAATTGCAGGGGCTTTGCCCGCTTGCCTCCTCACACCCCCCCCCCAGGCCTGGCGCAGCGCGGCTTGATGCAGGGATGAAGGGACTCCGCGCCTCCAGTGAACGTAGAGGGTCCTCCTGTTGTCTCTCCCGTCGCCGCATCCCCCCCCGGAACCCCTCCTCACCTTCGAGGGGCAGGGGGAAGCAAGTCTCCAATTCACCTACAATACGGAGCGGGCAGGGCAAGTCGATGTCCAACCACTCCTCTCGGGTCGGCGAGGTCCAGTCTGCCGCCGCCGGCTGCCTCCTACGCTGCCGAAAGTCCTGGAGATGAGGCTCCTCTCCACGCCGCATCCGATCACCCACCTCTAGGATGTCTGGCTTCCAACTTCAGAATCCCCTCCGCCAGGCCCGCCGCGGACTCCATCCTCCCAGTCCGCCTCCACTCATAGGCCGCTTTCTGGGGATCCGCTACAGGAATAGGCCGTCCCCGGCCGTAGCGTCCCACGTTGCCGGGTGCCGGCAGCTCTCCTCCTCCAAAAGCTTTCCGCAATGCTGCTCACCGAAAGGACGGGACACCGGCTACTCCCTCCGGTGCGGCAAGGGATCTCCCCAGACTCGTGTCTCTCCGTACACCTTACGAGACTCACAGGCGGGCCCGGTGCTGCAAGCTCCGCTGCTCCTCCTCGCCTCACAGGTCCCGGCGCTGCTGTCACGCCTCAGCTTACCCGGGGCATCACTCGCCACCGGGGCTCTCCTCCCTCAACGGCCACAGGGGTCCGCTGGATGCTTAAACGATGTCCGTGAAGTGGGTGGTGGGCACCTTACATACGTACGGGTCCAGGGAGCGCCGTCGGCACAGCTACTCAGTGCCGGCGGCCATCTTGGAATCTTGGCGCAGCAACTATTCCAGGGAAGCCCTTTTAGTTGATAATATGACCAACGCTTTTCGAATCTAATGATCCATCTTCAGGGTGGGGGCTGTTACTGTATGCACTGGGTGATTAATGCTAGATAATTTCTTAAAAGCTTCTCCTGTGGGAAATTCAAAAGAACAGGTATTCTAATCTAAGCCAATTAGTGAGGCTAAGTAATACTGGCTGGAACCTGAAAGCGGGGTAGTAGGTACTGACCTCTCACGGAGGGTAGCAGTATTCAAATTTTGACCTATCGAGGGGAAACAAGAGTAACTCAGGTAAGCACCTTTCATTTCATTTAAATGGGCAGTCTGCTCATAATTCAATTGTTAAAATTACACCAGATCAGACCACTTGCCCAGTCTTCAACTGGAGATTACAGGAGACCGGGAGGTGGCAGAGTACGGCAGGCGAAACCCTATGGAAAATGACTGTAGTAGTTACGATTGGACTGAAAGCCCTGTATACAGCTGGTGAAGGGTTAGGCATATACCACAACAGTTACCTGCCTAATTGTATTTTTAATATGCTTAATTTCTAATTAAGGTTAGGAATGCTGCGTATGTCTCGCCATGGACTCGGAAGCGAATTGAGTAAAGTAAAATCCGCTTGTTCACATTTTTTTCCCAAGATCTACAAACTCACCTAAAGTACAGAGCTTCGCTGTGTGAGCCGACTGCTGTAGAGACGGCAGCACGACTGAGGGAAGCGTTTAGTGTAGTCCCGGCAACCCCACGCAAGCGCTCGGGGCCATTCGGGAGTCGGCCATATTGGTGTGGGCGTACGGCTGCAACGCCGTTTTCATGGGAATCCTCCGCACTGATTGTGTCACTCATTAGAGACACGGATTACAATGTGCAGTGTCACACGGACCTCGTAGAATTCCAGAGGCTCGTGCTAAATCTTGTATGGATTCAAGGTCAGATAGGATCGTACGTGGTGCAGATGGTATCACGGGATTCCTGTTACATTCCGAATGGACTAATTCATTCCTTTTCGAATTACAAAATGGGTGATGCGAATGGGGGCACAACCGCGTCTCCAATTGGATTTGCGGGGTGCCCCCATCTCGCATCCATTGAAGGGATATGTAGGGGGTTTCTAGATGGCCGTAACTCTGTCCCAATATAAGGTGGTAAGGGATCTGGCATACAAACTGCAAAGCAAAAACGTACAATTAAAGTACAGTGTTCCTATAACGACAACATACATCCATATAACAGATCACAGATGTTGCAGAACCAGAGAGCTAATCGCAACAATACACTTGAATGGAATGACAAGCCCAACAGTATCATGGTATTAGGAAACAATCAAATTGACCATAATCTCAACCTGATGTAGAACCTTGTTGACAATGCAAAAACAGAAGTTGAGTATCATTTTCGAATTACAGGTCTCTGTAGCAATTAGGTGGAATTACAGAAAACACATTAAGTCAAACTCAGCATTCATGCCACGTGGGTGCAATGAGTCCAAAAGATCAATCCATAGAATTTCACGTTGAGCTAATTTCTGTTGTACATCACCCCCTCTGCTACCTGGTGTCACTTGTTCTAGGATGGCGCTTTTTAACTGTGCCACTGTGTCGTGCCTCTGCAAAGTGAAGTGCAACAGGTGATTTGGGACTCTTGGTGCAGATATTGGACTTATGCTCAGTCCATCTCGTTTTTACTTTGCTCGTAGTCATTCCTACATAATAGTCCACATTGGCATTTCAGTGCGTATATCACATTTTGGGCGTCACAGGTGCAAGCTGTAGATGTTTACCTGAGTGGGGGTGTGTAATGTCATTGCCTCTTATAATATTGCCACAATGCTGGCAATTGTAACACGGCATTGTTCCTTTATGTTGGGATGATGTGCTCAGAATAGGAATCTCAGCTTTCACTAGGCTCTTTCGTATGGATTTGCTATTTCTGTAAGCAAACGGAGGGTCAGGAAACAGATGTTGTAGCTGTGGGTCCAATTGTAACATGGGCCAGTTTTTTTTTTTTTTATGGCTTTCTTAATTCTCATGCTCTGCACCGAGTAGGTTGTTACATATACCAATGGTCCTCCAGGCTTTGTTGGTTTGGGTACCAATAAAGTATCTTGGTTTATGTTTCTGACCTTTCCTGCTACCTCAGTAATCAATGTGGGGTCATATCCTCTTGCTGTGAATTTTTCCAATGCGGTCGCTTGACGTTCATACTGTGTTTTCTGAAATGTTCCTTCTGTAACGTAAAAATTAGCAAGGACAGCCACTCTGCTGGGCGAGTGGCAGCTAGGCTGGAATGAATGGGTGGAAACTGGATAAAAGGTGAGTCGCTTGGCTTGGAAGGCGGAGTAGACCACTGGAACGAAAGAACCGAATACGCGCTTGAAGAAGATGGCTGCTGCAACTCCTGGACCATTGGTTTGCCCGGTGAAGCCCTGCTGCAGGTCCAATTCGCTAAGTTCATCTCGACAGAGAAGCCCTACAAGTTAGACTTCTCCCTTTGAGTTGGTGGGACCAATAAACTCGACACTAAGCCACCTGGATACCATTCTTGGAGCTGCTTGTATTTTCCTCAGAGTGCTGGGAAAACCAAATAACCAGGGAGAGGGACACCAGTTTGTGTGCTTTACTACAGCTACCGGAATTGAAGATTTGCCAAGTGCCTGCTTTGACAAGACCCAGTGCAGTGCAGGATCCCCCCGACGTCCTCCCTCTTGTCCCCACGACTGAGGCTCAGGAACTGCGAGATACGCAGGAACAGAAGTCTTCAGCAGCATCTTTCTTCATTGTAAGGTACGGTGAAAACTCAACTGAAGAACTTGCCTCTCACTGTGAAATTGCTTGGAACTTTGGCAACTTGCAGGCCTAGTCAGCTTGTGACCTAACATCTTATTTTTTTTATTTTATTTTTTACATTTTTTTTATTACATTTTAACAAACATTACAAACCAAAACTGAAGTGGATACAACATTTCATATATACATTGATCAAACATGGTCACTGCTTCCCTTTACCCTCCCCCCATTCCGAGCCTACTAATAATAATAAAATAATTTGGCATTTATATAGCGCTACGAACCCTCAGGTATCTGAGCGCTGCTTATTATTACCGACGGTGTGTGGTGCTCATTTATCGACCTTGGAAGGATGAAAGGCTGAGTTTGGTCCCGCCGGGATTCGAACCTGCGTTGCTGACGTTCCTTTCCTGTGTTTTATGGTGGGGTTTCGCTATGTTATATCCGAAGGGTCCTGGGTTGCCCCAAATAGTTCTGCTATAAGCAGTCTCCAGGCCATCAGGGTCTCAGTTTCTCCTTCTTCCCCACTACTGCTAGCTTCTTGCCATACCATGGTTTCAGCCTCCGCCCACTTTTGCAGGTCCATCCACCATGACTCCAATCGCGGTTTGTGGCATGTCTTCCACCCCATAGCAATTCTTCGCTTGGCAAGCGCATATGCTAAATCTTTCAATTGGCTAATATGCACAGGTTTTCGTGGCCTAGTGAACCCCCCCCTAACAAGCAGGCCCACACAGAATCCACCTCAAGCCCAATACCTTTTACTTCCAAAGCGCGAGCAACTTTTCCCCAAAAGCCTTCAATGACCGGGCATGACCAGAACATATGTACCATGCCCGCATTCTCTTCATCGCACTTGGGGCATGCCTGCTGTCCCATATTCTTAAACTTGGCCATCTTTTGGGGTGTCAGGTACGCTCTATGCGTAATGTACAATTGCATCAGTTGTAGTCTAGCATTTCTTGACACTTTCTTGTGATACCCCTGAACTCGTTCTCGCGTCCCATCCTGCATCGAGATACCCACTTCTTCCTCACAGTCCAGTCTTAGTTGCACTAACTCCTTTCCCACTCTAGACATCACCAACTCATATCCTAGCTATCTCATGTTCCCCTTCTGCTATCATAAATTGTATCCATAGTAATATATGGTTCTTCCTCAAGCACCAGTTCAGACCACGTTCCCTTAAGCTCCTGCACCAGTCTATGGTACGTGATATACTGGCCGGTGTGCAACCCTGTTTCTACCCCCAACTCTTCAAAATCTGTTATGGTCCCATCCTGCCAGATATCTCCCAATGTCACTATCCCGACCGGCTCCCAATGGTTTCTAATTGTCGCCCTAAATTGTACATCTCCACCCGCCAGTGCAACCATTGGTGTCTGAGGGGAGCACGGGCATGGGTTCCCAATCAGTTGGCACGCCCTGCGCCACATCTTCCAGCCTAGCACCATCATCTTGGAGCCCCCTTCTAATACAGCCCAGGGCAACCACATTATCTCTCTCAAGTAGAATGGGGCCCGTTGGAACAGCCTGGTTTCGGTCGTCGCCTAGCCATTTAGCCACGTATTGCAGCTGGCTCGTTACATAATAGGCTTCATAATTAGGCAATTTTATACCCCCTTTTCGGAAGGGGTTCTGCAGCTTCCATAGTGCTACTCGCTTTCGTGTACCCTGCCATATGAAGTCCCGACACATACTGGCCAGTCTGCTGAAAAACGTCTTAGGTATCCAATACGGGATATTCCCAAAGTAGTGGAGAAGCCTATGCAGAACCACCATCTTTAACATAGCGCTACGGCCCATCATTGCCAGGGGGAGCTTAAACCAGAACCGCATGCAGTTTTCGATTTTCGTGACCGCTACTTCTGTATTGCGCCTGTGTTCTTCCTCTACAGAGTTGTAGACATCTATTCCTAAATAGTGGAATGTGCTGGGAGCCCACGGTACCAGTAGCACTGGGAGGTGATCGAGGGGAATCCATCTGGGGGTTCACCGCTATACCAGACATTTCTGCATATCTTCCCATCCCCCCAAGTATATTGTTGAAGGTTCTCTTCTGGATACCGCAGATACAGTAGTATATCGTCAGCATACAATATCAGGTGTCGCTCATCCCCCACAGGGATGCCTATTGTGTCATACTGTTGCCTCAAATAAATAGCCAGGGGTTCAAGAGCCAATATATAGAGCATGGGAGACCATGGGCAGCTCTGTCTGGTACCTCTGCTGAGTTTCCACTACTCCGATACCACTGTCCCTGTCTTAACCCTAGCAAGCGTTTCGCTGTATAACAATTTGGGCCATCGTAGGTATCCTGGGCCATCCCATAACCAGCAAGGGTCGCCATCAGCCACGGCCATTTGACCGAGTCAAAGGTCTTTATTGCATCCAGCGACACTACCGCCAGGTCATCTTCGCTCGTGTTCCCGTATTCAATGACTCTGTGGAGCCTTCGAAGATTATGAGAGATGTTCCTATTTGGGACATAGCTCGTCTGATCTGGGTGTATCAATTTATCTATAACTTTACGCAGTCTATTAGCCAGGATAGCAGTCAGGATTTTACTATCTTGATTCAACATTGACAGAGGTCTATAAGAACTGCAGCTGTGTCCAGGCTTATTAGTTTGAGGAGCGGTATTATGATCGCTTCTCTCAATGACTCTGGCAGTCTGCCTCACTCATGCGCCTCGTTTAGCATGTCTAACAGCGGGGGGAGTACCTCTTCCTTGAATGCTTTATAGAACTCGCTCGGTAGTCCATCAGCTCCCGGGGTCTTGCTGGTCGGCAACTGCCTTATCACTTCTCCCAGCTCCTCCAGTGTAATTGGTGCATCCATTTCCTCTTTCCTCTGCACTAATCTGTGGCAATCCTATGTCCTCCAGTGTTTCCTCTATCCTCTCGCGATCATCCCCTCTGTCATCCCCATACAACAACTCCTAATATTTTGCAAATTCCTGATTTGTCCGCCTCCCCTCCATCCTCCCTTTCTATCACTCTAATCGGGGGTCTCAGAGTTTCGCTCTTGTATAGCCATGCCAAAATCTGACCTGGCTTGTCACCTCCTGCATGTTGCCTCTCTATATGTTTCTTATAGTTAGGTTACCCAGTCTTTCCCAGCGCTCAGCACACTTTTGCTGCAGGCTCAATATTAGGCCACTGTCTAGAGTGGCATTATTCCCGCCCCTCAGCACCTTTTCCAATTCTCTTTCAGCTTCTTGTAATTCCACTAGGATCCCTCCCTGCAATCCTTTAGACTTCGCTATGGCTACTCCTCTAATCACAACTTTGAAGGCCTCCCACAAAGTGCCCGCCGAGTCGACACTGGCCGTGTTCGTCTCAAAATAGCTGACAATTTCCTCCCTCATGTCTTCTCTAAAAATAGGATCTCTGAGCGCCTCTGCTCTGAGGCGCCATGTCGGTATCCTTGCTCTAGGGGGACAACATTGCCAATGAAGGAGCAGGAGCGAGTGGTCCAAAAGGACCCTTGCTTCAAATTAAATTTGCGTAATTTCGGTCAATATCTCTGGAGTGGCGAAGACATAGTCCAACCTCGTGTGTAGTTGCTGCGGGGCTGAATAATGCGAATATTGCCTCGCCTGTGGATGGTGTTCTCTCCATACATCCGTTAATCCAAAATCATTTAGAAGTGCCTGTAACGCCTTGGCCGACGGGGCCGGCCTATCTTGCCTCCCGTCCGACCTGTCTACCTGAGGATTTAATACACAATTAAAGTCCCCACCCCAGATCACCGCACCCCCTACACACATGCTCAGATTACCACACAGTCCTTAAATAAGCTGCAGTGTTTTGGTTCGGGGCGTATGTATTAACCACACTTATTTCCCCATTTTCCACTAGTCCTTTCACCACAACCAATCTCCCATCTATTAAGACCCCTAACATTCCAAGTAATTATTCTAAAATCCCCCATGGCATGACCAAATCCCCTCTCCTCCTCCCACCAGTGCAGTACAGACTCAACCGTTCGACTCTTCTATGTAGGCTCGTATTCAAACTAAAACTCCCCAAAACTATATACACAACAAAGTTTCCCTCCTCCCTCCCACCCTCACCCAACAACACTCTCCCCCAACTGTTGCCCAGCTCCATCCCTGGATCTCAGGCACCCCCACATCTAGCCCTGCCTAGCAAGTCTATACTCGGGGCTCAGTAGGGTGAAGTCGCCCTAATGGCCACTTGACTACTAATTCTCAGGGGTAGGTTGCTTCCATCCCTTTGCTCCTATTTCCCATTCTACTACGCATATTGTTAATGCTATTCAGTTCCAGCATGCAGTTAATTCACTACATTCCAGCCAGATCCCAAGGTCCAAGTCTTATCCCCTTAATGTCCACAACAGACTTATCACTTGTCTTGCTCCAGCCGATCTCGATCAGCCTCCTGTTCCGGGCAGCCCGCCAGATCCAGCCATGACGACGGCGCCTCCTCCGGGGTGTCGAAGAAAAGCGCTCTGCTCTTGTGCAACACCTTTAGTTTCACCGGGTATAGAAGCATATATTTGATGCCCGTCGTGCGCAGCCTCCTCTTGACGGCCACGTAGCTATACCTTTGCCTCTGCACCAGCATCGTGTAATCCGGGTACGCCGTGATGTTGGTGGATGCTCTCTCTATTGTTCCGCCCTTACAAAAATACTCCAGGATCTTCTCCCTGTCTTTGTAGTTCAGGATCCTTGCGATTATCTGCCTCGGCGGGGCCCCAGGTCGTGGTTTCCTCACCAGGGCTCGATATGCACGCTCAGCAGTAAACCCCTGTGAGAGTTTGTCTGCTCCGATCTCCTGGAGGATCATGTTCTCCACATAGTCTGTGGGGTTGTGGCCTCTTCTTCCTCGGGCAGGCCAACCACCCGTATGTTGTTCCTTCTCGCCCTTCCCTCCGCTTCTTCCACTCTATTCTCAAGGTTGGTGACCTGCTGTTTTTAACACGTGGACCTCCTTTGCATTGTTCGCGCTGACATCCGTGTTAACCTTCACTGCGCTTTCCAAGCCACTCGTTCTCTCCGCCAGCGCTCTGACATCTTGTCGTAGCAGGGTGACTTCGATTCCCACAGCATCAATTTTGTTCTCCAGGGCTGTCCGCAGGTCCGCCATTGCTGCGCCCCATTTAGTGCTCAATTCCGTTATGGCCGCTAGGACCTGATGGTTATCTCCTTCTGAGGCGACATCTGCGCAGGTCACACCCGTGCTCTGTGCCGCTGTCGTAAGGGTCCGCTGCGTCTTCGCGAAGACCTCCATTGTGGATTGTTTAGACTTGGCTCTCAGTCCTTTCACAGACATCTCGCAATTCTCCTGCGTGTCTGGTTCCCACAATTCAGAGACGTGTCGTTCTCAGGTCCTCTGGGCCCTGGGGCGTCAGCAGGCAGCGTTATGTTGCGGCACGCGACAATGTTTCGGATGGATTGTCTTCTCCCACGTTTTGCTTCTGCGCACAATTATCCATACACCATCACCGTGTTTCAAAGGATCACACAGTATACAATGTTACTTCTCATCCTCCTTGCATTGGCCTGCCAGGTCACATGTATGTTTTCGCAAAGTTAGGGTATGTCTTTGCTACAATATGTCACACGCTCACATGCATCAGCCGTCAATTTATTTCCATTACACTCGCCTTGCCTCATCGGGAGGTACTGCGGCGCACCACTTTCCAGATTGCCCCCAGTCCTCTTTCAGTCCGCAGGGTCTCATGTGGCTGTGATATGCCACTATTTCGGTGCAGGACTTCCTCAGGTCGTAGTGTCTGGATGTAGTATGGCAGAGAGTCTGTCAGCGCTCTACGCAACATACGGTGCTATGCTATGTCCTTGTGCATCCACCAGCCTGCTATTGATTGTCCCTTGTGAATGCAGTATGCTGGTTGCAGCTCCGTTTCGTTGGGCGATCTGCCGGGGATTACGCTCTGGTGCGCACAGCACGTACCGCCTGTCTCAGGAGCTCTAGGCCGCGGGCCGACATCAGATGTATGTGGCAGCGGCAGCCCACTGTTGTGCAGTGTCAGCCGCTGCTTTCCGCCTCAGGCCACATGCACAGCGGGCGCAGCCCCTTCGTTCTGGATTCCGGTGATTACTGTGGATCAGGCACGCGCACCCGATGTGCTTCTCCGGTGCAGTACTGTCCAAAGCTGCACTGGCATAGGAGGCACGCTGTTAGCAACAGCAAATGTCTTTTCATATATTTCCGCCGCGTGTTACTGTAGCAGGCCGCCGGAGCCGGCAATTCCATTATGGGGATGCATCTTGCAGGATCCCTTTGTTCTCTGCTGTCGCCGCCATTTTGAGGTTGCACTCTCGGCCACTCTCAGAGATGCAATGTATCCGTCTGGCTGCTCCTCGGTCCCGAGTGTGCCGCCAGCTCGCTCATGCTCTGCCAGATGCCTTCCCACGCGTTCTAATGTATTTTGCAGCTAGAATCGAGTAAAATAAAGTGCGTTTACAGACGGATCTGGACGCCGGATCACAGAGCACACAGGGCTCGCAGTCTATTCCATGGCTGCCCAAGCCACGCCCCCACCTAACATCTGATTCATTCTTTTACGGACTACTTCTGAGAACTTTGGCAAAGACTTTTCTGTTTAACTACCAGAACTGCTTTATCCTATACAAGTCTTTAGCCCATTGACTTTGGCCTTACCTATTGCATTGAATTGACTCCTGGTGAACTCCAGGTATTTGCTCTGTGTCTAAGAGTAACTGTAATCTTATTTTTATTAATCTATGCCTTTTTGCACCTACTTCAAATTACTCTGCCATTTTGCTCCTCCTTCAAAGTAGTTTAAATGCCTCAGAACCGTAACGTGAGATTTGGCCATCTATGCTCACATTGCCCGCACCAGAGTGGGACTCTGCAGGGAATGTGCTGCCCTGGGATAAAGCTATTAATTGCTTTGCAGAGTACTACAGAGACCCATATGCTGAATGCACCCCCCCCCCCAAAGCCCCTACCACCCCCACCTATAATCGCAGGAGATTTAGATCTGCTCAACTCGCCAATTATAGATGAAGTGTTGACCGCTATCAGAGGCTTGTCCGCCAGCAAGGCTCTGGGCCCTGATCCTATCGATCTATACAAACTCCTCATATTGGGTAAGATTTATCTTCCTGACCGGTGTCAACCCCAGAACTGTTTGCTTTATTGGTGGATAATTTTTCCCTATATCTCAGTGAGTGGGAACCTTTTCCACACTCTTTTACTCTTTTTATGGGTGTCATTTTTAAGACTCTCCATAGTATCTTTTTAATGTTATCCTCTTTAACAACATTTGGCACTGCCTATTGTTGCTGAGTTGCCCTTTGGTCTCCCCCATTTAACTTTCTGTGACCTTGTGAGAACTCGTTCCCAAGGATAGAAAGGATATTGATCCCTAGTAAGACCTTATGTGGAGTGCTGGGGAGATGCAATTTATACTCCTTTCTCATTTTAACTGTAAGCTTGGCTTTAATGGCTGGTGGCAGTAAACCTTTTGACTAATTCAGTGCACTTTTAGCTCAGGCTTTTTCCACAGCCCTGCTAAAGGCACCCATTGGTGCTCATTTTACTGAAATGGCCCCTGTCTACTTTTAGTGTTTGTCCTTTCTTGTTCCTTTCCCTGACCTTCAGGGCGGGAAAATCCTTTTGTCGATTTTATCTTCGGCGGGAGACCTCTTACAAGCCTGCCCCAGCACAGTGTGTCTGTGAAGGCAGGAAGCGAGGGAGGAGTCAAACTCTGCAGCCCTTTGTCTTACAGCCTGACTGTGAGAATCCAGTTCTAACTGGGCAGCTGGCTGTCCTGAAAGGACTGCCAACCCCACAAGTTTGAATGTTGCACACCTGTTGGATTTGCTGCGTTCCTGCATAAAACTTTGATCCCTGAAGCTGTAGAGGTAGTTAACCACTGGAACCAAAGAGGAAGATGGGGAGGGGGGGGGGGTGGCAGAGATGACTTCCAGCGACCGGAGAGCCTGGTGAGACTCCGAAAATGACAACCCAGAGCCTGGCGAGATCCGTCCTACTCCTGAAGACCTGCATTTTGAGCCATCCCATGTCGTGCTGCGACCTTGCGGGACTGCAGTACCCCAATAATCGGGGACCTTGAGCCATCGAGCAGTACATGGTATTCCAAATCGCGCTGAAACTTTGGTGACCACCTCCTGGCTCTCCAGTGATTCCAGTCCTTGAAGTCCCCTTACCAGAGTGCTGGGCCAGATTGGTGACACAAATCCACTCGGCGATAGTGTCGTCCTCTGGCTCATGGAAAAAGGACGCCAAAACCAGTGCCACGTCCAGCCGTGAAGAAACTCTTGCCTGGAGCCTTCCCCGTTGATCCCTGCTGCAAAAGCCTGCCCAGAGTCATGTCTTCACGACAAGGAATTGAGCAACCAGGTTTTTGGCTGCAGATTCTGAATTCCCCCCCCCCCCCCCCCACGCCACCCCCCTCCCCCCCCAAGCCCTCCACTGCAACCTCTTCTGTGCTGAGTAAACCATGCAAAGCACCTCTTGCCTAGATCCTTCCCCATGATCCCTGCTGCAAAAGTCCTTCCAGTATACTGACTTCAATCTTCATGATAAAGTAAACGACTGGGTTTGTGGCTGCAGATCCTGACGTTTTCTTGCTGCATCTCCTTCCGTGCTAAGGTACTGTTGGCTGGGGTATTTACTTACCTTAAGCCTCTGATTTCTGTAAAGCATTGGTGAGTTCTGTGATTGCGAGTCCTCTCATCCAGTTTACCCAGGCCAACTGCTGGAATGCTTCTAGGGGGTCTTCTCAGAAGTCCCTGGACCCTAACTTTAAAGTGAATTACTTGTTGAACAGTCTTCCGCAGCAACTCTGACTTTTGCCTGCAACAGAACGTTAGCTCACCCTGCCTATAGCTGGCTCCTAGACCACTAGGGTCCCTCTTCTGCCCATGAGTTAACTCATGCACGAGGGAAGGACTGGATAAGTAGAGGATTCTGTCTTGAAAAGTATAGCAAGTGTTTGAAAGTACTTACTCGTGATAGATAGTTGGTAACTGTAACTCTGAGAGTGGACAGTTACAAAAGGCCTTACCCCTGTAAGACTTATTACGGCCCCCCCATAGCAACAGGACTACTCCCTTTAATATGTTGAACCTATATTGATCTGTAACTAAGTAACCAAGAGTGCTGACTTTTCCCCTACCATTTTGATTACCCCCCACAAATCTGTGAAATGTAAATTATTCTGAAGCTATGCATCAAATGTGTGGTTTGCAACTGCGCCCTGATGCCCGAGTGCTTAGGCGCTTTACGAAATAAATATATAAGGTTATTTTACTCACCTGTGAATTGATTGTGCCTCTTCCCCAAAAGTAATGCTGTTGGCTTCACTTTAATATTCCTGTTAAGTGTTAAGATATGCATGTATGAGTGCCCCGATTGGGTCTTGGTCCCCTGACCTGCCGTTGGCCTATCTAGAATAAATCTGCCTTAGGTTATCATACTTGCTGGTAGCTCCTTTTAAAAAGTATATGGGTTTTACTTACCTTGAGTTAGGTGTGTGCAATACAATAAATTAGTTCTTGCTTACCTCTATCTGTTCCATGGATCTGAAAAGCAACTGTAATTGTATATTGCACAAAAAGATCTTACTCCCCCTATTATTCCTGCATGCTATCATAAATGTTGTTATAGGTATATACTGTTCCTTGAATCTGTGTTTCACCTTATGAAAAGTATCCTGGTAACGGGATTGGTTGATTGTGATTTCTTTGCGTAGTGTCACTGCATAACTGACAAGGTCTTCTACCCTTGTGTTACTCAATGTAATCTAAAAGTAACTTAAGGTTTTTACTCCCAATGAAGAGGTGTGGCAAATACTAAATGTGTGTGATAAGGTCTAACTTCCCTAGATTTACTGTCCGGTATTGTGAAGAAGGCTTTGGTCTGTGTACCTTCAAGCATTGTAGTGTTTTTATAAATGTGTTTGACTCTGACCAGTATGTACCCCAAGGCTTAACTTTGCCTACTTTTATTCATAATCAACCTTTTTATTTGTGTTTTTTTTATTACTTCTGGTTGTAAGTGTTTGCTATTGAATCCTTGGTATACTGCAGGTTCTATGTACTTTCTCTCCCTCCTAGTAGAAGACTGGCTGCTCTATCTACACTACCATATACTCTGGTGATACAGCCTTATACTAAGAGTGGAAAGAGTGGAGTCTTGTACTGTCTCAGTTGAATGGTTTTACTAAGCCCTTAGGACAATTTTTCTGAAGCCCATCTAACACCTGGGAGCCACAATTGCCCCTATATTTGGTCGGATGCTTGGGGAAGTGGTTGAGGGTCACTGCCCATCCTCCCTAATAACGGGAAGTATAGTACATAAAGGACGGGACCCACTGCAATGCTGCGCATACAGGCAGGTTTCTTTAAAAAAAAAACACGGATGCGAAAGTGTTTGCTAAATGTCTTGCACGGCACATGGAGGCTTCTGCCTGCCCTGGTCCACCAAGACGAGACTGACTTTATACTTCAGTGACATTCTGCAGATAATCTACGATGTCTTCATATAATCTAGGGTCCACTGGATTCGGGTGATGTTATACTGTCAGTAGATGCCGAAAAGGGCGTTTGACAGGGTGCACTGCGATTATATGTTCAGTTCTTCAGGGCTTTGGGTTTTCAGGGCAGATTTTCCATATGGTACAATTGCTATGAGGTTTTCTCCTAGGCAACAGTGACCATGAACGGCTACACATCTGAGCTCATCCTAATATACACTGGCACGTGGCAGGGCTGCCCACTGTCCCCCTTGCCTCCTGCTAGATGTATTAGCCATTGAGCCTCTAGCTATGAAACTATGCATGGACGAGGGTTGGACGGGAATTACGAAAGGGATAGCAGAACAGTCTCCCTATACGTAGACGACCTCCTGCTGTATATTAGCAACTACTGCACTCCCTGCCAAGAATTCAGGCTATCGTAATGGGCTATAGGCCAGTGTAAGGCTATAAAGTCATGCCACCGAAACCAGACATACCCTGGTGGCGTCGCACCATTTCGGCTGCTGGCCCAGTATATCAAGTATCTGGGGATTAATGTAAGCTTAGACCTCTCTGCTTTGAGTGCCTTGAACTATCCTTCCATAGTGCAGAAAATGCAGTCGACCTGGAAGTCTGGAACACAAGCCCTCTCACTCACCAGCAGGAGTAAAAATAAACTTGATACCCAAACTCATTAATTTGGCCACTAAGATCCGTGCGCCCCCTGCGTTGCCTATATGCCGCCCCAGTTAAAGCAGTAGCAAAATTGATTTGGCGAGGCAAGAAATCTTGTCTAAATAAGATTACTCTCCAGGCCTCTAACACTAATGGTTGCTTGGGCCTCCCATCTTGGGGCACTTATTAACTGGCTGCATAACTTGCCTGGGCCAAACGGTGGCTCAATGACACCTATACAACTAGTTGGCGGGAGACAGAGCTGTGGATAATGAGTCCACTCGCACCATAAGAAATATTAGTCTTCCCATCCGGGTGACTCCCGTGCAGGCTCAAGCCTCACCCCATTGTATGTTCTACCATAGCACAATGGCACCGCATGTGCACCCTTACTGGATCAAAGATCTGGGAAATCCCATCATGGATCAGTCGTGGAGCACTACTAACCTTTGAGAGTACGGCACAACTGCATGACTGACAAAATACTCATTGGAGAGACGTGCACGTAATGGATCTTTTCGATGAGAAAGCGATTCTGCCATTTCGGTCCGCTAAAGACATCTTGGGCCTCGTGGCACCAGAATGGCTAGTGTACCTCCTACACTTGATTATATCTAAGTTCACTACCACAGAATCTAAAGGAAGGGAGCCAACGGCATGTGAGGCAGACTTTGGGCGCGACACATCAGAAATCCCCAGGCTTTGAACTTTTTACGACTTTTGCAGAACACAAAACCTCAGCAGAAATGTTACACTTGCAGAGAACTGGTCTACAGACTTGGACGCACCACTTGGCGCAGAGAGAACTGGTCTGAAGACTTTGCACAGAGGATATATATGAAGCATTTGACACGATTCGCAGTATGTCGTGCAGTCTGCGACACAGAGAAATGTAATACTGACACAGAACATACTACATAACCCTCAAAACTTCAGGTCATGGGCTTTTTTCGATCTCCCCTTTGTTGCTGAAACTGTGGGATGGTGGGTACTGTTGGGCATGTGCTATACAACCCTTTTGCGAGCTTGTGTTATAGCACCTGGCCAAAATGGACAGCTGTGCTGTCCCCCGCACCAACACTTTTTGGCCTCCAGAGCAATGATTGGCATGGCTATTTCCTGACACTCAAACTATTCGCAGCTAAAAGGGCCGTATTGATGACTGGAAAGCAAATGCACCACCTGACTGAGATGGCTGAACCTACTAGCAAGGATTTGCGATATGGAGTGTGCTAATATCAGAAAAGTTATCTCAGTCCCTAATGGGCACTGTCCAGTAGGTAGGTACACCCCGCTTGAGACTCGAGTTCTTGGCAGGCGCAACGCAGAGAGAATTCTCGCATGGCAATGTCGCTCAGTAGCCTTGTGTGCGTGTGACAAAACCCCTTTGTGCTGTGCGTGCCTAGGTAACGGGTTTCCGAGAGGCAAAGGATCAAGACCTCTGGAATCAAGCTGGCCCATATATGTACATATGTATATAGACCTCAACCTGATCGAATATTGCATGATATGATGATGATGGTGGGGGCGGCGTGTAGAGGTTGGGCTGGTCAGTGGTCATGCTGATGTTTTTTCTAAGGCAGTGGGATCGCCCCTATGTCTATAAGCTTGAACTGTTTTGGGCAGACGTTATGTCCATATATTTGTGAACTTTAATGTACTAGTACTAATCCTTTTTTGATTCCCACTGGAAGTTGCTTAACCTTCAATTATATATTCAATTAAAAAAGAATTGGGTTAAATCGGAATTTATGCAGCTAGTTGTGAAGTGGAGCCCTTCTGCTCTTTGGGTCTTGAGTAACACTCCTTCCTTGCAGCACATCTATTGTCAAATTGTACTAAGATTCTATTGTAGGACTGCTCCTGTCACTCGTGAGGATGAAAGCAAGCAATGCAGGACTGCATGTTATGGCAATTTGTTTTCTCTTCCAGTGCTTCATATTTCACTGCTAACACACTTCTATATACTGTAATAACGGGTGTTCTTAATTTAGTAGTACTTCGCTTCCACTGGAGTGGTGGGAATTGGACGAGCTCAGTGGGCCCTGCCATAGCATTTGAATTCTGTGATTGGCCCAAGATGTTAAGAGGTCAGGATGTTTCCTTTTTCTCAGGGCAAAACCGTACTTTTGGCAGAGCTTGCCATGAAGGGCCGGTTGTTGGGCTATGCAGAGGAGTTCTAGGAAGATTGCAACTTGAGGAGCCAGGCTAGTTCCATTTCTGAGGCAAGAGCTAGCCACATGGCCAAGAGAACAGATTGCCACATTTGTAGTAGAAAAACTAATTTGGACCCAGTGTTGAGATGGATTTTCAGAACCAGACCTGTGTGAGGGGTCCAAGAGGCCCTCCTAGTTGGTTAAGTGTACTTCACACGAAGCCTAGCCAAACTCTATCAGTTTAACAGACTGAACCATAAAGCAGTTTTCTGGAGATATGGGGGCTGTGTAATAACATTTAACCACCCCTACAGTAATCAGATCAAATAGTCAACACAGTAGCACAAAAATGTACTAATTTAGTAGGCCTTTAATCCTAAGCAGGTGAAGTATCATCAAAACCTCTTTCAGAGCAACTGTGTACATATGCTTTTAAGTGAGGTCACCCACACATTACAATTGAAAACTATTACAATCCATGAAACAAAGAAAACTAAAGTGACTATGCATTTAAATAGGGAACCATATACTCGGCTTTGACTAAAAAGCACCTATAGCTTCAGCAGTCTTTCCCTACCACGTAAGTAGGCCTATTGCCTCCATACATTTTGTTCCAGATAAGAGTAGTGTGGTGGCCGGACGGAGGAGTTGGACCAATTAAGGCGATTTTGAACTTTTTACACATTTATTTATTCAGTGTTTAGTTTATTGCAAACGTTTTACTATCCACATACATTCATCTGATTCCATTAAAACTTCACACATTAACCCTTTAACTGCCATGGGTTTTCCTCCCCAGTGCCGAGGCCTTTTTTGGTGATTTCGGTATGTCGCCATACAATGCCTTGTAACTTTTTAGTTACATGAGATATCACGGCCAAATTTGGCTTTTTATTTATTTTTTTTAACACATGTAGGCGGTCGGAATCCTAGTTTGCTGTAGGGGGGTGAGAGAAAATAACCAAAAAGGGCGACAATTTGGGTTTTTTTTAAAAAAATGCCAATAAAATTATGTATAAAGAAGCCTGTGGTTTTTTCCTTGTAAGAGCTAGAAACAAATGTTGCTGTGCTGAATTCCCAAATGTCCTGGCCTTCGTGAACAGGTTCAGTGGAAACGAAAATACATTATTTTGATGTGGTTATCAACCGTTTTGTGAGATGTAGGCGATTTTTGACATTTTTGCCAATTGGACATTCGTGGATGGAATGGAAGAAAGTGGTAGCAAAGCCGAATTGGAATTTTGTCTAATTTTCAGAAATGTATGCCTTTCTGTCCTCCAAGTTTAAGAAGGGGTGATTTGCGTAGGTCAGGCAACAACTAGGTAGGGAAAAATTCCATAGTTTGGGGGGGGAAAAGCAGAAAAATGATTGAAAAAAAAAAAAGGTATGTGGTGGACATAGTTGGCTTGGTACAGCAATGGCTTCTATGAATCTTGAGAAAAACAATGCTCCGCTACATTCCCCCGACTTTTGCAGTTAGGAAATCGCACATTTTTTGTAGCGTTTTACAAAACAAGCAATACCACAAGCCAAAAACGGAGTCATGATACACAGGAGTTTTATGCTTACAGCCTGAACAGACGTATTTGGCATGTGGAAATCGGGAAAACCAATGTGGTGAGGAACAGCAAGCCTACATTTTTTGGAAAGCGCACAGGCAGATCTTTTCAAGGGTAGGTGACTTGTCCAGGTTACAAAAGTGTATGGTGCCTAAAGCAGCGACTAAATGTAGGGCACATTTGGGAAATGAAAGGGTTGTGTGACAAAGGGCAGCAGCAAATGGGTCGAAACGTTATGAAAACGACGCAAACACAACAAATGTCATACCTTACCACAGGTGTCCCGACAAAAACAGTACCTCACATGCGTGGGTGCCGCTACCTGGGCGCCAATGGGAAAGCGGAAAACGCGGCTAACCCAGTCTTTTCGGACAGCCGAGTTTGTGGAATTCTGCTGAAGCGCACACCATACAGATAAGGGCCTAGGGTGTCCAAGCCACCAAGGAAAATGGGGAACTGCATGCATTTCTGAAAAGCGGACACCTGTGGGAATCTGCAGTGGTCTGACTTGCGCAAATGAGCTCTGAATTTATTACCCAGAAACCCTGGCAAAGTCCGAAATGTGCCCCAAAAAACACAATTTCTGCACATTTCACTCAGCTCACCCACCAAAACACGCCACCAACACATGGCCTACGGTCCCTCACATGTGCGGGTGCACCTACCTGGACGCAAAGGCAGAAGCCGAAAACACAGGTAACCCCAAGTCTTTTGGCACAGCAGAATTGCAGGATTTTGACTAGTGTGCACACCATACAGATTTGGGACTAGGGTGTCCAAGCCACCAAGGAAAACTGGGAACCCCATGCATTTCCGAATAGAGGACACCCGTGGGAATGCATGAGGTCTGACTTGCTCAAAGAGGCCCATAATTTATTACCTAGAACCCCTGAAAAAGTGAAATATCACACCTTGTCGGGGATTGTGGCTGCATGAGATGGCCCTCACTCCATTTTGGGTGGGGGGCCACCACCCCTTCCCATTATAAAATTCCCTGGTGCTTTGTCCCACAGCCCCCCTAAAATGCTGTCTACCATTTTCACTTTTTTGCTTTGTTCACCCAACTCCCCTTGATGCAGATGGGCACAATAGTGTGCCATTCTGCACCCCCGGGTGCCCAAAACCTACTGCCACATCCATTGGGGGGCCTGTCTGACATTTTGTGGTGGCCCTCTTCCCCCCCACCCCAAATGGAGGCGGGGGGGGCATCTCATGCATGCCTCCCTGGGGCTCCTACAAACTGCTGCATGAGGTGCCCCCCCCCTCCATTTGGGGTGGGGGGGCGAAGAAGGCCACCAAAAAATGTGGGACTGGCCCCCAGTGGGTGGGGCAGTAAGGTTTGGGCACCGTGGGGGCAGATTGGCACACCAATGTGCCCATCTGCGCCAAGGGAAGTTTGGTAAACAAAGAAAAAAAATGTAAACTCTGCCCCCAGGGGAGGGCTACAAGGGATGCCCCCTTTCCCCTTTAGGTGAGGGGGAGAGGGCACCCCCCTTTTGTGTTTGATCAGCCATCTGCCCCCAGGGTTATCAACATATGGGCCCCCATGCTTTGGAGGCTTGGGGGGAGGGCTGCTTACTGTAAGCGGCCCCCTCCTCCCCCCGCTTTGAAAACTAATCCCTGGTGGTCTAGTGTGCATTGCTGGGCACGGATCGGGCGCTCTGCGCCCAGCAATGCTTTCACAAAAGGTGTCGCTAGAAAGGGGAGAATCTCCCCTTTCCAACGACACCTCTCTCTCTCCGGCTTGAAATATAGCCGGAGATCGAGGCAGAGCAAGGTGGACACTCACCTCGTGGTTTCACCACGACAGCCGAAAATGGCTGCCGCCGTGAAAATACTTTAGTTTCATGTCGGCGTGTGTTACGTATGCCGACATGAAACTGAAGGTAATCCAGCCCCCGGGCAGTGAGGGACCTCCCCCTCACATAACCCGGGGTTGGATTACAGTTTTGTGTAATCCCTGTTTTGCAGGGATTACACAAAACGAAGTGCCAAAAAGGACGAGGTATCTCGTCTTTGGCAACAGGGCGGTGGTAATCCCAAGGACAGTTAAATATTCTTCCATTCTTTAAGTTCAATTTTCCCCGCAGGCGAGTAAAGTTGATTACATTCCGCGCTCCTTCAGTTCATCCAAAGTTGCTTCAAGGAATTTTACCAGAACAAATGTGGTTCTTGAATTTTGACCCCTGTACAAAACCTCCCACCACTTTCTGCATCCAGACCAACCTTTTCGAACATATGGTTCTATAAATGGATCGATCTTGGGAGCTTCAAATTGGGGCAAAACAATGTTCGATGTTTTAAGGGTTTGCTCTGTAGACCACAAAGGCGGCACTTGTCATTCTCTCGTTTGCACCCATATCTCCCTGGTGGTTTTGGTATGTCGTTCAACCGAAATCTCAAGAACAGGTCTCACTTCTTATTTGGACATTTTTTTTTTCCAGATAACCTGCAGTAGCATTTAGTTGTCTTAGATTATTTTTAGAGAGGGTATGTTTGTCGGAATTTGATATGCTTCCGTTTCGCGCCAGACTTCAGCCCACAACATATTCCTTTTTACAGATTTCAGGTTTTCACATAGGATTTCGATTGAGGTCCCTAGATTCTGTAGAATAGTTGTACAATTATTCCTCCACCGATTTAGTGCCCAATCATTCATGCCTAGTTCTTTGTTCTTGATCGCATCAAACTGCGGGTGACTGTTTATCATGTTTACCCTCCTGTAGAGCAGCAATGCCTTCCATGCTACTCTACATATGATGGGAGGCCTAGCTCATGTCGAATGATTGCCACGTGGGTACCCTTTGGTAGGTGTATGATTCTTTTTCCTGAAGAAGCCGTCCAGATAGTCCCACCTTTCCCAGCGAAGTCGGAGACCAGGCTCTGCCCCGCAAGAGCTGGTGTCACCTTTTTGACTGTGAAAGGTTGTGACTGGTTGGAGGGAGAATTTCCTGACCCTACGATCGATAGTCCTGCCCTGGGAGTTTTGCTTTCCTCTTTAGTTGGTCAATCCATGCATTAATCCCTGTAGCAACACTTAGAATTGTCACTGGATATTTTATTTCGTTAGATGGACTCTGGCGTTTCCGGTTTAATAACCAACTTGCTCTTTTCTTCTTGCTTCCCTTTTGAGCCCCAAATACCATTTATTTCGAGTTTTGATGCATTTATCTTCAGGCTGTTTTTGTTTACGTAGCTCTGTAGGATGTCAAGTTTTCTCTGCAGACCAATTTGTGTCTGGTCCAAAAGCACCAGGTCTTCCGCATACAGTAGCCAGCCTAATTCTGTTCCGTTTATTCTGGGAGGAAAGGCCATTTTGTCCGCCAGGTCTATTTTCAGGCCTTCAACAAAAAAGTTGAATAGAGTAGGGGCAAGGGGACATCCTTGTTTCAGTCCCTTGAAGTATCTATTTTTCTGTTCAAGTTGCCATGTTGATCCAACTTGATCTGCATGTTTGTCAGAGTATAGATCTTTGATGGCTAACAAGTCATTCGGCCATCCTCTAGAGTTTAACTTCTGCCACAGTAATTCTCGATCTATACTCTCGAATGCTTGTTCCAGGTAAATGCAAGCCAGATGGATTTTCCCTTTTTTCTTTAACACAGTTTCAATAGACTTAACAGTAGATTTCGGCTGCATCCCGCCTCATTAATTAAGCCAGCTTGTCAGCCGTCGAAGTTTTGTCGCCAATACCCACTCATTCAGCTGCTTTAGGATAATAATAGTGAAAATTGTTCGCACAACATCTAGGAGGGCGATTGGCCTGTAGTTCGTTGGTAACATTCGGTCTCCTTTTTTAATATAGGGACCACTATCGCCGCTTTTCAAGATTTTGCCCCTTTAGATGATTCTGCAGAAGAGGACTTAACAGAAGTTGGCCGATGATTCCGGGGCCGCTTCCAATATGGCGTTGGGAAGGCCATCCGGGCTTCAAGTTTCTGTGTAGGAGTTCTATGAAAGCTATCAGGACTTTGTCATATTCGACATCTTCTATTTCCTGGTTTTACCATGCAATTCTTTTGTAGGTGAAGGGATGTGTCTGGGCAATAGACAGTCTGTTTCTTCCTCCTAGTTCAACGTGTTCGTTCTGTGTGTATTTTCCCGCACTATTCCTGAACATGTCATTATTGGGTTATGGTCACTGTGTGGTACTGGGTGTACAATTAGGGAACTTATGTCTGGTAGGAGGTTTTCAGAGTTGCTTTTCTGGTTCCATTTTTCCAGGTAGCTTCTGCCGGGATATCTCCCTTGATGTTTCCATTTAGAAGATGCATCCCTCTCAGCACCATCTCTTCCAGCCATTCATGGCCTCTGCGTCTCTTGGGGCCGGTTTCGCCGGCTGTCCTTCCGAAGGTACCCAGTCCTTTAGGGAGGTAATCTAGATTCTGATCACCACAGATTACCAGCCGGATATTCGTTTGAAAGGATTATATCTCCTCAATCCAATTGGTCACTTGATTCACAAATGTCTCTCGCTCTTTGACATCCATATTCCAGTATAGATTAAATGAGAGCAAGAGGTCTCTGTTCTCACCGTGTTCCTCTGGGCCTGGGGTGCACACCTGATTTTGACAGAGGGCCGAAAGTACCTTACATGATGGCTATAGTGGTCTAAAAAGTAAATGTGGGTGGGGCGGTTGGTGCGGTGGGGCGGTAGGCGCTGTGGGACGTGCCGTGGCAGGAGGCTTTTTCAACCCCCAATTTTTATTACACACATGGAAAAAGAATACATTTTTGATGTGTAATGTTTATTTGTATTTAAAACTTACATTTTGTACTACACATTTTCCATTGTTGATTTATTTCTATTTAGTTATATATATAATTTAATTAAACGGACTATATAAAATTTTATTGACACTTGATTGGATGTTCCATTATTTTGGACTGATATACTTTGCTGTTTGGATTGCCCCAGAGGAATATGGCCTTCATTGAGTCTGCTTTCCACAAAAAGCAAAGGATGTACATCTCCTAACTGTGCCTGTTTTAGCTTTATTTTTGGGTTCACTCTTAGAGTGCAAAACTATGACCCATAGCCCCCACCCCTCATGCAAACACTATGCCCCAATCCACCCACCCCTCAAGCAAACACTGTGCCCCAATCCACCAATCCTCAAGCAAACACTATGCCCCAATCCACCCACCCCCCAACCAAACACTATTCCCCATGACACCAAACATGCACCATGCATACATACTCTTACATACCCCAACCCCCCACCCCTGCATACAAACTCACAAGCATACACCATGCACCCATACAAACCTGAGACCCACAAGCATACACCATGCACCCATACAGACCCCCGCCCCAACTCACCATACAAACTCTCAAGCCTGCACCCATACAGACCCGGACCCCCCCCCCCCCCCCCCCCCCCCCACACACACACACACACCCCCCCCCCCCCCCCTTTTCCTAATGCAGGTCAGCTGATGCTGCTTGCGGGCCCCCCTCCATTAGGAAAGTGTTTGATGATTTGATGATGGCGGGCCGTATGTTGTGCACCCATGCTCCAGGCAAATGAGCAGAAGGGTTTGGCTTAATGGTCTGTAACACCCTCATATTGAGTCTATTTCTAATCGGTACCAAGAGCCCTGACGATGGTCTGCCAGTCCTGCCTCTTTTGGCCTGGTTTAGGTACGCTGAGTAGCTCTTGAAAGTCAGGACTTCTGTAATTCGATTATCACTGGGTCCATCTGGTTAAAAAGGTGGATGTCCTCTAGTATTCCAGGACCAGGTTTCTCAGCCCTCTTTTCTTCTTCTAATCATGGTGTTTTGCGGCTAAGTCCCTGGCTAGCCAGTTCCATGACTGCAGGTCTTGTGGCGGTGAGGTTATGATCTGTTCTCGAGTCACTCTCTCCTTCTTGGTTTGTCGTCAACGTCCCTTCCCCGTATGATGATCTTGAGCTGATTCAGGCAGAGTTTTTCTTTGCTTTGTGGTGTAGGGGACACATTGTCAATGGCACGTACTGTCAGATTTGTGACTGCACCCTGCAGGGAAACTTACCTTGTTTTTCAAGGAGTAGCAAGGCCAAGGAAGCTGAACACATGAGTAGGTTTACTCCATCGTTCATTCTTTAGTTCAGAAAGTCTAACTTCATGTGTTTACAACTTAGCTTGGGGTTATGATGTAATAGTCATTATGATCTATTTAATATAAGACCATCTGATGCTTGAACAAAGAGACCAAACCTGGTTCGGCGCGCAGAGAAACTCTAGAAGGACCTTTCCACAAAGATATGGCGAAAAACAAAGACTGGGGACCATTTTGTCAAAGATGGTTCTGCGCCATTTTGAAAAAGATGGATCCCGTGGCTAGCGTTACTGGAGCTGCGAACAGCCACGGTAAATGCAAACCGTTGGGAACAAAACCACTGCTACCAGCCATTCTGTGGGAAAAGGGTAACCTAAAATTGTTACATGAGCATTTAGACAGACACATGGGATACCAAGTAACCCCTCCAGCACTCTATTGTTAGATAGGTTGTGCTGGGTATAGTAAGTACAATGCTAAGTAAAGTCAATTTCACTTTACTGTTCGGGGAAACAGTAGTTTATTCCAGAGAAGGTATTTAAACCTTGGGAAATCTGAAATACTTCCCTGTGTCACTGCAGTGAAGGTGCTGTGTGACACAATGTAAATGATGATGCCTATGGAGTTTGTCGGACTCCACAACCAAAAGAAAGGGTTAAAATTCACATTAAAATACATGAGTGGGGAAAATGGGTCTCGCTCTCTCCAGGTTAAAAAAAGTCCTCAAAATCCAGCAAGGTTGCTGGGGGTCTGTAAGGTGGAGCGAATTAGCACATTTCTGAGAATTCCCCCTAACAGTATACCAAAAAGAATGTCTGAAAAGGTCTTGTGTTCCGCACTTAACACATGGGCATGTATAGGATATTTTTCCTCATGGTTAAAATGCCTCGGTCCCTTTTTATTACCTACAGGGCCGTCACCAACTCTGCACATTAATTTGGACGCTCTAAGGCATTGTATTAAAAATAATGCAAATTCACACAAGATAATACATTGTAGCCATAGAAGATAGGAAACCTTTCCAAACCGTAGCCAAAGGCTTTCAAGATTTAAGGGGGAGGAGGGATATTTACAGTTTCACCAAAATTGGCCATGTTAAAATACATTCACCATTAAGGAAATGCAGAGCATGAATTGGAAAAATGCATTCTAAATCATGGTAAGTACAGGGCTTTCTTTCGAGGTGTGGTTTACAGGATCTGGTACCTATGCACTTGCACCCTGAGCCAGCAGTGACGCAGGACCGGAACAAAGGACCTTCCTACAAAATCTACCTTCAATCTGCTCAATGGATGGGGCTAACTGCTGCAGGCCCCGTCGGGCATCGTAAGGGGAGGATTTGGAGGGTGTGAAGTCTCATTACACTTCTAGACAAAGGCAGTGACCCACAGCCAAAAGGAAGATCCTGGTTGGAAATACCAGGATGCTGCGATAAACGTCTCAAATGCTTGCAGTGAGACTTCTTGACCTGACAGATGTGCAGAGACTGCACAAGCATCCTGGTGGCCCAGACAAACTTCCAGGAGCAGAAAGCCTGAGCCGAGTTATTGTTAGTTTTTTTTTTCTATACTCTGGCCTGGTGGGCAGATGTATAGAAGGCCAACCTTTTATTGTGACTGGGACAATTCTAGTAACTGTAGCCAAACCATTTGAGGCGAGGGGTCTAGGCTAAGTCTCAAGAGGTGGTGACCTTGTAAGGGGCCCCAATGAGTGTACACAGTGCAACGTCTGAGATTACACTTTGGCCACATAACCCTGACAAAAATGACTACTAACGGGTAATATTACACACTAAAAATAGATGCATATATACCATCATTGGAGTAGGGCAAAATACGTAATTAAAGCACTGCAAAGGAAGGTGAGTATTGGTATAATTGCTACATGTCCACAGAGATACAATTCTAGCTTCAGAAGTCCATCCGTTAGATGTATGGGGCCTTGTGCGCAAAAGTCTGCAAGTTCCATACAGGTTTGTGAGGCTTAAAAAATTAAGATAGGATCTCTGCTGTCCAATGAACAGTTCCAAGGGGTAGATGCCAAGTTGTTCTAACAAGTGTCCCTCACATTGGGAGTGCTTGCACGAACAAGCAATGGCAAAGCCAACCTATTTCAAAAGTTTAAGTTATCAAAACTTGTGCGGGAGTTGGGGGTTCAGAGTACCGCCAAAACTCACCCCCTGTACTGATTCTTCGTAGGACTTGGCTGGTCTGCTGAAGAGTGCCAGAGGTTGCTTTTCCAGATGTCTGCTTCAGCCCTTGATGCCCCGGGGTTGCAGGTTCGAGTACTTCTCCGGTCGGCGACTAATGCTGGTGCAAGGTCCTCGGGTTGGAAAATGCAAAATGACTCTGCAGGGCACCTGTCGGGACAGGACTGGAAGTAGACAGCGACATATTTACAATAAGGCTGGGTAGGCTGTGGCTTAGAGCGGCACATTGGTTTGAAGCTGCAGAAAGTGTGTGATGCAATTAATGTAAGATTTCATTTTTTTAAATGTAAAAATCTTCTTCAGAATCTGGCTGCTGTGCCAAATCAGCAACGTAGTGGTGTCGGGACGTGTGATGTCATCTCTACTTGGTACATTCAGGAAAGTCAGGGCAGCTGGCAGAATGTGGTTCTTTGTGTTGGTTTTATCTTTGGCGGGAGACCTAGGTCAAGCCCGTCCAGGCTCCAGAGTGTCTGTGAAGGCAGGAAGTGAGGGAGGAGTGTTGGTTAAGATTTTCATATTTATGATCAATCCTCAATGGGAATGAAATACCCATACACGTGGTTTGGCATAGCGTGTATGGAGCAAAGCGAAACAGCAAATGGGAATTCCAGCAGGCCATGTTTCATGGAGCTTAATCGCTCCTTGGAGTGTCTCCCTTACTACTGCAACACCTTCAAGTAGTCAAAGATGGTGGGCTTGCCCACACAGTAGCTTTCCCTTAAAGAAAGGGGTACCTCTTTATAATTTGTAGTCAGTTTGCCAATGGTTCTCAATTTCCTAGGTCTCCAGTTATATTGCAGTTCCTCTGTTGGTCCAGCAATGTCTTTGGGACTAATGGCAATGATGCAAGTGTCCAATGTCTCAGCAGAAGGGGTGCTTTTCAGCACTGGTCACGGCAGGCAATGGTGTGGGTAACCAAGAAGATGGTGCTTGCTTTATGCCTGAAGTGTGGACCAAAAACTAGCAGCCACAGTATTTTTGCTGCCGTCTTAAGAGGTGAGCCATACCTGCAACGGCCCTTTTCATCTGGGCTGCTGTCCTGATACTCAATGGGTTCCCAGTCCTCTGCCTGAATGCTGTGTCCTGGCCCCTCCAATAGTTTTGGCAATTTGTCTGACCTGTTTACAGAGAATGGAAAGTGTTTTAGCCAACTCTTTACAGAAGTCAATAAACTGCAGATATGACACATGTTTTTGGAATATGGCACATACCATACATTTGATGGTCGGCCCAGGACTACTTTGTAAAGAAACAGTGCACTGATTTCCATTGCAGTATTTAACAATATGCACATTAGTTTCTCCACACAGTGTAAGGCAGCCCAAATTGGGGTAAATACTCCTGTAGGTATTTTAACAATGCCTAATGCAGTACTGTCCTTTCAGGGGAATGCTTCTATTTGCTAAACATACCTACTATCGCTTACCTATAATTGTTCTTTGACGGGGAGGCAATTTGAATAAACTCTAGCTGTAATGCTTCAAATGAAATGTAGGGTGCTAAAAATGCCCTGGGGGCGAGGGGCGCGCTCCATCACGCTTCCCAATGATTTAGGGCGCACATACTAAAGTTTTACAAAAAACAACCATGGCAAATCTTATGTTACTCAATACTATTTTCCATTTCCCAATCCATTTTTATTGTTTCAGTTTCCGTCAGGTTCTGAGGTGGTGAGCCAGGTTTTTAGTAGTTTTCTGAATTTTAGTTCGTCTTTGGTGTCTTATTCCTTTCGGGAGGTTGTTCCAGGTTTTTGCCGCCAGGTGGGAGAAGGAGCCTTCTAGTTTTTTCTTGGCGTGTGGCTTTGGTCCCAGGCGGATTTCATTGCTTGATCTGAGGAGTATCGTTGGCTTGTAGATGGTTATTTACTTGGTGAGAATTCTGCACCATGGCCGCTGATTGCCCTGTGTGTTATGCACATTGTTTTGAACGCGATACGTTGTTTGATTGGAAGCCAACGTAGCATTTTTAGGGCTGGTGTGATGTGATCTCTTCTAGATAGTTTGAAGAGTCTAGCCTCTGCGTTTTGTATGCGTTGTAGTTTAAGGTGTTCCGGCATTCCGAGGTAGAGGCTGTTGGCATAGTCGATTCTCGACATGACGGCGACGATTTTCAGTTGTTTGTGGATGAAGTATAGGAATAGTAGGATTATTTTTGTTGAGTGAAGGAGGAAGAAGCATTTCTTAATTATTGTGTTTACTTGTGGTTCTAAGGTTAGTGCATTGTCCATTAGGACTCCCAGGTATTTTACTATGTTTGATGGTGTGGGCGCGGTTCCCAGTTCTATTGGCCACAGCGTTTTTTTTATAATCATGATTTCTGTCTTTCCTGGGTTGATTTTTAGGTTGTTGGCATTCATCCAATCATAGATTTCTTTGAGACATTCTCCTAGAGTGGAGTGTTCAGCTTGTGCATCTGCGATTTTGTAGATCATTTGAGTGTCGTCTGCATAGTTGTAGCCCGTAAGATTGTATTTTTTGAAGATCTTGATTAGCGGAGGTTGGTAGATGTTGAAGTACAGTGGTGATAGTGAGGATCCTTGTGGTACTCTGCAGTCAACTCCTGGAGCAGATTTGAAAGGTTTTATCCAGACAGTTTCCATTCGCTAGGAATGATTTTATCCAGAGCAGTGCTAAGTCTGTTATACCTATATCTAGTAAAGTCTTGATAAGGGTGTCCTGGCTTACTGTGTTGAATGCTGCCGAAAGGTCGAGCACAATCTGGGCTGAGGATGTGTGGAGTCGACGGTTGTCTTTAGGTCGTCCCAGATGGATAGGAGGGCAGATTCTGTTCCTCTTGCGAGTCTGAAGCCGACCTGTGCTTGGTCGAGAAACTTGTGTTTTTCTACGTGCTCTTGGGTCAGTTTGTTTACGTACATTTCTAGGAGTTTTGCCGGGTATGGGATGTTTTAAATGGGTCTGTAGTTGGAGAGATCTTCCACGTCGCCACTTGTGTTTTTAAGAAGAGGTTTGACATATGCCGTTTTGAAGGATCGTGGTGCGGACCTTGTCGCGAGCGACAGATTCAAGAGATTTCGATAATATTCTGATGGCGTTCCTTGTGTAAGGATTGATTTGCAGACGTCTTGGGGAGGAGGGGCAGGGATCCATGGGCGAGCCTACTTTTTTATGTTTTACCAGCTTGACGAATGTCTCCACTTATATTTGCAGTAAGTATTCTAATTTGTGACCTGGGTCAACATTGGATCTGGTTGCTAGTGTCAGGATTGGTCGGTATGTTTTGTATGATTTGTTGGATGTAGTTTTTGAAATGGTCCACTAGGTTGTTGCATAGATTCTGTGAATGTATTGGAGTGTTGTGGCAGCCTGGGGGGTTTCTCATTTCATTTAGGATGTTGTCAGTTGACGGCTTTGGTGATTCCGTCGTCGCAAGGCCTTTTCTTTGCCTTTAGAATTTCCTTCTAGTACGATCAGATTTGTCTCTGGAACAGTTTCCCCATCTTGCTCATATTCTTTCCTCCATTGTAGTTCCAGCTTCCTCTCGTTCTTTTTCATGGTGCTTAGAAGTGGGGTGATCCATTTAGCCAATGCTCCTTTTCTTGAAGGGGTAAACGGTTTTTCCGGGGCGATGTTTTCAATTGTGTCCACAATTCATTCATGTAGTAGGTCTGTTTTTCTGGCCCAAGTCTGCCTTCTCTCGTTCGTTCACGGTTTGGTCTACTCCAAGTGTTTTATTAGGCTGCTTGATTTGATGGTTTTCCAGTTTTTGTGCTGGTTGGGAATTTGAGGTGCTGGTTGGTGGCTTTAGTTGGTAGCGTGATCACAAATGGGATGATGAAATGGTCACACCAGAGTATCTCGATTGGCGGTGCAGTGGTGATGAGTTTTTTGTTCGCAAAACTGTTATCAAGTGTGTGCCCTGCCGAGTATGTTGCTCCTTGGATTAGTTGTTGTAGTTTTATGGTTGTCAGTTGCCCAATTAGTGATTTGGAGTGTATTTCTTCGAACCATATGTTGAAGTCTCCCAGGGTTATCGGATGCTCCCGTTCGATGGCCTCTATGAAGTTGTTGATGAGTTACATCGTATGTCGGTGGTCTGTAAACCAGTGGATTCGCTGATAAGTGTATGACAAGGGATTTGCAGTTCTCGATGTTTAGAGGTTAGTCTATTTTATTTTCAGGTGTTCTATGAATGCTATTGCGAGGCCTCCTTTTTTCCCCCTTTCCCGTTTAGCTTTAGGCATTTGAAGTTGATGGGGAGGCAGCTTTGGAGTGTGGTTTTGTAGTTGTAGTCCAGCCATGTTTCTGTGAAGAATAGGGTGACAATAACGTTGTCGCCCAGCAGGTTGAAGATCTCTGAGTGTTTTGACATGGATCTTGAGTTGATTAGGTTGCAGTGGATTTTTATAGTATAAATTTGGTTTGCGCTTCATTGTCTGTGTTGTCTTGGTTTTCTTCCATCTAGATCTCTGGTTGTGATGGTGCTACAGTGTTTGTGTCGTCAAATAGCTCTTCTAGGTCAAGCTTGGGTTTTTGTTTTCATCCGGTTCCTCTTCTAGATTTTCTGGGTGTTGCAGGGTGGGTCCTCTTGTTTTGGTGATAAATGGGATTAGGGTGTCGATAGTGTTCTTGTTCGCTCTGGGTTTGTCAGTTCTTCTGCCTGTTTGGGTTTTATCTGTCCTTCTTGATTCATTTGTTGGGTTGGTTCATTCCAGTGAGTGGCTGTTTGTGAGGTATGGTGTTCGGTATAGCAACTTTTCTCTCGACAGTAGTTCTGTTTTCGGTTATGTCGATGGGGGTGTGTTCCATAGTTGTGAATCTGTGGTGGCATACAGCTGGGTTTGTTCTCTCTCCCCTTTGTCTTTCTCGAAGTTCCTATTAATATTCTTGGCATTTTGTGTTTGGCGGTAGGTTGTGGGGTTGATGTCTGAGTGTTTCACCCTTTGGGTTGTCTGGGTCTAGTTCCTTGTAAAAATGTGTAGTTTTATTATTCCTTGTAGAATCCTTTGGGTTGAGATTGTGATTGCAGGGGCAGTAGCCCACATGCAATGCTTTTGCATTTTGGCTCAGTTTGTTATGATTGTACGTGTTATTCCCGATTGGTTTAATTTGGTCGTTTGCTTGTAGGATTGTGGGCGTGGCGCTGTCGTCACACATTGTCAGTCTTTCGTGTGCATTTTGGCTGTCTCGTAGGGTTAGTCTGGGGTGAGGCAGGTTTGTCCGATACAAGCTAGTGGGCTGTGTGGGGGTGTGACTTGCTAGAGGACGTGTTGCTGGTTCGATATGTGGCTAAGGTGAGTGTAGTTGGTGTCTGTGGGGTTATTTATTCAGGGGTTATAAAGCTAGGGCAACTCTCTGGCTATTCGTTTGGTTCCATCAGGGTTCTATTTAGTGCGGTGCCAGCTAGTATTCACAGTTCTATCTTAATGTGGCCAGGCTAGTGGTCACAGTTCTCTGTAGCGGTTACTCAATGCAGCATTCACAATTCTATTTGTGGCTCGGGTCACTGGTAATCCTCTTCACTAGATGTGACTCAAAGTGATGTTCACGGTTTTCTCCAAGTGCAATTCAGGTCAATATTCAGTTCTATCTCAATGTGGCACAGCCTACTATTCCCGGTTCTATCCCAATGTGGCTCAGGCTGGCATTCAGAATTCTATTTCAATGTGGCACTCTCTGGATGTGACTCAATGTAACATGAACACATTTTCAAGGCATGCGACGCGTGCTCATATTCACAGTGCCATCATAAAGTGGCACTCTCTAGATGCAACGCTGATATTAACAATTCTCTAAGAGTGTGACGCAGGTTCAATATTCACAGTACTATCCTCTTGTGGCAAAGGGTAGCGTTCACAGTACTGTCTAAATGTGGCATTTTCTAGATGCGACTTAAGGCAATATTATCAATCCTCTAAGAGTGCGATGCAAACGAACTCAAGAGGGTAAAAACAGACCATGTGCATATTTTTCGTCCACATTGGACCCAGTTGCAAAAACATTTCATATTTTTTTAAGGGGAGTAGTGGCTGTAGCCATTTCCATGAAGCTAGCCTGTGCAACATGAAATTGATATTTTATTGAATAAAAACAGCACCTGAGAAATGCCAGGTTAACTAGATATGAGCTGATGTTATTGGCTCCAAATATTGTCATACCACGTTGTAATACTTTAAATCCTGCCACTGTATTAGCCCAATTGATCATTTATAATTGTCGGCACATTCGACCAGTACCATTCGATCGATTATAAAACATACCGAATCTGGACCATGTGGATCTGGGATTTTCCCTGCTCCCCATGTTCAGTATTTTTGGTTTTTGGGGGTTGAGGGGGTGCCCCCCGCTTCAACATGGGAGGCAGGGGGGACCAAAAAAATAAATTAAAGGGGAAAAAAATAACAAAAAAGGGACCCTGCAACATCTGAACCGACCCGCATTAAAGGGACGGATCTGACGCTGCAGGGTTGTGGGTGAGCAAGCAGGTAAGTAGGGGAGGGAGGGGGAGAATTCTGGTTGCATATGTACAAGGATTGGGGTTATTTCTTGGTCTGGTAATTGTTCGAACAGATTTATTTCGGACAGTTCGCCACCTGACGGAAACTGAAACAATAAAACCGAAAAACCAAAGAGAACCATATGGCGCAACCCATTACTGTACAGACAACACGTAGAACTGACAAAGCCCACAAGAACAAGAGAAACAATGCCAGGCTTAACTGATTGCAAGCGAGAACCCATTCAGGACGGAATAGATAACCAGACCTATATAAAAGGGCACAACTAGCAACCCTACATACTACCAAGCATCCCATTGACAGACATGTACTTAAACCTTGCATAAACTCCAGCGCAACTGTGCATCCACGCCCACAAGCCAATCATTCCCAAGCTAACCCGCCGTCTAAATGAGACCACTATCACCACACTAAGAAACCCACACTCAAGTTAGTAAGTAGAAGACCAAATGCACTAGACCGACATACACAATACCATAGCAGCTCTCCTGGAGACGTACTGACTCACTTAAAATGTAGCCCGTCGCACACAAGTCACCTGAGACATGGGTATGGTGACCCACTTATGGGACAATCTGACACCCTGGTACGGACTAAGCTGTACCGCGTCGCATCCAGACAGAGGGATGGATATGGGCGGACATTGCTAGCCGATAGTTCTGCTGGGATCAGTCGACATCAACCGCAGACTGGGATGTAGAGGTTGTCCTGAGTAAGAACAATGACAGAATTGTAGAAACCAACTAACGCACCATATTGACAAAGAGATGAGACGGCCTTGTCCATAATGAAACTTAAAAAATGTTTGAGTAAAATCCCGAAAGACACGCAATTAATGTGTTTTTCTCCATGCAACAATACCAATAACCAACCCTACTAAAACCTCGCCCCTCTTCACACACCTCTCAACCACAGCAAACCGCACACACTTCACCACACAGAACCCGCACACAACAGCACATGAGGATTCCGGCTGGATACCACACCAAAAAGCTCAGCGAACGTTGTTAACCGAACTGAAACTGCCAACAGCACATCACATCTCCCTTGCTCTCTCTCAACATGTTATCCTACTAACACGCCTTACCCTCCCCCTTCCATTTCAGATCCGCCAGAGGACCACTACCGTAGTGATAGTGCGCGTTATAAATATCCTTTAAAATTAACTTTAACATAATGCACAGCCTTGTTTTTCATGCACAAACATAAATGCAACAAAACCTTTTGAAAAGGACTCGGCATTACATGTTGGGTTTACTCCATCAGTCGAACAATGTATAGTTTCATGCAAATGTTTCGGCAAATCCATTCCCAACAGATTTAAAGCGCATTTATCAGTGACGACCAGCTGAGCCATGCAAGATATAGGACCTATACTGAACTGTACAGGATCAGATATTGGACTTTGGACCGGATTATTAGAGAATCCCATTGATGCATTAACTTTCCTGGAGAGGGGACTATGGGGCACTAGTTTGTGGGAAATTGATATATTGGATGGACTTGTGTCAAGGAGAAATCTTGCCTGTTTGCCTAGCACTGTTGCTTTTACAAATGGCCCCTTTGAATCTACTAATACTTATGCACCCTTTTCCTTCTCCTGGGCAGCCCTATGATGTGCAGTCTATTGAGCTATAGTTATCTTCATAATGATTCCTATCTGAGTATTGCTGGCCTTGTCTAGGGTCAAAATAATTGTGCTGTTGCTCATTGTTCTCTTCTAGTGTCCCAGGATTTGCTATTATACCGCTCCCAGCCTCAATAATTGTAAAAGTTCCTCTCGTCACTCCCTGCCCATAAGAGCACCCGCGCCCTCTCCAGCGCAACGGACTCTCCCTTATCCAGTGGTCTTAAACAGCTAGTGTCTATCATACCTGCTGTGTTATTTGGGGGGGCACTACCACCTCTTCCTCCTCTATACATTATTCTTCCCCTTTGTATACACATTACCTCTGGCTCTTTCTGGAAAAGCATGTTGCATTAGCGCTCCGGTTTTTAATGCCTTCATTTTCTTTTCCTACTGCCCTTTATCTTTGGCATGGCGATTGGCATAATACCTAGCCATATTCAAAATCTTGGTAGCAGTTTGAGTCGGCCACCAATGACTCCTAGGTTTGTTTATCATTCTTTAGTTGAGGCAACAATCCCTCTACAAAGTGTGAACAAAAGTTCTGTCCCTCTGACATAGCCATGTCAATTTCACTGAACGAGGTAAAAGCTTCCTTTTGGGCAAAATATTTTCCAATCAGGTCCCCTTCTGCCTGCCTGCAAGCAGTCAATTTATCGCAATTAATTTGCTTGCAGGAAACTACTTGCTGGATACGTGTTATCAGTGGTGCTGGAAGAGCTATTATGTTTTTTTGGACAATTCCCCAGTCTTCCCACTTTAGTTCACTGCCTCTGTCATCTCATCCCATTTTTATGACCGGATCCAAATTGTCTTGCATTCTGCATTTGCGCCAAATATCTGCTGGCAGAAGGCATGAAAATAACTGTTCTAGATCTTCCAATGTGATCAGACCTGAAGTACCCAGTCTGTCTGGGTGCACCACTGTTCTGGATTTTGTCTAATATCTGGATAATCTTTAGTAAAAGACAGTAACTCCATCCTATTCCAGGGAACAGTAACTTGGTGTGTTGGATTATTGGTATGAAACACAAGCACTTCTCCCATTGGAAACGCTTGTTACCATAGACTTTTTGATGGGGGCATTTATGATCCAAAATAAAAATGTTGACACTATTTCAGGACAGAATTTTGCATCAAGCTTATACTCTTGGATTGTTTGCTCTATTTTGTCATAATCACTCGGGAGGGGTACATTTGTTTGCATAGACTTTGTACTATTGCAAATATAAGCATTTCGAAGGGATTGGGTCCTCAGATGTATTCCACATCTATGACCATAATCCCCACAGCTGTGCTGCTTCGGAACATTTTCTGCGTCCTGCGTCGATGCGCTGTCCTCGAGGGCCTCCGTCGAGCCGACGTCACCGGATGTTATAACTAGGAAGCACGAGTTATTCTCTCGGTTCTTTGAACTTGTTCGTTTGTGTAAGTTTCCTGAGATGTCTTCGTCTTCTACCCGCGACTGGGTTTCAAGAAGTGTCGGGACTGCGGTTCCAAGATGTCACTGACGGACCCGCACAACGCCTGCCTCTGGTGCCTCGGTGAGGACCACGCCACGGACGATTGTGAGGATTGCCAGTCGTTCACATCGAAGGCCTTGCGGGAACGTAAGAAGCTTTCTGTCGGTAAGGTGTCCAAGCCCCGGAAGACGAAATCCGATGGGTTTTCGACTGACGATTCGAGAGGCGACTCTCCGTATCGTCGGCGTAAGTCCAGTGGGTCTCGGTCCCAGAGTGGGCCCCGCCATTCCTCTGCCTCTTCGAGGCACTTGCGGAAGCGCCGTCACCGGTCACCTTCCCCGTCCTCGTCCGAGGACTGTGCCCGTCGGCGGGTTGCTTGTCCCAACAAGCATTCCTCTCCTGCGGAATGGGATTAATTTCGGAAGGAGATGATGGCGATTTTTCAGTCGCAGGGCTCCGTTCCGTCCGCGCCTTCGAAAGAAGCCGGCAGGGAACATGCGAAAGCCACCGCTCGCACAGCTTCGGGCTCGGTGGTCGACGCAATCACCGGGCGCCTTAGAGGTCCCGGTCTGACAAGGTGGATCGCTCTAACCATGCCTGCTCCAGGTCCCAGTCCTCAACGCCCTCGAGATCGTCTGAGTCTGTGAGGTCTTCAAAGAAGACGTTGATGCCTCCCGTGCCATGTCCATCGAGGGACTCTCTCTCGAGGCTCCGCCTCCGAGGAAGTCATCGATGCCGTCGGACACGCTCGGAGCACTGCCCTCGAGGCCTGTGTCGAAGTCATCGGCACCACGCTCGACGCCGATTCCGTGGAAGCCATCGACTCCTTTTGTGGAGGCTTGACTCGAGGTACCCCGTGCATCGGTGGAAACTCTGAGGAAGGCCCTGCAGGAGTCTGTACGGCCTGTATTCAAGCCTTTTTCTGTGCCCTCATCGAGGGACTTGTTCCTGCCTCTTGATTATATTTCTGAGGTGGATGAAGGGACTGAGGAAGCTTGCTGAGGTTCCTGACGACCTGTCTCTGGTCATAGCCAGCTGGAAGACCTGCGTCAGTCGTTGCACCACGCCAGTGGTCTGGATACCTCCCCGGAGGTTGAGTTTGGCTGGGCTGAGCCTGGTACACATGCTGAATCTTCGTACAGGCACCTTATGTCAAGGGTGACGGAGTACCCGGGGTGGTCGGCGCCACCAGTGGATTTTCTGCAGGATGACCTGACGGATATCCTGGACCAAGGTCCACCAACTGACCCGGTACTGCCATTCCATATGGCCTTGCAAAGAAGGGTGGTGGTGGCTTGGACTGCTCCGGAGAGTCTCCCGGCAGTGAGCAAGTCTTTGCTGAAAAAATACCGTCCAGCCAGTAGCGACCCTGGCTACTTGACTACTCACCCCACTCCGGAGAGTTTGGTGGTGCAGGCAGCTACAGCCCCAGCAAAGCAGGCATCGTACCCTACCATCCCTCCTGATAGGGACGACAAGCGTTTTGATGGCTGGGCGAAGAAGTGTTTTCTTCAGGGGGTATGGCTTTACAGGCAGCCAACTCTGTGTGTGCCTTAGCATGTTTCACTCGCACTCTGTGGAATTGTTTCGTTAGCGGCTGAACATATTCCCGAAGTGGAGGAAGGGGATGGTTTTCTTGCCCTCCTTCAAGATGGCAAGGATGCCATGTGTGAATCCGTTCAGTCGGGTCTGGACATGGTTGATTGCGTCAGCCGGTCCATGGCGGTGAGCACCGTAATGCACAGATTTGCGTGGTTGCGGAAGTCAGGGTTTGCTCCTGATGTGCAAGTCCAGCTCTTCAACATGCCCTTTGATCTTTTTGGCAGCAATGCTGACAAGAGCCTTGAGAGGTTGCAGGCCTCCAAAGCTGCAGCGACGTCGTTGAGCGCTGCAGTTCGCCAACCTCCGCCTCTTCGTCCTAGTGGACAGCAATGGAGGGGAGGTTCCCTTCGATACTACTCTGCCTTTTGGTAGATCGAGGGGAGCTGCAAGTCAAAGGGGCAACCGTAGGTGTACCATAGGTGGAAAACAAGGTACTTGAGGTGCCAAGGCCGCTCGGGCAGTTGCCTCTTTGCCCTCAGGCACTGCCGCAGCCGCTTCAGCTCAGTCATGAGGCCATGTCCCATGGCTCGCCGGTTGGGGGAAGGCTGGTGCAGCTTCTTGTAGAATGGCGTGCCATTACTTCAGATGTGTGGGTTCTGGAGATCATAGCCCACGGCTACTGTCTTCCTTTCCGGCAGAGGCCTCACGACAATCCACCAGGAAATCTCTTTGAAGAGTCCGGATCTGCTCCTTGCGCAGGAAATTGAATCCCTGCTGGAGAAAGGAGCCATAGAACTGGTGCCTGTAGCAGAGAGGAACAAGGGATGGTATTCCCCTTATTTTTTTAATTCCGAAGAAAGACTGGGGATTGAGACCCATCATGGACTTGCGTGGTTTGAACAAGCTCCTCAGGAAGGACAAGTTCAAGATGGTTACTCTCTCAAGTCCTCCAGGCCCTTCAACTTCAGGACTGGTTGGTGTCTCTCGACCTCAAGGACACTTATTTTCATGTGCCGATTCATCCCAAGCACAAGAAGTACCTGAGGTTTGCAGTTGGCGACTCGCATTTTCAGGTCCTGCCGTTCGGATTGACCTCCGCCCCAAGGGTTTTCACCAAGCTCGTGGTGGTGGTGGTGGCAGCGTATCTCAGGAAAGGGGGATTCACGTGTACCCCTACCTGGACGATTGGTTGATCAGGGCACGCTCTCCTGAGCAAGTCCTGGATAATCTGTCCATCACCTGCCACTCACTTCCCAGGCTGGGCTTCTCCCTCAATTTAATGAAGTCCCACTTGACACCAACCCATCAGCTCCAGTACATCGTAGCAGTGCTCGACACATCCCTGGGGCAGTGTTTCCCTCCCCAGGTGAGGGCTCATCACATTCTGCAGATGGTGCACAAGTTTCAACATGCCCAGAGTCTCCCGGCTTTCGACTTCTTGAGGTTGCTCGGCCTCATGGCATCCTGCATTCTTTTGGTGCCAGAGGCCAGGTTACGGATGAGATCTCTGCAATGGGCTCTCAAGCACCAGTGGTCGCAGTCCTCAGGCAGGATGTCGGACCCCGTTCAGGTGCTGCCCTCGGTCACCCAGGATCTTCTGTGGTGGGCCGTCAAAGGCAATCTGAGGGGGGGCTCCATTTTGACTACCCTGGCCGGAGGTAACGATCGTGACGGATGCGTCCCTCACGGGATGGGGAGCTCATGCCAACGAGTTGACAGTCAGCGGTCGTTGGTCTCCGTCTGAGTCCAGACTCCATATCAATCTGTTGGAGCTGAGGGCCATCAGACTAGCCCTGAAGGCTTTTCTGCCGACTGTTCGAGGGAAGAATGTCCTGATTCTGACGGACAACACAGTGGCCATGCACTACCTCAACAAAAAAGGGGGGGGGGGACAGGGTCCCTTCCTCTGTGCAGAGAGGCGATGCAGCTCTGGGCCATCCAGCAGGAAAGTTCGATCTTGGCAGTTTATCTGACCGGAGACAAAAACGAGGCGGCGGATGCTCTGAGCAGGCAGAGCACGGTCTCTCACGAGTGGGAGCTGGCTCAGGAGATTCTCCTGGAGATCTTCGCCCTTTGGGGCGGACCCCTCAAGTGGATCTCTTCGCCAACAGTGTCAACCGGAAGTGCGAAAGATTCTGCTCGCGGGAATTTCCTTCAAGAGGAGCCTTAGGGGACGCGTTCGTAGTAGAGTGGTCCTTCCCACTGCTGTACGCGTTTCCTCCAGTCCCCGTCATACCACAAGTACTATGGAGGTTGGTCTTCCCTACCGAGACGATCTGCTGTCACAGGAGGGGGGTCAGGTTCTCCATCTAGAGGTCAAGTCCCTCAACCTTCATGCTTGGCTTCTGAAAGGTTGAGGTATAAGGGTTGGGACCTCCCTGAGGACGTGATGGAGGGGTTGCTTTCGGCCAGAAGGCCCGCAACAAAGTCCTTGTACCGTTGCCGTTGGAGAAAGTTCTGCGACTGGTGCAGGATCGAGAATGTGGATCCTTTTTCATGTGCCACTCCTGTGGTTCTGTGTCTTTTGCTTTCGTTAGCCCACAAGGGCCTGCAAGTGGGTACCATTAAAGGTAACCTGGCGGCGCTGTCCATCTTTAAGCGCTTGTCTGAGGAGTGTTCTTATTTTAAAATGACTTTGGTTTCTCAAAGGGCTCACTAATGTGTTCCCACCGTCACCTTTCCAGGTTCCCGGTTGGGATTTGAACCTGGTTCTAAAATCTTGTTCTTTGAGACTGCTAACCTTAAACTGTATTCTTAGTTGCGGTCACTTCCGTTAAGCCACCCTTCACTGTGTTACTTAAGGACAGGGTTGTCCTTGGGGTTCGTCCTTCTTTTCTTCCGAAAGTTGTCGGAATTTCATTTAAGCCAGAAGGTTGTTCTTTCGGCGTTCTATCCTCCTCCGCATCCTGGGAAGGAAGAAGAGAGGCTCCATAGGTTGGCTCCTAGGAGGGCTTTAATTTTCTACATCTCGCGCATGTCCCGGGTCAGAGTAGACCATCAGCTCTTTTATTTGGATACTCTGGAAGGCGTTTGGGACAAGCTGTTACTAAACAGACTTTGTCTAGATGGATTATCTTGACAATTTCTGAATGTTAACCGCTTGCGGGTAAAGACCCTCCGGTGGGTTTACGGCTGTTAGGGAGAATTCTCTGTTTAGGCTGAATTTCCTAACCTAGTGAGTCCCCCAGCAGCTTTGCTGGATTTCTGGAGTTTGTTTTTTTTCTCTCCTGCCAAGAGTGAGACTCTTTTTCTCCCACTCTTGGACATGATTTATGGTGTTCCTTTGACTGTTAATGTGTTTTATGGGCCATGGGGTCCTTTACTCCATAGGGTCTCATGTGTATTTACTATGTGTATTACACAGCACCCTCCGTGCAGTAACACAGGGGTGTCATAGTGACACCCCACCATAGACTCCATACCCTGGGACTGACTACTGTCTCCCAGGGCATGTAAAGTCACCATTGGCTTTACTAGTCCCAAATTATGAACCGAAACCAGTACAAACCATCATATTGTGGACGTACTGGTCGGGGTAATTAGATTGCCCCTGCGTCTGTTAATCGATGGGGCATGTCTCCGTCCCCCTGATCGAGTTTTGGCTGGTGGCAGTGGATACTACTTTTTATATTCGACCGCAAATATATCCCTATGGGATTTTCCCATTGTTCGAGGCTACCAACTTTAATTATTTAATTCTCATAGCCTCGAACATACCGCCGGTTTATTTAATATTAATTCGCCGGTTGGTATTTTTTTGCAAGGACTCGATTCTAAAATGGCGTTTGTGTTCTCTTCTGTGACTCCAACCCAAGTCGAGCCCTTTGTTCCACTTTTGGCGGGCTTCTCCACAGAAGCCTCCAAAAGTGGTGCCACTCTGTCTGGGTACCACAGGGAGTGTGGGAGGGGGTTTAGGCACCCTGGACTGAGTTACCTTGGTAACTCAAGTCACACTCTTGTGTGATTGGCATGTTTGAGTGACAGCTAGGCTGAGTGAATGGGGGTGTGCTGCATAAAAGCAGGGCTTTGGGGACTGGAACTTCAGAAGTCGCCACAGGACCTGAGAATCCGACGAGGGAGAAGCTGAGCCGATCTTCTACGATACCACCGGTGGAGCCCTGCGGAACCGACTCCCCACTTCCCGATGACAGAAGATCTCCCTGCTGGAGAGTCTTCTTCCCCTGACTGGTGGGCACAACCAGTTTACCTTTTTTTTCTCGCATCCCAGGACGTCTTGTGGTCGAATTGCCCGTGCCAAGCACCCCGGCAACCTGATAGCCACTTACCACTGGACCGTGAACAACAGGACAACTGGTTTCTTCCCTGGCAGGGCAACGGACTCCTGTCTTCCTCCCCGTCGAGATCCTCTTTTCCCCCGGACGAAGCACCGACTTGCATCCGCTGCCAGGAACAACTGCCCCCGCTGGAGTATTCTCACCACTTTAAGGTACCGTGTCCGCCAGGCCTCCCTTTCTAAAGATTGCTACCAGGTAATAATAATCCCTTAACCTTCTGGACTGGGCTGGCTGCCTTGACCATCTAACTGGTCCCTTTCTCTTGGTCCAACTCTTTCTGAACCTTTTCGAGACTTTTGTGCACTTTTCAACCGTGTGACCTTGGACACATTTTGTTCTGATCCTCTTAAAGTGGATCTGGCCTTCTGAACTCTAACTTCACGGTTTTTATTTGCCTTCGTCTCTTGTTGTGTTCTTGTGAAAGTGTTGATCTTTTTCAAATTTTACTCTGCTTTTCTCTCCCTTTTAAACCGAATTATTAGAGTGCCATCTGCGTTAAGCGCTCACTGCTGTCTGAAAATAAGTGGGGCTTTTACTTTAGACTTGTCTAATATTCTTTTAAGGGAGTATATATCTTTTAGTGACCGTGTTTTTGAACTGCTTAATATTAGTGCCTGTGTGTTTTACTAGATGTGGTTTTAAATAAATAATTGTATCTCTTTTACCTCAAGCTCTGGTCAGTGTTTGCTTGTTCTACTGTGTTCTTTTGACCTATTGTGAATACTCTGCATACTGCTTAACTCTTCTTGAGGGAAGTCTGACTGCTCAGCCACAGCTACCAAGTGAATCTGTGTGGTACAGACTGCTACCAATTGGGTTTACTGCCAACCACCTGTAGTCTTAAATCGTTTGCAGTGGTCCCAGAGGGAACTGCACATGTTTCTGCCTAACAACGGGCCCATTCCACTAAAGGTGTGGCTGCCTCTACCGCTCTGCAGAGGGGTGTTCGCATTCGTAACATTTGCGAAGCAGCAACATGGGCCTCTGTCCATACTTTTGTCAAACACTACTCCCTGGATTCTATCCATTTGCAAGATTTGGCCTTTGGCAAGGCGGTCCTCTATTCTGCAATTTAATTTAGCATTCTAAAATTCTAAATTCTCTTTCCCACCTTCAGACGTGGGTACTGCTTTGGGAGTCTGTCATAGATGTGGAATACGTCGGAGGACCCAATCCCTTCGAAGAACAAGTTACTTTCTTACCTGGTAATGTTCTTTTGATGGGATGGTCTGACGGCGTATTCCACATCGCTCCCTCCCTACCTGCCCCTCTACAGAATTTCTTATGCGATTGCAGCTTTCGTTTACTCAAGGCTTTCTGTAGTCATTCTGGCAGAAGATGGGTGCCACACGTTCTGGGAAAAAAACAACTGAGGCTACGGGCGTTGTGCGTCCTACTTATAACATCGGTGACGTCAGCTCGACGGAGGCCCTCGAGGACAGCGTATCGACGCAGGCTGCAGACGCAGAAAACTTTCCAAAGCAACACAGCTGTGGTGATTACTGTCCTAGATGTGGAATACTTTGTCGGACCATCCCATCGAAAGAACGTTACCAGGTAAGAAAGTAACTTGTTCATCTAGTTGCTCAGGCACGTACTCTTTAACTTGTTCCACACCATTTTTTTTATTCATGTCAACTATCTTTTCTGCAGTTTGTGTCTTCGGCTGTAACCCTGTGAGTACAAGGGGGCGAGGAGAAAACTTTATTAGGTACCAGATAGGGAGGTGAGGACGTTTAACCATTAAACAATCTAACAGATCTGTCTCAAGGAAAATACTTGTTGCATTGGCGATGGATGTCTTTCCAGGGAAATTGTTACAAGACGGGCAGAACTTGTCCTTTCCATAGCAGAGGTTAGCGGCAGCTAGACCGAGAAGAGAGAAAGAGGGGTGAAATAAATGCATTCTCAGAGAGAAGAAAACGGGGCCCCTCTCTTCCTACTGTAAAGACCAGGTCTGAGGGCCAAGGTCGCAGTCACTGAGCAGTTGTAGATGTGGGCGTTGCCAGCTGGAATCCCACGATACAACAGTCGAGATGGTATTAGAAATTGACTAAACCGTAGGCCGTGGCAATATATACTCTTATGAGCTCCACATAAGCGACCAACTTGGTTGGCAGAAACAATCTGGTGGGACCTCGACAAATGAGGGATTTTGGGTACACTACACGTCACGTTAGGGATAGTGTTAGTTACGCCCATGTTGACGCCCCTTTAGATCTTTGAAAAAAATGCAATAGTCCGCGATTACCACTAGATGTCGGACACTGCCCCTGACCCTTTCTTGATCATCAATTCCCATCCTGGCGTACCTTCCAGCGGAGCAGACACATGTTTTACTAATTCCAGGCGACTCTTGGAACATTGCAATCTCATTTCGTTCCCATTTTCTTTGTGATCACAAAGTTGCTTTGATAATGTCCCACCTAATGCAATGCACCCACAATCATTGCAAACTACATGTTTAGTTCATGATTCATCATTCATGGTTATAACTTGTGTACATCAAGTGTATGGTTCATTAACAGTATGTTCCCATAGAAAATCATTTAATTTTAATAACGGACCTTACATCATTAAATGGTCACGCTCTGTGCATGAAACGGTCTCACCCCTTTCTTCTGCATTCTTCTGTGCTGGCGTTTCACCAGGAGTGTAAATCTCCTTTTCACACACCGACGAAGGGATCCTCTGTTGCATAGATCAATCGTGTTAGAGACCAGCTGGTGAGTAAAGGTGTGGCTGCTGGAAAACTCTTGTCCAAATAATTGCCGTGCGCCCCACAACCTACTCCCAACCTCTGCCTGCTCTCAGACTGGGGCACATTAGTCCAACTGGATCTTAACTGTAATGAGGTCCCATCTGGGGTGTCAATTTGTGGGCAATACTTTAATTGACACCCGCCATAAATGAAACGCCAGCGCCGGATTATTTTTTAAAGGCACCGCTTTTATTTTAATGTGCTAAAAGCAGAGTAGCAGACTGCTGCTAGCCTTCGTTCTTCATCTGAAGTTATTCTCAAACAGCCTTTTATACATTTGTACACAACTTGGTGACAGGTTATTAAGTCACAGGTTAATTGTGGACGCAGGCAGGGGTCGCAGCTTTCGTTGGTGCAGCTAACTGGCTATTTCTACTCCTGAAGCTTGTTCCAAGAATACACTTTAAGAGCAAAAACCGCATAAGGGCTTTCCCCTTCTTGCAATGCTAGCAATCTCCAAATGTGTGGACAGCCAGTTAATTGGAGAACTGTTTGTTAGGCAAAGTTTGTATGCAGTACCCTTTGGGTACACTACACACAACTCTGACTGCGGGTATAGGAAACCCCACCTTTTGGTTTAAGCTTGTACTACACAGTTTTGGTAGCGTGTTGAGCAGCCAGGCTTCTCTCAAGGGGGGGTCAATGTGAGCTGTAGGGGAGTTAGAGATTCACAGTGACAAGTATTCAAATAAACTTACACTCAAGGTTTCTTGAATAAACAATTATTAATTCATCAGTCAGTTAGAATAAGCCTTCTTCAGAAGGGTGCAATATAATACTAACGCACAAATACACTTTAATACTGTACTCTCTTGGTTTCTAAATCAGAAAAGACCTCTTTGGGATGGCCCACAGACACAACCTACACCCTCCGGTGACTTCAATAGTTAGGGTGCTGGGGACATTAATATCTTTCTGCGTACCCACAACATAGTCATTGGGAAGGCTCCAAACAGTCTGTCCTGGACTTACCATATATCGAACTTCCACCCATGGAGGCCCTATCCCTCCAATTCATTTCCATCATCACAAAAGTGGCTACAATTATTCATAATTCCCACATCACTATTCAGAAAGGTATCATGGTAATAGGGTAGGTTCAATAGGTGATTTCTTAACTGAATGTCACTGCATGACTGACAGGGGTCTACTATCCTTGATCTACTATCCTAACGCAGCCACATTCGGTCTGGATAAATCCTGCCAGAACGAACACATACTCCTGATCTCTCAACCACCACACCTACCGCTAAAAAGCAGCTATTACATGAATACTGCACCAGCTGCACACATACCCGGTGCTCACACGCACCTTTGAGACACTCTACTGACCTGAACTTCGGTTCCTAAGAGCGTTCAACCTACCAGCACCTTCAGACCATACCAATGGTATATAAGGCGCTATATAAATGCAAAATAACATAACTTACTGTAAAGTAATCTCAAAGTAACTACTAGGTTTTACTCCCCATGAATAGGTGTCCTATACTAAACGTGTTTGATAAAGTCTGACTTCCCCAGAAATACTTCTTTTTTTCTGAACAGGGTGTATGCTTTGGTCTGTGTACTTTAAAACATTGTGTTGTGTTTTTATAATGTGTTTAGGACTCTATGACAAAGTACTTACCCCCAAGACTAAACTGGCCCTTATTATATTTATAATAAACCTTGATTCCTTCGTCCTGCTCTCCCTCCTTCCCAACTGCTTGGGAACGACTGAATCCGGAGGTGGGCCGGAAAAGCTGGCTGCAAAAGATAGCCACTTAACGAACTTTTGAAGGGGTAGGACCTACGTCACGCGTGCGCCCCTCCGCGTGCCGTGCCCACACCTTCCCCCTAGGTTACCAACGTTCCACACCCGGTTCCTGTTTTTCTGCCTACAGGGCAGGTCTGAATTTTGCTGCCCTCGACTCCCTCGTTTTCGGGGCGTTACTTTTTGCTATCCATCCCTTTTTGCTTGGCGATTGGTTCTTCACTTTTATTTTTTGAATTTGTGGTGCCTCCCTCTACGTACGCCATATGCGACAGGATTCAAGCCGTGCATCCATTGCTGGAAGCATTTCTCTGTTGCCGATCCCCATCATGCCTGCTTCCGCTGTTTGGGTATGCATCATCCGGTGCGTACCTGTCTCTCTTGCTTTGGGATTGACCTGAGGTCTCTGCGGACTTGTCTTCTCTCCGTGTCAAATCTGGGACTGGTACCAAATACGACAGAAGACTTTGTTCAGAACAGGAGGGAGGCTGACACCGGTAAAAGGGGGACCTTACCTTCAGGTGAGGTATGAGTTTTGGCACTGGCCTTCGGTGCCCAAGGGAAGACTGCCTCCTCAGTTCTGGGGCCTTCAGGGGACCGTTCAGGGGGAAACCCTGGGCGTGTTCACCTGTGTACCTCTGGGTGGGAAAGCACTAGTACCTCCTGGTGGTAAAGTGTTAGTACCTCCAAGTGTGAAAGGGTCTGAGAAGATCCACTGGGTACTGGAAGAGTTATTTACACCAGATGAAATATCGACAGTACCAGGGAAACCCTGTAATGCTTCGGGAAACCGAACAGGCAAGGGTTCATGAAGAGTGCTTGCTTCCAGGGTTGACTCGGTCCATTCCGATTCCCCTGTACCGGATAAAGCCAAGTCGGCGTCTGCATGTAAAACCTCTGGTACTTCGGTACCGAAAGACAAATTCTTATCCTCTACAACCTGTTGCGCCCTCCAGCTCCTCGGTACAGCAGAAATTGCAGAAGTCCTCTCATGAGGCATAAACACTCTCACTCGAGATCCAGTCTGGTACCGACTTCACCAAAAAAGCACAAGCAGAAGAAATCTCCTGTGGCATCTGTCTCTGACTCTGTACCGGAGAGGCAAAGATAATTCTGCTAATTTGTCTTTGAAGACTTTTAGCAGAACACTTATTCAGCACTCCTGTGAGTTAATTCGCCTCAAATTTTGCCTCAATTTTCTCCTCAGGACAATCCGGGATCAACCAACTTGGGCACCAACACAATCTGGACCATAGCTGGTTTTAACCAATATCCAGATGCCTAGACCCTTGGTTTTTAACATCTACAATCCAAACCAGCCGCATAACAGGGCTGACTCTTCTACTTCCCCATTCAGACTAGAAGAGCCCCAACCTAGCTCTTCTCAAATGGCAAATGACATCACCAATACCGTGCTGGAAACCATGTTTTCTGAGCCCTTCCTATAAGTTCTGGCTCAACGCATTAACGAGCAAATGTCACTTATTTTACCTTGGTTTGGTGCTCGTCGATCCTATTCCTGAGCCAATCACGGTATCGGTGGACAACGAGGACTCTGCTCCTCTATCCAAGAAACGAAACATTTCTGAACACTCTGGCTCGGATTCGGATGACAAAACCACTCAGTCACCATCGAAGGTGTTTCATGACATTGTGACGAAAGCCATGCAGGCACTAGAAATTCTCCCTAAGGATAAGCCTGAAACAGCAGGTGTTTGTGGGAAACTGCCATCTCAGCAGTCAAAGATCCAACTTCCCATAAAATTGTGTCTTCTAGAGCAAGCTCTAGCTCGTTGGGATAAGTCTGATTCCAATCCACACATCTCCAAAGCTCTACATAACAAATATAAGGTGCCTAAGGAGGATCTCTTCATACTTGTGGGCAATCTTCCTGCACAATTAGCAATAGTTTCAGCTGCCCTAGGCACTTAGGGTAAAGGCCCTTCTCAATATCCAGTTCTGGGTAAGAATGCAAAAGCATGGGAAGCGCAAGGTAAGAAGTCTTATATCAACTCTACTTTACATCTCAGGCATGTAAACACTAAGTTTTGGCAGGATTTAATACCCTTAATTCGGAGAATCTTGAACGCTTTACCGACCTGCTCCCTTAGGAGGCTGCAGACAAGTCTTTCTTTTGGATTTCAGAGGGTAGAGAAGCGGCTATACAGCAGCTTTAAGTGGTTAAAGACCCTGGTGACGCAACAAGAGCAGTCTGCATGCGTAGACGCGTATATTTGTCAGCCTCTTCCCTGCAGCAAGATATCCAGGAGAAGGTGCTCGACCTTCCATTTGATGGCAAGACACTGTTCGATCCATCCACGGATGAGGTCCTTCAAAAAATGTAAGGCCAGTGTCGCAGCTATTACACCTTTAGCTCAATTTCGGTGAAACAACACCATCACCAAAACTTTAAATCATTTAAACCACGTCCTCCAGGAAATAGTGCTTCTGCCACTTCCGCAAAGTCTTATCACTATTCTAAAAAGAGAAAATATAGACACAAATCTTAGTCGCGGCCTTCTCCTTCCTCAAATTCTGCACACGAACAAAAGAAGTACATACCTTCCGCTCCTACTGTCAAGGCGCATACCTCCCTGGTTGCAGGAAGGTTGTCCAACTTCCTTCCCCTTTGGAAAACCATTACTCAAGAGGAATGGGTCCTGAATATTATTCAGCATGGTTACCGTCTTGCCCTTCCGGCTATTCCACCATCCCTTCCTCTGGAACTCCTGGAAGAGATCCAAAAACTCCTTTCCTTAGGAGCGATAGAGTTGGTTCTTCAAGAGGAATTGGTTCAGGGATTTTCTTTCCTGATCCTTTCTGATCACAAAAAAAATCTCTCCAATTCTGGACCTTTCAAACCTCAACCAATTTCTGTCAATCGAAACCTTCCACAAGGTAACCATTCCTCAGATTCTAGCATCTATTCATCCAATAGATTGGATGGCATCTCTAGATCTACAGGATGCTTATTTTCACTTCCCCATCTACACAGATCACTGTCACTTCCTGAGGTTCACCATAGGAAGGTCTCATTACCAGTTCACATGTCTTCCCTTCGGGCTCAATTCTGCTCCCAGCATTTTCACAAAAGTTCTCGGGGTCAGTGGCAGCCTACCTTTGGTTAAGGGCAGTATATCTATAGCATTACCTAGACTGGCTTCTCAAGGCCCAGTAGCGAGAAGAATTGCTTCAAAAAATGCAATTCACATGCCACACTCTTCAACCTGGGGTTTTCCATAAATGTGGCAAAATCCAAGCTCATTCCCTTGCAATGGATCCAATTCCTAGGTGCAGTTATAGATACTAGTCTACAGAGCCTTTCCACCCCTGGTAAGGGTGGAAGCTATTCAACAAACCATTGTAAAGTTCAATGCCCACCAGATTCTGACAACTTAGTGGTTTCAAAGGCTCTGTGGCTAATGGCCTCGTGCATTAACCTAGTTTCCTTTGCAAGGCTCCATATGGGAACAGTCCAGTGGCATCTTGCTTGCAACTGGAACGAGCTGTTGCATTCACAGGGAATTCAAATTCCAAAACGAGTTCAGAACTGACTACTCTGGTGGAACTCCCCAGAGAACCTGTTAATCGGGTCTGCTTTTCAGCCACCTTCACCAAATAGTTATAACAATGGACTTGTTGGAGTACGGTAGGAAGCCCATTGTCTAAGTCTAACGGCACACAGTCTTTGGTCCTTTCAGGAAAAGGACCACATAAATGTCCTGGAACTAAGTCATATTTCTCTCTAAAATTATTTCTTCCCTCACTTTAAGTATAGGTGGTCAAGATTCTAATTGACAATACCACTGCAATGTTTTATATCAGCAAGTAGGGGCGTACTCGTTCCCTTCCCGTTTCTCCTAGCAGAGAAGATTTGGTATTGGGCCATTTACAATCACATTTTCTTGTTGGCAGCCCATCTGGAGGGAAAGCATGTCCTAGCAGACAAACTAAGCAGGTTAGTCTGCTCCGCACAAGTGGGAGCTGAAACTGTCAGTAGCAAAGATATTTCAGAAGTGGGGCCATCCGTCAGTAAACCTCTATGCCAACCAGCGCAACTCACTGTCCTCAGTTTGCATCAAGGCATGGCCAGGGTCTTCAGTCCCTGGGAGATGGTCTACATCTGTATTGGTCGAACTGAACACTTCATGGGTTTCCACCTCTAGCATTGATAGACAACATATTGCTCAAATTCAGAATGTCACAGAATCTGACAGTGATTCTAATAGCCCCGTTCTGGCCTTGCCAGATTTGGTTTCCAGACATCCTGGAATTAGCATGGACTTCCAAATTAGATCTCCCATCATTGAGGGATCTTTTGGCTCAACAGAAAGGGCAGGTCCTTCATCCCTCCCCTCAATTGCTGAACGTGAAGGCCTGGTTCCTGAAACATTAGCCTTTTCCCACTTAAGTTTGTTAAAGCAAAATATAACTATCATGTCAGTTTCTAGGAAAGCTTCTAATAAGCTATATCATAGCAAATGGTTACGGTTCTGTCACTGGGCCTTGGACCAAGACCTTAACCTTCTACAGACTTATCTTTGTAATGTTATGACTTTCATGTATTGTTTCCACTGGTGTCAAAGTAGACATGTGCAAACAATACTTAGCTGTTGGTGCATACCTGAATAGAGAACATAAGTCTCTCTTTCCAGCAAAGCCATTCGAAGGCACTTCGAGGGCCTTGTGAACCTTCACCTCGGTGGGATCTCAACGTGGTCTTGTCGGCCCTAATGCAAAAACCATTTGAGCCGATGGCCTCTTGTGAATTAGAATTTCTAACTTGGAAAACGGCATTCTTAGTAGCCATTACTTCGGCTAGAAGGATTGGAGAGCTCCAAGCTTTCTTCTCAAAGGAACCTTATATAGTGTTCCATAAGGATAAAGTAGTCCTCTGTTTGGTCCCCTCCTTTCTACCTAAGGTGGTTTCTGATTTTCATTTAAATTGGGGAAATAACTTCCCGCTTCTGCGGCTGTAGAGACATTACTTAGCCTAGATGTTGTAAGAACTCCAACATGTTATCTAGAAAGGACCAAACTGTTTAGAAAAGCAGACATGCTCTTCATTAGTTACGGGGGTCCTTCTCCTTGCAATAAGACCGCTAAGGCTTCCATTGCCAGATGGGTTGTCTCATCTCCAAGGCTTATGCTCGCGCTCTGCAGAGACTTCGGGCTTATTCCACTAGAGCCAAGGCAGCATCTGTAGCCTTCACCAGGCATGTTCCCATTGTAGACATCTGTAAAGTGGCTACCTGGGCTACCCGCTTGCCTTTTGCAATCACTATGCTATGGATATATCTTCTATAAATGATCCAAAATTCAGCCAAGAGATGCTCCGAAACTGGTTTGCCTGAATTCTGTACATCTCCTCCACCCTTACTTATTCTAAGGCTTTTTAGTCTGGGCCCAACCAGTTGGGAAGGAGAGAGCCAGGACGAAATCGAAATGAAAAATAACCTTCATGGTGATTTGGGTTCTGAATCCAGGCTCTCCCTCCTTCACAAAACCCACCCAGCTATCCCCTACAGTGAGGGATTGTGGGTACAACACACGTCACTATAGGGATAGTATTTCAGACACGCCTTGTCGACGTCCCTTTTCGACTACGAAAAACAAAATGCAATACTCTGCAGTGACCACTGGATGTCGGACCTATGCACAGCTTGTGAATCTAAGCAGATACAATCATCAAATGCTTGTACGGTAAGTAATGCATTGTCTTCTTCCGCTGTCGGCAGAACCACAGGAACTGGGTGTGGAACATTGATGACGTAGGGGTAAGGTGCGGGCCCGGTGCGCGGAGGGGCGCACGTGTGACGTAGGCCATATCCCTTCAAAAGTAAGTGACAGCTATCTTTTGCAGCCAGCTGTTCCGGGCCGCCTCCTAAGAACCTGAATCGCCATGAAGTAAACTTTTTCATATTTTGTATACTACTACTGGTTGCTTTTCTGTTGAACTTTTGGTTTATTATAAGTGTTTTGTACTTTCCTACAGCCCTTTCTCCATACTAAGATGAGCCTTGCTGCTCTGTCTACGCTACCAAATACTCGGGTGGTACATCCTTGTGCTAAGAGTGGCGTTTTTTCTGTCTGTATGGTTTTACTAAGCCTGTAGTTGGACTTCAGAAAAAAACTGTCCTAACAGGTGGTGTGTGCTCTACTGGAAACCTTGGTTCTCCCTGTGTCTCCTGTCCTAGAAGCAGGAGCACAGATGCTTCCAAAGGCCAGGCATGGCTGTTGCTGCTACATGATTTCCTATATACCTGCACCGACAAGCAAAGTCCCTTCCTCTGTAATTCTGCCTTATGGATTTCAGTGGTTTGTCTTGTAGTCCCGCTATGTAACCGAGGCTAGGGTCCCCACGTGCCATCTTCAAGTAGCTGATTTGCATCCATGCTTCTGGAGAGTATCTCTGATCATCCAATTTTATTTGAGGTGTTCGGTCTGGAGTCTTGTAATGTTGACCTTGCCCATCCAGCGTTGAACCACAATCTCTCTGGCTAAGAAGTTGGGACAGCACTCTGCAGTCTTTATCAATGATACTTTCATGCAAGTTAAGGTACCCACTGTTTACATCGCTGAAAAAAACAGAGTGGCACTCTATAGTTTCCCTTTTTTTTTTTTAACCCACTATCCTACACTTCCCCAAATATTCTATGACTGGAGTGTTTATATAATTGCACCAATCCTAAAGTATGTCGAAGTTTGTTTATTGGGTTAAAAGATATCTAGTACCCCTTGATGTATATGTACCCAGTGATTTAATTGCTGAAAAAAACCATTGAGGGGTACTCTTTGGGGAGTAGGGTGTGGCCTGGGCTTCTTTTGCCAGTCTGCCTAATCCGGCGTTCATCCACCAGTGGTTTTAGGCCTAGGCGCTATACAAATATCAAATGACATATCTGGACCAAAACTGCAGTGACTCTTGCTGAATTACATTACAGTTCCACTCTGAAATCTTCGATTCTGCATGGCAGTGAGTCTTCTTTAGTGACTGGCCTTCCTTAATGGGGTTGCCCTGTTTGTTGAGATGGATTTCTTAAATCAACCCTGATGGGCAGAGTTCAGGAGGCTACTCTACCTATAGTGAAGAAGAGTTTAGCCAAAACCCATCCAGGTTCAGTGAAGACCAATCAAGACTTCATTAATAACACACTAATTCAGCTTGGAGCCAGTTTTATAAAAATCGTTATTTATTTAGGGCTTTAGACACAGTGACAAATGAAACTTGCAGGTAGTATCTCACAATCATCTATAACAAATATATACATTCACCAGTAGGTTCTCTGGAAATGCATCACTAAATACCTAACTAGTTGAAACATGCAAGTATTGCAGATGGGGGCAAAAAGATGCAAACTAGTAGAGTTCAAATCCATATACTATAAGTCCAATGCTATGATGTATGATGCCAACTGCCCAAATGTCAGCGGTTCCTACACCAGGTTTCTCACAGGAAGGTGTTCTCTAAAGGGTTCAATGGACTTGTGGTGATTCAGAACAGTTTCTTACTATTTCATGTTCAGTAAAAGTATCAGAAGACTGGTTAGTTCTCCTCGCTCTGCCAGACCCAAGGCTAACCCAGTCGCAGGATACTTGACCTGGGCCCGAGGACTAAAGATAAGAGGGCGTTGGGCGACAAATGGCTTTGCCCCCACCCGACTCAGATTTTGCCAGGGATCATGTTGAATCATCTGGGAGCTGTCATTCATCCTTTGTTTGGGTGAGAGGTGCCTAGGGGTTGCAGGTTCGAGGTTTCTTCCGGTTAGGTGAAACTGCAAGATGCAAGCCCCGTCAATGAAGAAATGCAGACTTTCACAATGCAGACCTCTTCAGGACACTTTGAGATGGACGCAAGCGAGTGCCAGCGACTATCCTAGTTTGCAGGGGATGGCGGGCATAAGCAGCCCCAGGACAGATTCCATTGACGATAGGAGGCGACTTATGGCACAAGCTGGCGACCACAAGTTCTGTGATTAAATGCGGAACAGAGCTGGCTGTTTCCACCAGGCAATCCAGGGACACTTACAAAGGCTCTTGGGGCATGCATCCTCTAAGGTGTCTGGGCTAGTTGGTCCCACTAGTCCAAGGGCTGAAGTACTGACTGGTGTGTTTTCTAAAGAGGCTCGAATCTTTCCAATGGTCCAATTGAATTTTGTCCCCATATTGAACAGTTTGGTGGGCCGTTTGTGATTTGTTTTATGACTTGTAGTTGAAATAGCTACTTTGCACAACCTTAAATATAGTTTTACAGATATATTGTCTGGGCTTTTCCTTTAATATATATAGGAAGTGTGTAAAGAGAAGATGATTAAACCAAAGAGTTTGCCTTGACATTTTAGCCACAGTACCACTTGCAGACAGGATTATTTTTGAAATCTTCTGTAAGGCAAGTAGGTTGATGTAGCTGGATCCTAGAAAGGAACCTACAAAATATATTCGTTGGATGCGATTTTGAAATTCTGCCGAATATACAGTCTGCCCTTCTTGTTGTGCCACTACTCCTGTTTAATGGCGATTTCATTTTGTAGCTCATTTTACATGTCCTGTAACTTTGTTTCTGTTATTCTGCAGGCAATATCATACAGACATTGAGGACTTTGTTGCAGATTTAGTTAATAAATATCTTCAGCATGAGACATCGAAGCAAGAGCAAACCTCCTTTAATCTTAAGCCTCAGGTATGTATTTATTTAGTGTTACGTTTATAGCAGTGCGCAAAGCCCTGGGACATCTAGGCGCTAGTTACAGTAAGTGCAATAGCGCAGTCCACAAAGTGCAGGACCATGCAAAGTGTTACAAACCTAAGGGTAAGAACTTGAGAGCACAATCCAGTCAGAGTATGGGGCTACTTCAGGTATGTAAGCAAACATGAATGACAAAATAAGTACGAGTGCACATTCCAGCAATGCCTTGTCTTTTCAAACTAATATGAAATTAGTTAGAAATTCTTTAATGTTTGAAAAATGGTACAAGAGAATCCCTCTCATAGATGTGGTATATAAACATCTCATTATTAGGGAGCAGTCTCTCATATTTAATATATATCTAGCTTCTTTGATTTATGCTATTAAAACATGTTGAGTGGTAATCGGGCTTCGCAATTGTGGCACATGCTCAAACCTAATTCTGGTTTGACTATACAATCTCGGCACCCATCCATCCTACACACCAGTGTCTAATTTGGATCTTGTTGAAGGCTCAATCTTGGAAAGGCCACAGGTGGGTTCCTTGAAGTCAAGGTTGCCTCCCAGCTCAAAAGCCCAGAGGGCAACTTGGAATGTATAGCATACTATCGGGTTTAGCCCCTGTGCTTGACCCATACTGTTGACACTTGGTCACGGAAGCGTGCAAAAAACAGCCAGTGGTGATGTGTGAAAGATACGAGGTGCCTGTATCTTAAGCCATTTTCACATGCCTTTCTGTAAGCGACTGTCGTGTAGGTGTGTTAGGGAGAATTCTCAAAAATGTGCTAATTCCCTACACTTTTGAGACCCCCAGTAACTTTGCTGGATTTTGAGGACTTGATTTTTTTACCTGGAGAAAGTGTGACCCTTGTTCCCACTCTCTCTGATGTGTTTTGAAATGTTTTACTCTTGTTTTCTCTGGTTATGGAGTCTAAACAACTTCATAGGCATCTTTTAATTTGTGTCACACAGCACCCTCAGTGCAGTGGCACAGGGAAACCTTTTCAGGTTTAAATACCTTCTATGGGATAAACTACTGTTTCCCAGAGTAAGTAAAGTCAAGTTGACTTTAATAGTCTTTCTAAAGTCCTAGACACAGCACACCCTGTCTTACAATAGAGTGCCGGAGGGGTTACTTAGTATCTCCTGTGTCTAGATACTCATATAACAGTCAAATGTTACCCTTTCCTCTCAGAATGGCTGGTGGCAGTGGTTTTACAACTAACTACCATGATTTTTCCTGACCGCGTACACCGGTAACGTTAAATCGCGGGAACCATATTTTTAAAGATGGTGTCTGAGCCACCTCTGTAAAAACGGGTGCCGGTCGTCTTTTTCGCCATTTCTTTGTGGAAAGGTCCTTCTAGAGTTTTGCTCTGCGCGCCAACCCTAGTTTGGTTCCTTCGTTCAATCGCCTTTGCGGGGTCCAGCCTGAAGACTGCCTCTGGCGCCCGGGTCTCTGGGGTGGGCAGGAAGTGAGGGAGGTGCCCGAAACCCCCCTCTGCTTAGTCTCCTAGGAGACCCAAATGCACCCTCTGGTGATTGGCTGGGTGACTGTCCGGCAAGGACAGCCACCCTACTGGGTGAGTGACAGCTAGGCTGGAATGAATGGGAGAGAACTGAATAAAAGGCGAGTCTCTTGGCTTGGAAGGCAGAGTCGACCGCTAGAACGAAAGAACTGAAGACGAGCTTGAAGAGGACGGCTGCTGCAACTCCTGGACCATTGGTTTGCCCGGTGAAGCCCTGCTGCAGGTCCGAATCGCCAAGTTCATCTGGACAGAGGAGCCCTGCAAGGACGACTTCTCCCTTTGAGTTGGTGGGACCAATGAACTCTGCTATCCAGGTGGCTTAGTGTAATCTCGGAGCTGGTTGTATTTTCCGCAGTACTGAAGGGAACCGAATAACCAGGGAGAGGGACACCAGCTTGTGTGCTTGACTAAAGCTACCGGAATTGAAGATTTGCCAGTTGCCAGCTTTGTGACCAGTCTCAGTGCAGGAGTCCACCAACGTCCTCCCTCTTGCCCCACGACTGAGGCCCAGGAACAGCGAAATCTGCAGGAACTGCCAGGGACCGAGCTCATCGGCTGCATCTTTTTCTTCATTTGTTAAGGTACTGTAAAACCAGACGGAGTACTTGCCTCTCGAGGTGAAAGTGCTTGACAACGTTCCCAACTCACAGGCCTATCGGCTTGTGACCCAGCATATGATTCTTCTTGCTACAAACTATTCCTAAGAACTTTTGCAGATACTTTTCCGTTTATCTACCAGAACTGTTTTATCCTATCCCAAGACTTTAGGCCATTGACTTTGGCCTAGCCTATTGAATTGAATTGACTCTTCTGGTTAACTCTAAATATTTGCACTGTCCAAGAATAACTGTAACCTTTCATGTTCTAATAATCTTTGCCTTTTACTCCTCTTGAGAAGTTTTTCTGAAATAGTGTTGAAGTGTATTTGTGTGTGATATGTGTGTGTGTGTGTGTGTATGTATATATATATATATATATATATATATATATATATATATATATATATATATATATATATATATATATATATATCTGAGGCTTGTGGAATCTGCTTAGATCACATGCTGTGCATAGGCCGACATCTAGTGGAAGCTGCGGAGTATTAGTTTGTTTTTCGAAAGTCGAAAATGGGCGTCGACACAGGGCGTGCCAGTAATACTATCCCTAGTGTGACGTCCACTGTACCCATGATCCCTCACGCGTCTAGGATCCCCAGATTGTTTTTTTCCGCCATTCTGGTAGGAAGCAATTCATCGGAGTTCCCTGGCTTTGCCATATTTGCACTTAAAATAATTCTAAGTTGCCCCGTTTTGTCACCCTTACGTCGATCAACATCTCGACGCAGAACCGGGGAGGAGATCAACGTCGAAACCCGACGGATTGGGCCTTGAGGCTTCCGCCTCGGCTCGGGCCTGGGCCGCTGGCCTCGGCCCTACAAGTAGGGAGAGTGGGGGGTGGTACACTTCCACACTCGGTTATAGACACCTTCTTACCTACACACACTTGCCCGCTGCCCACAGGCGCGTATGGAGGGTACGCCCTTTCAGTTTTGCCCCAAGTGTAATAAGAAATACCCTTGGGTAGATAAGCACGCTACGTGCAACCTTTGCCTGCCCAGAGACCACCCCGAGGCGGGTTGCAGGGCCTGTAGCAGGTTTAAGACCAAAACTCTTAAGGACCGCTCCACCAAGCGTTGGGCCCACCACGCCAAGCTAGCAGCTATGGAGGCGGAGGGTACCTTCAGCGACGGCAGCGACGCCGGACTTTCGGACGGCGAGGGCACCAAGGCGTCGAAAGAGAGCCTAACGCACGTCCCCGGCCTCGGAAGGTCGTCCGTCCCGGCGACTATGGGGAAGTCCCCCGGCGACAAGAGCGTTACACATACATACGCTAAACACAAAAAAGCCACCCGAGATTCGACGTCGTCGAAACCTCGGAAAGAGGCACAGAAGGAGCGGTCCGAAAGGACGTCTTCTGGGCGGTCCTGGTCGAGGTCGCCGCACGACGTCAGGCAAGCCTCCACACTTGCACATAGTGCCTCGCCCATTAACATCACGGAAGATCACTCGTCCGGAGACGAACACGGCTTCCATCCCCAGCCTGCACCCCAGGGAAAGGGTACATCACTTGGGAGTAAGGAGGGCCCAGTTTCGAAGCCTAGTTCGAAACACAGAGATTCCACCTCCGATCCTCGACGCCAGGCGTCGGAAGATAAGGGAAAGGGTAAACACACTTCCACCCACGGGGAAGGGGGTAAGCAACAAAGGAGACAACCCTTGCAATCCCCCACAACAATAGAACTGACTTCCCCGTCCAAGTCTTCTCAGGGACAGTCCATAGAGAGTTCCAGCAAGGTCACCCCAAGCTCAAAACTCTGGTCATGCGAGGACATTGACAGAGTAATGTCAAGGATGTCGTCCTTAGCAAATTTCTTCGAAAGACACCCTGACCAACTACTAGCTTTAAACCCTCAGGAATCTTCTCCCTCAGGTTCAAGGGACCCTATCCCTTCAAATAAAAGGCCCCGGGTCGAGACGCCATTAAGGGCTTCAGACCCCTTCGAGGTCCAACCCTATTCTTGCCTTTTCCCTACAGGTCAAGGAGACTCTTCCCTTATAGAGGGCCAGGATTTTGAGACACCAGAAGATCTCGCAGTGTCAGATTATTACGGGGAGGACGAAGACGAGGATGAGCCAGAAAATAGCCCAGATATTTTCAGAATGGACTCACCAGTCGAAAGGGAAGCCCCAGTGTCTGATTCCCCAATAGATAATCAGCCCCTCCTGAATGAACTGCTCTCTCGGGCAGCTAACCACTTCCACATAGACACACAAGGTGTCCAAGAAGAGAGGGACTTCGCGGAGGAACTAATAGGGGAAAGGAAGACAGTAGCCCAGACCATTCCCATCCTGAAATCTATTCAACGCAGAATAGCACCATCCCTTGTCAACCCAAACCTGACAAGACCTGTAAACCCGAGAGTAGAGAAGCTGTTTAAAGCAGCCCAGTCGGACCCTCTATATATTAGAGGCCAACTTAAGCCAGACTCTCTAGTCGTAACTAACACCCGCAAGAGAGCTGGAACCCCATTATCTTCCTCGGAGGCTCCCCCCGACAAGGAAAGTAAGAAACTCTTTGGTTTTGGTAGAAAAGTAGCTTCCACGGCAGCCTACCAAACCAGAATCGCGAATTCCACCACACTGTTGGCCAGCTACAACTGCCATCAGTGGGAAGAAGTGGCAGCACTAATAGATTCCGCTCCCGAACCCCTTAAGAGCCAGCTATCTCGCATTTGTGCAGAGGGAAGAAACGTCTCAGGCTGCATTTTAAAAGCAACTTTAGACGCCGCAGACAATGCGGGTAGAATTATAGCAGAGGGGACTGTCATCAAAAGACATGCTTGGTTGAGGCAGTCGGGATTCAGAGCAGAAACACAAGCTGCACTCTTAGACAAACCAGTGGAAAGTGATCTCCTGTTTGGAAAGGCAGTCGAGGACGCACTAAAAAACGCTAAGGAGGAATTCGACACCCTCAAATCCCTTGGCCAGTTAACTACAAAACCACCTAACCAAAGAGGGAACGGCAATTTTCGTCGCCCCCGCGGCCAAAATTCCAATAGAGGAAATAGCTATTCCCACACCCAGGGTACACAGTGGAACACCAACTCACAACAGTCTACCCAGGGGTATGGTAGGGCTAGTAGAAGAGGACGTGGTAGAGGCAGAGGCAGCCCCAGTAAAGGAGGCGGCACGCCTCCACCAAAGCAGTGACGCTCATTTCAGGGTCCCTTCCCATGCAACCCCAGTAGGGGGACGAATATCCAGCTTCACCCAGGCATGGGAAAGGATAACATCCGACAGATGGGTGCTGTCAACGGTATCCAAGGGGTACTGTATAGAACTACTGCAACGTCCCCGAAACCACCCTCCAAGACAAAAAGTCCACTCTTTAGAACATCAAAAGATCCTCCTCGAGGAAATCTACAATCTGCTCCTAAAGGACGCGATAGAACTCGTCCCAGGACACCAGGTAAACAAGGGTATCTATTCAACTTACTTCCTTGTGCCAAAGAAAGATTTAACAATGCGCCCAGTATTGGACTTACGGCCTGCCAACAAGTATGTCAAGCCCCAAAAATTCCGTATGACCACGCTACAAGAGGTAATCCCACTCCTAAAAAAGGGGGATTACATGGCAACCTTGGATATGAAAGATGCCTATTTTCATATTTCCATGCTCCCGGCGCACAGAAAATACTTGCGCTTCAAGGTGGACAGTCGCCACTACCAATTCAAGGTACTGCCCTTCGGGATAGCTTCAGCACCAAGGGTATTCACCAAGGTACTGGCGGTGGCAGCTGCACACCTACGCAGGGAGGCAATCCCAGTGTACCCTTATCTGGACGACTGGCTCATAACGGGGGAAACCCCAGGAATCTGCAGATCAAACATTCAGAGGACTATCGACCTCCTCCACGAATTAGGCTTCTCTATCAACGAGAAAAAGTCAAGTCTGGTGCCAAGCACCTCAAAACAGTTTCTAGGAGCTATCCTAGATACTCGGAAAGAATTGACCTTCCCTTCGGAAGAAAGAATTCGGAATATACTTCTGCAAATTCCGCATTATCAGTCAGGTGAACAGATAACAGTACGCAAAGCTATGCGGTTACTGGGCATGATGGCGTCATGCATTTACCTGGTCCCCCACGCGCGTCTGCGCATGCGTCCCATGCAGGAATGGTTGGCGAAACAGTGGTCTCAGGCAAGTGGTCAGTGGGACGATCTAGTGGTCGTTTCGCCAACACTCGTACAGAGCCTACACTGGTGGACAAGAGAGAATCTCGCAAAGGGGAAACCCTTTTACGATCCCGAAGTACAGGCAGTGGTGACTACAGATGCATGCCTGACTGGGTGGGGAGCTCACCATCTCCACCACACAGCTCAGGGTCTCTGGTCTCACTCAGTAGCCAAGAACCACATCAATCTGCTAGAGCTTCTGGCAGTATTCCGAGCGCTGCAGGCGTTCGAGACCCATCTACTGAACTTGTCGGTGCAGATCAGGACGGACAGCACGACAGCCATGTTCTATCTGAACAAGCAAGGAGGGACTCGTTTGCCAAATCTGTCCAAGCTTGCCCAGAAAATATGGATATGGGCACTCAGACGGAACATCTTCCTGTCATCGCAACATGTTCCAGGGGAGCTCAATTCCCTAGCGGATGCTCTAAGCAGAGACTCCCTCCCAGAAGAACACGAATGGGTCCTTCACAGAGACGTAGTAGAAGATCTCTTCTCTCAGTGGGGTTTCCCCACTATAGACCTATTCGCCACAAGCGAAAACAAACAATGCCCAGGATTTGCATCCAGGTTCCCCCAAACGGACTCCCAGGAGAATGCCCTGTGGATGAACTGGTCAGGGATGTTTGCGTACGCTTTTCCACCAACTCCTCTCCAGGAAGGCGGTGTACAAGATGAACAAGGAATCAATGACGCTCATCCTAGTTGCTCCCATGTGGGCGAGACAACCATGGTTTCCACACCTACGCAGGATGGCGGTGTGCGAGCCCATCAGACTCCCAGCCTGGTACAACCTTCTGTCCCAGCAACAAGGTCAAACAGTGCATCAGGAACCCAACTCTATGAACCTAGCAGCATGGCTCCTGAAGTCATAGAGTTTGGACATCTCAAATTACCACAGAGGTGTATGGACATTCTAAAAGAGTCCAGGAAACCAAATACAAGACACTGTTACTTTGACAAGTGGAAAAGATTCGTTATCTGGTGCCAGAATAAACAAATCAACCCGGTTGATTGCACTCCTTCCAACGTTGTAACATACATGCTCCACCTGCTGGATGCAGGGTTGGTTTTTAACTCTCTGAAAGTACACCTGGCAGCCCTCTCGGCTTACACCACATCCCATAACAGGGTCTCGTGGTGGAAAGTACCAGTGGTTAAAGCCTTCATGGAAGGAGTAAAGAGACTTCACCCTCCTATTTCGAACCCACCGCCAGGATGGGACCTCAACGTGGTGCTAGCTAAGCTCATGGGCCCCCCCTTCGAACCCATGCATAAAAGTAGTCTCAAACACCTGACTTATAAAACGGCTTTCTTAGTAGCCATTACCTCCATAAGAAGGGTCAGTGAAATTCAGGCTCTGTCAGTGCAAGATCCTTTCTTTACTATCCACAAGGACAAACTGGTTTTACGCACACACCCTAGGTTCTCACCAAAATTCATATCCAAGTTCCATGTAAACCAGTCCATCGAGCTTCCGGCTTTCTTCCAAAACCCACAAAGCTCGGCTGAGGTGAAACTACACACCCTAGATGTGCGTAGGGCGGTCCTATACTATGTAAATAAAACCAGACCGCTAAGGAAAACAGATCAACTGTTTGTCTCCGTAGCTACAGGCAGAGAGGGGGATCGCGTCTCTAAGGGCGCTATCTCTAAGTGGATTATCAACTGTATACAGCTGTGTTACTCTCTTTCTGGAAAGACTCTGCCCTTTACGCCAAGGGCCCACTCTACTAGAGGCATTGGGGCCACTCTGGCTTTCATTGCAAATGTTCCCCTCGACACCATTTGCAAAGCAGCTACTTGGAGCTCTATTCACACTTTTACTCAGCATTACTGCATTGACACTCATTCCAAGACAGATACACAAGTGGGACAAGCGGTTCTAAGACACCTGTTTGCTCATGACCCTTCTCACATCCCACCTCCTTCTTCTGGTACTGCTCGCTAATCTATGCACAGCATGTGATCTAAGCAGATTCCACAAGCCTCAGAAGGGATACATTACTCACCGTAATCGTATTTCTGATGCTTGTATCTGCTTAGATTCACATGCGACCCACCCTTCCTCCCCTCCGAGAGAAGGCGCATGGTTGCTTGTAGTCCTACCTTTCTGTCTATCTGCTTGGACTATCTGTACTCACGCTACTCCTCATGCTACCTCATGTCAGGAAAAACACAATCTGGGGATCCTAGAGGCGTGAGGGATCATGGGTACAGTGGACGTCACACTAGGGATAGTATTACTGGCACGCCCTGTGTCGACGCCCATTTTCGACTTTCGAAAAACAAACTGTAATACTCCGCAGCTTCCACTAGATGTCGGCCTATGCACAGCATGTGAATCTAAGCAGATACAAGCATCAGAAATACGATTACGGTGAGTAATGTATCCTATATATATATATATATATATATATATATATATATATATATATATATATATATATATATATATATATATATATATATATACACACACACACATTTGCCTCCTTCTGAATTTTTTTATAACTGACAGAAAAAAATTAATAAATATTTATCAAAGAAACCTTGAGTGTAAGTTTATTTTGAATACTTGTGATTGTAGACCTCTATGTAACATCATTACAGCTCGCATTCCCTCTTGAGATAAGCCTGGCTGCTCAGCTCCGCTACCAAAACTGTGTAGTACAGACTTATAGTAAAGGTTGGTTTTGCTTACACCTGTAGTCCTAGTTGTGTTTATAGGTCCCAAAGGGTACTGTACACAAACTTTGCCTTACAAGGTGCTAAGAATGCAGGTGCAGAGTGCCTGCTGAGTGCTGTCTGCTGTACCGCTGTAGGCGCATCCCTTATTTCCACTTTTCCATTTTTACCATATTGCTACTTGTTCCGTATTTTACTTTACCAAGCACTACATATCTGTTTGGTATTTTGTGAAGGTCACTAGTCCTCTTTCTATTCCATTGCTTAGTCAGACCCTGTCAGCGCTAACTATGTCCTTCCGGCTGACAACCGGCATGCCAGCCCTTGCTAGCCGTGCAAGTGACCCTCTGTTAAGACAAGTATCCCAATTACCATCCAAAAATCCAGCTTGTCGCCAGTCCTTGCACAAGCGAATTCACTTACTCAATCCGGACATTCGTCATTTCTACGCTGAAACAAAACGGGGCGCTGCACCTTGAACTACAACTATAGGTCCTCCCTCTCCAGCTTGCAAAGCCAACACCTCTATCCAAAGTACTGCTGATATTCACAGTGCCACGCCAATGACTTCTGCAACCCTATTCGACTCGACAATGGGAGCAGTCGCAACACCACTGCTGACTACCCCGGGGTCGGATTTTTTCCAGACACCATCTGAACATCCTTCCACTTCGACAAGGCTCACAGCTCGAGCAATCGTCCATACTGTAGATTCTTCAACTCTACTGCCCTTCTACTCTCTCTTGTTAAAGCCTCTGCGTTGACAAAAACTGATGTTTCCCATAGAAGGCACTTGTGATGAGCCTCGATTTGCCCACTTCCCCAAAATCACTCGACCCAACACTCTCAAACCACTGCTTCACCCCCGCTGACAATCTCTCATACCCTCCCTGACCAACCTTCTCGCCTCTCGACATCTCAGACTATTTTCCACCAAAGACCCCAAAAAGCATTTTGCCATCCTATTCGGAATCCTCTCTAGTGGCTTTGTTTTCCAACCCCACACCCAGACCTTTCTTTGGCTTTCCACCTCAGTCTTCTGCAACACTGGACACAACTCTCAATGCAATGAATTTAAGTGTCCTTTCATTACTAAAACCGTATGAAGTTCTGGACACAAAGGCCCAGCAGCACAGTCGATCTCTCCAGTCTCTAGCAAAGAAACTAGACTGGATTGCCTGGAAAGTACAAGCTGCACCTGGGCATTCTCTTACTCTACCATCCTATGCTCCTATGTCAATGAATTCACCCCTTGATTCCATTGTAAGCCTACCGAAAACTGGGACGGAGAGTGGAACATCCCCCAATTCTGAACAACATCAATCAGTTATCTTAATTAAAACTCTGAATAATGCACGTAAAATATTTACACAGAGGTCTACAGTTACAAGTATTCAAATAGACACTTACACTCGGTGTTTCTTGGTAAAACACTTATTAATTTATTACACAGTCAGAAAACATTCACTAAAATGAGGCAATCAATATCACACAAATATACTACAGTACTTTACACTATCAGGTTCTGAGGAATTTAAACTACTATGAAGGAGAAGCAAAATGGCATCATTAAAGAGGGAGCTAAAAACCTACCCCTTTCATCACCTCCCTGATGAATTCCTCATTCCCCTCCAATCAGGTACCTAACAACCTCAAGGAAGCTTGGGTAATGCCTTTACAAAAAAATAGATCGAAATGTCCCCACAAACTACAGGCCCATCACCACGGTCCCGTTCCTTCTAAAAAGCCTGAATCGGGTGGCCTATCTGCAAATCCAGAAGCACCTAGAGGAAAATAAACTCCTAGGACTTAGGTAATCAGGCTTCAGACCCAAACATGGAACTGAGACAGCCCGCCTAGATCTAAAGATCATAATGGACGAGGCAAAGGACAAAGGTAAGCTAGCAGTCCTCCTACTCCTTGACTTATCTGCGGCCTTCGACCGCGTCGACCACCACATTTTCACCAAGCATCTTAACGGTGCGGCAGCATTCTCCACCAATGCTTGCGAGTGGGTTAAATCATTCTTATCAAATCGGACCCCCAGAGTCTTCAACCGTCCCCCCTGCCCCCCCCTCGGCCGATCCCACACCGATACGCTGTGGTGTCCCTCGGGGATCCTGTGTGTTGCCCACACTATACAATATATTTACGAAGCTACTCTTTGACCGCCTGGACAACTTGGGTGTCATCTAACTATGCAGATGACCCTCCAGTCCTCAACCCCCTCACTGGTTGTTACGACCATGACGCCAAACTGCTAAACAACATTTACAGTGAAATCCAAGCATGGATGGCCACCAACTGTTTATGCCTCAATGACAAGACTGGGTTAATGAGTGTGGGTACTCGGGCGCGTCTGAATAAACTCGACACTAGAAACACTTCTTTCGTCATTGACGGTAATAAAAGTAACGTCGCTAAAGAGATAAAAACATTGGGGGGGTCTACCTTGATTCAACTCTCGCTTTTAAACATGTCAGTAGTGTGGCATCTGCCACGGCTTACACGGATAAACTGATCTACAGCTGCAACTCTTATTTATCTACAAGCGGCTGTCTAACGCTAGCTAGAGCACTTGCTTTATCTAAACTGGACTACTGGAACACATTCCTTGGTTCCTCTGAACACAATCCAAATGGACTTCAGGTACTCCAAAATAACTCACTGAGAGCAGCACTTCGTCTCCCTACATCGTGCCGCATATCCACTCAGACACAACGCCAACAGGCTGCCCATCTGCGATAAAATCACACTACGCACCCTGGTCATCATGCACAAATGCCTCACAAACTCGGCCCCGAAATAACTGGTGGACAAAATTTGTAAACACCAACCCACACGTACCACCAGATCTTCTCTCTCCCACAGCCTGTTGATACCAAGGTTCAACCTAAAAACAGCCAGAGGAGCCAGCTTCCCTGTCCAAGCTGCCAAACGATGGAACTCCATTCCCATCCCTCTTAGAAAGGAACCCTCCTTCCTCACGTTCAAAGCCAGAATAAAAAACTGTTTTAGCAACATGCCTCATCCCTAAGAAGCCATCAACATATTTCCCGATCACTATTTGTTACTGTTCTTCATCTTTGTTTAGCTGCACATTATCACCTATTATCTGACCCACCTGTAACCAGGGTCCCACTTACTGCCATTTGATTATAATTTGCCTGCCTACTACGTTATGTAACCGCTAAGATTTCAAGCGCCCAGTTACCTCAGGGTTTGATGCGCGATACAGATAATGAACAAATACAAAAATTCTTTGCCGCCATACTTTAAAACTTTTTATTAATGACATTGACAAGGCTTTTAATTCGGTTTGTGCATTCTCACCTAAATTGGGACCCTGTGAAGTAGTTTGGCTTTTGTACGCGGATGGTTCTGTCATATTAGACAGAACACCAATAGGGCTACAAAGGAAACTAAAGGCTCTGGACACACACGCCAATACTAATCCTCTTATAATCAACACAAATAAAGCAAATACCTTAATCTTTCACCAAAAACTCACCTAAATCGGGGTACATTTTCAATTGATACCAACTAGTCTTACTCAATTATCACAATACAAGTATTTAGGAGTAAATCTAAACAATCACATCTCCGACAGACCTTAGAAAGAATGCAATATTTAACAATCCAAGCCAAAGTGCTCCAACTCAAATATGTTAAATTCAGCCTCAGACCATCAATAATATTCTATGTACAAAGTGGTGCCAATTATAACTTACAGAGCTCATACAAAGCTACTGAGTAACACTCCGAGTTGGAGTGTCCTAGAAGGGTTATATTGGAAACAAATTCTGTCTCTTCCCTTTAGTATCCCAATTTCTATCGTTGGATACTAACTTGCTTTTATGTCCTTAGCTGCCTATGTTTCATGGCAATGCATAGCCGCCTTCAGAAAATGTCTTATTACTTCTTTGATTGCCCATTCTCTAATTCCTATTTTAAATGTTTCTCTCGACACTGTAAACCAGTCCCCTAAACTCTTGGAAAGCAGATGTATTTGTCTATTGCAAGAAGCAGACATTTCGATTGATTTATACAATTTACTACTTGAATTTCCTGAGAAAACAAAAATAACTATGGTTAAGAGATTGGTCTTTGACATGGGAAGCTTGTAATAGTAATGCCACTTTTTGCCAAGGAGCGTTTATCCTAAAATCCTTACAAGACCTACCTCTCTCATTTTGCAGATGCAAAGTATGCACTATCCAATCTTCGTTTACGGCTAAACCTGTGTTCAACTAAAGTTAAACTTGCATCATGTACATTTGGCCTTGTATCTGATAGATTGTAGAGTTTGCAACATAGCTAATTGTCAAACTCTTCGCCATCTAATCACAACTTGCCCTGTGTTACTAGACCAAAGGAAACAAACTTATTTCAAATGTTTACATCCTTACAGAATGCTGACCGCTGATGACATGTGAAATCTTTTTTTCCCCTTTCTTAATGTTTGCCAAAGTATTAACATGCAATATAGAGCAGCAGTAAAATGGTTTTGTAAATAGAAATTGACTAGAATTTGTTAGAAACTGAGAATTGTTACTTGTTTTAAGTCACATATATTGTTGAAAAGGTTGAATTTGCTAGCAATTGTAGTCACCTGAAGGTGTAGGAAGTGTCTGTGTGCCATACCAAAAGGGTATCTACTTAACTGAACTGAAGGAGTGTATTTTTCTTAAGCGTATTGAAGTGTTGCATATTGCTCCTTTCTAAAGGCTTTTTTTTAAATTGTATTCAGTTAAATAATTAACTTTTACAATCTTATATTTTTTATACAAAACATGAATCAGTTCATTTTCATCATTACATATAAAGAAAATTAATTTTCATAATTACATACAAGCATGAAAACACACTTTAAAAACTCAGAATTGATAAGAGAAAAAAAAATAGGAATTCAGATTAATACCAAAAAGGACAGATTAGAATTGTGGAGACCTAGCCTTCAAAAATGTACAACTGAGATTCACAATTAATAAACCCAGAGCTGCACTTCATTATGCGATTATACATTCAGAGCATTCAAATAGTTTACAGTTGCAATCCTGATGCTCACCAAACGAGCAGAAAAAATAATTTTCCATCTTAATTCTTGATTTATATCTGCAAGAAAATTATATAATTTGGCAAAGTGTGTTTCCCTCAGTTACCAACTGGGAGCACTCCATTACCAGATGTTTGATGGTTTCCCCTGGCAGATGACAAAAACAACAGATGTTGTCTAGTTTCTTAATTATGCGTCTATCCGCCAGTACTTCCTTTGTTGGCCATAAATTAAATCTTAAACACATGATTGCTGACCGGACATTCATAGATGGACTTCTTAAGTAAGGTGACATGGTGCTGTACTTTTTTATCTATCATGCAATTACCATCAAAGTGTTTATAATTCAATCATAGCTCTCTAGTTTGAATCCAGTTGATGGTAAAGATTTGAAGTTTGGCCTTCATCAGGTTCTTAACTAGAAGATCAATTGAAACATTAGCATTTATGAGTGTGTTGTAGATACTACACAACCATTTCCTAGCAAAAGCATCATTAGAATGTAACAGATAAGTGGATAATGTTTTCAGAACAGTTGTCATCATTACACATAAGACATTTCCTGAAAAGAGCACACATGCCCCAGTGATACTGAGCAGCTAGTGAGACGAAGCCTAGTTCATAGCGGATCCATACTACTGGAACCCCTTGGGGCAGATGTAGAATTTGTCTCCAGAATAGTGCTTCCAATTTGTCAAATGTGTAGTCTATTAATTCTAAAGCTTCCATTCCATAAAGAACAGGGGTGCATTTTTGCGTGTAATAGGTCCACGCTGGTATGATGGAAAATTTACCATATTTTCTCATTATGATTTTGGTTTGAGATATTGCTGTTTGCAATTTTTGTTGCAGTCGATCTAAATTGCAGTAGCTCATGTCAATTATGACGCCAAGGTATATGTATTGGCTTACTATGTCGATTTTGACATTCTGTATAGTCCAGTTCCTTACATTACGGTTCGTCCTTTTTGGAGCATACATCACAATTTTGGGTTTTTCCCAAATTAATGCTCAGTTGGTTACTCTGAATGTACTGAGTGAGAAGAGTTAATAGTTTGTAAGCCCACCGGACATTTAGATCAGAGTACTAAATCATCCGCGTATAATAAGGCTACTATTGGCCTTCCATCTATTTTTGGAGCATCTGTGTTTTGATTGAAAAATGCTTCTTTTAATATCATAAAGAAGCTGAACAGCGCAGACGCTAAAATGCACCCCTGTTTCAATCCTTTTGCAGTATTAATTACTGGGGAGAGTAAGCCGCCTGCATTTAATCTAATTTGTATGGAACTATTAGAATGAAGTGCAAAGATGATGTCCATGAGTGTTTTTGGGCAATTTGCTAGCGCCAGTTTAGCCATAAGCAATGATTTAGAGACCGAGTCAAAGGCAGCGTTAAAATCAACAAACGCAAAATAAATTGGCCGCTTGCTGGCACGCACTTGGCTCTTGATGGCGCTTATGCATGTTAGATTGACATCAGTGTCCATGCCCGGTACAAACCCTGTTTGGTTTGGATCTCGCCTTTGATGTAATTTAGTCCATGTGTTGAGATCTTGCAGCACAAGTCTGGCGAAGATTTTGCCGGGTGCATCAAGTAGTGTTATAGGCCTGTAATTGCTTGGTTTGGACCGATCACCCTTTTTGTAGATGGGTACAACAAAAGAAGTGCGCCAGGGATCCGGTATCTGCTTGTTGTGAATGTTTCTGAAAATGAGGGTGAGTATGGCTGCCCAGGCCGTTGGATTTGCTTTGAACATGACGTTATTGAGCCCATCTGGACCTGCCGCTCTTGAACGTTTTATCAGATCTTCTGTTAGTTCGTGAGAAGTTTAGATCCCATATAGTTGCTTCTGGAAAATAATTCATAGCTGGATTGCTTGTGTCGCTGTAAAGTTCGGAGAAGTGATGTATCCATTGCCATTCCATCACTCCGTTGATCTGGCTGTAATTTTGTTTATCGTACTGTGCATTATTTAATAATGACCAGATTTCTGCAGTGCTCTTCTTTTCGATGGTCTTCAGCATACATTCACTGTCGATCCTAAACATTAGAGCCGCTCTACCACAAGTCCAATTTCTATATTTGGTTTTAGCTGTTCTCATGGCTTGCAATTGGAGTTCACATGGAAGAAGTTTAATTGCTCTTCTTTATCTTCTTAATTCTGTTTTGTGTTCTTTCACTTCTTGATTGAATTGATGTTTGTAAGAGAACGCTTTCTGGTCGTTTTTCCTGAATACTGTCCTGTATTTATTCATGATGTTTGCATATGAAATGTTGGTCTGTTCTAGCTTATCTAGATCATTACCAAGCATATGTAGATTCTTGTCAGTCCATCTGAATCTTGTATTCGTGTTGTTGATTATCACACTTTGCATCTTGCTTCTTGGGGAGGTGGTAGGTTGTTTTGAGGACCAAGGCCAAGTCAGCGCAAGCAAATGATGATCACTGGTTGATTGTTCTATGATCTTAAACTCGGTTGCTATGCTGAACAGAATTTTGTCAATGTAGATGTATTCAATAATGTTTCCAGAGTCTCCACGATGCCATGTATTTTTTGGTGGCACATCTCCTGGAAGAGAGCCATTGGTCGCTCTAAGGTCTCTGTCAGCCATGAATTGGATCCACCAGTTTACTTGCTTGAGATGGGTCTTATTCTTATTTGAAATGCAATTGAGGTTCATGTCACCAGCTATGATGGTCACCGAAATGTCTCCGGAATTCAATATTAAGTCCAAGAGAGGACAACGCTTCATAGAATGCGTCATCTGTGATGCCGGCAGGGTTCCTGTACATGTTGATTAGAGCAAAGGTTGACTGTTGCAAGTTGATTCTGACCAGCTAGAGGAAAGCATTTGGGGCGGTCCAAGGCACAATGGTTAATCCACTGGATTATTTTACTGCTACTAATAGCCCTGAGGTTGTTCTGCCCTTTATCGCTTTTACTGCTGGTACTGGAGAAACCTCATGGTTATTCCAGAGGGGAAAATTCCTCAACCAGGTTTCCTGTAGGGCTATGTTGTCGTAATTTGCCAGAACATTATCTCTCATATTCTGCAAATGCCTGTGTCCACGGGTGTTCCACGAAGCAAAAGAGATGATTTGAGAGTGGTTGGTTAATTGTTATGCTCTCTGGGCAACCACATTTTCGTTCAGATTTCTGGTAGATTTGTGGCCCATATTTTTGAGGCTGATTTGCTTGTATTTGTCCTTGTTCTATGGCATGTGGATCTTGTGCAATGATAAAACATAATCTAAATATCTCCATCTTTGCTTTCCCTAAAGCATTTAACACCACTCTTGAAGGTATCCATAATCGTATGATTGAGAGGTCATCATCATTCAGAAATTCTATCTGATCAATGTCAGCTGTGGAAATGTCTTCTAATTCGGGTATCTCTCCAAATATGTTCAAGACACTTGTTCTGCACAGATCAAACATGGGATAAGGAGCAGCACGACATTTCATAATTAACAAATGTCTTTTTTCAATGACCGTGGTCGAGGTTTCACTGTTCCCTTTAGAAGAATTCTTCCTTGATTTATTTTGAGGATGCTAGTCATGAAGGCTCATTGCCTTTCTTTATAAATCCTGAGTTGCGCCACTCTTCTTGGTCATATTGTGTCATCTGATGAGCGCTGTCATGCACAGCTCCCTTGGTATCATTCTGATGCCAACCTTCAGGACCTTTCCTGGGATCAATCTTCCAAAAGTATGCATCTAAGCACGATTTTATTGACATTTCAATTTGTGCCTGTTCTTGTTGTGCATCTCTTGGAGCTTGTGTTGAATAGTGTTGCATCGTTCCTTCAGTGTAGACGATGGTGGTGCCTGTCTCTCACTGGGAAGGAAATTGTTGTGTTCTGGGCATTGTTTGTTCAAGGAAATCTGGTTTGTGTTACATTTAGATGCATTAAGCTCTTGATGACTTTTTGCTTGGTGCATGGTACTCAAACTAGCACCGCTGTTGGAAGGTTGTGGAGTTTCTAAAGTTGCAGCTCGGCCTTTCTGTTGATTATTTATGTAGGCATCAAGCGCTTCACATCGCGATCCTGCCTGCTGGTCAAAATGGACTCCATGCGGCCTGCTATATTGATTGTCCATGTAGCTTTCCTGAGTGGTTTCTTGAGAAGATTGACTTCGTTGGTCACGATGGGAAGGGTTTAATTGAACTTGGCACATGTCCGGAACGCTGCGGGTATGTGTGTCTTTGGGATCACACGGCAAAAGTTGCTCCTTAGCTTGACACCTAACATGAGGGTGAGGTTTCGAAGTCTGAGTATCTGATTTGGAAGATTATTGCTAGTTGCTTGCAATGATTGTAAATAGGCTGCCACTTCCGTTCTTATATCTTGTCTGCGCTGATAGAGCAGCAAGCTATCAGTGGAATCCACAATCTGTTGGTACTTGAAGAGTTGGTAACGGGTCCATTTAGCGGAGGGTGTGTAAGTGTGTGATTATTTTGAGGTGTAGTTGTGGTACAATCACTCAGGTGGTCATTGCCATTCTTAGCTGGCACAGAGACTTGTGCTTGCGTCACGTGTGACTTGTGCATACGAGTCGTTGTAGACGGTTGTGATTTTCTTCTCCCTAGTCTCGTCTTTCTTAAATTTGTGGATAGCTTTTGTTTGACATGCTGGTAAGATTTCTTTTTGGAAAAGATGTCAAAATGCCCATCCGCAGTCTGTTTCCGATTAGTCTGTTGTATTTTCTGGAGAATTTTGTTCAATGCTAATCCAATAATTATTTTTTTGGATTGTCCTGCGCTCATTGCCCTGGCATTCACACACACTCACAAAGGTATATCAGGTGCTGACGATTTCCTATCAGGCCAAAGGAGTGATTTCCAGCGTTTTCAACAATAAAGAAATGAACGAAAAGGGAGAAGCTAACTAATGGATGAGGAGGAAGAATAAGGGTAAATAAGAGGAGCGGACCAGAAATGCTCACAAGAGCAACGCCACAACGCCGCTGCGAAGTGGTCCTTTCCGGTCCTTGTCTCGGTGCGCGCACATTCTCAAATTTATGGCCAACGCCGAAAAAGGGGGCGTGGTTAAGTATAAAAGCCTCTTAAAAGGCAGCAAAAAACAGCAAAGCAGAAAACGCTGGAGGATGCAGGAAAGACGTCTGTGGCAAAGTGGTCCTTTCCGGTCCTTGCCTCGGTGCGCGGCTTATTTTAAAACTGACTGTTAAATTAATAATTATTTTAATCAAGAAACCTTGAGTATAAGTGTTACTTACAACCCTACAGCTCACATTGACCCCTCGTGAGAAGCCCGACTGCTCAGTCACTCTACCAACTTGTGTAGTACAGGCCTACACCAAAGGTTGGGGTTACCTATTGCCAAGAGGACAAGGCTGGAGTAGTCTCCCACAGGGTTATTACATACAATCGTGCCTAACAAACGCATAAGACGCACCCATTCATGGGGAGTAAAACCACAAGTTACTTTTAGATTTCATTTTAATTTGTAAAGCGCCTAACCCGGGAGGCATCACTCAAAACAAAGTTTCTTAGACAGTGCCTTGCAGTACTTGAAGGCATTCAAACAGTAAAAACAAGAGTCAAGAAACTTGAAATATCTCAAGTCTCTTCTTCGTATTCTGCGATAGTCTGGTAGTCTTTGGCAAATGGACAGGTTTTTAAGGTCTTTCGAAATGGCCAGTAGGAAGCTTCCGCTCTTATAACAGGTGGGAGGGCATTCTAATGGTTTGTTCCCACAGTCTGGAAGCTGGAGCCTCCACCTCTGACACCCCCCCCACCCCACCCCAGTGTTTTAACTGATGTTGAGATAGGGATCCGTATCCCACCTGTCTTGAACGCGGAGAACGGAGGGTTGAGTGTCTTCAACAAGGCAGGGGATCCCACCATTAGGATCTCTTGTCGTTTAGACACAAGTGGTTTGCTGCCATCCAAGCTTGTATAGTTGCATACATTTTGTTAATGGTGAGGGAGTCCTAGTCGTATATGCCCGACAGTGGGAGGAGGATTTGGGTGTCATTGGCATAGTTGGTGTAGTATATCCCGATTACGTCTAGGTCGTCAAATATGAGCTTAGTGAAAATATTGTAGAGGAAGGGGGGGGACGCATGAACCTTGAGGGACGCTGCAGGGTATGGGTATAGGAAGTGCACTAGCATATTCTGTGAACTTTCTCATGGATCTTTCTTCCAGGAAAGAGGCTATCCAAGATGCGGCTTCATGCGAGAAGTTAGCTGTGTCTGTGAGGGGGTGGCACAGGGTTTTGTGGTCGACCCAGGTCAAAGGCAGACAAAAGGCAAAGTAGGGGAAGGAGTGTAGGTTTCCCCTCATCTTTAAAGGATTCTAGCTGATTTTTGAGGTCAAGGAGCACTGATTCCGTGCAGTGGCCAGGCATTCCCTAGGATGTGATTGGTTTCTAGGTAGGATTGTATTTGGCTGTGTACTGCCCTGTCAAAGATTTTTAGCAGGAATGGTATTGTTGTGATGGGGCAGTAATTGTTCGGGACTGATGGGTCAAGCAATATTTTTTTTGTAGTGGTAGGACCCATGATTCTTTGAGGCAGACCAGACTAGAGTTGAATGAGGCATTGATACATTTGGTAATGAATGATAGTAAGGTTTCTGCTCAGTCTTTGATGTTAACTGGACAGATATCTTTTACATCTTGAGGGTTTTAGGTTTTTGAGTACGTTGGTCGTTTCCTTTCCTGAGATTTTTCTGAAATGGAATTGGGGTAAGTTGAACAGTTTAGTGGAAGTAGTGTGAGGAGGGAGTGATTTGATTAGTATGTTTCTTTTCTATTTTCTGTTGTATGGTACTTGTTTTCGTGCGCATGGCATTGGGTATATTAATGCACCAGCTCTCGTCTTTGGTGATGGTGGAGGGAGAGGAAGAGGGTGACTCTAGCTCTGAAGATTTCTTGTGAGGAGTTTGCATTGGATATTCTCATGCTATAGGTTTCCGCTTTCGCTGAGATAATGGCCTGCTTATATTCTTTGGCTATTAGGTTGAATGCCGTTTTCGAGATATCTGAGGGAGTTTTTCTCCAGATGCCTTCTGTTAGGACAGTTTTTCTGAAGTCAACTAAGGGCTTAGTAAAACCATTCAACTGAGGCAGTACAAGACTACACTTGCTATAAGGATGTACCACCTGATTTCAGGGTAGCGTAGACCGAGCAGCCAGGCTCATCTTAGCTGGTAAAGAGGGCTGTAGAATCAGTACAAATGAAATTGTAATATAAATGGTCCAAAGAAACACTATGTATTGTAAAAATAAATGCTTTATTTAAATACAAGTGGGCCAGATACATCTAGGTGGAAATAAGTACTATCACATATGTAATCACAATTCTAAAAACACAACACTATGCTTGAAGGTACACAGACCAAAGCATACACCTGATTTGCAACACCTAACAGTAGTTCCAAGGAAGTAAATCCTTTTCATACCCATTCAGAATAGGTCACACCTATTCTTGGGGAGTAAAAACCAATGGTTCCTTTCAGATTACATTCAGTAATTCAAGGGTAGTAAACCCTACCAGTTGTACCGTGATACTTGGCAACAGATCACATAATCAGTCAACTGGACAGTACATGTTTTGTGACTAATGGAACACTTATTTTAGGTACAGAAAAAGTTATGCTAGGAGAGTAAAAACCCAAGGATGTAATATTCAATTACAGTTGCGATTGAGATGGGCAGTACCTTTTGTAACTTAATTTAGGATGGCACACAGCTAACTCAAGTTAAGTAAACCCCACATACCTTTTGAAGGAGCTATCGGCAACGTGGGGCAGGTATGAACCGAAGACTTTTTGTGTTGGTCTAAAACAGACCAGGGAAAGAAAAACCCAATGTTACTTTATTGAATGACTCAGTAATTCTAGGTAGGTACAACTTAATGCAGACTTATTCTGGACAGGCTAATAGCAAATCGGGGGAAGCAAGACCCCATCTGACTTTGGTTCTAACTGTCCCTCATAGGTGGTACATAGGTTTACCTTGTATTGCTGGGAAAGATCTAATCTAGACTTCATTGGGAGATTGAAAAGTATTCACATGTTCTGAGAATGTTACTTTTCCTTTCCTAACCTTTTCCTTTTCCACAACCTCAGTATTGCATTAAGCACAAAAAGGGATATATCCTTGCAAAACATTTTCCTAATAATTAGTCACCTCAGGGTGTAAGTGTGTGTGAGGCATCCCAAAAGGGTATCTACTTATCTTAAATTTGAGGAAGTGTTATGAAGGGTACATTTTTATTTTTGCATATTGCCCTTTTTAAAGAAGGCTTATTTAAAAATGACCATAAAATAATTTTACTAGAAAACCTTAAGTGTTATTTATATACTTGAATCTTAGTGTTACTGCTCTACAGTTCACATTTAGGCCTCTGAGACAGGTTTGGCAGCACAGTCACTATACCAACTTGTGTAGTACAGACCTATACCAATAGGCGGGTTACCGATTACCAAGAGGACCAGGCTGGTGTAGTCTCCCACAGGGTTACTGCATCCAATCTTGCACAACGGCTTACGCCTGCCTTTTTAAAAAAAAATATTTTTTTTGTGCGCAATGCCTGTCGGTCTGAGTTAAACCATGCGTCGATGTGACTTGCTGGTCTCCCTTTCCTAGGGAGTAGTGGAGCCACCAAGCTTACTGCTTTAGTTAAGGTGTTGCTGTAGATATCTACTAGGATGTTCAGGTCTGTAGAGTTAAGGTATTCTGGGCAGAGTGGAGTGAGGAGGAGGGGGCAGATGGATTCTTTGGATACTTTTCGCAAGCTGCAGACTTACTTTACAGTAAGTCAAGGGTAGTAGACCCTGTCAGTTATGCAGTGACACAGTTAAGGAATCACAATCAACCAACCTTGTTATCAGGATACCTTTCTGAATAGTGGGATTCAATTCAAGGAACAGTATATACACCTAGAACTACATTCAGGATAACAGTTATACTAGGTAAGACTTTTTTGTGTAATATACAATTACAGTTGCTAATCAGCTCAGTGGAACACAGTCCAAGATAAGCAAGAACTCTTTAAACTAATTTAGGATGCACCAGGCAGACCAAGATCCGCTATACCTACAGAACACTTCAAGAATGGCCCACAGCTATTCTTGGCAGGTAAAAGCTAATGTTGTAATCTATTAGTTGCTTTTCAGATCAGTGGAACACAGTCTAAGGTGAGCAATAACTCTAACGTATTTTGGGATGGCACACCACTAACTCAAGGAAAGTAAAACCTATATACCTTTCAAAGGAGCTATCGGCAACTTAAAGGTATGTATAGACCCAAGACTGTTAAGCATCTTTATAAAGCAGTCCAGGGAAAGCAAAACTCAATGTTACACTTTATGAATTACTGTTATTTTAGGTAGGTAAAACCTAGGGCAGACTAATTCTAAGCAGGCTATACAGCAAGTTAGGGGAAGCAAGACCCAGTTGGGGAACTTAAACACATATTTTCTGAAAGAAATAGTCGGTGAAGCCAACAGGATTAATGTTGGGAAGGAGGCACAACCAATTTACACCTGAGTAAATTAACCTTGTATATAATTTTCAGAATGGCACAACACACTTTAAAGGTAAGTAAGAACTTTTGTAACTGTTCATTCTCCGTTAGTTACTAACTAACTTTTAAACACTTGTTATACTTTTCAAGGCAATCTGTTTCTTATCCAGTCATTCCCTATTCTATTGCATGAGTTCACTCGGGCAGTAGAGGGATGTTGGGGAGAATTTTCATTTCTGTGCTTATTCCCTTTAACCTTCGATACCCCCAGTTCTTTTGCTGGACTTTAGGACGTTTTAATTTTAACCCTGGAGTCAGTGAGCCCTTTTTCTCACTCTTGTGTGTTTTGATCGTATTTGGATTGTGTTTCCTTTTGTTTGTGGAGTTTGACAAACTCCATAGGCATCTACTTTTTGGATGATGACTCACAGCACCTTCAGTGCAGTGTCGCAGAGAAATCTTTTAGATTTATCTTAAGGTTTAAATAACTTTTTCTTGAACTACTGTTCCCAAGAATAGTCAAGTGGAATTGGCTTTACTTACCTTCTCTCTTTGTAGGTCTAACACATCCCATGCTATGTGGAGTGCTGGGGGGGTTACTTAGTAGCCCCTTTTCCTACCTACTCATGTAATATTTTGTTACCATCACTACTTTAAATGGCTGGTGGCAGTGGTTTAATTTTCCTACCATTGTGCTCTTCTCCCGCAGGCTGAATCCTCAGCTGCATTATAGCACCCATGGGTGACCATTTTGTCAATGACCCTGGTCTCATGTTTTTTTCCCTCCTTTTTCTGTTTGTGATGCCTTTCTTGGGTTTTACTCTGCGTGCCAAACCAGGTTTGACTCCTTAGTTCGTTTTGGCAGGCTTCAGTACTGAAACCCGCCTCTGGCTCCAGTGTGCCTGCAAGGGCGAGAAGTGAGGGAGTTGCCAAAAATCCTGTGTCCTTTGTCTCCCGGGAAACCTGAATGCACCCAATCCTGATTGGCTGGCTCTCCTTGGGGGACAGCCACCCTGCTATATGAGTGACAGCTAGGCTGTGCATGAATGGGAGAAACCTTAAAAAGCAAGGGTTTTGGGACTGAAGACAGTCGACCATTGGGAAGAACAACCTGACGAAACCGTGAAGAAAGCTTGTTGCATCCTCCTGGACTGTTCCGGTGAAGCCCTGCTGCTGTGCTGATACTCCTTTTTCTACTGGACAAAAGTAGCTCCGGAAAGGGCGACTTCTTCCCCTCGGTTAGTGGGACCAACTAACCCCAAGACTAACTTTGCTGGAAGCCCTTACCCAACCGGCTGTACTTAGGAACTGAGTGCCAGGGGTCGAGAAATCCGCAATCTAGAGTAACGTCTGTAAGTCAGCCAAAAGCTCAGGAAGCTCCTCGGGACCCTCCAGAAGCCTGACGACCCAAGCTTGCGTCGCCTCACCATAGTGCAGGACTTGAGGAGTGAAGGAAACCCAACCGGCGTCCAAGATCTGCAGTCGTGCTATTTATAGCGATGAAACCGCGAAGTGCCGCTGATCCGAAAAGTGCCCTGTTAGGCAGAATTACATGTGCTACTCTCTGGGACCACCACATACAATTAGGACTGCAAGTCAAACCAACCTTTGGTATACGTCTGTACCACAGTTTTTTGGTAGCGAGCTGAGGAGCCAGGCTGATCTCAAGAGTGAATGTGAGCAGTACAAGAAGTTACACAGAGGTCATTCAATCACAGTGGTTCAAGAAGACACTTATACTGAAGGTTTCTTGGTAAAACACTTTATTATTTATTACACAATCATTTAGAAAACATTTCACTAGAAGGAGGCAACTTAATATTATGAACCAATACACTTCTTTACAAAACGTTTGTGACAGTTTGAGCTCCCCTGAAATGGGAGCTAAATGGCTGTTCAGTTACTTAGAAGTGAGCAAAAAGGCACAAGAATAGATCACATACTTGTTAGACAGTGCAAATAGTTTCAGTTCACTAGAAGAGTTCAATTCAGTTCAATAGGCCTAGGTCATATTCAATGGGCTAGTGTCTTGGATAGGAAAGAGCAGTTCTGGTATCAAACGGTAAAGTCTTTGCAAAAGTTCTCTGAAGTAGTTTAGATGAAAAGGAATCATTTGTTGGGTCACAAGCTGATTAGGCCTGCAAGTTGGGAAAGTTTCACAAACTTTCACCGCAAGAGTGGCGTTCTCTGTCGGGTTGGCACAGTACCTTAGTATGAAGAAACAAATGCAGCTGAAGTCGTTGGTTCCTGGCAGTTCCTGCAGATCTTACTGTTCCTGGGCCTCGGTCGTGTGGACAAGAGGACGCCTAGGGACTACTGCACTGCACGGGATCGTCGGAAAACACAAACCAAATGAGTCCCTTCAGTTCGAGTAGCTGTTCTTAAAGCACACAAGCTGGTGTCTTTCCCCCTGGTTAATCCTAACCAGCTTCGAGAATGGTATCCAGGTGGCTTACGAGTTGATTGGTTCCACCAACTCAAAGGAAGAAGTCGTCCTTGAAGAGGCTTCTCTGTCGAGATTAACTTGGCAATTCGGACCTGCAGCGGGGCTTCACTGGGCAAACCAACGATCCAGGAGTTGCAGCAGCCGTCCTCTTCCAGCTCGTCTTCGGTTCTTTCGTTCCAGTGGTCGACTCTGCTTTCCAGTCAAAGAGACTCTGCTTTTAAACTGTTCTCTCCCTTTCATTCCAGCTTAGCTGTCACTCACCCAGCAGGGTGGTTGTCCTTGCCGGACAGTCAGACACCCAATCACGCAAGTGTGCATTTGGGTCTCCTAGGAGACTAAGCACAGGGAGTTTCGGACACCTCCCTCACTTCCTGCCCACCCCAGACACTCAGGCGCCAGAGGCAGTCTTCAGTCCTGAAGACTGCCAAAATTATACGAACAAAGGGACCAAACCTGGTTTGGCACGCAGAGACAAACACTAGAAGGACCTTTCCAAAAAAGAAATGTCGAAAAAAGAAGACTGGGCCCGTTTAAACAAAGGGGCTTAAGGCGCCATCTTGAAAAACATGGCTTCTGTGATTTTTAGCTACCGGTGTTCGCGGTCAGGAAAAATCATGTTAGTTCGTTGTAAAACCACTGCCACCAGCCTTTTCAATGGGTAGCATTTGACTGCTACATGAGTATTTAGACACAGGGGACACTATGTAACCCCTCCAGCACTCCATTGGAAGATGGTGTGTGCTGGGTCTAGGAATTTGGAAAGACTAGTAAAGTCAATTTAACTTTCCCATTACAGTCTCTGGGAAACAGTATTTTATCCCAGAGAAGGTATTTAAACCTTTGGGAAGTCTAAAGACATCCCTGCGTCACTGCACTGAGGGTGCTGTATAACACACATGAAAAGATGATGCCTATGGAGTTGTCTAACACTCCATAATCAAAGAACACAAGAGTAAAACACATATCAAAATACATAAGTGGGGGGGAAAAAAGGGACACTCTCTTTCCAGGTAAGAAAATCAAGTCCTCAAAATCCAGCAAAGTTGCTGGGGGTCTCTAAGGTGAAGGGAATTGGCACATTTATGAGAATTCTCCCTAACATGCCCGTAGCTGCCGCCCCCCATCAAATTTCTGCCGCAGGAGTCCCTAGACGTCCTCCCTCTTGCCACCACGCTTAGGCCCAGGAACACAGGATCTGTGTCGCTGCTACCAGACCGGAGCCAGCTGCACCCTCTTCTAACCAAAGCTACTGTTCGAACTTGGGGTACTTACCTCAGTGTGTGTAGCTTGCTCTTCTCAGTTGAGACTTGCAGTAGCTGCGTTTTCTAGAGTTGATCTTGGCTCTAACTTTAACAAGTTAGACAGCTTATGACCCTATAGTGATTTTCCTACACCAAACTCTAACTTTGTGAAATACTTTTTACTATCTAAGAAGTGCCTCAGCTCCATAGACTTTGTGTAACGCTCACCTGGTTCCCACGGAGGTGCGGCGTCGAAGGCGCAGAACTCTGAAGATGGACAGGAAGGGCCCCTCTATTCTGGCTTCCCTGGCTCGTTGGATACCCTCCTGTGCGTGAAAAGGGAGTATTACCAACTGTGGAACAATGCTCAAGCCTCCCACTCCCTTCCAACCCTCCACGATACCTCCTCCACGATTCCCCGTGAAGCCTCACCTTAGGGTTTGGAAGGATGAGCTCTCCATCCTGCTTCTGATGCAGGGGCGCGTTGAAACCCAGTTACTTCACTGGATTGAGGATTGATGGGAGTTCAGGTAAGCTTGACTGTTCAGGTAAGGCGCTGTAAAAGTTCTGTTCAAAAGTTCAAGCTTAGTAATAATGTTCCTTGTCTAATTGCAGCAAGCGCTAATGCTAATGTCTTTTTCCCCTTAGGGGCCGGGGTTCGGAGATGCCAGGAAGCGGCAGGACCCGAAATGCAGTGGGAATAATCCAACAGGTAAGACTTAAAAGGAAACTGAGCTTTCCTTATTCCTTTTCTCCCTCTCACCTTTGTTCTTGTCTTTTTTCCTCTAGGCGCCGGGGCGTAGCTGAATCCGGAAGATCGCTGCTGAAGATGGAAGCGCCTTGCAAAGGTGAGTAAAATGCAACGCTGCAGCGATCGAAACGAAATGCCTTTAAAATGATGTCTTCCTTTTCAGGGCCGTTGGAGAAATGACTCCGGGATGCAGCTTTAGCAGGTAAGGGCTTTTCTTCTCCTATTCTCTTCCTTTCTCCCCTTGCAGGTGTTCCAGGGTGCTGGCAGGCGTGGCTGAAGTCAGGATGCAGGAGCTGACACGGTGAGCGTCCAGCTGCTAGGTGCAGAACAACGCAAAGCATGTGTGGCTGTTCGGGTGGGGTTTAAATAGCCTTGGAAGAAGTTCATGGTATGTATCCTTCCCCGACCACACCCGGGTGGTGAAGTAGTCCTACAGGTTAAGTAGTCCCATTCAGGCCTCAAGAGGGCCTGGATGAAGCAGCAAGGTCTGCATCAGGTAAGTGTGCACCCAAGCAGTTAAACACATATCCTCTTCTATGAGCCTGGCGTCTAAGGCGCCAGGACTGGGGTCCGCTATGAGCCTGGCGCCTAAGGCGCCAGGACTGAGTCCAAAGGGCCCCGACTTGGGCCCGCTGAGACATCCCTGGGGAAAATGATGTCTGCCTCTGGGGTTGCTGGGCCCGGCCTGGCTCCTTAGAGGTAGGCATCATGACACTTTGCTCCAATTTACTTTGGCTGTCCTGGCTCCCTGCAGACTCTTCTATTCCATTGACTATGATTTTTACTGTCCCCCATAGGTGATACATTGGTTATAAACTAATATTGCTGGGAAAGGTTTTTTCTAGACTTCATTGGAAGATTGAAAGTGCTCACATGCTTTGAGAACCTGTTGAACTCTTTTCCTTCCTTTAACCTTTCCTTTTTACCAACCTCAGAATTTGCAAAGTATACAAGTGATATATAAATGCTAGTACTGTCCTAGTTAGTGAAGTCACCTCAAGATGCAGGAAGTGTGTATGAAGCATATCTAAAGAGTCTACTTGCTTTGTGTCCATTGTGAGAGTAGTGTGAAGTGTATTTGATTGCTATACATGTGCCCTTTTTTTATTTGAATTTCTTTTATTTTTAAGAATGCTTATTTAAAACTGACCGTTAAATAATTATTTTACTAGAAACCTTGAATGGAAGTGTTATTGGATACTTGTATTGTTGGGTTTCATTGCTACAGCTCTACAGCTCACATTTACCCCTCTTAAGATAAATCTGGCTGCCCAACCTGGGTAGTACAGACCTATACCAACAGGTGGGTTACCTAATACCAAGAGGTCAAGACTGGTGTAGTCTCCCACAGGGTTACTATATCAATTCTTGCCTTACATTGGACCCTAGTGTTCTAGAAGTCAGCTGCAGGCAGGGTGAGATAGGGTTCAGTTGCAGAAAGTCAAGAGTTCCTGTGGAAGACTATTCAAACCATAAAAGTTCACTTTAAAGTTGGGGTGCATGAACTTCATTGAAGACACCCTAGAAGGATTCCAGCAGTGGCCCTGGGTGAACTGAGTGAGTGGACTCCCAATCACAGAGAAAATGCCCCAAAGTATTTAAAGAAATCAGACTCAAGATGAGTATATACCCCAGCCAACACAGTACGGTATCTCCACAGAAGAGTTGCAGCAGGAAGACTTAAAGACAGGCAGCCAAAAACCCAGTCACTGGATTCCTTTGTCATGTAGATGGAAGAAGGGACTTTGGAAGTTAATTTTCAGCAGGGATCAACGGAGAGGACTCCAGGCAAGAATGTCTTTGCGGCTGTATGCAGCTTTGTGGTTTTGGCGCCCTTTTCAGGAGCAAGAAGACTGATTATCGCTGGTCGAATTCTTCGTTTGCAAGGTCCAGCCCTCAGATGGGACTTTTAGGACTCGAATCGTGTCACTGGAGTTCAAGCAGGATGCCACCAACGTTTCAGCTCGATTCCGAAGACTGTATGCCGAACAATGGCTCGATGTCCCGTGGTATTGGGGTATTGCAGCCCCACAAGGTCGCAGCACAACGTGGGATGGCTCATAATGCAGGTCTTCAGTCTGAGAGAATTTTCATTTCGAAGGGATTGTGTCCTCTGAGGTATTCCTCATCTTTGATAATTCGTCTCCAGCTTGCTGGCCTCGGAAAAAATTTTCAGCAGAGGGTGCTGCGCATCAGTCTGTCGAGTTGGTGTCCCTCGACAGCCACCGCATGGGCGCCGATGTCACCATGCCCATAAATAGCCACGCGCAGCGTCCGTTGCTCAGTTTCATTTTTACGCGCTTCGTGGGGCCTTGGAATATTGTTGCTCAGTTCTTCAGTCAAATATACTTCATTATTCCTCGTGAATACCGACTCCGACTCGATGGCTTCCTCATCCGAACCGACGACCCCACGGTCCGGCTTCAAAAAATGTTGAGACTGTGGAAAGAAAATGTCATTGACGGATCCTCACAGGATCGGTTTGTGGTGCCTGGGAGTCGAGCACCATTGTTCGGAGTGCGAGGATTGCATGTCCATGATGGCGAAAGCCTTGACGGAGCGTAAGGGGGAGTTCGAGAGAGGTAAGGCAGTTAAAACCTCTTCAAAACTTTCCTCGGCGGAGTCGAGACATTCGTCTCCTCGCCATCACAAAAGACATTCTCGTTCTAGATCTCGAAGCCGTTCCCATCACTCTGAGATCTAAGCATTCAAAAAAGACGTCGAAGATCCCCTTCCTATTCTTCCGTTTCCCTGAAAAGGGTCTCCTGCCCCACAAAACATAGCTCTCAGGCTGAGTGGGAGGAATTCAGGAAAAAGATACTTGGCGTCTTCGAGAAAGCGGCCTTCACCACCTCGAAGACTGCTGAGGGTGATCCCCTGGGTGAAAGACCCGAAGGATCAAAACGCCGCGAGTCGCAGCACCCGGCGAAAGAAGCTACTCGAGAGCGTCACGAACCCTCGAGTAAAGGCAAGGTCGCATCTTCGCAGTCATCGAAGATCCCTTTGATGCAGAGATCGGCGTCTTCGACGCCATTATCGAAGGGTTCTTCGATGCACAGGTCAGTCGATTCGACGCTGAGAAAGGACAAACCCACGGCCACCTCACAGCCAGTGGCCATACCCAGAGCCTCGATCACGAGAATGTCGTCGACCTCGAGTAGAATTCCGATACTCTCGAGGCCTCTACCAACCTTCTCGATGCCTTTTTCAATGGCTTTGAAGCCTTTAACGTCCGCGTCGACTTTCTCTCAGCCAATTATGACGAATTTGGCCCCTTCTGCTCTGGAAATGGGATTTATACCATTTCCAAGATCTGATCATTCCAGAGCCTTAGCATCTATTTATGAGGATGGGGAGAATTCGGATCAGGAGAGACCTTTTGAGTTGCAGGGATCTGCAACACCTGTACCTGAGAAAGGTAGGTTTAAGGACCTCCATGAATCCTTACATGAAGCAAGTGGGTTGGACACTTCCCCATAAGTGGAATTTGCCAAACCAGACCCAGGGGAACATGCTGAAACCCCTTATAGAACCTTGATGGCAAGGATAATAGAGTTTGTGGGGTGGTCTACACCTTCACCTGCTTTTGAGCAAGACGACCTCACAGATATTTTGGTTAAAGGTCCACAGGAAGATCCTGTAGTGCCATTTCATGCGGCATTACAAAGAAAAATATTGGCAAACTGGGAAACCCCTGAGGTTATCCCGGCGGTTAACAAAAAATTATCAGCCAAGTATAGGGTGTCTACTGCTGACCCTGAATATTTATCCAAACACCCAACTCTGGAGAGTCTGGTTGTTCAGGCAGCAACTTCATCAGGTATTAAATCGACTTACCCTACAGTTCCACAGGACAGGGATGACAAGAGATATGATTCTATGGCCCAAAGTCTTTTCTGCATGTAGCATGGCATTGAAATCCATCAATGCTACTTGTACGCTCGCAAGGTTCAGCCACACACTTTGGGAGTGTGCTTCATGAGCGGCTGACCGCCTCCCGGAGGGAGAAGAAAGGGAAGCGCTTCTCAACATCATTAAGGATGGTAAGGACGCAATGTGCGAATCCCTTCAGACTGGCATCGATTCTGCTGACTGCATCAGCAGGGCCATGGCAGCAAGTACAACAACCCGGAGATTTGCTTGGTTGCGAAAGTCTGGCTTTGCTCCAGATGTGCAAAGCAGACTCTTGAATATGCCCTTTGACGGCTCTTCTTTGTTTGGTAAGAAGGCGGATGAAAGTTTAGAAAGGCATTAAACATCAAAGGCAGCAGCAAAATCCTTGGGAGCTGAAATCCGTCATACACCATATCGCCCCTCAGGAACCTCTTGGAGAGGTAAGTCCTTTCGCTTCTATTCCGCATTTGGAAGAGGCAGAGGACAGCCGGTTCAAAGGGGTCCGAAAAAATTCACCCGAGGTGGACTGGTTAAAAATACAAAAGCCGCAGCAGCAGGTACCTCTTTACCCTCGGCATCTGCATCAGCCACCTCCAAACCGCTCTGAGGACTCTCCTCACAAGACACCAGTAGGGGGCAGGTTAACTCAACATCTGACGGAATGGCAGGATATTATGTCGGATGCTTGGGCATTGGAGACAGTTGCCCAAGGTTACTGCTTGCCTTTTCTACGCATCTCTGTCATCCCCCCCCCTACTTTCTCATCCCCGAGGAAAGACCGAGGACTGAGACCTATCTTGGATTTAAGAGAATTGAACAAGCTTCTCAGGAAGGACAGGTTCAAGATGGTAAAACTCTCTGATCCTTCAGGCCCTCCAGCTCCAGCACTGTCTGGTATCTCTGGACCTCTAGGATGCTTATTTCCATGTGCCAATCCATCTCAAACACAGGAAATAGCTGAGGTTTCGCAATTGGCGGCTCTCATTATCAATTTCGAGTTCTGCCATTTGGGCTGACCTCCGCCCTGAGGGTCTTCACCAAGTTAATGTCGGTAGTGGCGGCAAGTCTAAGGAAGGGGAGGGATTGACGTCTACCCCTACCTGGACGATTGGCTGATCAGGGCTGTATCTTCGGAACAAGCTCAGATCCACGTAGATTATGTCTGCCATTTCCTTCACAAACTGGGCTTCTCCCTCAATTTAAAGAAGTCACAGATGATACCATCACAGAGGCTCCAGTTCATCAGAGCGGTCCTGGACACTTCCCTGGGAAAAGCCTCGCCACCAGAGGTGAGGGCTCAAGATATTCTGCAGATGGTCACCAAGTTTCAAAATGCCCAACATCTCCCAGCCTTCGACCCTGCATCTTCCTTGTGCCAGAGGCTCACCTGAGAATGCGATCTCTCCAGTGGGCACTAAGAACCCAGTGGTCGCAGTTCTCAGGAAAAATGACAGATCTCCTTCGGATTCCGGACAAGGTAGTCCGAGACCTTCAATGGTGGGTTTATCAAGAGAACATTTTGAAAATTGTTTTGGCAACCATGGCCGGAGATAACAGTAGTCACGGACGCCTCACTCACGGGGTGGGGAGCCCATGCCAACGACTTGACCATCAGCGGTCGTTGGTCTCCATCGGAGTCCAGACTACACATCAACCTATTGGAGCTGAGAGCGATCAGACTAGCGCTGAAAGCTTTCCTACCGTCAGTACAGGGAAAAAATGTCCTGATAATGACGGACAACACAATGGCCATGCACTACCTCAACAGAAGAGGCGGCGTGGATCACTGCCACTGTGCAGAGAGGCAATGCAGCTCTGGTTTTGGGCAATTCAAGAAGGAATCTCTATCGGCAGTTCACCTAGCCGGAGAGAAGAACTTAACGGCGGACGCTCTGAGCAGGCAGGGCACAGTCTCCCACGAGTGGGAACTAGCTTGGGAAGTCCTTCAGGAGATCTTCGCCCTTTGGGGAACCCTTCAAGTGGATCTGTTCGCCACCAGTACCAATAGGAAGGGTGATCTGTTTTGTTCAAGGGAATTTCCCCCGAGTGGAGCTCTAGGGGACGCGTTTGTCATGGGCGCTACTCCCGAGGGGCCAAGACTGGCCCAGCGCCCTCGGAAGCAGTCCCGTCTTCCACTACTCCGGACCCAGCAGACCCCTACAGGGGCCCTTTGGACCGCGTCCTGGCGCCTTTGGCGCCAGGCTCATGAAGGGTTTCAGTCCCGGCGCCATAGGCGCCGGGCTCATATTGATAAACAGTGTAATAATGCTTGGGTGGATTTACCTGAGGCAGACCATGCTGCATATTTACCCAGAACAATCCAGTCTGGTTGAAGTCCCCAGCCATCAGGGCTGGGAGGAACTATTCCCTCCATTCAGGAACTCTTTTCTTACCTGGGTGGAACCGGTGGAAGAACACACACTGGAAGCACTTCTCTGCTATTTAAACCACGCCCGATGGAAAACACGTGCCTCACGTTATTCTGCAGCAGCAGCAGGACGCTCACCGAGTCGGCTCCTGCATTCCAGGTCCAGAGTCCTCTTCAGCTTCCACGCAGCAACCTGTGGATGAAGAAAGACACAGTACAATACTTACCAGATCCCGGAATCCAGTCACCGGCAAAACCTGCAAAGAATAAACCTAAGGTTAGAAAAGTGCAACTCGCTCGCAGCCGCGCCCGCTTACCTGATCCATCCGTGATTGCAACGGAGCTAACCGCGGCCTTCTCTCAGGCACCTTCTCTGCACCTGAAAGGCAAAGGACATAATTAAAGGGGTTCGGGTGAAGGCAGTCGCATTCATCTTAACTTACCAGTTTTTGCACGCGCAGAAGCGGCCGCATCAACCGCAGCATCCCGGCACCTGAAAACTAGAAAAATGACATTAGAGGTGCCATTAAAAGCGGCCAACGAACATTATACTTACATGCATCGGCACGTGCAGCGGCAACGGAAAACTACGCCCACAGCATCCCGAGGCCTGAAACAAAGGAAAAGGAACATTATTGAGGTGCCCATCTTTTAAAGCCTAAAGACTACAGTATACTTACAGGCATCCGCTCGTGCAGTAACAGCGGCATCGCTCTTCGGCATCCCAGCACCAGTGCCACAACTAAGGCCGTAAAAGACTTGAGCCTCAACACTGAACTCATCCAGTGACGTAACTGGAATCCACGCACCCCTGCACCAGACGCAGGATGGAGAGCTCAGCATTTATACGCCTAAGGTGAGAGCTCGCCGAGACAAGTAGAAAGCTAGGCTGTGGGAGAAACTGGCGATTGGTGGGAGAAGGAATCCCATCAAACGGTGATTAACCCTTTTTCTTCCACCTGCAGAAAACTTACCCTGCAAGTCAGACATTCGATAAGAGGCAGCCCAGTCCTGAGAGTCGTCCGAGCTCTACGCTTCTCAATTGAAGAAACGATAGCAGCCCAGCCGGCATCAGCGCCTCCGTGGGAATCAGGTGAGCGTTACAGCGTTCGTAGTGGACTGGGAGTTTCCACTCCTGTACGTGTTTCCACCAGTCCCTGTCATTCCTCAAATGATCAGGAGGTTGAGAAGATTCCGGAGGACCATGATCAGACTGGGCCAGGAGAACGTGGTACCCGGACCTTCTGGACATGTCCATCTGCCCTCCAATTTGCCTTCCACTCCAGGAGAATCTTCTCTCACAGAAGGGAGGTCAGGTTCTCCATCCAGACATCAGAACCCTCAACCTTCACGCTTGGCTTCTGAAAGGTTGAGATACAAGAATTGGGACCTCCCTGATGACGTTATGGATGGAGGTGTTTCTTTCGGCCAGAAGGCGAGCAACAAAGTCTTTATACCGCTGCCGTTGGAACAAATTTTGCAGCTGGTGTAGAGAAGAGAATATTGACCCCTTTTCATGTGGTACACCAACGGTGTTATCCTTTCTACTCTATTTGGCAAATTGAGGCCTTCAAGTTGGCACTATCAAGGGCTATCTCGCAGCGCTATCGATCTTCAAGCGCACTGCAGAGGAGCAATCGTATTTCAAATTACCCTTAGTAATACAATTTCTAAAGGGATTAACTAATGTCCATCCTCCAAGACCATTCCAAGTTCTCTTAAGGGACTTAAATTTAGTCTTAAATTTCCTGATGGGTACTCCTTTCGAACCACTCCACTCTTGTTCGCTAAGATTTCTCACCCTTAAAACTGTCTTATTAGTGGCACTAACATCTGCTAAAAGGGTGAGCGAATTACAAGCTCTATCTTGTAAACCCCCTCATACAATTTCTCATAAAGACAAAGTTGTCCTACAGGTGAAGCCTAATTTCCTCCCAAAGGTGGTTTCTGAATTCCACATCACTCAGAAAATTACATTATCTTCATTCTATCCTCCTCCCCATCCGGGGAAAGAGGAAGAAAGGCTACACAGGCTGGACCCAAGGCGGGCTTTAAGCTTTTACATCAGCAGACTTGCTAGGATTAGGCAAGCAGACCAACTGTTCGTAGGTTACTCAGGGCACAAATTGGGACTACCGATAACAAAACAGACCATTTACAGATGGATTATTTTGGCCATTCTGGAATGTTACAAACTAGCAGGGAAAGAGCCTCCTCAAAATCTTAGGGCTCATTCAACCAGGGGGATTGCAGCCTCTTCGGCCCTCCAAAGAGGGGTTCCGGTTCGAGATATATGTGCGGCTGCCACATGGTCATCCGCACATACCTTCACAAGATTTTACAACCTGGATTCCGCCTCTAGTCAATAGACTAGGTTTGGCAAAGCAGTATTACATTCTGTTCATTCCTAAAAGGAAACATGGCGTTTTTACTCCCACCTCCAATTACACAACACTGCTATGGGAGTCTGAAGATGAGGAATACGTCAGAGGACAAGTTACTTCTTACCTGGTAACGTTCTTTCGATGGGATGTTCCTCCGACCTATTCCTTATCGCCCCTCCCATCCATCCCCGCAGTAATACTTCCCTTGTGGTTGCAGCTTACGCTCCTTCAAGGTCAATATCCAATTCAGGCATGACTTATCTTAGGCTACAAAACGGAACTGAGCAACGGACGCTGCGCGTGGCTATTCATGGGCATGGTGACGTCGGCGCCGATACGGTGGCTGTCGAGGGACACCAACTCGATGGACGTCGATGCGCAGCGCCCTCGGCTGAAAGGTTTTTCCGAGGCCAGCAAGCTGGAGACGAATTATCAAAGATAAGGAATACCTCGGAGGAACATCCCATCGAAAGAACGTTACAGGTAAGAAGTAACTTGTTGTTCTGTGCGAATTCCCTTCAACCTTGGAGACCCCCAGCTCTTTTGATGGACTTGGGGCGTGTGATCTTTTTCCTCCTGAGTGAGGGACTTTTTTCTCACTCCCACATGTATTTTTCCTGTCTAGGATTTGTGTTTCACTGTTTTATGGAGTCTGACATACTCCATAGGAATATGCTTTTTGCATGGTGACACAGCTCCTTAGGTGCAGTGCCACTAAGCAGTCCTTTTGACTACTTTTTATTTTTTTATTTTTTATTGAAATCTTATAAACAAAACGCCAGCTCAATGGCTACTACCACAGAAGCCAAGACCCTGCAACATAAGACCCAGGGTTGCCAAAACTGTCTTGCAGAGTCCCTCACGGTTGCAAATGCCATCTACCAATTGATGCTGGTGCTCTGGCAGCCGAAAGGACAGTCTGTGCAGTTGGTGAAGAATCACATGCCAATGTGTTGACCACCCTAACCCTCTAAGCGTGGGGGGGAGTTGTCTGCTGCCCGCACCGTGGGATCCTTCATGTCAAATCGTTCCCAGGCTGAGCACTACTAGGCAACTGGCAATTGTAACTAACAATTGTTTTTGTAAAGATTGTGCCTGCCGTGCATACACTCTCTCCCCACGGTGCAGAATCACCAACCCAGACATGTCCACAGTGAACTTTCAGTCATTTTCAGGTGGGTCCGGGATGGACAGCTAGCGTCTAGAGGGGGCAAGAAAGAAAAGGCAGGAGAGAATAGAACAACGTTGTGAGCGGATGTTGCAGTTTACCCTTCCATCTCGCATCTGTAAGCACTCCTTTAAACTGTAAATATGGGAGAGGATTGATCACCAGTCCCTGTTGGACTGTCTCCAGATCTACTTTAGACAGAAAAACCCCCTCCTTCCACATATGTCCCGCCTTGACCAGTCCCTGCTCATATTGCGGCTGAAAGCAGATCAGATCTATTATCGCGTCCCTTTTGGGGGGGAGGGCCCTAATACAGCTGAGGGGCAAGGGCCATGTGGTGACCCCAACCCTACTGGTGCTATGAGCCCTCCAAATTGCCCATAGGACCTTTAGCACGGGGTGCCCCTGAATCCTGCGTGGCATAGACTGAACTGGGACCCACAACCATTCGCTCAGGGTAACCGGGGCGAACAGACAGTTTTCTAGCCGTCTCCCGGACGTGGTCCACTAGGACCCGAAGCTGGGCAGCTCTATAATCTTCCGCAAGGTCGGGATACGCAAGGCCTCTTTGTTCCCTTGGTAGGACCAGCGCAGGATGTCATCCGCGAATAGAGCTGATTTGTATTCTTTGAGGCCTCTAATGAGCCCCCTGATTCTGCTATCATTTGTAATGCTCTGGGCCAAAGGCTCCATTGTCAAGACAAAGACCAAGGGCAAAAGGGACAGCCCTGCCTGGTGCCTCTTGTCAGGACAAATTGGGACAATGCCACCCTGTTAACCACCGCTTTGGCACGAGTATTCCTATAAAGGGCTAACGCTCTCCGCACCCAGTTCGCGCCCAGGACGGCCTGACGCAACACCTGCTCCATGTATTGCCATTCGACGTGGTCGAAGGCCTTCCCAGCATCGACCGAAATCAGAATGGGATCTTCGTCCGCCGAGCTTGTGAACGCCATCAGGTCCAGTGTCTTAGGGATCTTGTCCGCCCCTTGCCTATCTCTAACGTAGCCCACCTGATCACTATGAATCAGCTGGGGGAGGACCGAATTGAGTCTGCTGGCCATGATGCTTGCATAGACTTTAACATCCACGTTGAGCAATGAGATAGGCCTATAAGACCCACAGAGCTTCTTATTCCTGCCTTCCTTGGGTATCACAATTATCCTGGCCTCCGTGAAGCAGGGAGGGGCCACACCAGTGGTCCTGATATTGTTAAATAGAACAGCAAGGAACGGGGAGAGTGCCCCCCCTCATTCTTTGAAAGAAGCCTGGGGTGAACCCATCCGCTCACCGTGCAGAGTCCGCCTTTAGACGCAAGATAGCCTGGCAAATCTCCTCCGCCGAAACGGGTGCATTGAGCCTGCCTCTGTCGTCCTCCGAGATAGGCTGGAATTTGACTGTAGGTGGAGGGGGCACAGCGTTACCAGGATAAGCTGTGGTTTACGAAGAGTGTAGCCGCTGGTAATAGCCCGCAAAACAGTCCGTTATGGCCGAGGGGTCTGTCGGGGAGACTCCTGATAGGGCAGTATTGAAATTACTCTCCCCATCTGCCCTCTGCTTGCAGAGTTTCAGTGCTAACAATGTGTGGGCCTTATTGCCCCTTCTCGAAATATTTCTGCTTGACGAATCGTAAGCGGGTGAGCGCTTTCTCCTGCCAAACTGATTTTAGCTCCTGCCTCAAGTTCCTGATGTCCTCCCCCAGTTCCAGAGAGTAATTCCCTGACTCGTTCATCACGGCTTCTTTGGCCTGTATGTTCTGTCTAATTTAGGACTCGGCATCTTCTGTCGTTTCACTGCCGCCCCCTGAGCAATAAGCAAACACCTTATCGTTGCCATGGCCGCCTCCCAGATGGTGATGGGGGACATACCCTTGGTGTCATGTCTTACCAAAAAATCTTGAATCTCCTCTAGCGTATCCCTAAAGGGCCCGTCTTTCAGAAGTGTCATTGCATACCCATCTTTTTTCCCTTGTTTTCCCCGGGCCAAGATCTAAAACAATGGTGACCATGTCATGGTCGGACCAGCCAATGACCTCTATTTTGGAGTTCCCCCCCCCCCCCCCCCCCCCCAATCTGGTGTTCTAAGTCCCCCTCTAAAAAAAAAATGTAATCAATGCAGGAGTACGTTTGATTGGGGGGGGGGGGGAGTAAAAATTGTAGGCTTTATGGGGTGCACCGTATGTCAGGCGTCGACCAGACCACACTTATTAATGAGGTTGCAAAAGCTTCCCCTGTCAGCTGGGAGCCTAGCCCTTTCTCGGTACGAAATCCATTCCAGCTCTGGGTTAAGCACGAGATTAAAATCTCCCCCTCATATCAGGGACCCGGTTCTGCCCCACTCCAGACGCTCCAGAAAGTTGCTACATTGTGACAGCTGTTGTGAATTGGGTGTGTGTGAGGCGCAAAGAGTGACAGCTTTTGATCTAATGAGACCCTGGACCCACAAGAACCTGCCCTCAGGATCGCTGTGTGTTTGGATTATCTGGAGCTCCAGGGAAGAGCAAATCAATATGCCCACGTCTTCTCCTAGCCCGATGCCCACAGGGCCTCCCCTTATGTGCTGTCCTCTAACAGAAAATTCCGTTGCACGCTTAAATTTGGTCTCCTGGACAAAAAGAATGTCCTTTTTTAAATTGCTCAGAAGTTCTAGCCAACATTGATCTTTTCCGTGGGGAGTTAAGCCCCTTCACATTACGGCTGCCTACGCGTATGTTGTCCCCCCCCCCCATCAAAGGCTGGAAAGCCGCCCTTTTTGCGTTGCTGAGGCTGCGATGAACCGACCGTGTGTCCGCAGACCAGCCCTAAGAGCCCTATAACGCTCCGCCATGTGGGCTTTGCACATGCACTTGTGCGACCTCGCCCCTGGAAAATTTGGAGGGGTTGATCCAGTGACGCCCCGAGCGTAGCGGAGCCGGGGGCAGGAGGGCGTGGCCAGCCGCAACGTGATCATTATCTCTGGGGCTTAGTCTCCGATGCAACCTCCAAACCCTCCAATTTGGTGTGCAGTTCAAATCTTTGATCTGCAGGCTCCTTGATCAAGGTGTGTTCAGTTTTGAAAACTTCCTCCTGTTCTTGCCACGGCCTCTCGCTGCTTGTGGGCCTGCCAGCTGCCTGCAGGGCTCCGACGAAGAGGGCGTCTCATCTTCTCTGTCCGCCGCTGCTCCTTCCGATTGCAAAGCATGCAACACATTGGCAGCCTCCTCTCCCAAGGCCACCCGATATTCCGTGCCTTTTATAGGTAAAGGTATGCGCAAATGGATAGCACCATCTGTAGAGAGTATCCCGTTCCCTCAGCCAAGATGTCGGTTTACACGCCCTTCTTTTCGCTAATGTCTCCGCTGAGAGATCTTGGTATATTCGAACTTTGGAGTCCTCAAAGGCCATGGAATCTCGCTCTCTAACCAACCAAACTATTTCAGCTTTATGTTTAAAATGACATTTCGCTAGGACTGAGCGGGGCCGACCCGGGGGACTTCCCCCCCCCTCCACCCCCCATCGGATGAACCCTCTCGAATCGGAGCTCCGGAGTAATTGGAGCTGGCAGCAGGCTGGTGATTAAGGACATTACTCTCATTCCAGGGAGGCTGGGGACTCGTTAGGGGATTCCTTTAGACCATGAATCCTGATATTGGTGCTTCTCTCCCTGTTCTCCAAGTCATCGATCTTCGCCTCCAAATCTTGGTTCCTCTGCTCTAGGTATAGCAACCTGCCCTCGGTCTTAATTTCCACAATGTCCACCGACTGTTGATAGATCTCAAGAGCTTCTATCTTGTCGTCTATCCTATGGACTTTTTGTGCAAAGCTGAGTCTGGTTGTCGTACTCGTCCGAAACGCACAGATCTCATTGAGAAGGAGGCGTATGTCCGCCTTGGTTGAGTTCTCTTGGTCCCCTCCCGGGATTAGCAGAATGTCTTGAGACTGGGACGTCTGCATGGTTGCCGGGGACCGCCGCTCCTGCAGTCGCTGGATAGTGGACGGAGGCACCCCTCCCTGCATAACACTGAAGAGGGCACACAGCTTCTGTCAACCTAACTCTTTTTTTTCCTTGGTATCCAGGCACCAAGCCACTCACCGCGGGATGATAGAGCCACGTAGTGAGGTATTCTCGTTGTGAAGTGTGAGGCGCCTTTCAACACGCCCAAGCCACTCCAGGGCGGAGGGGGAAGACTGACCGACAACCCCCCCCCCACACCCCCTGCCACGAGAACCTCAGTCACAGCACCCCCAGCCGGCAAGTCACAAGGAGGCTCAATGATCCTCTGCCCCTTCACTACAGCAAGACCCTGCCCCCACTCCTATCAGTCTCCGGGGCCTGGTGACCCACTACTATGCTGCCAGTAGCTATTTCTCCAAGAGCGCAGATGGAGGTGGGGGGGGGAGGGGCGCTATGCGTCCATGCCACCTGTGCCACACAACCGGACTTCCGCAGAGGCCACAAAAAAAACAGGGCCGCTGGCCCAGGGGCTAAACAGTCAGTCGCCCCCCCTCCTCCTCACTCGGCCCAATGCAACGCTCCTCGGGATCTCTCCGGTAAGGCAGGCTGAGGCGTCCAGCTCTCGCCACTTCATGTGTGCCTCTGATGGCCCTGTTAGAGGGATGCGCTTGCTGCGTCCGCATACGCCGCTTTATGCCTACAGCTAGCGGGTCACGGTCCTGGACTCACCTGGTCTCCCCGCCCGACCGCCACAATCTGCCCCTACTCCAGGGGCCCGCTTCACACCCCTGCACCCCACGTCAGGCAGGGGGGCTCACTGGGGGCAATGGATGTACACGGAGGGCAAGTGAGATGTAGGCCAACTGTCCGCACACCGCCACGGCCCTCGCGCGGATCAAATGTTCGCCAAACGGGCCTGCTGGGCTGCACCAGCAGAGAGCACGGGCTGGGGGGGGCGTCGCAGACTACCGGGTCGCCCAGTTCACCCGCTCCGAGCTCTCCCTCTGTCCCACCTGGGACCGCTGGCTACTGCTCCTCGCCTGTCTGGGGCCTGTGCCACGTTCTCCCTGTGCGCCTGCTCCACCTGGATCCACTGACTCCAAGAATACCTCATGCTGGGAGTCCGCTCACTACTGCGGACACAGGCACACTCCAGTCCACTCCGACAGGCACCAGTCCAGAGGGGCCTCGCCCTCGGCCTCTGTCCGCCCCACTGGAGTCCACATGGGGGATGGTGGGAACTCCACTTCGTCGTCCCAAACGAGCCCCGAGCTCTCCCATCAGTTGCCCTGCAATGGGACGCTGGGCCCTTGTCGAACACTTCCGTGAAGATGAAACAGCTTGCGGGCTGGGAAAGCTATGGATGCCACCCTGATGTGATTGACAGCCTAGGCTGTGAATGAATGGGAACTTGCATAAAAAGCTATCCTGACCCCGTTTTCATATCGACTGGGAAGACCCGCACGAGACGACTTCCTCCCTTAGGACCAACTAGCCTCAAGACAATCCCCCATTTGGCGTAACCCCAATCTTGCTGTGCCTCACCAGAGCTGCAGAAGCCCAATGCCAGGTGCCCTGTGACCATTGACTGGTGCATCGTCTTGCGAAGTCTGAATCTGGCCAAATCTTCATGGGCATCCAGAGGACCCTACAGAAGCAGCAAATCTTGATCCTGAGTGCCCACACCAGTGTCTACGACCGAGGGAGCAAACCACTTCCAACCAGAGCATTTCGTTCTTCATTGGTGCTGAGAAAAAGGCACCAAAACACTGCCGCTGAAACAAAGGAAATCCATTACTGGGGAGTCCCTTTCCCGAGTACTGCCGCAGGAGGTATTACCCAGATTGTTTGAACACAATTGACCTCACGTAGGTAACAATTGACTTTCACAATTCGGTCAATTGTGCAAAGGTCAATTGTCACTCGAGCAATTGTGACTCGAACAATTCGAATACAACCCCGCAGGAGCCAGCCAGACGAGCTCCCTTTCTTCCCCACGACCAAGGTCCAGGAACAAGGGTCTGCCAAGCTGTAGCAAGGAGGAATCCAGGTGCATCATTTTTCTTCACATCACAGGTACTGTGAGGTTTGGGGTATTCTCCTTTTAGCCATAAATTGTGCTTCCTGCCTTGGGAAGGGCTTTATTTACACTTGATCCCAACTCCCTTGCACTGGAGTAACTGCTTGTGCTCTTTACAAAGTAGCTCACTTCAGTTAGTAATTATTTCTGAACTTACTAACTTTGCCAAGACTATCTAAGAAAAGGTGCATCAGAACTATTGACTTTTGTCCATTGACTCTGGCTGTCCTGGCTCCCTAAAGGCACCTATCTGAACCTATTGGCTTTGGCAGTACCTGTCCGTCATAGGTTGTAATTGATCACACTATTGCTGGGATAAGCCGACCTGCATCCCTTTGGGAGATTGTAATTGTTTTAAAGAATTGTTGAAAGTATCTTCTAAATCTTATTCTAACCTTGCCTTTCTCAATACTGGAGACCACCAGGTGGCGCGGACGAAGATGGCCGCGTGAGTGAGTAGCTTCACACCTGGCCAGGCCATTGAATTAAAACTGCACCCCAGTGATCAGTGAGGCGAGCCTTGAAGGACAGACGACCCCCACCCTGGTGAAATCGCACAAAGGGTTGGTGGAAGATAGCGGACCGGGCTCCAGATACTGTCCATGGAGGCTTGAAGCTCTGACGCAGCAGCACAGAGAAGGGGAGAGGGGGACCTGCATCGGAGGGCCGGACGAGTAAAGGAACGAAAGCGGGCTAATCCCACCAGCCCCAAACAAGTAAGGGGCACAGTGACAACAGCGGGGGAGCACTGGCAGGATGGATCTGAGGAGCAGGAGGTGGCAGAGCGGCCACCCCTCCCCCTACAAAGCGCTCCCTCATACAGGGAGAGGGCGCATACAGCGCGGAAAGACGCTAGACTGCTCCCTGCTGCCCCCGCTTGGAAACAATGTTGCAGGAGCACCAGCACCGTTCTACAGCCGGGGCAAGGACCGTTAAGTGGCTAGGCCCTCACCCATTGATACGGCATGAGGCATATGAGCTTGGGGAGGAAATTAGCGCTGGTCAGCTAGCAGCACACCACGCCCTAGCAAAGGACAACAGAAAGGCCCCTTGGTCCCCTGAGCAGATGAAAGGGACCTCTCACCACAGGAACTGCTTAAGCACACGCTCCAGTGCCCCGGAAGCCTGAGGGCTGAGGTTTAGTGCAACCCCGGCCAGCACTGGCTAGGAACAAGTTTGCCAAATCAGAACTACGTGCATTCAGGGTGGAGGTTCAGATCTCGCTTGGTGTGCTTTCAGAGAGGGTTACAAAGGTGGAAGCCCTGGAACACTCGCATCGTGCCGTGGACTTCGGGCACGTGGAGGTGGAGATGCGGCTGAAGGAGCTTGAACACAGGGAAAGGGAGATGCGGTCTAAGGTCGACATTGAAAATAGGTAGAGGAGGAACCATCTCTGCATTTGGAGACTCCCAGGCCGAGACCAACCTGAAAAGATCTCCGTCACTGATGTGGCTGTTCCATAAACTGTTGGGGGCTGCGCTAGAGAGAGACATTAAATTCGACAGTCCAGCGGCGCAGGACCCAGCAATGGACCTCGCTCGGTGGTGTCCAAGAGCCACTACTACACAGATGAGGAGGAAATCCTACAACTGGCAAGGGAGCAGGGCACGGTTTAATGGGAAGGAGCGCAAATTGGGATATTCCAGGACTTATCGGCCCATATCATTGGCCAACAGACCCCTGACGAAATGGCTTCAATATAAGGGGGTTGGATACCGCTGGTGCTTTCCCTTTGCCCTCATGTTCGTACTTAAAGGATAAAACTGTGCTGCATCAGGGTGGCGATGCTGACAACCTCATAAAGGAGCTACAGACTTTAGAGGAGCAGCCGGAAAGGGAGAGGCAGAGCCAGCTGCGGGAGCGCTTCAAGAGTGCATTTTCCCAACCTGAAGGGAGGAAAAGAGGGGAGCTCTAGACGTTCTAGGAAACAGAGGACCCGGCACTCTCCCCCACCGAAGTGAACAGTCGCTGTAATAATCTGCTCAGACAGGAGGGAAACAAGACCCTATCCTGCCAGGTAAAGGCATGCTCCATGAGGAAAGGGTGGCCAGGCTGACCGCTACTCTTCACACGCCCTGGTGACCTGGGGCTATCCAGGTGTGACCACGCCCTGATTGTGGTGATACTTAAATCGCTGTTGCAGTCGCCGGGGCTATGGAAATACCAGTCACAGATTTGAGGATGAGTCTGCAAGGGGAGCTGCGTGAGGAGATAACCCAATACCAGTCCAGATTCGTATGTGGTAGACCGAACACCAGGAGGATTTCCCACATTTTAGAAAAAGTAAACAAATCTAGAACCGAGGCTATTGTGGTAGCCCTCGACACTGAGAAAGCGTTTGATAGGGTAGAATGGGGCTTTCTTTTTTCGACCATACAGAAAATGGGGTTTGGAGAGAAGTTCATGAGCAAGATGGAGGCTAATTATCGCAACCCTACGTTATGCCTTGTGGTCAATCAGGAGGCATCTGATCCGGTGGCAGTGACCAAAGGCACGAAACAAGGTTGCTCGCTGTTGCCGTTACTCTGCTTTACCTGGAGCCGCTTCTGAGTAAAATCAGGTCCTCCCAGGCGATTAAGGAGTTACCTTTTGGGGGAAGGGCCCATAAAGTAACCGCCTTTTCAGACTATATGCTGTTGACCCTGACAAGCCCCCGAGAGTCACTGGAGGAGGTCGACAGACTCATGGCGGAATGTGGTCAAGTTGCGGTGCTAAATATTAAAACTAAGTCTGAGGTTCTCTGCCTGCAAATGTCACTGGGAGGGAAAGGGATTTGAAGAGGTGCTCGGATTTTGATTGTGCCCCTTGGGGACTTACGGGATCCATTGAACAATTGTATGAGGTGAATTCCCCCCCACTCCAGGGGGGGGAGGGAAATCAAGGGGTGACTCCAGGGTTGGAGTTCACTGGCTGTTTCCTGGATCGGCAGGATTAATGCTGTTAAGATGGTTCTCCTTCTTAAGTTATTTTATCTGTTTATGGTGCTACCGGCCATGGTTCCGGCTCCCTTTTTCAGGAAATTAAGTAAACTCACTCAGGCTTGCATCTGGGATAATAGGAAACCTAGAATAACCCGCAAGTTGATGCAGCAGCCCAGACCTAGATGAGTGATGGGGGAACCGGACATGGTAAACTATTATCGTGCAGCTCAGATTAGGGTTTTACGGGATTGGGTGAAAGATGACCGGGAGAACATTTGAAGGGAAATAGATAGGGCGGTGGTGGGTACTGGGCTGGATAGGGTGCTGTGGCTTCCCCAGGAAGATGTACAGCAGCGAAATGGAGACGCTGGTAGGTCACTCATGGGACGAGGCGGTGCACAGATCGAAGATTACCACCTTTCCTTCACCTCACGGCCATCTTTGCTAACCCTCAGTTCGCCCCTGGGCTGTGAACTACCTCGGGCTTTGACGCTTGGCAGGAGGGGGGGGGTTGCAGGTTCCTATGGGACATATAAGAAGGGGGGGCAGATGAAATCCTTCCCCCAATCTAAGAGCGATTTTGGAGTGGGAGAGGGGGAGCGATATCGATATACAACAGACATTGGGTCCTGCATCCCACTATAAAGGAGGCAGCAACCGGGGACCTGACCCCATTTAAGAAATGTCTCTCCTAGCGCAGGAGATGGGCATCTCGTGGGAGACCGGTACAGTCTGCTCCAGGAGGGGGAGGGAGCAGGTGAGTGGAAATTCATGTCCAACTGGGAAAGGGAGACCAACCAACCAATAGATCTAGAGCAATGGCAATCCCTGTGGTTGAACATCCCCAAGCTAACAAACTCTCTACAGATCCACGAAATCTGGTGAAAGATGTATCAATGGTATCTCATCCCCTGTAGGCTAGCGATCTGTCAATGACCTCCTTGTGCTAGAGGGGATGTGGCGGGGAAGGTTCCTGGGGTCATATTTGGTGGCAATGCCGGAAGGTTGTGCCATTTTGCGAAAAGGTTCGAGAAGCAATTAATGACATGTTGGGTTTAGACATTGCGGCTGACACTGGGCTGTCTATCATGGGGTTGGATGGTGCCTTGGACAAGTTGCACACGAGAGCCCAAAGGAAGATGTACATGATCCTAGTGATGGCAGGGGCATTGCTAGTGGCCCGCAGATGGAAGGCAAAGGAACCACCCGTGGAACATGAGTGGGTAGGAAATGTCTGGTCCCTGGTGGCACTAGAGAAGGTGATGTACACGCCAAGACGAGAACATCAGAAGTTTCTCTTGGAGTGGGATTTGGTCCTTCAATTTCTCAAGAGACTCCAAGGCAGCCTGGTGTCCAACATGAAGTTTTTTTTTTTTTTTTAATTTTGAAATTTAGCTGAAATCAACATTTTTAAATTTTTCATAACATTTTAACCATAATTAATTGCAAAAGAGTTAAATTAAACATTATTTACATAAAAATCAGGGCATTTCCACACATTTATAAAACAAAGCTAAGTTACAGAAAGAAAAACATTCTAAGTTTGATTAGACAATTCATCTTAGATTATAAAATAATTAACTTGAAGAAAGCATTTACAATAAGACTGTCATTCTGTAACATTTCATTAGCAGTTCTGCTGGCCCCATCATTCAATCAAGTGAAGGGCAGTAAGAAAATTCACTGAAGCGATATTTAAGCTCATATTAGTAGAGTTAAGTAGCAATGCCCATCTGAGGTCCGGCTGCACATTCGCAACTACAGCCATATGCTTCTCGTATAGTTTATTTCTCAAAGGAATCAAAGCTATGCATTCTATGATTAGGTGTCCAGAGTTTCTTTTTGTGTTAAATCACTGCAAAATCTACAATAGTTCTCTTGTAATATCGATTTGTCTACTCGGGCCAGTAATATCGATTTGTCTACGTTGGGCCAATATCACGAGTGGGCCACAGATTAAGTTGCATTGTTACCATTGCTATACGTATTTGAGGAGATGGAGATTTCAACTAATAGGCTTCAACAATCCACATTTTCTTATCAACATAGCATTTGCTGTTAAAGTGCTTATATTGTAAACATAATGAGTGAGTCTCAATCCAGTCATGCAGAACGATTTTCTTTTTTGCTCTAACAGGATTCATTATGAGAGTATCAAGACTGACATCTGCCACAGCTATAATTTGGTAAACATATTTGGTCCATTTCTGGATAAACAAATGATTTGTTGAAAACAAATATGAAGATAATGTAGCAAGAATTGACTCTCCATTAGTATTGACAAGACATTTGCGAAGTAAAGCACATAATTGCCAATGATATTTTGCACTTAGAGATGTAAGACCTAGCTCATATCTCAAACATGGACCCGGGGTGGATTGTGGTACATTTAAAATTTGTCTCCAAAATTTGGCTTCTAATTTATTCAGAGAGTTTGTGGAAGTAACAGCTCTTGCCTCCAACCTATACAATAACACAGGTTATACTTTTTGTTGCCAAAAGTGTAACACTGGGTTGATGGTGAATTTGCCATATGTATGGAGAATTAATTTAGTTTGAGATATGGCTGAAGTCAATTTATTTTGCAAGATCTGTAAATGTGAAGTGGCCAAAAAATTGCCTTCAAATTGTGAGCCCAGGTATATGTAACTAGGTACAATATCTAATGTGAGATCCTTAACCCTCCAAACAAATTTATTTCTATGATTTAGTTTAGGGGTATACGCTACTATCTGCGATTTATTTACATTCATTGACAACTCATTATCATCAAAGTAATAAATAACGAGTGCAGATATTAGCTTTTGTAGTCCTGTCGGGGTCTTTGATACACGTACAAGGTCGTCGGCAAACCATGCTGCTTGTATAGCAGTTGAATTCATCTTGGGTGAATCCGATGCTATGGTCAAAAAGATATCTCTAACATCGTGGATAAAGAAATTAAAGATGGCTGACGCTAGGATACACCCCTGCTTTAGCCCTCTTGATGTTCCTATTACTGCAGACAGCAGGTCCATAATAGTCAAACCTGTATAGAAGTTGAAGAATGTAGGGCGAAAATGTCAATCAGATTTTGAGAGCATTGTGCTTTGATCAGTTTTTCAATTAGTTTCACTCGAGATACTGAATCAAAAGCAGCATTTAAATCAATAAAAGCAAAGAACAAGGATGTTTTTGTGTTTTGCGCTTGTTCTTTTAAAGCATCGAGTATCATTAAATTGACTGCAGTCCCAAGGCCAGCAAAAAAGCTGGTCTGATTTTGATCACGGCAGTTACCCGACTGTGTCCATCTATTAAATTCCCTTAGGACTAGGCGATTTAAGATTTTACCTGGGGAGTCCAATAGAGCTATCGGACGATAGTTCGACAGTATGCCACGATCGCCCTTTTTAAAGATCGGGACTATTAAAGAAGTTCGCCAAGAATCCGTGATTTTCTGAGATTTAAGAATGCGCTGATGGATGTTGTTCAAAATTATTGCCCAATGTTTAGAATGCTGTTTTAGCATATAGTTGGTAATGACATCAGGTCCAGTGGCTCGTGATGATGATTTCAATATTCGTTCTATTATGGCCTCTGAGCATTCTAGGATCCAAGGTGTTGCAGCATGGCTTTTATAATGGTTTGATTCAAAAGACTTGTCAGCATACAAAGCCGTGAAGTGTGTTATCCATTGGCTTTCAGACACTCCATTTAGTTGAACCTGAAATTGTTTATTGTTTAAGGTTGCATTTAGTAATTGCCAGATTTGCGAGGCATTTTTTTTCGATGTAGCTATTAAGAAAGCTTCGCCGTCTTGCTGGGACAATTTGCCTTTTTAGGATCTGGCCCAATTTCGGTGGCGTGATTTCTTTGCTTTGCGTGCTTTGATCCTCTCAATCAATGGAAGTTTCGTGAGTATTCTCAGAACTTTTCGATATTTTTTTTTTGCCTGTTGCATGCAAGGGTCAAATATGTGTTTCTTCTTGTAGGAAAATAGATTTTTACATGGTAACAGGGCATCAACATAAAGTGTTTGATTTGATCTATCCTGCACCTTCAGTGTCTCATTTAGCGAGTTCAAATTGTTTGGTGTCCACTTGAAGCGAGATTTAGCATTATTAATGCTTGGGGCTTGAGACATCCATTGTCTGTCTCGCTGATCATAATGATTATTCCTGGGCCAGGTTAGCATTAACATATCGTGATCACTCGCCGATTGTGTGATTATCTTGAAACTTGTTGACAGCATGAATTGGGACTCTGATATATATATATATTTCTGATGCTTGTTAATCTGCTTAGAATCACATGCTGTGCATAGGGCCGACATCCAGTGGTACCTGCGAAGTATTGCATTTTGTTTTTCGTAGTCGACAAGGCGTGTCTGAAATACTATCCCTATAGTGACGTGTGTTGTACCCACAATCCCTCACGCGTCATGGTCCCTCAGATTGTTTTTTTCCGCCCAGCTACTGGTCGCATTTATGCGGAGCTCCTCGAGAGACATTGCAGATTCCATCTCCTCGACCTTTGTTCGTGTTTTCCTGTTTAAAGATTTAATATATCGATCCCTCCCTCGACGCAGTTGTGAAGCTGTCTCTGCCGAGCAAGATCTTCGTTTCCGAACACGTTGCCTGGCCTCGCAGGCCAAATACAGTAGGTAGAGTGGGGTTGTGGGACATCTCTGATTCTTTTTCTGAGAATGCCTTTCCTTTTCCCCTTCCTTTCCCTTGGGGTAGTTATCACGGTTTATTGCCTCGGCTATGGAGAGGACACCCTTTAGGTTTTGCCCACTTTGTAAGGGCAAGTTTACTTGGAAGGACAAGCATTCACGGTGTAACCGCTGCTTGCACCTCGATCACGTAGAGGAGGGTTGCTCTGCTTGTCGGCTTCTAAAGCCAAAGACTCTAAAAGACCGTAGGGTCAAGAGGTGGGCGGCCTACGCTATGTCGAAGGCCGGGTCTTCACCCGCCGCTGCTACCACCGACAGTGACGAGGAACGTGAAAACACGACCTCTGCTACGGAAGTTGTACACCCCTCTGAAGAGCGCTCGCGCTCTTCGTCGTCTGTCCCTGGCCCCGACGGGCTCGGCTCACGCCCTGCTTATGGGGATGAACACCCCGGCGACACTGACTCACACGATACAACACATAAACACACAACCCATAGTTCTTCGTCGAAGACGAAGAAAGCATCAGCGCCCAAGGAGACGCAGGTTACACCGGCGGCCTCCTCAGACCGTTCGGGTTCGAAGCCCCTCTCGCAACCGCAGCCGCGACCAGCGACTGGGCTTTCGGCAAATAAGGGCGCCGCCCCCAAAGCATTGGCCGGCGCGCACCAGCAGAGAGCGCACGCCGCCGTAGAACGTTCGACACCTGTAACGTCGAAACCACAGCCCTCCGCTGACAAACGAGTCACAGAGAGCTTGGCGAGGAGCGTTGTGGCCAACGCCCAGAAGCGTACGCCGAAAGACACGTCGAGCGCTACGCAAAGGTCGAAAGACACGCCGAAAAAGCCCGAAGAAAAACGGGGACTACCCCCTTCAGTCGGGGGGACCCCCAGCACACCGGAAGGCGACGGGACACTTTCCTCGACGTTGTGTGAGAGGTCGAGCCGTTTTCAGCAAGATAACACTAATTTTCCCCCGCTAGACCGCTCAGGGGTACGCCATGAAACCATGGAAAGGCTCCATCTCTGCATGGAGAGAATGGAGAGGTTTATGAACACCCAGAACCCTTCCAACTCCCAAGTGAACAAGAGAAGGGCCTCAGGAGGACCCCAGGGCCAAATACACGAGGCAGGACACACCCTTAGACTTCCATAATGTGTATGACCTCACTGGTGAGGAACAATACTTAGAAAAGGAGGATGATTTTGTGGACAATGAAGGACAGAACCAAGAGGAAGGTCTGGAAGACAGCCCAGACATGGTAGGAGAAGGCTTCGGAGAAAATCCAGAAGAAGGACCTTCTCATCCCTGGCAATCCCCATCAGTATATTCGGACACTGATGTCCTGAACCTAAATCCTCCTGACAATTCACCTGTTAGAAACACGTCTCCCATTGACGATCAGCCCACATTCAATGCCCTGTTGCGCAGAGCAGCAGCACATTTCGAACTGGACACTGGGGAGATCTCTCCGGAAATAGACTTTGTGGAAAGAGTAATTAAGGAGAAACCCCCAGTCAGCCAGACCATTCCCCTCCTCGCTTCAGTGAAGAGAAGAATCATCCCTTCGCTATCCACACCCGCACTGATCAGAGGAGTCAATCCAAGGATTGAAAAACTTTTCACTCCTTCACCCTCAGACCCGCTGTACATCAGGGGACATTCCATTCCGGATTCCCTTGTAGTAACTAATACAAGGAAGAGGGCAGGGGTGCCGCTGTCCACCAGTGAGGCACCACCTGACAAGGAGGGCAAGAGGTTATATGCCCTTGCTAAAAGGCACATCCTCTGCTGCCTTTTCGGCAAGAATTGCAAACAACAATTCTTTGTTAGCTAGCTACGCGGACGCGCAGTGGGCCAAACTGCGCAAGGACGCTGAAGAAGCGCCGGAACCACTACGTACACGCCTGCTTTCAACTATTGGCGAAGGAACCCAGGTCAACCAGAGTATTGTAAAGAACTCTCTGGATGCTGCTGAGACAGCGGGACGTTCCCTGGTTCAGGGAATACTCCTAAAACGCCATGTATGGCTGCGCAACTCAGGGTTCAAACCGGAGACACAGGCGTCTTTAATAAATAAACCTGTTGAAGACTCAAACCTCTTCGGGAAGGCGGTGGATGAGGCTCTGGAAATGGCTAAAAAAGAGTTCGATACTATCAAGACTCTTGACCAGATCTCTAAGCCCACTACCAGACGCGGCTATGGCAACAAACGCTTTTTTCGTGGCCAACGCCAACAGCAGAATCAGCAGCAACAGTACCCTGCCACCAGTTACCAGACCAATAGTGGGCAGTACAGCCAAAGAGGACCGCGCAGGGGCAAAGGGAGAGAGTGGGGGTCCACCCCCAGAGGCTCCCAAGCCCCCAACAACACCAAGTGACGCGAAGATTTGCGTCCCCCTCCCATGCAACACCGGTCGGGGGCCGGATAACATCCTTTCTTCCAGCATGGGAGGGAATAACGTCAGACCGCTGGGTACTTTCCACCGTAGCCCACGGATACTGCATCGAATTCAACAGTTCCCCAACATACAGACCCCCGAGGGGACGACGCATGACACCGGAACACCTTGCCATCCTTCTCCAAGAAGTACAACAACTGCTGGAAAAAGGAGCCATAGAGGTCGTGCCTCTATCTCAGGTAACGGAAGGTATTTATTCAGTGTACTTCCTTGTACCCAAAAAGGATCTAACCATGCGCCCTGTATTAGATCTGTGCCCAGCGAACAAGTTTATCAAACCCCAGAAGTTTCGTATGGTGACCTTACAGGAAGTGATCCCACTGCTATCACAGGGAGATTACATGACAACATTGGACATGAAAGATGCATACTTTCATATTTTAATGTTGCCAGCGCACAGAAAATACCTCAGGTTTATGATAGAGGGCAAACACTATCAGTTCAGAGTGCTACCCTTCGGCATAGCATCAGCACCAAGGGTATTCACGAAGGTACTGGCAGTGGCAGCGGCCCACCTGCGCAGGTTGTCCATCCCAGTTTACCCTTACCTCGACGACTGGCTCATAACAGGGGATTCTTACGAAACATGCTTCTCCAATACCCAAAAGACTGTAGACCTTTTGTTCCAGTTGGGCTTCTCCATCAACGAAAAGAAGTCCAGCTTAGACCCCAGCCAAATCAAACAATTCCTAGGGGCTCTAATTCAAACAAAGGACGGCCTCGTCTTCCCCTCCAACATGCTGTTTCAGATCCCTCAATATGTGACCGGTCGAGAGGTGACGGTACGCAAAGCATTGCGCTTGCTAGGCATGATGGCGTCGTGTATTTATTTGGTACCTCACGCGCGCCTGCGCATGCGCCCTATGCAAGAGTGGCTCAACAGCCAGTGGTGTCAGGCCAGCGGATTATGGGACGATCCAGTGGTGGTCTCGCAGGCCTTGGTTCTCTCGCTACGATGGTGGACAAAGGAAACCCTGGAAAAAGGGAAACCCTTTGCCACACCCGCGGCGGAAGCCACTCTAACCACAGACGCATCCCTAACAGGATGGGGGGCTCACCTATCCCATCAGACTGCTCACGGAGTGTCGACTCCGAAAGTAGCATCCAAACACATAAATCTACTAGAGCTACTAGCTGTGTTCAAGGCGCCAAAAGCCTTCCAGGAACACCTACAAGGCAACACTGTGTTGGTCCTTACAGACAGCACCACAGCCATGTACTACATCAACAAGCAGGGGGGCACCCACTCTCCAGGACTGTCCAAACTGGCCCAAAATATATGGAAGTGGGCTCTCAAACAAAACATGTTCCTACTGTCAGAACATGTACCAGGGGAACTCAATCTGCTGGCAGACAAACTCAGCAGAGATTTCCCCCCTGCCCGAAGAGTACGAATGGCGACTGCACGAAGACATCGTCTTTGACGTCTTCACACAATGGGGATTCCCAGAAATAGACCTATTCGCAACCCTGGAGAACTCACAATGCCCAAGTTACGCCTCCAGGTACCCCCAGAACCAATCCAAGGGGAACGGTCTGTCGATGCAATGGTCAGGGTAATTTGTTTACGCTTTTCCCCCCCAACTCCCCTTCTCAACAAGGTGGTGCACAAGATGCACCAGGAACAAGTAACCATGATACTGGTGGCCCCAATGTGGGCCCGACAGCCATGGTTCGCTCACTTGATGGAGATGTCTCTATCTCCCCCAGTGAAACTCCCCTGCCCGTACAACATGCTGTCACAAGACAAGGGCAGGACTCTGCATCCATGCCCCCAGAACATGAACTTAGCAGCTTGGCTCCTGAGATCATACAATTCGGACATCTGCAGCTCCCGCAGAGATGCATGGACATCCTCGGGGAAGCCAGAAAACCTAACACTCGCCACTGCTACTCTAGCAAGTGTAGGAGATTTGTCATCTGGTGCAGAGGAAAAAGCATCAACCCGATTGACTGCTCTCCCACACATATTGTTCTATACCTGACCCACTTGTTGGAGTCAGGTCTAGTGTTCAATTCCATTAAAGTCCACCTAGCGGCACTTTCTGCATACACCACTTCCCAACTCAAGGTGTCGTGGTGGAAGATCCCTGTTATAAAGGCCTTCATGGAGGGAATAAAGAGAATACACCACCCGATAGCTGACCCAGCTCCCGGATGGGACCTTAACGTGGTACTTACCAGACTCATGGGCTCACCTTTCGAACCCATGCACAATGCATCTCTTAAAGACCTCACTCTTAAGACTGCTTTTTTAATAGCTATCACCTCCATCAGGAGGGTAAGTGAACTACAGGCTCTTTCTGTTCTAGACCCCTTCGTTACAGTTCACAGAGATAAGGTGGTTCTACGCACGCACCCAAGGTTTGCTCCGAAGTCCATATTGAAATTCCACGTAAACCAGTCTATAGAACCGCCAACGTTCTTTCAAAATCCTTCCAACTTGGGAGAAAAAAACTCTACACACGCTAGATGTGCGCAGAGCGGTCATGTTCTACATGGAAAGAACGAGACCACTGAGGAAGACTAATCAGTTCTTCGTCTCGGTGGCAGCAGCAAGAGAAGGGGATGCAGTTTCAAAGTCCACTATTTCTAGATGGATTGTTCAATGCATCACTCTCTGCTATACTCTTGCTAAGAGAGAACTGCCCTTTAAGCCTAGAGCACACTCTACTCGAGGCACAGGGGCGTCCATAGCATTCATTGCAAATGTTCCCCTTGAGTCCATCTGCAAAGCGGCTACCTGGAGTTCTGTGCACACCTTTACAAAACACTGTCTAGATGCACACTCGAGATCTGACTCCCAGGCGGGACAGGTAAGACATCTTTTCTCTACTGTTCCTTCTCATAACCCACCTCCAACTCCGGGTACTGCTCGCTAGTCTATGCACAGCATGTGATTCTAAGCAGATTAACAAGCATCAGAAGACAATGCATTACTTACCGTAAAAGCATTTCTGATGATTGTATCTGCTTAGATTCACATGCGCCCACCCTTCCTCCCCGCTCGGATGGAAGGAACATAGACTTCCTTTTATATCTCTTTTCTCTACTCACTCACGTCTAGAAGGCTCCCTCAGGGCAGAAAAATACAAACAGGGACCTCGACGCGTGAGGGATTGTGGGTACAACACACATCACTATAGGGATAGTATTTCAGACACGCCTTGTCGACGTCCCTTTTCGACTACGAAAAACAAAATGCAATACTATGCAGTGACCACTGGATGTCGGACCTATGCACAGCATGTGAATCTAAGCAGATACAATCATCAGAAATGCTTTTACGGTAAGTAATGCATTGTCATGTAGTCGATGGTACTTGACGAGGCTGCTCTCTGCCATGTCGCATGCGATGGGATATCACCAGGAAGTGATCCATTGGACATTCTCATACCTACGTGCATCATAAAGGTATGCCATCTATTAATCGCTTGGGTTTTCTTCCCCTTGATGATTTTAATGGAATCGAGATGAAGATCTCCAGCTAATATGATTGAATTGATCGCAAAAACGAAAGGAATAAGAAATATCTCTGACAAATCTTTATAGAAGAGGCCATCAGCTATTGCTGCCGGGTTTCTGTATAAGTTAATTAAAGCCAGATGCTGAGAATCAAATGTGATTTTGACAATTTGAATGTAATTATTCGGACATGCCCAAGATTGTTATTTTAGCCCTGAGCAGGTTTTTACGGCTATTAGGCCTGCTGTTGGACGGCCCTTTTGCACTGATAGCGCTGGAATAATAGTGATTTCATGATTGTTCCATGTCGGGGGGGGGGGGGGGGGGGGAGGGATAGACATCCAGGTTTCCTGAAGGGCTACTATGTCTGCCTCTGTAAGGTTGTTATTCTGTTCCGATTGTAGGTGACTCTGTCCCCTCATGTTCCAGCTCACTAGTGTAAGAGAACTTGGTTTTTCTTTGGACGCTCTTTGCTGCAATGATGGTTATGCTTGAGCTAAGGGAGGTTGGCCTGTAGGAATTTGTTGTTCTAGGGTGCAATATGCGCACTGGCATTCATTAATGCAGGGTTTCGTGCTTACTTGTGTTTCACTCGATGTTTCACACTTCTTCCTTTCAGGATCTTGGGCCAGCAGGAAGCCCATGCTGAAGAGTTCCATCCTTGCTTGCTATAATGTATTCAACACTAGACCAGATTTCATCCATAACCGAACTATGGATAAGTTCATATCACAAATGAATTCTACTTGATCAATGTCCTCTGACGTGAGATCTTCTAGTTCATGAACGTCATTAAAGATGTTAAGAACACTTGCCCTTGATAATTCATATTGTTGCTAGGGAGCTGCGCGACATTTCAATATCAATGTGCGATACTTGGCAAACGCATTTGTTTTAGGATCATCTTCGGTTTAGTTAAAAGACCTTTAGTTATGGATTGATTTTTGCGTGAAGGAGTTTTCACCAGATTAAGTGTCTTTTGTTGAGTTACGGAGTCTCTGAAGGGAACACTGTCATTAGAAAATGCAACGCTTTGTTGTATTTCTTTTGATTGAGCAGGGGGCTTCAACGCTTGGAAATGTTGTGCGAAGTAGGTTTCGATCACAACCTCATTCTGTTCATTATTCATATGGACAGGAATAATTTCTCTGAGTGACAATGGAGCAGACTTCTTAGAGCTCATATGACTTGCTTGTTCCCTCAAACCCTGCTGATTCATTTGCTGCTGAACCTCGTTGGCCTTTAATGCTTGAGAGTTTAATATCAATGCTTGGGGTCCTTTTTACATTTGTCATAACTATCACCTTAAGTTCATTTGAGCGTTGAAGATATGCATCTATAGCAGTTTTAATTTAATCAATCTGATAATGGTTGTTTTTTATAGCAGCTGCTTGTTGTGCTACAGCCAGCGAAGGGGCAGACTTCTGTATTTGTATAGGTTCCTCACAAGAGCTTTGTGGAGTTGGTTTGACGTGAGGGACCAGAATATCCGCCTCAGGTACAGTAATAAGTTGGTTTAATGGAGAGTGACTAGTTGGTAATTGTGGCTGTATTTGCATTTGATTTGGAAGAGCTTGCTTTTCAAATGGTGATTCGCCTTGACCCGATTGCTCGTCAAAGCTCTTCATGGGTTTTGTTAAATCAACCATAGGAGTACGAGATGGGGATTGGTAACTTTAGTTATTCTCTTACTTGGTTGGAAAGGTTTAGTAATAATGTCTTGCTTTACCTTTGGGACAAGGACGTTTAGCGAAGACGTCATAGGTTGCTTAGTTAGACTGTTGGTTAATTTTTGTAGAATTGTTGTTGACACTTATCCATGAGGCATTCTGATCCACTGTTGGAGCATCCGATTCAATCGGACAGATGATATGGTCAAAAGCAGGAAGACTTGACGGGACCGTTAAAGGTATTGTCATGATTTCCACACTCCTAGACATGTCCTTTGCAGATGTGTTCTCCTGCTGGGACCGCTCTCTGATGTGGATGGGTTGAATCCATGTAGTAATTTGCTCAATCTTTTGTAAATTGATTTTTTGTTCAAGCGTTTCGAAAAGCTTAAATAAACTTTGAATAGTGGAATTTATTGCCACCAATGGGATTTCCAGTAGCCCAGAATTTGCTGGAGTTACAGCTTTTTCTCTCGAGGAGGCTCGATGTCTCGGCATTGGCAGTATGCATGAAGCTGCCATGGAAATCATTGAGCAGCGCTCACGGTGATCTGTAGCTGCAGATCGCGGAGACGAACTTTCCTCGAGTAACGGTATGAATAGACACTTCTGAGAACATGTCATTGTTTTCCGCATCTGAGATTTCTATTTGATCTAATTGAGGTCGCAGTTGCTTATCTTGTTCTGAAAGCTTAAGCGTTTGTAACATGGTATTGTCAAATACCAGAGGCGCCTTGCGAGTTTGGGGATCTTCATCGTTCTTCGCTGGAGCCTCTGGAAGTTCTGGTTGTGGTAATGGAAGAATGGGATCCTGTGCCGTAAGTTTTTAAGGGCTTTGTATTATTTCAGGATCCTGTAACAGTCTCCGGCAAGCCGTTTTGGTCTGAGGGAAGAGACATGCCTGCTTCAATAGAATGACCATTCTGAGAGGTGGGGATAATGGCGTTTTGTGCCCTTCTTCTTCAAAGAAGGGCAAAATTGTCTAATATCCTTACTCATAGACAGTGTTTTTAAGCATGATTTAGTTTGCGGCGTTAGTGTAATTGAGGTGCATGATTTTTTTTTTTTTTAAACTGCCTTTAGTTAGGCATATTAGATTTAAGGGTGTAAGGTAACACTCATAGCAAAGGTGCAGTTAATGGAGTTGCTGGAGCTAGTTTTCCACAAAGATAAATATCTAATACAGCCAAGCAATAACAATAATATTAACAGGATGACATAAGGTTACATAAAATAAATTAAATCGAGGAGAATTGAACCCTGCATAACATAAAAAAAATGCGTTATAAAAATAAAATAAAATCAAAATCCCCTAGCCCCAAAGCCGCAACTCTGCGGCAAAGTGGGACTTGAGGGGACTTGCTTCAGTGCGCGCGCGCACAGCAGTTTTTATAGCCCCACTTCTGCAGGCAGCAAAACCTAAAAAATAAAGAAACATATAACGTTTTAGGAAGTCCTTTTAGCACTATAAAAAATGTCAGTATAATTGCTAGACGGTTCACCTTCTGGTATTTGGCGTTCTTTCCAAAGTAAATGTCCAAAGGATCCTGAAACACAACCAAAACACAGGAACACAACAGCAAAGGTCTCCCGCGGCAAAGCGGGACTTGAGGGGACTTGCTTGGGTGCTTTTGGGCTTGGGTTAAGGGAGGGTCCTGGACAGACGATTGAGGGGATGGGGATAGACGGTTGGAAGGCAGAGGGGGACCTAGGAGGATTGCACAGTGAAATGCTCAAACCGTAAAGCAACTTGGAGGAGACGGGGACGAGTGAGGAGGTTGAACATTCAACGGACAGATCCTGGGGGGGGGGGGGAGGGGTGGCGGCAATGTTTTGGTTTTACCACAGTTTAAGAAATGGCAATATAAATGTACATGGGGGGGGGGCGGGGGGGAAGGTGGGTTACCTAATACCAAGAGAAGTCTTGTGTAGTCCCACACCAGTTGGACTACACTAATTTTTAACTAACATAGCGGATCTCACCAGTCTCTGTGTCAGGGTTATCATTCTTGAGTCCCTAGGTCACTACTGAATGCGTAGACCATAGGGCAAACAGGAGTGCATGTCTGGGACGGACTGGAGCGTGCAGGGCGGGCTGGAATGCATGAATGCATGAGTGCATGGAGCAGACCGGAGTGTGTGGAGCAGACTGGGCTGCACGGAGTGGATTGGAGTGCATGGAACGGATGGAGCGCATAGAATTGCGTGACGTATATAGTATGGAATGCAGAGAACATTTGAAGGAGCATATAACCCATCATTTCATACCACCATGCTTACACTCTCCTTTACATCACCACTCAACTAGAACACAGAGATACTATGACACCATTCGGTATAACTGTTCTCATACCAACATCCGCCGCACACTACATATCTTTCTAAGTAAACACTGCTGGTTACACACCCCCCCAGCCAGAGGTTCTTCTCAGGCCTACCGCAGCCACATCCGGTCTGGATAAATCCGGCCAGAACGAACACATACTCCTGATCTCTCAACCACCACACCTACCGCTAAGAAGCAGCTATTACACAAATACCCACCAGCTGCACACATAACCGGTGCTCAGACGCACCTCTTGACTCTCTACTCTCTCTACTGATCTGAACTTCGGTTCCTAAGGGCGTTCAACCTACCAGCGCCTTCAGACCATACCAATGGTATATAAGGCGCCATATAAATGCAAAATAACAATAACTTGGAAGGTAAGGGTAACCGCAGGCTCTCTGGTCGCTGGAAATGGTCTCAGCTGAGTTTTCTTAACTTTCATTTTTGGATTTGGTTCCAGTGGTCTACTTGTCAGCAGCTTCCAGGATCCAAGTGTTTATCAGGAACTACAGCACAACATCTGCATGCTCTCCCTGCATTTTGCAGCCCCCCCGGCCCCCACCAGCCCCCTTGCTTCCTGCCTTCTCAGACATTCTGAGGCCTGGGCGGGTAATCCACAGGATTCCCGCCAAGACAAAACAGCCACTGAGGTGGTTTCCACCTAGAATGGCAAGGGAAGACCTTTGAAACAGCAAGAACACACATTGGGGGCAGGGGGGGGGGTTAGGAAGTGGAAGAGCCCGCCATTTAAACAAAATGGCGGCCCTTCTGTGCATTACTGAGGCAGAATTAACAGCCTGCGAGTAATGAAGATTAAATGGTCATTAAAGTAGTTACACTACTACTAGCCTTTCAACAAATCTTATTGTAACAATGTTACCAGGTAAGAATATCCCCCAGCACTCATAAGGTGGAGTGTGCTGGCTTACTATATACAGTGTAAAGGGGGGGATGAAATCTTTACTACTTGGGAACTGTAGTTCACTCAAGTACATCGAAGAGAATTTAACAGGGGAGCCCATAGGGGGCAACCCAGCCTAGGCCCAAAAGTTTTCAGCAAACTATAATTTTAAATATACACTATGGGGAGACCTAAAAAGGGCACCCATACAAAGAGTAAAAGACTAGGTGAGAGTTGATAAAGATTCCCCTTCACCAAGCGACAAGGTATAATAGTTACCTATTCAAAGCCAAAGGTTCTGGAGTTGTCACAGAACAGGAAGATTTATCATTGATATTAAAATATCTAACAAAGGTGTCGGCAGCAAAGGATTTGGCTCACTCCAGGTGCTTTTTTTTGTGGTTTTAGTGCCTTTTCTCTTGGCACCAAGAAGAAATTAATATTGCTGGTTGAATTCTCTTCGATTACTCGGTCCTGAAATGATCTTGTGAGGAGACTTCTGGTGAAGAATTCCTGCCTCTGGAAGTCCACACGGATGCCTGCAAAGTTTCGCGAGATTCAATGTTTGCAAGACAATGCACTCGCAAATGGTCCAGGTACCCCCGGGTATTGGTGGTCCGCAGCGCAGGCCGGCGCGTGGATGGCCACATTGAAGGTCTTGAGGCTAGTTGGCCCCACCCAGCCCAAGGGAGAGCGCTTGGCGGAGCTTCCCTGTCGCGCTGAAAACTAGGTCAGCACAGCTGCAGGGCTTCACCAGGATTTCTGCAACTGTTGAAGGTGCTGCTGGTGTCTGCACGTCTTCTACTTTAGATTTCTTGTTCCAGTCGTCGATAGCTTTTAGTCCAAAAATCCTCTCGTTATATGCTAGAACCCATGCATTCACTCCCATGGAGCTGTCAATCTCCTGGAGGTTGGCTGTTCTCCAGGACGGGCTGCTGCCAAGTTAGAACTGGTTTCAGCCATACACATCTACAAAGAACCGTGAAGTTTCAGGACCCTGCCTCACTATGTGCCTTCCCTGACACACTGGAGCCTTTGCGAGCTTGGGGGCTGAAGCCCACCAAATGCAAAACTCACTAGGGACCCAAATCTACATGAATCGATAGGAGAACGCAGAATGAACCGACAATCAAAAAATGCCGAAAGTTAAAAAAAAAGAGAAATCAGCCTGCTAGTAACCTGCACAAAAGGTAGTAAAAAGTAACTATGGCCACCAGCCATTTAGGTTTAGTCAGTGTAACAAAAGTTACAGGCGTAGTGGGCGAAGGAGTTACAATGTAACCCCCTCGACCCCCCTCCCCTCCCCCCCAGCACCCCACATAAGGTGGTGTGTGCCGGGCCCACAAAAGAAAAGGTAAGCTAAAAGTTGCCTTACTACTCTTGTGGACTTTAGTTCTCACAAGAGAATGTATTCAAACATGAAGAGAAGTCCAAGGGACTCCACAGTGACACTGTACCGAGGGTGCTGGGTCTCTCAAAGCAGATCCTGTATTAAACTTATGGAGTTTACCAGACTCCATAAAATAGTACAAATAATAATCCCAGTCAGAGAAAAACAATGGGTGAGTGGTAAAAGGTTCCACTCACTCGGGAGATTAAAATCAAAAAAGTCTAGATTCCAGCAAAAGTGCTGGCCGTCGTGCAGGTTAAAGGGAATTGGCACCGAAACTGAAAATTCTCCCCAACGCTCGTCCCCCCCGCGCCCCAGCTCTTGTTTCAGTTGATCATACTTCCTGGAGAGCCCATCAGCATTCTTCTGATTGGTTTCTGATATATGCTCCATTGTAAAATAAAACCCTTGGAGGTTGATGGACCATCTGAGCAGTTTAGGATTTTCCCCCTTCACTTGCATTAACCATCTCAAGGGTTCGTGGTCTGTCTGAATAAGGTAAGTAGAACCATACAAGTGTGGCCTAAATTTCAACGACCACACAATGGCAAAACATTCTCGTTCTACGGTCCATCCGTTTCCTACTGATGAAGCAAATGGGGTGTTCCCTGCTCATCCAGTTCACTCAAGACTGCTCCTATTCCTATGTTAGATGCATCTGTCTGCACAATAAAGTTTTGGGTATAATCGGGAGCTCAGTACTGGAGCTTGACAGAGGGCATCTTTCAGCGCTTTAAATGCCTTGGCTCACTCTTCATTCCAGCTCACTTGTTGGGTAAGATTTCCATAGCAATGATAAATCTTCTGACCTGTCAACCCCAGGACATTTTGCTTTACTAGTGGATTATTTTTGCATATACTTCAGTGAGTGGGAACCTACTCTTACGTCTTGTCCCCTTTCCTCATACTGTATGGGCGTCCCTTCCAAGGGATGGGAAACAGAACCTTTTTCACCAGAAAATACCTTCTTCCCCTTTAAATTTAGAGGCGTGCTGGGGTGCGGCCCAGGGAGCATGCGTTGCCCTGATTATGCCCTCCGGCGCCACACCTCAGTCCCCTTTTCCACGTCGACGTGAATGGGCCGAATTCACCAGCGCTCCTGGGTTTGGCTTTGGCCATGTAATTCCATGTGCGGATACCTTTTTGTCTTATCATTCAGGTACTCGGTCCTCGGGCATCGCGCTCCTCCCTGGCGCATATCGACTTCTACAGGGTTCAGCAGGTGTCCATCCTGCAACGGGCTCTTCCCAACTTTAGCCTACGTTGCTTTGGCCCAGACCACGGTTGGCAATTGTGTTCAACATGTGACTCGCTGTCCTGAAGGCGGTGAAGAACAGACTAGCCAGGTGGAGGAACTCTTCCACAAGTCGCCTCCAGAGGATGTCAAGAACTTTGAAGCATCGAAGCAGGCCCAAAGTAGGGCCAATATTTTCCAGTGCACCCCGCAAGAGAGACTCCTTCCCAGGGACGCTCCGGCATGGGATGGACTGGCCAGGTCCTTCTACCGACACGTGCACCGAGGCTGCTTCAGCTTTCGGGTCAAGGGATCCTCCCGGGCACAGTGGTGAGGGACCAGAAGGTTATTTTACCGGGTCTACACCCGAGAGGCTCCGCCCTATTACCGGCAACACGTCCGAGTGGGGTGGCGCCTAAACGCAACTCTACCAGCCCCTGGGTCGAGGCTGTCGCACCTACTGGGCCGAGGAGTAGGGTAGCCCTCGTGATCCACACGCAAGAGTCTTGGGCGAGGCCTCGCCCAAGTCACTATACTGCAACCCCTAGTCGTCTTCGGCCTCGTCCTCTGCGGCGCTGCTAGGCAAGGAGAAGATCTTAGAGGCATATGGCAAGAAACTCTATTCCAACGCCTCTTTGCATCTACGTGAAGCCAATGCCATGCTGGCTGTCGCCAACCAGAGATTATGGCGAGAAATTGCGGACTTCCTCCCGCAACTTCCTTCCCAGAGCCAATCACGCTTTAAGGCGGGGCTAGCTGAGGCAAAGCTGGTGACGCATGACCTCATGGAATCCAGTGGCTCATATCGATATCTCAGGCAGTACCATCTGTATTGCCACGGACATGAGCAGGATAGCCTGGCTCCGGGCAACAAAATTCATCCCGGATGTCCAGGAGCGCATTCTAGATCTGCCGTTCTAGGGGGTGGGGGTTACGGCCTCTTCCACTCCTCTACGGACGAGGAGCTGAACAAAAAAACATTTCTCACAAACGGCAAAGTGTTTATCCATTCTTGCAAAGACCACGCCCAAATCGTACACCCAATCTCCGCAGCGCTCGGAAAGGGGTCGTATATTTGGAGGGTTCCCACGGCTTCCTGGAACGCAGATCCAGGCAGCCCGACCGCTCGCCGCTTCAGAGCCGGCGCAAACAACAAAAAGGGGGTGAGGGGTAAGGGTTTCTTCCAGTCCCCCTCCTCAGCGTCTGCCTCGAGGGAAATGAAGCATGACACGCCCCTTCGGGTCCACATGTCTGCGTTGGGGGGCAGGCTTGCTCTCCATGCACATTTCTGGCGCCAGACTTTCGCGGACCCCTGGATCCTTAACATAGTATCCACAGGGTACCGCCTTCCTATCCCAGCCACTCCTTCCTCCTCTCCTCCGCTTCCACAGGTTGGGACAGCAACTCTTTTGGCAGAGATCCGGTCGCTCGTAGAGAGCCAGGCAGTGGAGGAAGTCCCTGCCTCCCAGCAAAGCTTTGGGTTTTACTCCAGGATTTTCGCCATTCAGAAGAACCAGGCAGACTTTTCCACCCTCAACCCCGCCCTACCCCCGCAAAAATTCAAGATGGTTACGCCAGCTTTTATAGCGGAGACATTGGACAAGGGAGACTGGATGTGCTCCCTGGACCTGAAGGACGCGTACCTGCACATCCCGATTTGGCAGCCCCATCGTTCTTTCCTGCGGTTCAGGATCATGGGCTTCCATTTTCAATACAAGGTCCTTCCTTTTGGCCTCAACTCAGTCCCCAGGGTCATTACCAGATTCATGAATGCTGTGGCCGCCCTCCTCCGAGCGCAGGGCCCCCACATCTACCCATACCTCGACGACTGGCTCACCAGAGGTACATCTCCGGAAGCGGTTTGCCACTCTTCCCATGCCCTTATGAACACACTATACGACCTGGGCTTCTCGCTCAATCTCAATAAGTCACAGCTGTATCCTACGCAGACTGACATTCCTAGACCTCATCTGGGACACGGGCTCCAAGAAGGTCTTCCCATCAGAGGACAAAATCTCGGCCATCAAGAAGGCCACCGCCCACTTTCTCAGCAGAGAGGTGACCTCGGCATGGTGGTACCAACATCTCCTGGGTCTACTGGCAGCGGTCCTATTAGCCGTGCCGCACACGAGACTAAAGATGAGGAGGATTCAGCTGCACTTCGCCGCCTCATGGAATCAGGAGCGGGGCTCGCAATCCGAGACGAGCAACGTCCCTCCAGCTCTCCACCCAGACCTAACGTGGTGGTCCAGGGACTGCAACCTACGGACGGGCAAGCCCTTTCAGCTGCCCTCTCCATAGGCCACCATCACCAGACTCCTCACTGGAGGGCTGGGGAGCCACACTGGACGATCTCTCGGTCCACGGTACTGGACTCGACAGGAGCAGACATACCACATCAATTGGTTGGAGCTGAACGCCATCTGGCTAGCGCTCAGAGCATTCCTACCACTTCTCAGGGGCAAGGTTGTCCTCATCCAGACAGACAACTCGACCAGCATGTACTACGTTGACAAGCAGGGAGGCACCAGATCCCTCTTCTCTGTGCAGACTGGCGATCAGCATTTGGGAGTGGGCCCTGGAGAAAATCTACCTCATGGCAGTGCACCTCCCGGGGGAATCCATACTGGAAGCGGACAGGCTGAGCAGGCTCAGAGTGGCAATTATAAGTGGCAGCTAAACGACCTTGTTGTTCAGGAGCTCTTCAACAGGTGGGGTCACCCCCCACGTGGATCTCTTTGCCACCTGGCACAACAAGAAGTGTCCCCAGTTTGTATCCTGGAAAGGACAGGGTCCTGGCTCTCTGGGCGATGCATTTCACCTCCAGTGGACCGGCATGGAACCCTACGCCTTTCCGCCCAACCCCCTGATCCACAGGGTAATTTGCAAGTCTCACCGACTCATTCTGATGCTCCATGGTGGCTGGCCAGGCCATGGTTTTTGGAGCACTCAGCCTCTCGGAGGTACGGCTGATTCACCATCCGACGGGCCCAGCACATCTTCTGGCACAGCAGGGGGTCAGTGTCGTCCACCCTGCGCCGGGGAAACTAGCCCTCACATCGTGGTACCAGAGTAGGTAACGCTTCAGCACCTTAGCCTCTCACAGGCCAATCTGGAGATCCTACAGGGCGCCAGGAGCAAAGCCACCAGGGCCCAGTACAAAAGCATGCACTTTTGACGATGTGCTCTCCTTTACGGCATACCTCGCTCGATCTGGCGACCTATCTATCTGAATTCTTCTATTGCGCCACTAACCCAAAGGCCTCAGTGCGCACATACCTTGCAGCCATTGGGGCTTACTGGAACTCTGAGGAGGGCGTTTTCTCCTCCTCCAACCCTATAATCAAACATCTGACTGGTCTCGCTAGACTCTACCTGCCCGTCAAGAGACTGCACCCTGTGTGGGACCTTAACATAGTCTTGGGTGCCCTGGTGCACAGACCATTTGAGCCAATGACATCCGTGGACATCAGGCTGGTCACCATCAAGACGGCCTTACTAGTTGGTCTTACCTCGGCTTGCATTGTCCGCGAGATCCAGGTGCTGGTTGCCTCCTGAACCATATACCACCTTTCACAAGGACCAGGTAGTCGTGCGGACGCACCCGGCATTCCTGCCCAAGGGTCCATCTGCGTTCCACTTGAACGAGGAAATGGTCCTTCCTATGTTCTTTCCCGGTTCCCAAGGACAAAGTGCGACACCGGCCTCGTGCCCTAAAATTCTACTTGGACAGGACCAAGGGCTTCCGTAAGTCAGACGCCCTGTTTGTCACTTTCGGAGGCTCGAGGCCAGGCTATCGTGCCTCCTAAGGCTTCCATATACCGCTGGATGGTCTCTATCAAGAAAGTGTACGAGGGTCAGCCCAAGCCACTTCTGGCCAACATGCATGCCCACGCAGTCAGTGCCAAGGCAACGGCCATCGTATTCCAGCGCCATGTCCCTTGGCAAGTCTAAGCAGGGCGGCCACTTGGGCCTCTCCCTCGGCTTTCTGTAATCATTACGGTTTGGATGCCGGCTCTAGATCTGATGCAGCCTTCGGACAGGTGGCTCTCAGGAACCTGTTTGCTTAAGGAGGGTCTCCTCTCCACCCTGGGGCTACATTCAGTTGTAATTGCACATACAGTATGGAGGAAAGGGGACGGGACGTAAGAGTAATGATAAGTTACTCACCGTATTGACTAACTTACTCTTAGTCCATAGTCCCCTTTCCTCTATACCTCCCACCAACATTTCCCCTAATAATACTCGTGTCATTAGGCAATGTTAAATCTATTGTCGATGGGGACTGAGGTGTGGCACCGGAGGGCAGAGTCAGGGCAGTGTATACTCCCTGGGCCGCAACCCCGCGAGCCTCTAAATTTAAAGAGGAAGGTTTTTTCTGGTGAAAAAGGTTCGGTCTCCCGTCCCTTGGAAGGGACACCCATACAGTATGTAGGAAAGGACTATGGACTAAGAGTATGTTAGTCACTACGATGAGTAACTTATAATTTTTTCCACACTCAGTCGTTGTTAAGGAGAATTCTCAGATGTGCTAATTCCTCTCTACCTTGGAGACCCCCAGCACTTTTGCTGGACTCTAGGACTTTTTCATTTTATACCTGAAATGAGTGAGACCCTTTTTCCCCACTCATGTGTTTTTATGCAATTTGAACTGTTTCTCTTTTGGTATGGTGGAGTCTGACAAACTCCATAGGCATCTTTTTGCATTGTCACACAGCACCTTCAGTGTAGTGGCACAGGGAAGTCTTTCAGATTTCCCCAAAGGTTTAAATACCTTTCTCTTGGACAACTACTGTTTCCAAGAGTAGTAAAGTGAAATTGACTTTACTTACATTTGTAACTCTCTAGAGCCAGCACACACTATCTTACCATAGAGTGCTGGAGGGGATACTTAGTAGCCCCTTTGTCTAGCTTTTCATGTAACATTTTTGGTTACCCTTTGCACAATTAATGGCTGGTGACAGTGGTTACTTTTTACTACCATGGTGTCTTTAACGCGGGCTGCGTTCGCAGCTGCAGTAAAGCACCCTTGATTGCCATTTTTCTCAATTTGACCTTGGCCATATTTTTTTTTCCCATTTCTTGTTTAGGTCCTTCTTGAGATTTACTCTGCGCGCCAAACCAGGTTTGGTCCCTTTGTTCGTTTTGTGTTTGGTCTGGATTCACGAGTGAAGCTTGCACATGGCTCTAGGGTGTCTCTGAGACAGATGCACTCCTAGTTGTTTGGCCGGCACCACCCTGCTGGGTGATTGTCAGCCAGGCTGGAATGAATGGGATAAACCTGCATAAAAGGCGAGGCTTTTTGGCTTGGAAGGCAAGAGTCTACAAACTTGAAAAGGATACCTGCTGCAACTCCTGGAACGTTGGTTTGGCCGGTGAAGCCCTGCTACTGTGCTGAAGCACCAAATTTGTATCGACAGAGAAGCCCTTCAAGGACAACTCCTCCCTTTGAGTTGGTGGGACAAATTAACTCCAAAGTAAGCCACCTGGACATTCTTCTCGGAGCTGGTTGAATTTCCACTGAGTTGCTGCTGGAAACCGAAACGCCAGGGAGATGAACACCAGATTGTGTTTGTTGCGTTTAAGTTGACCAAGAGCTCCAAGAAGTTCATCCTGACTGGCAGGAAGCAGGACTGACCGAGCCTGAGCCCCCTCAAGTGTGTCGTACGCCAGATGCAAGGAAGGCCCATCTCGACAGCCAAGAACCGCGGTGTTGCTGATTGCGGTAGACGCGAGGAGCTGAAACACCGAAGTGCCACTTTTTTGCCGGTTGCCATTGGTGACCGTCCTATTGTAGCGCAGGAGTCCCCAGAAGTCCTCCCTCTTGTCCCCACGACTGAGGCCCAGGAACAACGGAATCTGCAGAGCTGCACACGAACAGAAGTCATCTGCTGCATTTTTCTTGAACCTAAAGGTACTGTAAAGTCTGAGAGAACTTGAGAACTACATCGAATCTTGCCCAACATGGGGAGTCTTAAAAAAATGACACCCATAAAGAGTAAACGATTCTGTGAGTGTGAAAAAAGGTTGCAACTCGGAGGTATAAGGAAAAAGAATCCACCAGTAAAAGCAAAATGGCCTGTGGTTGACACTGGTCTGGAAGACTTATCATCAATAGTAAAGTCTTACTTAACACTGAATAACCAGACTAAGGGAAACAATGTTTCCCAGTACTGACAGCCTGAAGTGTATGTCGCGTTCCCCATAACAGATGAGCAAAAAGACGGTGTAGTGAAGCTTAAGGCTTCATTGCACTGTAAAAAGAGGAGGTCAGATACAAAAATAAAATCAAAGGTCTGAGGGTTCCATAGACATGGAAGGGAAAGGTGCCATCAAGTAAGCCCCTGTCTTACTTAACTGGTAGCATATTAGTTACAATTGCATATTTACTTGAATGGCTGCGGCAGTGTTCTTCTTTTGACATTACTCGCAGGCTGTCAAATCAGCCTCTGTAATGCACAGGATGGTCGCCATTTGTTTATTTCCTAGATCGTCTTCTGCCATTCTAGGCAGGAATGACCTTGGTTGGAGACTTCGGCAGTAATCCTTGTATTCCCCCCACAATCCCCCCCCCCCCCAACCCCCAGAGGCTCCAGAGTGTCTGAAAAGGCAGGAAGCGAAGGGTTGGGGGGTGGAGGGGAGAACAGTCCAAAACTCTGCAGCTCTTTGTTTTTCACCTTGCCTGAAAGGAACCAGTTTCTGCAGGGAAGTTTGCAGAGGTTATGCTGTAGTTCTTGATAAAGACTCTGATTCTGGAAGCTGCTGACACGTTGTCCACTGGATATGAATCCGAATAGGAAGATGAAGAAACGATGGCTGTAGCAAATTCCAGCGACCAACAAGCCTGTTGTGTAACCAGAGCCTTATGTAACCCTTCCTTCCATCCGACCTGTGGTCCCAAAAACAGAGACTCCTACCTAGATGCTGCTAAGAACCACTAGTCTCAAGAACAGCTGCAAAACGAGCCATTCCTCGACATGCTGTCTCCTTCTTTGGCTGCAAACCGCAATACCAGGTGTCTTGAGTCTAAGTGCAGTGCATGGACCAGCTGAAATTTTGGCGAACTCTGGCTGGACCTTCAGATACACGATTCGAAGAATCCCTGAATTACCCTTGCCAGAGTGTAGGACCGCGAGAATGAAGACAATCCGATCAGCTATATTCGTTCTTCATCTCGCTTCTGTAAAAGGGTGCCAAATCTAGAGCCACCGGAAGCCTTGAGTATTCCTTTCTTGGGTGCCTTTTATGACTGAAGAAATGGACACTGAAGGGAAACTGGCAGCAGCAGTCTGCTGACCAAGAGCCCAAGGACTCTATCCTGTGCTGCTGCATCCTGAAGGCATCCACCCAGAAGCTCTCGTTTTCTCCTAGGGGTACTGTGGTGGCTTGGGTAATACTTGTCTTAAGTCTGTGCATCCTATGACCGAGTGCTGGAACGCATATCGAGAGTCTTCTGTGAAGTCCCTGAACACTTTTTTAACCAACTCTTAATCTAATACTTGTTGAAGATATCCACTGGAACTCTGCCTTTCCTGCATCGAAACCCTTTCCTCACCTGCTTACAGCTGGCTCCTCGACCACTAGGGTCCCTCTACTGCCTCTGAGAAAACTCATGCTATAGATTAGGGGAGGACTACAAAAGATGATAGTTCTGTCTTGAAAACTATAACCAGTGTAAAAGTACTTGCTTGTAAATGAGTTGTTCTATCTGTATCTTTGAAATAGAATAAGTTACCTTTTAAGTTGCTGGTTGCTCCATTAAAAAGTATAAACTTTCCTGTTGCTTGTTAATCTGCTTAGAATCACATGCTGTGCATATGGTCCGACATCCAGTGGTAACCGCAAATTATTGCATCTTGTCTTTCGGGGACTGAAAGGGGACGTCAGAATAGGCATGTCTGTAGCGCTATCCCTATCGTGATGTGTAGTGTACACAAAATCCCTCACGCGCCGAGGTCCCTCAGATTGTTTTTTTCTGCCCAGTTACTGGTCGCCCTATAGCCGAGCTCTTCATAAGACATTGTTTATCTTTATTCTGACTTTGTCGGTTATTCCCCCCCTAATTCACTGACAGCGAATCAAGCAACCTCGACAGAGTATGGGAAGTTTCGAAGGCGGTGGATTTCGGCGCCTAAGATCCGGCGGCTGAGTCATCCATGTGGCCAGGCCCTCTGGCCGGCCTACACAGTAGGGAGAGTGTGGTCGGGGTGGCCATATTCCTCTTTCCCCCTCTTTGCCCTCTAGGTCTGGTCATCTTTGTTTATACATTTTGCTATGGAAAGGACACCATTTAGGTTCTACCCTATGTGTAGGGTCAGGTACCCATGGAAAGACGAGCACAGTATGTATAATTCTTGTCTCCCCATAGATCACAATGAGATGCGGTGTGCTGCTTGTAAGCTCCTTCGGCCCGAGACCCTTAAGGAGCGCTGTGTAAAGCGGTGGACCACGTATGCTATGTCACGGGCTGAACCCTCTTCCCCCACTGCCACCCCCACCGAAAGTGACGTGGGCACCTCTGATGACCAAACATTTGTATCGGATGTCATAGACCTTGAGGCGGACACTTCTAGGTCCTCCAAGCCCGTCCCCTGACCCCTCAGGGCCTGACGCAAGTCTCGCTTCAGGGACAACACCCGGCGACTGTTAGGGAGAATTCTCTCTTTAGGCTGCATTTCCTAACCTAGTGAGTCCCCCAGCAGTATTGGCTTTACTAGTCCCAAATTATTGACAGAAACCAGTACAAACCATCATATTGTGGACGTACTGGTCGGGGCAATTCGATTGCCCCAGGGTCTGTTAGTCGAGGGGGCACGTCTCCGTCCCCCCTGATCGAGTTTTGGCTGGTGGCAGTGAAAACTACTTTTTATATTCGACCGCGAATATTTTCCTATGGGATTTTCCCATTGTTCGAGGCTACCAACTTTAATTTATTTAATTCTCATAGCCTCGAACATACTGCCGGTTTATTTAATAATAATTTGCCGGTTGGTATTTTTTGCCAAGACTCTATTCTAAAATGGCGTTTGTGTTCTCTTCTGTGACTCCAACCCAAGTCGAGCCCTTTGTTCCACTTTTTGGCAGGCTTCTCCACAGAAGCCTCCAAAAGTGGTGCCACCCTGTCTGGGTACCACAGGGGGTATGGGAGGGGGTTTAGGCACCCTGGACTGAGTTACCTTGGTAACTCAAGTCGTACTCTTGTGTGACTGGCCCAAGTGGCGAGTCGTCCCCTCATCACTTAGCATGTTTGAGTGACCGCTAGGCTGAGTGAATGGGGGTTTTCTGCATAAAATCAGGGCTTTGGGGACTGGACCTTCAGAAGTCGCCACAGGACCTGAGAATCTGACGAGGGAGAAGCTGAGCGACCTACCACGACGACACCACCGGTGGAGCCCTGCAGAACCGACTCGCCACTTCCCGACGACCGAGAAGATCTCCCGGCTGGAGAGGCTTCTTCCCCTGACTGGTGGGCACAACCAGTTTACCTTCCTTTCTTCGCACCCCAGCCCGGTTTGTGGTCGAACTGCCCGTGCCAAGCACCCCGGCGGCCGGATAGCCACTCACCACTGAACCGCGAATCACCGGACCGCTCCTTGTACCTTAGAAACTCTGCGGCTGGTTTCTTCCCTGGCAGTGCAACCGACTCCTATCTTCCTCCACGACGAGATCCCCTCTTCCCCTGGACAAAGCACCGACTTGCACCCGCTGTCAGGAACAACTGCCCCTGCTGGAGCGTTCTCACCACTTTAAGGTAACGTGTCCGCCAGGCCTCCCTTTCTAAAGATTGCTACAAGGTAATAATAACCCCTTAACCTTCTGGACTGGGCTGGCCGCCTTGACCCTCTAACTGGTCCCTTTCTTTGGTCCAACTCCTTTTTGAACCTTTACAAGACTCTTGTGCACTGCAACCGTGTGACCCTGGACACATTTCGTTTGGATCCTCTGAAAGTGGATCTGGCCGCTTGAACTCTAACTTCACGGTTTTACTTTGCCTTTCCCTCTTGTTATGTTCTGATGAAAGTGTTGGGATCTGTTTCAACTTGTTCTCTGCTCTTCTCTCCCTTTTTAAAATGAACTATTAGAGTGCCATCTACATTAAGCGCTCACCGCTGTCTGAAAATAAGTGGGGCTTTACTTAAGACTTGTCTAATATTATTTTAAGGGAGTGTATATCTTTTAGTGACCATGTTTTTGAATTGCTTAGTATTAGTGCCTGTGTGTTTTTCTAGATGTGGTTTTAAATAAATAATTATATCTCTTTTACACCAAGCCCTGGTCAGTGTTTACTTGTTCTACTGTGTTCTCTTGACCTATTGTGAATACTCTGTATACTGCCTAACTCTTCTTGAGGGAAGTCTGACTGCTCGGCCACAGCTACCAAGTGAATCTGTGTGGTACAGACTGCTACCAAGTGGGTTTACTGCCAAACACCTGTAGTCCTAAATCTTTTGCAGTGGTCCAAGAGGGAACTGCACAGGTTTCTGCCTAACAGACTGGGATGTACAAAAACCACGAAACATTAAGCACACAACGACGGTTCTGTTGAAAAAGGTGAAGGCGCCAACAGGGCCTCTGAAAATTTCGGCGGAATCTTCTGATCGGGTAGATCAGCCTTCACCCGTATTCGCAGCAGCGTCTTGCGACTGGGCACTTCAAAAACAAGGGCGCTACCCCTAAATCGGGTTTACATGACGAATCGTGGTCATTCGACGCTGCGACGGTCCCTAAAGGCCTGGTAGGCCCGAAACGTACTGCTCCAGGCGAAAAATCTACTGCTAGGCCCTCTAACACTGCGGTAGACAGTAAATCTACTGATAAGTCTTCTAACCCGTTAACTCATGGCGATTCGGCAGAGATTAAGGACAGTATCGCAAGAATTATTTCGGCAGTTGGGCTGGTACCTACACCGTCGCAACGCATGGAGCGTGCCGTGGACAGGTCTAAAGGCACACCATGGTACTCCAATACTCGTGAAACCTACGACGACAGTCTGGAATCTCTGGCCAACACCCTTGGAGACAAATTTCGACGCCAAAGGGCGGAAAACGTTTTTCCACCTTTAGGCCCTTCGGGTTCCTCTAAGTGGACAAGGGAGCAATTCGAAGGGTGCATCGATAGTCTTGAAAGGATTCTCGCTTTCTGAGCATCCTTCCCCTAAGAGATCTCGTGAAGACCCTCCTTTAAGATCAGCTTCACATTTCCAAGGAAATCTTGATTCTCAGCCTTCGGCTTCTGTCCACCATGAAGATGTGGTCCAGATGGACACTTACCAGGACATCTACAGCGAAGAGGAAGACCCCTCCTTCCTGCAGGACTACCCTGAGGACCGGGCGGATGCCATGGACAACTGGGAGGAAACCCAGCAAGTGAAAACTGAGCCATTGACGCTTCCCACACAAGACCAGGACACTGATGTTTTATGTCTGGATTCTCCTCCATCCACAACGGCTCACCAGGCCTCGCTTGTAGATGACCAAATGGCCTTCAATGCCATCTTAAGGAAGGCAGCAGATCACTTTCAGATCACTACTCAGGAGGTGGTACCCGAACAAGACTTTGTGGAGGACATCCTCAAAGAGAAATCCCCCCTCAAGCCAAGCCATTCCCCTTCTTAATTCTGTTAAAAGAAGATTGGCCACCTCCCTGGTCACACCAGCTCAGACCCGGGCAGTTAACCCAACAGTGGAAAAACTATTTTGGCCAGCATCTTCGGACCCTCAATTTATTAAAGGCCACGCCACCCCCGACTTGGTAGTCACTACCACCCGGAAACGGGTAGGGGTACCCCTTGATACAGGGGGAGGCACCTCCAGATAGGGCGTACAACCTTTTAGATTCCTTAAGTAAGCGTGTTACCTCGGCAGCTGCATAGCGAATAACACCACGCTGCTGGCCAGTTATGCAGACGAACAATGGAACCTTGTACAAGAAGGTCTCCAGGAGGCTGCTGATCCCGCTAGGTCCAGGCTTCTCACCATCGTGGTAGAGGGCAGGCAGGTAAATCGGAATATAATCGAACACTCTGGACACTGCTGAAACAGCAGGCAGGTCTCTGGCCCTGGGCACTCTACTCAAGCGGCACAATTGGCTTCGCAACTCAGGGTTCAAGCCTGAAACGCAGGCCGCTCTCATCAACAAACCCATAGAGACCAATCTCTTCGGGAAAGCGGTCGACGATGCTCTGGAGACGGCCAAGAAAGAGAATGAGACTCTTAAGCCCTTGAAACAAATAACTTGGAAACCTTCCCCCCAAAGGGGAGGTGGTTCTCGTCGGTCCTTTCGAGGGCAGTCCTGTGCAAGTCAGAACTACAGCACGGGAAACTATAACTTTGGACAAACATCAGGAAGCCCCGCCTACTACCCACCTAGGTGTCAGCGACGCAACAAAGGTAGAGACCCCAATCTCAGAGGACCCGCAGCCTCTGGTCAGAAATGACCAACAGATCCAGGTCCCCTCCCATGTCACCCCGTTCGGGGGGCGTTTAACATCTTTCCTCACTGCATGGGAGGGTATAACTTCCGACCAGTGGGCTATAAAGACGGTCGCCCACGGGTACTGTGTGGAATTCGACCGACTACAATTCAGACCGCCACTCTCAATGCGCCTCTCACCGGACCATCCGTAGATCCTGAATCAAGTGGTGGAAGCGCTGCTGGGAAGGTACGCCATAGAAGCCGTCCCTATTCTTCAGGTAAACAAGGGTATTTATTCAGTGTACTTCCTTGTACCCCAAAAAGGACCTCACCATGCGCCCTGTGCGCCCAGCAAACAAGTTTATAAAAAAGTTTTGTATGGTAACGCTACAGGTGGTGATGCCACTGCTGAAACAGGGGGACCACATGGCAACATTGGACATGAAATATGCATACTTTTATATTTCAATGTTGCCAGCGCTCAAGAAATATCTAAGGTTCATGGTAGAGGGCAGGCATTACCAATTCAAAGTGCGCCCCTTTGGCATCGCCTCTGCACCAACGGTGTTTACAAAGGTCCTGGCAGTAGCAGCAGCACACCTGCGCAGACTGTCGTCCCGGTTTACCCTTACCTTGACAACTGGCTCATAACAGGGGACTCTTATGACACATGCTTTTTGAACACCCAGAAGACCGTAGACCTTCCGTTCAGTCGGATTCTCCATCGAGAAAAAATCCAGCCTAGTCTTCCCCGCCAACGTGAGGGTTCAGAACATGCTTTTTTCAGATCCCTCAATATGTAGCCGTTCGGGAGGTGACGGTACGCAAAGCCATGCGCTTGCTAGGTATGATGGCGTCTTACATATACTTGGTTCCCCACGCGTGACTGCGCCCCATGCAAGAGTGGCTCAACAGCCAGTGGTGTCAGGCCAGCGGACAATGGGAAGATCTGGTAATTGTCTTGCCAGCCCTCGTTCTCTCTCTCTGCAGTGGTCGTCGAGGGAAAACCTCTTGAAGGGGAAAACCTTTACCACCCCTGCAGTGGAAGCCACTCTCACAACAAACGCATCTCCTACGGGGTGGAGGGGCTCACCTGCTTCAGCAGACAGCGCATTGAATGTGGTCCCCACAAGTAGCATCCAACCATTTAAATCTACTAGAGCTATTAGCTGTGTTCAAGGCACTGAAAGCCTTTCAAACGCAACTACAAGGGAAGACCGTGCTGGTTCTGACAGATAGCCCCACAGCCATGTATTACCTGAACAAACAAGGGGGCACACTCTCCAAGCTGTCCAAAACATTTGGATTTTGGCTCTCGAACACAAGACGTTTCTGTTGTCCCAACACATTCCAGAGGAACTCAATCTTCTGGCAGATGTGCTCAACAGAGATTTCCCACTGCCCATTGACTACGAATGGCATCTGCACGAAGACTTCGTGTTCAACGTCTTCGCAGAATGGGGCTTCCCAGAGATCGACCTGTTTGCAACTCTGGAGAACCCCCAATGCCAAGACTACGCCTCCAGGTACCACTAGAACTGCTCCAAGGGGAACTGTTTCTGGATAACCTGGTCAGGGAAATTTGTTTCCGCTCTCCCCCATGGAAATGGAAATGTTACTCTCCCCACCAGTAAAATGACCCTGCCCATACAACATGTCTCTGAACAGGGGGAGAGACCCTATACCCATGCCCACAAACTCTGATTTAGCAGCCTGCTCCTGATGTCATAGCGTTTGGACACCTTCAGCTCCCTCAGAGATGCATGGACATTCTCAAGGAAGCTAGGAAACCTAACACCCGCTATTGCTATTTCAGCAAATGGAAACGGTTTGTCATCTGGTGTACTACCTAGGGCGTCAATCTCATCGATTGCTCACCCACACAATTGTGCTGTACCTAACACATTTTTTAGACACAGGGTTGGTCTTCAATTCCCTAAGAGTTCATCTTGCTGCTCTCTACGCTTATACCACGTGACAACAGAAGGTATCGTGGTGGAAAATACCGGTGATTAAAGCTTTTATGGAAGCGGTTAAGAGGGTTCACCCCCGACCCTCCATTTCTCACCTAGCTCTTGGATGGGGATCTAAATGTGGTTTTAACCAGGCTCATGGGATCTCCCTTTGAGCCAATGCATAAAGCAAGTCTAAAAGACCTTACTTACAAGATGGCCATCCTAGTGGCTATCACTTCTATTAAAAGGGATAGCGAACTAAAGGTCCTTTCTGTCCTAGACCCTTTTTAGTCCACAGCGATAAGGTAGTTCTGCGCACTCATCCCAGATTTGCGCCTAAATTCATCTTCCATGTGAACCAATTGATCGAACTATCTACCTTTGTCCAGAATCCCACTTGCATGGCCGAAAGAAGCCTATACACACTAGATGTGCGCCTGGCAATCATGTTTTACCTGGAAAGAACGAAACCACTGAGGAAAACGACCCAATTTTTCGTTTCAGTGGCAGCTGGTAGAGAAGGGGAATCATGTCTCTAAATCGGCTATCTCAAGAAGGCTTGTCAAATGCATCACACTGTTACACTCTTGCTAAGAGAACTGCCCTTCAAGCCTAGAGCACACTACTCCGAGCACCGGGGCTGCCATAGCATTAATTGCAAATGTTCCCCCTAGAGTCCATTTGCAAAGCGGCAACCTAGAGTTCTGTACACACCTTTACAAAACGCTATTGCCTAGACACTCATTCTAGGTCTGATTCTCAGGTGGGACAAGCAGTACTAAGACATCTTTTCTCTACTGTTCCTTCTCACAACCCACCTCCAGCTCCGGGTACTGCTCACTAGTCTATGCACAGCATGTGATTCTAAGCAGATTAACAAGCATCAGAAGACATGCATTACTCACCATAATAGCATTTCTGATGATTGTATCTGCTTAGATTCACATGCGCCCTCCCTACCCCTCGGGGTACAAGAAACATAGACTTTGTACTACTTATTCTCTTCATGTACTCGCAATAGCCTTGGTCTCCCTCATGGCGAAAAATAAGAAAATTCAAACAGAGGGACCTCTGCGTGTGAGGGATTTTGGGTACACTACACGTCACGATGGGGATAGTGTTACAGACACGCCTATGCCGGCGTCCCCTTTCGGTCTTCGAAAGACGAGGTTTACCTTCCTTGAAAAACGTATTGCCTTCCTTAAGGGTCTGCTAGAGTTCTTATTTCACTTCGAATTGTATAATACACTTCCTGGATTAGTAATAGTTTACAAGTGATGTACCAATAGGTTATACTGACCTTGAATAGCTGCTGCTCTTTGAAACTTGTAACACTGGGTTGTGCTTGTGCTTTCCCTGAAATGCTCTAGGGCACTTCAAAAATAGTTCATTGGATTCATAGCTACCTTTTTGAGTAGCTTTAGGCCTCTAGGTAGTATACAGGTTGAGCGACTGGCTTTTGAACTGTGTTCTTAAGTGACATTGGTCTGGTAACTGTGTCCATTTTTGATAGAAGAAAGGTTACATGGGTTACAAGTGCTACTTGTAACAAGTGTTGGTATAACTGTGATTCTGAAAGTGAATAACACTGTTATAACCCATGGGGCCTGCTACCCTTGATTTACTGAATGTTATCTAAAAGATAGCTGAAACTCCTTCTGAATGGTTTGTTTGAATCACCTTGAACTGCTGATTGCTATTCTCAATAAGGTTTTACTTTGGTTTGTATAGCATAAGCATCGAGTTGGTTTTTAGAATTGGCTTCATATGTTATAGTACTTACCCCATGATTTATTTTGGCATACTGGTATTTAAATAAACCCTTTATTTTTACAATACATAGTCTTTCATTGTTTTTTTGGACCATATGTATGCTAGAATTTCTTTGCGCCAAGCTACAGCCCCCCTCCCCTCTCCTTCCCCCCCTTTAAATGAGCCTGGCTGCTCTGTCTATGCTACCAAATGTTCTCTGGTATAATAGCCTTATACTAGGAGTGGAGTTTTGTCTGCCTCAGATATGGTTTTATGAGTCCCTTAGGTTGGACTTTAGAAAAACTGTCCCGAACACCGACGTCCATTGAACTCCTTTCAAAAGGCATGGCAATGGTTGTACATGCACTTTTGAGCTACATTTTGTTTGGACCTCTGACCTGTCTCAATTATAACCATACCTTTGTTGATGTGTACCCCTGGCCAGTGGAGATGGCTAAGAACTAGTCTTGCATTTTGCCCATCCCCAAGTATCTCAGGAATGCCATAGATTAAGATTGTTGTCCTACCATAGAAGGTAGTCAAGGGGTGGGGAAGTAGCCAAGTGGAAATGCACATACTAAGCCTACCAGTTTTGTGCTTGGCTCTGAATCCTTGTTTTCTGTGCCACAATTGTTTTTTTTTAATATTTGATTTAAAAAAAAGCACTGCTCATCCATAGTTTTGAGGCATGTTTGCACTTGCCGATTGTCAGTGTTGTCATAAAAAATGACTTCTGTTTTTCGACAGCGTGTTGTTTTGCATGTTGGTTTACTTTGTGTGTATTGATTGCTGGATTTTTATCTTAAACATTGAGTTGCCACTTCAGTGATTGATCCTTTCCTTCTAATTCTTACCATTGCCTAAATGGTCTACATTTTGGCAGGCGCACTAGTTTGTTGGTGGATGAAGTGATAGCGTATCTTTGTGATGTCACTGAGGTTGTTAAACATTGTGTATTTGAGCATATCTTTATTTTCATTCAGCCTCATCAAAGCTGGTGCTTCAGAACATTTACTGATTAGAACATGTAAAATAAAAGCAAACTTGACTGTTTCTCATCTGTGATTCACTTTTTTTTATTTTAGCCCTCCAGTATCCTGCTTGAAGAGGACAATACAGATAAGGCTGCTACCACCATGAAGAAAATAAAGGACGCCTTCAGTGTGAGTTAGCAGTGCAAAGATATGTAAAAAAGCTTTTTTTTCAGCGTGAGGTTTAGCGCCACCCTAGCAGGACCGGAAGTTTAGAATTGTTTAGGTTTAGGCTAGTTGAAGGTTGTGCTGCCCCTCAACCACTTTACCATGATGGCAAGTATTGGATTACTGAACAACCCAACCTATTTTTCTTGCTTTGGCTGTTGATTTTTTACTTAAGCAGCTTGGAATTGTTACTGTACATTCTAAAGACTTTGTATACACTGAATAATCTTTAGTCTATAAACCGAGGGTCAACTGTCTGTAGAGTTAGGATATTGGAGCACATACTGAAATATTTAGGCCTTTTCTGGCTACAAATGTCCCCTAGAGGGACATTTTATCTTTAGCAGATATCTGACTTTATTTTTACATTTATAGAGCACGCAAAGCCTGTGGGCATCCAGGCACTATTACATGACCAGTTACTTACGAGAGATTACAAGCATAGTAGACATACATACAGACATACATTGTGATTGGAGTGACAGTTTGGGGGTGGTGGTGGTGGTGGTGACCGCCAGTTGGGGTTAGGGGAACAGTTGTAATAACCAGACAAATGTTCAGCTTGCAAGGTGGTTGGGAGCAAGCTCCAGTGCTTGGCTGCAACGGACTGGAAGCTGGGTCCTCCTGCTTTGCCCCGTTAAAATCTGGGCTGGTTGACTCGCGGGGTGTTGACAGCCCTGGTGGGGTTTGGATGAAGATGCTTTAGAGAATTGTTGGGATCGATAGTGGGGGCATCTTTGGACAAGTATATTTGTGTGATGGGGTGAGTTTTGAAGAGAAATTTTGGCAAACAGGGAGCCAATGGGATTTTGTTCTTGCTTCAGTGATGTGTTCCATTTTAGGTACATTTTGCGCTGCTCGAAGTGCATTGTTTTGAATAACCTGCAGTTTCCTAATGTTTGTGGTGTATCCAAAGAGGGCATTGCAGTAGTCGAGCCAAGATCCTACAGTTGCTCGGGCTATGGTGAGGCAGATCTCCAGCGACAGGGTCTGGATGCATTGATTAGCTTGGTAGTATAGGCGGAGGAGGCAGTGATGACGCTGGCATGCCTTGAAAGGGAAAGTTTAGTGTCAAGATATACCCCAAGGGTTTTCACAGATGGGGAGACCGAGATCGGGATTCCATTTATGTTGAAGGAGGAGTATTGGGGGGAAGGAGGGAGGGGTAAACCTCTTGATCACTGTGGGGGTGCCCACAAGGAGGATCTCCATCTTTTCGTTCAGACATAGTTGTTGAGTGGCCATCCAGGCCTGGATGGTCAAGTACAGAGTTAAGGGAAGAGGTGTCTTTACGGTAGTTGCCCATGAGTGCGAGTAAGATTGCCTGTCATCCGCATAGTTTGTATAAGATACATTGATCGAGTCCAGAAGGGCAAATAGTGGGATTGTGACTGTTATATAAAGTAGGCGATATACAAGATCCTTCCTTGAAGCATTCCGCAGGTGATCAGTGTTGGGTGGGGGGGTCCATTAGAGTTTTCCGAGAACACTCTAATGTAGCAGCCCCCTCAAAGAGGCGATCCAGGCAGTGGTCTCAGGAGCGAAGTTAGCTGAGGACAGGTGCCGGCCTAGGATTATGTAGTCCACTAGGTCTAATGCTGCTGATAGGTTGAGTAGCAGCAAGGCAGGCTTGCCTTTATCTCTGATTTTATCAATCTGAATCTTTAGATCCAAGAGTGCAGACTCTGTTCTGTGATGTGGGCGGAACCCTGACTGGCGTATACCCAGGATATGGTTGGCTGTAAAATGGATTTGCATATAGGCTGCTCTAGGCAGAATTTCTAGCAAGAAAGGTACTGTTGTGATGGGGTGTTAGTTGTTGGGGATATCAGGGTCCAATGTGGGTGTTTTGAGGGAGTACCCAGGCTACCTTGAGGTTAGTAGGGACTGTTCCTGTGGAGAAGGAGGCATTGATAAACGAGGTAATGAGGGGTGCAAGTGTGTCAGAGCAATCTTTGATATTTCCAGGACAGGTATCACTCTTACATCAGCATGGTTTAAGGCCTTTTAAGATAGTTATGACTTAATGTTGAAGTAAACCTAGGGAGGTTTTTAGGGCTGAAGGTGGGAGGGGGGTGAGGTAGTTGGTGATGCTAGCAAAACATCGACCAGAGATAATTCTGTGTCCATTCTTTTTTTATGGAGGATCTGTTTTGGTGAGCATGGGTTTTTGGATATTTAAGCACCACGACTCATCTTTGTTTATGGTGACTGGAGGGGTGGTAGGTGTTTCCCGTTCCCTCAGAATGTTGACTAGCTCACGAGTGTTGGATTTGGCCATGCCAATGCAGTCATTGCATGTGGCGGATTTGGCAGAGATGGATTTTTTGTAATGTTTAGCTGCTACAGAGAACAGCAACTTCTCCAGCATTGGATCTTTCATGGATTCACATGCTGTGAATATTCCCCGTCAGGCTTGGAACCTCGGTCATTTTAACTTGGCGTTTTCCTAAGGAAAACTTTGACACTTCAGTGTCCCATCAACGTCCTTTTTGCGTGCTTCAGCTATGACCAATAGGACGTAGGGTATAAATAGCCCCGCGGCTTCCCTTCAGATTTCAACCGTCCCCAAAGTGTTGGGATTACCTTGTGTTTGTTGTAATTTCTACACGTGTTGGTGCGATTGGTGAAGATGTCTTCATGAAAATCGTTGTTCCGGCGCTGTGCGACCTTCGGGCTGCGGAAAGTATGAGGGGGACGGGCATATAGACTGCCTTTATTGCCTCTACCCCATCATTCGGCCGAGTCTTGTGAGATCTGTAAGGGGTTCTCCCAAAAGACACTTAAGGACCGCAATCGGCAGTTGGTGTGCTGGCTGAATGAGGGTACCTACCCTTCCTTGGAGATGGGCTCGGTGCGTAGCTTGCCATCGGAGAGACAAGCCCAAGCGGCAGATCATCGCCAGTCAGCATCGGCTGAGCCTCCGGTTAAAAAAAGTCCCGACCTGTCCCAGTGGTCGGTGAGAGTGGGCGCCCCTCTTCAGGTAAACATCTGGCTAAAGGGAAGTCTTCATCCAAACATGGCCGGTTGGACCAGTCACGAGGTTCTGGAAGTAGGCCTGAGAAAGAGTCTCAGGGGAAGGCCAAGAAAGACTCGTCGTCGATGCTCCTCTTCAGGGGACCATCACAAGTCTTCCAACAGAGTTGTCAAAGCATCGGTCCAGTGGGACCAAGCAGGCGGGATCGCCTGAGATATCTGCGCCACAGACTGCAGTTCCTACTACGTCGTCGTCGGGAGTCCCGTCGACGACGATTCTGTTAACCTTGATACCGTCATTGACCGTGATGTTTATGGCTCCGGTAGGAGAAAAGGACCCGATGCTGTTGTCGACCACCTTGTTACCGGTGAGGGAGGTGTGGCAGGATTCTGATTTTTAATCTCGTCTACCAGACACTATTCTTCAGCAAGAGACTGCTTCTGAAGCGGAGGACGATGGGGATCCAATAGCGGATCCTTCGGCCATGGGCCTGCAATGCGTTGGTTCAGCGACATCGATGGGTGTAGGTGCTAGTCCAGCTAGTTACCCTTTGGTGAGCCTGCAGGCGATGCTATCGCTCCAGGTGTTGTCCACGTTACTATTTCTGTTGGGCCAACTGGATTCCAGACTACCTCCTGTGCACGCAGCTCCGGTGGGGCCTACCGTCGATGCTGCAGGTGTTCCTCCGCGTTCAACGGCTTTGGCCGAATTACCTTCACCCCTACAGGTACCTGAAGATCGCCCTTGTTCCCAACCTGAGGGTGAGCTACCGGATTCCGAATAGGACAGTGGGCCTATGGAGACCATATCTGCTGGCTCGTCATCACCGTCAAGAGACCCAGCGTGGGAGTCGGACGTTGAAATAGAACCACCTCGTAGTCCGACACAGCCTCCCCCGCCCCCCGATGATGTGGGGGCGTTTCATGCAATGATGGCTAAAGTAAGTTCGGGTTGGCTCCTGAGGAGGAGCGGAAGGAATTAATCCTGTTTGACCACATGGGCAAGAGAAGCAAAGCTGTGTTCTCCGTGCCAATCCTGGACCACGTGTGGCAGCAGGGCCTACGTATGATGCAACAACCCTTCTTGGAACCAGTTATCAAAGGGAGGCTGGAGAAAAAGTTTAGGTCCCTGGAATCGGCACCGAAGTGCTTAGTTTCACAGCCAACTCCTGAGTCAGTAGTTTCAGCGGCGGCTAGCTGGAAAGCCAAGAGTCAGCACAAATGTACCACTACCCCCGATAACGAGGCCAGGAGACAAGACGCCTTTGGTAAGGTTTTGACCGTGGGAGCAACGACGGTGAAGGCAGCCAATTCTCTAGCGATCATGGCTCGCTACGATCGTGAGTTGTGGCATCGGTTGGCTCCTCTGCTCTGCTGGAACATCTACCGGAGGAGTAGCGTAAAGCTGCTATGATGTTGGTACGCAAAGGGGAGGAGGTGTCCATTCATAGTATAAACATTGCAGTGGACTTGGCAGAATCTGGTTTTAAATAGATCATCGTAGTACTGCGTCGACAAGCTTGGCTTAAGTGCACAGACCTTCGCCAAGAGGTGCACTATAAAGTTCTGGACATGCCATGTGAGGGGGAGCAGCTGTTTGGGACGAAAATCGACGAGACCCTTAAGGGTATGAAAGAGGAATGTGAGACTGCCAAGTCGTTGGGAGCCTTGCAGAGTGGGCTCTTGTTTCGTCCCTTTCGTCCCTTCCATGGAGCTTTGGGAAATACTCTATTTGCTTCCCCCAGAGATTGAGCCTACGGACGATCAGGTTACCCCTCTTAGGGGTACAGGAGGTCAGCACAGTCGATGCAAAAGAAGTAGAGATTTTCAGGTGTCCAGAAGAGCAGAGCAAGATGCTTCCTCCAGAGGGAGGCAGTCTAAGCCGCAGCAATGACTATCATGGAGAAAGTCGGCTGTGGGGGGGCAGGGTGTCACTACACGTGGATGAGTGGTGCAAGATCACGACAGACCGTTGGGTGTTGGACACGGTGCGCATGGGCCACTCCCTGAATGTGCATGCGGATGCGCTCATCAGGGAGGTTAGCCAACTACACGAGTGGCTGCTGAAGAAGCGGCAGGTATCCTTGCTCTTCTGAAAATGGGACCGTCCTTCGTTGGATCTCTTCACAACGATGGAAAACAAGCAGTGCAAAGAATTTGGCAGCAGGTGGTCTCACCCCAGTCTCTGGGGGATGCGTTCTCGTTCCAGTGGACAAACCGGTTCGCTTATGCATTTCCTCTGTTTCCACTCGTTCTACGGACCCTCCAATGGATTCGGAGATAACCATGCCGTGTTATTCTGGTGGCTTCATTCTGGGACAGGCAGTCGTGGTTCTCCGATCTACATCTGTCCGTGGCGGAGCCGATTCGGTTGGCGGTGACACAGGACCTGCTATCTCAAGGGCGCTGTCTGGCACGATCCGGGCTCTCTCAGCCTGACTGGCTCCTGACTGCTCCGAGTTTGGCCTGCTGAAGCTTTCTGGTGACTGTCGGCGCATTTTGGAAGCAGCAAGGGCTCCGTCTAGGAATGATGATAGTTTATTTATATAGCGCCTATACACAATGTGTTTCAAAGCGCTTCAAGGCAAGGGAAGGAACAAGCGAAAATACAATGACATTCTTACAGGCCATGAACAGTAAGGATGTGAAATTAACTATTGTACTCGGCCTGACGACATTTCAGATGGTGCAAGAGCTATGACATAGATAAGGAAGGGAGGGGGAGAGTGGGAAGGAAATGGAAACAGACAGGCGACTACCGTACTAGGCCCGACAACATTTCTGGTAGAGCCGGAGAAAACAAAAGGTGAGAGGGGGGTGCAGAAAGGAAGGGGAGGAACAAAGCAAGTGACTATCATACTTGGCCTGACGACATTTCAGATAGTCCTGGAGGGGTTATGGGGAGGAAAAAACAGTAATGGGAGGGTGGAGGAAACAGACGAGGTTGCTATGCAAGTAAATGGAAAAGGTTTTGTGTATGGTGTAAAGGCCAACCTGGAATAGACCCTTTGAACATTTCGCCAGAGCAAGTTTTACCATAATTATTGCAGTTGGTAAAAGAGGGCCTGGCATGCTCCTCCATAAAGGTACACTTGGCAGCAATTTATAGATTCACTCAAACAGCATTCAATGCCTGTTTAGTGATCGTCTCATCAAGCATTTCTTGAGAGGATTGTTTCAGACTTTTCCTCCAGTCAAAGTTTCCTCCGGTATGGAGTCTTAATGTGGTTCTGTCAGGCCTGATGAAGCATCCGTTTGAACCAATGTCGTCGACGCCTTTGCAGCTTCTGTCTTGGAAGGTGGCTTTTCTGGTGGCCATTACTTCAGCCAGAAGGATGTCTCGAGTTGCAAGCTTTGGTCGTGGACCCTCCATACTTGAGGTTCTTCAAGGACAAGGTGGTGCTGGCTACTAATCCACATTTTATCCCAAAAGTGCCAATTACATTTCATAAACTCTTCTATTGCGTTGCCCTCGTTCTTCGCTTCAGCCTCCACGCCTGCAGAACGGGCTTTGCATTCTCTGTACTCAAGAGGGCGTTGTTTTATTTGAATCGTACTCAAGAGTTCAGACCTTCTAAACAGCTGTTTGTGGCCTAGGGACCGTCCGTCAAAGGATGACCAATCTTCAAGGAAGGACTTTATCGCTGGATATCATCGGCTATCTCATTCTGTCACACTAAAGCTGAGAAGCCTTTGGAAAGGAATCTGAGGGCACACTCGACGTTTAAGGCTTCGTCGGCAGCATTATGTCCGGGGATTCCGCTGGTGGACATTTGCCAGGCGACCTCCTGGGCAGTGCTGCATACCTTTACTCGACATTACTGTCTGGAGCAGCAGCATGGTGAGGATGTGCAGGTGGGACGGGCGGTCCTGCAACGCCTGTTTCAATAAGGTAGGCCCCGCAACTGCGGGGTAAATTTTGTTTGAACTCGATCAAAAATGTTTTTTTTCTTCTTCACATGTATGTGATTTGAGTTCTATATTGGTTTGCCTTTGCACTCCGCCATGCATGATTGGTACTGCTAAAGTAATCTATTCACAGCATGTGAATCCATGAAAGATCCAATGCTGGAGAAGACTCCAGCGTTTGAGCACACCTTCTGTGCAAAGGGCTCGATTACCAGGGCGTACAACAGCGGGGAAAAGGGGCATCCCTGTCATGTGCCTCGGGTAAGGGGAAAAGAGTTGGAGGGGATACCATTAACAAGTACTTTTGCTGAGGCATTGCGGTATAGTGAACTAGCCCCTCTAGCCCAGACCCCTCCCAAGCCTGCCAATTTCATCACTGTGTTCAAGCAAGGCCACTCGATGCGATCAAAACCCTTTTCGGTATCGATGGACGTCAAAGTGGGGCAGTCGTCGTCTTTGTTGTGGTGTGCCATAAGATCTAGGGTTTTCTGAACATTATATGCCCCTTGTCTGCCTTTTATGTAGCCCACTTGGTCTGTGTGGACTTGCTGGGGGAGAACCAGAGCCAGCCGGGAGGCTAAGTTGCTGGCGTAGAGTTTAGCATCCACATTTATAAGGGAAATCGGGCGATAAAATGCGCACTGTGAGGCGTCTTTTCACTCTTTGGGGATCACTACAATTCTTGACTCGTGAACGACAGAGGCCTGCCTGGTCTCTAGTATCATGTTGAAGAGTTTAGCTAAGTGAGGGATGAGGGCACTAGAATTTGCCTTGTAGAAGGATCGGGTGAAACGGTCTTTCCCGGGAGCCGAGCCAGCCTTGAGATGGGAGATGGCGTTTTTGACCTCATCAGTCAATATTGGAGCATTGAGGGCTTCTAGGTGTTCAGGCGCTATCGGGTTCTGGGGTATGCTCGACAGATGCTCTTTGATCTGACTGTGTGCCCTAGTTTCCTGTGGTGTATAGGTTAGTATAAAATCTAGAGAAACCATCTGTTGTGTCTCTAGGGCTGGTCAGGAGTCCTTGCTCGCTTTTGATTTTGTATACTGCTCTGTCTGCCCTTTGTTTGCGCAAGTGGATAGCCAGCATAGTGTGGGTTTTGTCACCTCTCTCATAGAATTTGTTTCAGCAGTCTCAACTGCTTTAGTGCTCTTTTCTGCCCAATATCTTTCAACTTCTCCCGAAGCGTTGTGACATGAGCCATGAGTAGATCACACCCAGAAAGCAGGGGCGGAAGTTTGCGCTCATGGTGCGCAATCTTGGCCCTCAACTCAATTTCCCTTTTCTATCAGTACCCCTTGTAGTGTGTCCCTTCCCGCCTCCCATAGTGATTTTTTTGCAATCTCTTCAGTGTCATTTAAGTCGAAAAAAGTTTTGATCGTGTCGTTGAACACTCGGCCTTTGCAGAGATAATCATTGCACACCCATCTCTGCTCTGTGCAGTGAGGTGGGTCCAGGTCCAAAACAGTTTGTGTTCCGACCAGGCCACTATCTCTATGGAGGCGTCTAACACTAGATGTTCGCTTTCAGCACCGATTAGCAGGTAGTCAATACAGGAATGGGTTTGATGTGGGGAGAGTAAAAAGTGAAAGCCCGAGACTCGGGGTGTGTCGCCCTCCAGGAGTCTGAGATGATGTTCCCTTAGCTGGCTTAGGAATTTCTCCCCTTGTGTGGGGCTTGGCAGTTGGGCGTTCAACCTTATTGATTCCCAATCCCTAGTAGGGTCTATTATAATATTAAGGTCTCATCCGCAAACCAGTGTGCCGTCTCTCAAACCCTCAAGGAAGTTAAGCAAGGACTCACTAAATTGCAGTTGGTTCTGGTTCGAGGCATAAGCCGAGCATAAGGTGACCATGTGTGATCGAAGTGTGCCCCTGATGGCCACGTATCTACCCAGGTCGTGTTTGTAGACCTGCTGTATTTGGAGGCCAATAGACAGAGAATCCTGACGCCCCCTTTCTTTTCAGACCCAGAGGCCCAGATTGCGTCTCAAATGTCCATACCCATGATCTTGCGTTCCTCCCCTCCTTTTGTATTTGGTTTCCTGGACTAACAGTACATCCAGGTTTGATTGTTTGAATAGCCTTGCTAGCATCGAGCGCTTGTAAGGCGAGTTTAGGCCCTTAACATTAAGGGACCCGATTGTTATTTTATCATGTGAGGCCATGCTGAGACGTGTGCTGATGCTGTGTCCTCTTGCTGGGGAAACGCAGTATAGGTCGTGTGGCGAGTGTACAACCCGCCAGTGACTGGTCCCCTGGTGGGCTATGAAGTGAATGTGGCATTGCTAATTAGCAGAGTGAAAGTAGTCCTTCCCCTTGGTATGAGTTGCTCCGCCCCACCTTCCCCTGTGGAAAAAAACTTAGCAGGCATTTTCCGGTAATGGAGATGCCCTCAAAACCAAACGGTAAGGCCACACAACAGGGACCCCTCTCCAGGCAAACATGTCATCTGATTAATGCCTCTAAAGTATTGTTGGAAAACATACAAAGAACTATTGTAACTGTAACTTCTGCCATTTTTATTAGTTCCAGGACCGCTCCATTGGGGCGTCTAACTGCTCATGACAAACATTTAACTCCGTCTGTTCACCAGTGGGATGTCCCCCACTGCTGAAGGCCTGAGCCCCGGGGTAATAGTGCCCGCTTGTGGGCATTTCAGGATGCGATGAACTAACGGCATTGTTTTTTCATGGGGTGTTGAGCCTTTTGTTTTTCCACTTTGCTGGAGATCGCCCCCTCCTGGGTGACATCAGGAATCCTTTCTTGCGACGGCCCGTGATTTTTCTGGATGCTTCCCCTTCTGTGCTCGCCATGTTGTTGTAGGGCTCTTTTAGCTTCATCCTCTGAGGTCATTATGAGGTTTTCTGTTGTATTCGAAGCTCAACGAAAAGGGGTGTCACCACCAGTACCGGTTCCCACGTTCCTGTAGCCCCGTTATATTTAGCGTGGTCGAGAAATTCTGATAGTTTGACGCTCGAACCTTCAAAGACTATGGGCTCGTGGTTTCTGGCTTTTTGCAGAATCTCTTGCCTCTGTTTGTAATAGTGGCTTTTCACCAGGACAGAGCGCAGGCGTTTTGGTGGTCCACTCACTCTATGGATCCCATCTAACTCCAGATTGAGGGGGGGGGGCGTCTCGAATAGGGAGGTTATCAGTGCTTTTACTTTGATCTCTAGGCCCGCAGAAGTTTCTCCCTGCTTTTCTTCAAGGCAAATAATGCGGATATTAGTCCGCCTTTCCCGGTTTTTAAGGTTGTCGAGTTTGCGATGCAGATCACGCTCCGCTCCTTTTGCTCCAAATCCTGGAGTCTGGCCTTGCAGGTCATTGTTGTGATGTCTGCGGATTGCTAGTTGTGCTCCACGGCTTCCATTCGATCTTCCATCTTGGCCATTCGCCTAGGCTGGTTTTGATGGAGCCGATTTCCCCCACCAGCAAGCGAATGTCCGACTTTGTGGGACTGTCAGTCATTCCCCGGGATCTCTGTGGAGCTTTGGACCTCATGTTCCATGGCTTCGGGTGTGACTGAACGAGCGCTGCCTGTTCGGGGCGAGCGGATCCAGGATCGCCCTGTGGGGGGGGGGGGGGGGGACTAATGTTGATGTCCGGGCAGGTTCTTTATGAAAAACAGTGAAGTTCAGGGACGACGTACAGCAATGAGCGCGCTGGGATGTCCCCAGGTGTCATGCAATTTCCTGCTGCTCGTGCTGGCGTGGAGTGCGGCTCCTGGAGTACCTCGGAGTGGCAAGGACCTCTGTCCCGCACTATTTGTCAATTGCCTTCCTCAGTCCTCTGAAAATCTTCTGTCCCTTGCCCAGTAGCACACTTTAAGGCTATGCCCGTAGATTCCTCCCGGCCGTGCTTGAAGTCTGGAACTCCCGTTGAGGGGTGTGCTGGCTAAAGTTGCAAGTTTGGGTGGCTGCGGAGTGGTCCCAGGCAAAACCTGTGGTGCGTGGTGGTGTGGCGCTGGGTGTTGCAACCCCCTATGGTATCATGAAGCTGTGTTTTGCAGCAAGGTCACTGGCCTTTGCTCCTAAGGAATTGCTGCAGCCCAAGTCCCTGGGCTATTATCCAGGGCCGGCTTTAGGGGTCCCAGCGCCCTGGGCGAATCACCCCCCCCCTGGTGAAAAGGGGCGTGGGCAGGAAATGCAACACTTTTTTTTTTTTTAACCACCTCTCTGGCTAGGCGGTAATTATTTGAATAGGGCGCATCAGCACCCTGTTATTAGATGAGCTCTGCCGCCGCAGGCTCATTTAATAATAATGATGCCCGTCACGCCTTCTGACACTATGCCAGCTTGAGGGAGCCTTTGAAGGACTGCCCTGAGCTGGCGTGGTGGGGGCTAATGGCGCCTTGTTCTTGAAGGCACCGCGGCGGAGGGGCTCATTTGGTGACAATCGGGTGCTGGGCATTGAATACGCCCACCTGCCGCGTCTTCTCTCGCTACGCCAGCTCGGCGGAGCCCTTGAAAGACTTCCCTGAGCTGGCGTGGTGGGGACTAGTGGTGCCCTTGGCGGTCGCCCGGCTGCCCCCCCCCCCCCCCCCAAGACCAGGGCCCGCTGTTATCTAATACCTTTAGTCTTCCTGCCGGGCAAGGTTTATGTAGTTCATTGGGGGCGCTGTACTCCTTGTGTTTATTGACAATGGGAGGGAGCGGAGCATGCAGTGCTGTTGCATGTGCTGGGGGCGACAGGTTGTTGGACCCCCTCTGGGGGACGCTGGATTGAAGGGGTGGGTGTCTCGCGGTTTGATGATCTGGTGTGGTTGCAGTGCAAGGGGGTGGAATTGGGAGGCTCTTCGTTGCAGCCGCCTAAATGGCTATGATGCCGTCTCTGCTTCAAGAGCTCTACTTCATGAGCTCCACCCGGGGCGCCGGCTGTGTTCATCTCATTCTGCTGCATAAAACGTAGCTCTTGCAGGGGGAGCGGGCCCAGGCAAACAAAGCTTGGGCACCCTGCAGAGCCCCAGGGGACTCCGCCGCCGAATAACTTGGCCTGCGGCCCCCCGGGCTGATCACTCCTGAGAAGGGGGAGTGGGGGGCATCCAGTCCAGTGATGTGGACTGCTGCCGTGGAGGCTTGATGGTGGGGTTTCTTTGTGCGCTCCCAGAGTGCAGCGCGCACGCCCCCTGGAGCAGAGCAGTGGCTTTCCGGCTCCTCGCGGCACGTGCCCACCCCGCTGGGCTTTTAACCAGTCTGTTGTCGGGCGAGGCGCCCCCGCTCCGGCTTGCCAAGTCTCTGGATATTCACTCTATTGGGAAAGCGCTGGACGTTCGTTTGGCGGACGTCTCCACGTTTCAACCCACACAGCTGCGGGCCGGCATTAGTCCTGCTGTGGCTCCGTGGGGCGGGATCCCCGCATGTAGTGTTTTACTCGTTGTAGGTCCTGGTTTTTCTTGTACTTGCACCCAGATGAGCTGTGGGTATTCCGGAGTGGAAACATGCTAATTTTATGGCATGAGGTTTGCTTTTAACGGTTGAAAAACGCTGTAGTATCGTGCCTGGAGAGGGAGGCGAAGGCTCAAGCAGCCAGTCTCTCTGCGCCCCCTGGTGGTCTCCCTGGTATCCGATTTTGCCTTTTCTTTTGTTTTTTTTGAGGTTGATCAGCCTCATGGCATCCTGCATTTTTCTGCTGCCAGAGGGTAGCGGAGCTGAGCAGCCAGGCTGATCTCAAGAGGGAATGTGAGCTGTAATGATGTTACACAGAGGTCTACAATCGCAGGTATTCAAATAAACTTACACTCGGGGTTTCTTGGTAAAACTTATTATTTTATTTCACCGTCAGTTATAAAACATTCACTAGAAGGAGGCAATCTATAGTACACATAAATATTCTTCAGTACTTTAAACTGTACGGCTCTTTGAAGGAGGAGCAAAAAAGCAGGTTAATAAAAATAATAGTTACTCTTGGACAGTGCAACTACTTAGAGTTCACCCGAGGAGTCATTTCAATGCAGTAGGTTAGGCCAAAGTCAATGGGCTAAAGTCTTTTATAGGATAAAGCAGTTCTGCTAGTTAAACAGAAAAGTCTTTGCCAAAGGTCTCAGAAGTAGTTCCTAAAAGAAAGAATCCGATGTTGGGTCACAAGCTGACTAGGCCTGCAATTTGCCAAAGTTCAAAGCACTTTTGTGAGGTAAGTTCACTCGGTCAGGTTTTCACAGTACCTTACAGAGAAGAAAAAGATGCAGCTGAAGACTTCTTTCCTGCAGGTCTCGCTGTTCCTGAACCTCAGTTGTGGGGACAAGAGGGAGAACTTCGGGGGACTCCTGCACTGGTCAAAGCTGGCACTTGTCAAATCTTCAATTCCGGTAGCTGTAGTAAACGCACAAACTGGTGTCCCTCTCCCCGGTTATTCGGTTTCCTGCTGCACTCTGAAGAAAATACGACCAGCTCCGAGAATGCTATCTAGGTGGTTTACGGTTTGAGTTGATTGGTCCCACCAACTCAAAGGGAGAAGTAGTCCTTGGAGGGCTTCTCGACCGAGATTAACTCTGCGATTCGGACCTGCAGCAGGGCTTCACTGGGCAAACCAACGGTCCAGGGGTTGCAGCAGCCGTCGTCTTCAAGCTCGTCTTCGGTTCTTTCTTTCCAGTGGTCGACTCTGCCAAGCTAAGAGACTCGCCTTTTATCCAGTTTCCTCCCATTCATTCCAGCCTAGCTGCCACTTACCCAGCAGGGTGGCTGTCATTGTCGGACAGTCAGCCAGCCAATCACGCCAGAGTGCTTTTGGGTCTCCTAGGAGACTAAGCACATGGAGTTTCGGGCACCTCCCTCAATTCCTGCCCACCCCAGCCACTCTGGCGCCAGAGGCGGTCTTCAGTCCTGAAGCCCGCCAAAGGCGATGAAACAAAGGGACCAAACCTGGTTTGGCGCGCAGAGAAACTCTAGAAGGACCCTTCCAAAAAAAAGACCGGGACTTGTTTAAACAAAGGGGGCTCAGACACCATCTTGAAAAACATGGCTCCTGCGATTTTAACGCTACCGGTGTTCGCGGTCGTGAAAAATCATGGTAGTTCGTTGTAAAACCATTGCCACCAGCCATTTCGAGAGTAAAGGGTAGCATTTGACTGTTATATGAGTATCCAGACACAAGGGATACTAGGTAACACCTTCAGCACTCTATTGTAAGATGGGGGTGCTGGGGGTCTAGGAATTTAATAGTGTCATTTTGACTTTACTTACACTGGGAAACAGTAGTTTTTTCCCAGAGAAGGTATTTAACCCTTGGGACAGCATGAAAGGCTTCCCTGTGTCACTGCACTGAAGGTGCTGTGTGACACACATGAAAAGATGCCTATGGAGTTATCTAAAACTCCATAATCAAATAACACAAGAGTAAGACACATCAAAATACATAAGTGGGGGGAAAAAAGGGTCACACTCTCCAGGTAAAAAAATCAAGTCCTAAAAATCCAGCAAAGTTGCTGGGGGTCTCTAAGGTGAAGGGAATTAGCACATTTCTGAGACTTTTCCCCAATGTATGCGTTTTCTCCAATCCCTGTCATTCCTCGCGTAATGAGGTTGAGGAGGTTCAGGAAATCCATGATCCTAATTGCCCTGGATTGGGTCAGGATAACGTGGTACCCGGACCTTCTAGACATGTCCATCTGTCCTCAGATTCGTCTTCCACAAAGAGGATCTTCTTTCGCGAGAGGAGGGTCAGGTTCTTCATCCAGATACCAGGACTTTCAGCCTTCACGCATTGTTTGAGAGGCTGAGATACAAAGTTTGGGACATCCCATACAACGTAATGGAGGTGTTTCTTTCGGCCATAAGGTCAACAACTAAATCTTTATACCGTTGCCATTGGAAAGTTCTGCAGCTGGTGTAGAGAAAAGAATGTTGAGCCTTTCACATGCAATACACCAAGGGTGTTGTCATTTCTTTTACACTTGGCAAATCTGGGGCTCCAGATTGGCATTATAAAAGCCAACCTAACAGCGCTGTCCATCTTCAAGCGCGTTGCTGAGGAAGTCTCCTACTTTAAAATACCCTTGGTAATTCAATTTTTAAAGGGGCTAACTAATGTTTACCCCCAACTCCTTTTCAAGTCCCCCTGTGGGACCTAAATTTGGTCTTACATCTTCTAATGGGTACTCCCTTTGAACCCCTCCATTCATCCCCATTAAGACTTCTTACCTTCAAAACTGTGTTTTTGATGGCTATAACATCTGCCCGAAGGGTGAGTGAGTTACAGGCTCTATGCTGCAAGTCTCCTCACGCGGTCTTTCATAAGGCCATAGTGGTGTTAAAGGTGAAGCCGAACTTCCTCCCCACGTTCCTTTCGGAATTCCATATCACCCAGAAAATAACTTTGCCTTCCTTTTACCCTCCTCCACATCCAGGGGAAAGAGGAAGAAAGACTACACAGACTGGATCCATGGCGTGCCTTGAGTTTTTACATCAGCAGACTAGCAAAATTAAGGCACACTGACCAACTGTTTCTGGGATACACAGGTCACAAGTTGGACCTAGCCATCAGCAGACTGACCATCTCTAGATTGATTATTCTGACTATTGCAGAAAGCTACAAATTGACCGGCAAAGACTCTCCAGAGCATACAAGGGCTCACTCAACCAGGGGTATCGCAGCTTCGTCAGCTCTTCAAAGAGGAGTTCCAATAAAAGACATTTGTGCAGCTGCCACATGGTCGTCTGCACACACCTTTACGAGGTTTTATAGTCTGGATTCCTCCACTGGCCAAGAATCAAAATTTGGGAAAGCAGTACTGCACTCTGTGCATATATTTATATCTGTGCTTTGGGAGTCTATCAAAGATATGGAATACGTGTGAGGACACAATCCATTCGAAAAACAAGTTACATACCCATGGTAACGTTCTTTCGACTGGATGTTCCTCCCACATATTCCAGCTTGCCCCTCCTATCCTTCCCCGCAGTAAAACTTCCCTTGTGGTTAGTCTGCGCTTCCTCAAGGGAAGCAGCTATCCCATCCTGAGCACTGGCTTTGCTCTTCAAAACGTAACTGATCAACTGATGCTGCGTGTGCTACTTATACCCGTGATTACATTGATGTTGCGACGGAGGCCTTCGAGGGATATCGACTCGACAGTCATCGTCGCACAGCGCCCTCTACTGGGAATTTTTTTTTTCAAGCTGGATATTGGGAAATAGCAAAGATATGGAATACGTGGGAGGAACATCCAGTCGAAAGAAAGTTACCATTGGTAAGTAACTTGTTCTTCTGTGCTAATTCCCCTAAACTTTAGCGACCCCCAGCTCTTTTTCTGGACATTAAGACTTTTAAATTTTATCCTGATGTGAGTGAGACGTTTTTCTCACTCGTATTTATGATCTGATTTGGACTGTTTCGTTTGGTTTTGGAGTCTGACAAACTCCATAGGCATCTACCTTTTTGTATTGTGACCCACAGCACCTTCAGTGCAGTGTCGCAGAGAAGTTCTTTGGATTTCTCATAAGGTTAAAATGCCTTTTTGTTTGGTAAACTACTGTTCCCAAGAGTAGTAAAGTGAAATTGACTTTACTTAACTGTTTTTTCAATGTAGGTCCAATACACCCCATCTTATTTGGAAATACTGGGGGGGGGTTACTTAGTAGCCCCTCTTCCTGGTTACTCGTGTAACATTGTTTGTTACCCTCACTACAAGTGATGGCTGGTGGCAGTGGTTTAATTTTCCTACCATATGTGTGTTTTTACTGCAGGCTGTATTTGCAGCTGCGGTATTGGTGACATTTTGTCAAAATGGCCCTGGTCGTCTTTTTTCACCATTTCTTGTTTGTGAGGTCAGTCTTGGGTTTTACTCTGCACACCAAACCAGGTTTAACCCCATTGTTCGTTTTTACTTTGGCGGACCTCAGTGCTGAAACCCACCCAGTGTCTTGCAGTGCAGGAAGCAAGGGAGGTGCCAGAAACTCCCTGTCCTTGGTCTCCTTGGTTGCGTGAATGCACCCAAAGGTGAATGGCTGGCTGGCTGTCCTTGGACAGTCACCCTGCTGTGTGAGCGACAGCTAGGCTGTGCCTGAACGGGAGAAACCTGCATAAACCGTGAGGTCTCTTGAACAGAAGGCAGTGTTGACCACTGGATGAAGGAACCGAAGAAAGAAACTGGAAGAGAAGCTTGCTGCACACTCCTAGAGTGTTGGTTTGCCCTGTGATGCCCTGCTGCAGAGCTGAAGCTCCAAATTTAATATATACTAGAGAAGCCCAGAACGTATGACTTCTCCCCTTGGGTTGGTGGGACCAATTGACCCCAAGACTAACTTGCCTGGAAACCCTTTCTTCTCTGGCACTACTTCCTTGCTGCTGCTGGAACATAGTGCAAGGGGTCAGGAACACAACAATTGAGCGTATTGTCTTTAAGCCAGACCAGACCTTCAGGAAGCCGAGGACCATCCTGAAGCAGGACGACCCAAGCCACCGCCACCTCAACAGAGTGCTGGACCCCAGAAGCAAGGGAAGTCTGTTAAGTGTCCAAGAACCGCGGTGGTGCTATTGACTGGTAGCTGAAATCGCAAAGTGTCGCTGATTTGGAAAGGGCCCATTGCCGCCGACTATCTTCAAAACTCCTATAGAGTCCCATAGATGTCCTATTCCTTGTCCCCACGACTGAGGCCCAGGAAGCAGGATCTGCAGGACTGCAACCAGAACAGAAGCCAGCTGGATCTCTTCTTCCAAACTAAGGTACTGCCTTGCCTGAAGGGGTACTTGCCTCTTTTGTAGCTTGCTTGTTCTCACTGGAGACTTGCACTAGCTGCTTTTTCTGCAGAGTTGCTTGCAGCTTTGCCTTCACAAGCCTTACAGCTTTTGGACCTACAGTGATTCTATTTCTACAAACACTCTAAATCACATTGTGCAAGACTTTTGTGCTATTTGAAAGAAGTGCCTCAGCTCCCTAGACATTGCTCAAATTGACTTTGGCTGCCCTGGCTCCCTGCAGACTCTTCTGACCCATTGGCAAGTATTCACTTGTTCTGAGAACTGTTAACCTTTTTCATTCCCTAACCTTTTCCTTTTCCACAACCCCAGTATTGCATTAAGTATAAAAAGTGATTTTTGATGCTTGTTAATCTGCTTAGAATCACATGCTGTGCATATGGTCCGACATCCAGTGGTAACCAGAGTATTGCATCCTGTCTTTCAGGGGACCGAAAGGGGACGTCGGCATAGGCGTGTCTGAAACACTATCCCTATCGTGACATGTGTAGTACCCAAAATCCCTCACGCGCCGAGGTCCCTCAGATTGTTTTTTTCCGCCCAGATCACTGGTCGCCCTATAGCGGAGCTCTTCATGAGACATTGTTTATCTTACCGAATTGTCGGTTTAATCCCCGTTAAGTCACTTCGCCTATCAAGAACATCTTCGACGAAGACTACGGGGGAATTGTCTACGGCTGTGGGTTCCGGCGCTTAAAATCCGACATTCCGACCTGCACGTGGTCGGGCCTTCTGGCCGGCCTACACAGTAGGGAGAGTCGGCTCGGGGTTTGCCATACTGCTATGATGACTTTCCTCTTTTCCACTTTACTTTTTGGTCTGGTCACCTTTCCCTTCTGCTATGGAAAGGACTCCCATTTAGATTCTGCCCTGTGTGTAGGGTCAGTGATCCGTGGAAAGACTAGCACATGTCGTGTACGCTTGTCTCCCCCTAGAGCACTAAAGCGGTGTTCGGCGTGTAAACTCATAAACCCTTAAGGAGCGCCGATTGAAGCGGTGGGCCGCATATGGAATGTCACGCGTGGAGCCTCTCTCCCCTGCCGCGACACCAGCCGAAAGTGACGGGGTTACATCGGATGACCAAACGTCTAACGCGGACGTTATAGACCTTGAGGCGGACTATTCTAGAGCCGCCACGCCCGTCCCCTCCCCTTCCAGGCTCGACTCCGGTCCTGCTACAGGGACCACACCCAGTGACAGGGGCGTACAATCGCACCGCACAAAGCACACAACCCAAGCGCCCTCCTCGACAACTTCGTCGAAGAAGGCGAAAGCGCCATCGGATCGATCTGATACGAAGCCTTCCCCGCATCCGCAGCAGCGCATGACTGGGCTTAACAAACATAACAAGGGCGCTACTCCCCAAACTACTACACACGCTGAAGTTTCTCAACAAGAAACTTCGACGGGTTCCAATGTTTCCAAGGCCCGTGCAGGCCTACGAGTAGGCCTCTACCCGAGAAGCCATCATCGGAGGCGTCGTCTCCTGAAGATTCGGTGACTATCAGTAAGAGCATCAGTAGGATTGCTACGGCGGTGGGCCTAGTACCAGTTCCGCCCACAGTTATGGGCCAATCAGCCGAAAGGTTTTCCACGGATTTGGAAGACGACCCTGAAGGCTCTTATGAAGAAAGCCAAGTAGCCCTCTCGAGCACCCTGAGGAGATCCTCCACGCCTTAGGGCGGAAGACCCAGTTCCTACTTGGCTGGGTCCATTTGGGTCATCCAAGTGGACCACGGAGCAATTCGAGGGGTGTATGGATCGGCTGGAGCAGTTTTTCAGGGCTTCTGATCAACCTCTGCCGAAAAAAGCTCTGGTAGACCCTAACCCTCAAACACAAGTTGCCCAACTCCTAGATGTCCAACACTATGTTGACTATCAAGAAGATGTCCAGAAGGACATGTATAGAGACATCTATACAGAAGAGGCTTCTTTTCTGGACAATTATGGGGAAGATCAAGGCGCAACAGACAACTGGGAGGACACCCAGCAGGATGATCACAATTCTGATATTGTGTGCCTCGACTCTCCCCCCCATCCACCCTGGTTCGACAAGCTCCCCAGGTGGATGATCAAATGGCTTTCAACAACATGTTGAAAAAAGCAGCGGAATTCTTTAAAATTGCCACGCCCGAAGCCTTGCCCGAACAAGATTTCGGGGAGGACATTATTAATGACAAGCCTCCGGCAAGCCAGTCTATCCCTCTCTTGAGCTCTGTAAAGAGACAGCTGGCCCCTTCCTTACTCGCACCCGCTCAGACTAGGGATGTGAACCCAAGGGTCGAAAAACCTTTCCGGCCCTCCCCCACCGACCCGCTTTATATCAAAGGGCACGCAATCGCAGACTCGGTGGTGACCAACACTCGCAAGAGCGCAGGGGGTTCCCCTTGTCACGGGAGTCACCCCCGGACAAGCAATCCAAAAGGTTGTATGCCCTAGGCAAACGGGTCACGTCGGTGGCGGCTTATACCGTCCGGATTGCCAATAACGCAACGTTGCTGGCTGGCAAGCTACGTCAACGCCCAATTGAACCTACTCCAGGAAGGCCTTCAGGAGGTTCCAGAACCAACCAGAGCCAAGCTTCTCGCCATTGTCTCGGAGGGCAAACTTGCCAATCAGAATGTCGTTAAGAATACCCTGGACTCCGCAGACACAGCAGGCAGGTCTCTCACACAGGGTACTCTCCTAAAGAGAGACGCGTGGCTGCGCACATCGGGCTTCAGGCCTGAGACCCAGGCATCTATCATCAACAAACCCATCAAAGAGGCCAACTTCTTCGGGAAGGCGGTAGACGATCCGTTGGAGACGGCCAAGAAGGAGCACAAGACTATTAAGTCGCTGCACCAGATTTCCCAAAAACCCTCTTCAGAGGGGCAGTAATTCTCGGCGGTCCTTTCGAGGACAAGCCCGCGCCGCTTAAAATAAATTCGGCACGGGCAACTTCAACTCAAGTCAACCTGCTGCAAGCCCCACTTACTACCACCATAGGGGTCAGAAGCGCGGAAAGAATAGAGGCAGAGGTACCAATTCCAGAGGAGCGTCAACTTCGGGTCAGAAATGACCAAGTTCGGGTCCCCTCCCATGTCTCCCCGGTGAGGGGGGGGGCGATTAACATCTTGCCTCAAGGCATGGGAGGGGATAACTTCAGACCAGTGGGTCTTAAAGACGGTCGCCCACGGTTACTGTGTGGAATTCGCCCGACCTCCATGGTTCAGACCGCCGAAACATCGACGCCTTTCACCGGAACATCTGCAGATCCTGTTCCAAGAGGTGGAAGCGCTGCTGGGAAAGGACGCCATAGAAGCCATCCCGATTCTTCAGGTAAACGAGGGTATCTATTCAGTGTACTTCCTTGTACCCAAAAAGGATCTCACCATGCGTCCTGTTCTAGACCTGTGCCCAGCGAACAAGTTCATAAAGCCCCAGAAGTTTTGCATGGTAACACTGAGAGCGGTGATCCCATTGCTAAAACAGGGGGACTTCATGAGAACATAGGATATGAAAGATGCATACTTTCATATTTCAATGCTGCTTCAGGACAAACACAACCAGTTCAAAGTACTCCCCTTCGGCATAGCCTCGGCGCCAAGGGTGTTTACCAAGGTCCTGGCAGCGGCACACCTGCGCAGACTTTTCAGTTCCAGTTTACCCTTACCTCGACGATTGGCTCATTACGGGGGACTCGTTCGACATTTGTTTTTCGAACACCCAAAAAAACAGAATTCAGCCTGGGATTTTCTATCGACGAAAAGAAATCCAGCTTAGTCCCCAGCCAAGTAAAACAGTTCCTAGGGGCTCTAATTCGTACAGAAGACGGTCTAGTCTTCCCTTCCAGCGAGAGGGTTCAGAACATGCTCGCTCAGGTTCCTCAGTATGTAGCCAGTCGAAAGGGGACGGTACGCAAAGCTATGCATTTGCTAGGGATGATGGGGTCATGCATATACTTGGTTCCCCACGCGCGGCTGCGCATTCGTCCCATGCAAGTGGCTCAACAGCCAGTGGTGTCAGGCCAGCGGACAATGGGAAGATCTGTTGTCTCGCCAGCCCTCGTTCTCTCTGCAGTGGTGGTCGAGGGAGCACCTCTTGAAGGGAAAGACCTTCACCACCCCTGCAGTGGAAGCCACTCTCACGACAGACTCATCTCTCACAGGGTGGGGGGGGGCTCACCTGCTTCAACACAGCGCAGGTAGCGTCCAACCATATAAACCTACTGGAGCTACTAGCAGTGTTCAAAGCATTGAAAGCCTTTCAGGAGCAACTGCAAGGGAAGACAGTGCTGGTCCTAACCGACAGCACAACAGCAATGTATTACCTGAACAAACAGGGGGGCACTCACTCTCCAGGGCTATCCAAGCTGTCCCAAAACATCTGGATATGGGCTCTCAAACACAAGATGTTCGTGATATCCCAACATGTTCCAGGGGAACTCAATCTTCTGGCAGACGTACTCGGCAGAGATTTTCCTCTGCCAGAAGAGTACGAATGGCAACTGCACGAAGACATTGGATCCAACGTCTTCGCAGAATGGGGGTTTCCAGAGATCGACCTGTTCGCTACTCAGGAGAACGCCCAATGCCAAGATTACGCCTCCAGGTACCCCCAGAACCGATCCAAGGGGAACTGTCTCTGGATAACTTGGTCGGGAAAATTTGTCTACGCTTCTGAACAAGATAGTACACAAGATGCACCAGGAACCAGTCACCATGATTCTGGTGGCTCTCATGTGGGCCCGCCAACCTTGTTTCACGCACCTGATGGAAATGTCCCTCTCCCCACCAGTCAAGCTGCCCTGCCTGTACAACATGTCTCAGGACAGGGGGAGACTCTGCACCCATGCCCACAAACTCTGAACTTGGCAGCCTGGCTCCTGAGGTCATAGTTTGGACATCTGCATCTCCCTCAGAAGCATGGACATACTGAGGGAGGCAAGAAAGCCTAACACACGTTATTGCTATGCCAGTAAATGGAAACGTTTCGTCATCTGGTGCAGATCCAAAGGTGTCAATCCCACCAATTGCTCGCCTTCACACATTGTGCTATATCGAACCCATCTGTTGGACTCTGGGTTAGTCTTCAATTCCTTAAAGGTTCACCTAGTGGCGTTGTCAGCCTACACCACGTCACAGCAGAAGGTGTTGTGGTGGAAAATACCTGTGATTAAAGCCTTTATGGAAGGGGTTAAAAGAATGTATCCCCCCTCACTCACCCAGCCCCTGGGTGGGATTTAAATGTGGTTTTAACTAGGCCCATGGGACCCCCTTTTGAGCCTATGCATAAAGCTAGTCTGAAAGACCTGACTTATAAGACAGCCTTTCTAGTAGCTATCACTTCTATCAGAAGAGTTAGCGAACTACAGGCACTGTCGGTTTTGAACCCCTTTGTTACAGTCCACAAAGATAAGGTAGTTCTGCGCACTCATCCCAGATTTGCGCCGAAATGTATTTCAAAGTTCCATGTGAACCAGTCAATCGAACTACCCACGTTCTTCCAGAGACCTACGAACATGGCTGAAAGAAACCTTCACACACTAGACATGCGCAGGGCAGTCATGTTCTACATGGATAGAACTAAACCACTGAGGAAAACTAAACAATTCTTTATTTCAGTGGCAGCTGGTAGAGAAGGGGATCCTGTCTCTAAATCAGCAATATCAAGGTGGATTGTCAAATGCATCACACTATGTTTCTCTTGCAAAGAGATAACTGCCATTCAAGCCTAGAGCACATTCTACTCGAGGAACTGGGGCATCCAGAGCATTCATTGCAAATGTTCCCCTAGAGTCCATTTGCAAAGCGGCAACCTGGTGTTCTGTACACATCTTTACAAAACACTATTGCCTAGACACTCGGTCTAGGTCTGATTCTCAGGTGGGACCAGCAGTACTAAGACATCTTTTTTCTACTGTTCCTTCTCACAACCCACCTCCAACTCCGGGTACTGCTCGCTAGTCTATGCACAGCATGTGATTCTAAGCAGATTAACAAGCATCAGAAGACATGCATTATTTACCGTAAAAGCATTTCTGATGATTGTATCTGCTTAGATTCACATGCGCCCTCCCTGCCTCCCCGCTCGGGGTGGAAGGAACATAGACTTCTTACTACTTTCTCTCTTCATGTACTCACTATAGCCTTGGGCTCCCTCATGGCAGAAAAAATACAATCGGAGGGACCTCGGCACGTGAGGGATTTTGGGTACTACACAAGTCACGATGGGGATAGTGTTTCAGACACGCCTATGCCGACGTCCCCTTTCGGTCCCCCGAAAGACAAGATGCAATACTCCGCGGTTACCACTGGATGTCGGACCATATGCACAGCATGTGAATCTAAGCAGATACAATCATCAGAAATGCTTTTACGGTAAGTAATGCATGTCATATCTATGTCCAGTTTCCTAGCAATTGAAGTCACCTCAGTGTAGGAAGTGTGTGTGTGTGACATCCCAAAAGGGTATCTACTTGCTTAACCTAAAGCTGAGGAAGTGTTTTTGAAGTGTATTTTTGTTGCATATTGCCCTTTCTAAAGAAGGCTTAGTTAAAACTGAGTGTTAAAAAATTATTCTACTAGAAAACCTTGAGTATAAGTGTTATTTGAATACTTGTAACTGTGAATCTCTATGACCTCCCTACAGCTCACATTTACCCCTCTTGAGATAAGTCTGGCTGCTCAGCCACTCTACCAACTTGTGTAGTACAGACCTATACCAATAGTTGGGTTACCTATTGCCAAGAGGACAAGGCTGGTGTAGTCTCCCACAGGGTTACTGTATCCAGTCTTGCCTAACCACCCACGAAGACTGAAGTCTACTAAGGCGGTTAGTCTTCCTCTAAGCCTCCCCCCACCCCCCGAGCTATTGCCAACTCACCAGTCAGCTGCAACATAGTCTACTCCGAAACAAAGGCAAATATGACTCAATTACTGAATCCACTACATACACGACCTGAGCACTGTTGAATCATGGACATTGTCAATGACAATCTGCCTCAACCACCGCTCAGTCAGTGGTTTATTCTACCTCGCCGCTGACGCTTATATAGTGCCTGCGCTAGGAGCAGGTCCATGCCCTTCATACCCTCTACCAGGGATTGGGGTTCCTATGCAACCAACAATAGTGGTACATCCACCCCTTTTATCCTCGGGTGAAGATCAAGGTGCTGAGGAGTGCCATGTCTCCTTCCAGTTCTCCCTTCCAAGATCTCAATCGGCCACCACCAAGACCTGCCTCACCAAGAAGGTCGACCCCTGCCAAAGGCATACCTTTCCCTTCAAGGGATATCTCTGTGGGCATTTGAAATCCTCACAATGCTAGTGTCCACCCTACAACAGAGGCTACCAGGGTACTTCGCCAGACCCATGCCATTGGTGCTCTAGAGGCACCCATGCCCCACATCGCCCCTCAAGGGAGGGGCACCTGACAAGACCTCTGCAGTTATCAGACACTGACTACGGGTTTGAGGCGCGTTACTGTTAGGTAAGCTTGTCAGTTATGTGATAACTCTTCCTCCCGTGTGTTAGGAAGAATTCTCTGTTTAGGCTGAATTTCCTAACCTAGTGAGTCCCCCAGCAGCTTTGCTGGATTTTTTGGGGTTTATTCTTTTCTCCTGCCAAGAGTGAGACTCTTTTACCCTCACTCTTGGACATGACTTGAGAGTGTTACCTGTGACTTGCTATGTGCTTTTGGGCTAGGGGGTAATTTTCCCCATAGGCCATCATTGGTTTTTGAATGTGTTACACAGCACCCTCAGTGCAATAGCACAGGGGTGTCCTAGTGACCCCCAAACATAGACTCCGCACCCTGGGACTGACTACTGTCTCCCTGGGTCTGTAAAGTTACCATTGACTTTACTAGTCTTAACTTAGGAACTTAACCAGTACAAACCATCTTACTGTGGAAGTACTGGTAGGGGCAATTAGATTGCCCCTGGGTCTGTTGTCGAGGGGGTACTGTCCCGTCCCCCCCCTCGCCGAGTTCTGGCTGGTGGCAGTGGATACCACGGAAATATTTCACCAGAATATTTCCCAATGGGATTTCCCATTGTTTTTAGTGCACCACTTTTTGGTGCAATGTTAAAGATACCGCCGGCTTATTTAATTAATATAAATTCACCGGTTGGGATTTTTTGCCGGAACTCGCCGCCAAAATGGCGTCTAGGTTCACTTCAGTAACCCTGAACCCGAGTCGAGCCTTTGTTCCACTTTTGGCGGGCTTCTGCACAGAAGCCCTCCAAAGTGGTGCCATTCTGTCTGGGTACCACAGGGGGTGTGGGAGGGGGTTTAGGCACCCTGGACTGAGTTGCCTTGCCAACTCATGTCGCACTCTAGTGTGATTGGCCCCAAGTGGTGAGCCACCCCGCTCACCACTTAGCATGTTTGAGTGACAACTAGGCTGTATGAATGGGGGTTTTCTGCATAAAAGCAGGGTTTTTGGGACTGGTTCTTCAGAAGTCGCCACAGGACCGAAGAAGCCGATGAGGGAGAAGCCGAGCCGACCTGCCAATACGACACCACCGGTGAAGCCCTGCAGAACCGTCTCACCACTTTTCCCGACGACAGAGGAGATCTCCCGCCGGAGAGTCTTCTTCCCTTAACTGGTGGGGACAACCAGTTGCTGCCTTCTTTTCGCCGTCTCGAAGCATCTCGTGGCCGCCTTGCCTGCGCCAAGCACCCCGGCAACCGGGATACCACTTTTTACCTCAACCGCGAAAGAGGGGTAAAAATCCTTTGTGACCGGAAAACTCCACGGCTGGCCTCCTCCCTGGTAGTGCAACGACCTGCAGCTTTCCTCCACGTCGAGATCACCTCTTCCTCGGGACGACGCCGCAACTTGCACCCACTACCAGGAACGACTACCACCGCTGGAGGAATCTTGCCACTTTTAAAGGTACTGTGTTCCGCCCGGCCTCCCTTGCCACCGATTGTACGGGTTAGATTTAGTCCTCGGCTCTCGAACCTGGGTAGGTCTGGGACACCCTAACTAAACTTTTCAGAACCGTAGGAAAACCCTTTTTCTCTCACCTGCAAAGACTCGTGACATTGTGTGATCTTGGGCACATTTTTCGCCTGGCTCCCTCTAAAGCGGGCCCCGAACTAACTCTCCTTGTTGAACCATTGACTGTCTTTGCTAACCTTGTGTGAAAAGTGTTTTACCTTACTGCTCTCTTTATTCCTGCCTTTTCCCTCCCTTTTGGTAATACTTGTTGGAGTACCATCTAACGTTAAGCGCTCACCTCTGGTTGGAAATAAGTGGGGTTAATTTAGAATTGTCCAACACCTGATATGGGATGTACATATGAGTAATATTAACTGTTTGACTGACTTTCTTACCTTTTCTAATGTGCTAGTGTAATTTATGAGTGTACCTTTAATAAATAAGTTTATACTTTTACACCTAGCTCTGGTCAGTGTTTGCTTGTGCTATTGTACCTCTGTACCTATTATGTAGCCTCTGTATACTGCCTAACTCTTCTTGAGGGAAGTCTGACTGCTCAGCCACAGCTACCACAGTGAATCTGTGTGGTACAGACTGCTACCAAGTGGGTTTACTGCCAACACCTGTAGACTTAAATCTTTTGCACTGGTCCCAGAGGGAACTGCACAGGTTTCTGCCTAACACCGTGTCAACCCTAGAACTGTTTGCTGAACTTTATGGTTATTTTTCCTTGTTCCAGGGTGAGTGGGAATCTTTCCCCTCACCCCGTCTTTTACTCTTTTTATGGGTAACCTTTTTATGTCTCTCTATAGTTTGTTTGGATTCATATAACTTTTGGGCTTAATGTGTTTTGCTATGCCAGCACACATCGTATGGGCAGTTTTGCTGGGTAACCCCTTGGGCTTCCCTCATTAATTTACCTTGGGTGAACTACTGTTGCCAAAGGTAGAGAAGGATTTTCATCCCCTTTACGTTTTATATGTGAGACTAGCACACCCCACCTTATGTGGTTTGCTGGGTAGATAAATGGTATCCTCTTTCTCACTGACACAAACATTTGTGTTATTGTAGCAAGTGAACTCTTATGGTTGGTGGCAGTGAATCTACTTTAATAACTTTATAGTTCATATTACTCGCAGGCTGTCAAACCAGCTGCGTGCACAGAAGGGTCACCAGCCTACTAGAATGGTGGCTTCTTTCTTTTATCACCATGTGTAGTGTGGTGGTTGTTTCTTGGGTCTTCCCTGCCGTCCTAGATGGGGGAGGTCCTGGTTGATGTTTTGTCTTTGGCTGGATTCCTTTGTGTTTTCTGCTAAGGCTCCAGATTGTTTGTGAAAGCAGGAAGCGATTGAGTTGCTTGTCTTCTGGTGTGCCTGAAAGGAACCAGTTCCAACTGGGGAGCAACTCGCCCTGATTGGACAGCCATCTGCCCCTTTCTGTGAACTGCAGGGAGATCAGAAGCTGTGCGTGGGTTCCTAGATAAGTCTGATTCTGGAAGCTGAAGCAAAGTTGATCACTGGAGCTGAATCCGAAGAGGAAGATGAAGAAAAGATGGCTGCAACTGATTGCAGCGACAGCAGTGCCTGCTGTATAACCAGAGCCTGTTCTGACCCTTTCAAGTCACCTCGGGGTCCTGTAGATGACGACCCCTACCCAGAGGCTGGTGAGACTCTCTAGTCTTGAGAAGACCTGCAAAACGAGCCATCTCACGACGTGCCGCGACCTTCCAGGGCTGCAAGCCACCCTTACCTAGGGACTTCGAGCCAGAGTGCTGTGCATTGTCTTCTGAGTCTGATTTGTGCTGAAACTTTTTTGGACTCCTGCTGGTCTTCCAGAGACACGATTCAAATCCCTGCAGTCCCCTCAAAGTGCTGGACAAAGAGTGAAGAGAATCCGACAAGCGATATTTGTTAATCTGGTTCCTGTAAAAAGGCACCAAATCCAGAGCCCCACGAAGCCTTTGTTGGGAGCCTTCTCTTTCGACTGCTGCAGCACGTTCCCTTCCAGTGTCGTCTTTAGTCTCCATGACCAAGCATCCAGGCACTGGGTCCTGTGCTGCTGCATCGTGAAGGCGTCAGTCCAGAAGCACTTCTCTGCTGAGGTACTGTTGGCTCATGTTTGGAAAGATTTCTTGACAGCATTTTCTATGGACCCCCAAACATTTTGCTTTTATTTTTTGTTCTGACCTCTTTTTCCAGTGCATTGAAGCCTTAAGCTTCACTACCCTGGCTTTTGCTCATTTGTCATAGGGAAACTGACCTGTCCTTCCGGCTGTCAGTACTGGGATACAATTTCCCCATGTCTTTCTACTTTGTTGCCACTTTTGGTAACATTTATCACTGTACATTGCATCTTAAAATGGGGTACACTTTGTTTTGCCCTAGACTAAGAGGATTTTTGGTCACTCTGTATGCCTAAAGGACAAGCTGGTGGCAGCAGTTACTTTTTCCTATCGTTGGTGTAAATTACTTTAGCTTACCACGTTATGCTACCAGCTGTGGCTGTTGTCTAAACATGGCCGTGCAACATGGTTTTTCGTTTGTTCCTTAGCCACCTAGTCTTTAACCTTTCTTCCTGGCCTACGAGGCCACGAAAATCCTCATATGGAATTCCAGTGCCCCGGAAAGCAGTCTTTTGGCGATCTACTGCAGGGCCATGGGTGTTTGCTGCTAGGAAGCTAGTTGGGACCAAATTGGTTTTGGTGTGTGAGTGGTAGTCATGAATTGTGCCACCAGTGGTCCTGGTTGGACCACTGCTGGGGTGTGTGTGGGCCAGATCTGCGACTGGCTTGTGAGAGTTCATCTCTTACCTGGCTTTTTGGATAAGAGGACCCCTGTATCCACTCTAGAGAAATCCTGGAAGAAACCGAAGGAGACAATTATCCTGTCCAGCTACAAGACCTGCATTGAGAATGAAGACCTGTTGGAAGGCAGCCTGGTGACCAGCTACAGCTGTTGTCCTGGAACAGCCCTGTCATGTTAAAGATCTCCAGCAGTCCTGTGAAGGAGCTGCGAGTCTTGGAGTGGAAGTAACATCCGTTCGAATGGATTGTCCTCAAAGGTATTCCACATCTTTGACATGTAATGTCCAAGATGTGGAATACATTGGAGGAACATCCAGTCGAAAGAACATTAACAGTTGGTAAGTAACATGTTCTTCTCATCGTCCACTCTGAGTTGTATGAAGAAGCGTCTATGGTAATGCCCCTGAATCACCCAGTGGCTGACGAGCTCAGTTTGGTCTAACATGCTGCAGATGTCACTGTTCCGAGTTGAGGCCTTGGAGGGGGGTCGCCAGCTTGTGCCATAAGACTCGCCTCTGTGAAATTTCGTGGTCCTAGCATAAAGGGGACCTGAGATGGGAGGCGAAGTCTGACTATGGCAAGTGAAGTCTCTTGCATCGCCATTCAATGGGGGGCGTTGTCCGAAACTGCTTACCTACGCCCCGGCCTGTCCTGAGTGGGGCCCTGCATAGTTATTTTGCAACTGTAAGACTTTACTCCAGCATTAGTCGCCGACTGGAGAAGTGCTCGAACCTGCAAACCCTGGGCATCGAGGGCTGAAGCTGACGGCGGGAAAAGCGACCTAGGACACTATTCAGCAAATCTGCCAAGTATTAAGAAGAATCAAAGGTTGCGTGTTTCAGCGATACTTAGCTGAACCCCTAACTCCTTCTTAAAGGTTTTGAAAAACTTTTCAAATAGTTTGGCTTTGCCATTGCTTGTTCGCACAAGCACTCCGAATGTTGGACATTTTTGTTAGAATAATTTTGTCCTCCAACTCTTGGAACTGTTCATTTGACCCCAGAGACCATGCCTTTAATTTTTTTTCCAGCCTCACAAAACTGTATGGAGCTTTGATGAACTGAAACTTTGAACTTTTAGGCACAAGGCCCATACATCTTGGGGATGGATTTTTGAAGCTAGAATTGTACTTATGTGGACCTATAGTGCTTATAAAAATACTCTCCTTCCTTTACAGGGATTTTCTATGTATTGTGCCCTACTCCAATGATTGTATATATATGTATCTTTTACAAGTGTTGTGTGATATTATCTGTAAATAGTAATTTTTCTCAGTGTTCTATGGCCGTAAATAAATATGTATTTTTATAACTGATTTTCGAAGTGTAATCCCTGATTTTGCACTGAGCACTCATTGAGGACCTGTTACAAGCTCACCACCTCTTGACTTGGACTACTCGCTACATTGAACTGGTTTGGCTACAGCTCCCAGAGTTGTCCCTGTCACAATACTAGGTTGGCCTTCTATACATCTGTACTCCACGCCAGAGTATAGAAAGTCAGTTCTAACAGCTTGGGTAATACTTCCCTAAAGTCTTCTGTCGATCCTGTGTGGCTGAGTGGGTGTTTTGTGTTTTTGGGAGTACGCCCATACTGTTGGCACAGCTCTAACACTGGAACACATCTAGGGAGCCTTCTCTGAAGTCCCTGAACACTTTCTACTAACTTTGAAGTCTGTACTTTAGTTGCTGAAGGAGATTTCCTCTGGGACTCTAACTTACCTGCATCTGAGCCTCATCCTGACCGTCTACTGCTGGCTCCTAGACCACTAGGGTCCATCTTCTGCCTCTGAGATCACTCATGCCTTCGAATGGGAAGCACTTTTATATGGAAGGACTTCAAAAGTATTAGCCTCTTGTTAGGACAGTTTTTCTAAAGTCCAACTAAGGGCTTCATAAATCTGAGTAAGTGCATATACTCGACTTAGTATAAGGCTGTACAACCTGAGGAATGTGGTAGCATGGACAGAGCAGCCAGGCTTAAAGAAACTGTCTTTGGTCACAGACAATTTCAAACCAAGGGGAGTGGTAGTAGAGGCATCCCCCGTGGTGAAATAGTCTGTTAACGAACTCAGCTTGCAAGAGCTAAGAGACATTATAGATAAGGGTAACCCCAGGTCTGATGAGTATGATAGCAGTGTGTTTGACAGAGCAGCAAAGTCCAACAATTCTGCTCACGATAAAGAAACCCAGAAAATATTAGGGCTCTGGTCTTCCCAAATGAGCCAAGTCTAATAATGTATTATGTCTTTGAGGAAGGGGAACCCAGAGCCTTGAAAAGACCATGTATTCTGAACTTGTTTGGTGATATTCTAGAATTGAGTCTATTCACTACAGACGTACAATTAGTTTCATTCACAGCTTGAGATATGATTATGTGCGGTTGATTGACAATTCGCCGCTGGTCAGAGCACTGATTCTGAAAGAAGCTGGTTCCCTCAAAAAAAAAGTTTTGACGTAATGCCATTTACATATAATGAGCGTAAAAAACTGAATTGATAAGACCAAAGAACAGCGTCCAAAATGATGTCAGATATTCTGACTAACGGTCTACGCAAGGTGAAGGGTCTGCAGTAGTGAATGAAGCCAAGGCCTGCCTCAAAGACATGCAAGAATGGAGGACGCTGGCTTCTTCACTTGGAGAGTCAATAGAGATGTTAAAATCGGCACAGAAACCCCTTTAGTAAAGAGCTACACTTCCAACTAGTATCTTGGAATAGTAGGGGACACAAACAGTTGATAAAAGATGGCTCTGAATGTGTTAAATTGAAAGAGTTTGACTTTATTATGTTGCAGGAAACATGGGCCATATGTAATTTGTATTTAGATGGTTGTATCACAATGGGACTACCTGCTAAAAAAGGGCCTGCTGGTAGACCAAGTGGCGGCTTGTCGTTTGCATACAAAATAGATGACTATTGCTTTGGAGTTCTCCTCTACAGTACTGGACTGTGATAGATCAGCTTTATTTTTATTAAACATCAAAGAAACTAGAACACATATATTGTGTAACATATATTGGAATGCATGTATAAAACACAACAAACTGGCTGAACTATTTGTCTAAATGAATTGTTTGACAATTGGCTAGATATTCACCCGTTTGGCTCTATCATTATAGGTGGTGACGTGAATGCTGACTGCAACATATCTAAATCTGAACTGATGTTGTATGGTTCTGGGTTATTTAATAGCTCTGATAAAAAAAAAAGAGGGGGCCCAGTGGCTACATTTTGCCAAGAGTAGGAATTTGACGCCAGTTTTTAGTAACACAGCAACTTGGTATGCTCGTGGTAAGAGCTCAATTCTTGATTATATTTTCTTGAGCGATCAAGACATATTGAGATGTAATAACTTAGATGGGGTATCATCTGTTAGGGAGAATTCTCTGTAAAGACTAATTTCCCAAACCTAGTGAGTCCCCCAGCAGCTTTGCTGGATTTTTGGGGTTTATTTTTTTCTCTTACTAAGAGTGAGACTCTCTTCCCCCCCACTCTTAGACATGATTTAAGGTGTTCCTTTGACTTTGTATGTGTTCTATGGGCTATGGGGTCCTTTACCCCATAGGGCTTCATGTGTTTTTGATATATGGGTTACACAGCACCCTCTGTGCAGTAACCCCAGAGGTGTCGTAGCGACTCTCAAACATAGACTCCATACCCTGGGACTGACTACTGTCTCCCAGGGCATGTAAAGTCACCATTGGCTTTACTAGTCTCAAATTGTGAACAGAACCAATACATACCATCATATTGTGGATGTACTGGTCGGGGCAATTCGATTGCCCCGGGGTCTGTTGTTCGAGGGGGCACTGTCCAGTCCCCCCGACCGAGTTTTGGCTGGTGGTAGTGGATACTACTTTTTATATTCGACCGCAAATAAATTCCTATGGAATTTTCTCCATTGTTCGAGGCTACCACTTTTTAAAATAGCCTCGAACATACCGCCGGTTTATTAAATTAATATAAATTCACTGGTTGGTCGAGCCCTTTGTTCCACTTTTTGGCAGGCTTCTCCGCAGAAGCCTCCAAAAGTGGTGCCACTCTGTCTGGGTACCACAGGGGGTGTGGTAGGGGGGATTAGGCACCCTGGACTGAGTTGCCTCGGCAACTCAAGTCGCACTCTTGTGAGATTGGCCCAAGTGGTGAGCTGCCCGGCTCACCACTTAGCATGTTTGAGTGACAGCTAGGCTGAATGAATGGGGGTTTTCTGCATAAAAGCAGGGCTTTGGGGACTGGAACTTCAGAAGTTGCCACAGGACCTAAAGAATCCGAGGAGGGAGAAGCCGAGCGGACCTGCAACGACGACACCACCGGTGGAGCCCTGCCGAACCGTCTCACCACTTTTCCCGACGACAGAGGAGATCTCCAGTCCAGAGAGTCTTCTTCCTTTGACTCGTGGGGATAACGCGTTTGCCCGTCTTTTTGCCTTCCTGGACCATCTCGTGGCCGCCTTGCCTGTGCCAACCACCCCGGCAACCATCACGGTTTACCACTACCGCGAAGAAAAGGGTAGTACCTTGTAACCGGAAAACTCTGCGGCTGGTTTCTTCCCTGGCAGTGCAACGACCTTCATCTTTCCTCCACGTCGAGACCTTCCTCTGGACGAAACACCGACTTGCACCTGCTGCCAGGAACAACTGCCCCCGCTGGAGCGTCCTTCCCATTTCAGGTAATGTGTCCCGCCTGGCTTCCCTTGCGACAGATCGTTCGGGGTGACAGTAAATCCTCGACTTTCTAACTTGGGTTAGCCTGGGGCCTGTTAACTAACTTTTCCCGACTCAATCTTTTGTGAACTATCTACAAAGACTCTTTGGGCATAACCCCACTGTGTGACCCGGGACACATTTCGCTTGCTCTCTCTAAGAGTGGGCCTGGCATTTGAACTTCCTCTCCAGTAAACTTTGCCTAAACCTGACTCACTGTGGTTCTTTGAAAAGTATTGAAATTGTGTGCTTTCATAACTGCCTTTTCCCTCCCTTTTTCTATAACTTATTAGAGTGCCATCTTAGGTTAAGCGCTCACCTCTGTCTGAAAATAAGTGGTGTTTCTCACTAAGACTTGTCTAATAAGTAATCAGGGTTGTGTGTGTGTATGTGTATATATATATATTTCTGATGTTTGTTAATCTGCTTAGAATCACATGCTGTGCATAGGTCCGACATCCAGTGGTCACTGTGGAGTATTGCATTTTGTTTTTCGTAGTCGAAAAGGGGACGTCGACAAGGCGTGTCTGTAACACTATCCCTATAGTGACGTGCGTTGTACCCACAATCCCTCACGCGTCGAGGTCCCTCAGATTGTTTTTTTCCACCCAGCTTATGGTCGCCTTACGCGGAGCTCCTAGAGAGACATTGCAAAACACTTACTACGGACCTCGGTCCTTAATTTATACTTATTGTTAAAGATCCCTCCCCTCGACGTTAGCTGTGAAGCTGTTTCTCCGCCGAGCAAGTTTTCGACGGAGGGGAAGAGACGGAGGAGATCCTTTGGCGCTGCCGAACACGTGGCCAGGCCTCGGCGGCCAACATACAGTAGGGAGAGTGGGGGTTCGAACTTTTATCTTCTCGTCGAGAATGTCTTTCTTTCTCCCCTATCTTTCCCTTGGGGTTTTTATCACCAGTTTTTATTGCCTCAGCTATGGAGTGGACCCCTTTTAAGTTTTGCCCACGCTGTAGGGGCAAATACACTTGGAAAGACAAACACAAGCTCTGTAATCGTTGCTTGCCCCTCGATCATAAAGAGGACAGCTGCGCGGCCTGTAAGCTCTTGAAACCAAGAACTCTTAAAGAACGGAAAGTTAAGAGGTGGGCGGACTACGCTATGTCGAAGTCAGTTTCCTCACCCGCCGCCGCTGTTACAGAAAGTGACGAGGAGGGTGATAACTCGACGTCCGTTACGGAAGTAATTAACCCCCAGAAGGAGCGCTCGCGCTCCTCGACGTCCGTCCCCGGCCCTGACGGGCTCGGCTCACGCCCTGCTTATGGGGATGAACACCCTGGCGACAAGGACGCACACAGCCCCCTTAGGCCTAAGCACACAACCCACGGCTCTTGTTCGTCGAGGACGAAGGATCCATCAGCGCCGAAGGGGACGCAGGCCACTCCGGCGTCTACCTCAGACCGTAAAGGTCTCAAGCCCCACCCGCAAACGCAGCTGCGACCAGCGATTGGGCTTTCATCTAACACGGGCGCTACCTCAAAAACATCCGACGTAACGTTCCATAGAGCGGCCGTCGAGAAACAACACGTAACGCAGGCAATGTCGACTCCAGAACCCTCTACTGACGAACTCGTTGTCGAGAGCCTGGCGAGAATTGTTTCCGAAGACAAACGTAAGCGGACGACAAAACAGACGTCGAATACCGCACCAAAAGATATAGAAACGCCGAAAAAGCACAAGAGTAGCCAGGAACTGCCCCCTTCATCTAAGGGCACTTCTGAACTACCGGAGGGCTTTTCTGAGGGCGACGGAAACCTTTCGTCGACGTTGTGGGAGCGTTCTAAGCGTTTGGAAGGTGAAAACACTGATTTCCCCCCTCTAGACTATTCAGGGGTTCCCCATGAGACCCTTGAAAGACTCCATTCTTGGATGGAGAAAATGGAAAGGTTTTTGGGTAGCCAAAACCCACCCTCACCCAAAAGACCAAGAGAATGGACCCAGGATGACCCTAGGGTCTAGATTCCTAGGCTGTTTCCCCCTTCTACAGACGCATATGACCTCACCGAAGAGGAGCAATACCTCCAGGAAGATGAGTGTTTGGGTGGAGAGGAAGAACATGAGGAAGAGGGCTTTGAAGAAGACCCTTACACTAGTGCAGGAGCCTTTGAAGAAGATACAGCTACCTCACAGCCCTGGCAATCCCCATCAGTGCAGCCTTGGTAATCCCCATCAGTGCACTCAGACCCTGATGTCTTTCACCCTTCTCCTCCCAAGGACCCACCTATTGGAAACGCCTCCCCCATAGATGACCAACCTTCACTTAATGCACTATTGCGCAAGGCAGCAGCGCATTTTGAAATGGACACAGGGGAGACTCTTCCGGACATAGACTTTGTAGAAAAAGCTATTAAAGAAAAAGCCCCGGTTAGTCAGTCTATTCTGCTCCTGGCTTCTATAAGGAGAAGAATAACTCCTTCCCTTTCCAATCCGGCCTTAGTCAGAGGGGTCAACCCTCGGATAGAAAAGCTCTTCAGCCCTTCGTCCTCTGACCCTTTGTACATCAAGGGACATTCTATTCCGGACTCCCTTGTAGTTACTAATACAAGAAAAAGAGCGAGGGTACCACTATCCACTAGTGAGCCACCACCTGACAAAGAGGGCAAGAAGCTCTATGCACTTGGGAAGAGAATCACGACCTCTGCCGCCTTCTCAACTAGGATTGCAAATAACAATTCCCTACTAGCTAGCTACGCAGATGCACAGTGGAGCAACCTGCGCAGCGAAGCAGAGGACGCACCAGAACCCCTGCGTTCACGCCTGCTAGCTATAATCTCAGAGGGAACTCTTGTAAACCAGGGCATCGTAAAGAACTCCTTAGATGCCGCAGAGACGGCTGGCCGTTCCCTGGTTCAGGGAATACTTCTCAAACACCATGTCTGGCTGCGCAATTCAGGATTTAAGCCGGAAACCCAGGCTTCCCTGATAAATAAGCCCATAGAACAAACACATCTGTTTGGGAAAGCAGTTGATGAGGCCCTAGAACATGCGAAGAAAGAGTTTGATACCATCAAGACTCTTGACCAAATTTCTAGGCCACCTAACAGATGCAGCTATGGCAATAGACGCTCCTTTCGTGGCCAACGCCAGCAGCAAAGCCAACAGCAATTTTACTCTGCTACCAACTGGCCCTCTAATCAAAGCACCCAGTTCAGTCAAAGAGGCCAACGTCGTGGCAAAGGAAGAGGTCGCGGCTCCAGCCCCAAAGGTCCCATGCCCAATACCAACAAATGACCCGAAGATTCGGGTCCCCTCCCATGCATCACCGGTCGGGGGCCGGCTAACATCGTTCCTTTCAGCATGGGAGGGAATAACGTCAGACCGCTGGGTATTATCCACCATAGCCCACGGATACTGCATCGAATTCAACGGTTCCCCGAAATACAGACCCCCACGGAACCGACGCATGACACCGGAACACCTCACTATACTTCTTCAAGAAGTAGAAGAGCTACTGAAAAAAGAAGCTATAGAGGCTGTCCCCCTATCTCAGGTAACAGAAGGTATTTATTCAGTGTACTTCCTTGTACCCAAAAAGGATTTAACCATGCGCCCTGTATTAGATCTGCGCCCAGCTAACAAGTTTATCCAACCCCAGAAGTTTCGTATGGTGACCTTGCAGGAAGTAATCCCACTGTTATCACAGGGGGATTACATGACAACATTGGACATGAAACATGCATACTTTCATATTTTAATGTTGCCAGCGCACAGAAGATACCTCAGGTTCATGATAGAGGGCAAACACTACCAGTTCAGAGTGCTACCCTTCGGCATAGCATCAGCACCAAGGGTATTCACGAAGGTACTGGCAGTGGCAGCGGCCCACCTGCGCAGGTTGTCCATCCCAGTTTACCCTTACCTCGACGACTGGCTCATAACAGGGGATTCTTACGAAACATGCTTCTCCAATACCCAAAAGACTGTAGACCTTTTGTTCCAGTTGGGCTTCTCCATCAACGAAAAGAAGTCCAGCCTAGACCCCAGCCAAATCAAACAATTCCTAGGGGCTCTAATTCAAACAAAGGACGGCCTCGTCTTCCCCTCCAACGAGAGGGTCCAAAACATGCTGTTTCAGATCTCTCAATATGTGACCGGTCGAGAGGTGACGGTACGCAAAGCAATGCGCTTGCTAGGCATGATGGTGTCGTGTATTTATTTGGTACCTCACGCGCGCCTGCGCATGCGCCCTATGCAAGAGTGGCTCAACAGCCAGTGGTGTCAGGCCAGCGGATTATGGGACGATCCAGTGGTGGTCTCGTAGGCCTTGGTTCTCTCGCTACGATAGTGGACAAAGGAAAACCTGGAAAAAGGGAAACCCTTTGCCACACCCGCGGCGGAAGCCACTCTAACCACAGACGCATCCCTAACAGGATGGGGGGGGCTCACCTATCCCATCAGACTGCTCACGGAGTGTGGACTCCGAACATAGCATCCAAACACATAAATCTACTAGAGCTACTAGCTGTGTTCAAGGCGCTAAAAGCCTTCCAGGAACACCTACAAGGCAAAACTGTGTTGGTCCTTACAGACAGCACCACAGCCATGTACTACATCAACAAGCAGGGGGAACCCACTCTCCAGGACTGTCCAAACTGGCCCAAAATATATGGAAGTGGGCTCTCAAACAGAACATGTTCCTACTGTCAGAACATGTACCAGGGGAACTCAATCTGCTGGCAGACAAACTCAGCAGAGATTTCCCCCTGGCCGAAGAGTACGAATGGCGACTGCACGAAGACATAGTCTTCGACGTCTTCACACAATGGGGATTCCCAGAAACAGACCTATTCGCAACCCTGGAGAACTCACAATGCTTAAGTTACGCCTCCAGGTACCCCCAGAACCAATCCAAGGGGAACGGTCTGTCGATGCAATGGTCAGGGAAATTTGTTTACGCTTTTCCCCCGACTCCCCTTCGCAACAAGGTGGTGCACAAGATGCACCAGGAACAAGTAACCATGATACTGGTGGCCCCAATGTGGGCCCGACAGCCATGGTTCGCTCACTTGATGGAGATGTCTCTATCTCCCCCAGTGAAACTCCCCTGCCCGTACAACATGCTGTCACAAGACAAGGGCAGGACTCTGCATCCATGCCCTCAGACCATGAACTTAGCAGCCTGGCTCCTGAGATCATAGAATTTGGACATTTACATCTCCCACAGAGATGTATGGACATCCTCAGGGAAGCCAGAAAACCTAACACTCGCCACTGCTACTCTAGCAAGTGGAAGAGATTTGTCATCTGTTGCAGAGGGAAAGGCATCAACCCAATTGACTGCTCTCCCACACATATTGTTCTATACCTGACCCACTTATTGGATTCAGGTCTAGTGTTCAATTCCATTAAAGTCCACCTAGCGGCACTTTCTGCATACACCACTTCCCAACTCAAGGTGTTGTGGTGGAAGATCCCTGTTATAAAGGCCTTCATGGAGGGAATAAAGAGAATACACCCCCCGATAGCTGACCCAGCTCCCGGATGGGACCTTAACGTGGTACTTACCAGACTCATGGGCTCACCTTTCGAACCCATGCACAAAGCATCTCTTAAAGACCTCATTCTTAAGACTGCTTTTTTAATAGCTATCACCTCCATCAGGAGGGTAAGTGAACTACAGGCTCTTCTGTTCTAGACCCCTTCGTTACAGTTCACAAAGTTAAGGTGGTTCTACGCACGCACCCAAGGTTTGCTCCGAAGTTCATATCGAAATTCCACGTAAACCAGTCTATAGAACTGCCAATGTTCTTTCAAAATCCTTCCAACTTGGGAGAAAAAACTCTGCACACACTAGATGTGCGCAGAGCGGTCATGTTCTACATGGAAAGAACCAGACCACTGAGGAAGACTAATCAGTTCTTCATCTCGGTGGCAGCAGGAAGAGAAGGGGATGCAGTTTCAAAGTCCACTATTTCTAGATGGATTGTTCAATGCATCACTCTCTGCTATACTCTTGCTAAGAGAGAACTGCCCTTTAAGCCTAGAGCACACTCTACTCGAGGCACGGGGGCGTCCATAGCATTCATTGAAAATGTTCCGCTTGAGTCCATCTGCAAAGCGGCTAACTGGAGTTCTGTGCACACCTTTACAAAACACTACTGTCTAGATGCACACTCGAGACTCCCAGGTGGGTCAGGCAGTATTAAGACATCTTTTTTCTACTGTTCCTTCTCATAACCCACCGCCAACTCCGGGTACTGCTCGCTAGTCTATGCACAGCATGTGATTCTAAGCAGATTAACAAGCATCAGAAGACAATGCATTACTTACCGTAAAAGCATTTCTGATGATTGTATCTGCTTAGATTCACATGCGCCCACCCTTCCTCCCCGCTCGGATGGAAGGAACATAGACTTCCTTTTATATCTCTCTTTTCTGTACTCACTCGCGTCGAGAAGGCTCCCTCAGGGCAGAAAAATACAAACAGAGGGACCTCGACGCGTGAGGGATTGTGGGTACAACACACGTCACTATAGGGATAGTATTTCAGACACGCCTTGTCGACGTCCCTTTTCGACTACGAAAAACAAAATGCAATACTCCGCAGTGACCACTGGATGTCGGACCTATGCACAGCATGTGAATCTAAGCAGATACAATCATCAGAAATGCTTTTACGGTAAGTAATGCATTGTCATATATATATATATATATATAATATAGTGACTGTGTGTTGAATTTACTTACCTCTTTTTGTGCTAGTGTAAGTGTAAATTCCAGTAGCATAGAAAATGTCATGTGTTACTGATTTTTAAAAAGGGGGACAGGATGAGTCCTTACAACTACAGACCCATTACTCTTCTAAATGTGGAATCCAAAATTTTCGCTGCCATCGTTTTGGAGAACCTGACAGCTTGGATAGATGTAAAGTCTGTTTTAGCTGTTAGACAGATTGGTTTTAGGCGACGCGTTGGCACCGACACGGGGGGGTCTCTTGTTGCACCAACTTCTGAGTTCAGTTAAACACAAAACGTTTGACCAACTGTATGTAGCATTGATGGATTTGACATCAGCATTTGATTTAGTGGATAGACCCACATTATGGAAAACACTAGTGTCATTGGAAATTGACAGTGGGTTACTAAATATAACCATTCACCTATATTCAGTCATGAGGGTCAGGTTAAATAATAAAGGCCTCCTATCCGACACAATAAATGCGGGCAATGGTCTGAAACAAGGATGCAGGCTGGTAGCCTACTTATTTAATCTGTATGTGCCGGAAGCAGGCGAGAAACTAAACTAGAGCGGGTTAATGGGTCCAAAGCTAGGTGGGATTATTATCCGCTGGATCGCTATGCCGATTATTTTTCATTGATCAATGGCTCCAAAATAGGTCTACAAAGATTACTGATTTTGGCAAATACATATTGGAAAAGAAATTAAAGATTAATCCAACAAAAACTATCTTTTATGCAGGCAGTAAGAAGGTGAAATCTGACTGGTCTTCGTGGAATTGTAGTGGTACTAAAATAAAGAGCCAAATGGCCTTAATATTTTTGGGTTACTCTGTGCATAGCTCCAATTCAAATGCGTTATCGAAAAATACACGGATACTTAAAGCTAAAAAAGCTATGAATCCAATTAAGGCCATCGAAAGAAGATTTGGAAAATGTACCCTAGTGCCTTGCATTCAATTTTATAGGCTGAAAATTATTCCAATCTTAATTTATGGTATAGAATTCTTGCCAGAATCTGGGCGGCTTTTCTGAAACAGCTGGAAGCCATAATATGGCGTATGTTACTATTTCTTTATACCAAAATGTACTCCAATCGAAACGATTCGGTACGAGTTAGGTTTAACATTGATTGTATTATGAATATAAAAAAAAGCATTGTTAAGATGTTTAATGGCAAAAAATGATTCAATGTACTATTACTTGAGCGCAGATAAGAGCTATTTCATGCTGGCTCTAAATTAATCTTGTGAAAAAATATTGGCATGTGTGGGTTTGTCGTTGCAGACTTTGATAAGTAAGCCTGATAAAGTAAAAAACAGTAAAAGCATACAATTGGTTAGAGAATAACGTCATACTGCTGAATTTGAAACGTTATGCACAAGTGCTTTCTTATTGGAAATGGTTCCCAAATCCTGAGAACGATCTGGTAAAATATCCTTCAAGGATGTTTAGAAATAGGACGATGCGTTTCAGATTCAACGTTTTGAATTGTAATGAAATATAGCAATCTGAGGATTAAATGCTCAAGGTACTGTTGGCTGCCGCTTTTGTAAACCTCCAGAGGTTAATGAATCCCTGGTGCATTTGTTACTGGTGTGCCCAAACTTAATTCACTCAAGAATAGAATGTTTTTCAAGGTACGTAATTGATACATCGAATGTTGACGGACACTAACTTTGGAATGATATGTTACATGGTAATACTACATCTTTGAAATACATTCCTAAATACCATATGTGCTCTAGAATGAACTTGACTTGTTGGCTATTTTAATCTGGTTTGGTCCGCTGTAAGTTAAAGAATTCTAAATCCAAAGACGGAAACAGAATAGAGGCAGAAATTGTACCCCTGTCATCAAAAGTATGCTGTGAGGACTTGTTTAAATGTTAGTCGTACGATTATGTTGCATAGGAACTAATGCATAGGAAAGACCTTTTTCTTTTTTATCAATGGTTTTTAAAATAATTTCTTTGTTCTGTTTTCATTTTATTGGATGTAAATGTGTATTTTTGTAAGAATGTTGCTAAATTGTAAAAGGTTTATACAAACCAAACAATAAAGATAATAATAATAATCATCATCTTAGGAAGGAGAGAGGGCTTCAGCTTGGTGCAACGAAATTGTAGCATACATTTGGTCCAAAGAAACAGTATGTATTGTAAAAATAAATGGTTTATTGATATAAAAGTAGGCCAAGATAAATATCGGGGAAATAAGTACCATCACATTTCATATGAACATAATTATACAAACCAACTCAATACTTAAGGGATACAACCCAAAGTCTACCCTTATTAAGAATAGCAATAAAGCAGTTAAAGGTTGGTGAAACCGATCACACATTCGGAATGTGTTAGGCAAGATTGTATGCAGTAACCCTGTGGGAGTAACCCTGTGGGAGACTACACTGGCCTTGTCCTCTTGGCAATAGGTTTCCCAACCTTTGGTATAAATCAACAAGTTGGTATAGTGAGCAGCCAGGCCATCTCAAGAGAAGTCAATGTGAGCTGTAGGGTTGCAACCTAGTTTCACAGTGACATGTATTCAATTAACATTTATACTCAAGGTTTCTTAATAAAATAAGAATCCGAGTGATTTGCCCGTGGCTGAAATTACCGCGAGCAAATCGTTCGCATGAGAAAGGTGCGAACAACCAAAAGTTTGCACCTTTGTCATGCGAACACACATACAAACTCACACACAACACACCCATAACACTCTCCCACCCACACCGAACATAAACAAACCCCACTTACCTTGTCTTCATGCTGGGTTCCTGCAGCGCCAGTTCCCTTTCACTTCCGTGACCGGGAACCGGCACTGCAGGGTCTTTTTCTTCTCTTTTTGTTTTTAAAAACAGAAGGTTGCGGGGGTGTCCCCCCACCCCCGCCCGCAAGCCCTGCTCACTATACCATGAAGTATAGTGAGCGGGGTGATGCGGGGGACACCCCTGCAGCCCCCCGTTTTCTTTTTTATAATGCTAACACCAAATGTTCGAACATTTGGTGTTCGAACCTTTGGTGGTAGCATTTTTAGATCAAAAGGTTAATGCGAACATTTTGATGCAGGAAAATTGTTCTAAACCTAAAATAATATTTTATCAATTTAAGTTTTAAAATAAGCCTTGTTTAGAAGGGAGAACAATATGCAACAATTAAAATACACTTCAAAATACATTCCTTCAGTTCAATAAAGTAAGTAGATACCATTTTGGGATGGCACAGAATTCCTACACCCTCAGGTGACTTCAATAGTTAGGACACTGTGGACATTAATATATCAATTTTCACAGTTAAATGGTAATACTGAAGCTGTATCAAAAAGGAAAAGGTTAGGGAAGGAAACAATAGTTAACACGTTTCTCAAACAGGTAAGCACTTTTGAACCCCCAATGCTATACAAGTAAGGTATGTATTGCCTTTTGGAGGGAGAGAGTTTAGAGTATTCAGGGAGCCAGGACAGCCAATGTCAATTGAGCAAAGTCTAGGGGAGCCGAGGCACTTCTTGAAGGTAGGTACAAGTCTTGCACAATTTTAAGAATTTGTTGTAAAAGAAATCACTGTTGGGCCACAACCTGGGAGGCTTGTGGAGGGCAAAGATGCTAGCAACTCTGCAAAGGGCAGCCAATGCAAATCTCAACTGAGAGCAATCAAGCTACACAGACAAGAGGTACGTACCCCTTAGTTCATAGTACCTTAGGTAAGAAGAAATGGTTCCAGCTGGCTTCTGTTCCTGTTGTAGTCTGGGAGGTCCTGTTGTTCCTGGGCCTCAGTCGAGGGGTAAGAGGGAGGTTGTCGGGACGCCTGCACTAAGATTCGAAGGCCAGCAATGGGCAAAGTTCAGATCAGTGGCACTTTGCGGTTTCAGCTTCTCGCGAACAGCACCACCGCGGTTCTTGGACACCTTCTGGACTTTCCTTGCTTCTGGAGTCCAGCACTCTGTTGTGTCTCAGGCTTGGTTAGTCCTGCTTTCAGGGAGTCCAGAGGATCTTCCTGGAGCTCAGGGCCGACTTAAAAACGATGCACTCGAGTCTGGTGTTCCTGTTCCCTGGCATTCGGTTTCTGCAGCAGCAAAGGAAGTACAGCCAGCAGAGAGGGGTTCCAGTCAAGTTTATCTTGGGGCTGATTGGTCCCACCAACCCAAGGGGAGAAGTCCTTGCAGGGCTTCGCTAGTCGATGCGAATTCGTAGCTTCAGCAGCTACGAATCCACCGGCCAAACCAAGGGTCCAGGAGTTGCAGCAAGCTTCTCTTCCAAGTTTTCTTTGGATTCTTTTTTTAATTTTTGTTTTTTTATTTGACGCACATTAGCCAAAACCAATTCTGACTTTTTACACAAGCATCAAACTGAAATCTTTAAATGTACAAAAAACAATAAATTATTAAAATTCCAAAAACAAAGTCAAATCATAAAAAGACATTATGCATATACTTCAATCAAATAAACCCAAAAGGGAGATCATAACCAATTGCAGATTATGCGTGAGTTGTTTCTGATCCGAAGAAGCAAACTAAAAAAAGAGACGAGAGGAACAGTAAAAACCTTTCGCATCTTACCACCCCTCTTCTATCGCCCTCTTCTATCGATCCTTTGGCTTGCATTCATTTAGTACACCACCTGTCTTACCCGTAAGTTTTAAAACCCTCAGAATGTTTACCACTTCAGTAGTGTGAACAACTAATTACCTGAGACTAATCTTTCCCAGAACATGGGGGAATCCAAAGAGTTACTATTATGAACAAATCTACTCAGTCGGAGAGCCCTTATGGCCCAAGTACCTGGAAAATCAATCAAAACATGTTGGATTGAGTGCTTGAGTCCCAACTCACATCCCTGGCAGATGTCCGTTGGATAAGCTTCCCGATCTCTCACATGTAGGCTTTCTAATGTTGGCAATATATTCAGCCTGAGGAAGTCCGTTCTCACACTAGGATCTGGAGACTTCCTTAGATAAGTTGCCAGAAAAGATCTAGGTTTATCACACATTGAAAGGGACGAGTAGATCTTTGAGCAAATTAGATTACTAATTGTTCTAATACAGTCCCATTTTTTTTATGCTCTCTTTAGCTTTTAACAGATTATGCATTAGGGTATCTGCATCAGTGTCCATTTTAGAGAGAATCTCTACAGATCTCTCACTTAGGGCATTCAGGAACCAATTATCTCCCTTTTGTATCTGAGCTGCTATATCCTCATAGAGGTATAGGGATGGGGGACAAGAATCAATCTAGACGCTGCAGTCCACCTCCATTCCATCCATGCCAAAAGGGATGTCGGGCCCAGTTCATAACGAACGGAGACCATGGGGGTTGAATTGGGCAGATTAAGGGTTCTCTTCCAGAGCTTAGATTCCAATTTATGCCAATCGATGAAAAAACTCTGGGTATTGCATTCCATACCAAATAATAAGGACCTACGTTTCCTACATAGTATTGAAGAGGAGAGATGGAGAACTACATAATCTATTATGGATTTTGATCATCTGAGACCCCAGATTTAGAATCTAGATAGCCAGAGCATGAAGGAGAGACTTTTTAGTTGGAAATGCACAAACCCTAGAACCCAAGTACATAATCTCATTTAATATTGGCACTACTTGGTTGTCCAGTTGCCAAATAAAGCGCTGTACCTTTTTTCTGCTGTCGTTTAAAGATTAATGTTCGGTACAGATTTGGGGTAGTACCCTTGGGGTGCACTACAACAAATCTGTCTCCTGGCAATAGGACACAACCTTTGGTATAAGTCTGAACTACACAGGTTGGTAGTGTGGCTATGCAGCCATGCTTATCTTATCTCAATAGGGGTCAATGTGAGCTGTAGAGTGGTTACACAAAGATTCACAGTGACAAGTATCCAAACAAACACTTAAACTCAAGATTTCTTGATAAAACATTTATTTACCGGTCAGTTGTTTAAGCCTTCCCTAGAAGGAGCAATATATTGGCAACACCCAAATACCTTCAAAATGCACACTCTTAGTTCCTAAATCAGCAAGCACCCATTTGGGATGCCACACACACTTCCTACACCCTCGGGTGACATCAATAGTTAGGACACTGTGGACATTGATATGTTACTGTTAGAATATAGAATAGCACTGACATGTGTTAAAGAAAAGGTTATAAAGAACAAGCAAGAGATCACAAATATTCTTAAGCAGGAAAATACTTTTCAACCCGCCCAGTGTCAGAGGAGAGATGAGTCTTTCAGAGAAACACACTAGGCCGAAGTCGATGGCAAAAGTCTATGTAGCTGAAGCACTTCTTGCAGGTAAGTAAGAAAAGTCTTTGCACAATGTTTAAGAAGTCCTAGTGAAGATGAAGAATCAATGTTGGGCCACAAGCTGTTAGGCTTGTGAATAGTAGAAGCAAATCTACAACAAGAGGTAAGTTCCCTTAGACTTTAGAGTACCTTTAGTCAGAAGAAAATGCAGCAGATGACTTCTGTTTCTGTGCAGCTCTGCTGCTCCTGGTGTTCCTGGGCCTCAGTCGTGGGGACAAGAGGGAGGACTTCTGGGGACTCCTGCATTCCAACGGGATGGTTACTGACAGCAACCGTCAATCTTCAAACTAGTGGCAATTCGGTGTTTCAGCTCCTCGCGTCTACCGCAAACAGCACCACAGCAGTTCCTGGCTGTCTAGATGGGCTTTCCTTGCATCTGGGGTCCAGCACTCTGTTGAGGTGGCTCAGGCTCGGTCAGTCCTGCTTCCTGGGAGTCCAGAGGATCTTCCTGGAGCTCTTGGCCAGCTTAAAAGCAATGCACACAAACTGGTATTCCTCTCCCTGGTGTTTTGGTTTCCAGCAGCAGCTCTGTGAAAATTCAACCAGCTCAGAGAAGGATGTCCAGGTGGCGTACTTTGGAGTTGATTGGTCCCACCAACTCAAATGGAGAAGTCGTCTTTGCAGGGGCTTCTCTGTCGATATGAATTGGGAGTTTCAGCACAGCAGCAGGGCTTCACCAGGCAAACCAACAGTCCAGGAGTTGCAGCGGGCATCCTCTTACAGTTCTTTGGATTCCTTTGTCCAGTTTCGGGCACCTCCCTTACTTCCCAGACACCCTGGAGCCAGAGGCGTGCTTCACTCGTGAATCCTGCCGAAGACTAAATGAACAAAGGGACCAAACCTGGTTTGGCGCGCAGAGTAAATCTCAAGTTGGACCTTTCCACAGAGAAATGGCAAAAAAAGACGACCATGGCCATTTTGACAAAAATGGCACCCAAAGGTGCTTTAATGCAGCTGCGAACGCAGCCCCCGGTAAAGATGCACAATGGTAGTAACAAGTACTGCCACCAGCCATTCATCGAGGAAAAGGTAAAATACAATTGTTACATGAGAAGCTAGACAAAGGGGATACTATGTAACCCCTCCATCACCCTATTGTAAGATAGTGAGCGGTGGGTCTAGAAAGTTACAATGGTAAGTAAAGTCAATTTCACTTTACTGCTCTGGGAACAGTAGTTATCCAAGAGGGAAAGGTATTTAAACCTGTGGGGAATCTGAAAGATTTCCCTGTGCCACTGCACTGAAGGTGCTGTGTGACAATGTAAAAAAATGGCTATCGAGTTTGTCAAGACTCAAAAAAAACCCAAAGAAACAGTAGAAATCAAAGTCCTAGAGTCCAGCAAAAGAGCTGGGGGTCTCTAAGTTGGAGAGGAATTAGCAATTTTCTGGGAACTCTCCCTAACAGGACTACAGGCAGTCGACCACTGGCAGAAACATCTGACAAAGGAACTGTGAACGAAGCACGCTGCAACCTCTTGAACATTTGAATTGCCTGGTGAAGTCTTGCTGCTGTGCTGAACTCTTTTTCACCTCGACAAGAAGCTCCTCCAGAACAGCTTCTTACCTTTGTTCAGTTTTTCTGGAGTCCAACTAAGGACTTAGTAAAACTATTTAACTGAGGCAGTTCAAGACCCCACTCTTAGGCTGTACCATCGGAGTTCGTGGGTAGCATAGACCGAGCAGCTAGGCTTATCTTCGGAGGGAGAGATGGGCTGTAGAATCAGTACAAATGAAATTGTATTACAAATGGTCCAAAGGAGCACTGAAACACTATGTACTGTAAAAAATAAATGGTTTATTTAAATGCAAGTAGGCCTAGATAAATCTTGTGGGAAATAAGTACTATCACATTATGTAATCACAATTATAAAAACACATTATGCTTGAAGGTACACAGACCGAAGCATAAACCTTATTTGGAACACCTAACAGTAGTTCTAGGGCAATCAAACCTTTTCATACCCATTCAGTATAGCTCACACATATTCTTGAGTAGTAAAAAGAAATGGTTACTTTTCAGAATAAATTCAGTAATTCAAGGGTCGTAGACCCTAGCAATTGTACTGTGATGCTCAGCAACAAATCACATAATCAGTCAACTGGACAGTATACATCTTGTGAATAGGGGAACGCTTAGTCTAGTTCAGTACAAACCTATAACTAGTGATAACACAGTTATACTAGGTGAGTAACACTGAAAGATGTAATATTCAATTACAGGTGCTTTTGAGATCAGTGAAATACCGATTGAGATTAGCAGTAACTCTTATTTTGGATGGCACAAAGCTAACTCGAGGTAAGTAAAACCCATATACGTTTTCAAGGAGCTATTAGCAACTTGGGGCAGGTATAAACCTACGACTTTTTGTGTCCGTCTAAAACAGACCATGGAAAGCAAAACCCAATGTTACACTTTATGAATAACTCAGTTATTCTTGGTAGGTAAAACCTAATGCAGACAGTGTAACAGCAAGTCAGGGGAAGCAAGACCCAGTTGGCAAACACTCATACTATTATCCCAACGGGAATAATAAAGTGAAGCCAACAGCATTACTTTTAGGAAGAGGCACAACCAAATCACAGGTGAGTAATATACCCTCATATCTACTTTCTGAACAGTTTCTAACGAAAGAAAGATGTTACATATACTTTTTGAAATGGTGCAACACAAATCCAGCTTACACAAGAACTTATGTAACTCTTCGCTCTCAGAGTTAGTTGCCAACCATCTCTTTTCCAAGTAAGGAACTTCTGTTTTCTAGGCAAAAGGCCCAATCCTTTAAAAGTCTTCTGCTTATTCTTGGAGCATGAGTGTTCTCAGTGGCAGAAGAGGGGTCACTAGGGTCTAATGTCCAACAGGTAGTGAGGATAGGTTCATAAGTAGCAAAAACCTGTTCAAACAGGTGAGTATTTTACTTTAGTTAGTTAAGGGTCCAGGGACGGAGAAAGCACCGTAGGAGGATTCCAGCAGTGGGACTGGGTGAACTGGACAAGAGGCCTCCCTATCACAGAAAACACCTCACAACTACAAAGGAATAACAAGAAACTAAAGGTAAGTAAATAACCAAGCAAAAACAAAGAGGTGTCGGCTGGAAGGTTTAGAACGAATCTTAACCTCTGGCATTACTCTGGGCAACCCTCCAGACAATCGTTCTTCAGCTGCCAAGCCATTACAGAAGGGCAAAGACCACATGCAAATCAGGCTTGCTCCCACCCCAAAAGGGGCAGTCCAACCCAAGTACCACAGTACCTCGGCACAGAAGATTTTGCAGCAGGACTTCAGGATCTGCAGGATCCTTCAGTCAAGGTGGAAGACAAAGGGCTGCAGAGTTTTGGATGCCTCCCTTGCTTCCTGCCTTCACAGACTGGAGCCTGGGTGGGGTGTCTGTTGAACTTTTGCCGAAGATGACAATCACTCAAAGGGATTTCCCACCCTGGATGTCGGGTGAAAGGACAAACACTAAAATAGCGCAAAATAAAACAGACGGGGGCCATTTTGTAAAATGAGCACCCTTGGGTGCCTTTAATGCAGCTGTGAACTCAACCTGCAGTATAGGTGCACCGAATTAATAAAAGTTATCACTGCCACCAGCCATTGAAGGTAAGCTTGGCCCTGTAACAGAATTGTTAGTTTTAGTGTGAAAGGGGGATGCATTGTATCTCCCCAGCACTCCGCATAAGGTGGGGCATGCTGGTTTCACCAAATTAAATGTAACAGGGATCCAAAGATCCTTTCTACCTTTGGGAACTGTAGTTCTCTCAAGATTAGCCAGATCCCCCTAGGGCAACCCAGCAACAACATGCACTTATTGCCAATAAACTTGTCAGAGGATAACTTTTAAAAGACACTATGGAGAGTCTAAAAAATGACACCCTTGAAAAGAGTAAAATATTCTTTGAGTGGGGAAAAAGGTTCCCATTCACAGGGGTGTAAGGAAAAATAATCCACCAGTAAAGCAAGTTCTAGTGTTGACACAGGTCAGGAAAATGTGCCATTACTATGAAAATCTTATCTAACACCCTTGGGTTAGTGGGACCAACTAACCCCGAGACTAACTCCACTGGTCCACCGTGCCCAACTTGCTGTGCCTCTTTGTTGTTGTGGGATCCCAATACCAGGGGTTGAGTGTTTGTAGTCTAGTGCAACGTCTGCCGTTGAACGAATCCGGCTAGAAGCTCCAGGAACCTCCCAAAGACCCTCCAAAAGCAGGACCTCCCGATCCAGCGTCCCCTCACCAGAGTGCAGGACCGAAGGAGTAAGTAAAGCCCGACCGGTGTGCGAAATCCACATCAGTGCTGTTTGCCGATCGCTGAAACCACGAAGTGCCGCTGAGCCAAAAAGAGCCTGTCGCTGCCGACGACCTCCCAAGCAGCGCTGCAGGAGCCCTTCAGACGTCCTTTCTCTTGTCCCCACGACTGAGGCTCAGGAACCAGGGTCTGCACTGCTGTTGCAAGACTGAATCCAGTGGGACTACTCTTCTAATCAGAGGTACTGTTTAGGCTTGGGGGTGTTTACCTTGTAGCCTTTAGCCATGCTTTTCTCACTTGGCAATTGCATTGGCTCACATATTTCGATTTGATACCAACTCCCTTCTCACAGCTTTCACGGCTTGTGACCCTACAGTGTTTTTTGCACAATCTAACTTTGTGTAAGTCTTTTATCCACAAGCTGCATCATATTCATAGACTGTGCCCAAATGACTTTGCCTGTACTGGCTCCCTAAAGGCACTCTTATCAACCTATTGACTTTGGTACGGTTTGTCCCTCATGGGTGGCAGCGTGTTGTATACTGGTACTGCTTGGAAAGGCTTATCAAGACTTCATTGGGGGATTCAGTTGTCCCCAGAATTTCTGAGAAATTGTTCTAACCTTTTTACTTCCTAACCCTTTCCTTTCTGCAACTTAGAGTCTTCAAAAGTATATTAGTGATATATATATATATATATATATATATATTTCTGAGGCTTGTGGAATCTGCTTAGATCACATGCTGTGCATAGGCCGACATCTAGTGGAAGCTGCGGAGTATTACAGTTTGTTTTTCGAAAGTCGAAAATGGGCGTCGACACAGGGCGTGCCAGTAATACTATCCCTAGTGTGACGTCCACTGTACCCATGATCCCTCACGCGTCTAGGATCCCCAGATTGTTTTTTTCCGCCATTCTGGTAGGAAGCAATTCATCGGAGTTCCCTGGCTTTGCCATATTTGCACTTAAAATAATTCTAAGTTGCCCCGTTTTGTCACCCTTACGTCGATCAACATCTCGACGCAGAACCGGGGAGGAGATCAACGTCGAAACCCGACGGATTGGGCCTTGAGGCTTCCGCCTCGGCTCGGGCCTGGGCCGCTGGCCTCGGCCCTACAAGTAGGGAGAGTGGGGGGTGGTACACTTCCACACTCGGTTATAGACACCTTCTTACCTACACACACTTGCCCGCTGCCCACAGGCGCGTATGGAGGGTACGCCCTTTCAGTTTTGCCCCAAGTGTAATAAGAAATACCCTTGGGTAGATAAGCACGCTACGTGCAACCTTTGCCTGCCCAGAGACCACCCCGAGGCGGGTTGCAGGGCCTGTAGCAGGTTTAAGACCAAAACTCTTAAGGACCGCTCCACCAAGCGTTGGGCCCACCACGCCAAGCTAGCAGCTATGGAGGCGGAGGGTACCTTCAGCGACGGCAGCGACGCCGGACTTTCGGACGGCGAGGGCACCAAGGCGTCGAAAGACAGCCTAACGCACGTCCCCGGCCTCGGAAGGTCGTCCGTCCCGGCGACTATGGGGAAGTCCCCCGGCGACAAGAGCGTTACACATACACACGCTAAACACAAAAAAGCCACCCGAGATTCGACGTCGTCGAAACCTCGGAAAGAGGCACAGAAGGAGCGGTCCGAAAGGACGTCCTCTGGGCGGTCCCGGTCGAGGTCGCCGCACGACGTCAGGCAAGCCTCCACACTTGCACATAGTGCCTCGCCCATTAACATCACGGAAGATCACTCGTCCGGAGACGAACACGGCTTCCATCCCCAGCCTGCACCCCAGGGAAAGGGTACATCACTTGGGAGTAAGGAGGGCCCAGTTTCGAAGCCTAGTTCGAAACAGAGATTCCACCTCCGATCCTCGACGCCAGGCGTCGAAAGATAAGGGAAAGGGTAAACACACTTCCACCCACGGGGAAGGGGGTAAGCAACAAAGGAGACAACCCTTGCAATCCCCCACAACAATAGAACTGACTTCCCCGTCCAAGTCTTCTCAGGGACAGTCCATAGAGAGTTCCAGCAAGGTCACCCCAAGCTCAAAACTCTGGTCATGCGAGGACATTGACAGAGTAATGTCAAGGATGTCCTCCTTAGCAAATTTCTTCGAAAGACACCCTGACCAACTACTAGCTTTAAACCCTCAGGAATCTTCTCCCTCAGGTTCAAGGGACCCTATCCCTTCAAATAAAAGGCCCCGGGTCGAGACGCCATTAAGGGCTTCAGACCCCTTCGAGGTCCAACCCTATTCTTGCCTTTTCCCTACAGACCAAGGAGACTCTTCCCTTATAGAGGGCCAGGATTTTGAGACACCAGAAGATCTCGCAGTGTCAGATTATTACGGGGAGGACGAAGACGAGGATGAGCCAGAAAATAGCCCAGATATTTTCAGAATGGACTCACCAGTCGAAAGGGAAGCCCCAGTGTCTGATTCCCCAATAGATAATCAGCCCCTCCTGAATGAACTGCTCTCTCGGGCAGCTAACCACTTCCACATAGACACACAAGGTGTCCAAGAAGAGAGGGACTTCGCGGAGGAACTAATAGGGGAAAGGAAGACAGTAGCCCAGACCATTCCCATCCTGAAATCTATTCAACGCAGAATAGCACCATCCCTTGTCAACCCAAACCTGACAAGACCTGTAAACCCGAGAGTAGAGAAGCTGTTTAAAGCAGCCCAGTCGGACCCTCTATATATTAGAGGCCAACTTAAGCCAGACTCTCTAGTCGTAACTAACACCCGCAAGAGAGCTGGAACCCCATTATCTTCCTCGGAGGCTCCCCCCGACAAGGAAAGTAAGAAACTCTATGGTTTTGGTAGAAAAGTAGCTTCCACGGCAGCCTACCAAACCAGAATCGCAAATTCCACCACACTGTTGGCCAGCTACAACTGCCATCAGTGGGAAGAAGTGGCAGCACTAATAGATTCCGCTCCCGAACCCCTTAAGAGCCAGCTATCTCGCATTTGTGCAGAGGGAAGAAACGTCTCAGGCTGCATTTTAAAAGCAACTTTAGACGCCGCAGACAATGCGGGTAGAATTATAGCAGAGGGGACTGTCATCAAAAGACATGCTTGGTTGAGGCAGTCGGGATTCAGAGCAGAAACACAAGCTGCACTCTTAGACAAACCAGTGGAAAGTGATCTCCTGTTTGGAAAGGCAGTCGAGGACGCACTAAAAAACGCTAAGGAGGAATTCGACACCCTCAAATCCCTTGGCCAGTTAACTACAAAACCACCTAACCAAAGAGGGAACGGCAATTTTCGTCGCCCCCGCGGCCAAAATTCCAATAGAGGAAATAGCTATTCCCACACCCAGGGTACACAGTGGAACACCAACTCACAACAGTCTACCCAGGGGTATGGTAGGGCTAGTAGAAGAGGACGTGGTAGAGGCAGAGGCAGCCCCAGTAAAGGAGGCGGCACGCCTCCACCAAAGCAGTGACGCTCATTTCAGGGTCCCTTCCCATGCAACCCCAGTAGGGGGACGAATATCCAGCTTCACCCAGGCATGGGAAAGGATAACATCCGACAGATGGGTGCTGTCGACGGTATCCAAGGGGTACTGTATAGAACTACTGCAACGTCCCCGAAACCACCCTCCAAGACAAAAAGTCCACTCTTTAGAACATCAAAAGATCCTCCTCGAGGAAATCTACAATCTGCTCCTAAAGGACGCGATAGAACTCGTCCCAGGACACCAGGTAAACAAGGGTATCTATTCAACTTACTTCCTTGTGCCAAAGAAAGATTTAACAATGCGCCCAGTATTGGACTTACGGCCTGCCAACAAGTATGTCAAGCCCCAAAAATTCCGTATGACCACGCTACAAGAGGTAATCCCACTCCTAAAAAAAGGGGATTACATGGCAACCTTGGATATGAAAGATGCCTATTTTCATATTTCCATGCTCCCGGCGCACAGAAAATACTTGCGCTTCAAGGTGGACAGTCGCCACTACCAATTCAAGGTACTGCCCTTCGGGATAGCTTCAGCACCAAGGGTATTCACCAAGGTACTGGCGGTGGCAGCTGCACACCTACGCAGGGAGGCAATCCCAGTGTACCCTTATCTGGACGACTGGCTCATAACGGGGGAAACCCCAGGAATCTGCAGATCAAACATTCAGAGGACTATCGACCTCCTCCACGAATTAGGCTTCTCTATCAACGAGAAAAAGTCAAGTCTGGTGCCAAGCACCTCAAAACAGTTTCTAGGAGCTATCCTAGATACTCAGAAAGAATTGACCTTCCCTTCGGAAGAAAGAATTCGGAATATACTTCTGCAAATTCCGCATTATCAGTCAGGTCAACAGATAACAGTACGCAAAGCTATGCGGTTACTGGGCATGATGGCGTCATGCATTTACCTGGTCCCCCACGCGCGTCTGCGCATGCGTCCCATGCAGGAATGGTTGGCGAAACAGTGGTCTCAGGCAAGTGGTCAGTGGGACGATCTAGTGGTCGTTTCGCCAACACTCGTACAGAGCCTACACTGGTGGACAAGAGAGAATCTCGCAAAGGGGAAACCCTTTTACGATCCCGAAGTACAGGCAGTGGTGACTACAGATGCATGCCTGACTGGGTGGGGAGCTCACCATCTCCACCACACAGCTCAGGGTCTCTGGTCTCACTCAGTAGCCAAGAACCACATCAATCTGCTAGAGCTTCTGGCAGTATTCCGAGCGCTGCAGGCGTTCGAGCCCCATCTACTGAACTTGTCGGTGCAGATCAGGACGGACAGCACGACAGCCATGTTCTATCTGAACAAGCAAGGAGGGACTCGTTCGCCAAATCTGTCCAAGCTTGCCCAGAAAATATGGATATGGGCACTCAGACGGAACATCTTCCTGTCATCGCAACATGTTCCAGGGGAGCTCAATTCCCTAGCGGATGCTCTAAGCAGAGACTCCCTCCCAGAAGAACACGAATGGGTCCTTCACAGAGACGTAGTAGAAGATCTCTTCTCTCAGTGGGGTTTCCCCACTATAGACCTATTCGCCACAAGCGAAAACAAACAATGCCCAGGATTTGCATCCAGGTTCCCCCAAACGGACTCCCAGGGGAATGCCCTGTGGATGAACTGGTCAGGGATGTTTGCATACGCTTTTCCACCAACTCCTCATCAGGAAGGTGGTGTACAAGATGAACAAGGAATCAATGACGCTCATCCTAGTTGCTCCCATGTGGGCGAGACAACCATGGTTTCCACACCTACGCAGGATGGCGGTGTGCGAGCCCATCAGACTCCCAGCCTGGTACAACCTTCTGTCCCAGCAACAAGGTCAAACAGTGCATCAGGAACCCAACTCTATGAACCTAGCAGCATGGCTCCTGAAGTCATAGAGTTTGGACATCTCAAATTACCACAGAGGTGTATGGACATTCTAAAAGAGTCCAGGAAACCAAATACAAGACACTGTTACTTTGACAAGTGGAAAAGATTCGTTATCTGGTGCCAGAATAAACAAATCAACCCGGTTGATTGCACTCCTTCCAACGTTGTAACATACATGCTCCACCTGCTGGATGCAGGGTTGGTTTTTAACTCTCTGAAAGTACACCTGGCAGCCCTCTCGGCTTACACCACATCCCATAACAGGGTCTCGTGGTGGAAAGTACCAGTGGTTAAAGCCTTCATGGAAGGAGTAAAGAGACTTCACCCTCCTATTTCGAACCCACCGCCAGGATGGGACCTCAACGTGGTGCTAGCTAAGCTCATGGGCCCCCCCTTCGAACCCATGCATAAAAGTAGTCTCAAACACCTGACTTATAAAACGGCCTTCTTAGTAGCCATTACCTCCATAAGAAGGGTCAGTGAAATTCAGGCTCTGTCAGTGCAAGATCCTTTCTTTACTATCCACAAAGACAAACTGGTTTTACGCACACACCCTAGGTTCTCACCAAAATTCATATCCAAGTTCCATGTAAACCAGTCCATCGAGCTTCCGGCTTTCTTCCAAAACCCACAAAGCTCGGCTGAGGTGAAACTACACACCCTAGATGTGCGTAGGGCGGTCTTATACTATGTAAATAAAACCAGACCGCTAAGGAAAACAAATCAACTGTTTGTCTCCGTAGCTACAGGCAGAGAGGGGGATCGCGTCTCTAAGGGCGCTATCTCTAAGTGGATTATCAACTGTATACAGCTGTGTTACTCTCTTTCTGGAAAGACTCTGCCCTTTACGCCAAGGGCCCACTCTACTAGAGGCATTGGGGCCACTCTGGCTTTCATTGCAAATGTTCCCCTCGACACCATTTGCAAAGCAGCTACTTGGAGCTCTATTCACACTTTTACTCAGCATTACTGCATTGACACTCATTCCAAGACAGATACACAAGTGGGACAAGCGGTTCTAAGACACCTGTTTGCTCATGACCCTTCTCACATCCCACCTCCTTCTTCTGGTACTGCTCGCTAATCTATGCACAGCATGTGATCTAAGCAGATTCCACAAGCCTCAGAAGGGATACATTACTCACCGTAATCATATTTCTGATGCTTGTATCTGCTTAGATTCACATGCGACCCACCCTTCCTCCCCTCCGAGAGAAGGCGCATGGTTGCTTGTAGTCCTACCTTTCTGTCTATCTGCTTGGACTATCTGTACTCGCGCTACTCCTCATGCTACCTCATGTCAGGAAAAACACAATCTGGGGATCCTAGACGCGTGAGGGATCATGGGTACAGTGGACGTCACACTAGGGATAGTATTACTGGCACGCCCTGTGTCGACGCCCATTTTCGACTTTCGAAAAACAAACTGTAATACTCCGCAGCTTCCACTAGATGTCGGCCTATGCACAGCATGTGAATCTAAGCAGATACAAGCATCAGAAATACGATTACGGTGAGTAATGTATCCCATATTTCTGATGTTTGTTAATCTGCTTAGAATCACATGCTGTGCGTAGGTCCGACATCCAGTGGTCTCTGTGGAGTATTGCATTTTGTTTTTCGGAGTCAAAGGGGACGTCGACAAGGCGTGTCTGTAACACTATCCCTATAGTGACGTGCGTTGTACCCACAATCCCCTCACGTGTCGAGGTCCCTCAGATTGTTTTTTTTCCGCCCAGCTACTGGTCGCCTTTATGCGGAGCTCCTCGAGAGACATTGCCAAATAGTTTCTTCGACCTTTGGTCGTTTGTTATTAATATGAATAACGTAGATCCCTCCCTCGACGCAGAGCTGTTTCTCCGCCGAGCAAGATCTTCGACGGAAGAAAGAGCGGAGGGGATCCTTCGGCGCTGCTGAACACGTGGCCTGGCCTCGCCGGCCATACACAGTAGGGAGAGTGGGGTTGTGTGGTCTTTCTCTTTAAGAATGCCTTTCTCTTTCCCCTCCCTCTCTTTCGAGGTCGTAGTCACACTTCTTGCCCTCCGCTATGGAGAGGACGCCATTTAGGTTTTGCCCGCTTTGCAAGGGTAAATATACCTGGAAGGATAAGCACAAACGGTGCAACCGTTGCTTACCCCTCGATCACCAGGAGGACGGCTGTGCGGCCTGTAAATTACTAAAGCCCAAAACTCTAAAAGACCGCAGGGTCAAAAGGTGGGCGGCCTATGCCATGTCTAGGCCTGACTCCTCACCCGCTGCTGCCGAATGTGACGAGGACAGTGACTACACGGCCCCCGTAACGGAGGTTTTAGACCTCTCAAAGGAGCGTTCACGCTCCTCGTCCGTCCCCGGCCCCGACAAGCCCGGCTCACACCCAGTTTATGGGGATGAACACCCCGGCGACAAGGACGCACACGGAAAAACACCAAAGCACATACCCCCAGGCACGCATTCGTCGAAGACAAAGGCAGCCATAGCGCCAACGGGGGCGCCGGGCCCACCAGCGTCTTCCGCTGACCGTAAGGGTCGTCAGCCCTCCCCGCGACAGGCGACTGGGCATTCTAAAAATAAGGGTGCTAACACCAAAACCTCCGGCGACGCGCATCATAAGAGCGCTCACGTTGCCAGCAAGGACTCGACGAGCAAAGACTCGACGTTACATAGCGTGACGGCGACCGATCCCTCGGAAGAGAGAATGATCGCCGAAAGCCTCGCGTGCATAGCATCTAAGGACGGCCAGAGACGTACAGCGAGTGAGACGCCAAAAACCGCGCACAAGGCCAAAGATACGCCGAAAGCGCCGGAAAACAGATCAGGCCAGTTCCCGACGCCGACGGAAGGCCCTAGCCAGCGAGAAGGCTACTCAGAAGGCGAAGGCTCACTTTCTTCGACGTTATGGGACAGAACCAGACAACTACAGGAGGTAGAAACTCCTTTTTCATTCCCAGACCGTCCTGGCCGACCTCAGTGGACCTTTGAAAGGTTCCAGACCTGTATGGATAAACTAGACAGGTTCATGTCCATCCCAGAAGACCGGGCACCCAAGAGACCAAGGGTGGCACCCCTGGAGAGTCCAAGGGCTAAATACCACAAGTTTTATAACCCCACACAGGAGGACATATACTCTTACGACCTCACTGAGGAAGATGCCCTCTTCCAGGAGGAAGATGAGTTCACCTATGTTTTAGACCAACAAGAAGAGGAAGGTTTTCACGAGGACACTAACCTAGGTGAGGAGGGATTCCAGGAGGACACAGGCGAGGGTGACCCAAATCCCTGGCAGTCACCAGCTAGGTCTACAGACACAGGCAGTAGCAGTATAGTCATCAGGTCTACTGAAACTACACCAGTCAGGAACCCTTTGCCTGTTGATGATCAACCCACCTTCAATGCACTGCTGAAGAAGGGAGCAGCACATTTTGAAATTTAAACTGGGGAGGTCACCCCAGACACCGATTTTGTGGAGAGGATTATCAAGGAACCCCCCCCCCCCCCCAGCCAAATTATCCCCATCATCGCCTCAGTTAAGAGACGTATTACCCCTTCTCTTTCCACTCCTGCACTGGTGAGAGGGGTCAATCCGAGGATTGAGAAACTGTTCTCTCCCTCTCAATCACACCCATTATATATTAAGGGTCACTCAATCCCAGACTCCCTGGTCGTGACCAACACCAGGAAAAGGGCCACTATCTACCAGCGAGGCACCCCCAGAGAAAGAGGGGAAGAAGCTTTATGCCCTAGCCAAGAGAATCACCACCTCTGCAGCATTCTCTACCAGAATTGCCAATAATAACACACTATTGGCAAGCTACGCTGATGCTCAATGGGAAAAGCTTAAACAGGACATTGAAGGAGCTCCCGAACCCCTAAGAACTCGTTTGCTGGCTAAAGTTAACGAGGGCTCTCTGGTCAACCAAAGCATCTTTGTTAAGGCAATCTGGGTTCAAACCAGAGACCCAAGCATTGTTAATAGACAAACCGGTGGAGCCTGATCTACTGTTTGGCAAGGCGGTAGAGGACGTGCTAAAAAAATGCCAAGGATGAGTACGAGACTCTTAAATCCCTGGGCCAATTAACCAACAAACCCCCGAATCAAAGGGGATTGGCAATTTTCGTCGCCCACGCTGCCAAAATTCCCAGAGGCTCCAACTGTTCCCAGGGGCAGGGTACACCATGGAACAACCAGCAATCTACCCAGGGTTATGGCAGGGGTAACAAGAAGTTGTGGTAAGGGTAGAGCTAGCCCCAGTAGAAGCGGCAGCACGCCTCCCCCAAAACAGTGACGTTCCGTTCAGGGTCCCTTCTCCTGCATCCCCAGTAGGGGGATGCATTTCCAACTTCTCCCAAGCTTGGGAAGGGATCACATCAGACAGATGGGTGCTGTCCACAGTGTTCGCAGGATACTGCATAGAACTGTTAGAGCGTCCCCGAAACCGCCCTCCACGACAAAACGTACACTAATTAGACCACTAGAGGATCCTCCTCGAAGAGATCGCCAATCTTCTAGCAAAGGACGCGATAGAACTCGTCCCGGGACACCAGGTAAACAAGGGTATTTATTCAACTTACTTCCTTGTGCCAAAAAAAGATTTTACAATGCGCCCAGTATTGGATTTAAGGCCTGCAAACAAGTATGTCAAGCCCCAAAAGTTTTGCATGACTACTCCAAGAGGTAATCCCCCTCCTAAAAGGGATTACATGGCAACATTGGACATGAAAGATGCCTATTTTCATATTTCCATGTTCCCAGCTCACAGAAGATACTTGCGCTTCAAGGTGGACAGTCGGCACTACCAGTTCAATGTACTGCCCTTCGGGATAGCCTAGGCTCCAAGGGTATTTACCCAGGTACTGTCGGTGGCGGCGGCAAACCTACGCAGGGAGGCAATCCCAGTGTACCCTTACCTGGATGACTGGCTCATCACGGGGGAGACCCCAGTAATTTGCAGAACAAACACTGAACGAACGATCGACTTCCTTCTAATTAGGTTTCGCCATAAACTAGAAAGTCAAGTCTGGTGCCAAGCACATCAAAACAGTTCCTAGGAGCTGTCCTAAACACACAAGAGGGAGGGGGGGGGTTGGCCTTTCCATCAGAGGAAAGAATTCGGAATATACTGCTGCAAATTCTGCAATATCAGGCCGGTCGCCAGATAACAGTACGCAAAGCAACGCATTTGCTTGGCATGATGGCGTCATGCATTTACCTGGTCCCCCACGCACGCTTGTGCATGCGTCCCATGCAGAAATGGTTGGCAAACAGTGGTCTCAGACAAGTGGTCACTGGGACGATCTAGTGGTCGTTTCGCCAACACTTGTACAAAGCCTTCACTGGTGGACAAGAGAAACCCTGTCCAAGGGGAAACCCTTTTACGATCCCGAGATACAGGCGGTAGTCAAGGGACACATGCCTGTCAGGGTGGGGAGCACACCATCTCCACCACACAGCTCAGGGTCTCTGGTCTCACTCGGTGGCCAGGAATCATATCAACCTGCTAGAGCTTCTGGCAGTATTCAGAGCGCTCAAAGCGTTCGAGCCCTACCTGTTTAACCTGTCAATGCAGATCCGGACAGACCGCATACAGCCATGTTTTACCTGAACAAGCAAGGGGGGACTCGTTCGCCAAATCTGTCCAAGCTTGCCCAGAAAATTTGGATATGGGCACTCAGACGGAACATCTTCCTGTCATCTCAACATGTTCCAGGGGATCTCAATTCTCTGGCGGACGCCTTGAGCAGAGATTCCCCTCCCCGAGGAACACGAATGGTGTCTACATAGAGAAATCGTAGAAGATGTCTTCTCTCAGTGGGGTTTCCCCACTATAGACCTATTCGCCACAAGCGAAAACAGACAGTGCCCAGGATTCCAATACAGGTTCCCCCAGCCAGGCTCCCAGGGGAACGCCCTGTGGATGAACTGGTCAGGGATGTTTGCGTACGTTTTTCCACCAACACCTCTGATCACGAAGGTGGTCAACAAGATGAACAGAGAATCGATGACGCTCGTCCTAGTTGCTCCCATGTGGGCAAGACAACCGTGGTTCCCACACTTACGCAGACTAGCGGTGTGCGAACCCATCAAACTCCCGGGCTGGCACAACCTACTGTCCCAGCACCAAGGTCAAAAAGTGCATCCTCAACCGAACTCAATGAACCTGGCAGCATGGTTCCTGAGGTCATAGAGTTTGGACATCTCAATTTACTGCAGAGATGTATGGACATCCTAAGAGAATCTAGGAAGCCAAACACGAGGCACTGCTACTTTGACAAATGGAAAAGATTCGTTATCTGGTGCCAAAATAAGCAAATCGACCCAGTTGATTGCACTCCTTCCACAATTGTCACATTCATGCTCCACCTGCTGGATGCAGGGTGGGTTTTTAATTCACTGAAGGTACACCTGGCAGCTCTGTCAGCATACACCACCTCCCATAACAAGGTTTCGTGGTGGAAAGTACCAGTGGTTAAAGTTTTGTGGTGGAAGGAGTAAAGAGACTTCTGCCTCCAATTTCTAACCCACCACCAGGATGGGACCTTAATGTGGTGCGGTCTAAACTCATGAGCCCCCCCATTCGAGCCCATGCATAAAAGCAGTCTCAAACACCTGACTTATAAAACGGCCTTCTTAGTAGCAATTACTTCTATAAGAAGGGTCAGCGAAATTCAGGCTTTGTCCGTGCAGGATCCTTTCTTTACGGTTCATAAAGATAAACTGGTTTTACGTACACACCCTAGGTTCTCACCTAAGTTTATTTCTAAATTCCACGTGAACCAGTCCATCGAGCTTCCGGCTTTCTTCCTAAGACCCTCAAAGCTAGGCTGAGGTGAAACTACACACCCTAGATGTGCGTAGGGCGGTCCTATACTATGTAAACAAAACCAGACCGCTAAGGAAAACAGACAACTGTTTGTCTCCGTAGCTACAGGCAAAGCGGGAGATCGCGTCTCTAAAGGTGCCATCTCTAAATGGATTAACTATATCCAGCTGTGTTACTCCCTTTCTGAAAAAAGTTTCCCTTTCACACCAAGAGCCCACTCTACAAGAGGCATTGGGGGCCACTCTGGCTTTCATCGCAAATGTACCCCTTGACACCATTTGCAAAGCAGCTACTTGGAGCTCTATTCACACCTTTACTCAGCACTACTGCATTGACACCCATTCCAAGACCGATACTCAAGTGGGACAAGCGGTTCTAAGACATTTATTTGCTCATGACCCTTCTCACATCCCACCTCCTAACACTGCTCGCTAATCTATGCACAGCATGTGATCGAAGCAGATTCCACAAGCCTCAGAAGGGATACATTACTCACCGTAATCGTTTTTCTGATGCTTGTATCTGCTTAGATTCACATGCGACCCACCCTTCCTCCCCTCTGAGAGAAGCCATATGGATGCTTGTAGTCTTATCTATCTGCTTGGATAATCTGCACTCGCGCTACTCCTCATGCTACCTCATGTCAGAAAAAACACAATCTGAGGGTCCTAGACGCGTGAGGGATCATGGGTACAGTGGACGTCACACTAGGGATAGTATTTCTGGCACGCCCTGTGTCTACGCCCATTTTCGAGTTTCGAAAAACAAACTGTAATACTCTGCAGCTTCCACTAGATGTCTGCCTATGCACAGCATGTGAATCTAAGCAGATACAAGCATCAATAATACGATTACGGTGAGTAATTTATTCCATATAAATGCAAATAGTACCCTTGTGATTGAAGTCACCTCAGGGTGTAGGAGTAGTGTATGAAGCATATCAAAAACTTATGCACTAGCTTTATTGGACTCTGAAAAGTAATTTTAAAGTGTATTTGACTTGTTACAATGAATTAGAATGCTCATTAAAAAACTAGTGTTAAATAACTTTTTTGTTTTGTTTAATCAATATAAGATTTTTTAAAATACTGTTCATAAACGTAGGTCTGGATTGACTGCATGATTTATTGTTTAAATATTGTTGTAACATTTCCGACAAGTCGCTGTTTTCCGTTCAGAAGATTATTCACAATATATTCCAGAATTTTTCTTGTGGCAATATGCCAGCTGATTCTGTCGCCTCCTATGAGCCTCTACCACCACGTTTCCTCCTCTAGCAGTGTGTTTGTTCCCGCCACGTTAGTGTTGCCTTATTGCTCGAGTCGCTGGACAAACCATCAGGAGATGCCGAATTGATTCTTGTGGTGGAGGCGATATATCATGACAGAATCGGCAACTAGGTGATTGTGCAAGACCTCTGATATGCAAAATTTCATTAGTTTCCAGTAAGTTTAGACGTGCTCTTAATATTGGGTTACGTGCCTGTCTATTCGGGAATTTCTTTATGAAGTTTTGCAGTTCGTTAAGCTTTTTTGTGTTAGCGGGTAGGTGTGAGGTAAGCTTTTGTTTGGCCGCTGCTTCAGTCGTCTTTGCCCAGTCTGCTTCCTTGATTTTACGCAAGATTCTGCATGGATTATGTATACGTTCGTCTTAATCTGCGGCAATAGTGTCAAGTAGGAATGTTTTCCTTTTGCCAGCTTGTTAACATCTCAGATTTGCTTATGTCCAGCTCGCGCTTGATCATTTTGAAAATTTTGTTGCTGTCGACCATTCTGCACTTCCTGTACAGCATTATTGCGTTACAACTCACAGTGCACCCCAGGGACTGAAGACTCAGTTCCTGTCTTATTGCGACTCCTGATGTAGAGTTTGTTAACTTGAGCACCAGTCTCCAGAATGCGGCTTCCAGTTCGGCCCAGAGATTCTTTGGAATAGTTGGCATGGCTTCAGTGCCATATGTCACGGCGGGCACCACCTTCATTTTGTAGAAGTTTATTATTGGTGTTAACGAAAAGTTCCCGAATGTTCTATATATTGCTTTTGTCTGAGCCGCTAGTTTTTTTATCTTTTCGTGAAGAACTGATTGCATGGTGGTTTCATATTTCGAGCTGTCTAGTTGTACTCCTAGGTACTTGAAATTTTGGACAATCTCAATTTTTGCTTGTCCCAGGTGCCATTTTATGTCAGTTTTCTTTTTTTGCTGGATCATGACTTTGGTTTTTTCTTTGTTAATTTAAAGGAAGTTTTGTTTGTGTAATGTTGAAGGCCATTGAGTTGCCGTTGATATCCTATTGGCGTCCTATTGGCGTCTGGTCGAAAAGCGTGAGATGGTCAGCATAGAAGAGGCGTCCAATCGCTGTACTATTTATATCCAAATCCTTGAGTGTAAGTGTTACTTGGCTACTTGTATTTACGAATTTCAATTGTACAGCTCTACAGCTCACATTTACCCCTCCTGAGATAGGCCTAGCTGCTCAGTCAGACTAGCAACTTGTGTAGTACAGACCTATACCAAAAGGTGGGTTACCTAATACCAAAGTGTTGTGTAATCTCACACAGTGTGACTGCACCAATTCATACCTAACCCTGAACATGCACAATTGTTACAGGTGTTAAACAGGTTTGCCAGTCTTTGGATAATGATGCACACCCACAAAATAATACAGTAATTGTATTTAGTCAACATACACATATAATGTATTGATTTCTGGAAAGGAAAACAGTTGGTTAGTGTTATACTAGTGGAGCTTCAGGTTCTAGAGGTGGTTTCCTGGCACAGCAAGTCCAAAACCATAACCCTAGCTAAAGGCAGTCCAGAGAGGGCTCAAATTCTTGCAAAGTAGCAGAAATCAAATGTTAGTTTATTTGAATTTATAAAGCACGCAGCAGCCCTGGGGCATTGTGGCGCTGTTACAGAATACTTGCTTGTTACAGTTATACATTATATTGTATTACATGTATTATACATAGAGCAATACAGAGAATAGTGGTGTTGGTAGGTAATACAAGTTCAATTGGTTAGATCGGAACAGTAAATTAGTACTTGTATGTTATACTTGCAAGGGCAAAGATGGCTGAGTTGAACAGATTGCTTTTTAGCCGTTTGCGGCAGACCGTGTAGGATTTTTCGCTTCTTAGTGCTGTGGGCAGAGCATTCCAATTTGTTGGAGCCAGGTTTTGCAAGCTGGAACCTCCAGCTTTGGTTCTTTTGAATGCAGGTACACAGATTTGGTTGGCCAGGTGGGATCTCGTGGGTCGAGTGGATGAGTTGGGGGTGATCCTTTCTGATAGGTAGGGTGGGGCATCGGAGGAAAGGCATCTGTGTGATGGCATGGTTTTGTAAAGGATACGTTCTGACTGGCAGCCAGTGTGCATCTGTCCTGGCCTGTGAGATATGTTCCCTTTTGGGAATACTCAGAGCGGCTCTAATGGGATTATTCTGTGTGACTTGTAGTTTGATATTTTTAGCAGATGTGCCCAGGAAGAGGGCATTGCAGTAATCAAGTTTGGTGCCGACTGTGGCTCTGGCAATGGCTAGGCAATTTTTTGTGGAGAGGAAGGGCTTGACTGCGTTAATAATCTTGGTGGTTAGGGCAGCGGAGGAGGCTATACCACAGATGTGGCGTGACATAGACAAGGAGTCGTCGAGGTAGACTCCTAGTGTCTTCACTGCCATTTAGACTGTAATGGTCGAGTTGTCAATGATCAAGGTATTGTAAGGCGGGGGGAGTTTATTGAAAGTCTCTTTAGTGCCTACTATGAGGATCTGTTTTATCTCCATTTAAACAGTGGCCGTTGGCTGCCATCCAGGTCTGGATGGCTGTGTATATCTTGGTTAGTAATGCAGAGTCTTGTTCATAGACACCGGTTAGTGGGAATAAGACGTTTTGTCGGCATAGTTTGTATTGGCTATGTCACGACGATCCAGGTCATTGAAGAGGGGGAGGGTGAAAATATTGTACAGTGTGGGAGTGGTACATGATCCCTGTGGTACTCCACAGTGAATGGTGGTAGGGGAGACGCATGTGGAGTCTGTAAAGACTCTCATAGTCAGCCTTTGAGGAAGGATGCGACCCAAGCAATGGCTTGCGGTAAGAGGTGTGCATTGTTTTTAGTTGTGTACCGAGGATATCGTGGTTGACCAGGTCAAAGGCAGCGGACAGATCTAGGAGAAGTGCCGGTTTGCCTTTGTCCATGATGTCACCACGTTGTTTTTTGAGGTTGAGTAGGGCAGATTCTGTCCCATGTCCAGGTCTGAATCGTGATTGTCTTTTGCTTAGGATATGGTTTGCTTCAAGGTATTGCTGGATTTGCGTATAAGCAACTTTGTCTATAATCTTGAGCAAGAAAGGGACAGTAGTGATGGACCTGTAATTGTTGGGTATTTCTGGGTCCAATGTGGATTCTTGCAGTAGTGTGCGCTCCCAGGCTTCTTTAAGGCTATCTGGCACGGTATTAGAGTTGGAGGCGCTGATGAATGTCTTTATGAAGGGTGCAAGTGTCTGCACATTCTTTGATTAGTTTGGCGGGGCAAGTGTCTCCTTTGCTGTTGGAGGGCCTGATTTTTTTGACAATGTCGATTACTTCGGACTCAGTAACTTCTCTAAATTTGAAGGGTGGGTCCTTCGTGACCTCTTTCTCAGAGGAAGGATAGCTTGATGTGCTGAGTGAGATTATGGATACTTTGTAGTCCCTTGGAAGAAAGATGCAAGAAGGCTTAACCAATGTTGGAAACCCTGTTAAAAGGACATGCTACATGGACACAAGCAGTGGCTTGAGTCTGAGGTAAGAGGGGCTTGCCCTGGACACCTCTGTGCATTCCAACGCTCTGGAGCGACTTTCTGGAATCTGGCAAGCAATAACTTTTTCCCCACAATACCTTATGATATGTTAATTTTATAAAGCGCGCGCTCACACACACACCAAAGCATCTTGGCGCTAGAAATTAACCAGGAAGTTTTAAAAACTAGCTGACAGAAAAATATTTAGAACGGGTATGTTTTCAGCAGCGGTCAAAAGGCAATGAGATTTTTTTTTTTTTGTAGCCCTCAATGTAACAGGCCAGGGAATTCCACAATTTGGCAGCCGCCACAGAAAAAGGGCACCACCCACCCGCTCAAAATGATAGCGAGGAATCCCAGGAAGACAAGAGCCCTTACACCACAGTTTGCAAAAAGACACATAAGGACAGAACCTTTCCTGGAGGTATTCAGCACCAGATCCATAGAAAGCCTGGTGAACTATTGCCAGTGATTTAAAGCGTACCCGCTGAAGAACAGGCAGTGTTCGGAGGACAGAGGAAATATGAGCACCATATGGCATACCAGTACATCTTTAAGCCGCATAGATTGGAGAAAGCAGCAGGGGTGTCCCCTGCTCCCCATGAAAAATTAAGGGTTTGGTGGTTGCGGGGGTGTTCCCCCTGCATGTTACATGTAGTAATGTCCCCACAAAAAGCTCCCATTTTTCAGTGATTCTTTATTTATTTTTTTCATGGCGATATTTTGATGGGACGTTATTACATGGAACCCCATGGAATGGGAGGCTGAAAAAATGACTCCCAAGTTATTTACCTGCGGCACCGGAGCAGGGCAACGGCCAAGTTCCATCGGCCAAAGACCAAATTGAATCAGACTGGAAGGCGACCGAACGAGGGCCATGCGGGGGGGTATACCACCAGGACCTCCGTCTTGTCCCCATTAAGCTTCAGCCAATTGCTGCCCATCCACTCACTCATGGCCAACGGGCAACCCCTAAGCTGAGAAGCTAGGCCTGGCTGGGTAGAGTCCAACCGGACGATGAATTGCGCATCATTAGCATAGGAGTAACGCCTAAAGCCGTGAGAACGGATGAACAAAACAAGAGGCTGGAGATATACATGTTAAAAAGGACAAGGCGGATCCCCGGGAGACCCCACACAACAGGACCGAAGCGGCTGAAAGGAAAGAGGCAAGTGTCAATGTTTGACTACAGTCAGCCAAAAAAGAGACAAGCCAAGACCTGAACTGAAAGGCCGACCACTGCCAAACTATCTAATAGTACCTTAGGTAAGTAGAACATGTTTGTGCTGGATGCTCTGTGATATTGCAGTTTTTGACCCGACCTCCGGATTCCTTGGTCTGATGACGAAAGACAATGGACGGTATCTCTCAGCAGCAGTCTCAACCGAGGACCTATGGCACAACTCAACAACTACTCTGGTCACACTGCGGTTTTGGTACCCTTTTCTGCAGCACTAACAAAGGACATGATTTGCCTGGTCAATGTTCTTCGCGTCATGCAGTCCCACACTCTGCTGACGGGGTCTGTGCGAGTTGTATCGGATCTCGGAGTTATCCTTGAGAGCTCAGCAAGGATTTGGATGGATTCGGCATTTCCATGACGTTGCACTCGAAATGGGCAGCAGGTCTCTTGGTATTGGAGTTTTGAAGCTCTGGAAAGTCACAGGACCTCTGGAGATGGCTCAAATCAGTTCTTCTTGGGACTTTTTGTTCCCACCAGTCAAAGGGAAGGAGTCAAGTTCCTCTGTTGCACAGAAAACGGGGTGAAGACAGCAGTGGTCACTTCACGGTGTTGCAAAGGGTCTGCAGGCGTCGCTGGTCATCTTCTTATTTGGTTACATCAGTTTCCAATGGTCGACTTGCTTTGCGCTATCCCATCCTTACCTTTCATACATTTCCTGCGCACACTCCTCTGCAATCTTCCCCAGCAGTTTACAGAACGGGGGAGTTTGGTTGTCCAATCAGGACAGTCGGACCCCTAGTCGGAGCTGGTCTCATTTAGGCACTCTGGCAGACATAGAACAGGAGGGTGCAACACTGCTCCCTTACTTCCTGCCTGCCCAGACATTCTGGAGCCTAGGCGGGGGACACCCAAAGTTTCCCGCTGAAGGACACGGGGGACACACGGACACACGGACAACCCCCCCCTCCTCTCCCCCCCCTCTCCCCTCCCCCCCCCCCTCCCCCAAGTTGGTACTTGGGTGCCCCTGTTGTGCACTACCGGGTCTATCGACATAGTCTGCGGTAGAACAATTGCACAATAGTTGCTAGTACACTGCCATCAACCATAACTAGGATATTGTCTGTGATATGTCACAGGAGCAGAGAGAGGGGGGGGGAATACTAAGGTCATGGGAGCTTCCTTCGAACCTTTGCATCGGGTCCTGCTCAAGTTTCTCTCATGGAAGAAAGTTTTCCCCGTTGCTATCACATTGGCCAGGCAGGTCAGGAAGATTCAGGCCCTGTCTTGCAAGCAGCCTTAGGTCAGGAAGATTCAGGCCCTGTCTTGCAAGCAGCCTTAGGTCAGGAAGATTCAGGCCCTGTCTTGCAAGCAGCCTTACTTGTCTTTCCACGCTTCAAGAGTGGTGCTGCGTGCGCACCCCACCTTTATGCCAAAGGTACTGTCGGAATTCCACCTCAACGCACCTTCGGTGTTACCTGTCTTCTTCCTGAATCTGTCGTCCGCAGAAAGGGCCTTGCATTCGCTGGACTTTGCTCGTGCCTTGAAGTTCTACGTGGCACATATGAAGAATTTTCGGAAGACTTCTCAGTTGTTCGTCAACTTTGGAACTATAAATCAAGGAAAGGCCTTCTCGACGGCTTCCATCTCCAGGTGGCTCTCTGGCTGCATCATGCACTGTCATCGACTGGCTAGCAGGCCTCTGCCAGGCTGGCCGATAGCCCACTCCACCTGAGCCATTACAGCAACAATGGCTTTTTTTCTGCTGTGCCCCTGCTCGACATCTGCAGGGCTGCTACGTGGAGATCTACGCACATCTTCAAGATTCTTCTGCATCAAAAGGGATTCCAGAGAGGAGTACTGAGTCCGCCAAGCAGCGCTACGCAACCTGTTAGTTTGAGAGTGTTGGGGAGAATTCTCATCTGTGTTATTTCCCTTCTATGTTAGTGACCCCCTAGCTCTTTTGCTGAACTTTAGGTCTTTTTAATTTTTATCCTGGCGAGAGTGAACTTTTTCCCACTCATGTATTTTTCTTTGATTTGAACCCTGTTTCTTTTGGTTTTGGAGTCTGACAAGCACCATAAGTGGCATCCTTTTTGTATTGTCACACCCAACACCCTCAGGGCAGTGTCGGAGAAGTCCTTTGGATTTCTCAAGGTATAAATACCTTCTCTTGGATAAACTACTGTTTCCAAGAGTAATAAAGTGAAATGGACTCTACTTGATTTGTTTCCGTAGACCCAGCACACTCTATCTGGAGGGGTTACTTTGTCTACCTTCTCATGTAACATTTTTGCTAACCTTTCTACAATGAATGGCTGGTGGCAGTGGTTTATTTTTTCCTACCATTGTGCGTTTTTACCACAGGCTGAATCCTCGGTTGAAGTATTGCACCCATGGGTGCCCGTTTTGTCAAAATGGCCCCGTCGTCTTTTTTTTTCCATTTCTTGTTGGAAAGTTTCTTCTTGAGATTTATCTGCGTGCCAAACCAGGTTTGGTCCCTTTGTTCGTTTTGTCTTTGGCAGGATTCACTGGTGAAGCCTGTCTCTGGTTCAAGCGTGTCTGGCAGGGCAGGAAGCAGGGGAGGTTCCCGAAAGTCTGTGCTTGCTTAGTCTCCTTGGTTACAGGAATGCACCCAAAGGTGAATGGCCGGCTGGCTGTCCTTTACAGACAGCCACCCTGCTGTGAGTGGCGGCTAGGCTGCGAATGAATGGGAGAGAATTGCATAAAAGGCGAGATTTTTCAAGGAAGGCAGAGTCAACCACTGGATGAAGAAACCAATGAAGAAGCTGGAAGAGCAGCTTGCTGCACCCGCCTGGACCGTCGTTGGTTTGCCCGGTGAAGCCCTGCTGCAGTGCTGAAGCTTCGAATTTCTAATCGACTAGCGAAGCCTGAAAGGACGACTTCTTCCCTTGGGTTGGTGGGACCAATTGACCACAAGACTAACTTGACTGGAACCCCTCTCTGTGCTGGCTGTACTTCTTTGTTGCGGCTTGAACCAAGTGCCAGGAACACCAGAATCAAGTGCATCATTTTTAAGCCAGAGCAGAGCTCCAGGAAGATCCTCCGGACTCCCTCGAAGCAGGACCAACCAAGCCTGAGCCACCTCAGCAGTGTGCTGGACCCCAAAAGCAAGGAAAGTCCACAAGGTGTCCAAGAACTGTGGTGGTGCTATTTGCAAATAGCTGAAACCACGAAGTGCCGCTGATCTGAAGTGTGCCGACTGCTGCTGCCGACCTTCAAACCGTAGTGCGGGAGTCCCCAGACGTCCTCCCTCTTGTCCCCAAGACTGAGGCCCAGGAACAGGATCTGCAGGATTGCAACAGGAACAGCAGCCAGCTGGAACCTTTTCTTCAGACTCTTGTAACTAGGGGTACTTGCCTCTTGTTTGTAGCTTGCCTGCTCACTGGAGACTTGCAATAGCTGCCATTTGCAGAGTTGCTTGCATCTTTGCTCTTCACAAGCCTCCCAGCTTGTGGCCCAACAGTGAAAAACGCTAACATTATGCAAGACTATGTTCAAGAAGTGCCTCGGCTCCCCTAGACTTTGCTCAATTGACATTGGTTGTCCTGGCTCCCTGAAGAGACTTCTTCCCCTCTGACTGTTGATCTGTCCCTACAAAAAGTCATACATATTTTACTTGTATAGTGTATTACAGGCCTATACCAAAGGTTGAGTTACCTATTGTCAAGAGGACAAGGCTAGTGTAGTCTCCCACAGGGTTACTACATACAATTTTGCCTAACAGAGGGGAGTCTGTTCTAGTGTGGACTATTATTGCTTCTATTGTGCCTTGCCACCCCCTGTGGTTGTGTATATGTGCTGCTGTCATCGTTATTCGGGAGCATGTGAATTCATGCCAGAACCCATGCTGGAGAAGGTTTAAATTACTTACCTGTAACTATTGTTTTCCGGCATGAATTCACATGTGAATCCTCCTTCCGTCCCATCTGTGGCTCTTGTTTCATGCTGCCACTTTACATGCTTACCACATCTGAAGATGGCCACCAGGGGTGGAGTTTAGGAATAGCACTGTCATTGGATGGGGCCAGTATGACCATGATTGGTTTAGAGAAGAAATAGTTTTGAAATGAAACTGATTTTTCTTTTACTGAGGATTCCCAGCCTGACTGGGAATATTCATGAGCATGCAAATCCAGGCCAGACCCATGCTGGAGAACAATATTTACAGGTAAGTAACTTAAACCTTATTGGAGAGACCTTTTGACATGCTGCCCCATGCAGAGGTCTTCACTGTTATGGATTTAGTGAAGATGTCCATGACAGGGAGTTATAATTAGTTTTTTGTCGAATGTCCACTGTTTTAAACCATCTAAACTTTGAGAGTGCATATATATACAATATACATTTTTCCTTTTTTTTTTCTTCTTTTCTTCCTACAGGTAGTTGGAAGTGTGCTGTATTTTGCCAGTTTCTGCCTCGACAAACTAGGGCAGCCTTTGCTAAATGAAAATCCACAGCTCACTGAAGGGTGGGATGTGCCCACGTATCCTTTTTTATTGCTTTTAGGATTTGCTTTGAACACTTATGTCTTTGAGAGAGATGGTACGTGTAATTTCTGATGCTTGTTAATCTGCTTAGAATCGCATGCTGTGCATATGGTCCGACATCCAGTGGTAACCACAGAGTATTACATCTCGTCTTTCGAGGATCGAAAGGGGACGTCAACATAGGCGTGTAACAATCCCTAATGTGACGTGTAATTCCTCACGGGTCGAGGTCCCTCAGATTGTTTTTTTCCGCCCAGATTACTGGTCGCCCTAATGCAGAGCTCTTGCATAAAGATAACAACATTATTGTCATAATTATCGACTTTGGTCGGGTTGATCCTGTGCAATGCCAAAGACTGCTGCAGACTTTCGACGCCTGTTGATCTGGCCGGTGCTGCCGTCCACGTGGTCAGGGTTTCTGGCCAGCCTGTACAGTACGGAGAGTGGGGTTGGGGTGGCCATATTCTTAAAAATTTTCCTTTCCTTTCATCCGGTTTGCTCCCTGGGTTTTTGTCATAGCTGTACCTGTCTTGCGGTATGGACAAGATGCCATTTAGATTTTGCCCATCTTGCCAAATATCCGTGGAAAGACTAGCGCCCTCGGTGCAACAACTGTCTTTCCCCTCGACCACAAAGAGGCAACTTATGCAGCTTGTTAACTCCTGCGCCCCATGCCAATTTAAGGAGAGCTATCAGGAGAGCTATCTAAAGCAGTGGCCGGCCTACGGCATGTCGCAGGCCAAATGTTGTTCTCCCGCCGCAACCGCCGAAAGGATGCTGGGGGGTGGGAACTAGCGATGACCAGTCCTCCGTTTCGGATGCCATTGACCTAACGGCGGATGGTTCTCGGTCCGCAGCGCCCGTCCCCGAGAGGCACGATGCAAATCATGCTATGGGGAAGAAAACCTGGCGATGGCGGCGCACACGATTTAAACACCAAACGCACAACCCACAGTTCTGCTTCAGCGGTTCTGTCGAAGCATACCAAAGCGACAAAGGACCCGTAAAACTTCGACTGGATCCGCTGATCTGCGTGATCGCAGCCTTCCCCATGATCGCAGCTGCGGCCTGCGACTGGGCAATCTAAAGTAAAGGGCGCTAGCAGTAAAACGCACGCGGCCGTCGAGACGCTCCAGGAGGAGTGCAGACGCATCTTAAGGCCCTGGTGGCGCCGAAATCCACTGTTAATCCTCCGACCCACCCGATAGATTGCCCTGTTTCCCCAAGCATTGGGGAGAGCATTGCAAGGATTGCTGCGGCAGTTAGACTGAAGGAACGGTTTAAAGAGGTGGCAAAACACAAGGAGCGGCCTAGAGACGTGCCGAAGGACTCGCCACAGCACCCCGTACCCCACAAGGGGACAAATCTCAACGTCCCAGAGAAGATGAGCCATTTCCTCCCCTGGACTCCTCTGGTTCATCCCCATGGACCAGGGAGAAGTTTGAGGGGTGTATAAACAGTTTAGAGAAATTGGTCTTATTCTGAAAGGTTTGCTCCCAAGAGATCTCGGGAAGACCTTCCTTTTACACCTGTGTCCAAGTTTCAAAGGACCTTGGAGGATCCACATTAGGAATATACCTATGACCTCACGGATGATGACATCCTTATAGACATGTATGTGCAGGATGAGGATGCCCCCTCTGGGGATGATTACAATGTGGATGACCAGGCTGAGCCTATGGACAATTGGGAAGACAGCCGTCGGGGTGCTCAACCTTTGGCCGCCCCTACTCTCACCCAGGACCCTGATGCCCTGTGCATGGATCCACTGCCGTCCTCCAAGCCTCCCCTGTGGATGATCAAATGGCGTTTACACCATCTTGAAAAAGGCAGCTGAACATTTTCAGATCGCCGCACAAGAGGCCTTGCCGGACTGATTTTGTGGAGGACACACTCAAGGAAAAACCTCTTTGTTGAACTCTCTCAATAGGCGATTGGCACCTAAATTGTTGAGGCCAGCTCAAACCAGGACGGTGAACCCTAGGCTGGAGAAGTTAAGTCCTTATCCGACCGACCCTGCCACCCCAAATTCTTTAGTAGTTGCCATTACTAGGAAACGGGCTGGTGTCCCCCTGTCTACAGGAGAGGCACCACCCGATAAAGAGTCCAAAAGACTGTATGCACTGGGGAAGAGGGTCACAGCTGCTGCTGCTGCATTCTCCACCAGAATAGCCAATAACACCACGCTATTGGGCAGCTATGCAGACGTACAGTGGAACCTGCTGCAAGAAGGCCTTAAATAGGTAACAGAACCTATGTGAGCTAAGTGGCTTGCCATCATATCAAAAGGCAAGCAGGCCAATCAGAATGTGCTTAAGAACACTCTAGACGCTTCTGAGACAGCGCAAAGAACCTTGGCACAAGGTACCCTGCTCAAGTGACATGCCTGGCTGAGGAACTCCAGGTTCAAGACGGAGACCCAGGCAACCTTAATGAACAAACCCGTTGAGGAAACCAACTTGTTTGGCAAGGCAGTGGACGAAGCACTTGAAACAGCCAAGAAAGAGCATGAGACACTGTTAGGGAGAATTCTCATAAATGTGCTAATTCCCTTCACCTTAGAGATCCCCAGCAACTTTGCTGGATTTTGAGGGCTTGGTTTTTTTTAACCTGGAGAGTGACTGTATTTTTTCCCTACTCATGTATTTTGATGTTTTACTCTTGTGTTCTTTGATTATGGAGTTTTAGACTGCTCCATAGGCATCATCTTTTCATGTGTCGCACAACACTCTCAGTGCAGTGACACAGGGAAGCCTACAAACAGCTACCGGAATCAAAGATTTGCCAGTTTGCCAGCTTTGTGACCAGTCCCCGTGCAGTGCAGAAGTCCCCCGACATCTTCCCTCTTGTCCCCACTACTGAGGCTCGTGAACAGCGAGATCTGCAGGAACTGCCAGGAACAGTAGTCCTCAGCTGCATCTTTTTCTTCAAAATAAGGTACTGTAAAACCCGACCGAGAGAAATTACCACTCACTGCTAAAGTGCATGAAACTTTGGCAACTTGCTCGCCTAGTCAGTTTGTGATCCGACATATGAATCTTTCTTCTATGAACTACTTCTCCAGCATGGGGTCTGGTATGGATTCACATGCTCATAAATATTCCCCGTCGTCAGGCTGGGAATCCTCGGTAAAGAAAAAATCAGTATCAGTTTCGTTTCTGATCTGTCTTTCTTAGTAACCAATCAGTGATCTATGGGTCATACTGCCCCCAGCCAATGACTGCCCTCTCCCTAAGCCCCGCCTCCGGCAGCCATCCTCAAATTTTTACTGCACGCTCAAGTGTTGGGAGTCCTCGTGCTTTAGCTCTCGAGTTTTTTGCTGCTTTTTCAGGAAATGTTCTCATTTCGGTTTGATCGAGCCTCATGCTCCGTTTCTACTTCCGACAACGGGGACCCGTTTCGGAATTCTCCCATGCCCCTCAAGGGTGAAGTTTTCGTCGAGTTTACACTTCTTGGAGGATTCCGGAAGATTTGCGGCCTACATCAACGGACATGCCCCAGGACAAGGGAAGCTCGACGCCCGGATCCAAGCTATTCAGGTGCTGCCCTGGATGCAGATTGCTAAACGTTTTCAAGGAGGACGAGCACTCGCGATGTCTCTACTGCCTTCATGAGGACAAGACTCACGTGGAGAAGGACTGTGCGTTCTGAAAGAACCTTTCGGAACGGACCAAACAAGATCGTCATTCCCGCCTCGCCGCCTGGCTGGAGAAGGGCACAGCAGGTGAGAAGGCGAAGAAAGTCTGAGCGGGCTTCTAAGTCCTGTGAGGGTGCGACGGGGGCCCAACAGAAGGCCAAGCACCACGAGTCCGCGGGCACCGGGAGCGCCGAAAGGTCGGGCTCTTCGCTGCCAGGCAGGGCGCTACTTCCCCGGCACGTTCGACCACGAGCCAGCGCTCTGGTTCAGGGAAGAGGAAGTCCGAGAACCCGGGTAAGCCGCTGGAGCGGACCCCATCGATCTCGAAGGGGGAGCGAGGCGCTGACCCTCCCCCCCAAGGCTAAGGCCCAGGACGCACCTAAGGTGGTGAGGGCTTTGATCCAGCCGGCAAAGGCCTCTATCGAAGTGGTCGCTGCAACCCTGGCGAAGCCGGCTGAGACTACGCCAGTGGAAACGGCCTCTGGGCCCAGAGTATCCCTGCCACCGCAGAGGGAATCCTCTTTCCAGCCCATCGTTAAGACCCCCGTGAAGTCCCCGGCAGAAAGGGGGGGGGCGGCGGTGGCCATTACAGACTCGGAATCAGCCTCTGAGGAGCTGGTGGAAACCGAGAAGGGCCTCAACGAGAGGTTCATGGGCCTCAACGAGAGGTTCGAGAAGGTTCGATCCCAGGGGGCGGTCCCTGCTGACGTGATCGAAGAGGGCCCAGTGGAGCGCCATCCCGTCCGTCGCAGCCATTACCCGAGCCCCAGGATAGCTCGGCGGCCATTTTGTTGGCAATCCAAATGTACCGAGATAAGGACGAGATTACCACGGACCCCGACGGAGGATCCAGAACCAGGCCTGTCGGGAAGCCCTCCGAACAAGCGGAGGAGAGTCCACCCCGCTCCGCCCCTCGTGCCTGCGAGACGTGTGGACCCCTCATCCCCCTCGCCGGACCCTAGAGAGGATACAGTGACGGATACAGGGACGGACCATGACGGCAGCGATGACACAGCGGACATCCCGTCATCAATATCCCCCCACCACCCCCCACGGGCTTCTCCAGCCGACGAAATTGGCTCCTTCCACACCATGATAACCAGGGCATCCCAGTTCTTCCAGCTCTGCCCTGAAGAACAAAAAAAGGAAGGGTTTCTGTACCAACGAGAGGCCAAGAGGAAGACGGTCCTCGCGGTGCCTTTGCTCGATGACATCTGGGACGAGGGGCTTGCTGTCCTCAAGGACCCTTCCACGACGCCCGCCAAGAGGGACAGGTACGAGAAGAAGTACCGAGTCTCCGATGCCGTCCCCTTGTGCCTCAGGGCCCATCCCACGCCAGACTGTCTTGGCAGCGGCTAAGAAGGCAGCGGGTGCGGCGGCTTCAACTTCCACTTCCCCGCCGGACAGCGAGGGCAAGAAGTTGGACTCCATGGGACGACGAGTCATCTTGACGATGACAATTAAGGCGAACAATGCCTTGGCGATCGTGGCCCGCTACGACAGGGAGCTCTGGTTCAAGATGGCTCCCCTGCTAGACTTCCTACCTGACAAGAGGGCGAAGGCCCTAGAAATTCTGCAGGAAGGCGAGGTGGCGTCGGATCACGCCATAACGGTGGCAACCGACATTGCCGATACCGGATTTCGCCAACTGGGCAACAGAGTTTGCCTCCACCGGCGAGGATGGCTCAAGGCGACGGACTTTCGCCAGGATGTCCAGACCAGAGTGTTGGACATGCCGTTCGACAGCAACAACCTTTTTGGTAAGGCGGTGGATGAGTCTCTACAGGCCATCAAGACCGACTCTAAGACGGCCCGGGCCCTAGGGGTGCTTCAACAGCGACGGCCCTTTCGGGGCTCGGGAGGCAGACTGGGTGCCTCCAAAGGATCCAGCGATGGCGGATCCACCTACCGCCAGGCGGCCTGCTCCTCGTCTCAGGAGGCCTACAGAGGTCACGGCAAGCAAGGGGATCCCGCCGTCGTCGCCAAGGAGGCCAAGGCGGCAAGGCTGCCTCCAAGCAAGACTGACCCGGCCGTGTTGACGGGCCCCCACTGAAACGCCCCGGTGGGAGGCCGGCTGACTAAGTTCGTCAGCGTGTGGGAGTCCATCTCCACCGACCGTTGGGTGTTGGACACCCTGGCCAACGGGCACTCGCTGGAATTCCTAAAGAAGTGCCCTCGCATTCCTCCCGTGGCCAGGAAGGAGAATCGCGTCCCTCAACTGCTGTTAGAGTTAAGGGCGATGCTCAAGAAAGGTGCCATCGAGCTCATCCCCAGGAGGCTCCGGGGCTCCGGAGTATACTCGAGGTACTTCCTCGTCAGAAAGAAAACAGGCAGTTGGCACCCCATCCTGGACCTGCGTCGGTTAAACAAATACATCAAGGCGCAGAAATTCAGGATGGTCACTCTCCAGCACTTGCTGGGACAGCTGGAGGAAGGCGACTTCCTATCGTCGTTGGACCTGGAGGACGCTTACTTCCACATCCCCATTCTAAAAAGGCACAGGAAATTCCTCAGGTTCGTGGTTCAGGGACGCCACTACCAATTCAGAGCCCTACCGTTCGGATTAAAGTTGGCACCCAGGGTTTTCACCAAGTGCCTGGCACCAGTGGCGGTGCGGCTGCACCTGCAGGGGATCCACGTCTACCCCTACCTGGACGACTGGCTAATCCGGGCAAGGACAAGGGAACTCGCCGTCGAACACACGGCGAGGATCGTTCAGTTGCTCACAGAGCTGGGTTTCGCCATCAACTACCCCAAATCCCACCTGGTTCCATCGCAAGTAGCACTGTTTCTGGGAGCGAAACTGAATACAGTGGAGAAATTGGCCTCCCCTTCAGAGGAGAGGACCAAGACCATCCTGGGCAAGGTGCGGTGCCTGTTAGCCACGGACGTGGGCCAGGGTGAGGTCCATCAAGTCCCTTCTCGGGATGATGTCCTCATGCATTTATCATGTACCACTTTTCAGACTTCGGATGCGTTCTTTGACGCCCACTGGTTTCAGGCAACGGGCTGTTTCGAGGACAGGATCCATCTCAACGAGGAGTTCCGTCGGGCATTCCTATGGTGGGGCACCCGTGCTCGCCTCACTACAGGCACGGACTTTCAAACCCCGGCGTTTCAGGAGACAGTGACGACAGACGCCTCTCTGGAGGGTTGGGGGGCTCACACACGGAGATCTCCACGCAAGAGGCCTTTGGCTCCCGGAGGAGAGGTCTCCACATCAACATTTTGGAGCTCCGAGCAGTGTTCTGGGCTCTCGGGTCGTTCCTTCGGTCCCTCAAGGACAAGGTGGTGAGGATCTTCACCGACAACACCACCACGATGTTCTACATACGGAAGCAAGGGGGCACCAGATCCCCAGCCCTATCCAAGGAGGCCCAGGATCTGTGGCACTGGGCCGTCGCCCAGGGGATGTTTCTGGTTCCCTTTCACTTGACAGGAATAAAAAACACCATCGCCGACTCACTCAGCAGGGAGCTGCGCTCGTGCCACGAGTGGGAACTGCGCCAGGATCAAGTGGATCGACTCTTCCAACGATGGGGCAAACCCCAGATCGACCTGTTCGTGACGGCGACGAACTCCAAGTGCCAGAGGTTCGCCAGCAGGTTCGCACAGCCGAGGAGCATTGGCGATGCTTTCTCGTTCCCCTGGGACGGCCTGTTTCTATACGCATTACATCCGTTGCCGCTCCGCCTCATCAACCAGCTCAAGAATTCCCGGTGCAGGATGATCCTCGTTGCACCGGCGTGGCCGAGGCAGATCTGGTTCCCGGACCTTCTGGACTTAACGTCCCCACCAGTCAAGCTGCCGGCGGACGCGGATCTTCCCTCCAGAGAAGGAAGCGCCATTCTCCATCACGACCCACAGTCGCTGAACTTGCAGGCCTGGCTCCTGCAGCACTAGAGTTTGGAGGGTACGATATACCGGCTGATTGCAGAGAGGTGCTTGCAAAGGCCAGGGCGTCCTCCTCTAGTGTTACGGTCATAAATGGAAGAGGTTCTCTGTCTGGTGCCGTGCACAGAAGATTAACCCTCTGCGGATTACGGCCCCTCAAGTACTGCCGTACCTACTGTCGCTGCTCAAAGCTGGACTGGCTCACGCCTCCATCAAAATATATCTGGCTGCCATCTCCCGATATACCAGGACTACCGGACGGGCGTCCCCGTGGTCTCATCGCCTGGTGAAGGAATTTATGAAGGGACTATTCCGATCATTCCCGCCGGTTAAGGATCCTGCCCCGGCGTGGGAGCTTAATGTGGTACTGACCAGGCTCATGGGGGCGGGGGCCCATTCGAGCCTATGCATTCTGCGCCTTTGAAGTTCCTGTCATGGAAGACAGCGTTCCTCGTGGCCATCACCTCCACACGACGAGTGGGAGAGATCCAGGCCCTATCTTGCAAGCCTCCATACTTGACTTTTCATGACACGCGGGTGGTGCTGAGGACGCACCCCTCCTTCATGCCCAAGGTGCCGTCGGACTTCCACCTCAACGAGCCCTTGGTGTTACCAGTTTTCTTCCCGTCGCCTTCGACGCCGGCCGAGAGGACTTTGCACTCGCTGGATGTAGCTAGAGCGCTGAAGTTCTATGTGGACCGCACAAAGTTTTCGGAAGACGTCACAACTGTTTGTGAACTTTGGCTCTGTGAATCAAGGGAAGGCTCTCTCGAAGACTTCCATTTCCAGATGGCTCTCCGGCTGCATCATGCACTGTCACCGGTTGGCAAACCGACCGCTGCCAGGCCGTCCGAGAGCCCATTCGACCAGAGCGATCGCTGCTACCACGGCGTTCCTGTCTGGTGTGCCCCTGCTGGACATCTGCAGGGCTGCTACGTGGAGGTCGACGCACACCTTCACAAGATTCTACTACGTTGATCGGGACTCCAGGGTCGGCCAAGCAGTGCTGCGCAACCTGTTCGCCTAAGGTGAGCCTGGTGAGGAGGTAAGAATTGCTTAATGTTGAGTTTGTATGTAATGCTTAATGTTGAGCCTTTGCCACCTCCCGTGGTTGTGCATGTGTATACTGCTATGTATTCTTTTATTCAGGAGCATGTGAATCCATGCCAGACCCCATGCTGGAGAAGGAACAAGTTACTTACCTGTAAATGTTGTTCTCCAGCATGGGTCTGGCATGGATTCACATGCGAACCCTCCCACCTACCCCTCTGCGGCTCTTAACTTGGTCATACTGCCTCTTGGTGTGCTACCAAATCTGAGGATGGCTGCCGGAGGCGGGTCTTAGGGAGAGGGCAGTCATTGGCTGGGGGCAGTATGGCCCAGAGATCAGTGATTGGTTACTACTAAGAAAGACAGATCAGAAACGAAACTGATACTGATTTTTTCTTTACCGAGGATTCCCAGCCTGACGGGGAATATCCATGAGCATGTGAATCCATGCCAGACCCATGCTGGAGAACAGTTACAGGTAAGTAACTTGTTCCTTCTGAGAACCATGGCAAAGACTTTCCTGTTTAAATACCAGAACTGTTTTTACTTATACAAGACTCTAGCCCATTGACTTTGGCCTACCTATTGCATTGGAACAACTCCTCTGGTGAACTCAAACTATTTGCACTGTTTAAGAATAATTCTACTATTCGTTTATTAATTTATGCCTTTTTGCTGCTACTTGAATGCACTGAAAGCCATTTTGCTGCTCCTTCACAGTAGTTTAAATGCCTCAGAACCGGATAGTGTGAAGTATTGTAGTATAGTTTTGTGTGATATTGATTGCATCCTTTTAGTGAATGTTTTCTAACTGTGTAATACATTAAGAAGTGTTTTACCAAGAAACCTTGAGTATAAGTGTCTATCTGAACACTTGTGATTGTAGACCCCTGTGTAACATCGTTACAAGCTCACATTCCTTCTTGAGATAAGCCTGGCTGATCAGCTCGCTACCAAAAACTGTGTGGTACAGACTTATACCAAAGGTTGGTTTTGCTTACACATGTAGTCATAGTTGTGTGTAGTGGTCCTAGAGGGTAATGCAGGCAAACCTTGCCTAGCAGACACCCAAGTCCCTTCAACAGATTACCCAGAAACCCTCTACACAGAGAGCGAGTGGCTCTCGTCGGTACTTTCGTGGGCAATCTCGTTTTCCCCGAAACCAGTATGGTGCAGGGAACAACTGGAATTCGTGGAAAAGGGTCTAATACTGCCACCACCTATCCATCCAGAGGACAGCGACGTGGAAAGGGTAGAGGCTGTGGTTCCAACCCCAGAGGCGCCCCGGCCTCTGGTCAGAAATGACCTTCAGATCCAGGTCCCCTCCCATGACACCCCCAGTCGGGGGGCGTGTAACATCTTTCCTTACTGCATGTGAGGGGTTAACTACAGACCAGTGGGTACTCAAGACGGTCGCCCATGGGTTCTGCATAGAATTTGCAGACCACCTCAATTCAGACCGCCAAAATCAAGACGCCGGACTCTATCACCTGCGGTGGAGATCCTTCTAGGTAAAGGCGCCATAGAAGTGGTCTCTATTCTACAGGTAAACCAGGGTATTTATTCAGTGTACTTCCTTGTACCCAAAAAGGATCTCACCATGCGCCCTCTGCTAGACTTGCGCCCAGCAAACAAGTTTGTCAAACCTCAAGTTTTTCGTATGGTCAGTTTACAGGAAGTAATCCCACTGTTGAAACAGGGGGACTACATGGCAACACTGGACATGAAAGAGGTGGGTGTTTATGAAGGTACTGGCAGTAGCGGCAGTGCACCTGTGCAGACTATCAGTCCCTGTTTACCCTTACCTCGAAGACTGGCTAGTAACAGGCGAGTCCTACAGAACATGCCTATTGAACACTCAGACAATAGACCTCTTATTCAGTCTGGGATTCTCCATCAACGAGAAGAAATCCAGCTTTGCCCATAGTCAAGTCAAATTGTTTCTAGGGGCTCCGATTCGGACAAAAGACTGCCTAGTCTTCCTCTTCAACAAGAGGGTTCAGAACATGCGGTTTCAAATCCCTCGGTATGTAGCCAGTCAGGAAGTGACGGTACACTAGGCCATGCGACTGTTAGGAATGATGGCGTCCTGTTTTTACTTAGTTCCTCACGCCCGTCTGCGCATGCGTCCCATGCAAGAGTGGCTCAACCGCCAGTGGTGTCAGGCCAGTGGACAATGGGAAGATCTGGTAGTTTTACTGCCAGCCCTTGTTCTCTCTCTCTGCAGTGGTGGTCGAGGGAAAACCTCTTGAACGGGAAAACCTTCACCACCCCCGCAGTAGAAGCCACTCTCACGACACTCCTCTCTCACGGGGTGGGGGTGGCCACCTCACCTGCTTCAGCACACGCACAGCGTGTGGTCCCCACAAGTAGCGTCCAACCACATAAATCTGTTAGAACTATTAGCTGTATTCAAAGCACTGAAAGCCTTTCAGACAGTTACAGGGGAAGACAGTCCTGATCTTGACAGACGGCACCATAGCCAAGTACAACCTGAACAAACAAGGGGGGCACACACTCTCCAGGGATATCCAAGTTGTCCCAAAATATTTGGATATCGGCTCTCAAACACAAGATGTTCCTGTTGTCCCAACACGTTCCAGGGGAACTCCATCTTCTAGCGGACATGCTCAGCAGAGACTTCCCACTGCCCGTAGAGTACGAATGGTGGCTACACAAAGACATTGTCTCCAACGTCTTCGCGCTATGGGGCTTCCTATAGATAGACTTGTTTGCAACTCTGGAGAACGCTCAATGCCTAGATTACACCTACAGGTACCCCCAGAGCAGCTCCAAGGGGAATGGTCTCTAGATAGCATGGTCAGGGAAATTTGTTTACTCTGACCTTAGCGGCCTGGCTCCTGAGGTCATAGTTTGGACACCTTCAACTTAGAGATAGATGGACATACCCGGGGAAGCGAGAAAACCTAACACCCGATATTGCTATTCCAGTAAATGGAAACACTTTATCTGGTGCAATGCCAAGGGCGTCAATGCCATTGACTGCTCTCCTACTCACATTGTATTGTACCTGACTCACTTACTAGACTCAGTCCTGGTTTTTAATTACCTGAAAGTTAACTTAGCTGCGCTCTCAGCCTACACTACGTCACAACAAAAGCATTCATTCCAGTTGTTCCCATTTGCAAGGTGGCAACCTGGAGTTCTGTACACCACACGTTTACAAAACACTATTGCCTAGATACTCATTCTAGGTCTTCCCTGGTGGGACAAGCAGTATTAAGACCTCTTTTCACTACTGTTCCTTCTCACAACCCACCTCCTACTCCGGGTACTACTATGCACAGCATGTGATTCTATCGGCTTAGATTCAAACCCCCCTCCCCCTTCCTCCCCGCTCGGGTGGAAGGAACATGGATGTCTTACTACTTTTTCTTTTATGTACTCACTTCATTGTGCTCCCTCATGGCAGAAAAAATCAAATCTGAGCGACCTTGACGCGTGAGGGATTTTGGGTACACTACACGTTAGGCATAGTGATACAGACACACCTATGCCGATGTATCCTTTCGATCCTCGAAAGACAAGATGCAATACTCTGCGGTTACCACTGGATGTCGGACCATATGCACAGCATGCAAATCTAAGCAGATACAATCATCAGAAATGCTATTACGGTGAGTAAATCTGATTGGTGTACTTGGGGTAACACATTTTATGCATTCAGCCTTTCTCCTCCAGAAGCATCTCGAGTACATGAATGTTGGTGATGTAACATAATTGTGGCAATTTAAGTCTGCACCTGGTTAGTTGTATAATATTGATTTTCTTATTTGTCTAGTGCTTACACCGAAGCGCTGTACATATAACATATTTACATACATTAATCCTACCAACTGAAGTTGGTGCTCATTTATCGACTTCAGGAGGATAAAGGGCTGAACTGTCCTTGCCGGGATTTGAACCCGCAACCTGTAGATCACACACAGATTGCAGCAGTGAACGCTCAAACCTCTGTGCTATCCTACCGGCTTACTTTTGCCTTCAATTCTTTGTACTGGCTACAATTATGGCTGGAATTTGAGCACCAGCAAGGGTAGGGTAGGGTAGGGCAGGGAGTGAAGGGAGGGGTAGTGGGGTGACGGTCCTTTTCATCATTTAATCCTGGCATGTTCCTACCCACAGTATGGCCTTGAGAAAGTCTGTTTTCAACTTGTAGCTGAAACCCAATGCCATTTTCATACTTTCAAACGCAGCTTGTCCTTATGAAAGCACCTTTATTTCTAATCCTACTTTTAATGTTTGATCTTTCAAACTTCCTTGACTGGTTTTTAAAAGATACCATCAGGTTTTTACACAGATTGTTTCTCTTGAGGGACAGGAACTTCCACAAGGAAAGGCAAAAAGGTATGTTTTTCTTTATAATGGATTACTTGGTTTTTAACAACTTAACATAATGTTGTGGATGATGAAACAAAATGCCCCTTATTTTCCCACATATATTGATTGCTTCAAATCTAGTTGAACAGACGTAGTCTTGGAGCCAGAAGCTTAGGTAGCGTGTTTTGTAAAAAGAGAATAGTGTCTTATTAAACTCCTTCTGGTAGACTGATTATAAGGTAAATGTGATTAAATCTAATGTGATATCTTTTTCCTTTCACTTCCCCCCCCCTCTCCCACCTGTGATGCTGGAAAAGCCTTTTGGAGGGACAGGGCATCTGAGTCCTTGTCCTAATACGGCTTTGTGTGTGTGTTTCTCCCACTGAGGTCCAACTTGGACTGCTGGCAGTGCAACTTTATCTTTTGGTGAACATCCATGGGATACTGTTATGGCACGCATGGGTGTGGCGGGGGTGCACCTTTGTACCCTTTCTGTTTTATGAGGCACTTGTGTTGCCCACAGAGCAGGGTATGGACTGCTGGCAGCTACATGCTTGCTGCCTAGGTTTTTGGGACGCCCTGCCATAGGAATCCATGGATTCCTGAACATGGGCAAGATGGCCACTGTAGCCTCTTGGTTTCTATTGCCTTCACACCTTGTTTCCACAAAGTCCTGCAAAGCCCTTTCTCCCTGACTGGCTGTTGGGAGAAAATGCCATATATGGCTCAGGGGCTGCCTCCTGTCTGACTTGAACCTTCCCAGTGACTGTGTTGTGGGTACACCCTTGGGGCGTGACTTGCATGTATGGAGTCTGAAGTCAACTCACATTCTGTGTTGTGGGTGTCTGGTCTGGTTTGGCTGTGTGACACAATGCATGGGCCAGCCCTGACTGAGACTGGAGTGAATGCAGTGCCATTTTCTGAAAGGCTGGGTGCTTGCTCCAATCCACATTGTGTTATGCATGTCTGGTTTGGGTGAATGGCCTGATTGCCTCTGAGCCTGAGTGGCTGCCTGCATGAATGAATGCACTTGTGTACGATTGGCTGACTGGCTGGCCGGCCTTTCCTGGCTCAGCCCAAGTGAATGGGGAACAAATGTGTTTTAACTAGGCTTTCTGGGTTTCTGTGAAAGCCGATCAACACCGGAACCCGCAGCCCTCTGCATGTTCATTGTTACATCATTTTCTTTGTAAAGTATATTCGTATGTGCTCAGAGCTATTTTGAGGAATTGTAGACAAATTTGAGCCATTTTTGTGGTTGCCGATTGACGTCTTAAAATTGGCTAAAATTCCTCAAAATAGCGCTTGAGCACTGACACATTTTTGTATTTGCAAAAAATGGTTTAATGTGATCAGTGTCTTGTCTGTGGCCACAGACCCTCTGTGTACGTGTATGTGGAGGAGAGCTGAAAAGTGTCGGCTGCATGTCTGCTTAAAACAGAAAATCTGTGAGGCTTCCATGTACGAGTCTTGCGTGATGTCATGTCGTCACGGTCACCTCCTGTGGCTCTCTAGAGCACCCAGAGGCCCATCTAAAGCTGCAGGTCCTTTAATTGGCACCGCAGCACGACGCACTCAATCGTCGACAGCAGCGCCTGCAATGAAAAACTGAAGACAAGGTTAGACATCGAAAAAACTGTTTACGGTCGCGCTTAGCCATACTTTGCGCTTTTCCTTAAACCATCACTTACCTGCTGTCGAACGTTGCGGTAGCATCAGTCTTCCATCCGGCTGCGTCTCTAGTCTTGCAGCTCCATTGAGGCCGCATTTACATCTAAGGGAAGAAAACCGAAGAGAGACATTATTGCGGGCATAAGGGGCAACATATAAAGACATTAAACAGACCGAACAGAATCACAAGAGCTCAAGAGACACTTACCAATCGTAAGGAGAAGCATAGTTGCAGCTGGACTGGACTAAATCTTATCAGGGATCAGTGAAGGAACAAGATCCCATTTAACGCGCCCCTGCCAGAAATGGCAGGACGGAGAGCTTACCTTCCATAATTCACAGGAGCAGTATCACCATGTAGCACCGCTCACAGCTTTTCTACCGAGGGAGAGGCCTGAAGGTGGCGATTCCAGTTCAGGGAGGGCTGCAACCGTGCCCCAACGCCTCCGCAGAGACCAGGTGAGCGCAACAGAGGGACTGGCCTTTTCTGGATTTATCTTTAATCTTCATCTGGATTGCACTAGATAATTGTGCGTTTATAAATGTGCTGTAGTGTATGTTCCCTTTGGCTTTTTTTGTTTTAATACAGGTAGACAATATTTACCCCTTTTGAAAGATTCTAGGGATGTGATTTTTTTTTTTTGTAACTCACTCTTCTAAGGAAGTCTTTTATGACATGATTGTTGTGTGGTTATTCTGTTTTGCTGACCATTTTACTTTGTATCATTATTGTGAGTCTTTTTCTTGTTTTCTTATTTCTTTTATTTACTGTAAATTCTTTTGTAAAGGTTTAATAAAACCAAAAAAATAAAAATAACACACACTAATATACTTCAATACGATTTCAGAATACTTTTCAAGAGGAGTAAAAGGCAAAGGTTATTAGAACATGAAAGGTTACAATTATTCTTAGACCGTGTAGATATTTTGAGTTAACCAGAAGAGTTAATTCAGTAGGCTAGGCCAAAGTCAATGGGCTAAAGTCTTGGATAGGATAAAGAGGTTCTGAGTTCAACGGAAAAGTCTCTGCACAAGTTCGCAGAAGTAGTTTGTAAAAAGAATCATCATATGTTGGGTCATATGCTGATTAGGCCTGCGAGTTGCAAAAGTTACAAGCACTTTCACAGCGATAGGTAAGTACTCCGTGATTTCACAGTACCTTACAATGAAGAAAAAGAGGCAGCTGATGACACCTGTTCCTGTGCCTCCGTCGTGGGGACAAGAGGGAGGATGTCGGGGGGACTCCTGCACTGGGACTTGTCAAAAAGCTCGCAACTAGCAAACTTCGATTCCGGTGGCTGTAAGTAAATCACAAATTGGTGTCCCTCTCCCTGGTTATTCGGTTTCCTGCAGCACTCTGAGGAAGATACAACCAGCTCAGAGATTGGTATCCAGGTGGCTTACTATTGAGTCGGTTGGTCCTTGCAGGGCTTCTCTGTCGAGATGAACTTAGCGATTCGGACCTGCAGCGGGGATTCACCGGTCAAACCAACGGTTCAGGAGTTGCAGCAGCCGTCCTCTTCAATCTCCTTCGGTTCTTTCGTTCCAGTGGTCGACTCTGCCTTCCAAGCCAAGAGACTGGCCTTTTATTCAGTTCTCTCCCATCCATTCCAGCCTAGCTGCCACTCACTCAGCAGGGTGGCTGTCCTTGCCGGACAGTCAGCCAGTCAATCACCACAGAGTGCATTTGGGTCTCCTAGGAGACTAAGCACAGGGAGTTTCGGGCACCTCCCTCGTTTCCTGCCCTCCCCAGACACTCGGGCGTCAAAGGCGGTCTTCACTCTCGAAGCACGCAAAGGCGATGGAGCAAAGGGACCAAACTAGGTTTGGCGCGCAGAGACAAACTCGAAGGACCTTTCCAAAAAGAAATAGCAAAAAAAGACCGGGACCTGTTTTTACAGAGGGGGCTCAGACCCCATCTTGAAAAACATGGCTCCCGCAATTTAACGTTACCGGAGCTACAAATAGTTTGCGGTCGGGAACAACCATGGTAGTTCGTTGTAAAAGCACTGCCACGACCCATTCTGAGAGGAAAGGGTTGCATTTGACTGCTACATGAGTATCTAGACACAGGGGATACTAAGTAGCTGTCATGACCCTCTGTCACGACCCTCGCCCAAAACCTCCTCTGGCAATCCCATTGGCCAGGTCAAGTCAGGACTCGGGCCTATAGAGCCAGGCATCCTTTCCAAAGCCCTCTTGGGGTCACTCCTGGCGGCTATGGCGCCAGGCTTATACACCATGAGAAACATGTGCTTGGGAACTACTTATTGAGTTGCCAGCCAACATGAAGGCATCCACATAGCTTGGTTCCTAGGAACCAAGCTATGCAGTCTAGTGTTTTGGGTGTGGTAGCCTAGGGACTACTTTACCTGGTCTATTTTGTTGGGGCTATTTAAACCACACCCGAGCAAGACAACACGCTTCTCGATACTTTGCAACTTGCAGCGTGACGCTCAGTGTCCAGCTATTCCCTCGAACCTCGGAGGAGCAGAACCTGCAAGGAGACAAAAGGAACATAATTAGCAGCAGCATCTTACCTGCAGTCTTCATCTTTAACCACTTCTGAGAACAGCTTCCTTGAATCAGCACGCCTCCAAGCAGTAGAGACATTTGTAAATTACGAACTGCTCAAAAGACTTACCTGGCTGCTCGTCTCACGGCTGGCACCATTCCGGACATTCTACTTGCGCTGAAGAACACCGCGACCTACAAGGAAGGAAAACACAGGTTAGCAAAGGCGAGACTTTGCAGCGCTGCGCATAGCGCTTACTTACCGCATCTTAGCGCTCTTAATGTGCCATTTACCAGCGGGGCTCAACCAAGCCGGTTTGCCACGCTGAAGCTCCGCATACCGAAGGGAGGAAAAAGACATTCTAAATAAAGAAAGGCATGCAGGATAGCAACAAAACTAAAGAACAGCAATAAGACCTACCTGAACAATATCAAACCGGCCAGTGTCAGTGAAGTAACTGGACCGCACACGCCCAAGAAAGACAACGCACCCCTGCAAAGAAGACAGGATGGAGAGCACGCCTAATTCTACCACCAGGTGAGGAGAGGGCCCAGAGAGGCTGAAATCATACGGGGGTGAAGGGAGGATTCTTACTCCGGTCGGTCTGTCTTGGACACAGTCCTCCTGTATTTTCAGGCAGAACCTTCCCCGCACACCACATCTGGGCAGAACTCTGAAGCATACCAGCGAGTAACCCAGCTGGGTGGCGTCCCTGTGGATACCAGGTTAGCGTAACAGTAACCCCTTCAGCACTCTATTGTAAGATCGGGTGTGCTGGGTCTAAGAATTTAAGACTAGTAAAGTCAGTTTCACTTTCCTTACTCTGGGAAAACAGTAGTTTATCCCAGAGAAGGTATTTAAACACTGGGAAAGCCTGAAAGGCTTCCCTGTGCCACTGCACTGAGGGTGCTGTGTGACACACATGAAAAGATGCCTATGGAGTTGTTTAAACTCCATAACCAATGAAAACAGAGATAAAATACGTATCAAAATACATGAGTGTGGGGGGAAAAAAGGGTCGCACTCTCTCCGGGTAAAAAAATCAAGTCCTCAAAATCCAGCAAAGTTGCGGGGTCTATGGTCTCATGCAACAGCACAAAACTACTTCAATCTGATAGAACTGCTAGCAGTATTCAAGGCCCTAACCGACAGCACTACAGCGATGTTTCACATCAACACACGGGGAGGGAGACACATTCTCCAAATCTGTCAAAGCTTGCACAGAAAATCTGGAAATGGGCACTCAAACGGAAAATTCTCGTATCGTCGCAGCACATTCCAGGGGAACCCAACTCTCTGGCAGACTCAGCAGAGAGCCCCTACCAGAGGAACATGAATGGCAACTACATGCAGAGGTCGTCGAACATCTTTTCTCTCTTTGGGGTTACCCTACAATAGACCTGTTCGCTACAAACGAAAAGTCAATGCCCAGACTTCACGTCCAGGTTCCCCCAGCCAGGCTCGAAGGGGGAACGCCCTATGGATGAACTGGTCAGGGAAATTTGCTTATGCTACTCCCAACACCTCTCATGAGGAAAGTGGTGAACAAGATCCACAAGGAACAGGTGACTCCTATCCTAGTTGCTCCTATGTGGGCAAGACAACCGTGGAATCCACATCTGCGCAAAGTAGCAATGTGCGATCCCATCAAGTTCCCGTGCCGGACCGATCTGCTCACTCGGCACAGGGGTATAACAGTGCACCCTCAACCTCACTCATTGAACTTGGCAGCATGGCTCCTGAAGTCCTAGAGTTCGGACATCTTAACCTGCCACAGAGGTGTAAGGAACCCCCAACACTAGGCACTGTGGTATTTTGACAAGTGGAGAAGATTTGTAATTTGATGCCAGTCTAAACAAATGAACCCCATAGAATGTACCCCATCCCACATTCTGACTTATATGCTCCACTTGCTAGATTCAGGGTTGACCTTCAACTCTTTGAAAGTCCACCTGGCAGCCTTGTCAGCTTATACCACTTCCTACAAGAACATCTCATGGTGCAAGGTGCCCGTTATTAAGGCATTCATGGAGTGAGTAAAGCGACTTCACACGCCAATTTCAAATCCGCCGCCAGGTTGGGATCTCAATGTTTACTTATTTTATTTTTATTTTATTAATGTTGTACTCGCGAAGCTCATGGGCCCCCTTTCAATCCGATGCATAAGTCTAGCCTTAAAACACCTGACTTTACAAGACTGCCTTATAAGTGGCTATGGCTTCCATAAGAAGAGTCAGTGAAATACGAGCAGTCAGTGCAGGATCCTTTCTTCACCAAACAGAAGGACAAACTGGTTTTGCATACTCGCCCTAGGTTCTCACCTAAATTCATCTCTAAGTTTCACGTAAACCAGTCTATCGAGCTACCGGCGTTCTTTCAGAACCCCACCAGCTCAGCTGAGTTAAAACTCCACACACTAGATGTGAGGAGGGTGGTCCTCTACTATGTAGAAAAGACCAGACTGCTAAGGTAAACAGATGAACTGTCTCCATAGCAACAGGCAGAGAAGGAGACCACATTTCTGAGAACGCCATCTCCAGATGGATAGTCAGATGTATACAACTATGCTATTCTTTATCTGACAAGACACTGCCTTTTACACCAAGGGCTCACTCCACAAGGAGTACAGGAGCCACTCTGGCTTTCTTTGGGAATGGCCCTCTAGACAGCATTTACAAAGCAGCTACATGGAGTTCAATACACACCTTCACTCAGCATTACTGCATTGGCGCTCATTCCAAGACAAATACTCAGGTGGTAAAAGCGGGTCTAAGACATCCATTCGCCCATGAACCTTCTCATATCCCACCACCTTCGCCTAACACTTCGCTAATCTGTGCAGATTCCACTAGCCTCAGAAGGGACACATTACTCACCGTAATCGTATTTCTGATGCTTGTATCTACTTAGATTCACATGTGCCCACCCTTCCTCCCCTCAGAGAAAAAGGCGCATGGATGCTTATGTGCTTTGATACAGCTGTACTCGCACAACACTTCATGCTACCTCATGTCAGAAAAATAACATTCTGGGGGACCTTGATGCGTGAAGGGACCATGGGTACAGTGGATGTCTCACTAGGGATGGTATTACTGGTAAGCCCTGTAATACTCTACAGCTTCCACTAGATGTTGGCCTATGCACAGCATGTGAATCTAAGCAGGTACAAGCATCAGAAATACGATTACAGTGAGTAATGTTTCATATATTATTCTACGACACACTTTAGCAACCTTGAACCCTGTTAATGAAAGTATGGCGCAGTTGAATAAGCAGCTGACGGTGAAGATTCGAGAAAGGCTTGGCTGGCCCAGTATCAAGGGTCAGGGCCGCTGAGAGCCTGGGTGTCTATTGAAGAAGATGCAATGAACGTGAGAAACAAGCGGAACTCCTGTTTGAGGTGTAATGGAAAAACACCAAGTGCCTGGATTCTTCATTTAATGGTATTAAATACGACGACGGAGCTCAAAATGTGGTCTACAGTCACATGAAAATAGACTTTGGGTCGAGATACACAGAGACCAGAAGATGAGGCCAATGCACTTACTCCCTTTTATTCCCAGAGGCGAGAAGCTACTACAAGGCCAAGTTAAAAGACTTGATTGAATGGCAGACCCCAGGAGTATTGATGGCTGTTGGGCTAATTGGGTGGTGAGGCATGACAGCACCAGCCCTCCCAGCACCTGGTGTACCAGCTTGTGTTCTGCAAGCAAGTGAAATATTCCAAAAGGGTACAAGTGGGCCATGTAGTAAAGCGCCCTATACTTTGAGAAGCCAATTGAACATTGTGTATTAGTCTGACACAGAAGATGACTTGCACTTGGGATGGGCTTAGTTGCCCACCTGACTTTAGAGATCGTATCACAATCTCTGCCTGTACAGAAGCTATACGTAGATGTTCCCTTTAAGCATATCACATCCCCCCGTTGGTTTTCTTACTTTGCCACGTAACATGACATCACTTATGACAAACATTTAATAGAAAGGTTGTATTTTTTATGAAATGTATTGAGAGAAATCGAGCGAGCATCCCTTGATAATCGTATCTCCCTGTTTTAGATAATTGTTAATAATAGTCGTGTTCTTGCCAACTTGTCAGTCTGATCATTGATGTATGAGTACGGTCTGCGTCCGCATCCATCTTGGATACTGTTACTTCACCTTAAAGGACCATAATGGGTTCAGGAACCTATCCTTCCCTTTCATATCGCTCCTCGGAAGAGACTAAGTGGTAATTGGGAAGCACCGGAGTCCAGTTTGGAAGTAAATAAAAACTTGACAAAGAAATAACGGCCGTCAAGCAAGGACCTCAGCTACTTGTCTTAAACACCCTACCCCAGAGAGTCTGGCGCAGGTAGCAACTGCTACCTTCAAGCAGGCTGCTTATCCGACCATCCCACCAGATCGGGCCAAGAGAGTAGGTGCCCAGTCAAGGAAAGTGTTTTCTGCTGAGAGCATGGCTCTTAAATCCGCCAACTCTACATGTGCCCTTGCAAAATTCACTTACACTCTATTTCCATGTTGGCGGAGCCGAAGGGGAGGAAAGAGACGGTTTCTTGGCCATTGTAAAAGATGGAAAAGAGGCCATGTGCGTGTCTCTTCATTCGGGTCTGGGTTCTGCTAACAATGTTAGCAGAGCCATGGTGGCAAGCACCGTAATGCACAGATTTGTTTCAAAGGCGGCAGCAAAGTCTTGAGGTGCCGTTATTAGGCAGCCACAGCCTTTTCACTCCTGTGGAACATCTTGGAGGGGCTGATGCTTTCGCTACTACTCAGTTGTACTTAGCATGTGCCACACTTGGACGGAATTCTTAACTTTCGCCTGCGTCGCATTTAGATAGGATTGAGAATGTTAATGAATGTTAGCATGCGCCACACTTAAATGAAACTGTGAATGTTGACAAGTGCCACACTTAGATGGAATTGTGATCACTAGCCTGCCTCACATCTAGACAGGATACTGAAGATTAGCAAGTGCCACACGCAGATGAAATGGTGAATGATAGCAAGATTCACAACCAGACATAATTGCAAGGACAGCAATGCCAATTAACCAATCCACTAACAATTTCACCCTTCTGCATACACCTCTCAAACTCTAACCAAACGCAACCACAAGCCTAAAACACAGCAATCCGCACAAACTTCACTACACTGCAACAACAAAACAAACCACATATAGACTCGCACAACAGCACACGAACACCGACTGTAAAACACCCAAGCCCAGCCAACTGACCCACCGGGCTGAGGCTGCCAACAGCACATCACTGCTCTCTTGCACGTTTCCAGCTTACTCCCACTGGCCCACCCCCCCCCCTCTTCCCTTCTTTCAGAACTGCCAGGGGACCACTCCGGTGGTGATAGTGCGCGGTATAAATATCCATTAACATTTCCATTAACAGTTGGAAGAGCAACAGTTATGGCTGGTCAGGCCAAATCCGATTCTCTTGTAGTGGATGAGGGAGAGGTGCAAAGCCTGCCCAAGCAGCAGCATCTTTACTAACAGCCACTGCTTCAGCCACCTCAAAACCTCTGAGGGTCTTGACTTGTGACACTCCGTTGGGGGGGCAGACTGTCTCAGCATCTGAAAGAATGGGGAGACATTACTTCGGATGCTTGGGCGCTACAAACCATGACCCCAGGTTACTGCCTCCCCTTCATTCAGAGACTTCGGAACAATCCACTGGGGAGCCATTCTTTGAAGGTTCCAGATCCGTTCCTTGTGCAGGAAATTTTGATCCTGCTAGAGAAAGGTGCTATAGAGCCAGTGCCTGTAACGGAGAGGGACAAAGGATGGTATTCTCCATATTTCCTAATCCCCAAGAAGGATGGAGGACGGAGACCCATCTTGGACTTGAGATACTGGAATAGGTTCCTCCGAAGGACACATTCAAGATGGGCACACTTTCTCAGATCCTTCAGGCCCTCCAACTCCAGGATTGGATGGTGTCATTGGACTTTCAGGATGCTTATTTTCATGTGCCAATCCATCTCAAGCACAGAAAGTACCGGAGGTTCGCAGTTGGTGGTTATCAGTTGTGAATTCTACCGTTCGGGCTGACCTCTACCCCAAGGGTATTCACCAAACTGATGGCGGTAGTGGCAGCGAGTCTCGGGAACGGGTGAATTCACATATATCCCTACCTGGACGATTGGCTGATCGTGGCGCGTTCTCCCGACCAAGTCCTGTATCATCTCAGCATCACCTGCCACTACCGCCACAGACTGGGTGTCACAGGTTTCCCCTTTTCTCACCTGTGTTCTGTTTTGCAGAATCCTTTGTTGGGCTTTTCTTCCGATCTAAGACTCCAGGAAGCTTGGAATGGAGGCAGCACACGGAGGCGGTCTGCGCTGAACGCGGAAGAAACAGGATCAAGGAAGGTAGAAGGAAAGGAGAAGGAAGGAGGTCCGGGAACCAGGAAGCAACACAGTTCAGGAGAACGAACTACGGAGCACGTCAGGCCACAGCTATCGGTAGCGTTGAGACGCGCGGAACCGCAGGGGAGTGGCAAACTTATAGAATGTGCTGCATAGGACGTAAAGGTCAATAGACCGCGTTCGTTGTATACGGCCATGTTGGGTGTACTACAGCGAGTAACCCTCGATGTGCCAGGGACCAGAAAGGGCGTGATCGACGGATCATGACACTGGGCTTCTCCCTCAATTGCAAGAAATCTCACATACCATCTCAAAAACTCCAGTTTATTGATTTGTATTGCGCACCAATCACGTGGGTATCTGGGTGCATTGGGGCTGTACTGGATACATCATTGGGAAAGACCTTGCCACCTGCGGTGAGGGCTCAAGTCATTCTGCAGATAGTAACTAACTACATTTCAGAGTGCCCAGCCTCTCCCGGCCTTCGACTTTGAGTTTGCTCGGCCTGATGGCATCTTGCATTTTTCTCGTGCAAGAGGCTCGTCTGATAATGAGATCATTAAAATGGGTTCTCGGGACACAATGGTCTCAGTTCTCGGGCAACATGTCTGACCTAATTCAGGTTCCAAGCAGGATTGCACAGGATCTTCTGTGGTGGGCCTGCGAGGAGAACATTCTGAAGTGAGAACTTTTTTTATCAACCATGGCCGGAGTTAACCTTAGTGATAGACATCTCGCTGACTGTGTGGGGAGCCCATGCCAACGATCTGACAATCTGTGGTCGTTGGTCTCCATCAGAGTCCAAACTACACATCGATCTTTTGGAGCTGAGAGCAATTAGACTGGCGATTAAGGATTTTCTGCCCTCTACGGGGAAAGAATGTCCTGATAATGAAGGACAATACAGTAGCCATGTAACCTCAAGAGGAGGTGTAGGGTCACTACCACTGCATAGAGGTAATGCAGCTCTGGTACTGGGCTTCACCACTACTATCGGCAGTTCACCTATCCGGGGAGGAGAACACGGCAGCAGATTCTCTGAGCAGGCAGAGCAGTCTCCCACAATTGGGAACTAGCTCAGGAAGTCCTTCAGGAGATCTTCACCCTTTGGGGGGCCCCTCAAATGGATGTTTGTGACCAGTGTCAACTGGAAGGGCAAACTGGTCTGCTCTAGGGAATTTCCCCCAAGAGGAGCTCTAGGAGACGCGTTCGTAGTGGACTGGAAGTTTCCACTCCTGTATGAGTTTCCTCCAGTCCCCGTCATTCCTCACGTAATCTGGAGGTTGAGAAAGTTGGGGAAATCCATGATCCTAATTTCTCCAGATTGGGCCAGGAGGATGTTGTCCCGGACCTTCTGGACATGTCCATCTGCCCTCAAATACGTCTTGCACTAAGAGAGGACCTTCTCTCACGAGAGGAGGGTCTGGTTGTCTATCCAGAGGTCAAGACACTCAGCCTTCACGCATGGTTTCTGAGAGGCTGAGGTAAAAGGATTGGGACCTTCCGGACACTGTAATGGAGATTTTGCTATTGGCCAGAAGGCCAGCAACAAAGTCTTTGTACCGTTGCTGTTGGAACAAATTATGCAGCTGGTGCAGGGAAAAGAATGTGGACCCTTTACTAGGCAAGACACAGGAGGTGTTAATCTTTTCTGCTGTATTTGGCCAATCTGGGGCTCCAGGTTGGGACCATTAAAGGTTATTTGGCTGTGCTTTCCATCTTCAAGCGCTCGTCTGAGGAAACTTCATATTTTAAGATACCTTTTGGTGATAGAATTTCAGAAGGGACTCAATGTGTTTCCTCCATCTCATTTTCAGGTTCCCGTTTGGGACCTGAATTCTACCTTTCCTCTCCTTCACGCACAAAACTCACTATCGTCGCCCTAATCATGTCAAAAATCGACTATGCAAACAGCCTCTACCTCGGAATACCTCCTGAAGAAACTGCAACGGATCCAAAATGCAGCAGCAAGACTACTCCTCAAACTATCCAGAAGAGACCACATCACTCCAGCCCTAAAAACACTACACTGGCTCCCAGTAAAACATTGCATCACCTTCAAAACAATGCGCATAACACACAGGGCAATTGGCGGACAAGGAGCAGAATTCCTACAAAAGAAAATAAGTCTACAAACCAACGAGATCCCTCCGACTAAGCAACGAAATCCGCCTGGAACTCAAACCAAGAAAACACTTGGAGGCACGTCCTTCTAACACTTAGCCGCAAAAACCTGGAACATCCCAAAAGAAATAAACACTGAAGATCACCTAAAATTCAGGAAATCACTAAACCTGGCTCTTCAACACCACAGACTAAATCTGGAAACCGGAAAAAGGATGACTAAACCGGAAAGGACACGAACATCCCGACCCGAGCAGGTAGCTCCCACGGCAACTGGACGGGTGACACCGGATAGACAGGAGGTGCACACAGAGACTGAGTCAACTACCCCAGACAATCCCACCAAGACTTTCGCCCGCCCCTTAGTTACCGCCAGGTACCACAGTAGTGTGGAATTGTCGAGATATTGGCAATCACCACACTGCCTGAGAGGTTGACATTGGCAGGTGCACTGGCCACAGGAGTATGAAGGTAGGATGAGGGGAGCTATGAGAGAGCATGTTAGAGGTGGGGGCCAGAGGAGTAAGGAATCTTGTATACCAGTCGTACCCAGATCAGGACAGAGCTGCACCAGGGAAGACTACGCAAGCCGAGCGCCTCAATTCAGGCTAGAGACGCAAACTAACCAACACTACTAACCATTTCCCTTTCTGCATACACCTCAAACTCCAAACCAAACACAACCAAAACCTACAGCACAACAAACCGCACAAAGTTCACTACATTGCAACAACAAAACAAACAGTCTTGCACAACAGTACACGGCTACCGGCCGCAAACACCCCAGTCCCAGCCAACAGACCCACCGGGCTGAGGCCATCAACAGCACATCACTGCTCTCTTGCACTATTCCTGCTTCCTCCCACTAACTCAACCTCCCCTCCTCTTTCAGAGCCGCCAGAGCGCCAGGGGAGCACTCCGGTGGTGATTGTGCGCGGTACAAATGTCCTTTAACATTAAACTTAATCTGGTGTTAGTTTCTTGTGTGCGCTCCATTCATGTCCCTTAAGACTACTAACGTTCAAGACTATTCTGTTGGTAGCACTAACATCAGCCCTTAGAAAGTGAGTTGCAGGCACTATCCTCTGGACCACCATTTACAGCATTTCATAAGGACAAGGTCGTCCTGAGTGAAACCTTTGTTCCTTTCTCAGGTCATTTCACACTTTCATCTAGGACAAAAGATTGTGTTACCCGCCACCTCATCCGGGCAAGGAGGAGGAGCGGCATCATAGGCTCGACCCATGAAGGGCACGGAGTTTCTACATTTCAAGGTTGTCAGAGCTTCGTCTGGATGACCAACTATTCATAGGGAACACAGGTCATAAACTGGGACAGGCTGTAACAAAACAGACCTTGCCCAGATAGATTATTCTAGCTATTTCTGAATGCTACAGGCTGGCGTGCAAGGATCCTCCAGAAGGGTTGAGAGCCCTTTCCACTAGGGGCATGGCTGCTTCTGCTTTGCATAGAAGTCTTCCTCTTGATAACATTTGTGAGGCAGCCACTTCATCTACAATTCACACATTTACTAAGCATTACTGCCTTGATTCCACCTGAAGTCGTAATGGAAGCTTTGGTAAGGCGTCCCCTATTCCGTTAATGGAAACCATTGACAACCTTCGTAGTCCCTCCTCCAAAACAAACATTGCTTTGGGAGTCTGTCAAAGATGAGGAATACGTTGGAGAACACAATTCATTCGAAGAACAAGTTACTTACCCCTGGTTATGCTTTTTCGACTGGATGTTCCTCCCACGTATTCCTCATCGCCCCTCCCAACCTAGCCCTTCAGTACAATTTACCATGTTATTGCAGATTTCACTTCTACAGAGTTTAGTATGGTCAAATCCACTTTGATGCGGGTAGTTCTACTTGAGAATGACATGAAAAAACAACTGAAGCCAACGGGTGCTGCACGTGCTATATTTGTCTAACGGATGTCCTCATCAAAAGGCAGAGGCCCTTGAGGGACATAGTCGCTGCATCGACGCACATCACCCTCTGCTGAATATTTCTTCCGAAGCAGCTGAAGCTGGATATTGGAGATATCAAAGATGAGGAATGCATGGAAGGAACATCCAGTCAAAAGAACGTTACCAGGGGTAAGTAACTTGTTCTTCTCAAAGTTAGGTCAGCATCAAAAACAGTCAGTAGATCTGGCGGGAAGTGGATGGAAGGGCCCATTGGAAGGAAAGTGGAACCTGCAAAAGATAAATCTACCCAAATCTCTTTAGATGCCACGTTTTGTTTTCATCCGTATTCTGAAATGGTATTTTACTGTGTTTTTTAGTTAATGCTTATGCATAACTTTATCATAAGTCCTGGAAGAGTTTGCCTTGTCCCTATTTTGAGAGCCCTTAACGTAAGATGTCTGAGATAAACTGATTTTTTTTAGATTTCTTTCTCTGCTGAAGGCCTGGTAAATTTGAGATTTGTCTGGCGATAAGACTGTCTTTCTAATAAACCTAGATTGTTTGGATCGTTATGACCATATAATATTTTTCTTTTTAGTACTGATGGATCATTTAATGTCCTATGGAATTATGAGTAAGGACATGTACTCTGATCTGTATTAGTTACTGGTTTAACATCCCTTCCTCTTGCTTACTTTTTAGGTAGAGCAATGCGTTTTGTTAGCAACTGTTATTAAATGGTGTTACAGCTGATGTGAATGATTGAATAGATTTTTAAATAAATATTTACTCATTTCTTTTATTGGACTATTGATGTATACTTTAAGGATCATTTGATCCAAATAAAGTTGTTTGATGGATACATTTCTCCAGATACATTGTGTGAACTTTCATTTATTTGTTATTGGCATCCGTCGAGGGGGGCTATAGCGGCCTCTAGGCGAATCGGGAGACTCCGAACAGGGACTTTACCAACAGGTGAAACGCCTGTTCCGAGGCTCCTTGGAGCAGGAGGCAGCCATCTTTCCCCGCTGGGACTGAGCTAAGTGCTCCCCGAGCTTCCCCCCAACCCCTTTTCCACATATCTAACACCCACTCCACTTACCTGCTGCTCCCTTGTCTCTAGCTGGTGATGGGAACACTAGTGTACCCAGCTCATCCCTGTTGCAGCAATGGCCACCATGGAAAGGGAGTAGGGACTAGCGTAATAGAGGGTTTCCTTGACTGCTCTAGTAATTCTACCACTTGGATTGTCGGGAACTCAACAAAAAACACCCTATGAACCAAGAAGATGCATCGGCGCCCTAGAAATAAGCATTTGCACGATGTAGTTTTACGATCTGGGATGTGTCTAGTGAACACGAGGATACAAATTCTAATCTGGTCTAATCACTAGACTGCAGGCATCAGTGCATGCCATTTGTGAATAGTTTTCACGATTAAGTATTTGAGGATTGGGGCAGGGGATGTATAATTTGTCTAAATTGTCTGTTATGCATCATTGGCACTTGGGGTGGGCAATGAATAAGCTGCCCATATGTGTTAGAAAAGATTTATCCTTAAGTAACTTTCCCTCCAATGGACCCACCATCCAGTCTTTTTGCTTAGTTTTTGGGCCTGCGCTGACTTGGAGGGGAAGTAAATCCTTCAGCTTCACCTCTCCTGCCATTTGCTCATTTGTTATGGGGAAACTGACCAGTCCTTCAAACTATCAGGACTGGAGAACTTTCCCTTTTTGCCTTTAATTTTTGTAACTTTTTTACATTGCACACAGCATCTTGCGATGGGTATACTTTGGTATCGCCTTAGTCTTTAGCATTTGGGATTTTTGGTTAGTATGTGCCTAAAGAAAAGCTGGGTGCAACAATTCCATTGTTACCATTTTTGTTATTTCTATTGTGTACCTTCTTGTTTACTGTCTGGCTACTAATGGTGGCTACTGCCTTTTAAAAAGACCACGCTGACTTTCGCTTGTTTCTTTAGCCCATATTATTATTTGGCATTCTTCCTGCCTTGCCAGGTCAGGAAATCACATGTAAGGTCATGACCTTGCCTGAGAAGCCCTGGTTGGACTACTTGTTCTGCAAAGACTCAGTATGGTGCTTAACCCCTGGAACCAGTCTCAACGTGTTCTTAATATATCCACTCGTCCTGACCCTTCGGAAGTTTCCCTGGGCTGACGAGCTCACCAGTGGGCTAACTCGCCAAACTGTCGCTGTTCGTTGTTTGCAGCTGGTACTTTGGTGGTCGCGAGCTGCCTAGTTCTATGTTTGTCTACCACCTTCATGCCTCCGGGTTCATTGCTGCTCTATCTTTATTTAATGTGTTATAGTTTACAAGTAAACTTTTCCATTCAATAAGTACATACATTTCAACTCAATCATTTATATGTCATTCATTATCACATTAATACAATATTTCAAATTTAAACACAATAAAATACATGATTCCATACTAATTTCAATTAATCAATTTAAACTTACATACAATATACAGATTCCAAGGTTACATCTATTTCCAACCTGGCTTCGGCTTCAGTGAAGCAAGGATAAGGATAAATCGAATCTCTGTTATACTTATTTCCAAGAGTGTTGCTGCCTTTTTCCAGACATTATACATTGAGATATAAACCTTCATATTTGTATTGATACATTGTGCCCAAAAAGACACATCTTTTATGGTGTCAAGATTATATGCATATCTCCCATAATGTCTTGTATACATCTGTGAGGCTAGCACATTCTGTCTATACATGCTTAGCCGTTTCTATGGCAGCTTTGTCCTTACACAGCCTACACCTGATCACACCATGGTATATTGGTAAGTGACCCAGTTATTGCAACACTGGCGGATGGTTCAATCTTGACAGTAGAAAACGTCTGAGTCTAGGGGAAGGCGAGAGGTTCATGTACTGTTGAGGTTTCTTAAACGTATATAATAAGTGGGATCACGACTGGTACTTTTATAAGGTGTTCAAGTATGCATAATTTTCCAGCCAGTCCCACAACTAAATACGTCTAGCAAGTGCATGCCTCATTTTTACGATGTTTTGACCTTCCCTTTGTATCCAACATATCTCTTTAAATAGTGACTCCATGCTTTTTTTTAACTGGCACGTCGTCGCTTATTTAAGTGTTTCCTGATGTACGGCAAGTAGCAATATGTTTTTGGGGTTATTGCACATATTGATATACATGTCTGCTCATTTTTTCAATACTATAGCTTTAAATGATATCCGGCCTAGCTCTAGTCTAATTATTGCCATTGGTATGCAATCTGGGAGCCCCAATATTTTCCTCCAATATTTGCCTTCTATAATCTGCAGCCACTTTAGGTCTATAGTCCGCAGTGATTCCAGGCCATAGGTAATCATTGGAGTTAATACTTGGTTGTATAACTGCCTTGCAGCCCAGACTGTGTTATCCCCCATGATTAAGGGTAAAGCAATATATCATAGCAGTTGTCTGGGCACCTTTAATTAGCTGTGCTTGTTTACATGCAAAATAATTCCCCTTGGCGTTCAGTTCGATTCCCAGGTACTTATACATTGGGGTATATGAGATCTCTAACTCTTATCGACAATTTGGTACGGGCGATTTCCCTGTTGATATATACCATAAGCTGCGTTTTCACGATTTATTACCTGACCATTGCTCTCAGCAAATGACCAAAGTGCCTCAGTTGATCTGCAGAGGCCACTAAAGGTATGATCAAGTATTACAAGGTCATCTGCGTAGGCCAAGACTGGACAATGTGCAGAACCTTTCAAAGGCGGACAGTTGTGCACAGATTTTATCGCAATAGGTAAATCGTACACAAAAATTGTAAACTAGGGGTGCCGTAACAAAGCGCTGCTTAACCCCTTTTTTTTTTGGATTATGTACTCAGTCCTTTTTCCTTGTGTATCTAGTTTTAAGGATGCTATAGTATTATGGTGTAGTAATCTGAGATAGTATAGTAAACCCTCTGGGCAGCCTATTAATTTGAGTTTAGACCAAAGCTTTTCTCTGGGAATAAGATCAAACGCTGCCTTAAAATCAACAAAAAGAGCATAGAGTGGAGGTTTGCCTTTTGATCTGGCTCTAGTCCGAAGTATGTCCATCACTGCCAAATTATGCGCTGTGGAGTATCCTCGTCTAAAGTCTGATTGAAACTGACATAGCAAATACGATTTATTCACCCATGTCTGTAATGCATCTAACAGTATAGATGCAAACCGTTTACCCGTGTAATCCAACATGGACAGGAGTCTATAATTACAGGGGTCATCCTGTCTCCCTTCTTAAAGATTGGGATCAGGATGGCTGTATGCCATGAAGGAGGTATAATACCATCAGCCAATACCTTTTGAAAAAGTATTTTTAACAATTCTGCCCAAAATTCTGGTTGGCTCTTGAGTGTTACATTTGCCAATCCATTAGGCCCTGGTGCCCTTGATGATTTAAGTTTCTGGATCTTTGCTAGTATTTCATAGGACACTCCAAATGGTTGTTTACAAGGCATCATAAGTGTTTCCACCCTTTTTTGCTCCATTGCCCGTAAAATTGCGGCTTTCCAGGTAGTTTTCCCATTGCTGCGCACCTATCGGGTTAATCATATGCGTTTTAACTTTACTCCTTGCCTCCCCCCAAAAGGGCCCAGATGTTGCTGGTATTATTGGTACATATTACTCGGACTATTTTCTGCCAGTTATTAAGCTTGTCCAGGTGTCTTTTCCCTTTGATTCGGGCTCCATATTTCTTTGTAATTTCTGTGCACTTATTAAAAGTCTTTGTGTGGCGCATGATTACTTAGCCAATCGAATTTCAAATCTTCGATTTCTTTTGGCATCTCTAATATATTGATCAAAGTACTTAATTTTACGTTGATCAAGACCAATGTTCCTCGCAGCCACAGTGGTGTGAGTTTGTAAATTGCAAAATCCAATTTTCGATATCTATTGTCGACATTACTTCAAATACCTCAAAATTGTCGATGCTCATAGAGGACACTGCTATTGCTGCCTTGTTAATATTGGTTTCTGACCAACGTATACGAGATGCTGCATGATTCGATGTAATATCACCCATAGGTTTGGGGTCTTCAAAAGAATTGTCTACTTCGATTGTAAGAGTGCGCAAACTGTGGTCACTCCAAGGGTTCCGATTGACCTTCATATCCCTGATTTAAATAGCAAGTGTAAGACTTACAAATATGTAATCCAAGGTGCTAAGGGAGTTAGCATTTCTCCATGTGCATTTACCTGGATAGTCACTCAGTGTTCTTCCATTTACCATCTCCAGGTCCCAAGCTTGGAAAAAGCTCAACCAGCTTTGTCCCTCAGGGTCGTCAATAGTATGTGACATTAAACTACTAACTTTTAAGTAGGGATTAGTAGATGTCCCTTTACTCCCAACTATATGAGAGTTAAGATCTCCCATAATTATTGTCATTCCCTGGTACTAAACACCACTATACCAAAAGTTCATGCATTGCCTCTTGCAAGGGTTCTCTCCAATTAGCTCCCGGAGGATTATACAGTCCGATCAATAGTATTTTCCCTGCTAAGCCGTCACTGCCCACTTCTATCTCAACAGCAATCGGATTGTCTACACATTTTGAGGTTTTAAGGGCAGCTTTAACTTTTTGCGATATGCCAATTACCAGCCCCCCCATACGGTCAACCCCCCCCCCCGTAATCCTTTTTTAGCCATGGATTGAAAGATTTCATACCCATCCAGTGTCGTAGGCGAGGTCAACCATGTTTCCTGAAGGCAAAAGCAAGTATGAGTTATAATAAATGGCAGTGATCCATCAGCAGAGAAAATATGAGAAAAGCCCCTGCAATTCCATGACCTGATAGTACAATCTCAGTTTATGTACAATGGTGGGCAGTGATTCTGTCAACCATTTCAAGGCATTCTGTATATTCGTCATCTGTAGTTCTTTACCTTGTGTCAGTAGCGGTATAGATTGCAGTTCTTTACTTACATTGTCATCGGTCAGGGGCCAGCTTGTGTCTCCTTTATCAGGATCTACATCTAGCTCAATATCTACTACCATCAGACTTTCTCTGTAGCTGCTCAATAGTTGCGCCGTCACTAAGAATTTACAATTGAGGGCAGAGACATTGGGATTGGGGTATTTCAAGGGTTCCACATACTCAGTCATCTGATTTGAGTACCCTAAGCTGAGGTATTGAATGTAGTCTTGTAAGTAGTTCAGTTCTTGTTAGCCATTTGGGTTCTTTTTCTTTGTACACATTTTTAATTATACAAATTCGGTTTCCCGTTGTATATTTACTTCCTTTTCTGTTGTCAATGTGTCCATTAAATTCTCCACTAGGGGCACATCAGCGTCCTTATGATGTATAGACAAATTTATGTCCACATCCTCTTCCTCCTGCTGTTCTACGGGTGTTGGAGTTTCTTCTCCTCGAGGCACATTATCTTTGTCCGTTATTAGCCCGTTGGTGAGACAACCTTCACCTTTGGCAATGTTTTTCTTTGATCTTGCAGCTCTTTTCTTTGCTTTTTTACTTCATTTGATTTCATTTACTGTTTCAGGAAGTGGGGTGGCCACAGCACATGATCGTTTGGACATTGCTTCCTTCTTTGCCAGCTTGCGTTGTTACCTTGAATAATAAACCACGGATTCATCCGATATGTTCAAATTGTTCTCCTCACTGACAGCTGGCTCTTCCAGGATTTGAATAGCAGCCGATAAATCCTCATTCTACCCTTTGGTGCAAATGTTGCAATTGCCTATTCTGGTGTCATTTTTTGTGTTTTCCAATATCTGACCATACATTTTAAGTAAAATCTTCATGTCAAATTGCATAGAGGCCATATTAGATTGCAACTCCATCACTTCTGCAATGCATACATGTGCCTCTTCACTGATCAGTGATATTTGTGGCAGTTGCTCCAGTCATACTAATGGCCCGGTTGGGAGATGCTGAGTCTAGCTGTCTGAGAAGACTTGTTGGAAAATACTTCATTTATTTCTTCTGCGTTACATAAGGACCTTGAGCTTTGTGTATGAGCCGGGGTCATGGCCTTTTGCATTTTTAAACAGAGATTTAGCAAAGAATTGTTATCTATATCTCCAAATGAAGTATCATCTTGGAGGTTTGATACATTTTGCTCCAGTATCTCCGTCGTCCCTAGTTCGCCATTGTCCTCTACTTCTTCTAAGACAGTAGAATTAGTTGTCGGCTGTGTATTAGTTGGAAAAAGGAAGTTATCACTCCCTTTTGTATTTGCTTCTTTGTTTTAGCTTTTTGCTTCTGCAGGTTATATTTACATTGTGTTTTGTTTTTGTTAGTTGGCATCTCAATAATCAGAGCTACACCACTGGTGCACAATAGCCAGGGTCAAAGGAAAATCCTGCAGTCTCCAGTCAAAATTGATGGATTTGCTGCGCTCTGTTCTTTTCCAACACACAGAATTGCTGCTCTCTGCAGTAAGTGCTGCCAAAAAACTAAGAATTCCCCAATTCAAGGATAACTAGGGAAAGATTTTCAAACAATCAGTGAATTTGGTCTGTTTCTGGCTCTTTAAAGTTCAATCCTTCTTAACTACACTCCTAGTACATTAGGTCACAGAAAGACTGTGACCTATGACTAGGATGCAGACCCAGTATATTTTCTTAAGTTATTCCTCCCTTGCCACTATTATACAGGCAACGTGTTGCAAGCGCGTAGAAAGCCCAGCAATAATGGAGATTCCAGTCTCCATGCACTCCTCACTTACCGCTATAGCGGGCACCTGTGTAAAATGCACCGCGTCCCGCCGTATCGGTCGCCCGCTGGGACCTAAATCCACTCAAAGCCGCCTGTTCACAGCACTGGTGGTCCTCAGACGGGGCCCAGGTGATACCCCCACAGCCGCCGCAACCCCAAGCTCCAAGCCCAGCGTACCCACCAACGCCCACAAACACAACAAACACTGGCGTCGGGCGACGGATGCAGTGTAGGCCAGAGGAAAGGACCGAGGAGCCACAGGGCAGGCTCGGCAGCAATGCCAATCGTAAGCAATTGTAAACAGGAAGTCAAGCCGCACTGCAATTCAGCAACGACAGACAAGCAGCCGCTTCAGAATATATACATGTGCAGTTAATATCAGGTGAGTAATATAAATTAAAGTAAAATCTTATAAATTGCTTTCCTGCCACGTTACTTCCTCTCTGCTTCAAGCGATCCTACACTGGAAGGACTTCTACAACCACGACTGGAAGGATGCTTACTCTCTGTGTGTGGTGGCCATCACTGGAACTCTTCCCCCGTCCTGGGAAGTGTCCTGAAGAGGGCTGCATCGGTGCATTCTGCATTTCTCCATCACCACAGGTTGCACTCTACTCCTTGCACCCAAACTCCTGAGCACCTCTCACCAGAGCTGACAGCGGGAAATCCATCCCCAAGTTGACCCATCCAGTCATCTTGGTTGGAAAATCTGAGTCGGTGGGGGGTGGGTAAGTAAAAGTAAAGCTTTGCTCTCCCCCTGGCCTCCAATGAATAACATTGAAAACAAGTCTTTGTATCCTTCCATTCCATTGCTTTTTGGTTGTCTGTCCCGATTAGTAAAACCTGAAAGATGAGAAAATATTTTACTTACCCTGTAACTTTTTTGTATCTCTTCCTTTGACCAACCACCAACACATGTAACTTGCCTTCTACAGATACTGTTAGGGAGATGTGTTCATTTGTATGCTAAATCGCCTCTACCTCCGAGACCCCAGCACTTTTTGATGGACGTCTGGATTTTTTTCTTCTTATCCTGAATGAGGGGTGTCTTTTCTTCTTTTTATTCCCCCCTCGTTCATTCTTTTTGCTCTGACCATGGGAACTCTGTTCTTTGAGTTTTATACTTTGTTTTATGGAGTCTTGTTTTTTCCCCCATAATTTTTAAAGGCACCTGTGTTTCACTTTTGCAGGACAAATCACCTTTTGTGCTGTGTTGGGATCCCTTTGGGGTCTCTTTTTTGAGATCTTTATTTTCCTTAACTACTGCTCTCAAGGATAGAGGGATACTTTTTATCTTACTTAGCTTTTCCTTTTGAGAGATCAGCACCCACCACCTTATGTGGAGAGCTGAGGGGTCACCTTGTATGCCTTTTCTCCTGTAACATTTCTGTTACATTCTCTACTGACATCCCTCTCTCCAGCCCTCTCACTACCCCCCTTTCCTGGACTGACCACTCTCTTCTCTCAACACACCTGAAGCTCTCCTCTTGCAGCATTACATCCGGCACAGCCACTTGGCATCAAAGTCACCAGACCCATGAAAAAAGGGAGTGTGGCTGCTTTTGCTGCATCCTACTCTCCTCCACCCACTCCTTCGGCTGATTCCCACCCTGACACAGCCCTTGCTAACCCCAATCTTTCCATCTCCAACACTCTTGACACTCTTGCCCCGGTCATGAGGGTTGGACTGAAGCCTTCCAAAAGTGACTCTGACCTGGCTGCCCTTAAACGCAAGTGTAGGGCAGCTGTGTGGAAATGGAATGCGTGTTGTGAACCATCTGACAAACTGGCCTGCTGCCTCCTTCAAAGGCATTATCCACTCTGCATCCGCACCAAGAAACAAGTCTTTATTCAAGCCCGCATCTCTACGGCATCAAACACGGCCAAACTTTTCGAAGTCTGCAGGGAACTGGCTAACCCTGCAGCATCCTTCTGTCAAACCCACCCAGGACCTTTGCCCGTCTCTGGCTGCACACTTCACCACAAAAACACAAGACATAATTTCCACCCTCTCTTCCACACCACAGCATACACCAACACCGGAGCCTGTCTTGCATCGCCCCCCCGCCCCCCCTCCGTGTCTCAGCCGTCACACCAGATGAGGTCACCAGGCAAGTCCGATCAATGAATGCTTCATCCAAACAGGTGAACTCTGCCCCTCCAAAACCATTAATAACATTGACTCCCTCGACCCTGCCTTGGCCGATCACTGCAATCTCTTTTTCAACTGGAGTTTTCCCAACTGCCCTTAAGCACTCTTTGGTGCACCCTCTGTCGATCCTTCCATTCCGGCAAACTACCGCCTTATCTCCATCACACCTTTCCTGGGCAAACTTCTGGAGAAACTTGCTATCTCTCAGCTGACCCTCCACACTGAATCTATTGGTTGCTTCCACGGCCATCAATCTGGCTTTAGAGCATCCCGAGGCATGGACCTGCTCTCAAAGCTTGACTCTAGACACTCTATCCTCATTCTCTTTGAACTCTCTCTGCCTTCGACACGGTTTATCACAACATCCTGATCGCACGTCTCCGTGACACCCTGAGAATCACTGGTCAGGCCCTGGTGTGGTTAACCTTCCTCTGACCGCTCATCCCAGGTGGAACTTTGAGCCTTTCACTCGACTATCACTCACTCTACCTGTGGCGTTCCCCAGGGATCTGACCTTTACCCTTGGTTCTTCAATGGCTATATGATTGCCACCTTCACTTCGAACTTCCAGAGGATGACACAACTACCTTTCAGGCTACCTTCAGACCCCCCCCTCCCCGCTCATATCTGACTGTCCGCTATTTAGTCATGGTGTGCTGCAAATGACCTCTGCCTCAACGCCAGCAAGACTGAGACGATTTGCATTGGGACCCCTGCTCCCACTTTCCCACTTTCACTCTGCCGGCCTCCCTTGGCCAGAGCCTTGGTTCTCTCTAGGCTCGACTATTGCAACAGCCTCAACCTCTGCAACTCATCCAGAACAGAACTGCAATACTTATCCCTGGCCTCAAGTCCAGGGACTGCATCTCTTTGGTGCTGAAATCCCTTCACTGGCTCCCCATGGCTGCAAGGATCAAATTCAAGACCCTCTGCATTGTTCACAAAGCTTACTGGGGCCTGGGACCTACCTAACTGCAATGCTGCCTACCTAAACCCTCTGCTCATTTACCTCCAACCTTCTGTGAGTGAGCCGGTTCTCCAAGCAGATATTTGGAGGGAGATCCTTATCCTCAGCAGGTGCCTCCCTCTGGAATAGCCTCCGAGCCGCCCTCCGTTTTGAACAGGAAACTCCTCAAGACCTTCCTCTTCTCCTCTACCTTCTCTCTCCCTCCTACTTCTTGCAGCTTGCTGACTCGCCGCCTGTTGTACTTCAGAGTCTCACAGGTCCCGGCACTCCCGCCAGTCCTCTTTCGCACTTGCTTTGGGGCCCTACACCCCACCCATGCTGCACTCCATAAATGACCATGAGATTGGCTCTCTGCACTAACCCCAGTCTCAACCAACCTGGTGCACTTATCTCCCCCTCCCTGTGACCTTCCGTTCACTTGCACGATGGGCACGCACCGTGCCTGAAGATAGTCTGTCTGTTCTCCCTTGTCTCACCCCCCACCCCCCAACCTCCCTTAATTGTACTAGTAAAACTGCAGAATCGCCTTTAGGCATATTTGCTGTATGCAAACGGATATATGTATTTTTTCCCACCCTCCTTGCACGTTTTGAAACACTTGCCTGTGTGCAGGCGCTATATAAATAAACAATACCATACAATGACAAGCATACAGTTATGGCTGGTGGCAGTGGATGTGTGCTATCGATTCTTTTGTGCAATATTTGCTTGCAGGTTGTCTTCACAGCTGTGGCTATGCACAGAAGGGTCACAATTGACCCAAAAGTGTGGCTTCTTTCTTTCATTTCCATTTCTTGTGTTTTTCCTTTGTTGGTCCTTCGTCTTTGGTGGGGAACGCCTGGTTTGAGTTTGGTCTTCGGCAGGAACTTTGTGTAGCCCACCAAGGCGCCATTGCGTCTGTGGACAGGCAGCATGGGACTGTACTAAAGGTGCCGATTCAGCGCCAGATAGGGGGACCCACTTATCACCTCCGAGAGTAAAGGGGGGGGGGGTGGCGGACACCTGCTAGAGGGTGATGGGGAGGAGGGGCGGATGGACAAGTATACAATGCCAGTCACCCTGGCCTCACTGGGAAGGGCAAAGATAAGGATGCGTTGTGCAGTCAGCTCAAGGGTTCTTTATGTATTTGTATTTAGTTTATATAGTGTTTTACGCTATATAAACTTATATGTAATTAGCACAAGCTGGGGGAGACGGACAATATCTTTGGTAAACACATTCAGCAGTGTTTGGTAAGAATTGATGTAGTAACACTGTGTGAGACTACACAACCCTTATCTGCTTGGTATTCGGTAACCCACCTTTTGGTATAGGTCTGTACTACACAAGTTGGTAGTGTGACTGAGCAGCCAGGCCTATCTCAATAGGGGTCAATGTGAGCTGTAGGGTTATAACAGATTCACAGTGACAATTATCCAAATAAACTGTTACACTCAAGGTTTCTTCATTAAACAATGTATTTAAGTCAGTTCACTAAGCCTTCACACACTGTTTCAATAAATCAGTAAATACCCATTGGGGATGGCACACAGACACTTCCTACACCCTCAGGTGACTTAAATAACTAGGACACTGTGGACATTGATATAGCACTGGTTCATTTAGAGCAATACTGGGTTTGGTGTCAAAAGGTTTTAGGGAATTTAACAAAGGTTAACAAGTATTCTTAAGCAGGTAAGTACTTTTTAACCCTCCAATGCAAAGTAAATTAACCGTTTCCTGGGCGAAAGATAAAGCGTAAAGTCAGAGGTAAGACGAGTCTTTCAGGGAGCCAGGACAGCCAATGTTAATTGAGCAAAAGTCTAGGTGAGCTGAAGCACTAATTGCAGGTAGGTAAAAAGTCTTGCACAATGAAATCACTGTAGGGCCACACACTGGAAGGCTTGTGAGGGTCAAATCTGCAAGAATCTCTGCAAAGGCAACCAAGTCAAGTCTTAACAAAGAGCTAACAAGGCTACAACAATAAGTGGTAAGTCCACTGAGTTTTACACTACCTTTGTTTTGAAGAAATTGGTTACTGCTGGCTTCTGTTCCTGTGTAGTTCTGCAGATCCTGTCGTTCCTGGGCCTCAGTCGTGGGGACAAGAGGGAGGACGTCTGGGGACTCCTGCACTACGAATGGAAGGTCAGCAGCAGCAATGGGTAAACTTCAGATCAGCGGCATGTCACGGTTTCAGCTTCTCGCACCTCTCGCAAATAGCACCACCGCGGTTCTCGGATACCACTGTGGACTTTCTTTGCATCTGGGGCCAGCACTCTGTTGTGGCTCAGGCTTGGTCAGTCCTGCTCAATGGGAGTCTGGAGGAAGTTCCTGGAGCTCAGGTCCGACTTAGACACTCACTCGATTCTGGTGTTCCTCTTCCTGGCAATCGGTTCCTGCAGCAGCAATGGAAGTACAGCCAGCTCTGAGAGGTTGTCCACATGGGTTTGTCTTGGGGTTGATTGGTCCCACCAACCCAAGGGGAGAAGTCGTCCTTTGCAAGGCTTCTAGCCAAGGCGAATTCGGAGCTTCATCACTGCAGCAGTGCTTCACCGGGCAAACCAACGGTTCAGGAGTTGCAGCAGGCGTCTCTTCCAAGTCTTCTTCGAATTCCTTCATCCAGTGGTCGACACTGCCTTCCAAGCAAAAAGCAGTAAAAACACTCAATGGTAGTAAAAAGTAAACCACTGCCACCAGCCATTAATTGTAGAAAGAGTAACATAAAAATGTACATGAGAAGATAAAGGTGATACTAAGTAACCCCTCCAGCACCATATGGTAAGATGGTGTGTGCTGGGTCTAGAAAGTTACAAAATGGAAGTAAAGTCAATTTCACTTTACTGCTCTTGGAAACAGTAGTTATCCAAGAGAAGGTATTTAAATCTTTGGGGAAATCTGGAAGACTACCCTGTGGTACTGCACTGAAGGTGCTGTGTGTCACAATGTAAAGATGATGCCTATGGAGTTTGTCGGACTCCAAAGTCAAAAGAAACGGAGCCCAAATCACAGAAAAACACCTCAGAGTGGGAAAAAGGACTTGCTCTCTCAAGATTAAAAATAAAACGTCCTAAAGTCCAGCACAAGTGTTAATGTTAAAGGACATTTGTACCGCGCACTATCGCCACTGGAGTGGTCCCCTGACGCTATGGCGGCTCTGAAAGAGGAAGGGGGGCGGGGGGGTTAGTGGGAAGAAGCTGGAAAAGTGCAAGAGAGGAGAGCAGTGCTGTGCTGTTGGCGGCCTCAGCCCGGCGGGTCCGTTGGCTGGGCCTGGGGTGTATTCGGCCGGTAGTCGTCGTATACTGTTGTGCGATTATGATTTTTTTGTTTTTGTTTTGTTGTTGCAGTGTAGTGAAGTTTGTGCGTTTTATTGTGCTGAAGGTTTGTGGTTGTTTGGTTTGGGGTTTGAGAGGTGTATGCAGAGGGTGGGGTTGTTAGTGCAATTGGTTAATTGGCATCTTTATCCTTAATTTGAGGCGCTGGGGTTCGGGAGCACCCTTTTGCCTCTATTCTGATCAAGGTCCCTTTCACTTCTGGTCCCTTCCTCCCACAGCCTCCCTTGCAGCGCTCCCTGTCTTCCCTTCCCACTCGTAGGGCTAGTGCCCTGGTCAGTGTCCACAGCTCTGATGGTGTGGTGATTGCCAAAATCCCGGTAATTCCACCACACTGTTGTACCTGGTGGCAACTAAGGGGTGTGTGTGGGTATTGGTTGGGAATAAGTGTGGGTTGTCTCTAAAAGTGCTGGGTGTCTCTAAGGTAGAAGGGAATTGGCACATTTCTCCAGCATGGGGTCTGGCATGGATTCACATGCTCATGAATATTCCCCGTCAGTCTGGGAATCCTCGGTAAAGAAAAAATCATGTTTCGTTTCTGATCTGTCTTTCTTAGTAGTAACCAATATCAGATCTCTGGGTCATACTGCCCCCAGCCAATGAATGCCCTCTTCCTAAGCCCCGCCTCTGGCAGCCATCCTCAGATTTTTACCGCACGCTCAAGTGTTGGGAGTCCTCGTGTTTAGTTCTCGAGTTTTTACTGCGTTTTCACGCTTTTTCAGGAGATTTTCTCATTTTTCGGTTTAATCAAGCCTCAAGATCCACCGTTTCTACTTCCGATAACGGGGACCCGTTTCGGAATTCTTCTACGCCCCTCAAGGGTGAAGTTTTCGTCGAGTTTAAACTTCTTTGAGGATTCCGCAAGATCTGCGGCCTACCTCAACGGAGATGGCCCAGGACAAAGGGAGCTTGATGCCCAGATCCAAGCTGTTGAGGAACTACCCTGGATGTGGATTATATAACGTTTTCAAGGAGGACGAGCATTTGTGATGTCTCTACTGCCTCCATGGGGACAAGACGCACGTGGAGAAGGACACTGCGTTCTGCAAGAACCTTTCGGAACGGACCAAACAAGATCGTCGTTCCTGCCACGCCACCTGGCTGGAGGAGGGCACAGCAAGTGAGAAGGCGAAGAAGTCTGAGCTGGCTTCTAAGTCCTTTGAGGGCGCCCCGGCGACGGGGTGCTCAACAGAAGGCCAAGCACCGAGTCCGCAGGCTCCGGGAGCGCCGAAAGGTCGGGCTCTTCAATTGCCAAGCAGGGCGCAACTTCCCCGGCACGTTCGACCACGAGCCAGTGCTCTGGTTCGGGGAAGAGGAAGTCCGAGAATCCGGGTAGGCTGCTGGAGCGGACCCGGTCGATCTTGAAGGGGAAGCGAGGCGTTGACCCTCCCCGCAAGGCAAAGGCCCAGGACGCACCTAAGGTGGTGAGGGCCTTGATCCACTCAGCTAAGGCCTCTACCGAAGTGGTCTCTGCGACCCTGGCGGAGCTGGCTGAGACTATGCCAATGGAAACGGCCTCTGGGCCCAGAGTATCCCTGCCGCCGCAGAGGGAATCCTCTTTCCAGCCCACCGCTAAGATCCCCGCGGAGCCCCGGCTGAAAAAGGGGGGGGGTGGCCGGCAGCCGTTACAGACTCGGAATCAGCCTCTGAGGAGGAACTCGTGGAGACCGAGAGGGGCCTCAAAGAAGGGTCCATAGGCCTCAACGAGAGGTTCATAGACCTCAGAGGTTCGAGAAGGTTCGATCCCAGGGGACGGTCCCTGCTGACGTGATCGAAGATGGCGACGAGGACGACGAACAGGGCCCAGTGGAGCGGCCATCCCGTCTGTCGCAGCCATTGCCCAAGCCCCAGGATAGCTCGGCGGCCATTTTGTTTCCAATCCTTATGTACCGAGATAAGGACGAGATTACCATGGACCCCGACGGAAGATCCAGAACCAGGCCCGTCGGGAAACCCTCCAAACAAGCGGAGGAGAATCCACCCCTCTCCGCCCTTCGTGCCCGCGAGGCCGGTGGACCCCTCATCCCCCTCGCCGGGAGAGGATACGGCGACTGATATGGGGATGGACGACGGTGGCGATGACACAGCACACATCCCGTCGTAACCCCCCCCCCCCCTTCCAAGCAAGACTGACCCGGCCGGGTGGTCGGGCCCCCACCGAAGCACCCCGGTGGGAGGCCGACTGACGAAGTTCGTCAGGGTGTGGGAGTCCATCTCCACCGATCGTTGGGTGTTGGACACCCTGGCCAACGGGCACTCGCTGGAATTCCTAAAGAAGTGCCCTCGCATTCCTCCCGTGGCCAGGAAGGAGAATCACGTCCCTCAACTGCTTTTTGAGGTAAAGGCGATGCTCAAGAAAGGTGCCATCGAGCTTGTCCCCAGGAGGCTCCGGGGCTCCGAGTGTACTCAAGGTACTTCCTCGCCAGGAAGAAGACAGGGGGTTGGCGCCCCATCCTAGACCTGTGTCGGTTAAACAAATGCATCAAGGCGCAGAAATTCAGGATGGTCACCCTCCAGCACGTACTGGAACAGCTGGAGGAAGGCTACTTCCTATCGTCGCTGGACCTGGAGGATGCTTACTTCCACATCCCCATTCTAAAAAGACACAGGAAGTTCCTCAGGTTTGTGGTTCAAGGACGCCACTACCAATTCAGAGCCCTACCGTTCGGATTAAAGTCGGCACCAAGGGTTTTCACCAAGTGCCTGGCACCAGTGGCTGGGCCTGCATGGGATCCACGTCTACCCCTACCTGGACTGGCTAGCTAATCCGGGCAAGGTCAAGGGAACTCGCCGTCGATCATACGGCGAAGACCGTCCGGTTGCTCACGGAGCTGGGGTTCTCCATCAACTACCCCAGATCCCACGTGGTTCCGTCACAAGTAGCACTGTTTTTGGGGGCGAAGCTCGATACAGTGGAGCAATTGGCCTCCCCTTGAGAGGAGAGGACCAAAACCATCCTGGGCAAGGTACGGCAACTGTTGGCCACGTCCGTGGCCAGGTTGAGGTCCATCAAGTCCCTTCTCGCGATGATGTCCTCATGCATCTACCTTGTACCCCTTTGCAGACTTCGGATGCGTCCGCTACAGGAGTTCCTCGACGCCCGCTGGTTTCAGGCGAGGGGCTGCTTTGAGGACGGGGATCGCCCTCGACGTGGAGGTTCAAGCCCCGGCGTTTCAGGAGACGGTGACTACGGACGCCTCTCTGGAGGGTTGGGGGGGGCCCACACCGGAGATCTCCACGCAAGAGGCCTTTGGCTCCCGGAGGAGAGGTCTCTTCACAACATCTTGGAGCTCCGTGCAGTGTTCTGGGCGCTCAAGTCATTCCTCCCGTCCCTCAAGGACAAGGTGGTGAGGATCTTCACCGACAACACCACCACGATGTTCTACATAGGGAAGCAGGGAGGCACCAGATCCCCAGCCCTATCCAAGGAGGTCCAGGATCTGTGGCACTGGGCCGTCGCCCAGGGGATGTTTCTGGTTCCCGTCCACCTGGCAGGAATAAAAAACACCATCACCGACTCACTCAGCAGGGAGCTGCGCTCGTGCCACGAGTGGGAACTGCGCCAGGATCAAGTGGATCGACTCTTCCAACGATGGGGAAAACCCCAGATCGACATGTTCGCGACGGCGACACACTCCAAGTGCCAGAGGTTCGCCAGCAGGTTCCCACAGCCGAGGAGCATGGGCGATGCTTTCTCGTTCCCTTGAGACAGCCTGTTTCTATACGCGTTCCCTCATTGCCATTGCTGCTCCGCCTCATCAGCCAGCTCAAGAAGTCCAGGTGCAGGATGATCCTTGTCGCACCAGTGTGCCCGAGGCAGGTCCGGTTCCCGGACCTTCTGGAATTGTCAACGTTCCCGCCAGTCAGGCTGCCGGCGGACGCGGATCTTCTCTCCAGAGAAGGAGGCGCCATTCTATACCACGACCCACAGTCGCTGAACTTGCAGGCTTGGCTCCTGCATCGCTAGAGTTTGGAGGGTACGATATCCCGGCTGATTGCAGAGAGGTTCTTGCAAAGGCCAGGGCGTCCTCAACTCGAGTGTTACGGTCATAAATGGAAGAGGTTCTCTGTCTGGTGCCGTGCACAGAAGATTAACCCTCTGCGGATTACAGCCCCTCAAGTGCTGCCATACTTGCAGTCACTGGCCAAAGCTGGACTGGCTCACGCCTCCTTAAAAATACATCTGGCTGACATCTCCCGATAAACCAGGACTACGGGACGGGCGTCCTTGTGGTCTCATCGCCTGGGAAAGGAATTTATGAAGGGACTATTCCGTTCATTCCCGCCGGTGAAGGCTCCTGCCCCACGTGGGAACTTAATGTGGTGCTGACCAGGCTCATGGGAGCCCCATTTGAGCCTATGCATTCGGCGCCCTTGAAGTTCCTGTCATGGAAGACAGCGTTCCTCGTGGCCATCAACTCTGCACGACGAGTGGGAGAGATTCAGGCCCCATCTTGCAAGCCTCCATACTTGACTTTTCATGACACAAGGGTAGTGCTTAATATGCACCCCTCCTTCATGCCCAAGGTGCCATCGGACTTCCACCTCAACGAGCCCTTGGTGTTACCAGTTTTCTTCCCGTCACCTTCGACGCCGGCCGAGAGGACTTTGCACTCGCTGGATGTAGCTAGAGCGCTGAAGTTATATGTGGACTGCACAAAGAGTTTTCGGAAGACGTCACAGCTATTCGTAAACTTTGGGTCTGTGAATCAAGGGAAGGCTCTCTCGAAGACTTCCATTTCCAGATGGCTCTCCGGCTGCATCATGCATGGTCACCGGTTGGCAAACCGACCGCTGACCGGCCGTCCTAGAGCCCATTCGACCAGAGCGATCGCTGCTACCACGTCGTTCCTGTCTGGTGTGCCCCTGCTGAACATCTGCAGGGCTGCTACGTGGAGGTCGACGCACACCTTCACAAGATTCTACTGCGTCGATCGGGACTCCAGGAAGGAGTCCAGGGTCGGCCAAGCAGTGCTGCGCAACTTGTTCGCTTAAGGTGAGCCTGGTGAGGAGTTAAGAGATGCTTAATGTTGAGTTGTTGTATTGCTTAATGTTGAACCTGTTGCCACCTCCCGTGGTTCTGCATGTGTATACTGCTATGTATTCTTTTATTCATGAGCATGTGAATTCATGCCAGACCCCATGCTGGAGAAGGAACAGGTTACTTACCTGTAACTGTTGTTCTCCAGCATGGGTCTGGCATGGATTCGCACGCGAACCCTCCCACCTACCCCTCTGCGGCTCTTCACTTGGTCATACTGCCACTTGGTCATACTGCCACTTGGCGTGCTACCAAATCTGAGTATGGCTGCCAGAGGCGGGATTTAGGGAGAGGGCAGTCATTGGCTGGGGGCAGTATGACCCAGAGATCAGTGATTGGTTACTACTCTGAAAGACAGATCAGAAATGAAACTAATACTGATTTTTTTCTTTACCGAGGATTCCCAGCCTGACTGGGAATATTCATGAGCATGTGAATCCATGCCAGACCCATTCTGGAGAACAACACTTATAGGTAAGTAACTTGTTCCTTCTGAGAATTCTCCCAAACACTCGTCCCCCCCCCCCAGACTAAGGGACAGGAGGATTTAATTCACTCCTGGATGAATCTTATTCCACTCGGTCATACTTTCTGGAGAGACCATCAGCATTTTGGTGATTACACACTGACCTGTGTTCTATGGTGAAATGAAACCCCTGAAGGCTGATTGACCATCTTAACCAAGTAACTAATATTTATTTAACATACATTTTTTTAATGAGCGTTCTTTAATAAGGGCAAGATATGTTGCACTGTAAATATACTTCAAAAATAATTTTCATAATCAAATAAGTTAGTGGATATACCCTGAGGTGATTTTGTTGACACAGTAATGGCATTTATATATCACTAGTTGTACTTTGCAGATTCTGAGGTTGAAGAAAGGAAAGGTTGGGGAAGGAAAAAGGTTAGGCAGTTTCTCAGTAGATGTGAGGAAAACTAAATCTCCCAATGAAATCTAGACAAGACTTTCCCAGCAGTAAGTCTTAAAACAAGTTACCACCTATGAGGGACAAACAATATCTAAGTCAATCGGCTAGAAGAGTCTGCAAGGAGCCAAGACAGCCAAAGTCAATTGGAGCACAGTCTATGTAGCTGGGGATCTTCTTAGATCAAAGGTCTTGCACAAAGTTAGAAAAATCACTTGTATGGTCACAAGCTGTTAAGCCTGTGAAAAGCAGAGTTGGAATCAACTCTTGTCATGGTGCAGGCACCCAAAACCCTGAAACTGGCGGGGCCATCCTGAACTTTGGCCCCCTTGGGGGCTTATCAGACCCCTGCCAGGCTCACCTGGACTCGGTCCTGGCGCCAGGCTCATGGAGGTGTTAGTTACATGGTCCATTAACTTGGCTCAGAGAGGTTGAGCCATTCAGTTCAGGCTGTGGCCTGGAACTACTTTACCTGAGAGAAGGGATACGGAGAAGAGGACTATTTTCTTGGAACTACTTGCAAGGCTATTTAAACCGCACCCAAAAATCTGAACACACTGCGTTATTCTGCACTCCTGCAGCGTAACGCTCATCGTGTCAGATCAGTTCTTGCTTCCTTCTGCCACGCCCGTCCAGAGTCCTCCATCCATCGGCACCTGCGAAAAGAGAATAACAGGAGTTATTTAAGCATCAAAGGCCTTACCTGCAGTACATCCAGATCTCGTCTCCTGCTTTCCCACGGACCGCCGCATCTGCAGAACAGAACGAAAAGCACCTTCTCGGGTAGCTACTCACCTGATCGGCCCGCTCCAGGAACTTCATCGGACAGTTCTTCACTCAGCAGCGCACCACAGCTCGACACCGCCACACGGATCTTCTATTCTTCCTGGACTAGCGCCGTACCTGTTGAGCAGAAAAGGACAAACAGGTTAGTCGCACGTAGCAAAGGAAAGCTACAGAGGCGATCATTCGCGTGCCCAGCACAGCGCTATACTTACCGGCGGGAATCCCGAGCATCATTGTCAGGAGGGTCACCCATCATCAGCAGGTCGCTTAACACCGCACCTGTAAGGCAATAACGGACATTAGTTATCTTGAACTGAAAGACTTAAAGGCAGTCATTCCAAGCAGTTATTGGAATAGAGACTTACCTTCTTACGCCCGGGCCTTCTACTTCAGTAACTTCCTTCGGATCAGTGACGTAACTCGATCCAGGAAAGACTGTGAACCTCGCCCCTGCCAGAGTGTGCAGGACGGAGAGCTCGCCCATTAAAAAACAGAGGTGAGCCAGAAGAAGTGAAGGATAGACCGGAAGGATAGACCGGAATGTGAAACCATTGACCAGCTCCCTTCGGTAGCTAATATCTTGTTTTGACTTGCAGGCTAACTTCTCCTGAAGCAAGGACTAAGGGGAGATGCAAGCTACCATCACCAGCCAAGCCGAGCAGCATCAGGACAGACCACACCCTACGCACACGAGCACGCCCCCGTGGAGACCAGGTGAGCGTGACCACTCTTAAGGGTAAGCCACTGCAAGTCTCAACTGAGAAAAGCACAGCTCCGACACTGAGGTAACTTTCCCAAGTTTAAACAGTACCTCTGGTTTGAAGAAGAGTGGCCCAGCTAGATTCTTTCCTGTTGCAGCGATGCAGACCCTGGGTTCCTGAGCCTCAGTCGTGGGGACAAGTTGAGGACATCTGGAGGGCTCCTGCGGTGGCGGTTTGGTGGTCGTCTGCAGTTACGGGCTCTTTTTGGTTCAGCGGCACTAGGCGGTTTCAGCGCTTGATAAACCGCACTGTGGCCGATCTCGGTGGTGAGGGGGACTTTAGCTCTGGTCGTCCTACTTCTGGAGGGTCCTTTGGAGACTCCTGGAGCTTTTGGCCGAATTTCAGATGTTGCGGTCTATTATGGATTTCTCAACCCCTGGCACTCAGTTCTTGCAGCAATGAAGAAGTACAGCAAGTCGGGGAAGATGGTCCAGTGGAGTTTGTCACGGGTTAGTTGGTCCCACTAACCCAAGGTAAGAAGTTGTCCCTTCCAGAGCTTCTCTGTCGAATTGAAAAAGGAGATTGAGCACAGCAGCAGGGCTTCACAGCGCAATTCAAAGGTCCAGGAGAATGCAGCAAGCTTTGGTCACGGTTTCTTCGGGTGTTTTCTCCCATTCATGCACAGCCTATGCTGTCAATAACACAGCAGGGTGGTTGTCCCGAAAGGACAGCCAGCCAGCCAATCTGGACTAGTTGCATTCAGGCATTCCTAGAAACAAACCACGGGGGAGTTTTTGGGAACCTCCCTCACATCCTGCCTTTCCAGACACATTGGAGCCAGAGGCGGGCATCAGGTCCACCAAAGACAAAATGAACAAAGGGCTCAAATCTGCCTTGAGACACACAATAAAATCTAAGAAAGACCTCGCAAACAGAAAATGGCGAAAAAAGAAGACTGGGCCATTTTGACAAAATGGTCAGCTATGGGTGCTATGCTGCAGCTGAGGGTTCAGCCAGCGTTAGAAAAGCACAATGGTGGGCTTGTTAAACCACTGCTAGCAGCCATTTAAAGTAGTGAGGGCAACATAAAAAAGTTACATGAGAATGTAGGATAAGGGGCTTCTAGGTAATCCGCATCACTCAACATAAAATGGTGTGTGCTGAACCTACAACGAGAAAAGGTAAGTCAAGTTCACTTTACTATTTTTGGGAATGGTAGTTCACACAAGAAAAGGTATTTAAACCCTATTATAAATCTAAAGGATTTCTCTGACAATGCACAGAAGATGCTGTCACCATACAAAAAGTGGATGCCTATGGAGTTTGTCAGACTCAAAAAGGAAACGCATAATCCAAATCGGGTCAAAACACATGTCTGATCTCACTCGGGGGTTAAAATGAACAGTCCTAAAGTCCAGCAAAAAGAGCTCGGGGTCTCTAAGGTTGAAGATAATTGGCACAGAAATTAGAATTCTCCCTAACGAGCAGGGAAAGCTCCAGAAACACATGAGCAACACTCCGGGAGCCACGGAGAAGGAGTTCAAGCTGCCCATCACATGCAAATTGAAACCGCTAGAATAACACTGGGTGATGTAATTACAAGGCAGTCAGCCAATCCAGCAGTCAGAATGGGTAGAGGGTAAATGGATCTGAGCCTGTGTACCTGTCACATGGCCGCCAATGCCCATCAGCAGGTGGCTATGGGACACTGGGTAAAGTGGTGTTCCTGGGAGAACCAATCAGACAGTAAGTCTGTGTTCCTGGGAGGTGGTTGGCCTTCGAGTATCCACCACACGGTTTGCAAAGGCCCTGCTCTAGCAGGTGTCGTGTGAATGTTTAGTTTCCCACCAGAAGCAGGGTGTCTTGTGTCCTGTTCTCAACGGTGCTGACCAATGGCAGTGTATTAAAGTTCCGGAGTTCAGCACAAATGTTGTTCTACTAATTGCACATTTTTTCGGGGTTGACTGAGAATCGATGCAACGCCACATGGAGTGGTGACTCGTTGGGATACTGTTGAACTTATCAGATTTTACTAACATACGTCCAGCACAAAGGATATGATATGGACTGGCCAATGACATTTGTGGTGAACATCGAGAATGGGAATGTTCTAAATTGCAAGTGTTTTGAAGTGGTTTGACTATTGTGTTTTATGGTATAAAACTAATGTTCACAGTACATTCTGTCTGCTTTCATCGATCAGATCTATTCCACTGTTTTTTTTAATTTTTTATTTGTGCTTGCCCAGCTATAATAAGCAGTGTTGCTTCTTGCCCAGGGTTAAACTCACGTCCTAGAGACTCTCAAGCGCCCTCGTCACAGAGCCTACAGCACAAGCTCACCCCTCCCACAGAGAGGGGCAGCGCTCAGGACCAGGCAGACCTTCATAAACTCAGTCTGCAGGGCCTCCTCAGTAATGGGCGGTCAGGTCTGCGGTCGCCAGTGACTCGGCAGACTGGGTATCTTGCTAGGGCCTCCAAAAATGCAGTGGAGGTGGGGTAGTTACTTCAATCACACCATAAAAACCTTGTATCCAAGAAGGGGTAAGTGAGAAAGTTGGGGAGAGGGGGAAGGGAGGGAGATGAGCAAGGTGATAAGGCATGGGGGGGAGGAGGGTAGGAAGGGGATTCAAGGTGGGGGATGGAGAAGGAGAAATTTAAGGGATGTGCGGAATGAGGAAAAGGAAGAAATGGAGCGGAGTGAGAGAGGTAAGGAGTTCCAGTGCAGGGGGGCTAGGAGTTGGAAGGAGCGGAAACGGGATGTGGCACAGGGGGATGGAGGAATAGTGAGCGGGAGGGAGTGTAGAAAGAGGAGCGTGGCGAGATAAGGGGGAGCAAGACCGTGGAGAGATTTAGAGACTAGGCAATGAAAATGAAACTTAAGTTGGGCGTGAAAGGGAAGCCAGCCAAGGGAGAAGAGGGAAGCAGAGATGGAGTACAGACGGCTTAGTGGTAGATTTAAGGGGGGCAAGATGAGAAGGAGGAAGTCCAAAGAATAAGGAGGAACAGTAGAAGAGGTGCGGGAAGATAAGGGAGGAGATTAAAAGTTTAGTAGCATGGAAAGTGAGAGAGGGGCGGACTTTGCAAATGTTAAAGAGGTGAAAGCGGCAGGCACGAGAGGTGAGAGAGATGTGATGGGAGAAGGTGAGCGAGGAGACAAAGTAGATGCCTAAGTTGTGAGCGTGGTCAGAGATGGGAAGATTAGGAGGAAAGTGAATGAGAGGAGGGGGGAGGGGGGAGGGGGAAGAGAGTTGGAAGGGAAGAAAACTACTTCAGTTTTATCAGTGTTAAGAGGAAGCGAGAAAACATCCAGTTTTTAATTGCAGTAAGACAGGAAGAGAGTTTAAGGTGGAGGTCGGTAGAGGAGGAGAAGGAAAGGAAGAGCTGAGTATTGTCAGCATAGAAACGGTGATAAATGCCAAATGAGGAGATGACAGGGGCAAGCAGGGAGGTGTAGTGAGAAAAGGAAAGGGCCATGCACAGAACCTTGGGGTACTCCGTACTCCAGAGGTTGGGTAGGAGAGGAGCGGCCTCCCCAGGAAACAGTAAAGGAGCGGGAGGAGAGGTAAGAGGAAAGCCAGTTGAGAACAGATCCTTTGAATCCAAAGGAAGAAAGAGTGTTGAGGAGAAGGGGGTGATCGACAGTGTTGAAGGCAGCGGAGAGGTCTGGAAGAATCAGGACAGAGGATTGCGTAGTGTCGGGCAGAGAGGAGGGAGTTAAGGATGTAAGTGAGGGCAGTTTCAGGAGAGTGTTTAGGACGGAAGCCAGATTGAGAGGGAGGAAGGAGAGAGAGCGAGAGATTAGTGACAGAGGTTGAGAGCTGCGAGTAGGCAAGTTGCTCAAAGCTTAGAGAGGAAAGGGAGAAGAGAGATAGGACGGAAGTTAGAGGTGAGCAGGGGATCAGCTGAAGGTTTCTTTATAATAGGGATGATGGTGGCATGTTTGAAAGCAGAGGGGAAGATAGCTGAGGAGAGGCAGGTGTTGAAGAAGGAAGTTAGGTAGGGAATAAGAGGGTATATCTTGGGTATAAGGAGGGAGGGGAAGGGGTCAGTAGGAGCAGACGAGGGGTGGGCTTTAGAGAGGCGAATGGAAATGTCAGAAAGAGACAGGGGAGAAGACGGACATGCAGGTAGAGGGGGAGAAGGGAAGGGGGGGGGGGAGTAAGAGGAGCAATTGATTTTTTGCCAAAGGGCAAGGATCTTGGAAGAGAAGAAATTTGCAAAGTCGGAGGGAGAGAGAGGGAGGAAGAGGTTGAGGGATCAGGGGTAGGAGGAGAGCGAAGACGAGAGTTTGGAAGATGCGGCAAGGGTGGGAGGCTTGGGATTGGAGAAGGTTGGGGTAGTAGGCGCGTTTTGCTGAGGAGAGGCAAGAGTCCTAAAGAAAGTGGTAAGAGTAATAGGTTTGGTTGGAAAGTGAAGGAGATTTGAGCCAGAGTGTCTCAAGACGTCGGAGGAGATGCCGCACGGAGAGGAGTTGAGGAGAGAGCCACGGTTGAGAGGGTTTCCAGGTTGGACGGAAAAAAGAAAGGGGGGTAAAGTAGATCTAGAGAGGAGGAGATGGTGGACGAAATAGTGGGCATTGAAGGTAAAGGCTGGCCCGAAATGCAGGCCATGATAGTACACAATTGTAAGAGAAAACAGTAAAGTGAGACAGGTGGCAGCTATGGCAGAAAACAAATTGATGCAAAAGAAATTGGCAAAATATACAACGGAAGGGGCAATGCTCATGCCGGACGCTGCTGCAGTAGCACCAGTGCTGCTGGGAGGGTTCCCACCGCAAGAAATATACCGCAGCAAGGATACATGCAACTTCAGTACACACCATAATGGGGGAAGGTCACCTCAGGGGAACCTTCCCTGTAGGAAGAGGGTACCCACCGCGAGTAAGAGGGGGGGGGGGGGCAGAGGACTACGGTATAGGGGTCTTCGGACCATGTTACATATGATAAAATATGGGTCATCTCGCCCGTACCTTCCCTTTTGTGCAGCAGGCTCAGGCAGTCCAAGGGGCACAGCAACAAGGGATCGGTACAGCGCAAACCATTGGCAACAGATGCAGCTTCTCCTAGGACATTCGCAACAAACGCAGAAGCCCTTACAGCAGGGAGGGACACAGATACAAGGGGAACAACCGGTGGCGAGTTAGCAGTACCCGCGATGACACCACCTCCAGCAGTGGCGGCAGGGACTGCCGTGGTATTGGGACAAAACGTGGTGCCCCCTTATACTCGTGGTAGTGTTGTAGGAGGAAATCGGTTTCCTTTGCTGTCAAGTTACACGCAACAATAGGTAAACCAAAGATCATTAACTGTTCTGTTGCCATTAAGGCACATCCAATTGGTATTCATCCAAGACTCAATTGAAGCATAGATGTACGTTAGATGGTTCGAGCCGAAGGTGTAGTCACCTGATAGTTCCATCACCAATCTGGTGACACCCATGCCTTCAGGGGTCTTCACAAGGGCCTGATGTAAATATTGAAAAGTATGGAAGACATACAGGCTCCCAGTGAGACACCAAAGGTGATCGGAGCTTGAGGATGTTACCTCTCCCAGCACACTCTGGACATCAGGAATACACCCAGTCAATGGATTCTTGACCACATAAACCCACATCTTTTAGTATGTGAAGTACGTGTTCCTGGTCCAGCAAATCGAAAGATGCAGAGAGATCTAAAAGGACCAGAAGTCCTGTATATCCCTTATCAATGATCGCCAGCATATAGGTCTGAAGATCTAGCATAGCTGTCTCAGTGCTGGGAAGGGGTTTAAACCCAGACTGCTTGGGTTGTACAATCCCAACGGATTCAACAAATGACTTAAGTTGTATTGGAGAAATTGTATCTAAGATTTTCAATAGAAAATTGCATTTGGCGATTGGCCTCAAATTACAGGTTTCCATGGGGTCCAGGCCTGGTGTTTATTTTTATTTTTTTTCAATAATGGGTAACTGTGACCACCTTGATGTCCTCTGGCACCAGTTTGTGGTGAATTGATGAGTTAACTAATCTAACAAGAAAAGGGGCAAAAAAAACGTCCTCGACAAGTATTTTTGGTGAAATCACATTTTCTGGACAGGACGACGGATGCATTGTAGATAAGGTTTTATTCATGTCAGCGATCGATACAGGATGAAATTCAAAATGCTGCTGTCCTGTCTTAATATCGTACAAAACCGTAGGTGGATCAGGCTTGTGTATTAATAGAAAAGTCTCGGTTTTATCACAGGATTTCAAGATCTTGGTATCAAAAGCAAGCTGAAATTTGGTACAATCTAAATCGGTAGGTGGAACAGTTGATGCCAGAATTTTTGGGGCCTCTAGGTGATTGAAAACCTCCGTTTTTTATCCGGTTATTTGCAGCATCTGTGTTAGCATATTTCTGAGAATTCTCCCTAATTCCCTTCTACGTTAGAGACCCCCAGCACCTTTGTTGGACTTTAGGACTTTTAATTTTAAATCCTGAGGAGAGTGAAACCTTTTTCCTACTAATGTATTTTTGTTATTTGGACTTTGTTTCTTTTGACTCTGACAAACTCCGTAGGCATCATTTTTACATTGTGACACACAGCACTGTCAGTGCAGTGGCACAGGGAAGTATTGCAGATTTCCCCAAGGTTTAAATACCTTCTCTTGGATAACTGTTTCCAAGAGAAGTGAAATTGACTTTACTTACATTTGTAACTTTCTAGATCCAGCACACACACACTATCTTACAATGGGGTTCTGGAGGGGTTACTTGGTATCCCCTTTGTCTAGTTTCTCATGTAACCTTTTTTATGTTACCCTTTCTACAGTTAATGGCTGGTGGCAGTGGTTTATGTTTTACTACCATTGTGGGTTTTTACAGCGAGCTGCTTTCACAGCTGCAGCATTGCACCCATCGGTGCCCATTTTGTCAAAATGGCCCGGTCTTCTTTTTTCGCCATTTCTTGTTGGAAAGGTCCTTCAGATTTACTCTGAACAAAGGGACCAAACCTGGTATAGTGCGCAATTTGTCTTTGGCGGGATTCACTGGTGAAGCCCGCCTCTGGCTCCAGCGTGTCTGGCAGGGTCAGGAAGTGAGTGAAGTGCCGAAACTCCCTGTGCTTAATCCCCTTGGTTACAGGAATGCACCCAAAGGTGATTGGCCAGCTGGCTGTCCTTGGAGGACAAGCCACCCTGCTGTGACAGCTAGGCTACAAATGAATGGGAGAAACCTGAATAAAAGGCAAGGCTTTTTGCTTGGAAGGCAGAGTTGACCACTGGATGAAGTAATCCGAAGAAGAACTTGGAAGAGACACTTGCTGCAACTCCTGGACAATTGATTTGCCCTGCTGAAGCTCCGAATTCGCCTATACTAGAGAAGCCCGGCTACGTACGACTTCTCCCCTTGGGTTGGTGGGACGATTCAACCCCAAGACAAGCTCATCTGGAAATCCTCTCTGAGCTGGCTCTACTTCCACTGCTGCTGCAGGAACCGATTGCCAGGGGGAGGAACACCAGAATCGAGTGAGTGTCTTGAAGTCTGACCCGAGCTCCAGGAATATCCTCTGGTCTCCCAGTAAGCAGGACTGACCAAGCCTGAGCCACCCCAACATCGTGCTGGACCCCAGATGCGAGGAAAGTCTATAGTGGTATCCGAGAACTGCAGTGGTGCGATTTGCGAGAGGCGCGAGAAGCTGAAACCGCGAAGTGCTGCTGATCTGAAGTTTTCCCATTGTTGCCGCTGACCTTCCATTTGTAGTGCAGGAGTCCCCAGATGTCCTCCCTTTTGTCCTCACGACTGAGGACCAGGAATAACAGGATCTGCAGACCTACACAGGAACAGAAACCAGCTGGAAACCATTTCTTCAAACCAAAGGTACTGTAAAACTAAGGGCACTTACCTCTTGTTGTGTAGCCTTGTTAGCTCTCAGTTCAGACTTGTCTTGGATGCTTTTGCAGAGTTGCCTGCTTGTGGCCCTACAGTGATTTCATTTTCTACAAAGATTTCTAAAGCAAGACTTTTTTACCTGCCTGCAAGTAGTGCTTCAGCTTACCTAGACATTTGCTTCATTAACATTGGCTGTCCTGGCTCCCTGAAAGACTCTTCTTACCTCTGACTTTGTGCTTTACCTTTCCACCAGGAAAGGGTTAATTTACTTTGCATTGGAAGGTTCAAAAGTACTTGCCTGCTTAAGAATGTGTTGACCTTTTTTTTTATTCCCTAAAACCTTTTCTTTGACACCAAACTCGGTATTGCTCTAAATGTTCCAGTGATATATCAGTGTCCAGTGTCCTAGTTATTTAAGTTACCTGAGGGTGTAGGCAGCGTCTGTGTGCCATCCCCAATGGGTGTCGACTGATTTATTGAAACTGAAAGTGTGTATTTTGAAGTTTATTTTTGTTACATAGATGTGCTCTCTTCTAAAGAAGGCTTATTCAGCTGACTGTTAAATTAATAAATAATTGTTTAATCAAGAAACCTTGAGTGTAAGTTTATGTGGATCGTTGTCTCTGTAGATCTGTTATAACCCTACAGCTCACATTGACCCCTCTTGGGATAAGCCTGGCTTCTCAGCCACACTACCAACCTGTGTAGTACAGACTTATACCAAAGATTTGGTTACCTATTGCCAGGAGGTCAAGGCTGGTGTAGTCTCCCATGGGGTACTGCATACAATCTTGCCTAACACTGTTTATTAAAGACATTCTTTTTTATTTCTAGAATAGTAACTAGATGGATTTTTTCCATGGTCTTCCAATTGATTTTAATTGCCTCAGTGGGATCTTTCAACCATTTACCCTCCTGTTTTTCTTTTGGGTGTACCATTTCTAATGACATGGGTTCTCTCTACTTAACTTGGGTTTAAGAGGGGACACTTTGTCCAACACTTGGATCATAAATAGACTTAAAGTTTGACACCAAGTTGACTGGGTGATCAAGATCATTGGAGGAAGCATAACTTCATCACTGGAGACCTGCAGACCTGTCGGGTGAATTTTAGTAAAGTTTTGACTAACAACCTCTGTTAATGGGTTCTTTGCATTTGGCAGGGGATCATGCAACTGAATCTGAAAGACAATGGCATAATCCGACCATATGCAGGGGATGGTGCCATCAAAATGCACATCAAGAGTTTTGGCCATGACTCAATCAAGAGTTACCTTTGGTAGTGGTGGGCTCACTGTTAGCCACAGAAAGTCCATGTCATTTAGGGTTCCAACAAGTGTGGAGGCTTTATCAGGTTTATGGTTTAGCCAGCGATTGAAACCGCCAAGTAGTAAGGTTGAACCATTAGGACCATTCAAGTCTCTGGCATATCAGATGGGCGGGGCGATTACATTAAGATGAAGTTTACTCAACTACAGGGATTTGTGGTAATCTTTAGACAGGGTATTTCCATTTTTGACAAGAGATAGGTGCTTGAATAAATGTCAGGGTATTTTTGGCAATTATAGCCAAACCCCCTCCATGCTCCGAAGCACAAGTTTTAAACGTGATAGTGTATCCATCAGGGGCTGCAAGGGAGATCATAGGGCAACTTGTGTCTGTGATCCAGGTTTCGGTTGAGAGCATATCCAAATCTAGTTCTTGGATGTAGTCATAAATGTTAGTTGCATGATTAAGGGATCTGGTGTTTAATAGGGTGCATTTTAGAATCCGTGATTGCTCAAAACTAGAAGGTTCAACCGTGTCGTCATTTTGCAGTATTGGTTATCACCAGTTAGCTGGTACTCTTCCTTGTCGCTTAGAAATGGGCAATTAGATGAAGGGGGATGGATATATCTTCCAGGGAAAGGTTCCTGATAATTTACCAACAATAGGGACACACCTTGTCGCATCATTGTTATATTCCAAAGATACTCCTATCAACTACTATGCCCACGTGACCGCCTTCGCTCCAAGCACTCTGCGAGCACAGCCATTGTACCCAAGCATGTTCCTGAACGGGGTCGAGATCTTGCTGGGGTTGGTCCCAGTAATACAGGGGAAGGTGTTCCGACTAGCTTCAGAATTCTTGTTCAGACCACAATGCCAGAAGTATCACCTGAAGGGAACAGTGGTTTTACAACTTTAAGAAATAGCAATACACAAAGACAGTGATTCTGTGTGGGACAAAGACAGCATGGAATGGCATACAGATGGGTGGTGAGCAAGAAAGAGATTAAAGGTTCAACACCCTCCCCATAGTTCAAATAATAGAATTACAAGGAGAGGTACCAAAAAAGGAAAAAGACATGTGGTTAAGGAGGGGGTGCTCACTTTCACCCACTGGCCTATCTGATGACAAAATAGCACAGGGAAGCCTGTGATGCCCAAAGAATGCTGAGTGTAGCACTAGAGCAGTTGCACTTCCCCACCCACGCTTCAAAAGAAAGTATAGCGGCAGGATTGGATGAAGGGTGGTATGTGCCAAATTTGCATGAGTTTATGGGACACAGCACGATTTGCCAAAAATGTCTGTCTGGTCATACTTTAAAACAAAAAAGGAACAATGCTTCGGCTGGAAGGGCCCTTCCGGCACTTGCTTATCGATTTATGTTGACATGCAAGAAAGATGTGCCTCCTATAGGTACCTAATTGTTGTTTGCCCATTTTAACGTTGGATTGAGACGGGGAACCCTGTGCAAAGAATGACATGAGATATGCAGCAACATTTTTAGTGAGGGTGGTGTTTCCAAGATGGGGGGTGTGTGTTAAGGGATAAGGTCGGATAATGCCCAACACTTCGCCAACAACCTTTTTGAGGAGAAAACACATCCCTTAAGAATACAACAAGCTTTGCACAGTGTACCGGCTGCAAGTGAATGTGATGTCGAAAGGCTCAACGGCTTACTAAAGGAGCGCTTGGCCAAGGTATCATCTACTGTGCCAAAATTGTTCTTTTTGCCTCCCTCTTGCCCATCAAAACACACCTGGTGCAGATCACCACTTGACTCTGCATGAAATTGTAACAGGTAGGAGGATGCGTGCATCCCTCCTTCACATTCATTTTCGAATGCTAACCCTAGCTCAGAAATCCTTGGCAAGGAAATGAAACCATACTTAATTGAGATGACAAATGTGCTTCACTACATTTCGGCCAGGTTCAGCGACCAAGTCGGTTGACCAACATTGAAGAGACCACACGTCCATCAGGGGGAGGAATTTCCACAAGCGCGCCCCCTCTATCCAGTTTATCAAATTAGAGTTCTGATCCAAAACTCTAAGGTGGAAAGAACCTAGGTTTTGGGGCCCCTTTGAAGTAGTGTAATCACTCGCAGTGGTAAAGATCAAAAAGGCACGCATGGATGCACCTTACTGTTCGCAGAGTCTCCAGCAGCACACCGGAAAGAGAAGGCATCCCTTGATGGGGAGTATTCATGAACTTGAAATAACTGTGTACTGCAGTGAAATGTTACAAAAGCCACGTAATTGATATCGAAGGGGGCCAAGAAAAACTAGGCGGAATGGGCGTTGAACAAAAATCGAAGTAAATATAATGGGGATTGGATTATTTCTCTTCTTACTCGTTTCATGGTTCCTAATACACAGGTAATACTAGCTCCCTAGCTGATGGTGGGGGGGTGGGGTGGAGACGCGCACGAGTCGAAGTATTAGAGTTATACAATGCTGTCGGGGAGCGTGGAGACCTGGCACCAGAAAATGTGTGGTACAGATAGGTGAGGGTGGGGCAAGGGAACACCAATGGCACATGCGGTGTACTTGCTCAGCCCACACCTTGCAGGAGCGCCAAAACAATTTGTCACAAGAAGTGACCGTAGAAGAGGGAGGATGTCTGATGCATATGTCCTTGTGCAAAACCAGGGCGGATGTTCCAGGAGCATGAAGTTGAAGTAAAATGGATAGATTAGGGGGAGGAGGTGTACAAAGATAATTGTATGCAGCTAGAAAGCATGGCTTGGGGAGAAAAGACCAAGTACATATTGGAATATAAAACCAAAGGGGCACAAAGGAAAACAAGTGCTCATGGTCCATAAAAGGATATTCTGTAAGACATCCACTGGATATGATAAACCATGCTGCCACACCAGGCCCTTGATGCAAATCCAGGGTTTGGTGCTTCACAATGGAAAGTGGGATGGCACAGTGCTGTGCATAATGGCTGGTGGGGTTTAAAGAGAACGTGGTGAGGTAAATGGATGCTGGGTATAGGAATATATGGAACAATAATATACATGCCTTAACCTGGATAGACCAGTATATATAAAAACTGCTCCCACAGTACTTTGTGTGTCAGAGCAAACGGGACATTGGTGCTGGGGATGAACAGTGGCTGCAAGAGGACGAATGAGCATTGCAGCGTTGCAGAAAGGGACAGCAACCGTGATGGACACATAGGGGGTGTGTGGAACAAGAGCTTACGCCCGCTTCCATCAGCCTGGAGAGGTGCGCGCACAGGTAACCTTCCACAGCCCTGCCTTTGTTGTGCCTTGTAAAGATTTGAAGCAACTGAACGAACTAACGTGGAAAGAGAAGTGGCCAGTGAAGACATGAGAGCAACCGAAGAGAACTGGGTGGAAAAGGTTAAGACATTTTATATCGGCTGAATCCACCAAGAGCTTAGAGGACATCCTGTCACTTTTAAAATTGTTCAGCAAAACAGCTCTATTTTTTTCCATCTCCTGATTCCTGGGGCGCAAACAGAGTACACAAAAAGAGAGAGAAAGATATATCAGCCCAAGCGATCTTGATATAATTATAATAAGATTGGATAAAAGCAGTCTTTGGTAAACCCATTCGGCAGGGAAAGCCCCAGGGCGGGCTGACCTGGAAACCCGATCAGAAACACATGATCAACACTCCGGGAGACAGAGCTCAAGCTGCGCACGTCACAGACAAATTGAAACAGCTAGAATAAAACTGGGTGATGTAAGTGTTGGGGAGAATTTTCATTTATGTGCCAATTCCCTTTAACCTTAAAGATTCCCCAGCTCTTTAGCTGGACTCTGGCCTTTTTAATGTTTACTCCTGAGTGGGTGGGACCTTTTTCTCACTCATGTGTTTTCCTGACAATTACTTTCTATGTTCCTTACTGTTTTAGAGTCTGGTAAACTCCATACGCATCTGTGTTTGCATTGTGACACACATCTCCTTGTGTGCAGTGCCACTGAGAAGTTCCTTGGACTTAATGTTTAACTACATTTTCTTGGGTGAACTACTGTTGCCAAGAATATTAAGGTGACCCCTGTCTTACTTACCTTAACTTTATGGGTCCTGCACACACCATCCTATGTGGAGTGCTGGGGGTTGCATAGTAATTCCATTAACCCATTCCTCATGTAACATTTTGTTAAACTAACTCACTTGAATGGCTGGTGGCAGTGTTTTCTTTTTTACTACCTAATGACCATGTTCTCAAAATGGCTCGGGTCATCTTTTTTCCACCATTTCTTGTTGGTTTCTCCTGGGCTTTTAGTCTGTTTGCATCCGGTTTGAGTCCTTTGTGTATTTTGCCGTTGGTGGGCTTCAGTCCTAAAGCCCGCCCAGGCTCCAGTGAGTTTGAAAAGCCAGGAAGTGAGGGAGGGTCCCGAAACTTCACTGTCCTTTGTCTCTAGGTGTGCCTGAGTGAAACCAGTTCCAATTGACCAGCTGGCTGTCCTAGAGGACAGCCTCCCTGCTGTGTGTTTAACTGCCTAGGCCTTGAATGAATGGGAACTTGCATAGAAAGTGAGGTTTTTGGGACTAACTGCAGAGTCTACCACTGGAGGACAACATCTGAAGCAGAAGACTAGAGACTACGAATTGACAGGGAAGATCCGTAAAGGACGACTTCCTCCTTTAGGGTGGTGGGACCAACTAGCCTTGAGACAAACTTTATATTGGCACAACCCCAATCTTGCTGCGACTTTCCAAGGCTGCAGAAGCCCAATACCCGGGGTACCTCGACCACTTGTGAATGCATTCTCTTCTGAAGTCCGTATCTGGCCAGATCTTCTTGGGCATCTAGAGGACCCTTGTTGGGTAAAGATTTGGGGTAGTACCCTTTGGGTGAACTACAACAACCTTAGCCTCCTGGCAATAGGACGCAACCTTTGGTAGAAGTCTGAACTACACAGGTTGGTAATGTGGTAGAGCAGCCAGGCTTATCTCAAGAGGAGTCAATGTGAGGTATAGGCTGGTTACACAAAGATTCACAGTGACAAGTATCCAAATAAACATTTATACTTGAGGTTTCTTGATAAAACAATTATTTATTGATTTACCGGTCATTTGAATAAGCCTTTTTTTAGAAGGGAGCAATATAATAGTAACGCACAAATACTTTAAAAATACACTTAGTTTCTAAATCCGCAAACACCCATTGGGGATGACCGACTCTTCCTACACCTTCAGGTGACTTCAATAGTTAGGACTCTGGATATTGATATATTACTGTTGGTATTCAGAATAGCACTGAGATGAGTGTCAAAGAAAAGGTTATTAGAACTAAACGAGATCACAAGTATTCTTAAGCAGGCAAATACTTTTAGACACCCTCAATGTCGGAGGAGAGAAGAGTCTTTCAGCGAAGCAGGCTAAGCTTAAGTCAATGGACACAAGTCTTTGAACAATGTTTTGAAGTCTTTGAAGAAAAAGAAGAATCAATGTAGGGCCACAAGCTGTTGGACTTGTGAGTAGTAGAAGATTCTACAACAAGAGGCAAGTTCTCTTAGGCTGTACAGTGCCTTTAGTTAGAAGAAAAATGCAGCAGATGGCTTCTATTCCTGTGCAGCTCTGCCGCTCCTGGTGTTCCTGGGCCTCAGTCCTGGGGACAAGAGGGAGGACTTCTGGGGACTGCTGCACTGCAATGGGACGGTCACCGACAGCAACCGGCAATCTTCAAACAAGTGGAAATTCTGTGTTTCAGCTCCTCGCGTCTACCACAAATGGCACCACCGCATGCAGAAAGACAAGTCTTTGGCACCTTCTTAGATTTTAGCAGGGCATTTGATACAGTCCTAAGAAACAACTTGTAGTGCAAGCTCAAAGCATGGAACATCCCAGAAGGTTTGCTAAGGATGCTCATGTTATTACATAGAGAAACGAAGGTGAAAGTTAGGTTAAATATCACCGGCAAACTGTCAGTCTCCATACCCACTGGGACAAGGGTACAACAAGGATGTATAGTGGCGGCAAATTTGTCCCCTGTGAAAGTGTGGACCGAGCGAATAAATTGGCTGGGTTATGCAGATGACCTGCTGTTAATTGACTATTCACCTAAGGGGCTACAAGGTTTACTTGACGGCCTGGGAATTTTTGCTAAACAGAATGCCCTTCGAGTAAACGTAGAAAAAAGCAAAGGAATGATATTCAGTGGAAAATACTAAAAGCAGGCGAGAATGAGCTGGTTTCTTGAAGGAAAAAAAATTAGAACGGGTGAACTCCTACTTACCTTGGTCTCTTGGTTGATGAGACGGTATCAGGTAATATCCCCATATATATGGTCGCCGTAAATATCATCGCCGGGAAAAGGTTGCAGCGATATTATATGGGTGACCATATATATGGGGACAGGGGCAAAAAAAAAGTGGGGGTTGCGGGGGTGTCCCCCGCATGTTTCATGCAATAATGTCGCCACAAAAAACAACCATTTTTCGGCGATATTTTTGCATGGCGAGATTTTTGTGGCGACATTATTACATGGAACCGATGAGACCCTAAACTGGAAGCTTCACTATGCAAAAACCAAATTGAAATGTTGGGGAATGGTAGGCGCCGTGAGCACCTTTATAGGAAGAAATGGTGGTTTATCAGTGAATACTTTTACTGTCCACAATGAAAATAGTCCCAGTAGTAACATATGGATGCGAAATATGGGGGCACAGTTTTCATGTGGAGTTAAAACAGTTTGAAGCCAAAATGCTCTGAACATTTTTTGTATGCCGCACTCTTACCTTGAATATGACTTGACTTGTATTCTATCTTGTCTAATAATCAGGACTTTCATGGCTTTGGTTGATTTAATGACAATGAACAACAATACTATAATGGTTGATTATGCAAAGACCTTTCTGTGCTTGGATATATATGAACGGATTGGCACATCGGGATCAAAATTTACTACTTATAATATTTGGAAGTGCAGATGTGATATTGCTATATCCATGAGTAATGTAAAAAGGATAAAATATTGGTTGAAAATGAAAATCAGAATATTTGATTGTGAGAATAACAGTACAATTAGCATGTAATTCTCATAGTGGACCTTTTATCCAGTACATTGACACAAGAACTAGAGTCCCATCCTACATTGTGGCCATCCTGGATGATGCAACAGTATCTCCTTTTAAAAAAGTAAAGCCAAAGAGACTGAAGGAGCACAGAAAGGCCTGTCACGAAATGAATGTGAGTGTTGGTTATGTGGTGAAAATATTACTGAATCGTTAGAACACATTTTGACCAGGTGTGAAAGTCTGAATCATATTAGAGAACAGAGGATGAAAGCCTATAATTAAGCAATATACCCCGAGCCGCGGGGGCATTACCTGACTCTGTAATGCCCCTGCAGCAAGGGGCATATTGCTATTAGTACCACGGTCTGCAAGACCGGAGTACTAATAGCATTCTTTTCTGTTTCGAAACACGACCGCGCTTCAGAACAGAAAAAGAAAAAAAAGTCCAAGGAAAAGGCTGCTGGGAAAGGGTAAGTGGGGTTGGGAGGGGAATAAAAACGTACCTGAATCCTCGCCGGGGGATGGCAGCCTCCAGCCGTGTGGAGCACGGAGCGGGGATGGCCCTGCTTCGAGCCTCCTCATTGGCTGGGGGGCTGCCACACCCCCCGCCAGGGACAAAGGAATGGAATCCCGGCCGAGGGATTACCAGCCGGGTAGAGCCCCGCCGAGGGCCAATCAGAATGTTGCTTTCATTCTGATTGACCCTCGCCAGGTACTAATTGTTTTAGCCCTCTGGATCCAACTATGTTATGGCAAGTTTATGAATGGAAATTATCTAAATTTTATTTATCACATGACTACATTTTTTATGAAATTGATTTCGATACTTGCACTTTTGAATAATGAAAGAATATAGTATTAACTATTTATATTTTTAAGAAGACATTTTGAATATATGTGGATGTAACTGATGAAATAGTTTCTACCATTAGTAGATAGTCTTTTGGTTATATTTTAGCTATGTAATTTAGGATTTGTATGCGTTTTGTGTTTTGTAATGTACATTTTAAAAATTGTTTTTCTTTTTGTATATACAAAACAATAATTTATTATAGTTGTATTTTAGGTCATAGAACCTTAACTGTTTCACCAAATAACATAACACAATGTCACAACATCAACAATGATTAAACAAGACATCTCATACAGTCAACATATAAAGTGCATCATCAGTTTCATTTCTTTTATTTTACTCCTAGTTAAATTTCATGGAAATTATATTTCTGATGTTTGTTAATCTGCTTAGAATCACATGCTGTGCATAGGTCCGACATCCAGTGGTCACTGGGGAGTATTGCATTTTGTTTTTCGTAGTCGAAAACGGGACGTCGACAAGGCGTGTCTGTATCACTATCCCTATAGTGACGTGCGTTGTACCCACAATCCCTCACGCGTCGAGGTCCCTCAGATTGTTTTTTTCCGGCCAGCTACTGCGGAGCTCCTCGAGAGACATTGCCAAATAGTTTCTTCGACCTTTGGTCGTTTGTTATTAATAGCAATAACGTAGGTTCCTCCCTCGACGCAGAGCGATTTTCTCCGCCGAGCAAGATCTTCGACGGAAGGACGAGCGGAGGGGATCCTTCGGCGCTGCCGAACATGTGGCCTGGCCTCGCCGGCCATACACAGTAGGGAGAGTGGGGTTGTGTGGTTCTTGCTTTCTCTTTAAGAATGCCTTTCTCTTTCCCCTCCCTCTCTTTCGAGGTCATAGTCACACTTCTTGCCCTCAGCTATGGAGAGGACGCCATTTAGGTTTTGCCCGCTTTGCAAGGGTAAATATACCTGGAAGGATAAGCACAAATGGTGCAACCGTTGCTTACCCCTCGACCACCAGGAGGACGGCTGTGCGGCCTGTAAATTACTAAAGCCCAAAACTCTAAAAGACCACAGGGTCAAAAGGTGGGCGGCCTACGCCATGTTTAGGCCTGACTCCTCACCCGCTGCTGCCGCCGCCGAATGTAACGAGGACAGTGACTACACGGCCCCCGTAACGGAGGTTGTAGACCTCTCAAAGGAGCGTTCACGCTCCTCGTCCGTCGCCGGCCCCGACAAGCCCGGCTCACGCCCAGTTTATGGGGATGAAGACCCCGGCGACAAGGACGCACACGGAAAAACACCAAAGCACATACCCCCCGGCATGCCTTCGTCGAAGACAAAGGCAGCCATAGCGCCAACGGGGGCGCCGGGCCCACCAGCGTCTTCCAACGACCGTAATGGTTTTCAGCCCTCTCCGCCACCGCCTCCGCGACAGGTGACTGGGCATTCTAAAGATAAGGGCGCTAACACCAAAACCTCCGGCGACGCGCATCGTAAGAGCGCTCACGTTGCCAGCAAGGACTCGACGAGCAAGGACTTGACGTTACATAGCGCGACGGCGACCGATCCCTCGGAAGAGAGAATGATCGCCGAAAGCCTCGCGGGCATATCATCTAAGGACGGCCAGAGACGTACGGCGAGTGAGACGCCGAAAACCATGCACAAGGCCAAAGATACGCCGAAAGCGCCGGAAAACAGATCAGGCCAGTTCCCACCGCCGACGGAAGGCCCTAGCCAGCGAGAAGGCTTCTCAGAAGGCAAAGGCTCACTTCCTTCGACGTTATGGGACAGAACCAGACAACTACAGGAGGAAGAAACTCCTTTTTCATTCCCAGACCGTCCTGGCCGACCTCAGTGGACCTTTGAAAGGTTCCAGACCTGTATGGATAAACTAGACTGGTTCATGTCATCCCAGAAAACCGGGCACCCAAGAGACCAAGGGAGGCACCCCTGGAGAGTCCAAGGGCTAAATACCAGAAGTTTTATAACCCCATACAGGAGGACATATACTCTTACAACCTCACTGAGGAAGACATCCTCTTCCAGGAGGAAGATGAGTTCACCTATGTTGAAGACCAACAAGAAGAGGAAGGTTTTCACGAGGACACTAACTTAGGTGAGGAGGGATTCCAGGAGGACACAGGTGAGGGCGACCCAAATCCCTGGCAGTCACCAGCTAGGTCTACAGACACAGGCAGTAGCAGTATAGTCATCAGGTCTACTGAAACTACACCAGTCGGGAACCCTTCGCCTGTTGATGATCAACCCACCTTCAATGCACTGCTGAAGAAGGCAGCAGCACATTTTGAACTTGAAACTGGGGAGGTCACCCCAGACACCGATTTTGTGGAGAGGATTATCAAAGAAAACCCCCCCACTAGCCAAACTATCCCCATCCTCGCCTCAGTTAAGAGACGTATTACCCCTTCTCTGTCCACTCCTGCACTGGTGAGAGGGGTCAATCCGAGGATTGAGAAACTGTTCTCTCCCTCTCAATCAGACACATTATATATTAAGGGTCACTCAATCCCGGACTCCCTGGTCGTGACCAACACCAGGAAAAGGACCAGAGTCCCACTATCTACCAGCAAGGCACCCCCAGATAAAGAGGGGAAGAAGCTTTATGCCCTAGCCAAGAGACTCGCCACCTCTGCAGCATTCTGTACCAGAATTGCCAATAATAACACACTATTGGCAAGTTACGCTGATGCTCAATGGGAAAAGCTTAAACAGGACATTGAAGGAGCTCCCGAACCCCTAAGAACTAGTTTGCTGGCTACAGTTAAAGAGGGGTCTCTGGTCAACCAAAGCATCGTCAAGAATACCCTCGATGCAGCAGAGACGGCTGGCCGCACTTTGGTACAAGGAATTTTGCTGAAGCGTCATGTCTGGCTTCGCAATTCCAGATTTAAGGCAGAAACGCAAGCGTCCCTTATTAATAAGCCCATAGAGGAGTCCTACCTCTTTGGGAAAGCAGTTGATGACGCGCTGGAGAACGCGAAGAAAGAATTTGACACAATAAAGACCTTAGACCAAATTTCAAAACCCCCTAACAGGCAGGGATTTGTTAATGAGCGCTTTTTCCGTGGCCAACGCCAGCAACAAAACCAACAGTATTCTGCCAGCAACTACCAAGGAAATAGTGGCCAGTACAATCAGAGGGGTCAACGCCGTGGCAAAGGGAGAGGCCGGGGTTCCACCCCCAGAGGCTCCCAAGCCACCAACACCACCAAGTGAGGTGAAGATTCGCGTCCCATCCCATGCAACGACGGTCGGGGGCCAGTTAACATCCTTTCTTCCAGCATGGGAGGGATCAACATCAGACCGCTAGGTGCTTTCCACCGCAGCCTGTGGCTACTGTATAGAGTTCAAAAGTTCCCCAACATACAGACCCCCGAGGGGGCGCCGCATGACACCAGAACACCTCGCCATCCTTCTCCAAGAAGTGGACCAACTGCTGGAAAAAGGAGCCATAGGGGTTGTGCCTCTAGCTCAGGTAACGGAAGGTATTTATTCAGTGTACTTCCTTGTACCCAAAAAGGATCTAACCATGCGCCCTGTATTAGATCTGCGCCCAGCGAACAAGTTTGTCAAACCCCAAATGTTTCGTATGGTGACCTTACAGGAGGTGATCCCACTGCTATCACAGGGAGATTACATGACGACACTGGACATGAAAGATGCATACTTTCATATTTTAATGTTGCCAGCGCACAGAAAATACCTCAGGTTCATGATAGAGGGCAAACACTACCAGTTCAGAGTGCTACCCTTCGGCATAGCATCTGCTCCAAGGGTATTCACGAAGGTACTGGCAGCGGCCCACCTGCGCAGGTTATCCATCCCAGTATACCCTTACCTCGACGACTGGCTCATAACAGGGGACTCTTACGAGACATGCTTCTCAAACACTCAAAAGACTGTAGACCTTTTGTTCCAGCTGGGCTTCTCCATCAACGAGAAGAAGTCCAGCTTAGACCCCACCCAAGTCAAACAATTCCTAGGGGCTCTAATTCGAACAAAGGATGGCCTCGTCTTCCCCTCCAACGAGAGAGTCCAAAACATGCTGTTTCAGATCCCCCAATATGTGGCAGGTTGAGAGGTGACGGTGCGCAAAGCAACGCGCTTGCTAGAAATGATGGCGTTGTGTATTTATTTGGTACCTTGCGTGCACCTGCGCATGTGCCCAATGCAAGAGTGGCTCAACAGCCAGTGGTGTCAGGCCAGCGGACAATGGGATGATCTAGTGGTGGTCTTGCAGGCCTTGGTTCTCTCGCTACGGTGGTGGACAAAGGAAAACCTGATAATAGGGAAACCTTTTGCCACACCCGCGGTGGAGGCCACTCTAACCACGGACGCATCCCTCACAGGATGGGGGGCTCACCTATCCCATCAGACTGCTCACGGAGTGTGGACTCCGAGCGTAGCATCCAAGCACATAAACCTACTGGAGCTACTGGCGGTGTTCAAAGCACTAAAAGCCTTCCAAGAACACCTACAAGGGAAGACATTGATGGTCCTTACAGACAGCACCACAGCCATGTACTACATCAACAAGCAGGGGGCACCCACTCTCCAGGACTGTCCAAGCTGTCCCAGAATATATGGAAGTGGGTTCTCGGACACATGTTCCTACTGTCACAACACGTACCAGGGGAACTCAATCTGCTAGCAGACGAACTCAGCAGAGACTTCCCCCTGCCCGAAGAGTACGAATGGCGATTGCACGAAGAAATAGACCTGTTCACAACTCTGGAGAACTCGCAATGCCAAAGGTACGCCTCCAGGTACCCCCAGAACCAGTCCAAGGGGAACGGTCTGTCGGTTCAATGGTCAGGGAAATTTGTTTACGCTTCCCCCCCCCCCCCGACTCCCCTTCTGAACAAAGTTGTGCACAAGATGCACCAGGAACAAGTTACCATGATACTAGTGGCCCCTATGTGGGCCCGGCAGCCATGGTTCGCTCACTTGATGGAGATGTCCCTATCTCCTCCCCTGCCCACACAACATGCTGTCACAGGACAAGGGCAGGACATTGCTAAATTCTGAACATGAATTTAGCAGCCTGGCTCCTGAGATCATAGAATTTGGACATCTACAACTCCCGCAGAGATGTATGGACATCCTCAGGGAAGCCAGAAAACCTAATACTCGCCACTGCTATTCTGGCAAGTGGAGAAGATTTGTCATCTGGTGTAGAGGAAAGAGCATCAACCCGGTTGACTGCTCTCCCACACATATTGTTCTGTACTTGACCCATTTATTGGATTCAGGTCTAGTGTTCAATTTCATGAAAGTCCACCTGGCGGCACTTTCTGCATACACCACTTCCCAACTTAGTGTCGTGGTGGAAGATCCCAGTTATCCAGGCCTTCACGGAGGGGGTAAAGAGAATACACCCTCCGATAGCTAACCCAGCTCCCGGATGGGACTTAAATGTGGTACTTACCAGACTCATGGGCTCGCCATTTGAACCCATGCATAAGGCAACTCTTAAGGACCTCACTCTTAAGACTGCTTTTCTAATAGCTATCACCTCCACTAGGAGAGTAAGTGAACTACAGGCTCTTTCTGTTCTAGACCCCTTCGTAACAGTTCACAAAGATAAGGTGGTTCTACGCACACACCCAAGGTTTGCACCGAAATTCATCTCGAAATTCCATTTAAACCAGTCAATAGAACTAGCAACGTTTTCAAAACCCTTCCAACTTGGGAGAAAAAAGTCTGCATACACTGGATGTACGCAGAGCTGTCATGTTCTACATGGAAAGAACCAGGCCACTGAGAAAGACTAATCAGTTTGTCTCGGTGGCAGCAGGAAGAGAAGGAGATGCAGTCTCAAAGTCCACTATATCTAAATGGATTATTCAATGCATCACTCTGTTTCTCTCTTGCTAAGAGAGAACTACCCTTCAAGCCAAGAGCACATTCTACTCGAGGCACTGGGGCATCCATAGCATTCATTGCAAATGTTCCCCTTGAGTCCATCTGCAAAGCAGCTACCTGGAGTTTTGTGCACACCTTTACAAAACACTACTGTCTAGATGCACACTCTAGATCTGACTCCCAGGTGGGACAGGCAGTATTAAGACATCTTTTCTATACTGTTCCTTCTCATAACCCACCGCCAACTCCGGGTACTGCTCGCTAGTCTATGCACAGCATGTGATTCTAAGCAGATTAACAAGCATCAGAAGACCATGCTTTACTTACCTTAAAAGCATTTCTGATGGTTGTATCTGCTTAGATTCACATGCGCCCACCCTTCCTCCCCGCTCGGATGGAAGGAACATAGACATCTTTCTACATCTCTCTTTTCTGTACTCACTCACTTATAGAAGGCTCCCTCAGGGCAGAAAAAATACAGAGGGACCTCGATGCGTGAGGGATTGTGGGTACAACGCACATCACTATAGGGATTGTGTTGCAGACGCGCCTTGTCGACGTCCCCTTTTCGACGAAAAACAAAATGCAATACTCCGCAGTGACCACTGGATGTCGGACCTATGCACAGCATGTGAATCTAAGCAGATACAACCATCAGAAATGCTTTTACGGTAAGTAATGCATTGAGATATATATATGTATATGTATATGTATATATATTTCTGATGTTTGTTAATCTGCTTAGAATCACATGCTGTGCATAGGTCCGACATCCAGTGGTCACTGCGGAGTATTGCATTTTGTTTTTCGTAGTCGAAAAGGGGACGTCGACCAGGCGTGTCTGAAACACTATCCCTATAGTGACGTGCATTGTACCCACAATCCCTCACGCGTCGAGGTCCCTCAGATTGTTTTTTTTCCGCCCAGCTTCTGGTCGCCTTCACGCGGAGCTCCTCGAGAGACATTGCAACCCTCGACCTTTGGTCGTTTCTTCTACGAAGATTAATACAGCACTCCCTCGACGCAGTGTAGCTGTTCTCCGCCGAGCAAAATCGTCGACGGAGGGTCGAGCGGAGGAAATCTTCGGCGCTGCCGAACACGTGGCCTGGCCTCGCTGGCCACATACAGTAGGGAGAGTGGGGTCGTGGGACATCTCTGGGTCTTTCTGAGAATGCCTTTCCCTTTCCCCTTCCTTTCCCTGGGGGTGTTTATCGCGATTTATTGCCTCTGCTATGGAGAGGACACCATTTAGGTTTTGCCCACTTTGTAAAGGTAAATTCACTTGGAAGGACAAGCACTCACGGTGTAACCGCTGCTTGCCCCTCGATCACAAAGAGGAAGGGTGCGCGGCTTGTCGGCTTCTGAAGCCTAAAACTCTAAAAGACCGTAGGGTTCAAAGGTGGGCGGCCTACGCGATGTCGAAGGCCGAAGGTTCACCCGCCGCTGCTACCACCGACAGTGACGAGGAACGCGATGACACGACCTCCGCCACGGAAGTCGAAACCCCCTCTAAGGAGCGCTTACGCGCTTCGTCGTCTGTCCCCGGCGGGCTCGGCTCACGCCCTGCTTATGGGGATGAACACCCCGGCGACACTGACGCACACAAAGATTCACATAAAGGTAAGCACACAACCCATGGCTCTTCTTCGTCTAAGTCGAAGAGAGCTTCGGCGCCCAAGGAGACGCAGGTTCCACCGGCGGCCTCCTCGGACCGTTCGGGTTCGAAGCCCCTCGCAACCGCAGCCGCGACCTGCGACTGGGCTTTCGGCAAACAAGGGCGCCACCACCAAACCATCGGCCGGTGCGCTTCAACAGAAGGCGCAGACCGCCGTACAGCGCTCGATACCCATAGCGTCGAAAACTCAAGCTTCCGCCGACAAGAATGTCGCCGATAGCTTAGCCAGGATCGTTGTAGCCGACGCCCAAAAGCGTACGCCGAAGATTTCGTCGAGCGTTACGCATAGATCAAAGGATACGCCGAAAACACCCGAAGGAAAGCAGGGACTACCCCCTTCAGTCAGGGAGTCTCCCGACACACCTGAGGGTTTTGAGGAGGGCGACGGGACACTTTCCTCGACGCTTTGGGAGAGGTCGAGCCATTTCGAGGTAGACAACTCGAGTTTTCCCCCGCTAGACCGCTCTGGGGTACCCCATGAAACTATGGAGAGACTCCACCTCTGTATGGAGAGGATGGAAAAGTTTGAGTACCCAAGCCCCTCTAACTCTCAGAAGAACTAGAGAAGGGCCTCAAGACGACCCCAGAGCCAAAAAACCTAGGCTGGTCGATCCCCTGCTGGACACAGCCTCAGACTCCCAAGATGTATATGACCTCACTGGGGAGGAACAATACTTCGAGGAAGAAGATGATTTCATGGACCAGGAGGAATGTCTAGAAGACAGAACAGATATGATAGAAGAAGGCTTCGGGATTAGCCCAGGAGAAGGACCTTCGCACCCCTGTCAATCACCATCAGTGTGTTCCGACACTGATGCCCTAAATCTAACTCCTCCGGATAATTCTCCAGTTAGGAACACGTCTCCAATTGACGATCAGCCTACTTTCAATGCACTGTTGCGCAGAGCAGCAGCGCATTTCGAACTGGACACGGGAGAACTCTCTCCAGAATTAGACTTTGTAGAAAGAGTCATTAAAGAAAAACCCCCGGTCAGCCAGACCATTCCACTCCTCGCCTCAGTGAAAAGGAGGATCACCCCGTCGCTGTCCACTCCCGCATTGATCAGAGGGGTCAATCCACGGATTGAGAAACTTTTCGCTCCTTCACCCTCAGATCCGCTCTACATTAGGGGACATTCCATACCGGACTCCCTAGTTGTATCTAATACTAGAAAAAGGGCAGGGGTACCACTTTCCACCAGTGAGGCACCCCCTGACAAGGAGGGCAAGAGGCTATATGCCCTTGCAAAAAGAGTTACTTCCTCGGCTGCCTTCTCAGCAAGAATTGCCAACAACAATTCCTTGCTTGCGAGCTACGCAGACGCGCAGTGGGCCAAACTGCGCAAAGACGCAGAGGAAGCACCGGAGCCTTTACGTACACGCCTACTGTCGACTATTGGCGAAGGAACACAAGTGAACCAGAGCATTGTAAAAAACTCTCTGGACGCGGCAGAAACAGCAGGACGTTCCCTGGTACAAGGAATACTCCTAAAGCGCCATGTATGGCTGCGCAACTCAGGCTTTAAACCGGAGACACAGGCGTCTTTAATAAATAAACCTGTCGAGGACGCCAACCTCTTCGGAAAGGCGGTAGATGAGGCCCTAGAGATGGCCAAAAAAGAGTTCGACACTATCAAGACTCTTGACCAGATCTCTAAGCCCACTACCAGACGCGGCTATGGCAACAAGCGCTTTTTTCGTGGCCAACGGCAACAACAACAAGGTCAGCATCAGCAATACCCTGCCACCAATTACCAAGCCAATAGTGGGCAGTACAGCCAAAGAGGCCAACGCCGGGGCAAAGGGAGAGGTCGGGGATCCACCCCCAGAGGCTCCCAAGCCCCCAACAACTCCAAGTGACGCGAAGATTCGCGTCCCCTCCCATGCAACACCGGTCGGGGGCCGGATAACATCCTTTCTTCCTGCATGGGAGGAGATAACGTCAGACCGTTGGGTACTTTCCACCGTAGCCCACAGATACTGTATCGAATTCAACAGTTCCCCATCCTACAGACCCCCGAGGGGACGGCGGTTGACGCCGGAACATCTTGCCATCCTTCTTCAAGAAGTACAACAACTGCTGGAAAAAGGAGCCATAGAGGTCGTGCCTCTATCTCAGGTAACGGAAGGTATTTATTCAGTGTACTTCCTTGTACCCAAAAAGGATCTAACCATGCGCCCTGTATTAGATCTGCGCCCAGCGAACAAGTTTATCAAACCCCAAAAGTTTCGTATGGTGACCTTACAGGAGGTGATCCCGCTGCTTTCACAGGGAGATTACATGACAACATTGGACATGAAAGATGCATACTTTCATATTTCAATGTTGCCAGCGCACAGAAAATACCTAAGGTTCATGATAGAGGGCAAACACTACCAGTTCAAGGTGCTACCCTTCGGTATAGCTTCAGACCAAGGGTATTCACAAAGGTACTGGCAGTGGCTGCGGCCCACCTGCGCAGGTTGTCCATCCCAGTTTACCCTTACCTCGACGACTGGCTCATAACAGGGGACTCCTACGAAACATGTTTCTCCAATACCCAAAAGACGGTAGACCTTTTGTTCCAACTGGGCTTCTCCATCAACGAAAAGAAGTCCAGTCTAGACCCCAGTCAAATCAAACAATTCCTAGGGGCTCTAATTCAAACAAGGGACGGCCTCGTCTTCCCCTCCAAAGAGAGGGTCCAAAACATGCTGTTTCAGATCCCCCAATATGTGACCGGCCGAGAGGTGACGGTACGCAAAGCAATGCGCTTGCTAGGAATGATGGCGTTGTGTATTTATTTGGTACCTCACGCGCGCCTGCGCATGCGCCCAATGCAAGAGTGGCTCAACAGCCAGTGGTGTCAGGCCAGCGGACAATGGGACGATCTAGTGGTGGTCTCGCAGGCCTTGGTTCTCTCGCTACAGTGGTGGACAAAGGGGAACATGGAAAAAGGAAAACCCTTTGCCACACCCGCGGCGGAAGCCACTCTAACCACAGACGCATCCCTCACAGGATGGGGTGCTCACCTATCCCATCAGACTGCTCACGGAGTGTGGACTCCGAACGTAGCATCCAAACACATCAATCTACTGGAGCTACTAGCGGTATTCAAGGCGCTAAAAGCCTTCCAAGAACTCCTACAAGGCAAGACAGTAATGGTCCTTACGGACAGCACTACAGCCATGTACTACATCAACAAGCAGGGGGGCACCCACTCTCCAGGCTTGTCCAAACTGGCCCAGAATATATGGAAGTGGGCTCTCAAACAGGACATGTTCCTACTATCACTACATGTACCCGGGGAACTCAATCTGCTGGCAGACAGACTCAGCAGAGATTTCCCCCTGCCCGAAGAGTACGAATGGCGTCTGCACGAAGACATCGTCTTCGACGTCTTCACACAATGGGGATTCCCAGAAATAGACCTGTTTGCAACCCTGGAGAACTCTCAATGCCTAAGTTACGCCTCCAGGTACCCCCAGAACCAATCCAAGGGGAACGGTCTATCGATGCAATGGTCAGGGAAATTTGTTTACGCTTTTCCCCCGACTCCCCTTCTCAACAAGGTAGTGCACAAGATGCACCAGGAACAAGTGACCATGATACTGGTGGCCCCAATGTGGGCCCGACAGCCATGGTTCGCTCACTTGATGGAGATGTCTCTATCTCCCCCAGTAAAACTCCCCTGCCCGTACAACATGCTATCTCAGAACAAGGGCAGGACTCTGCACCCATGCCCTCAGAACATGAATTTAGCAGCTTGGCTCCTGAGGTCATAGAGTTCGGGCATCTACAACTCCCGCAAAGATGCATGGACATCCTCAGGGAAGCCAGAAAACCGAACACTCGCCACTGCTATTCTAGCAAGTGGAAGAGATTTGTCATCTGGTGCAGGAGTAAGAGCATCAACCCTATTGACTGCTCTCCCACACATGTGGTACTATACCTGACCCATCTCTTGGATTCAGGCCTAGTGTTTAACTCCATTAAAGTCCACCTAGCAGCACTTTCTGCATACACCACCTCCCAACTCAAAGTGTCGTGGTGGAAGATCCCAGTTATAAAGGCATTCATGGAGGGAGTAAAAAGAATACACCCCCCGATAGCTGACCCTGCTCCCGGATGGGACCTTAATGTGGTACTTACCAGAATCATGGGCTCTCCATTCGAACCCATGCACAAAGCATCCCTTAAACATCTTACTCTTAAGACTGCTTTTTTAATAGCTATCACCTCCATCAGGAGAGTAAGTGAACTTCAGGCTCTTTCTATTCTAGACCCTTTTGTTACAGTTCACAAAGATAAAGTGGTTCTACGCACTCACCCTAGGTTTGCTCCGAAATTTATTTCTAAATTCCACGTAAACCAGTCTATAGAACTACCAACGTTCTTTCAAAATCCTTCCAATTTGGGAGAAAGGACTCTGCACACACTTGATGTACGCAGGGCGGTCATGTTCTACATGGAAAGAACCAGACCATTGAGGAAGACTAATCAGTTCTTCGTCTCGGTGGCAGCAGGAAGAGAAGGAGATGCTGTTTCAAAGTCCACTATTTCTAGATGGATTGTTCAATGCATCACTCTCTGCTATACTCTTGCTAAGAGAGAACTACCCTTTAAGCCAAGAGCACACTCTACTCGAGGCACGGGGGCTTCCATAGCATTCATTGCAAATGTTCCCCTTGAGTCCATCTGCAAAGCGGCTACCTGGAGTTCTGTGCACACCTTTACAAAACACTACTGTCTAGATACACACTCTAGATCTGACTCCCAGGTGGGACAGGCAGTATTACGACACCTTTTCTCTACTGTTCCTTCTCATAACCCACCGCCAACTCCGGGTACTGCTCGCTAGTCTATGCACAGCATGTGATTCTAAGCAGATTAACAAACATCAGAAGAGAATGCATTACTTACCGTAAAAGCATTTCTGATGGTTGTATCTGCTTAGATTCACATGCGCCCACCCTTCCTCCCCGCTCGGATGGAAGGAACATAGACTTCCTTTATATATCTCTCTCTCTTTCTGTACTCACTCACGTCTAGAAGGCTCCCTCAGGGCAGAAAAAATACAAACAGAGGGACCTCGACGCGTGAGGGATTGTGGGTACAATGCACGTCACTATAGGGATAGTGTTTCAGACACGCCTGGTCGACGTCCCCTTTTCGACTACGAAAAACAAAATGCAATACTCCGCAGTGACCACTGGATGTCGGACCTATGCACAGCATGTGAATCTAAGCAGATACAACCATCAGAAATGCTTTTACGGTAAGTAATGCATTCTCATATTCATCCAAGACGCATTTCATTACATTTCATCTTCATAGGAATTTAGATTCATTATACTTAAAATAATACTCAAATCTAATCATATTTATAACAGGATCGATACACCTAGAAGTTCCTACTTTGTACTACTCCATTTTAATTCAGCCACAGACCATATCTTATAAAGTGCAATGTGTGAGTTCATAGGAGAATTCAAACAAAGATGCCAGAAGTGAACAGACACTATGGTAGAATAACAAGGAACATATCGATCATACAGATTAAGGTACCATTTCTTTAACCTGGGGCATCCTATTAAAACTTGTCTCACAGTTTCTAGGGCTTCAGAGTTGAGGCACAATCTACAGAAACGTTGGGTCACATCTAAATTCCACTGTGATCCACAAGTGGCTTTCACAGGTAACTGGTTTGTGCGCATCAACAACCTGAATCGGTGAACTGCAGGACTGGGGCATATGATCAAGTATATCTGAGGTTTCAGGTATACATGATAAATGCCCTCAAGGAAATTACTATTTCGCAGACCAGATATATATTCAAAATTGCTGCTCCAATCATTCCCAATGGTTTTCTTTTTAAATGCATATTTTATTGCCCTGAAGGTCCCCATTCCATACCTATCGATAGACCAGTTTAGGTCATCAAAAAAGGCTCTGCATTGCAGATCATGGGTATTAGATTTATTCAAATCGTACAATTGAATAATGTCAATTGCAATTATACATTGGATCATACTTTCAGGGTCACATAAAGCTTTCAGAACAAAAAGACCACGTTGCCGTAGCACCATGCATTTTAAAGAGGTCAAGCTCAGTTCCAAGCGGATATACTGAATTGGGCATGAGCGAGGGAGCCGTAAAACAGTGCACCAGAAGTAGCCTTCTATCTGGGTCAACCATTCTAGGTGTTTGATCGTCGGTGCCGCAAGACTGTACGTTACTACAGGAAAGCAATAATGCTGTAAGTATATTAACATTCAAATTTCTCTTTTAAACACTGACTATTTAAGAACATATGTCTAAGAAGAGCATCAGAACTTTGACTTTGCCCATCGACTTTAGCTGTCCTGGCTCCCTAAAGACCTCCTTCTGAACCTATTGACTTTGGCAGTGCTAGTTCCCTTACAGGTTTTAATGTTGAACACTTTAATGCTGGGATAAAAGACTGCCTGCATTCCTTTGGGAGAATCTAACTGTTCTTATAACCCATTAGTCTGTTCTGATCTAACCCTAAACCTTTCCCTCCTTAATCTCAATATTGCAAAGGTGATACTATATAAATACTATACTGACCTCAAATGACGTCCCCTCTGGGTGCTGGAACGTGTGTAACATATGAATGAATTACTCAGCGGCCTTGTTCACCTTTTGAATTGAATCCTAACTTGGGATTAATGTTAAAACGAATTAATGATTTTTAAAGAATGCTTTAAATATCTTTGTGTATAAATAAATGTATAATATAACTAAGTGTGTAAGTGTTTGGATACTTGTATTTACTGATGTCATTGTACAGCTCTACAGCTCACATTACCTCTCCCAAGATGAGCCTGACTGCTAAGTCACATTACAATCACACTACCAGCTTGTGTAGTACAGGCCTATATTAAAAGGTGGGTTACCTAATACCAAGAGAAATCTTGTGTAGTCCCACACCAGCTGAACTGCACTAATTCTTACCCAACAGTAATTACAAGGCGGTCAGTCAATCCAGCAGTCCCACAGGGTAGAGGGTAAATGCATCTGAGCCAGTGTACCAGTCACATGGCTGCCAATGCCCATCGGCGGGCAGCTTTGAGAATGGGACACTGGGCAAAGCGGCGTTGGGAGAATCAGACGGTAAGCCTGTGTTCCTGGGGGGTGGTTAGCCTTCAAAGTATCCACCACACGGTTTGTGAAGGCCATTATCTAGCAGATGTTTGAATGCCTTCTTTCCCACCAGAAGCAGGGTGTCTTGTGTCCCTTTCACAATGGTGCTGACCATTGGCAGTATATTAAAGTTCTGGCGGTCAGCACAAATATTTTACTAATTACTTAATTAACTTTTTGCTCCAATCATATTTTACTAATGGAAATCAAGCACAGAGGATATGACGTGGACTGGCCAATGACATTTCTGGCAAACATCGAGAATGTGAATGTTCTAAATTGCAAGTATTTGGAAGTGGTTGGACTATTGTTTTATGGAATAAAACTAATGTTTGCAGTACATTCAGATGCCAGCTCATCGATCAGATCTATTCCACTGTTCTGTTTGATTTGTGCTCGCCCAGTTGTAATAAATAGCGTTGCTTCTTGCCTGGTGTGTGCTCCTTTTTCGAGTATGAGTTTTTAATGGTGTAATTGTAGGCCTACTAAACACACGTCGATCCCGAAACTTAGCTATCCTAATAAAAGATGAGGATCCTGAGGCAGAAGTCAAGTCGACCGCTGGAACATAAGATCCGAAGTAGATGACCAGAGACACATATGCAGCCTTTCCAGCAACCCCGAAGAGACCACTGCTGTCCTGATCCCGTTTACTAATAGACGAGCTCCGAAGAGGACTCCTTCCCCTTTTGGCTGCTCGGACCAACTAGCCGACCAAGACAAGACATCACATGATGTGCTGTGACCTTTCTGGACTGCAAACCACCAACACCCTGGGACCCTCGTCCCTAGCAGTGCATAGTCTTGCCGTGACCGAATCCTACCAGAACTTTGGTTAGCTCCAGTTGGACCTCCCCAGACCAGATAAGTCCCCTCACCAAAGTGTACGACAGAAGAATCAAGGCAGATTGAACGGGCGGTAAAAGTTCACTCTGGGTGCTGCTTAAAATTCACCAAAACTGCTGTCCGTTGGAGCACGAAGAATCATTTGCTGGGAGTCCTTTTTCTGAACTGCTGCTGCGACATCCCTTCCAGAGTCCCTCCTTCACCACGACCAAGGAACAGGAGACCGGGTCCAACACTAATGCACCATGAGAAAATTCAGCTGCATCTTCATATATCGGGCACTGTGCGACTTGTGGTAGTACATTCCTCAAGTCATTCTGTCACTCCTTTGTTGCTGGAGTGCTGATTTCTGTGTTTGTGTTTTCACTGTTAGGACTGATTTTCTATACTCTGGTCTGTGGACAGGTGTGTAGAAGGCCAACCTGTATTGTGACGGGGACAACTCTGGGAGCTGTAGCCAAACCAGTTCGAGGAAGCAGCGACGAGAGGTCTAGATTAAGTCTCAAGAGGCGGTGAGCTTGTAAACTGTCCACAATGAGTACACACAATGGGAATTACAGATTACACTTAGACAGTATGTATAAAAATAGTTATTTATTAATGGCCAAAGATCACTATGAACAATGTCTACTAACATGTAGAAGTCGAACACAACACTAATAGATTACATATATACAGTGACTAGAGTAGGGCATAAAACAAATCAAACTCCTGTAGAAGAATAGTGCTATGTACAACAGTTCCACAGAGAATAAACCCCAACTTGAAAAGTCCTTCCCGAAGTTGTCTGGGGCCTTATGCGCAAATGTTTAGGCAAAGTTCCGACCGTTTGTTATGCAGGAAAAAATAAAGGTAGGGTCTCTGGGGTCCAGTCAATAGTTCCCAGGGTTAGACGACAGTGTATTCTAACTAATAGAAATGTCCCCAACTTTCAGAAGGCTTGCGTGAGCAAACAGTGGCAAAGCCAAAGTAAAGCAAACATTTTATAAAAGTTTGGAAGACTTTTAAAGGGAGTTTAGGGGCAGGTAAGGACCACTGTAACTTACCCCCTGTACTTCTTCCCAGGACAAGCTCCCTTGCAGGACTGCTGAAGATAATAGCAAGATAGGGCTCCTCCAGAACAGCAGCAGAAGTTGGTCGCCGGGCCTTTTTGTCTGGTCTCCGGTCTCTTCAATGGTCTTACAGCTGGACCGCAGTCTTGGCTCCTTTAGGTTAACTCCAGGATCTCTCAAGAATGGGTGCAGGGGTCCTCTTATCCTGAAAGCTAGATAAGCGCCAAAACTCCCGAAAGCAGAACTAGCCCCACACATGGACCCCAGCAGTTCAATCAGGACCAATGGAAGGAACACTCATGCATATCACTCAGACACACTGGAGCCAGTTTGTGGATTGGGACCAGACGGTCCTAACTCACATCCTGCCAGCAAACAAACGTAGTCCACCAAAAGCCTCTGCTTTCCCAGGCACTCAGTCATTCTAAGTATTTTCCTGGCCTCAGGGGCCAGGAAGAAGGCTAAAGAACAAGTTGGTTAAAGGACAAGCGAAAAACCACATGGCACGGCCATGTTTGGACACTAGCCATGTTTAGTAGCTGTTGGGGCCGTTTTTCCGAAGTCTAACTAAGGGCTTAGTAAAACCATTCAACTCAGCCAGTGCAAGTCTCCACTCCAAGTATAAGGCTGTACCACCTGAGTTCAGGGTATCGTAGCGAGAGCAGTCAGGTTTCTCTTAGGAGGGAGAGAGGGCTGTCGAATCAGAACAAATAAAAAATTCTGATACAAATGGTCCAAAGAAACACTGAAACACTATGTATTCTAAAAAATAAATGGTTTATTTATATATAATAAATCTTGGGGGGAATGGGTACGACACATTATATATAACCCCAATTCTACAAACACAACACTATGCTTAAAGTTGCACAGGCCAAAGCATATAACCTTATTTGGGACACCGAAACGGAGTTCTCTAGGGAAATCAAAACATTACTTTCAGTAATATATGGGTAGTAGACCCTATTGGTTGTACCGTGACGCGCAGCAAGAAAATCCATAATGTAAACTGGACAATATACTTTTCTGATCTAATGAAACACAGATTCTAGGACCAGTATAAACCTATAACTCTTCTAGATAAGTTATTCTAGGAGAGTTGCACCTTGCAGTGCAATATTTAATTATAGTTGATTTTCGGTTCACAGACTAAGGGAAGCAATAACTTATTTTAGGATAACAGTTATACTCAAGGTAAGTAAAACCTATACACTTTTTACAGTAACTGTAAGCAACTTAGTCAGGTAAAAACCTAAGACTTTTTGTGTCTACAACTGACCAGGGAAAGCAAAACCCAGTGTTACAATTTATGAATGACTCCACGTTATTCTAGGTAGGTAAAACCTAATGCAGACTTATTCTGGACAGGCTAACAGCAAGTCAGGGGAAGCAAGACCCAGTTGGGGGACACTCATACATTTATCCTAACCGGAATAGTGAAGTGAAACCAACAGCATTACATTTGGGAAGTGGCACAACCAAATCACAGGTGAGTAATCTAACCTTACATCAACATGCTTTTAGAATGGTGAAACAGTTTCTAAGGAGCGAAAGATGTTACATATACTTTTCAGAACTGCAAAAAATGTCTAAGGTAAGTAATAACGTTTGTAACTGTTCACTCTGTTACCAACCTGATTCTTTTGCAAGTAAGTAACTTTTAAAACTTAATCTCTTTTCTAGGCAAAAGGCCCAATCCTTAGAAGTATTTCCCTTATTCTTGGCGCATGAGTGTTCTCATTGGCAGAAGGGGGGTCACTAGGGTCTAGTGTGCAACAGGCAGGTCAGGATGGGTTCTTAAATAGCAAAAGTCAGAGTTCCTAAGGAGTACTGTTAGAACAAGTAAATACTTTACTTTTAGAGTTAGCTGCGGGCCCAGGTGCTTCACAGAAGACACCCTAGAAGGATTCCAGCAGGGGCCTGGGTGCACTGGACGAGATGACTCCCAATCACAGATAACACCCCTAACTACACAGGAATCACTAGAGACTTAAGGTAAGTAAATACCCAAGCCAGCACAGTACCTCGGCACAGATGATTTTTGCAGCAGGAGGACTTCAGGATCTGCAGCCAAAAACGTGGTTTTTGAATTCCTTTAAGAAGACGGGACACTGGAAGGACTTTTGCAGCAAGGATCACACGGAAGGCTCTAGGCAAGGTTTTTCTTGCGGCTTTGGATTTGGTGCCTTTTTCAAGAGCACAGAAAACAGAATATCGCTGGTCGGTTTCCGTCGTTTGCAAGGTCCAGAACTCTTTTAAGGAGATTTTACGTACTGCAATCATGCCTCTGGAGATCCAGCAGGATGCCTGCGAAGTTTCAGCGAGTTTCCGACTACAGGTATAGGAAACCCAACCTTTGGTATAAGCTTGTACTACACAGGTTTGGTAGCGTGTTGAGCAGCCAGGCTTATCTCAAGAGGGGTCAATGTGAGCTGTAGTGAAGTTAGAGATTTACAGTTACAGGTATTCAAATAAACTTACACTCAAGGTTTCTTGAATAAACAAGTATTTTATTGATCAGTCAGTTAGAATAAGCCTTCTTCAGAAGGGAGCAATATAATAGTAACACTCAAATACACTTCATGAAATGCACACTCTTAATATCTCTAAATCAATAGATACCCTTTTGGGTTGGCCCACAGACACTACCTACACCCTCAGGTGACTTCAATTGCTAGGGTGCTGGGGACATTAATATGTAACGGTTGCATTTAGAATCATATGGTAATAAGTCAAAAGGAAAAGATTACTTAGAACCTACAAGAGACCACAAATATTCTCAAGCAGGCAAATACTTTTGGATCCCCCCCAGAAAGAGTCATTCAGTACAATTGGCTAAGCCCAAGTCAATGGGAAAAAGTCTTCTATAGGATGAAGCGCCTCTGGTAGGTAAATGGAAAGGTCTTTTTGCACAATGTTTTAGAAGTCTTTGAAGAAAAGAAGAATCAAATGTAGGGCCACAAGCTGATTAGACTTGTGAGTGGTAGAAGATGCAAGCAACTCTACAGCAAGAGTTAAGTTCTCTCAGACTTTGTACAGTACCTTTTTAAAATGAAGAAAAGGTGCAGCAGATGACTCCTGTTCCTGTGTAGCTCTCACTGTTCCTGGGCCTCAGTCGTGGGTACAAGAGGGAGGACGTCGGACTCCTGCAATGCCCTGGGACGGTCAAAACTTGCAACCAGCAAACTTCACTTTCAGTGGCTGTTCAGTGTTTCAGCTGCTCGCGTCTACCGAAAATAGCAACACACCGGTTCCTGGCTGTCGAGATGGACTTTCCTTGCTTCTGGGGTCCCACACTCTCAGGGGGCTCAGGGCCGGTCATTCCTGCTTCCTGGGAGTCCGGAGAGAATCTTCCTGGAGCTCTTGGCTAGCTTAAACGCAACGTATACAATCTGTTCCTCTCCCCGTCTATAAGGTTTCCAGCAGCAACTCTGTGGAAATTCAACCAGCTCTGATATGGATGTCCAGGTGGCTTACTTTGGAGTTGATTGGTCCCACCAACTCGAGGGGAGAAGTCGTCCTGGCAGGGGCTTCTCTGTCGATGTGAACTTGGCATTTCGGCACTGCAGGAGGGCTTCACTGGGCCAACCAACGGTCCAGGAGTTGCAGCCGGTGTCATCTCCAAGTTCTTCGGTTCCTTTGTCCTGTGATCGACTCTGCCTTCCAAGCCAAAAGACTCGCCTTTTATTCAGTTCTCTCCCATTCATTCCAGCCTAGCTGTCTGTCACCCAGCAGGGTGACTGTCCTTGCCAGACAGTTAGCCGGCCAATCACCACAGATTGCATTTGGGTCTCCTAGGAGACTAAGCAAAGCGGGTTTCGGGCACCTCCCTCACTTCCTGCCTACCCTAGACACCCTGGAGCCAGAGGCGGGCTTCACTCGTGAATCCCGCCAAAGGCAAAGCAAACAATGGGACCAAACCTGGTTTGGCGCGCAGAATAAATCTCAAGAAGGACCTTTCCACAAAGAAATGGCGAAAAAAGAAGACCGGGGCCATTTTAACAAAAAATGGCACCCTTGGGGCTTTACCGGGGCAGTAAATGCACACCACAGTAGTTGAAACAAAATCACTGCCACCAGCCATTCTGTGAGGAAAGGGTAACATAAAAAATGTTACATGAGAAGCTAGACAAAGGGATACTAGGTATCCCTTCCAGCACCCTATTGTAAGATAGTGTGTGCTGAGTTTAGAAAGTTACAAAATGTTAGTAAAGTCAATTTCACTTTACTGCTCTTGGAAACAGTAGTTTATCCAAGAGAAGATATTTAAACTTCGGGGAAATCTGAAAGACTTCCCTGGGCCACTGCACTGAAGGTGCAGTGACCCAATGTAAAAGATGTCTATGGAGTTTCTCAGACTCCACAACCAAAAGAAACGGTTTACAGCATCCCAATTCTTTTTTTAAAATTTTTTTTTTATTATGGTTTATTTAAACCTTTAAAAAACTGAACCACACTCATTCACATAATTATCACTCCTTCACATCTCAAGTTTCCACCAAGTTCATCGAGAATCATTCCGAGCCACGTCATGTGTCCACTGACTCCATGGCAGGACCAGACTGCAATCCTTTGCGTCATGTTTAAGGATGACTTTTTCCTACTCAAGTTTATGTTCTTGCAGACGTTTTTTTAGTTCCTCGAGAAATGTTATCAATGAGAACATGAGTTTGCGATTGGCTCCATTGAACATTAAAGCCCACCACTCATCCGCATAGAGGGTCTGCTGTTTCAAAATGACATGGCCAAGAGTACGGGATCTCAGTGTACGTAGATGTGGACAAAAAAGAACTAAATGTTTGAGCGTCTCTTTGTGAGATGCACAGAACCGGAAGAGCTGATCAGTGTTTACTGTACGTAAACTTAAACGATCTTTAGTGTCTAAAACGTTCAGTCTGAACTGCATGTATAGCGATCTCGATTTTTGGTCCGGAAATTGAACCAGATAGTCTTCTAGAATCTCCCATGCTTGTGCCTCACTCGGTACTTCCGCAAGTGATCTTGATTTCCGTCTTTGTTCGCATGTTTGATACCAGTCTGAGCTCCAGTTTTTTTTTTTTTGCTAGATCTGGATTTTCTATCACCGTTGATAACTTAATGTTGTTCAATTCCAACACTTCCATACAGTACCTATTCCACATCGAGAGAGCACAACAGTCTGACGTCGTGCTTGTTTTTAGTATCAAACTGCAGTACCGTTGGTGACAATTTTGTTTTTCTGAACAGACATAAGTTCCAACTCACTCTTGCGTGCATCGAGATTAGTCCCAATTCATACCGAAAAGACAGTAGCCGTTCCTCTTGGGAGATTTAACACTTTCACCCAGAAAATATTTTCTAAGGTATTCCAAAGATCAGACGAACAACCAAGAGCATTTTCCGCCCCATAGGTTATTGCTGGAACAGCTTTTTGTTGGTCAAATGCTAAGGTCGGTTTTAGCAAAAATTTCCCATACACTGTGTTTATTATGGATGCTTGACAAGCCAGTTGCCGGCATTTGGATTTAGCTAGTTCTGCCCATGGGGCACCATTTAGATTCAAGCTTAATCTCATGCCCAGGTATCTTGTGTCTCTTAAGATGTTCAGCTTTGTTTTTTCCAGAATTGTTTCTTTTGATTGTTCTTTATCGTCCGTAGATTTTGCAAGGTCAGAATCTCGCACTTTTGTTTATTAATGGGCAGGCCATTCTTTTGTACGTAGACTTCTAGGGCATCAACTTTGCATTGAAAACCGATAGATGTCATATCTAGGAGTATCAAGTAGTCTGCATACAGTAGCCAACTCACGTGGGTACCATTCACCTTTGGTGGAAAAGAAGATATTTCGTTAAAGGCTTCACCAACGTCAGATAAAAACAGGTTAAAGATGATCGCTGCCAGGGGGCAGCCCTGTTTCACACCCTTAAATGTCTCTATCGGTTTGGACAGATTCCCCCTTTGGTCCCCTCGAATTCTGATGTTTGTGTTGGTGTGGAGTTCTCTAATTGCTTCCAGGAGGCTCGGGGGACAGTTCCATGCAGTTAGTTTGTTCCAGAGGATTCCACGATCAACACTATCAAATGCGTATGAGAAGTCTATCAATGCTAGTATTTTTGTGTTTGTTCTTATAGCTTCCAACTTGAAGAGATTCAATAAGAGAAGGTTGAGACCACACCCCACACCCTTTACGAATCCGGGTTGTCTTGGATCCACATGATTACATTCACTGACCCACCTTAAAAGCATTTGTTTTAGTTGAGTCGCATACATTTTACCCAGAACGTCAAGAAGAGCAATAGGTCTATAATTTTTCGGATCAGCCCTATTGCCCTTCTTGAAGATCGGTACTACAATAGCGCTTTTCCATGATGTCGGAGAAGCACATTTACGCAGTATTCTGTCCAACAGGGTAGTGCAGAAGTCTGCCCACAAATCCGCATTACACTTAATGGTGAAGTTTGAGTCCGTCAGGACCTGGAGCCCTGGAAGCATTAACTCGTTTGAGCTCAGTATGTCCTGTCACTCAAACTTTAGAGCCCAGTGAGTCAATTTCAAGGGATGGTGAGCCTCCACACAACCCTCTTCAATGAACATGTCCGTGTAGAAGGAAACCCATGTGGCTTCAGAGATTTGATTTGTTTGCAGGTAATCTTGTGGAGCAAATTTGTTGTTAATAATTCTCCAATAGTCTGACTTTTTGTTCGACATTTTGGACATCATTGCTTCTGAATCGTTCTGCAGAAGAGTGGCTTTATGCGACTTACTCCAATTCCTGTATTTTTGCTTGATGGCTTTCTTTTTCAGGACAGAGACCCCGTTGTTTTCCTTTGGTAGTTTTCTCAATTCCTGTCGCATTCGTTTTTTACGCTGTTGTACAATCAAATCAAATGTGTGTTTATGAGCAAATTTTCTGTTTTTCAAGCCTTGTTTGTGCTCAGTGAACTCAGTATTCAGGCCCACAATCTACTTGGTCAAAATTGTTCACGATTTTGGTTACTTCGTCATCTCTAAGTTCCAGACGTATTCTGTTTGAGCAAACGGACACCGCATGGGGCCAAGTTTGCAGGGCTGACAAGCTTGATGTAATTAGGCTCATTAGCACCATGTCATGATCACTATGATCCATCGGTTTGACCTCAAACCAAGCTACTCGTGTGTGGACTGCATCAGTCACAAACATGTAGTCCAAAATTGAGTGCGTTTTAACTCTCCGCCATGTTGGATTTGCAGGGATGTCTCCTTCCACATTGCCGTTTAGCATAAACAAACTTCTAGCTTCCATTTCCAGACACCATTTAACAGCTGCTTCTTTACAGGTGGAGGTTACTCCTTTTCTGGTTAGTTTCAGCTGTACGTGCTTCACACAATCTGTGTTAAGGTCACCACAAATGATCAGATTCGGAGATTTACAGCCGTCTATTAAAGCGTCTATTATTGTCGTTATTTGATCTATGAATCGGGTCGTCCCTGTCGCTGAATGATTCGAGTAGACATTAATGATGTTAAAGACCTCGCATAATCCATTTACCTCCCTTAAGGTCAAGACTTACATTCTGGATAAATGGGGAAACATTGGTCGAGGATTCGATTCTAAGCCCACTGGCTTTTTTTACAGCGATCATCAGACCAGCCATTGGTCTTCCTTTTGATTGTTTTATAGCAGGATTTATTGCTATTTCAAAGTCTTGTGAGTTAGGGCAGCTCAGTAACCAGGTTTCTTGTAAACATACCAAGTCTACTTCTTGCATCCACGGTGTTAGGAATAGATGACCAAAGCCTCTTGTGTTCCAGGAGCCCAGCTTAAGTAAGGTCCTTTGCCCTGACACCTGGCATTGAGTCACATTATTGTTTAATGCAGACGCGATCCAAGCCCAATCATTTCCCTGGCCCCAACTTTCCAAGTTGCCTTCAGCCTCGCCCAGTGATGAGCCCTCAATGGTTATCTTTATTTGATCCCCGAATTTCGGAGAGAAGTCTTCAGTCTGACAGGTGGTGATAACATCTTGCACTGCGCATTCAGTGAGATTAATTCGACTAGATGGTTCCGTCGAGAGGCCGTTGGACACAACCCTTTGATCCAACATCTTCGTGCATGAGTCGACTTCCAGACACCTCTCTGCACTCTTGTAAATATCAAACCCAAGAGATAACAAGACGGCATTGGCCTCTAGTAAGATGTCAAATATGATTTTTGAGTGCATGTGCAAATTGACTTTGTCGTTTCTCTTCTCGTCGCAAAATTCCACAATTCTTAGATCGTCAGACTATAGCCCTCAAGCTAGGGATTAGATGGAGTAAGCGCAACACATTGTGGCGATTTAGGATCAAGTCATCTGCGTTGTCGATTCTTTCAAGTGTCACCTTGTAAAGGTTTTCCGTCTGTTTTCTTTAGTCCTCTGTCTTGGGTAGCAACATCACAATACACGAGTGGGAAAAGGGGTCTCTCTCTCTCCAGGTTAAAAAAATCACGTCCTCTAAATCCAGCAAAGTTGCTGGGGGTCTCGAAGGTTGAGGGAATTGGCACATTTCTGAGAATTCTCCCCAACAGGTAGACCGTGCAGCGCACAATAGCTCTAGGTCCCAGGGAATTGGGGTATTACAGCCCCGCAAGGTCGCAGCACAGCATGGGATGGCTCAAAATACAGGTCTTCCCGAGTGTGGTTTGTTTCACCATGCTCTGGGTCGGGGTCATTGTTTTCATAGTCCCCAGGTCGATTGGAAGGAAGGGCTACAGCAGGCTCCGGTTAGACAGCACAGTCGCTGGAAATTATTTCTGCTGCAAATTCTTCATCTTCGGTTTTGGTTCCAGTGGTCGACTACCTCTTCAGCTTCCAGGTTCAGACTTTTATGCAGGAATCCAGCCAAACAGCCTTGCAACATTCAAACTGGGGGGTGGGGGTTGGCAACTGCTTCAGGACAGCCAGCCTTCCAGTTAGAACTGGAATCTCGCACTCAGACTGGAAGACAAAGGGCTGCAGAGTTTTGGACTCCTCCCTCGCTTCCTGCTTTCAGACACTCTAAAGCCTGGGCGGGAGTCCACAGGACTTCTGCCGAAGATGAAAATCACACAAAGGAATTTCCCAGGCTGGATGTTGCAGGAAGGAACAACCAGACATGGGCCATTTTGGTCAAATTAGCACCCAAAGGTGCCTTTACCGGGGCTGTGAAAACAGCCTGCAGTAAAGGTGCACTGAATGAATAAAAAGGTTCACTACCACCAGCCATTAAAGGTAAGTTTGTCCTTGTAACATAAATATTAGTTAAAAAGAGAAAGCGGATACTTGGCATCTCCCCAGCACTCCACCTAATGTGGGGGGTGCTGCTCTCACTTAATAAAATGTCAAAGGGATCGAAAGATCCTTTCTACCCTTGGGAACTGTAGTTCTCTCAAAGTTAGCCAGAGAAAGTTAAAGGGCAGCCCCTAAGGCAACCCAGCAGCAATAGGCACTTATTGGAGAGTCTTAAAAATGACACCCATAAAAAAGAGTAAAAGATTCTGTGAGTGTGGAAAAAGGTTCCCACTCAGAGGTAGAAGGAAAAAGAATCCACCAGTAAAAAATCAAAACGTTCTGGGGTTGACACAGGTCAGTAAGATTTAGTATGAAAATCTTACTAACAGCCAAACGCGGTAAGGCTAAAACGAAAAGCACCAGAAAATGGTAAGTCACTGTTTGCACAAGCTTGTCCATTTATCACACCTAGAGTAACCAAAAATCTATTGTTAGTCTAGAACAAAAACAAGTGTACCCCATTGTACTGCATTGTGAGATGCACTGTACAATGTTAAGTTACCACAAGGGATAACAGATTACTAAAAGTAGTAACAAGACTAAGGAAAACAATGTTTCAGTACTGACAGCCTGGAGGACATTTTGTTTCCCCATAACAGATGACCAAAAGACAGTGTAGGCTTCACTGCACTGTATAAAGTACAGGACAGGATAAAAAATAAAAGCAAAACGTTTGGGGGTCCATAAAAATGGAAGGAAAGGTGTGCCGTAAAGAGGAATCTTTCTTAACACTTGCCCATACTAATCGCCCAGGCCTAATGCATGTGCGACCATAGTGAGCCTTTGCCAAAGTTCCTGAAAGCTTTGTGACCCACAAGCATTTTTACTAACCTGTAATAGAAGAATCTTCTGGAACGTTGCCTTTTTCTGCTGCTGTGCCTTACCCGTTTTACCTCCAATCTAACTTTGAAGAACTCATACCTAGATAGGGATAGACTGCTAAAGCTTTCAGGCCTCTGAAAAGTATTACATGTCTTTTAAAGTATTGAACTTCTATTGTTGGTGTTGAATAACCCTTTTTATTCCTACACTAGAACATTTTCTGAGTTGCTATAGCAAGTAATTTTACTTACCATTGAACTGTGTTCATGATCTGTACTATTGGTTTACTCACCTGAAGTATTGCTTATGTTTCCTATTTTGTTTCTTTCAAATTGTACTTACTTGCAGGAGTATAACGTTACCTTGTGTATATAAAATTTCCATTTTACTTAGAACTACAAGTTTCCTTGGGCCTGTGCATTTACTGAGTTCAAGATGCAAAAAACTGTTACTTTAGCTAGTATCATGCGCCCTTATCTAGGAGAAAAAGAAAGGCAACCACTGCCTCTTATTCTCCAAGTTGTAAGGTTTGAGCTTTTAATTGTGCATTGATTCGAAAGGTTGCCCTTTAAGATCACACGTGTTTCGACGTGTTTTTGCATCTTGAATTCGAACGGAGTAAGGGAGCCAGGAATCTCCATTGTTACTCAGTCATGCGACCGTGATTTTTAAGTCCACAATCATTAAGGAGGGCACTGAGGTCCACTGGGGTAGGCACCCAACAAAATAGGCTCCTTACCTACAAGAGAACATTTACTGAGTTCATTGTACTTGCCTACAGTTCACATCTCCTAAGATGAGCCTGGCTGCTCTGCCATACTACCAAATCTTTGAGTAGTACAGATTTCTAGAAGTATGGGCCTATATGACAAGGGATTGTTTTATTGATATTTTATTTGTATTGCACTCGTACACAAGTGTAAGCGCGACGAGGCAAGGGAGGGGTACAAGGGAGAACCAAACAACGATCCTACTATTGAGAACGCGCAAGTGCATGGGAGAGGGAACAGGGGGAAAGGTGCATGGAAGGGGGGAGTAGTGGAAAGTGCAGAGCAAAGGAAAACAGATAAATAATAACTGATAACGGTGCAGCCAACAGGTGGCAAGTGCTAGGTTTACGGCAACAGACGGGGTGAGTCTGGTAGTGCAGAAAAAAGGGGGAGGGGAGACTGACTGTATGGTTGCAGATACAGGCCCCAGTGCGAGGGATTGTCAAGAGGCAGTGTGGGTGGGTGGCAGGGTGAGCAGGTACCTGGGGTCAGAAGGTAGGTCTGGTACACGGTGCCGAGAGAGAGCAGATCAGCAGGAGAGAGGAGGGGCGAAGGCAGAAGCAAAGAGGAAGATCTTGAGGTGCTTCCGGAACCGGAGATGGTGCTCCAAGTTTGAATGGCTGGGAGGCTGTTCCAGAGGGATGCCTCAGCCGAAGAGACACATCTACCCCAGCTCGTTTCTTTGAAAAACGGACCCTGAGGGAGTTGGAAGTAGAGGAGCGAAGAGCTCGAGAGGGAAGATATTTACGGTGGAACACCTGAAGGTATTTTGAACTCGGGGCCCCAGAAAGCCTTGTGGTCAATGCAAAGGGTTTTGAATTTGATCCTTGCAGCCACTGGGAGTCAGTGGAGAGATACAATCCCAGTGCTGGGGCCGAGGATGTCTTGCAGTCCTGTTCTGGATAAGTTGCAAAGAGCGGAGAGTCGAAGCAGGTAGATTTAGAAAGAGGCTGTTACAATAGTCCAACCTGGAGAGAACTAGGGCTCGAGAGACAGTGAGCTTCTGGGGGAAGGAGAGGAAAGGCAGAATTCCTCTGTGGAGGTGCAGTAGGAAATCTGAGATGTGTGCAGAGAAGGAAAGCACAGAGTCAGATTACCCTGAGGTTCTTAGCCTCGCATTTAGGGATGGGAGGGGGCCAAGGGAGGCCGACCAGAGGGAGTAAAGGAAGGTGAAGGTGTGCGGATGAGGATCGTTGGCGGCACACCAATCCTGAATGGCAGATAAGCAATCCTAGATGAGAGAAGGTGAAGGGGTGGCAGAGGGGAGTCTGAAAATGAGTTGTTGCCAGCATAGCACTGAAAATTGGAGCAGAAATGGCGGTTCAATGAGTGAGAGTTGCCAGGCATTGGTTGAAAAGCCAGGGTAAGGTTAAAACGTCTTACTCTAGGTGGACTTTGGGACAACTCCCATAACGGATGCATGCTGCTGAGAGAAGCATTGTGACCTTTTGGGCTCAAGGCCCCCCCATGGATTGGTCTGCTGGAACTAGGGAGTAGCACTTGTGACTGTTTATTATTAAGGTAATTTTCTTTTTGTGTTTTTAAGGCCTACAATCAATACTGTATTTTGTATTCATTCCGGTCTAAATTGAGTTGTGTGCTTTGCTGTGTGGACTCTTTGTGGGCTCCTGACCTCACTCGAACTTTCCTGAGAATAGCTGTGCCTGCTCTTGTTAGGCAAGATTTGGTGCAGTACCCTTTGGGTGCACTACAACAACCTTTACCTCCTGGCAATAGGAACCCAACCTTTGGTACAAGTCTGTACTACACAGTTTGGTAATGTGGCTGAGCAGCCAGGCTTATCTCAAGAGGGGTCAATGTGAGCAGTAGGGTGGTTACAGAGATTCACAGTGACAAGTATGAAAATAAACCCTTACACTCAAAGTTTCTTGATTAAACAATTATTAATTTAAGTCGGTTTGAATAAGCCTTCAGAAGGAGCAATATAACAGTAACGCACACATACACTCAAAAATACACTTAGTTTCTCTTAATCAGCAAGTACCCATTGGGGATGGCACACAGACACTTCCTACACCCTCGGGTGACTTAACTAGCTAGGGCACTGTGGACATTAATATATATCTGGTACATTTAGAGCAATACTGAGATGAGTGTCAAAGAAAAGGTTATCAGAATAAAACAAGAGATCAGACAAATATTCTGAAGCAGGAAAGTACTTTTGAAAACCCAATGCCAAGGAAGTTGACCCTTAAACAATCATGGGAAGAAGTCCTTCATCATGGAGCCAGGACAGCCAATGTCAATTGAACAAGAGTCTAGGTGAGCTGAAGCACTTCTTGCAGGTAAAGTCTTGCACAGTGTTTTAGAAGTCATTGTAGAAAAAGTAAAATCAGTGTAGGGCCACAAGCTGTTTAGGCTTGTGAGAAGTAAAGCTGTAAGCAACTCTACTGAAGCAACCATGACAAGTCTCAACTGAGAAGTAAGGGCATACAACAAGAGGTAAGTCCCCTGAGTTTACAGTACCTTTGGTTAGAAGAAATGGTTCCAGCATGCTTCAGTTCCTGTGCAGCTCTGTAGATCCTGTTCGGGGGCCTCAGTCGTGGGGATAGGAGAGGGGACTTCGGGGGACGCCTGCACTGCAATAGGACTGTCAGCTGCAGCAAAGGGCACACTTCAATTCAGAAGCACCTCACGGTTTCAGCTCCTCGCATCTCAGCAAATAGCACCACTGTGGTTCTCGGCTACCACTTCAGACTTACCTCACATCTGGGGTCCAGCACTCTGTTGAGGTGGCTCAGGCTTGGTCAGTCCTGCTTCCTGGAAGTCTGGAGGATCTTCCTGGGGCTTAGGTCAGACTTGCACTCGATTCTGGTGTTCCTCCCCCTCCCCCTCGCAATCTGTTCCTGCAGCAGCAGTGGACGTACAGCCAGCTCCGAGAGGATTTCCAGATGAGCTTGTCTTGGGGCTGATTCGTCCCACCAACCCAAGGGGAGAAGTTGTCCGTAGCCGGGCTTCTCTAGTAGAGGCGAATTCGGAGCTTCAGCACTGCAGCAAGGCTTCACCGGGCAAACCACTGGTCCAGGAGCTGCAGCAGGTGTCTCTTACAAGTTCTTCGGATTCCTTCATCCAGTGGTTGACTCTGCCTTCCAAGCAAAAAGCATTGCCTTGTATTCAGGTTGATCCCATTCGTTTGTAGCCTAGCTGTCAATCACACAGCAGGGTGCCTGTCTTCCAAGGACAGCCAGCCGGCCAATCACCTTTTGGGTGCATTCCTGTAACCAAGGGGATTAGGCACAGGGAGTTTCAGGCACCTCACTTCCTGCCCCTGCCAGATACTCTGGAGCCAGAGGCGGGCTACACTTGTGAATCCTGCCAAAGACAAAACGAACAAAGGGACCAAACCTGGTTTCATGCGCAGAGTAAATCTCAAGAAGGACCTTTGCAACAAGAAATGGCGAAAAAAGATTGGGTCATTTTGACAAAATGGACACCCATGGGTGCTGTACTGTAGCTGCGAACACAGCCCGTGATAAAAAAACACAAGTTAAAATTACACCAGCCATTAATTGTAGAAAGGGTAGCATAAAAATGTTACATAAGAAACTAGACAAAGTGGATACTAAGTAACCCCTCCAGCACCCTATTGTAAGATAGTGTGTGCTGGGTCTAGAAAGTTACAAATTTAAGTAAAGTCAATTTCACTTCACTGCTCTTGGAAACCGTTTATCCAAGAGAAGGTATTTAAACCTTTGGGAAATCCAAAGGGCTCCCCTGTGCCACTGCACTGAAGGTGCTGTGTCACAATGTAAAAAGATGACTATGGAATTTGTCAGACTCCAAAACCAAAAGAAACAGAGTTGGAATCACAGAAAAATACATGAGAGAGTGGGAAAAAGGTCTCTCTCTCCAGGTTAAAAATGAAAAGTCCTAAAGTCCAGCTAAAGAGATGGGAGTCTCTAAGGTAGAGAGGAATTAGCACATTTCTGAGAATTCTCCCTAACCGCTCTGAATTGCTTCCTTGATTGGGTTTTGACTGACCTCCAGAGTGCCCCTGTTCATTAAAACTAGAATGGCCTCAAATCTTCTGTTTGGTAAGAATTAGTGCAGTCCAACTGGTGTCGACTACACAAGACTTCTCTTGGTATTAGGTAACCCACCTTTTAGTATAGGCCTGTACTACCCAAGTCGGTAGTGTGACCAAGCAGCCAGGCTTATATTAAGAGGGGTAATGTTAGAGCAGTACAATGAAAAGTACAGGCATCAGTTATAATATAAATATTTATACGCGAAGATACTTAAAGCATTCTTTAAAAAGCAGTAACTAATAGTAACATTAATCCCAAATTAAAATTCAATAAAAAAAGTGAACAATAAAGCATGGAAGTCATTTTCACATGTTCTACATTTTCCAGCCTTAAGGGCGACGTCATTTGAGGTCAGTAATAACTTTTCGAGGGGATTGGGTCCTCCGACGTATTCCATATCTATGACATGTAATCACCACAGCTGTGCTGCTTCGGAAACTTTTTCGGCGTCTGCGTCCTGCGTCGATGACGTCGATGCGCCGTCGTCGAGGACCTCCTCCGACGTCATCCGATGTGATAAGTAGGACGCACGACGCCCATAGCCTCAGTTCCGTTTTTTCCGCGAACGTGTTGCTTCGTGTTTCTCGGTTTAAACGCCTCGACTCTTTGGAGTTCTGTTCTTCTCGGTTCTTCGAACCTGTTCGTTTGTGAAAATCCTTCTGAAGATGTCTACTTCGTCTTCGACCCCGCGTCCGGGTTTCAAGAAGTGCGAGGAGTGTGGGTCCAGGATGTCGGTGACGGACTCGCACGACGCCTGCCTCTGGTGCCTCGGGGAGGCCCACGACACGGATGACTGTATCGACTGCCAGTCGCTCACGTCCAAAGTCTTACGCGAACGTAAGAAGTTGTCGGTAGGTCGGGTGTCCAAGCCCCGGAAGTCTAAGTCTGCGGGGCTTTCGACGGATGATTCGAGGGGTGACTCTCCGTGTCATCGTCGGAAGTCTCGTGGGTCTCCTTCTAGGAGTCGGTCTCGCCACTCCTCTGCCTCTTCGAGGCATTCTCGGAAGCGCCGACATCGGTCGTCTTCCAGGTCTTCTTCGGAGGGCTCTGCCCGGCACGTCGCTTACCCCTCGGGCCGTGCGACGCCGGAGGAATGGGCTTCCTTCGGGAAACAGATGTTGGCGATTCTTGAGTCGCAGGGTACTCAGCCGTCCGCGCCCCCGAGTGGGGTCGGTCGTGTGAGGTCGAGAGACACCGCTCGCAGGAGTGGTCGGCACGAGTCACGGGAGAGGTCCCGTTCGGACAAGGGGACTCGTTCTCGACGTACCCGTTCCAGGTCCCGGTCCTCGACGCGTTCGAGACCGTGTGCACCTGTGAGGTCTTCGAAGAAGGCTTCGACGTCTGTGGCGTCGAGGGCGTCGACAGGCTTTCTCGAGGCTCTGGCTCCGAGGAAGTCGTCGATGCCGTCGACGCTCAGGTCGTCGAGGGCCACGCTCGGGGCTCCGGCCTCGAGGGCTGTGTCGACGCCGCCGATTCTGGAGGCGCTGCATCTGACGTCGACGCCGATTTCCTCGACATCGGCGCCAATGCCGGTTCTCTCGACGCTGGCGCCGATTCGCTCGACGCCATCGACGCCTTTCGTGTCGGAGGTGCCCCAGGGCTTGGGTGGACCCCCTAGGAAGGCTCTGGTTAAGAGCAAGCACTCTCGAGTGCCTTCTTTTCGCCACCTGGACTATATTTCAGAGGCGGATGAGGATTCTGATGGCCTGGTTCCTAGTCAGGTTCCGGATGACATTGTCTCGGGCCATAGTCAGTTTGACGAGTTGAGACAGTCACTGCATGATGCCAGTGGACTGGACACCTCTCCGGAGGTGGAGTTTTTTTGTAGGCCTGAGCCTGGCTCTCATGCTGATTCCTCGTACCGGCGCCTTCTGGCTAGGGTTTCTGAGTACTTGGGATGGTCTGCTCCCCCAGGGGAGTTTGTGCAGGATGATCTGACAGACATCCTTGATGTTGGTCCCCCCAACTGACCCGGTTCTGCCGTTCCATATGGCTTTACAGAGAAGGGTGGCGGCGGCTTGGACTGCTCCGGAGAGTCTCCCGGCGGTGGGCAGATCCTTGTCGCGAAAATACCGTCCAGCCAGTGGCGACCCCTGCTACTTGACCAGGCACCCCACTCCGGAGAGTTTGGTGGTGCAGGCGGCCACGGCCCCGGCGAAGCAGGCGTCGTACCCTACCATCCCTCCTGATAGGGACGACAAACGTTTTGATGGCTGGGCGAAGAAAGTGTTTTCTTCTGGTGGTATGGCGCTTCAGGCGGCCAACTCCATTTCTGCCTTGTCACGTTTCACGCACACTCTGTGGAACTGTGTTGCGTTAGCGGCTGAACATGTTCCCGAAGGGGATGAACGGGATGGTTTCCTTGCTATGGTCCAGGATGGTAAGGATGCCATGTATGAGTCCGTTCAGTCGGGTTTGGACTTAGCTGAATGCGTCAGTAGGTCCATGGCGGCGAGCACCGTGATACGCAGGTTTGTGTGGTTGCGGAAGTCGGGGTTTGCGCCTGATGTGCAGTCCCGGCTCCTCAACATGCCCTTTGATGGTGAACACCTTTTTGGCAGCAAGGCTGACGAGAGCCTTGAGAGGTTGCAGACCTCAAAAGCTGCAGCGAAGTCGTTGGGCGCTGCAGTTCGCCAACCTCCGCCTTTTCGTCCTAGGGGACAACAGTGGAGGGGTGGTTCCTTTCGCTATTACTCCTCCTTCAGTAAAGCGAGAGGAGCTGGCAGTCAAAGAGGCCAACGCAGGGGTACCAAAGGTGGCCGACAGGGTACCCGTGGAGCCAAGGCCGCTCGGGCAGTTGCCTCTTTGCCCTCCGTTAACGCCACAGCCGCTCCCACTCAGTCGTGAGGCCATGTCCCATGGTTCGTCGGTTGGGGGAAGGCTGGCGCAGCATCTTGTAGCGTGGCAAGCCATTACTTCAGATGTGTGGGTTCTGGAGATCATAACCCACGGCTACTGTGTTCCTTTTCGGCACAGGCCTCGCAACAATCCACCGGGGAACCTCTCTTTGCAGAGTCCGGATCCGCTCCTTGCGCAGGAAATTCGAGCCCTGCTGGAGAAAGGCGCCATAGAACTGGTGCCTGTAGCGGAGAGGAACAAGGGATGGTATTCCCCTTATTTTTTGGTTTCGAAGAAAGACGGGGGATTGAGACCCATCATGGACTTGCGCCGTTTGAACAAACTCCTCAGGAAGGACAAGTTCAAGATGGTTACTCTCTCTCAAGTCCTCCAGGCCCTTCAGCTTCAGGACTGGTTGGTGTCACTCGACCTCAAGGATGCTTACTTCCATGTGCCGATCCATCCCAAGCACAAGAAGTACCTGAGGTTCGCGGTTGGCGACTCGCACTTTCAGTTTCGGGTCCTGCCGTTCGGATTGACCTCCGCCCCGAGGGTTTTCACCAAGCTCATGGTGGTGGTGGCAGCGCATCTCAGGCAAGGGGGATTCACGTCTACCCCTACCTGGACGATTGGTTGATCAGGGGGAGCTCTCCCGAGCAAGTCCTGGATCATCTATCGATCACCTGTCGCTCCCTTCACAGGCTGGGCTTCTCCCTCAATTTAAAGAAGTCCCATTTGACGCCAACACAGCGGCTCCAGTACATCGGAGCAGTGCTCGACACTTCCCTGGGGCAGTGTTTTCCTCCCCAGGTGAGGGCTCTTCACATTCAGCAGATGGTGCACAAGTTTCAGCATGCCCAGACGCTCCCAGCGTTCGAGTTCTTGAGGTTGCTCGGCCTCATGGCATCTTGCATTCTTCTGGTGCCAGAGGCTCGCCTGCGGATGAGATCTTTGCAGTGGGCACTCAAGACGCAATGGTCGCAGTCCCCCGGCAGGATGTCGGACTCGATTCAGGTGCCGTCCTCGGTCGCCCGGCAACTTGATGAAGGGGGCTCCATTTTGGCTTCCCTGGCCGGAGGTGACGATAGTGACGGATGCATCCCTCACGGGATGGGGAGCTCATGCCAACGGGCTGACAGTCAGCTGTCGTTGGTCTCCGTCGGAGTCCAGACTCCATATCAATCTGTTGGAGCTGAGGGCCGTCAGGCTAGCCCTGAAGGCTTTTCTGCCGTCTGTGCGAGGGAAGAATGTCCTGATCCTGACGGACAACACCGTGGCCATGCACTACCTCAACAAAAAGGGGGGGGGGCAGGGTCACTTCCTCTGTGCAGAGAGGCGATGCAGCTCGAGTTCTGGGCCATCCAGCAGGAAGTTTCGATCTCGGCAGTTCATCTGGCCGGAGACGAAAACGTGACGGACGCTCTGAGCAGGCAGAGCGCGATCTCTCACTAGTGGGAGTTGGCTCAGGAGATTCTCCTGGAGATCTTCGCCCTTTGGGGGACCCCTCAAGTGGATCTCTTCGCCTCCAGTGTCAACCGGAAGTGCGAAAGGTTTTGCTCGCGCGAATTTCCTCCAGAAGGAGCCTTAGGAGACGCGTTCGTGGTGGAGTGGTCGTTCCCGCTGCTGTACGCGTTTCCTCCAGTCCCCGTCATCCCGCAAGTGCTGCGGAGGTTACGGAAGTTCGGTTCCCGGATGATCCTCATTGCCCCGGCGTGGGCTCGGAGGACGTGGTACCCGGACCTTCTCGACTTATCCATCTGCCCTCCACGTCGTCTTCCCTACCGAGACGATCTGCTCTCACGGGAGGGGGGGTCAGGTTCTCCATCCAGAGGTCAGATCCCTCAACCTTCACGCTTGGCTTCTGAAAGGTTGAGGTATAAAGATTGGGACCTCCCTGAGGACGTGATGGAGGTGTTGCTTTCGGCCCGAAAACCGGCAACAAAGTCTCTGTACCGTTGCCGTTGGCGTAAATTCTGCGACTGGTGCAGGGTTCAGAATGTGGATCCTTTTGCATGTGACATCCCCATGGTTCTGTCCTTTTTACTTTCTTTGGCCCACAGGGGCTTGCAAGTGGGTACCGTTAAGGGTTACCTGGCGGCGCTGTCCATCTTTAAGCGCTCGTCTGAAGAGTGTTCTTACTTTAAAATCCCTTTGATTTCACAGTTCCTGAAAGGGCTCACTAATGTGTTCCCTCCGTCACCTTTCCTGGTGCCCGGTTGGGATTTAAACCTGGTTCTTAAGTTTCTTATGGGTGCTCCGTTTGAGCTTTTACATTCTTGCCCTTTGAGGCTGTTAACTCTGAAAACTGTGTTTTTAGTTGCGGTTACTTCCGCTCGCAGAGTGAGTGAGTTACAGGCACTTTCAGTTAAGCCTCCCTTCACTGTATTTCACAAGGACAGGGTTGTCCTTAGAGTTCGTCCTTCTTTTCTTCCGAAGGTAGTGACGGAATTTCATTTGGCCCAGAAGGGTGTTCTTCCGGCATTCTATCCTCCTCCGCATCCTGGTAAGGAAGAGGAGAGGCTCCATAGGCTTGATCCTAGGAGAGCTTTAAGCTTTTATGTTTCACGCATGTCCCGGGTCAGAGTGGATGATCAACTCTTTATTGGTTACGCTGGAAAGCGTTTGGGGCAAGCTGTGACGAAACAGACTTTGTCTCGCTGGATTATTTTGGCCAACTCGGAGTGCTACCGTTTGGCGGGTAAGGACCCACCGGCTGGCTTGCGGGCCCATTCTACCAGGGGTATGGCTGCGTCTACTGCCCTGCAGAGGGGTGTTCCTATTCGCAACATCTGTGATGCAGCCACCTGGGCTTCAGTACATACATTTGTACGTCACTATTCCCTTGATTCCATCCGAGCACAGGATCTGGCCTTTGGCAAGGCGGTCCTTTGCTCTGCTATTTGATTGGCTATTCTACATTTTGATTCTAAATTCTTTCCCTCCTCCTTGCTTTGGTACTGCTTTGGGAGTCTGTCATAGATATGGAATACGTCGGAGGACCCAATCCCCTCGAAGAACAAGTTACTTTCTTACTTGGTAACGTTCTTTCGATGGGATGGTCCGACGACTTATTCCATATCGCTCCGCCCTGCCTTCCCCGCTACAGAATTTCTTTTGCGATTGCAGCTTACGTTCCGCAAGGCTTTGTGTCTGACTGGCCGTTGACTTATGTCACACGTTCTGGGGGAAAAAACTACAACTGAGGCTATGGGCGTCGTGCGTCCTACTTATCACATCGGATGACGTCGGACGTCGGAGGAGGTCCTCGACGACGGCGCATCGACGTCATCGACGCAGGACGCAGACGCCGAAAAAGTTTCCGAAGCAGCACAGCTGTGGTGATTACATGTCATAGATATGGAATACGTCGTCGGACCATCCCATCGAAAGAACGTTACCAGGTAAGAAAGTAACTTGTTCATTTTGTATCACCTTTGCAGTATTGCGTTATAAAGGAGAGAAAGGTTAGGGTTAGATCAGAACATACTGGTATTCTACAAAAACAGTTTGATAATTCCAAAGGGATCCAGGCAGTCTTTTATCCCAGCAATAATGGTCAACTATTAAAACTTAGAAGGGAACAAGCACTGCCAAAGCCAATAGGTTCAGAAGGTAGCCTTTAGGGAGCTAGGACAGCCAAAGTTAATGGGCCAAGTCGAAGTTCTGATGCTCTCTTCTTAGAAAATGTTCCTAAGTAGTCAATAGTTCAAATAGAAAATAACATTAACTCAAGAGACGCCACCTTGAAGAAGCACAAGCTGAAAGGCTAGTGCAAGTGAGTTTAGGTAAACTCTGAGTAGTGTAAAATTGCACTCAACAGGTAGGAACCACCCCAAATGGCAAAAGGATGATTTACCCCACAGTACCTGTGAAGTGAAGATATTGTTCCAGCTGGATGCCTTCTGGTTGCAGTGCAGCAGAGTGTGGTTCCTGGTCATTGGTCGTGGTGACAAAAGGGAGGACGTCTTGCGGACTCCGGCAGCATTCAAGAGAGGGACAGAACAGCAATGGATTCTCCTTGATTCAGCAGCACTTTGTGGTGATGGTGCCTTTTGCTCAGCGTCTAAGAACAAACCGCTCCGGTTAGAAGTTCCTTGATCCCTCGGTCCTGGACTCTGGTGAGGGGACTCTGGACGCAGATGTCCTGCTTCTGTAGCGGCCTCTGATGCCCACGAAGTTTTTTCTGTATTCGCACTTCGGAAGAAAATGCACTCGCAGATGGTCAAGGGAACCCGGGTTTTGGGATTCTTCAGCATTGGAAAGTCACAGTAAGTCAGGGGTTGTGCCAAAATGTAGTTTGTCTTGAGATTAGTTGGTCCCACCAGCCTAAGGGAGGTCGTCCCGTACAGGTCTTCCCAGTTGAAACGAAAACGGGGTCCGCACAGCTGCAGGACTTCACCAGGCACTTTGCGGTCCAGGACGGTGCTGCTGGCATCTCTTCACGTCGTCTTCATCGGCTGTTGTCCTCCAGTGGTTAACTCTGCCTGTAGTCCCAAAACCTCGCTTTTTCTACAAATTCCCATTCATTCACAGCCCTAGGCTGTCAATTACCCAGCATGATGGTCTGTCCTTCAGGACAGCCAGCCGGCCAATAGAAACTGTTTTCACTCGGGCACACCCAGAGACAAAGGACAGTGAAGTTTCGGTACCCTCCCTCACTTCCTGCCTTTCCTCATACACGAACCTGGGAGGGCTTCAGGACTGAAGCCCTCCAAAGGCGGAACACACAAAGGACTCAAACCCGATTCAAAAAGAGTAAAAGCCCAGAAGAAACTAACTGACAAATAGCAAAAAAAGACCACCCCCCCATTTCGGGAAAATGGTCTCCCGTGGGTGCTGTACTGCAGCTGAGGATTCAGCCTGCTGATGCCTGGCACCAGGTAGTAAAAAAGAAACCACTGCCACCAGCCATTCAAGTGAGTTAGCTTCTCGTATGTAGCTTCCAAATCCTACCTTTTCATTAATATATTGAACATTTTCAATGCGTGTAACAACTAGTGATTAAAAGTTTAGTTATGTTCATTCTGTTTTTGTTTCCAACATTCAGGCCAAAAGCTCATTGCTTCAACTGTGGCGGTGAAGACCATCAGTTAAAAGACTGTCCGAAGGTATGTGCTTTTCCCATCGGTACTTGAAATGTAATTGTATTCCACCTTTAACCTTTTGTTTAGAGCATTTGCATAATAATTCATTAGCATACTTAATCAAACTTGGAGCACATTGTGTTTCTCAATGTATCTTTTTTTTTTTTAATTTTTCTCTGGAGGTTACAACATGTTAATGCATAATTAATCAACGATCGCACAGTGTATGGTCATATTTGCTCAAAACCCATTTAGGTTGCAACATTATTGTACATTTAACCCATCGGCCCTCGCTGCTGACAAGGGCTCCTCATGTCTGTTTGCTAAGTAGCAGCAAAATGGGGCCCATATGTCTTTGGGTCTGTTGGTGGCCCCAACACATGAGATGAAACTCTCCTCACGTTCATTGACCTATGCCAGGTCTTTGATCCATAATTGGACCATAGGGGCTGCCCGCGCCTTCCAGTTTCTAAGGATATTGCATTTAGCGACTGCACCCGCCACTGAACAGCCTGCATGTCTTGATGGATACCTTTCCTATGTCGCCTAGGAGGTATTTCAATGGAGTCGCGGGAATGTGAGTATCCAGTATATTGCTAAGAGTGTAAGCCACCTCCACCCAGAACTTGAAAACGACCAGGAAGTCCCAATACATGTGAGATGAGTTGGCATCTGGAGCTTTGCACTTTGGACCGAGTGCCTGTGATTTCTCGTTAAATTTTTCTATTTTCTTGGGGGTGAAGTGTAGGTGTTTTAAAATTTTGAATTGAATCAAGGGAGACGTTAGTTGGCAATATCACCATTGCGTATCATCTATTGTGCCTATATAGCTCTGCCATTTTGTTTCAATTGCACAGGGAGTCGGATTGTCAATCTGTACAATGTGGATGTGCCATCTTTGACCCTGTCCTGGGTTATGATACCCATACAGTATGAATGGGTGTGGAGTCGGTTCAGGGGGTATTGAAGGTCATCTATGACTGAGCGCAGCTTTCAGCCGGTGGTATTGCAGTGTAATGAGTCCACGTCCTACTTTTTTCCTGTACCTCGGCCAGTGTTACGAATGTACTGCCCGGAAACAGGTCTCCCACAGTCAGTTGCATTAGGGAATCCCAAGCTCTCTGTATCGTTAAATGTGGGGACAATATTGGGGGTAATGCCATAGGGGGTGAAGTGCCGCTATATGGTTCTGGGATCCCCACCCTCTGAAATAATCTGGACCATGCCCGCACCGTGCAGGCAACTGGATCTACCTCCATAGTCTTGCCACACGTCTTAGTAGAAATCATGGAGCGTATGTCTCTGGGAGCGGCTGCGTACTTCTCCTCCTGTATGTGGGTGTATATTTCAGTGTTATGAAACCAATATCTTGCTAATTGCGCTTGTGCAGCATTCTAATACAGCTCGAAATCAGGGACGGCGAGGCCTCCAGTGTCCTACCTTTTTCACAGCTTAGCCCAGCTCGTTTTCACAGTTGTATGCTAACGTCTGCAGCCTTACAAAAAAAAGGCTTTACCAGGCCAAATCAGAATGTTACCAAAGAGGTACAGTAGTTTTGGTACCACTACCATTGTCCACAAGGCTATACGGCCATACATTAAGATTGGTAGTCTGTTCCATATTTTCAGTTTGTTTCCCAACTGCGAGATGTATGGTTCATAATTGGCTGCATATAGAATGTGTCGGTCAGTGGCCACATTAACCCCTAAGTAAGGAGAGGAACATGGGGACCATCGAAAATCTGCCATGGCGTCCGTCTGTTTGGGGCCCCTGTGTCAGTGGGATAATTTTGAATTTGGCAGGGTTGACTCTGTATCCCGAATATTTGGAGAATTCCATTACATCAGACATTACCGGGATAAGTTACTTTCTCTGCCCCTAATATGTAAGTGTTGTCTGCGTATAGCGATATCAATTGGGGGGGCTCATATCCGGACACCATGACATGTATGTCTGAGACGTATTACTGCTGCCATATCTATAGTGAGGGCGAAGATGGGGGGCGCGGAGGGGGGCGCAATCGGCAACCCTGGCATGTGCCCCTGTGTAGTGTGAAGCCAGGTGAAAGGGTGTGATTTGTTTGGACTCTAGCACTACGAGTCATATAAAACCCACGAACTGGGGTCCGAACCCTAGCTGTCCCAGCAAAGCGTACATACACTTCCATGATACTGAATTGAATGTTTTCTCAGCGTCGAGGGTGATTGCTATTTCTTTGAAGTTGGGGTCTAGTTGGAATATTATGTCAAACCGCCTGCGTAGATTTAGGGAAGTGGACCTAGTGGGGATGAAACCAGATTAGTCGGGGTGTATCAGTTTCGTCATGTAGGGTAATGGCCTGTTCGCAATAGCCTTGGCGAATATTTTGGTGTCAGCGTTTATCAGTGATAAGTGGTGATAGGATGTGGCCTCCTGCAGGGGTTCAGTTTGAGTAGGACTGTGATGACTGCTTCCCTTAAGGTCAGGAGCAGTGTTCAGTTGACAATGCTTCCTCCAAACCGCCATTAATTTGGGGGCCAGTTCTGACACGTAACACTTGTACTACTGGGAGACGTCTGGTCCAGCGGCTTTCCCTGCCACCAGGTCTTTTATCGCCTGCTGGATCTCCTTCAGTGTCAGGGGGAGTTCTAGTCATTACCTGGCTTCTTGTTCAAGTTTGGGAAGCGGAATCGATTCCATGTATTGATCTAACTCTGTGGATACCTGGTCTGTGTTTGGGTATAGGGATGAGTAAAATTCTAAGACACCGTTGTTGATCGCCCAGGCCTCCGTGTGAGTTATCCCATCCCCTCCAACGATACTGGCAATGGGGTTGACATTGTGTTCTGCTTGAATTGGTTTGGCAAGTGTCTTGCTAGCCTTAGCCCCCTCCCCGTATCTCCTGGCCCTTGTCGGGCGACTGATATATATTTCCCGGTCTGTCAGTCTCCTGAATTCTTCTAATTTCGCATGCAAAGGGAACAAGGGTATCCTTCCCAGGTGACAGTGCATGTGTTTTTTCCAGGGAACGTAGATTAAGTTCAGTGCGCTGCAGTCCCGCTCTTATCGCCCGCAATGTACCATGTGCCAGCGACCGTAGATGACCCCGCAACCAGACCTTAAATGATTCCCACACTGGCCGTGGAGCTCACTGAGCCCTTTTTGCGGCCAAAGTACTCTGTAATGTCGACCTGAAGGGGTTCTATTATAGCATTGTCTTGTAGCAGCGCCGATGGCTTCCGCCAGAGACTGGGGCCGTGCTCCAGGTGAGCCACGCCCCCTCCCAACAGCACAAGTGAGTGATCAGAAAGCGAACGTGGTCTTTTACGAGGGGAATATATTCAGGCGAACACAGCCAGAAGTCTATGGAGGGGCTTGAATTATGCACTGAGGAGTGGAAGTTGATCTCTTCTCGGGGATGCAGCTCCCTCCAGGCATCAGCAAGAGGTAAGTAGGATATACCCTGGAGATTTGTGTGCAGCTTTGGTGAGTGCCCGGGGGGGGGGGTGCGGTCTTAGTAGTCCTGTCCCTGTGTGGGTCGAAGATGGTGTTGCAATCGCCTCCCGATATGACTTTGGCGTCATCCAGCTGCGATATCAGTTCAATAATGTGTTGATAGAAGTCTGGTTCAGATACATCTGGCCCATGTGTATTGACAAGTAGGACATCCTGGTTGCCCATTGGCCCCCAGACAATCCCATATCGTCCCACTGTGTCAGTCATGGATTTGGTAAATTGAAACCCTATGTAAGGGTCATCCCCCCCTCCTTGACTGAAAGGAATAATCAATGCCCACATGTAATGGGGCCGAGTATCGCGCAAATGTGTCTACCACCTTATGCTGGGCGTGCGTCTCCTGCAACATCAGAATATGGATATGTTTTTTGCGTAGGCCAGAATTTTCCGGGCTTTAACAAGAATGGCCAGCCCTCTAATGCTCCATGTGAGCAGCCTAATCATACAGTCCAGTTCGGCCATCGTCACCGTAAGTCAATATTCAAAGAGCAACCAGCCATAATATGCACAAACCAGGGGTCTGACTCAAAGTAAAAACATGTGCACAACCGTCAGTTTTTCTGAATGACCATTACCCAACTGTCCCCACACCTGCCCCTCCTCCCAACCCCCCAACTGGACAGTGTATACCCATTCCCATACTTCCATGTCTCCAACAGTGGGTGGCAGCGTGGCCACAACTGTGGCATTAACTCTTTAAACCAATGTGAGCCGCACAATGTGACTCAAGCGGACTCGGAGACCCTCTCAGGAATATGCCCATGTGGGCCCAGCATCTCTGAGAGCTGTGCAACTGTGCTGGATAGAGCCAAATGTCAATCGCTGCCTGATTGTGCTGGAATGTTCTGCTCGCTGTATGCCATGGCCTCCTTCGGGGATTCAAAGAAATGGGATCTGGCCGTGTGCTGAACTCTGAGATTAGCTTGGAACACCATAGCATAGGGTATCTACCTATCTCGGAGCGCTTTCTTGACATGGTCATAGGTCCGCCAAGGCCGCCTGCACTCCATTGGAGAAGTCTGGATGTATGTGGACTCTGGCAGAATCGTAGGGCAGGGTGCCCTTTTCGCACGACATCAAAAGTATCAGATATCGGTCACAATAGTTCAATAAACGCATGAAGATGGTGTGCGGCGGGGTCCCTGGTTTGAGTGGTCGGGCCAGAGATCTATGAGCCCTCTCCAAAAGAAATTGCAGAGAGAACTGCGCCTCAGGGAACATTGTGCGATGTGCCTCCTGCAGGAACACTTCCATATGAAAATGTATGGACCTCTAGGCCATGCCCACCACCCGACTGTTGCACCTTGACCTAGACTCTAAATCATCACATTTGACACGCACAGCTTTTAAACTCTTCTTTGTCCTCAATGTCCTTACCATGTGTGGCCGATGTGTCCTCCAGAGCACTAACACTGGTTTCTGCATCTGTGAATCTTGTGTTTTCCTTCTGCAGGTCGGCCCTTATGGTGACAATATTGCTGCCTATATCATGTTTGCTATTCACAGCTGAAAAACCAGCCTGCAGTGCTGTCATGTATGTGGCCATATTCTTTTCTGCATGAGCCTGACTCGCTGCCGGGGTATCCTGGTGGCTCAGATCTCATATCCTCTCCTCCCCTGGTATACAGGCTGCAAATGAGACCTTATGCTGTGCAAGGCAGTATGTGGCTTAACAAAATATGACAAGAAGGGTGTATAGGTGTTGGGGAGAATTCTCAGAAATGTGCGAATTCCTCTCTGCCTTAGACACCCAGCTCTTTTGCTGGACTATAGGTCTTTTTCATTTTTGCCTGGAGAGAGTGAGACCCTTTTTCCCACTCGTATTTTAATGTGATTTTACGCTTTCTTTCAGGTCTGACAAACTCCATAGGTATCTTTTTACATTGTAGCACACAGCACTTTCAGTATAGTGCTACAGGGAAGTCTTCCAGATTGCCCCAAAAGTTTAACTACCTTTCTCTTGGATAACTACTGTTTCCAACAACAGTAAAGTGAAATTAACTTTACTTACACTTTTAAATTTCTAGACCCAGCACACACTATCTTACAATAGGGTGCTGTAGGGGTTACATAGTATCGCCTTTGTCTAGTTTCTCCTGTAACATTTTTGTTACCCTTTCCTCGATGAATGGCTGTTGGCAGTGGTTAACATTTTACTACCGTGGTGTACGGGCTGCGTTCTCAGGTGCAGTAAAGGACCTTTTGGGTGCCATTTTTGTAAAAATGGACCCAGTCTTCTTTTTTCGCCATTTCTTTGTGGAAAGGTCCTTGCGATTTACTCTGCGCGCCAGACCAGGTTTGGTCCCTTTGTTCGTTTTGTCTTTGGCAGGATTCACGAGTGAAGCCCGCCTCTGGCTCCAGGGTGTTTGGTGGGGGCAGAAAGTGAGGGAGGTGCCCGAAACTCCCTCTGCGTTGTCTCCTATGAGACAGGAATGCACTAGCCGGCTGGCTGTCCGGCATGGACAGCCACCCTGCTGGGTGATTGACAGCCAGGCTGGAATGAATGTGAGAAACCTGCATAAAAGGCTAGGCTTTTTGGCATGGAAGGCAGAGTCGACCACTGGACAAAGGAATCCGAAGAACTCTAAGAGGAAGCCCGCTGCAACTCCTGGACTGTTGGTTTGCCTGGTGAAGCCCTGCTGCTGTGCTGAAACTCCAAATGCATATCGACAGAGAAGCCCCTGCAAAGACGACTTTTCCCTTTGAGTTGGTGGGACCAATCCACTCCAAAGTAAACCACCTGGACATCCTTCTCAGAGCTGGTTAGGATTAACCAGGGAGAAGGAAACCAGCTTGTGTGCTTGATGACAGCTACTCGAACCGAAGAACCTCCAGTTTGCCAGCTTGTTTGACCTGTCCCCGCACAGTGCTCAAGTCCCACAACGTCCTCCCTCTTGTCCCCACGACTGAGGCTCAGGAACAGTGAGATCTGCAGGAACTGCCAGGAACCAACGTCTTCAGCTGCATCTTTTTCTTCATATTAAGGTACTGTGCCGACCCGATTGAGAGGTTACCTCTCACGGTGAAAGTTCGTGAAACTTTCCCAACTTGCAGGCCTAATCAGACCCAACATATGATTTTTTTTTCCGTACAAACTACTTCTGAGAACTTTGGCAAGGACTTTACCGTTTACTACAAGAACTGTTCTTTCCTATCCAAGCCACTAGCCCATTGACCTTGGCCTATTGAACTGAATCGAGTCCTCTAGTGAACTGAAACTATTTGCACTGCCTAAGAAAGTATTTGTGATCTATTCTATTAACTTGTGCCTTTGGCTTCCTATTTTAAAGTGACAAACGCCATTTTGCTCCTATTTCACGGGAGCCTAATTTACTTGGAAACTTATTGGTTTGGTACTGAAGTGTATTTGTGTATATTAAGTTGCCTCCTTCTAGTGAATGAATGTTTTCTAAATGACTGTGTAATACATTAATAAGTGTTTTTACCAAGAAGCCTTGAGTGTAGGTGTCTATTTGAACCACTCTGAAAGACCTCTGTGTAACCTCTTTTACTGCTCACATTCCCTCTTGAGATAAGCCTGGCTGCTCAGCTCGCTACCACAAACTGTGTAGTACAGACTACCAAAGATTTGGTTTTGCTTACACCTGTAGTCCTAATTGTATGTGGTGGTCCCAGAGGGTACTTCATGCAATTCTGCCTAACACTGAGCTAGAAAAGCAAAATGGTAGGAACATTAAACCACTGCCACCAGCCGTTTAAAGTAGTGAGGGTAACATATAAAATGTTACATGAGTAAGTTGGAAAATCGGCTAAGTGACCCCCCAGCACTCCACATAAGGTGGGGTGTGCTGGACCTACAAAGAGAAAAGGTAAGTAAAGTCAATTTCACTTTAATATTGTTGAGAACTGTAGTTCACCTAAGAAAAGGTATTTAAACCTTTAAGCAAAATCTAAAGGATTTCTCTGTGACACTGCACTGAAGGTGCTGTGTCCCCCTACAAAACGTAGATGCCTAAGGAAACACATAATCCAAATCAGATCAATACACAGAGTGAGAAATGGCTCTCATTCTAGGGTTAAAATTAATAAATCCTCAAGTCCAGCAACAGAGCTGGGGGTCTCGAAGGTTGAAGGGAATTGGCACAGAAATTAGATTTCTCCCTAACACTCCCCCGACAAAGGGAAAGGAGGATTTAATGCACGCCTGGATGAATCTCCTAATCCAGTCGATCATATTTTCTGGAGAGACCATCAGCATTTTGGTGATTACATCCTGACCCGTGTTCTATGGTGAAATCAAACCCTTGAAAGCGGATTGACCTCCTTAACAATTTAGGATTTTCACCCTTCATCTGCATTAACCATCTCAAGGGTTGGTGGTCTGTCTGAATAACAAAATTAGAACCATACAAGTATGTCCTAAACTACTTCAGAGACCGCACAATGGACAAAATATTTACGGTCAATTGTTGCCCACCTTCAGTTTCCTACTGATGAAGCAGATGGGGTGTTCCCTGCATTTCTCATCCAGTTCACTCAAAACTTCACCCATCCGTGTGTTGGAAGCATCTGTCTGTACAATGAAGGATTGGTTGTAGTGAGGAGCTCTCAAGACTTACCTTCTTGGGTAATTTGGGTGAGGACATCACATTCAAGGGAGAAGCTACAGTCCAGTAGTACTCTATGAAGTTCCTGTAATACCCAGTCAGACATAGAAAGGCTCTCACTTTGGTCTGAGTAGTAGGGGTGTCCCAGTCTTGTACAGCTTGTACTTAGCTATGCAATAGCCATATTTCACTTCCTAACTCATGTCCAAGGTAGACCACTTGTCTATGACCAATTTGACATTTACTAGCCTTTATGGTCAGGTGGGCATGTTCCAGAGCCTGCAAAACATATCCAAGGTGGTAAAGATGCTCTTCCCAAGTGGGGCTGAAACTGCGATGTCATCCAAGTATGACATGCAGAAGTCCTCCAACCCATTCAGAACTTGATTCAACATCCTCTGAAATGTAGCAAGTGCACTTATTAGTCCAAAAGGCAGAACCTTAAACTGGAAGAGTCCTGGGGTGGCAAATGCAGTTTTCTCCTTGGCATGGTCTGTCGGAGCTTTTTGCCAATAGCCTGAGGTCAGGTCGAATGTACTGAGGAACTTGGCTGAGCCAAGTTTGTCCACCAGCTCATCTGTCTGGGTAAAGGATGGGCATTGGTCATGGTGACTGCGGTAAGAGCTCTATAGTGCACACAGAATCTCAATTCCTTGGTTCCTTCTTTTGACACTAGTACAACTGGACTAGCCCATGGACTGGTAGATGGCTCCATAACCGCACGATCAAGCATCTTCTTGACCTCTTCCTTTGTGTGTTCTTAGATGATCTGACATCCTGTAACCCCTGCTTTTGACAGGGGGACTTACTAGTGAGAATATCATGCTGGCCCCAAGGGACCAAGCTTCGTGTCAGTGAGAACAGGGAGGCAAACTGATTTATCAGAGCCTTGCACTCCTCTTGTTGCAGAGATCGATCTGAAGGGAGCTTTACTCCAAGTGTCTTATCTGACGGTTGTCCCCTGAGGGGTTCAGGGAGAGGTTAATTCTCCTCTTGATCAGAGGCTAGAGGCCAAAGTCCTAGTTCTGGTTTGGAAACAGGCCTTCAGACGGTTAGTGTGATAGACTCTAGGGGCCTCCTTGGGATTGCCCAAGTCCACTAAATAATTGACCGCTCCAAGCTTACCCACAAGCTTGAAGCGTCCAATCCATTTGTTCTGTAAGGCCCTCTGCCTTGTAGGTACCATAAGCAAAACTAGCTGGTATGGAGTAAACACCACCATGTTGTCCTGCTGGTCATGCCAATGATTGAGCAGAGCCTGACCTGCTTTGTGGTTGTCTGAAGCTTCTCATATGAGTTCCATCCTCTTCCTGAGGCCCAGCACATAATCAGTGACTCTCACTGGCTGTAGAGAAGGAGCACTTTCCAACCCTTCCTTGATGGGGCCAAAGGGCCATTGAACGGATGGCACTACCCAACCCTTGCTTGAGGGACTTCTCTATAAGCATCGATAAGGCATGGCATTAGAAGGTCACACGTTCTTCTAAGGGGTTCCTCTAAAGCATCTAGCATGCTCTTCATAGTTCTGTTAAACCTCTCCACCAACCCATTGGTTTGGGGATGGTAGGCTGTTGAGAACTTGTAGGTCACTCCAGTTTTTCCACATGGTCTGCATGTAGTGGGACATAGTATTTGACCCCCCTTTCGGAGATGACATCTTTAGGAAAACCTATCCTGGAAAAGATACCAAGGAGGGGCCTTAGCCACTGCCTGAGCAGTAACAGTTCTCCTAGGTATTGCTTCAGGATACCTGGTAGCATGGTCTACCGCAACCAATATAGATTGGTTGCCTGAAGAAGTTTGGAGGGTCTAAGGGACCAACTACGTCAATCCCCACCCTCTCAAAAGGGACTCCCACCACAGGGAGGGGCACTACAGGTGCCGTGTTCTTGGACCCACTCTTGCAGTAGTCTGACAAGTGTGGCAGAACTTTTCTACATCAGCCCCCATCTTGGGCCAGTAGAAATACAGGGATAACATCTCTTTGGTCCTCTTGAAACTCAAGTGGCCAGCCAGAGGGATCTCATGTGTCAAATGTAAGAACTTCTCACCTTCTGGGGCACTAACCATCTCCTGTAATCCCCTGGCGTAGACTCAGTAGGTTCACTGTAGAGGAGGCCATCTTCCCAGTAAAGCCTGTGCTTCCCTGGCTCTTGCCCTTCCAGTTGGTAAGCTGTCTGCTGGCTCAGACCTTCTAGAGAGGGACACTCTTTGACCTCTGCTGAAGTCTGCCCTAGAGGGTCCACCTTCTGCAAGTAAAGTCTGCAGCTCAGGATGGTCTTTAGGATCCAGATCTCCAACGCAGGGATGGTTTTCATCCAGCTGTCTCACCTGTAGCTTTCTCTACAGTCTGGTCGATCTCTCCAGTCAGCCTCAGCTGGGGAAGGGGTCACTGGGGTGACCTGGGACTGTCATCTCAGGGATGTCTTTGTCCTGTGCACAGGTTTAGGTTTGAAACCTTTGTCTTTCTGTTTCCTGGAAATGGAAGGGTGGCCTTTCTGTGCAGTGGGGGTCTTGGCAATCTCCTCAACCTCCAACTGAGAGTCTCCTATGGTTGCCTCTCTGGCCAATCTTGTTTGCCCCTGCTCCCTCTTGCTGGGAGGCCTGGGGGTACTAGATGACACTCCTAGAGCTTTCAAATCATTCCCCAACAGGACTCTCCCGGCACCTCATTTTGTACACCGAGAGGTATTCGAACAGTCATATTATTGCACTTGATGAGAGCTAGCAAAATAGAAACCATTTGGATAGGGCCTCTTGCAAGTTTAGTGGGTCCTTTTGGTGCCTTAGCCACATACTCGGGTTTTAAATAACTTTCTTCAACCGCTGTAATGCTTGCCCCAGTGTCTCTGATGGCAGGGGTCTCCTGAACATTTACAAGTACACTGTCCTTATAATATTGGTTTATCTGGTATGCAGTTGTACACATCACATTCTGTTCCCCCAGACACTGGGACATTAAAGAAACACTGGCTTGAACTCCAATGGGGTCTTCAGCCAGTAATTTAAAGTTACCACTTGCCATTTGAGCTTCTCCTTCAGGGATGAAGGCGAAGAAGGCAGCGTGGACCCCTGAAGGATTACCCTTGCATCTGGGATCCCCTTTCACATGATCTGCATACCCACATACAAAAGCTTTTGGGAAATGTTCTCTGGAATGGGGGTTTCTGATGACTTCCCTCTGGTTTGGCCGCAGAGGTTTCACTAGACTTCCTAGGCTTCCCATGGAATTTACCCTTACTATGTTTGGTGCCCTTTTTTGGATGGTTGGAATTAGAATAGTTTTCCCTCTTTCTTGTGCTGCTTCCCATCTTCCTTTTGTGAGTTGCCCCATGGTCCTTGTGAGTGGCCCTGTTGGCTACCCACAAGTCAGCAGCCTGTGCTAACTCTTTGGGATCAATCTCTTTTGAGTCAGCCAAGTGCTGTCTCAGCTCAGGAGAGATTCTAACCAAAACAGATTCCTCATTCCTTCAAAGGTGTTCACTCTGTAACCCTTAACCCAACCATCTAAGTTCTTTAAACACTCACATACCCAGATAGCCCAAGGGGTACCATCCGTCTTTGAGGGTCCTAAACTTCTTAAGGTACTGGGAACACGTTTTCCCAAATCTGGCTATTAATGCCAGCTTCACCAATTCAAAATCCTTTCTCTCAATGGCGCACAACTCCATTACAGTATCACAGCCATTCAGGGGATCCCTGACCTGAGCAAACAAATTAAATTGTTACCACTGATTCCTTGAAGACCATAGGTGTATTCAAACATACCCAAGCAATCCAACACATCAAGTTTAGATTCATTCATACTCACTGCTTCTTTGGACAGGCGAGGTCTCTTGCAACTAGCCAACCTATAGAACCCTGAAGGGGCGCAGAATCAAGGGGCATTCTTCTCAATCCATTTCATGTTGCATCTCCCGCTCGGAGTTTGATATCTTGATGTTTGGCCTCAGCTTGGGCATGTAGTTTCTTGAATTCCAACTCTAATCTCAGTTTTTCAAGAGAAACATATTCTGGGCTTAAAACTGTACCTTGTGGGGCCGCAATGGAAATGGGCTGAGGCATAAGGGCAGGCTGTGGCAGAGAGGGTCTCTCTTCCTGAGACGACTCTGACTCCTCTTGCAGATTGGAGCTTGATTCTAAACAGACCTCCTCCCCATTTCCACATTACTGGGGTGAGTAGGTGTTACAGGCCTACTACCCCCCAAACTTTATTGATTCAACAACCTTGTAAACAATGCACATGTTTTTACTTTGAGTCAGACCCCTGGTTTTGCACATATCTTTCAGTTGATCTACTGTTGGAACAGAGCTGCCTCATTGAAGTCATCTGTTTTGCATTTACAATTGCGTCACTTTTTGATGGAGCTTAGCCTTGTGACTGGTTTAGATGTGCACAAGTACATCAAATACTCAATGTAACCACTCTGTCTATCTCTCAGCCTGCCACCAGTGTTAGGCAAGAATTGATGTAGTAAGCTTGTGGGAGGCTACACCATTCTTGTCCTCTTGGTATTGGGTAACCAACCTATTGGTATAGGTCTGTACTACATAGGTTGGTAGTGTGACTGAACAGCCAGACTTATCTCAAGAGGGGTAAATATGAGCTGTAGAGTTGTAGCAATGAAATCCACCAATAGAAATATCCAAATAAGAAAGGTTTTCTTTTTCTTTTTTTTTTTTTGTCTGACAAACTCCATGGGCATCTACTTTTTGTCTGGTGACACAGCACCTTCAGTGCAGTGTCACAGAGAAATCCTTTAGATTTCTCTTAAGGTTTAAAAACCTTTTCTTGGGTGAACTACTGTTTCCAAGAATAGTAACGTGAAATTGACTTTACCTTTTCTTTGTAGATCCAGCACACCCCCCGTTTTATGTAGGTAGCCCCTTTTCCTACTCATGTAACATTGTTTGTTACCCTCACTACTTTAAATGGCCGGTGGCAGTGGTTTAATGTTCCTACCATTGTCGCAACGTTGCCATTCTTGAAACAAAAGCTTAGAGCTCTCCTTGGACAGAGTCTATGAAATCTTTCCTCTTCCTTGCCAGGGTGAGGTGGAGGATAGAAGGCTGGAAGCACAATTTTCTGTGCTAAATGGTAATCGATACAATCTTAAGTAGAAAAGAGGGTTTCACCTCAAGGACCACCTTTTCCTTGTAAAAGGTGGTAAACAGGTTTACAGGATAAGGCCTGCAATTCACTCACCCTGCGGGTTGAGGTTCTCGCTAGTAACAATTTTTTTTTTTATTATTATTGTGTTTATCCATCTTTCTGGATTTTAACAAATGCTTGATTTTGCTTTGATTAGACGGTGACTTTGGCAGACGCCCCTTGTAAGCACTGCGCTAAGGCGACTTGTAAGATTTTTGTCGCTGCAATAGACCAGTTTGTCTTCTGGCCGCTGATTAGACGAGCCCACCATATTTCCTCTTCACTCACAACGTGGGTTTCCAGGAAAGGGAGTACATAGGCTTGACGAGCGTATTCAGTCCCAGGGCATTGGAGCAGATGTCTAATTGTTTCTGTGTCAGCTTTGCATAGGCGGCAGGTTTTGGAGGGAGACTGACCTCTCAAGAACAGGATTTCGTTGGTGTGTAGCAAGTTTAAGCGGGCTCTTAAGAGGAATTGCCGTAATGGTTTGCTTGGGAATCTTCTGAGTAGTTGTGTTGTTTGATTTAGCTTCTTTGGGGAATGAGGAAAAAGAGCCAGTGTTTTGTTTCCTTTGGCACGCTCTTGGGTGTCAATCCAGTCTGCTTCTTCCAATTTTCTTTTTATTTTATTGGGGTTCTTGATAAGGTCTTCGTTGGAGCAGCCAATTTCGGTCAACTGCGATTGTATCTGCTCGGCCCATTTGACAATCGGCCTACAGGTGCCTGCTTTGATCTCCAGATCTATTAGGTTGTAGAGGCGGGGCGCGTCAGGAAGGATTGTTTTCCTATATAGGAATATGCTCGCTAGGTTCACTTTGGCACTCAGTGAAGAGAGGCCCAGTTCACGCCTGATTGCTTCGATCTGGGTGGAGTTCGGGAGATTCAGGACTGCTTTCCAAAAGAAGCCTTCCAGTTTTTTTCCATATTGTCATTGGTATGGCTGGCATCGCCTCCGCTCCATACGTCAAGGCAGGTATCACCTTGGCTTTGTAGAACCTTATCATAGGTATCAGTGAGAAGCGACCAAACTTTTTATCCAGAAGACGGGCTTGGGAGGTCAGTAGTCTGGCTTTCCTCTAAAGGTCTTTTTGCATAGCTGAGTCTGTAGGAGTGCTGTCTATTATTATTCCCAGGTATCTGAAGTTTTGCACTGTTTCGACGTTGACTTTTTCCAGGCTCCAGTTGAAGCGCTTCAGTCTTCTGGGTTTTTTTTCCAGTATGAGGACTTTTGTTTTTGCTTTGTTTATAAGAAGGTTTGCCTGCTTGATGTAGTCAGCCAGGTCCGTCATTTGTCTCTGAAGACCGATTTCTGTTCTGTCAAGTAAGGTGATGTCATCGGCATATAGCAAATGTGCTGTTGGTACGTTGCCTATTTTGGGGGGGAATGATCTGGAAATCTTGTTTATTTCTTTCAGGTCACCAATGAAGGCTATGAAGAGTTCTGGTGCCAACTGGCACCCCTGTTTCACACCTTGATTGGTCGGAATCTCTCCGGAGAGTAGGCCCTGCTGGTTTAGCTTGACCCTCATGGTGGTGGCCTTGTGGAGGGCTTTTATTGGGGCGAGGATGCTCGGGGGGCAATCCCATGCTGTTAACTTCTCCCATAGCTTTGTTCGATCCACCAGGTCAAATGCTTGCGATAGGTCTATAAACGAGAGAAAGACTCTCGATGTGGATTGAATGGTCTTGCTTTTGATAATGCTCAGTAGCATAATGTTTACCGTGGCGGATGAGTTTTTCTTAAAGCCTGCTTGAAATGGGTCTGCACACGGAGCTGCCCTCGCCCATTTTTGGAATCGTTTTAGCAGTAGTGACCCGTATATCTTCCCGATTGTGTCCAGGAGTGCGATTGGTCGGTAGTTCTGTGGGTTTGACTTTGCTCCCTTTTTGTAGATAGGGACCACTGTGGCAGAAGTCCAGGGCCTCGGGATGGTTCTAGTGGTTGAGCAGTTGCTGAACACCTGGCTGATGAAGGGGACCCAGTTTTCAGCGTGGGATTTCAAGTCGGTGTTTATGATCCCGTCTGGGCCTGGTGCTCGCGAGGCTTTGAGTTTTCTGAGTGCGTCTTGGATGTCTTCTTTATCAGAAACGTTGACCCACTCTGATTCAGCCTCAGCTTGAATTGAGGACGATGCTGATGGTGGTTCCTGAAACAGATCGGTGAAGTAAGTTTTCCAGTTTTCTTCACTTACTGCGTTGCAGGGGCTTGTTTGGTATGCAGGGCCAGCTTGGTTTAACAGTTTCCAGAATTCTCTGGCGTCTTTTCCGGCCCCTTTTTCAACATGGCTTCTGAGTCGTTTTGATATAAGGTTATGCGGTAGTTTTTTATCCAGGCTTTGTATTTTTTCGTTTCCACTGTCAGTTCTTCTTGCATGGCTTCCGAGTAGTTGGTTTTGATCCGCCTTCTTAGTCTTCTCAATACTGCCCTTCTTTCCACCACCTGTTTGTCGAAGTTATGGGATTTGGTCACGACCCTGGATTTTGTCCCTTTCGAGGTGACTTTGAAGGGGCTTAAGAGTGGTTGGTAGTCTGGTGATGGACCGCCTGCTCTATATTTTGATGTTAAATGGGCGATGCGTTCTTCCGTTAGTCTGAGGCGGGTCCCTTGGTTGTTGCTTTCGACCGAGTAGCCCACCGAGGTGTTTTTTCCTCTGAATGAGTACCAGGAGGTTTGAAGTAAGTTGTGGTCACTCGCTTCGGTTTCGATCACGTCGAAAGAGGACATCACCATCTGAGTTTCTGGGGATATGAAGATGTAGTCTACTGTAGCAAACTTATTCATTCTTTCCCATGTCGGGAGTCTGTTTGGGTTGGGAAATAGCTGGGCCAAATTGAGAAGCCCTCTTGACGCCATCAAGTCGTTCCATTGGGTTCCTCTGTCTTCAGATTTGCTCTTTCGGTTCGCTGCTCTTGGCCATGCCGTTCTTGGCTGGCAGGTTGCGTTTAAGTCTCCGCATATTATGTGGGCTGTATTTTCATCCACACGGAGGGAGTCGATTGCTGTTTCGATCAGTTTGAGGAACTTTCTGTCCGAAATTACTTGAGGGTTCCAGTACACCACGATGATTCCAAGGATAACCATCAGACCCGCGTCTTTGTTTGGTTTATCTTGTGCTGGTTTATTGTCCCATGACAATGTGGCGACCAAGTGATGTTTCGAGGTTACTAGAACTTTTGATATGCTGATTCTGCTGCCCGCTCGGGCCGCCAGGAGAATTCCTGATGATGGTCTGCCAAGGCGGCTTTTTGCAGCCGGCGCGAGCACAATTTCAAAGCCATCAAGAGCTGGAACCTCCGTAAGCCAAGTTTCTTGTAGGGCCAAGATGTCAAACTGCCCTAGGTTGATTCCTCCTCTTTGCGTCAGATGTTTGAACCCACACGTGTTCCAAGATCCTAGTTTGAGGATGTTAGCTGCAGCCCCGGGGGATTCTTCTCCGTTCGCCCGGTCCGGCCCTGCTGCGGGGGCCTCGGGTTGCTATTTTTTTTTCGAGGAAAGTGAAAAAACGTTCGGCAGCCTGGACCAGAACGAAGTCCTTGTGTTTTGATCCTCCTGTAACAGTGGGTGTTCTCTGATTCTGTCGTTGATTTGTTTTGAGGACGGTTGCACGTCCTGGGATTTGAAGTCTCGAGCTCTGACTTGGGTGTAGTGCTGCCGCTTTTGCTCTGTCGCCTTTGCTGTTACCACCCTTACTTCTTTGGCCCTGGCTTCCATGTGGGAGTTGTGATCTGAAACTCGTTCTCTCGAATCATTGTTCTCAAGGGCGTTTTGGGGTGGGTTTCTCCGAAAAGGTCCCGAGTTAGTATTCTCTTGGTTAGTTATGTGATGTTGACTTGCCAGAGAAACTGTTTTCTTTGCTCTCCATCGGGGGGTGCGTGAGTAGGAGTCTGAATGAGGTCTCCTCCGATTTGGAGTTAGTTGGCGTCTCGTTTGCGGAGTTCTGGACTTTTCTCTCCTCCGTGATACATCACCTCTGTTCTCCACCCAGTCCAGTATCCTGATTCCTTGCTTGTGTAGCTATCTTTGGACCTCCTCAAAATCTTATCTGGAAGGACGATTTTAGGTGTATGTATGCTTTAGCTATTGCCTTTTTGTGCTACGGTTCTACCAGTGCCAGATCTTCTGACCTCAGGTTTTTTAGCGAGTTTGTTTTACTGGAGATTCTAAGTATGGTGTTTCTGTTCAGAGTTTGAAAATCTTTATTCCAGGCTTTCTGTTCAAGCTTGTACATCGTTGTTTGCGGTTCTGGTCTTTGTGCTGACTGTTTAGGGGGTGAGTTGTTTTCGGTCTTCTATGGACTCTTTGAATTTCCCAGGACCTCGACTGGGTTCTCTTCGCTCGGGTTCTTGATGATTCCATCCGGGGAGCGACTGTTTGTTTGGAGGGCTGTTTCGGGTGGGTCTCTTTGGTCTTGCCCGGGGGTTCGACCTGGGGTGTGGAGGTCCCGGGCTCCCGTTTCTCCCCGTCTGAGGCTGGATGGAAGAATAGACTTTATCAGATGTCAGGTCTATAAGGTCTGAGTCGGCCGTTGAGTTCAAGTGCTGGGAGATGTTCATCGCGACCTTGTCCCTCAAAAAGTCTTCGACCGATTTGGGAGATGTTGAGGGGGGCTGGTTATCAGGCGGTTTATTGCTTGAAGCAGGTGCTGTGTCCGGTGGTGTTTTGTTCTTAGCCGTCATCTCTTGGGGGGGCCGGTCAATTGCCAAGATTGAGCTTGGCGGGGGTGGGTTGTGGTACTGTTCTTGATACCCAGGGAGCGAGTTGCCTTTGCCGCCGGGACCTTGCTGGCTTCCATTATGGGGATTGAGCTATCCGATGTTGGTGCCAGTGCTTTTGTAGAAGTCGAAGTAGGCTTAGGGTTGATTGTAGGCGCGCTGAAAAGCGCATAGTTCCCTTCCCGCTTTTGTTTTAAAGTTGTGGACAGGTTTTCTGCAGAGCCCCTCGGTGGGCAGCGGGGTTCTGTTTGAGAGGCAGTGTTTGACCTTAAGTGGGTCTTTTGGTACCTGCCTGTCCTGTCGCGTGAGCACTGAAGAGCACTCTGAGACAGGTGTGGTCTTTTCGTTTGTGCGGACCACCAGGGCTGTTATATACCCTTCAAGGAAAAGCAATTTGGTGTGGGTCATTGCGAGTAGGGTAGTCTGATCTTTCAGTGAGTCGCTCAATGCCTCGTAGAGCTTGCAGAAGGGGGCAAGAGCTATTGTTATTGCGGACATGAGAGCTAAGGAATCATGTTTCCTGCCAGGAGTTTCCAGTTTGCTTTGTGGAGCCACCTCGCTGGTTCTTCTTGCTTTAATTGGTGTCGCAAAGATCTCATCCAGCGATAGTTGTTGTGCCACTTGGTGAGGAGTGAGGGCGCAATGTTTGTTCGTTTTCTGGTTTGCTGCCTCCTGGAGTTTTTTGTCAAGGGGGGCCCGAGGATTTGGACTTATCCCCTCTGACTGAGATAGAAGTTCCACTGAGGTTTGGCATGATGCTACTCTCGGTAACCCAGCTGCGGACTTTCGACGTTTCCTTGGTTCTGGCTGGGTTGGCATCTTTGTAAGTCCGGAGATGGGCAGTGTAGATCCGGGGGCCAGCCTTTCCCGGATGCCCGGGGACTGTGGTGTTTGGTGCTGGAGGGGGGGGGTAGATCGTTCTTAGCGCCCTGGATGCTAGAGTTAGGGATGAGCACTGACGGGTCTGTTTTCTCGGGCTGAGTACTGGAGGGCGGGGAGTTCCTTAGGGTGCTCGGGGTTGCATCGCCAGGGTTCTCAATCGCGGGTATTGGGGTAGTTTCACTGAAAAGCTGGGGGGCTGGGCCTCCCCGTTCGTTGCCGCCTGTTGATGCGTCCTCTGGTGCGCTAAGTGGAGGTGAACCCGGGATTGGCTGGTTCTCGCTGTTTCGGCCAAGCGGCTGGGTTTCTGTCCGTGGGGGCTGCCTGAGGCCCATACTTCCTTCTGTTTTCCTCAGTTTGGAGGAAGGCGCTGGATCAGTGATTGCTTCAAGAATGTCCGCGTCCGAGATTTCTGCATCAATGGCAAGTTTTCTTTTACCCAAGCGGTTAAAGAAGTCTACCACCGTCATACCCAGCTGATTTTTGCCATGTTCTGTCTTCACGGGGCCATTCGGCCTGGCTTTGATGTTTGTTTTTTTTTTGGTGTAGTTGTTGTTGTTGCGAGGAGTTCAATGTGGACTTGTGCGTTGATGGGCTTGTGGTGGTTTCATTGTTTTTTGATGTCGTGTTTTTTTGCTTGGATTTTTTTTTTGTTGAAGGTCTGGTGAGCTTTGCTCTCTGCTTGAATGTCGGGTGACCTCGCATATGGGGTGGCGTAGGGGAGGGAATGCTGTTCACCTCCTCAATCTCTGCCCATTCCCCTTCTGTTGTCGAAATTCTCTCGCTGTTGGAGCCCAGTGGGCCAGTTGAGTGGATGGTTGAAGCCGCAGTACCTGGACTGGACATGGGGGGAGCTCTTTCAGGAGAGGCGTGGATCAGCGCCGTGGTTACGAGAGCTGCTTCTGCTCTTGCTTCTGTCAATCCCTGAGCTGGGCCCTCCGCCCCCTCCACCGCCGACGACCCAAACTCCATCGGCTCCGCAAGCACAGGCGGTGGCCCCGAGGCACTCGAGGTGCAGATGGGACTCCTTACAGACGCCCCCGGGGGGGCCGCGGACGGAGCCCCCAGGGTGCATCCAACGCGGGGGACACTCAGCCCCGTGCTCGGAAGACCGCGCTCGAGGTCGTCCGCTCTCTGCGACCCCGGCCCTGCGCCGGCAGCGAGCCACAGGAGCCGCTCGCGCCTATAAGTGCTGGCTCGAGCCGAAGTTGGGAGGCCGCGTCTCCGGGCATGGCCGGCATCCCCAAGGGGTGCAGCTGGACGGTTGGAGCTATCGGGTTTATCACCGGCTCTGAGAGGTGAGTGCTGCATGTCGGTGTTGTGGTTGCTGGCATTTTGCTGTGATCCGGCCCAAGGGGATCGAAAGTGGTTTGAAGTCTTTGGCAGCTCGGCAGTGGGGGAAGCTCAATCGGGGGCGGCTCGGGGAGAAGAAAGTAAATCTCCCGTTCATGTCTCTGATCCGAGGTTGGACTCGGGTTTGTGAGGTTAGCCGCCCAGTGCTCAGGCGAGGATTGGGATGAGTGGAAACTTGGCGAGTGTGAAGGGGGTTTAGGCGCCTTTTTCAAGATGTTCCTGGGTTTGGAGCTTCTTAGAAGTCTTTTCCCCCCATCTCCCTCCCCCGACCGGAGATTCCTCAGATTGAGCAATGGGGAGGATTCCATCCTACCTCCCTGCTCGCTGGAACTTACAGGGACTGCAAGGACTGCGACTCCCTCAGTTTTGTAAGTTAAATTTAAAGAGCAGGAATGGAGTGGCTTGAAAAGAGCACACATTAAAAACTTTAAAACCAAATTAAGGTCCTGTTAGCGAGAATTCTAATTTCTGTGCAACCTTAGAGACCTCAAGCTCTTTTGCTGACATTAGGACTTTTTAATTTCAACCCTTGAGAGGGTGAGCCCTTTTTCTCACCCTCATGTGTTTTGATCTGATTTGGATTGTTTTTTTTTTAGTCTGACAAACTTCATGGGCATCTACTTTTTGTATGGTGACGCAGCACCTTCAGTGCAGTGTCACAGAGAAATCCTTTAGATTTCTCTTAAGGTTTAAACACCTTTTCTTGGGTGAACTGCCGTTTCCAAGAATAGTAAAGTGAAATTGACTTTACTTACCTTTTTGTCTTTGTAGGTCCAGCACACCCCCATCTTATGTGGGTAGCCCCTTCTCCCACTTACTCATGTAACATTTGTTTTGTTAACCCTGCTACTTTAAATGGCCGGTGGCAGTGGTTTAATTTTCCTACCATTGTGCTTTTCTACCAGAGGCTGAAGCTGAATCCTCAGCTGCAGTATATATGTAGCACCCATGGCTGACCATTTTGTCAAAATGGCCCCAGTCTTTTTTTGCAATTTTAGGTTTGTGAGGTCTTTCTTGGATTTTCCTCTGCGCGCCAAGCCAGGTTTGACCCCTTTGTTAGTTTTACCCAGAGACTAACTTTGCAGGAAGGCCATCCCCATCTGGCTGCAGGAACCAAGTGCCAGGGGTCAAGAAATCTGTAGTAGAGTGCAATGTCTGTAAGCAGACCAAACGCTCCAGGAAGTTCCAGAGTACCCTCCCGAAGAAGGACTACTCTAGCTCAAGTCACCTCACCAGACTGAGGAGTCAAGGAAGCCCAACCGGTGTCCAAGATCCACTGTGGTTCTATATACTGAGCGCTGAAACCGCAAAGTAACCATCGAATTGCTGTCACAGGAGTCCACATACCTTCTCCCTCTTGTCACCACGACTGAGGCCCAGGAAAACAAAATCTGCATCACTGCAACCAGACAGGAGCCAGCTAGACACTTCTCTTCTAACCAAAGGTACTGTTCTAACTTTGGGTACTTACCTCATTGTCTGTAGCTTGCTCTTCTCAGTTGAGACTTGCAGTAGCTGCATTTCTAGAGTTGATCTCAGCTCTAACCTTCACAAGTGTAACAGCTTGTGACCTTACAGTGATTTTTCTACAACAAAGACTTACTAAGAAGTGCCACAGCTCCATAGACTATGCTCCAATTGATTTTGGCTGTCCCGGCTCCCTGCATACTTTACTATTCCATTGACTAATTCTTACTGTCCCTCATAGGTGGTGCATTGGTTTCAAACTAATATTGCTGGGAAAGGTTTTTTTTCTAGACTTCATTGGAAGATTTAAAGTGCTCACATGCTCTGAGAACCTGTTTAACCTTTTTCCTTCCTTTAACCTTTCCTTTCTACAAACCTCAGAACTTGCAAAGTATACAAGTGATATATAAATGCCATTACTGTCCTAGTTCGTGAAGTCAACTCAGGGTGTAGAAAGTGATTATGAAGCATCTCTATGAAGCATCCCCCCCCAAGAAAGCTTAAGGGCTCACTCCACTAGGAGCATGGCAACTTTCTCAGCCCTTCAGAGCTGCCTGGGCCACCATCCACAAGTTTACAAAACATTGTTTAGACACTGAATGAGGTAGGATTTGGGATGGCAGTTCTATGCGCCATTCATGACCAACAAGGACGCTCAGATTCTTATTCCCTCCTCCAAAAGAACTTAATACTGCTTTGGGAGCCTATCATAAGATGAGTAATACGTGGGAGGACACAGTCCATTCAAAAAAACAAATTACTTACCCCTGGTAACATTCTTTCGACTGGATGTTCTTTCCACTTATTCCTCATCAGCCTCCCAACCTACCCCACTGTAGAATTTCCAAGCTTTAGACTATGCTCTTTTAAGGTCTGATAAATTAAAGGCGTTTGTCAATGGCGGTAATTCTGCATATGGGTTGCGAAAAAACAGAACTGAAACCAACCGGCGCTGTGCGTGGTATTTGTACTTAACAATGACGTCAACCGAGATGGGGGCCATCGAGAGACATCGGTTGGACCGTCTTGACTCACAGTGCCCGCTGCCGGTTTCTTTTTTTTTTTTTTCCGAAGTAGCTAAAGCTGGAAACGAATATCATAAGATGAGGAATACTTGGTGTTGGGTAAGATTTACATAGTAATACATTTTCCTGACCTGTGTGAAACCCAGAAAGTTAGATTTTTACAGGTGAATTATTTTTCCTTATACTTGCTGTGAGTGGGAACCTTTTCAATCTTTTACAATTGTTATGGGTGTCATTTTTAAGACCTAGTGTCTTTTTAAGTTATCCTCTTTGACAACCTTTGGTAATAAGTGCCTATTGTTGCTGGGTTGCCCTAGGGCCTCCACTTTGCAGCCATTTGTCTTCCTGCCTTAGTGCAATATTCCAGTTCAAACTGGAAGGTTGGCTGTCCTGGAAGGATTGCCAACACCCCCAAGTTTGAATGTTTCAAGGCTGTTTGACAGGCTGGATTCCTGCATAAAAGTCTGAACCTGGAAGCTGAAGAGGTAGTTCACTACTGCAACCAAAGACAATGAAGGAAAAGCGGCTGAGATGATTTCCAGCGACCGCAGAGACTGCTGTGTAACTGGGGCCTGCTGTAGCCATTCTTTCCAATCGACCTGGGGACTTCGAAAACTACGACCCCGACCCAGTGCCTGGTGTGATTCACTAGATTCAAGACCTGCATTTTGAGCCATCCCATGGCATGCTGCAACCTTGCGGGGCTGCAAGACCCCAATGCCCTAGGAACTAGAGCTATTGTGCGGTGCACGGTCTTCCAAATTCTGAATCTTGCTGAAGCTTTGTGGGCATCCTGCTGGATCTCCAGAACCACGAATCTGTCCAAAAAGTCCCTTCGCCAAAGTTCTGTAACAACAAAAAGCTGACCGGCGATATTCTGTCTTCTGTGCTCCTGAAAAGGCACCAAATCCACAGAGCTGCATCCAGCCACGAGGAAAACCTTGCCTAGAGCCTTTCTTGTTGATCCCGTCTGCGAAGTCCCTTCCAAGGTCCTGCTTTCAGTCACCACGACAAGGAATCCACAGACCAAGTTTTTGGCTGCAGATCCTGAAGTAGTCCTGCTGCACAATCTTCTGTGCTGATGTACCGTGCTGGCTTGGGTATTTACTTAAGTCTCTTGTTGTTCCTGTGTAGTTTTGGGGTGTTTTCTGTGATTGGGAGTTCTCGTCCAGTTCACCCAGGCCCACTGCTGGAAACGTCCTACGGTATCTTCTGTGAAGCCTCTGGACCCGCAACTAACTCTAAAGTAAAATAATCACCTGTTTGAACAGTCTTCCTAAGGAACTCTGACTTTTTCTACTTAAGAACCTATCCTGACACTGCTGCATGCTGGACACTAGACCCTAGTGACCCCACTTCTGCCACTGAGAACACTCGGGTCCAAGCATAAGGGAAAGACCTCTATAGATTGGTCCTTTTGCCTAGAAAAGAGAATACATGTTTAAAAGTCACTTACTTGCAAATCAAGTCGGTTGGTAACTGTAATTCTCCAGCATTGGATTTTCCATGGATTCACATGCTGTGAATATTTGCCAGTCAGGCTGGGAAACCTCTAACTTTAACTCCGCATTTTCCTATGGAAAACTTCAACACTTTAGTGTTGTATCAACGTCCTTTTTGGGTGCTTTAGGCCCCACCAATAGGATGTCCGGTATAAATCGCCCGCCCCTGCGGCTTCCATTCAGATTTCAACCGTCTCCAAACTGTTGGGATCACCTCGTGTTTTGCACGTGCGTTTGGTATCGTGGGCTAGGATGTCTGTCTTTTTTTTCGTCCTTGTGCTACCTGAGGCTTGAAGGTGTACGAACGGAATGGTCATATGGACTGTCTTTACTGTCTCTACCCCATCACTTGGCAGATACCTGCGAGAGATGTCGGGGGTTTACGAAGACTTTGAAGGACCGTAATCGACAGCTCATATGTTGGCTTAATGAGGGCACGTACCCGGCTTCCGAGGTGGGTTTGGCCCAGGGGAGCCAGTCTTCGGGAAGAGCGGAGAAGTCTGCGGAACATCGCTGAGCGGCGTCTGCTGAACCTCCGGCGTTGAATTATCGGTCCGCATTGCCTGCATCGGAGGTGGGGAAAGGCAGTAAGTCTTCAAAGCCGCAGCAGTCAAAGGCAAGTGGCTCTTCGTTGTCCAAGATTGATTGGTCCGACCACTCCAGGGGGGGGGGGGGGGGGTCTGGTGGTAGGCCAGAGAAGTCTACGGGGTCGGAGAAAGTCCTGGCGAAGCCAAAGGAGTCTTTGTGGAAGCACTCGTCGTCCAGGGACCATCACAGGTCTTCCTCCAGCCGGGAGGCTTCGAAGCACCGGTCCAGTTCTTGCAAAAATTCCAGGTCTCCGGTGAAATCGAAACCAGGGGACGTGGTTCCGACGACTAGCTTATCGAAGGTTACTCCATCGACGGTGTTGCTGCAGTCTACGGTCCCGTCATCGACAGGTGGGGGGTCATCAGTGCCATCCACGACACTGACGGATAGTGGTGCAATGCTGTTATCGTCCACGCAGATGGAATTGGAAGGGCTGTTGTCGACAGGTGGGGCTTGGCAGTCCGCCGCCTTCGAGTCTATCCTCCCTGTGAACATTTTGCAGCACGATCCAACTACATTTTCTGTTTCTTCGGAAGTGGAGGAGGAACATGAGCAGGTGTTAGACCCATCTGCTCTGTCTGTTTGAGGCCTTTGGCGAGTAGAATGGGGGCTGGGCAGCCCGGTTATCCGCTGGGTAACCCACAATCTCTGCTGTCGTTGCAAGTGCTGTCTACGCTTCAATCTTTTTTGTTGGCAGCTGGATGCGAGCTTGCCTCCACCGATTCGGCGGTGCCGGTGGTTGAGGTGTTGCCTGGTGAGGTTCCTAGGAAGACTCCTCCGCACGGTTGCCATTGCTGTTGCCGGTGGGGGTTGGGCCGTCCACGGTCTCATCCTGAAGAAGGCGAGCTAACTGAATCGGACCCTGAGGGTGTTCCGTGAGACACCCTTACTACTGTATCGTCGCCGACGAGGGATGACGCATGGGACACGGAGGTGGAGCAGCCCTGTAGTCCGGCGCAACCCTCTCCTCTGGATGATATTGGGGCGTTCCACACCATGATGTCGATAGCATGTCTGGAGTTTTGACTGGCGCCTGAAGAGGAACTTCTTCCTGCTTCCTCTGTGACCATATGGGCAAGCGGAGGAAGGCGGTCTTCTCCGTGCTGATTCTCAACCACGCGTGGCAGGAGGGCCGGCGCACGATGCACCACCCGTTTTCAGAGCCGGCTATGAAGGGTTGCCTTGAAAAGAAATTCAAGGCTCCAGAGTCTACCCCTAGATGCTTTGTGGTGCAGCCCACGCCAAAGTCTGTGGTGTTGGTGGCTACCAGCCGGAGGGCCAGGAGCCAACATAAATACGTTACGCCTCCGGACAGTGAGGCCAGGAAGCAGGACGCTTTTGGAAAGAAGGTCTTGATGGTTGGGGCTACGACGGTAAAGGCTGCAAATTCCTTGGCGATCATGGGCAGATATGATTGAGAAATTTGACATCGGCTGGCCCCAATTCTTGAACATCTGCCGGAGCAACACGGAAAGGAAGCAATGGTGTTAGTGCGTGAGGGGGAGGAGGCCTCTAACTACAGCGTAAATATTGCTGTGACCTGGCAGAGTCAGGTTTTAAACGGATTAACAAGGGGTTGTGCTTCAGTGCCAGGCCTGGTTGAAGTGCACTGACTTCCGCCTGCAGGTACAGTATAAGATCATCGACATGCCCTGTGAGGACGAACACTTGTTCGACAAGAAAATCGATGAAGCCCTGAAAGGGATGAAGGAGGATACAGAAACTGCTAAATCTTTGGGGTCCTTGCAGAGTGGGTGCCCTTTTCGTTCCTTTTGGGCTTTCCGTGGAGCCTCGGGAAATGCCTGTTTTGCTTCCACCAGAGATCGTGGTTACGGGCGCTCCAGCTACTCCTCTCAAGGGTATCGGCGGTCTGTCCAGTCGGCGCTGAAAGGCCAGGGCTACCAGATTCAGCAAAAAGAGTTTGCAGTCCTCTGCGTCTAAGGGGAGGCAAACTAAACCTCAACAATGACTGCCATATGGACAATCTACTGGGGGACGGGGTCGCCATCCACATCGACGCGTGGCGAAAGATAGCATCAGATCGCTGGGTTCTAGACACGGAGCATCTTGGCAACTCGGAGTTCTGGCATCCTCCAGTCCCTATTCTGACAGTGTATTTGCTGCAGCCTTGGCAGGAGGTGGTTCCCATGCTAGAGAAAGGGGCGATGGAACCAGTTCCGGTTGCAGGGTCAGGGGGTTTACTCCCAGTACGCCGTTGTGAAAAAGCCCAACGGCAAGTGGAGGCCTATTCTGGATCTTTGGGCGTTGAATAAGACTCTGCAATGCCTCAAGTTCAAGATGCTCACCCTCCAAGATGTCTATCGGTCGGTGCAGCCGGGCAATTTCATGGCGTCGTTAGGTTTGCAGGATGCCTATTTTCACATCCCTATGTGGCGGAGGCACCTCAAGTTCTTGTGGTTTGTGGTTGAAGAGGAATACTCAGTTTCGGGTCCTCCCGTTTGGCCTGAAGTCGTCCCCCAGGACGATTGGTTGGTGAGGTGTTTGTCGCAGGAAAGGGCACGGGAGTCTCTCATGGTGACCATGCAGCTTTTGCAACGGCTGGGATTCGCAGTCAACTTCGAAAAATCATTTTTTACGCCGTCCAGGGAGTTGGTGTTTCTTGGGGCGCAGTTTCTTACCTGGCAAAATCAAATGAAGCCTTCCAGCGAGCGTGTGCAAAAATTGCGGGCCAATTCAAGCGAGTGGAAAGAGGGAGCAGCTGTATCGGTCCGAGGTTACAATTCGCTGTTGGGTCATGGCATTGTGTATCCCGCTTCTGCCCAATTGCTGCCTCTTCATGAGGCCGGTGCAAGAGTTCCTCGTGGACAGATCACCGCAGAGTCGAGGATTGTGGTTGACAAAAGCCTGTTGGACGCACTTCGCTGGTGGGCGTGCATGACCAATCTTGTGAGGGGATGTGATTCTGGAAATGCATTGGAGGGACAGGGCCTCCGTCCTTGTCTGTCATGTTGCCTACACCCCGGGGACCCAGACCAAGTCCAGCAACCCCGGAAGCAGGCATCAAGTTACCCCAAGCAAGCCCAACAACCCCAGCTAGGGGCTATTTGGGTGCAGTCCTGGCGCCTATGGCGCCAGGCTCGTATGGAGAGTCAGTCCTGGCGCCACAGGCGCCAGGCTCATAGATTAAAACTTACCTGATGCAGGCCATGCTGCAAGAGCTCCAAGCCAAACGAGGCTTGGAAGGGACTATTTTACCTAGGGAATATTTTTCTTTTTTTTTACTCGGGTGGAGCTGGGGAGGAATACTTGCCTGGGACTACTTTGGAGGCTATTTAAACCACGCCCGAAGAGCAGCACACGCTTCGCGTTATTCTGCATCCAGCAGCGTAACGCTCACCGTGCCTGCAAGTCTGCATCCAGTCTTCTGCCACGCCCGCCTCGAGTTTGGAGCTCCTAGAAAAAGGGAGAAAGAAGGAGAAAAGGTTAGAACAAGAGCAATACCTTTGATCCTTACCTGAATTGCCGATCCATCGCGCCTTCGAGCTGGAAGAAAAGTTATTTTACGCGCGTCGCCTCGCCTGCTGCAGCGCCGCGCTGAACTCACCGGCCTTCGCAGCATCTTCACATTTCACTGCATCCTCCTGCATGTTACCGCTGCACTCCGGCACCTAAGGAGAAGACCAGAACAGCAAGGTGAGCCAAGGGAATACACAGAGAAATACCCCCATAGACTTACCTGATTTTACCACGGGGGGGTACTATTCTTCTTCACGGGTCGGCGCAGCTTCCACTGCATCCTAGCCGAACCCTGGCCCCTAAGGGGAAACAAAAGGACAGCAAGGTGAAACAAGGGACTAACAAGGGGAACCCTTCTCACCACAATAGACTTACCTAATTTTGCCGCGGGAGGCATTATTCCCAGAGACTTCATACTTTCTCTCAGCGCCTGAATAAGGGAGAAAGCAACAGGTTACATATGGACATTATTTTATCGAACTGTGTTGGATAATACAAATCCTTACCAGAACATTACCGGTTGCCACGAGGAACTCTTCAGTAGGGTCAAGCTGCAACCTGCAAGGAATCGGACAAGAGTGAAAGTCAGGCATTTGAATGGTTGCCAGACATTTCGTCGAAAAAAATTGGTCGACCAGACAAATGGTCGAACCAATTTGGTCGAAAACCAAATGGTCGAAAAACATTTTTATTTTATTTTAACCTTTTTTTTTTTTTGGGGGGGGTCCCCCCCAACCCCCCTTTTTTTTTTCTCTAAAAACCCCTTTTTTAACTAAACGAAAACCCGAAAAATAAATATATAAATAAAAAAAAATTCGACCATTTGGTTTTCAACCAAATTGCGTCGACCAGTTTTTTTTCGACGAGTTGACTGGACACCATTTGAACTCATACGAACTACATACTTGTGGCATCTTGCTGGGAATATCGGAGTCAATATTGTCCTGGAACTCACCAATTCCTTCCAGCCAGTGAAGCAACTGGTTATCTACGCGCCCCTGCGCTCAATGCAGGATGGAGAGCTCATCTTTTCAAATCATCAGGTGAGACTAGAAGAGGGAACATCCAAGGATCAGTGGGGAGAACAGCGGGGTGGGGGGGGTTTACGATCAACTCCACGGGTGGTTAATTCCCTTTCTCCACTTGCAGAAGAATATTCCTATGGGCCAAGCAAACGAAGCAAGGTGGGCCAGTCCAGTCCGTCATCTCGGCCGTACGCGTCGCATTGGTGGAGACCGCAGCAGTCCAGATCGACGCCTCTGTGGGAGCCAGGTGAGCGTAACAGTCCTGTAGTCCTTTTTCATTTGTGTTCTGTATTGTTTTCTGCTCAGGAGTCCATGTGGGACTCCTGGCAATGCAGCTCTTCCTATTTTTGATTTGGTGACCGAACTATGGGATACCCTTATGGCACTCATGGGTGGGGGTACAACCCTGTGCACCTAGTGTATGTTTTTGGGCACCTGCGTGTTGCCCACAGAGCAGGGTATGGGCTGGTGGGCTGGTGGTAGCTCTGTGCTGAATTTGACAGGTGCTCTGAGTAACCTCTATTTTGGATACCTCTGCCCTGCCATTGGAATCAGTTGATTCCTGATGGGAAGAAATATGGCCCCTGTGGCCTCTTGCTTTCTATTTCCTGTTACCTTGTTTTCCCAAAGACCTGGGAAGCCTGGACTCTGTCCCTTCCCCCGACTGGCTGTTGGGTGGAAGTTCCATATATGGTATTGTGGTGAAGTCCATGCCAGACTGGCTGGAGCCTTCCCAATGAATGTATGTATTGGGTACACCCTGTGGGTGGGACCTGGGTGAATGGAGTGTGTGACCCATATGCACTTCTTGTGGATGTCTGGTTTCTGGTATGAAACGCAATGACTGAGACAGCCCTGCCCGAAACTGGTATGAATGCAGTGTGTAGTGTTGAATGGCTGGGTACTTGTCCCAATACACATTCCTTGTTGTGTCTGATAGGGAGGAAATGGCCTGAATGCACTGTATGCCTGATTGGCTGGCTGACTGCTGAATGCCCTTCTGAGTGAATGGTTGCCTGAGTGTGACCCAGCAGAATGAATGAGATCAACAATATAACTGGGGGCCTCTCACTGCTGAATTCGTTCAGAAGCTGAAGTCGAAACTGATGCTTGATCTCGACCAACGAACTTGAAGATTGACTGCTGTTACCTTCACTGCAATCTGAAAGCTGTCGAGACTGATCCAAGAGAGGACCTGGTAAGGCGCCCTCTTACCGAGCTCCGAGGGACCATCGAGCACTGCTAACCTTTGCCGAAGCTCCCTGGAAGTCAGACTCTCGACAGGCTGCCGACCGGAGACTGGGACCGCTGAGGAGAACAAAGATGAGCACCGACATTCCGTCCACCGCCGTCGACCAGGGTTTGCAGGTTTTCTATAACCGCTGGAGGCCCGTCGAAGCCGTGTTGCCCAGAAGCGGGGACCGCTTGACACCGTGCCATCAACCGGGACCGCACGCTTTAAGACATTTGATTCCCGGACACTCGTCCGCTCCGCCGACCACCTTATCCCTCCTGAGAAGACCAGGCCGTGGACGTGCCGAGGAGCATCCGCCGGTGGGTTTCCCGCCACCCAAAGACCTTAGAGACGCCAGACGACTGGACGCCCTTGCTGGGCCAAAGTTATTCACAAACTCTTTGCGGTCCTGAACCATCGATCTCGAGGTGCCCCGCACGCCTCTTCCTTGCAGGACGTCTTCGTTTCATCGATGAGCACTGCCAGGACCAAAGCTGCCATCTCGACGCTGCCGAACTTCCATCGAGGATTCTTGACGCTGAGTTCACTCTCCGAGGCCCATCGACGATCCGTGGCTTCTGCTTTAAAGGGAGTCACTCGAGAAGGATCCCTTGACGCCTCCTCGAGGAACTTTGCTATTCCAGGTACATTGGGGTGGTAGAAACATTTTAGAAGTGACTAAGACTCATTGAACAATATATGGACTGGGCTTGTAGTATCTTTATTTTACAGGTTGGGGCGGGGGGTGGGGGGGGGTTTCTCCACACAGAACTGTCTAGTGGTAGGGACCAGTATTATGCCAATTGTTCTAACCAACTGCTTTCCTCCTATGTCTATTGTTGGTTACCTTTATTAATTGATTTGTTTGACATTTGACCAGAGTAGAGTCTATACACTTTAATGAAATCTAATAATTGTGGTACCACCTAGAACTGTATATATTTGCCATTGTAGATTAACTGAGCACAAAGTGAGTTATTGTGATTGTGCATATAACTTTGAACTTTACTGAGACTGTGTTTTAACTAATAGTGTGGGCATTCCTTTGTGGGTGCTTGGAGACTACACTGTACTTAAGAACCAGCTTGCATCAACTCCCAAGAAACTAGGCCTTGATTGCTCGCCCACGTATACCAAATATAAAGTCTTGACTGTGGTCCTCTGTGCCTCTCCTCTACCATATAGGGAGCAGGAGTACAGACACCCCCCCCCCCCTCCAGTCTTTACAGGGGAATGCCGTTCCAGTTTACGATTGTGGCCGATGCCTCCCAGGTAGGGTGGGGTGGGCACACCTCGCAGATGCGCAGGGCCTGTGGTCTCGGATGGAGACTATGTTCCACATCAATGTGCTCGAGTTGAGGGCGGTGCACTGAGCCCTAAAGTCATTTCTTCTACAGATCAGTGGTGAGGGTGTTGACGGACAATACTTCCACAATGTTTTATTTAAGGAAACAAGGGGGAAACGCATTCCCAAGTCCTGTCGAAGGAGGCGCAGGATGTTTGGCAATGGGCTCTGTCTCAAGGGATCAGCCTTGTCGCTTTCCATCTGCCCGGAGTGCTGAATGTTCTAGCAGACGTGCTCAGCAGGGATGCCAGCCAGATGCACGAATGGAGGCTGAAGGAGTAGCAGGTCTTGAGGATCTTCCGGCGATGGGGACATCCTCAGTTTGATCTTTTTGCTACGAGGGAAAACAAGCAGTGTCTGGAGTTCGCCAGCAGAGGGGCTCATCCCGAGTCCTGGTGGGTGGGGGAGGTGATGCGTTGTTCCCGTGGACAGGACTCTTTGCGTATGCGTTTCCCCTGTTCCCGCTCGTTCAGCAGACCCTCCAGTGTATTCTGAGATACCAGTGCCGAGTGATTTTGGTGGCCCCATTCTGGCCCAGGCAGACGTGGTTCTCAGATCTCCTGCATATGGCGGTGGAAGAGCCTATTCGGTTGGGAGCGCCTCCGGATCTCCTATCTCAGGACGACGGCAGGGTGTGGCATCACAATCCGGCGTGTCTCAGCCTGGCCGCGTGGCTCCTGACCGCTCAGAGTTCAGTCATTTGAAAATATCCCGAGAATGTTGATGGATTTTGGAGGCAGCGAGGGCGCCTTCCACTAATGGTGTAAGGGTCATCCTGGGGTTGAACCTTTGAACGTTTCTCTGGCACAGGTTCTCCCATACCTGTTGCACTTGGCAGAAGGAGGACTAGCGTTGTGATTGGCCGCGATTTATAGATTCACGAGAAAGTGCCATGCTGCTCCCCTGTTCAAAAAATGTTTCACCAAACGATCACTGAAGGGGTGTTTCGGACATATCCTCCAGTGAAGAAGTTTGCACCGGCGTGGAGCCTTAATGTGGTCCTTTCTATGTTGATGAAGCCTCCTTTTGAACCCATGTTGACGGCTTCCTTGAAGTTCCTCTAAGGTAGGCCCCACAGCTTCGGGGTTTTTTCTGTGTGCTTTGTCACTTGATGGGTTTGTTGTCTCATGTATGTGATTAAGTACTGTTTGTTGGTTTGTCTGTCACACACCGCCACTAATTGGTTGTACTGCTATATAATCTAGTCGCAGCATGTGAATCCATGAAAAATCCTGTGCTGGAGAAGGGAGTAGTTTCTTACCTGTAACTCCATTTCGAAGGGATTGTGTCCTCCGACGTATTCCTAATCTTGATAGATCTCCAGCTTGCGGGCCTCGGAAATTTTCTTTTTCAGTAGAAGGCGCTGCGTGTCGATGTCCCTCGAGCCGATGTCCCTCAACAGCCTCCGTATCGGCGCCGACGTCGTCATGCGTATAAATACTTGCGCAGCATCCGTTGCTCAGTTCCGTTATTCCGCACTTCGTGGGCCTCGGAATCGCGTTGCTCAGCTAGTTAGAAAATATATTCATCATTATTCCTCGAGAATAAACCAACTCTTACTCGATGGCTTCCTCACCCGAACCGACGACTCCACGGTCCGGCTTCAAACAATGTCAAGACTGTGGAAAGAAAATGTCGTTGACAGATCCTCACAGGATCTGTTTGTGGTGCCTGGGATCGGAGCACCAATGTTCGGAGTGCGAGGACTGCATGTCCATGACGGCGAAAGCCTTGAAGGAGTGTAAGGGGAAGCTTGAGAGAGGTAAGACAGCTAAAACTCCTTCGAAAGTTTCTTCGGCAGAGTCGAGACATTTGTCTCCTCGCCGACACAGGAAACATTCTCGGTCTAGGTCTCGAAGCAGTTCCCACCACTCTTCGAGATCCAAGCATTCAAGTAAGAGATGTTGAAGATCCCCTTCCTCGTCTTCTGTTTCTCCGGAAAGTGTCACCTGCCCGACAAAACATAGCTCTCAAGCTGAGTGGGAGGAATTCCGTAAAAGGATGCTTAGCATCTTCGAGAAAGTGGCCTCGACCCCCTCGAAGACGGCTGAGAGTGATACCCTGGGTGAAAGACCCTAAAAATCTAAACGCTGCGAGTCGTTACACCCGGCAAAAGAAACTACTCGAGAGCGTCACAACCCGTCGAGAAAAGGCACTGTGCCATCGACGCATAAATCGGCGTCATCTACGCCATTGTCGAAGGGCTCATCGACGCATAGGTCGATGAATCGACGCCGTCTTCGACGTCTATGCCGAAAAAGAGCAAACCCACGGCCGTCGCTACCTCACAGCCAGTGGTCATACCCCAGAGCCTCTAACATGACTTCGAGGTCATCGACAACCTTGAGTAGGATCCCGATCCTCTTGAGTTTTTTTCGAGGCCACTTCCAATCTTTTCGACGCCTTTTTCGGTGTTTTCGAAGCCTTTAACGTCCACGTCGACTTTTTCCCAACCGATTATGACAAATTTAGCCCCTTCTGCTCTGGAAATGGGATTTAAGCCATTTCCAAGGTCTGATCATTTCAGACCTTTTTGTCTTCAATCTGAGGAAGGGGAGGATTCAGATCAAGAAAGACCCTTTGGGTTGCAGAGATCTGCAACACCAGAACCAGAGGAATTTACCTCTGAGGAAAATGGGTTGAAGGACCTTAGAGAATCCTTACATGAGGCAAGTGGGTTAGATACTTCCCCAGAAATAGAATTTGCCAAACCTGACCCAGGGGAACATGCTGAGACCCCTTACAGAATTTTAATGGCAAGAATCATAGAATTCATGGGTTGGTCTACACCTTCACCTGCATTCCAACAGGATGACCTTACAGACATCTTAGTCAAAGGCCCACAGAAGGATCCTGTGGTTCCATTTCACGCTGCATTACAAAGAAAAATATTGGCTAACTGGGAAACTCATGAGGATATCCCGGCGGTTAACAAGAAGTTATCAGCCAAATAAGGGGTATCTACTACTGACCCTAAATTTTTGTCTAAACATCCAACTCCAGAGAGTCTGGTTGTCCAAGCAGCAACTGCATCAGGCATACCCTACTGTTCCACAGGACAGGGATGACAAAAGATATGACTCTATGGCTAAGAGTTTTTTTCTGCATGTAGCATGGCGTTGAAATCTATTAACGCTACTTTTATGCTCGCAAGGTTTAGCCATACACTTTGGGAGTGTGCTTCATCAGCAGCTGACTGCCTCTGAGAGGGAGAAGAAAGGGAAGCGTTTCTAAACCACATTAAGGATGGTAAAGACGCAATGTGCGAATCCCTTCAAACTGGCATTGATTCTGCTGACCGCATCAATAGGGCCATGGCGGCAAGTACTACAACCCGCAGATTTGCGTGGTTGCTAAAATCCTGGTTTGCTCCAGATGTACAAGCAAGACTTTTAAATATGCCCTTTGGCGGCTCTTCGTTGTTTGGTAAGAAGGCGGATGACAGCCTAGAAAAGTTAGACATCCAAAGCAACAGCAAAATCCCTGGGTGCTGTAATCCGTCAAACGCCATATCGCCACTCAGGAACCTCTTGGGGAGGTAAGTCCTTTCGCATTCATTCCGTATTCGGAAAAGGCAGAGGACAGTCGGTTCAAAGAGGTCAAAGATTCACCCGAGGTGGACGGGGTAAAAATACAAAAGCTGCAGCAGCAGGTACCTCTTTACCTTCTGCACCTGCATCAGCTGCCTCTAAATCACTCTGAGGACTCTCCTCATAAGACACCAGTAGGGGGCAGGCTAACTCAACATCTGACGAAATGGCAGGCTATTACGTCAGATGCTTGTGCATTGGAGACAGTTGCCCAAGGTTACGGCCTGCCTTTTCTACGCATTCCTCAGTCATCCACCGGGGAACAGCTCTCGGAAAGCTCCAGGTCTGCTCCTCTTGCAGGAAATTGTAGACCTGCTGGAGAAAGGTGCCATAGAACCGGTACCGGTAACTGTAGCGGAGAGGAACAAGAGCTGATAATCCCCCTACTTCCTAATACCGAAGGAAGACGGAGGACTGAGACCTATCTTGGACTTGCGAGAATTGAACAAGTTACTCAGGAAGGAAAAGTTCAAGATGGTAACTCTTTCTCTGATCCTTCAGGCCCACCAGCTCCAGGACTGGCTGGTATTTCGACCTTCAGGATACTTATTTCCATGTGCCAATCCATCTCAAACACAGGAAATACCTGAGGTTCGCAATTGGCGGCTCTCATTATCAATTTCGAGTTCTGCCATTTGGGCTGACCTCCGCCCCGAGGGTCTTCAAGCTAATGTCGGTAGTGGCTGCAAGTCTAAGGAGGGAAGGGATTCACGTCTACCCCTACCTGGACGATTGGCTGATCAGAGCTGTATCTCTGGAACAAGCTCCGATCCAGCTAGATTATGTCTGCCACTTCCTTCACAAACTGGGCTTCTCCCTCAATTTAAAGAAGTCCCAGATGATACCATCACAGAGACTCCAGTTCATTGGAGCGTTCCTAGACACTTCCCTGGGAAAAGCCTCGCCACCAGAGGTGAGGGCTCAAGATATTCTGCAGATGGTCAGCAAGTTTCAAAATGCCCAACGTCTCCTAGCATTCGACTTTTTGAGGTTGCTAGGCCTCATGGCATCCTGTATCTCCCTTGTGCCAGAGGCTCGCCTGAGAATGAGATCTCTTCAGTGGGCACTGAACTCAGTGGTGGCAATTCTCAGGAAGAATGACAAACAATCAGGTTCCGGACAAGGTGGCTCGAGACCTTCAGTGGTGGGCCTGCCAGGAGAACATCTTGAAAGGAGAACTGTTTTGGCAACCATGGCCGGAGATAACAGTAGTCACAGATGCCTCACTCACGGGGTGGGGAGCCCATACCAACGACTTGACCATCTGCGGTCGTTGGTCTCCATCGGAGTCCAGTCTACACATCAACCTGTTAGAGCGGAGAGCACTCAAGACTAGCGCTGAAGGCTTTTCTGTCATCTGTACAGGGGAAAAATGTCCTGAGAATGACGGACAACACAGTGGCTATGCACTACCTCAACAAAAGAGGCGTAGGATCATTGCCTCTGTGCAGAGAGGCGATGCAGCTTGGTTTTGGGCAATTCAAGAAGGAATCTCTCGGCAGTTCACTTAGCCGGAGAGAAAAACTTGACAGCGGACGCTCTGAGAAGTCGGAGTAGTGTCTCCCATGAGTGGGAACTAGCTCAGGAAGTCCTTCAACAGATCTTCACCCTTTGGGGAACCCCTCAAGTGGATCTGTTCGCCACCAGCATCAACAGGAAGTGCGATCCGTTTTTTTTTTCAAGGGAATTTCCCCCGAGAGGAGCTCTAGGGTACGCGTTCGTAGTGGACTGGGAGTTTCCACTTCTATACGCGTTTCCTCCAGTCCCTGTCATTCCTCAAATGATCAGGAGGTTGAGAAGGTTCCGGACATGCTCATCTGCCCTCCAATTCGTCTTCCACGCAAGGAGAATCTTCTCTCGCAGAAAGGAGGTCAGGTTCTCCATCCAGACATCAGAACCCTCAACCTTCATGCTTGGTATCTGAAAGGTTGAGATACAAGGATTGGGACCTCCCAGATGACGTCATGGAGGTGTTGCTTTCGGCAAGAAGGCCAGCAACAAAGACTTTATACTGCTGCCGTTGGAACATATTTTGCAGCTGGTGTAGAGAAGAATTTCGACCCCTTTTCATGTGGTACACCAACGGTATTATCTTTTCTACTCTATTTGGCAAATTCGGGCCTTCAGGTTGGCACTATCAAGGGCTATCTCGCAGCGCTATCTATCTTCAAGCGCACTGCAGAGGAACCATCGCATTTCAAGTTACGCTTAGTAATACAATTTCTGAAGGGATTAACCAATGTCTATCCTCAAGACCATTCCAAGTTCCCTTATGGGACTTAAATTTAGTCTTAAATTTCCTGATGGGTCCACCTTTTGAACCACTCCACTCTTGTTCACTAAGGTTTCTCACCCTTAAAACTGTCTTATTAGTGGCATTGACATCTGCTAGGAGGGTGAGCGAATTACCCCCTCATACAGTTTTTCATAAAGATAAAGTTGCCCTACAAGTGAAGCCTAATTTCCTCCCAAAGGTGGTTTCTGAATTACACATCACTCGGAAGATTACCTTGCCTTCATTTTATCCCCCTCAACCCCCCGGGGAAAGGGGAAGGGCTGCATAGGCTGGACCGAAGGCGGGCTTTGAGCTTTTACATCAGCAGACTTGCTAGGATTAGGCAAGCAGACCAACTGTTTGTAGGTTACTCAGGGCACAAATTGGGATTACCGATAACAAAAGAGAACATTTCCAGATGGATTATTTTAGCCATTCTGGAATGTTACAAACTGGCAGGGAAAGAGCCTCCTCAAAATCTTAGGACTCATTCAACCAGGGGTATCTCAGCCTCTTTGGCCCTCCAAAGAGGGGTACCGATTCGAGACGTGTGGCTGCCACATGGTCGTCTGCACATACCTTCACAAGATTTTTTTTTTTTTTTTTTATAAATATTTTTTATTTTCAAAATAAAACATTACAAACCAAACTTGCAGCATTATACATTACACACTGTAAACATCAATTAATGCCATGTTACTGCACTTCAAACCCTCCCCCCAAGAGTTTATCAACCATACAGTTCTGTGTACACTTGGTGGGGCCAGGCGTCGCCCCTCTCGGAAGCAGCAGGGTCCATCTCCGTGCCAAACAGTCCCGTAATTAACATTCTCCAAGCCGCCAGGTTGCCCACTTCTTCCTCCCCACAATTACCACACGCTTCCTGCCATACCACCGTTTCAGCCTCCGCCCACTTCTGCACGTCCCGCCACCATATCTCTATTCTTGGCCCATGGCGTTGCTTCCAACTCATAGCTATCCTTCTCTTAGCAAGTACATACGCCAGGTCTCTCAGTTTCCCGAGATGTTTGGTGTTCCGTGGTCTAGGGAACCCTCCCAGGAGGCAGGCCCAGGCCGTGTCAATGCGTAGCAGAACACCCTTATCTGCTAATTTCTGTGCCACTTCCCCCCAAAAGCCTTCAATCACTGGGCAGGACCAGAACATATGTGTCATACCTGCGTCGTCTTCATCGCATTTCGGGCATGCTTGTCTACCTGCGCTCGCAAACTTGGCTATTTTCTCCAGCATGGGGTCTGGCATGGATTCACATGCTCATGAATTTTCCCCGTCAGGCTGGGAATCCTCGGTAAAGAAAAAACCAGTATCAGTTTCGTTTCTGATCTGTCTTTCGTAGTAATAACCAATCACTGGTCTCTGCGTCATACTGACCACAGCCAATGACTGCCCTCTACCTAAGCACCGCCTCTGGCAGCCATCTTCAGATTTTTACCGCACGTTCATGTGTTGGGATCCTCGTGCTATTGCTCTCGAGCGTTAGTGCTATTTTTCGCGCTTTTTCACAAAAAAACTTCGATTCTTTCGGTCAAAAGAGCCTCAAGCTCCACCGATCCTACATCCGATCAACGGGGACCCGTGTCGGATTCATCTGTGCCCCTCAAGGGTGAAGATTTCGTCGAGCTACACTTCGGAGGACTCCAGAAGCTTCTCAGGCCCGGTCTCGGAGATGGCCCAGGAGAAGGGAAGCTCGACGCCCGGAAAGCTGTTCAGGGTCTGCCCTGGATGCCAGCTGCAGAACGTCTTCAAGGAGGACGAACACTCTTTATGCCTTTACTGCCTTCATGAGGACAAGACGCACGTGGAGAAGGACTGTGCGTTTTGCGGCAACATGTCGGAACGGACCATGAAGGACCGCCATCAACGTCTCGCCAACTGGCTGGAGGGTAAGAGCCCGTCTGGCGAGAAGAAGAAGAAATCCGAGCGGTCTTCTAAGACCTTTGAGGGCGCCCCGGCGACGGGGGCCCAGCATAAGGCCAAGCACCGCGAGTCCGCTGGCACCGGGAGCGCCGAACGGTCGGGCTCTACGGGCGCCAGGCAGGGCGCACCCTCTCCGGCACCATCAACCACGAGCCAACGCTCTGGGTCGGGTAAGAGGAAGGCCGAGCACCCGGCGAAGCTCCTGGAGAGGCCCCGGTCGAGCTCTAAGGCAGAGGAGGAGCGTGGCAGTGCCCCCTCCCTCAAGGATAAGGCGGTGAGCGCACCTAAGGTGGTGAAGGCCTTGATCCATCCGACCAAGCCCTCTATCGAAACGGTCGCGGCGGCCCTGGCTCAGCCTGTGGTGGCTGCACCAGTGGTGGCGACCTCAGGGCCCAGAATCTCCCTGCCTCCTCGGAGGGAGTCTTCCTTTGTGCCCATCGATAGGACCCCCGTGAAACCCTCCGTGGGGAAGAAGGGGGGGCAGGGCGTCGTCGTAGATTCGGCCTCAACCTCAGAAGAGGAGCTGATCGAGGTCTTAAGCCACGGCCTAGGCGTGGAAGAAGACCAGCCCGTCGGAATGGACCCCGACGCAGGTGACGACGACGACATCGTCGAGGATACCGACGGGGCCCCTGCTCGCCCGTCGGATTCCCCTCTGCCAGCGCCGCAAGACAACTCGGCGGCCATTTTGTTGGCCATACAGTCCTTATGCTCCGAGATAAGGACGAGGCTACCGTTACCGACGGAGGAACCTCTCCCGTCGGGGGATCCAGAACCGGGACCTTCTGGTGTTCCCCCTACCAATAAAAGAAGGATCCATCCACCACCTCCTTTTCAACCGTCGCGCCCCGTCCAGCCCTCCTCCCCGTCCACCCGAGGGGATGATACGGGGACTGACACGGCAGCGACGGGTACGGACGACGAGGCATACGACGAGGATTTTCCGTCGTCGCCTCCCACCAGGGCTTCTCCGCCCGACGAGATCGGATCTTTCCACTCCATGATCTCCAGGGCTTCCGAGCTTTTCCAACTCTGCCCTGAGGAGAAGAAAAAGGAAGGCTTCCTTTATCAGCGGCGCGAGGCCAAGAGGATGACGGTCCTCGCAGTGCCTCTGTTGGACGACATTTGGGATGAGGGCCTTTCCCTCCTCAAGAACCCTTCCACGACGCCAGCTAGAAGAGACCGGTACGAGAAAAAGTACCGGGTCCCGGACACGGCCCCCCTATGCCTCCGGGCGCAGCCTACCCCGGACTCCGTCGTCTCCGCGGCAGCCAGGAAGAAAGCGGGGGGGGGGTGCGGCCTCCACATCGACTTCCCCGCCGGACGGCGAGGGAAAGAAATTGGATGCTATGGGACGTAGAGTCATCTCGTCGGCAGCGACGACGATTAAAGCGGCCAACGCCTTGGCTATCGTGGCCCGCTACGACAGGGAGCTCTGGTACAAGATAGCTCCCCTGCTGGATTTTCTGCCGGACGACAAGAGGGCGGAGGCCCTTGAGATCCTGCAGGAAGGTGAGGTGGCCTCGGACCACGCCATCACCGTGGCGACGGACATCGCCGACACTGGGTTCCGCCAGCTGGGCAACGGCGTTTGCCTTCGACGTCGTGGATGGCTCAAAGCTACGGACTTCCGGCAGGACGTCCAGACCAGAGTCCTGGACATGCCCTTCGACGGGAACAACCTGTTTGGGAAGACAGTGGACGATTCCCTTCAGGCCATCAAGGCGGATACTGAGACGGCCCGGGCCCTTGGAGTCCTGCAACGACGGACGCCCTTTCGGAGCGGCGGAGGCAAGGGTGCCTCCAAAGGTTCCGGCGGCGGTTTCGCTTCCTACCGTCAAGCGGCCCGCTCGTCGTCGCAAGAGGCCTACAGAGGACGAGGCAAGTCTAGCGGACCCCGCCGTCGTCGCCAAGGAGGCCAAGGCGGCAAGGCCGCGTCCAAGCAGGATTGAACCGGCCGTGGGGTCGGGCCCCCACCGAAGCACCCCGGTGGGAGGCCGGCTGGCGGGCTTTGTCAGCGTGTGGGAGTCCATCTCCACCGACCGTTGGGTGCTGGACGCCCTGGCCCGGGGCCACGCGCTCGAGTTTCAAAGAAGGTGCCCGCGCGTCCCCCCCCGTGGCCAGGAAAGAACTTCACGTCCCTCAACTTCTCCTGGAGGTAAAGGCGATGCTCAGAAAGGGCGCCATCGAACTCGTCCCAAGGAGGCTTCGGGGCTCCGGAGTCTACTCGAGATACTTCCTCGTGAAGAAGACGACGGGAGGATGGCGCCCCATCCTAGACCTGCGACGTCTGAACAAGTTCATCAAGGCGCAGAAGTTCTGGATGGTCACCCTCCAGCACGTCCTGGGTCAGCTGGAGGAAGGAGACTTCCTATCGTCGTTGGATTTGGAGGATGCCTACTTCCACATTCCCATCCTAAAGGGGCACCGAAAATTCCTCAGATTCGTGGTCCAAGGGCGTCATTACCAGTTCAAAGCCCTTCCCTTCGGACTACGGTCGGCACCCAGGGTATTCACCAAGTGCCTCGCACCGGTGGCGGCGCAGCTGCGCCGCGAGGGGATTCACGCCTACCCCTACCTGGACGACTGGCTCATCCGCGCCAAGACGAGGGAGCTCGCCGTGGTCCACACGGCAAGGACCGTCCAACTCCTCACGGACCTGGGATTCTCCGTGAACTACGCCAAATCCCACCTGGTGCCCGCGCAAGTCGCACTGTTTCTGGGAGCGAGGCTCGACACAGTGTCCCTTCTGGCCTCCCCGTCGGAGGAGAGGGCCAGGACCATCTTGGGCAAGGTGCAACGGATGTTGGTGGCCGACGCGGCCAAAGTGAGGTCCATCAAGTCCCTCCTCGGGATGATGTCTTCCTGCATCTACCTCATTCCCATGTGCAGGCTCCGGATGCGCCCGTTGCAAGAATTCCTGGATGCGCGCTGGATCCAGACGACGGGCAGCTTCGAGGAAAGGATCAAGCTCGACGAGAGCTTCCGACGAGCGATACGGTGGTGGGGCACCCGCGCGCTTCTGACGGCGGGCATGGACTTCCAGACCCCAGCCCACCAGGAGACTGTGACCACGGATGCCTCCCTGGAAGGGTGGGGAGCGCACACCGAAAATCTGCACGCAAGGGGACTCTGGCTCCCGACGGAGAAGTCCCTGCATATCAACGTCCTGGAGCTCCGTGCAGTGTTTTGGGCCCTCAGGTCCTTCCTTCCGTCCCTCAAGGGCAAGGTGGTGAGGATCTTCACCGACAACACCACCACCATGTTTTACATCAGGAAACAGGGCGGAACCAGGTCCCCAGCGCTGTCCAAGGAGGCGCAGGACCTGTGGCATTGGGCCGTCGCCCAAGGGATTTTTCTGGTGCCGTTTCATCTGGCAGGGATAAAAAACACCATCGCCGACTCACTCAGCAGGGAGCTGCGCTCGTGCCACGAGTGGGAACTACGGCAGGATCTGGTGGATCGACCTGTTCGCGACGGCGACGAACACCAAGTGCCGGAGGTTCGCCAGCAGGTTTCCCCAGACGAGGAGCATGGGCGATGCTTTCTCGTTCCCCTGGGAGGGCCTGTTCCTCTACGCGTTCCCTCCCTTGCCTCTGCTAATCCGGCTCGTCAACCAGCTCAAGAGGTCACGGTGCAGGATGATCCTCGTCACACCTGCGTGGCCGAGGCAGATATGGTTCCCGGACCTTCTGGACTTGTCAGCGTCCCCGCCGATCAAGCTGCCGGCGGACGCGGATCTACTCTCCAGGGAAGGAGGCGCCATCCTCCACCACGACCCGAAGTCGCTGAACTTGCAGGCCTGGCTCCTGCAGCGCTAGAGTTTGGAGGATACGACATACCGGCCGATTGCAGAGAGGTTCTTGCAAAGGCCAGGGCGTCCTCGACTCTTAAATGCTACGGACACAAATGGAAGAGGTTCTCTGTCTGGTGCCACGCACAGAAGATTAACCCTCTACGGATTACGGCTCCCCAAGTACTGCCGTACCTGCTGACGCTGGCCAAAGCTGGTCTGGCACACGCGTCCATCAAGATTCATCTTGCTGCGATCTCCCGATACACCAGAACCACGGGGCGGACGTCCTTGTGGTCTCATCGTCTGGTGAAAGAGTTCATGAAGGGACTGTTCAGATCGTTCCCGCCGGTGAAGGCTCCGGCCCCGGCGTGGGAGCTCAACGTGGTGCTGACCAAGCTCATGGGACCTCCGTTCGAGCCTCTGCACTCGGCCCCGTTGAAGTTTCTATCGTGGAAAACAGCTTTTCTTGTGGCCATCACCTCCGCACGACGAGTGGGAGAGATCCAGGCCCTTTCCTGCAAGGCCCCGTACTTGACTTTCCACGACACGAGGGTAGTGCTCAGGACGCACCCCTCCTTCATGCCCAAGGTACCGTCGGACTTCCATCTCAACGAACCCTTGGTGTTACCTGTGTTCTTCCCGTCGCCTTCGTCGCCGGCTGAGAGGACTTTGCACTCGCTGGATGTAGCTAGAGCGCTGAAGTTCTACGTGGACCGCACGAAGGGTTTTCGGAAGACGTCACAACTCTTTGTGAACTTTGGACCTGTCAATCAGGGGAAGGGTCTCTCGAAGGCTTCCATCTCCAGATGGCTCTCCGGCTGTATCATGTGCTGTCACCGGTTGGCAAACCGACCGCTGCCTGGCCGTCCGAGAGCCCATTCCACCAGAGCGATCGCAGCTACCACGGCGTTCCTATCTGGTGTGCCCCTGCTGGACATATGCAGGGCTGCTACGTGGAGGTCGACGCACACCTTCACGAAATTCTACTGCGTCGACCGGGATTCCAGGGAGGAGTCCAGGGTCGGCCAAGCAGTGCTGCGCAACCTGTTCGCCTGAGGTGAGCCTGGTGAGGAGGTAAGATGCTTAATGTTGAGTTGATGTGATGCTTAATGTTGAGCCTTTGCCACCTCCCGTGGTTGTGCATGTGTGTACTGCTATGTATTCTTTATTCATGAGCATGTGAATCCATGCCAGACCCCATGCTGGAGAAGGAACAAGTTACTTACCTGTAACTGTTGTTCTCCAGCATGGGTCTGGCATGGATTCACATGCGAACCCTCCCGCCTACCCCTCTGCGGCTCTTCACTTGGTCATACTGCCACTTCACGTGCTTCCAAATCTGAAGATGGCTGCCAGAGGCGGTGCTTAGGTAGAGGGCAGTCATTGGCTGTGGTCAGTATGACGCAGAGACCAGTGATTGGTTATTACTACGAAAGACAGATCAGAAACGAAACTGATACTGGTTTTTTCTTTACCGAGGATTCCCAGCCTGACGACGGGGAATATTCATGAGCATGTGAATCCATGCCAGACCCATGCTGGAGAACAACAGTTACAGGTAAGTAACTTGTTCCTTCTTCGGGGTCATATATGCTCTGTGCGTGATGTACAGCTGTATTTGCTGCAATCTAGCATTCCTAGACACTTTCTTATGGTATCCCATGGCCCGTTCCAACATCCCATCAGTCATCTGTGCCCCCACTTCCGCTTCCCAATCGAGCCTCAAATCCATCAAGTCCTTCCCCACCCGGGTCATCACCACCTCATATAATCTGGAGATCTCATGCCCGCCCTCTGATATATCATATATCGTTCCGATCAGTGCGTCCGGATCTTCCGCTAGCACCGTCTCCGGCCAAGTCTTGCGGATGATCTGTACCAGCCTTAGATATGTAACATATTGGCCCCCGTGCAGCCCTGTTTCTTCACCCAGGTCTACAAATTCTCTAATGGCCCCATCCTGCCATATGTCTCCCAATGTGGCCAGCCCAACCGTTTCCCAATATGTCCTGATAATTTTCCTGAGCTGGCTGTCCCCCATAGTTAGGGCGGCCAGTGACACGGGCACGGGTTCTCAATCAACTGACACATTCTGCGCCAAATTCTCCACCCCAACAGCAACATACATGGGCGTCCTTGCAAGTCCGACCTAGGGACCCAGACGACCTCCTTTAGATAAAACGGGGCGCAGTCCCTCCCAACCAGCCTAGACTCAGGAGTTTCCTCATCAGAGAGCCATTTGGTCACGTATTGCAGCTGGCTGGCCACATAATAGGCCTCAAAGTTCGGCAGCTTGATGCCTCCCCTATCGTGGAAATTTTGCAGTTTCCACAAGGCCACCCTGTTACGGATGCCGTGCCACAGGAAGTCCCTACATACACTATCAAGTTTGACAAAGAACTTCCTGGGTATCAAGTATGGTATATTGCTGAAAAAGTGCAAAAGCCTGGGCAGGACCACCATTTTGAGCATCGCCCCCTGGCCCACCATTGCCAGCGGCAGCTTCTCCTAAAACCGCATACTATCGCGGATTTTCTTTACCGCTGCCTCGGTATTGTGCAAGTGTTCTTCCTTCACAGCATGATGTACATCAATTCCGAGGTAACGGAAAGACTCAGTTGCCCAGGGCACGGGCAACACCGGCAACCGTTCCAGAGGGACCCCAATGAAGCTCCCCAGCGGGAACATGCTCGATTTACTAGGATTAACCGCTATGCCGGACAGCTCCGCATACTTTTCCATGACCTCTAAAATGTACTGGAGGTTTTCCTCCGGATACTTCAGGTACAACAACAGGTCGTCAGCATATAGGGATATCAAATGGTTCTCTCCTCCCACCTCCATGCCAACCAAGTCATATTGTTGTCTGAGGTACACCGCCAGGGGCTCCAGGGCCAATATGTACAGCATCGGGGACCAGGGGCATCCCTGTCTGGTGCCTCTGCTAAGTCTCCACCTTTTGGATATCACAGATCCCGTGCGCACCCTGGCCAGTGGCTCGCTGTAAAGTAGTTTCGCCCACCTCACGTAGCCAGGCCCAAACCCGTACCCCTCCAAGGCCGCCAGCAACCACGGCCACCTCACTGAATCAAATGCCTTAACTGCATCTAGGGACACCACCACCATCTCTTCATCACTTCTGTTCCCCTCTTCAATCACCCGGTGAAGTCGCCTGTGATTGTGAGTTATGTTTCTGTTGGGGACATAGCCCGTCTGATCCGGGTGTATCAGTTTACTGATGACCCTTCGTAGCCTGTTGGCCAGGACCGCCGTCAGGATCTTGCTGTCCTGGTTCAACATCGACAGCGGCCTATACGATCCACAGCTTTGTCGGGGTTTATTAGGCTTGGGGAGCGGCACTATCGCCGCTTCTCTGAGCGTTTCCGGTAACCGACCCTTCTCGAAAGATTCATTGAACATTTCTAGCATCGGGGGGAGTATCTCTGCCCCATACACTTTATAAAACTCACTCGGGAGTCCGTCCGTGCCCGGGGTCTTACAAGTGGGCAATCCCTTCACTACCTCCTCCAGTTCCTCTAGTGTGATAGGTGCGTCCAGCTCCTCTCTTTCTTCATCACTAATCTTGGGCAGCTCTATGTCTTCCAATGTATTTCTGATCTCTGCCTGATATTCTCCCCCTTTGTCCTCATACAGTGCTCTATAATAATCAAGGAAGGCTGCATTAACTCCTTCCTGGGTGTCTACCTCCTCTCCGTCCTCCAACTATCATTCTGATCGGGGGCCTAGGGGTTTCTCTCTTATATAGCCATGCCAGTAGGCGGCCAGTTTTGTCTCCACCCGCATGCTGCCTCTCAACATATTTCCTATAGTTAAGGTTACAGAGCCTTTCCCAAAGCTCCGAACACTGCTGCTGCAACGCAAGTACTAGGTCTGCGTCCCCTCCTGCCTCGCTACATTCGCGCTCCAATTGTCTCTCCGCCTTCTCTAGCTCCATCAGAACCCCACCCTGCAGGCCCTTCGACTTGGAAATAGCGTCCCCTCGTAACACAACCTTGAATGCCTCCCAAAGTGTACCAGCCGAATCTACACTGCCCGTATTAACCTCAAAGTACCGCTGGATCGCCTCCCTGATATCCTCCCTAAAAACCGTGTCCCTAAGCGCCTCCGCACGGAGGCGCCATGTAGGTATCCGTACACGAGGGCGGCCATACTGCCAGGTCAACACTAAGGGCGAGTGGTCTGACAGGACCCTCGCTTTATATTCAATTTGAGTGGTCGCCATCACCACTTCTGACGTGGCAAAGAAGTAATCCAATCTCGTGTGTAGGCGCTGTGGAGCAGAGTAGTGAGAATACTGCGAGGTATCAGGGTATTTCAGTCGCCAAACATCCGCCAGCCCAAAGTCGCCCAGCAACGTCTGTAATACTCTGGCCGCCGGGGTGGGCCGATCAATCCTATCATCGGACCTATCTGCCCTTGGGTCGAGAACACAGTTAAAGTCCCCTCCCCAAATGATCGCTCCCCCCACGCATGTGCCCAGACGGGTGCATAGGGTCCTGAAGTATGCAGCAGCATTTTGATTGGGGGCGTATGTGTTAATAATGCAAACCTCTCTATCCTCAACCAGGGCTCTGAGCATAACCAGCCTGCCCTCCGTGTCCACCTCCTGCCACGTGACTCTGAACGGAACGTGCGGTGCTACCCAGATTAGCACTCCCCTGGCATAGGCAGAGTACGGGGAGCCCACCACCATGCCACTCCACTTTTTCTCAACCAGTTCTAACTTGTGCCGGTTGAGGTGTGTTTCGTGCAATAGTGCAATGTCAATCCTCTGCCTTTTGAGGTACAACATAACTTTATTCCTTTTTAAATAACTATTAAGTCCCCTGACATTCCAGGTGACAATCTTAAGGTCTCCCATGGCAAGTACGTTCCTCCCTGCCTCCCATGTAGCGACCCCCAACCGCCCACATGACACAGATAGCGTTTCGGTCCAGTAACTCCTCATATAAGCTCAAACTCCCTTCAACTATATACACAACTAAACCCCAACTTCCCTCCCCTCCCCCCACCCGTGCCTTCCCCAACATCACACACCCCAACTGCTGCCCAGCTCCAGCATCAGAGCTCAGGCACCCCCACATCTAGCTCCGCAAGCACCGGTCGGTGAACGGAGCCCAGTAGGGTGAGGTCACCCTAACGGCCACCCAACTAAAACTATTGTGGGGTAGAGAATATCGCCCCGTAGGGCTCCCGATCAGATAAACATTCACAGTGTCTTGACAAAATAGTGCAATCATCTGACCTTCTTTACCGAAGGTGTCACACCGACTATATTCAAGTCCCTCGAGCCACGCCATCTTGCAACGCCATTTTACGATTCCCGTATCTCTTCAGAGCCCTTTCTGGGCCAAACTTCTGATTCCTGGGGGCATCCTTGCGCATCGAGCCATCCCATAGCATCCTCCGGGGTTTCAAAAAACAAAGTTTTATGTGCATGGAAGACCTTCAATTTTGCTGGATAGAGTAACATATATTTGTGGCCCGCTTCTCTCAGCCTTCGCTTTACAGACCCGAAGTTCATGCGACTACGTTGTACAGTCAGAGTATAATCTGGATAAGCCGTGATGTTTGCCGCTCCTCTCGTGATCGTCCCTCCTTTACGGAAGTATTCCAGTATCCTCTCCCGGTCGCGGTAGTTAAGGATTTTGGCGATCACAGGCCTAGGCGGGTTCCCCGGAGGTGGCCTCCTAGTTAGGGCTCTGTGCTCTTTCTACTGCAAATCCTTGAGATAGGCCCCCTCCAGGTATCTCCTGTAAGAACATGGATTCGATGAAATCCGTAGGGTCACGGCCCTCTATCCCCTCCGGTAGGCCCACGATGCGGATGTTGTTGCGACGGGCTCGTCCCTCAGCCTCCTCCGCTCTGCTCTCCAGGTTGCCAATCCTTTGTGTCAGGGCATGCAAATCGGCCTTATGAGTGGCGCAATCTGCTGTATTCGGGCCAACTTCTTTTGCAAGGGACTCCGTGCGCTCCGCCAGGGCCCTGACATCTTGTCGTAGCAGATTAACGTCCTCCTGGACCTCCCCAACCTTGCGGTCCAGTGCAGTCTTTAGTTCAGTAACGGCCAGTTCCAGCTTTGATTCCCAGGCCGCCCTCAGTTCCACAATCGCCGCCAGGATTTCTTGGTTGGTGCACGAGGACGTCGTGCCACTCCCAGCCAGCGCATCCTTACTTTTGGTAGTGTCCTGGCTCGGGGGAGTTTTAGTGAAATAGTCTAAGGTAGGCTGTTTCACCTTCGGCCGCACCGGCCTGCTCGACATGACTCAGGAAATCGATCGGTTGCTAAAGTAGCAAGTTTGTGTACAGTGCACCTTCACAGCCAGGCCATCGTTCAACTCGCTCCTATTCGAGTCCCGGGCCCTGGTCGGCCATTTTGAGTCGCCCTTTGTTCGCAGGGTCTTTTAACTCGTAGCCACCGATCTCCGTCGCCGTTGATCCTATTCTCTCCAGAAGTTCACAATGCGTGGCCAATACCTTCACACACCATCATGTGTATCGTCGGTGGTCAGCGATCCGTCGTACCGCACATATTTGCCCGGATCGTTGCAGGATCTCGGGAGCTCCTCCAGAACGCGTCCTCCTACATGGCTCTCGTAGCCACGCCCCCACCTTCACAAGATTTTACAACCTGGATTCCTCCTCTAGCCAAGAGACTAGATGTGGCAAAGCTGTGTTGCACTCTGTTCACGCTTGAAGGGAAACATGGCAATTTTACTCCCACCTCCAGTTACACACCACTGCTATGGGAGTCTATCAAGATAAGGAATACGTCGGAGGACACAATCCCTTCCAAGAACATGTTACTTCTTACCTGGTAACGTTCTTTCGATGGGATGTTCCTCCGACATATTCCTCATCGCCCCTCCCATCCATCCCCTCAGTAAAACTTCCCTTGTGGTTACAGCTTACGCTCCTTCAGGGTCACTAACCAATTCATGTAAAACTGTTAACGTCAAAACGGAACTGAGCAACGGACGCTGCGCGAGTCTATTTATGATGACGTCGGCACCGATACGGAGGCTGTCGAGTGACATCGGCTCGAGGGACGTCCACGCGCAACGCCCTCTACTGGAAAAAAAATTCCGAGGCCAGCAAGCTGGAGATGATCTATCAAGATAAGGAATATGTCGGAGGAACATCCCATCGAAAGAACGTTACCAGGTAAGAAGTAACTTGTTCTTCTCCAGCATTGGTATCTTTCATGGATTCACATGTGCCTGCCGGCCGCTCCTGCAAGCAAACCTGGGTTCAGGTTCCCTCTACTTTGGAGGCTAAAATCTGAAGGGAAGCCGTGGGGGCGGTGCTATTTATGCCAGACGTCCTATTGGTGGGGCCTAAAGCACCCAAAAAGGACGTTGATACGACACTAAAGCGTCAGCATTTTCCATAGGAAAAGGCTGAGTTAGTTACCAAGGTTTTCCAGCCTGACAGGGAAATATTCACAGCATGTGAATCCATGAAAGATACTAACACTGGTGAAATGGAGGTACAGGTAAGCAACTACTCCCTTCTGAGAGTGAAATGTTACAAAAGTTCTTACTTAATTTGAATGTGTCTTCCACTATTCTGAAAAGTTTATATATAAGATTAAGTACTCTTACGTCCCGTCCCCGTTCCTCCATACTGCATGGGCATCCCTTCCAAGGTGTCGACGGGAACAGGCCAAATTCACCAGCGCTCCTGGGTTTGGCTTCGGCCATGTAATTCCACGCGCGGATCCTACTTCCTGGCTTTTTATCTACAGGTACTCGGTCCTCAGGCATCACGCTCCTCCCCGGCGCATGTTCACTTCTACAGGGTTCAGCAGGTGTCCTTCCTGCCAGTGGCTCTTCCCAACTTCAAACCCCCACGCCTATTGCGTACGTTGCCTTGCCCTAGACCGCGGTTGGCAAGCTTGTACAGCGTGCAACGCCCTGTCATCGAGGTCTCTGGAGAACAGACTAGCCAGGTGGAGGGAGCTCTTCCAGAAATCGCCTCCAGATCACCTGAAGGACTTTGTTAAACATCAATCCAGGCCCAAGGTTCTCCACTGGCACCCCGCAAGGGAGACGCCTTGCCAAGGGCTCGCACGTGTGGGAGGGAACGTCCAGGTTCGACTACCAGCAGGTGCACCGAGGCCTCCCTGGCTACCGGTCTACGGGCAAAGGGATCCTCCAATCCTCCCGGTGACCATGTTGAGTGACCGGAAGGTTCTTATACCGGGTCTTCACCCGAGGGGCCATGCCCTTGTACCGACAATATGTCCGAGGGGACACCTAAACTCAGCTCTACCGGCCCCCTGTTAACGCCTACCAGGCCTCGGCCTGAGGAGCATGGTAGGCCTCATGATCCACACTCGAGGCCTGGCCCAGCGAGCCAAGCAACACGACACAGGCACGTGGAAGGCAGCCCAACAAGATGGCCACCGTGCTGGACATCCGCACCCGTCCGACACCGCACCAGGAACGGGAATTCAGCGAAGGACAAGTGTCAAAGTGGGACTGGTATCAAATGGGTACGTGGCCTACAGCATAGCCTTCATTTGTGCAGGGCAGGTTTCTGCTACGTCCATATGGGCAGGGTATGCAGTGCCTCCAGCAGCTGCCAGCTAATCCGTCTACCCCCTGCAATCCCTCCAGCCTGTGAGGACACATTCTTTGAGCGGTTCCTCGGACTCGAGTCCCCTCGGATGGTGGTGATCCTCAGGGATGCCATCAGCAAGGTACTCCCGCCAATGCTTCCAGCACCTCAGGCGCCTCAGCCTGTACCACCTGCTCCGCCCCCCCCAACCGATTCCTCAGGTGATAACGTACCAGCCTCCGCCACAACCTGCGGTCCCAGTATCCCAGCCTCCGGCTCCCGTCATTCCACAACCAGTGCAGGATCCTCCTGACCCCCAGGCGGACACGGACGATGACCCGATACGCCACAGTCAGCCAAGGCCTTCCATGAACGTCTTGCAGGGCTGGCGGAGTACCTGGGCCTTCCTCAACCAGAGCTTGAGAACCAGCAGAGGGGGGGTCCTCACACAAGTCCTCGCACGATGCCCCTCTGTTAAAACAGGAATTCCATTGAAGACTGATGTAGTCGCCCTGGCCAAAAGGGGTTGGCTCAAGCCCCACTCTGCCAAACTGTCAGGCAGAATTGCATGCAGTACCCTATGGGACTACCACATACAATTAGGACTACAGGTGTAAGCAAAACCAACCTTTGGTATAAGTCTGCACTACAGTTTTTGGTAGCCAGCTGAACAGCCAGGCTTATCTCAAGAGGGAATGTGAGCAGTAAAAGGATGTTACACATAGGTCTTACTATCACAGTGGTTCTTGGTAAAACACTTATTAATTTATTACACAGTCATTTATAAAACATTCACTGGAAGGAGGCAACTTAATATCATAGATAAATACACTTCAATACCAAACCAATATGTTTGAGTAAATTAGGCTCCCCTGAAATAGGAGCAAAATGGCATTTCAGTTACTTTAAATGGGAGTAAAAAGGCACAAGTTAATAAAATGGACCACAAATACTTTCTTAGACAGTGCAAATAATGTCAGTTCACTAGAGGACTCGATTCAGTTCAATAGGCCTAGGCCAAAGTCAGTGGGCTAGTGTCTTGGATAGGAAAGAGCAGTTCTTGTAGTAAACGGTAAAGTCTTTGCCAAAGTTCTCAGAAGTAGATTGTACAAAAAAGAATCATATGTTCGGTCACAAGCTGATTAGACCTGCAAGTTAGGGAAATTTCACAAACTTTCACCATGAGCGGTAAGTTCTCTCAATCGGGTTGGCAGTACCTTAGTATGAAGAAATTATGCAGCTGAAGACGTTGGTTCCTGGCAGTTTCTGCAGATCTTGCTGTTACTCAGTCGTGGGGAGAAGAGGGAGGACATCTGGGGGGGACTCCTGCACTGCACGGGGACTGGTGAAACAAGCTGGCAAGATGAAAGATCTTCGGTTCGAGTAGCTGTCGTCAAGCACACAAGCTGGTGGCCTGCCCCTGGTTAATCCTAACCGACTCTGAGAATGGTATCCAGATGGCGTTTGAGTTGATTGTTTCCACCAACTCAAAGGAAGAAGTCCTTGAAGGGGCTTCTCTGTCGAGATGAACTTGGCAATTTTGGACCTGCAGCTGGGCTTCACCGGTCAACAGTCCAGGAGTTGCAGCAGCCGTCCTCTTCCAGCTCGTCTTCGGTTCTTTTGTTCCAGTGGTCGACTCTGCTTTCCAGTCCAAGAGACTCTCCTTTTAAACTGTTCTATCCCTTTCATTCCAGCCTAGCTGTCACTCGCCCAGCAGGGTGGCTGTCCTTGCCGGACAGTCAGCCAGCCGATCACGCAGAGTGCATTTGGGTCTCCTAGAAGACTAAGCGCAGGGAGTTTTGGGCACCTCCCTCACTTCCTGCCCACACCAGACACTTAGGTGCCAGAGGCGGTCTTCAATCCTGAAGCCCGCCAAAGGCGTATGAACAAAGGGACCAAACCTGGTTTGGCGAGCAGAGAAAAACTCTAGAAGGACCTTTCCAAAAAGAAATGGCGAAAAAAGAAGACCGGGACCTGTTTAAACAAAGGGGCTTAATGCGCCATCTTGAAAAACATAGCTCCTGTGATTTTTAGCTACTGTTGTTCGCGGTCAGGAAAAATCATGTTATTTCGTTGTAAAACCACTGCCACCAGCCATTTCGATAGAAAATGGTAGAATTTGACTGTTACATGAGTTTCTAGACACAGGGGATACTAGCTAACCCCTCCAGCACTCTATAGGAAGATAGTGTGTGCTGGGTCTAGGAATTTAAAGACTAGTAAAGGCAATTTAACCTTACATTCTCTGGGAAACAGTAGTTTATCCCAGAGAAGGTATTTAAACCTTTTGAAAGTCTAGCAGACATCCCTGTGTCTCTGCACATGAAAAGATGCCTATGGATTTCCTCCCATACTCCTACGTCCCGTCCCCTTTCCTCCATACTTATGGACATCTCTCCGTCCTGTGGGACGGGACCGGAGCACTCTGTAAAAAGCATCCACATTTTTTTCAAAAATGTGTCCCTCTTTCCTGCGCGGGGCCCGGCATGCGGCCGTAACCCCGCCCACCTTGGCATCGCCCATCAGTCCTTTTCTCCGCACGATCGGGGCCAGACGCACTTCCATTCTCGGAAGAGTTTCTTCCTTTTTTCCCCTCTCTGGCTCTCGCTAGCGTTCGTTTGTCTTTTAAACTAGATTTTCCAGACTGTTCATCGTGTCACCGTCGCTTCGCAAGGGCGGATCCCCATCCTCTTTGTTTAGAGTGTTTGGGTCCGGAACACCGTTGGGACTCCTGTTTTTACTGTGACTCCCTTTCGGTCCGGGCACTTCAACGTCGGTTGGAGCGGTGGGAGGTGGTGTTCGGATGGAGTTCATCGACGAGAAGAAAAAACACCTGGTAAGTTGTTTACTTTTCAGAGCACCCCAGCCGGGGGATACCTTTCCGGGTTCCTCTCGAGCCGGGAGGGGCGTTGATCGCTCTGTTACCGGGGTTCGCCCTGAGGTGCCTGTCGGGCCTAATAATTCTACCGGAGTTTTCTCCGAGGGTCTCCATAAGGGGCCTGTGAACACCAGAGTACTCTCCGAGGCCCCTCCTGTGGGGGCTGTTTGTAGACCCAGTTCTACTGAGTCGTGGGGTACCGGAGCTTGCTCTGAGGCCGCTCTTTCGGCTTCCCTCAAAAACAAAACCGGGGTGCGCCCCGAGGTCTTGGCTGGGCTTGAGGTTACCGAACGGATGTTCGAGGCCTGTGCTGATAAGGCTTCTACCGGGCCTAGGTCCGAGGTCCCTCGTACAGAGGCTAAGGATAGCAACAGTTCTGAGGGGCTGGGCAAGGCCCTGTCTGTGACAGAGCACCGTTCCCACTCTTGTGGTGACACCAGATCTGTTGAGGGGGCAAAGAAGAAAGTTTCTTCTTTTACTGGCAGTGCCGAGGCCCTTCCTTCGAAGGCTCAGTTGGCGGTTGGTATGTCGCAGAAACATTCCAGGCCTCATAGTACGGGCTCTGCCAAGGTTCCTTACGTTAAGGCTAAAATTAAGACCCCTGACCCATCGACTGGGACCCCTGCCTCACTTCCTCACGTGCCGCAGTTCCCCTCAGATGAGGACAAAATGGCGGCCGTTCCGTCACGGCCACGGCAGCCATTTTAGGTACTACCCCTACAACTACGCTATCGGCCCCTGGTGTAGGGTTCGGTCCTTCGGGTGAACCTAAGGGCCCTTGTGCGCATCCTTACCGGCCGGTTTATGATTGGAACGCCCGGATGCCTCTTCCTCAATGTTTTGTTGCCCGCAGGGACGGCTCCCTTGATTTATGTGGATTCGTCGGTGGAGGGGCCGGTGTGGCACCCTTCTCTGTTACGTCCCTGGATTTGTCCACCTCATGAGGCCGCCTCAGGTTCCGAAACAATCTCCTGAGGACGCTTTTTTTTCGGTAAATTTCAAGCGCTTATGCGCACCGACCCCATGAGGGAATATTTCAAAGGGCTTTTCAAGGAGATATGTCCACCCGCGCCTCCGGCTCCACCCGCTTCGACTGTGGTTCCGCCGGCGCCTCCCTTGCCCGTGGTGCCTCCCCCTGCGCTTCCACCTGTGCCACCATTGTCTTGTCCCCAGTGGACAAGGCAGTGCCCGACACGGCTCAGCAGGATCCTGACCTGTCAGATGACCCTCAAGGCGATCAGGACATCGAGGAACACCCCCGCTCTATCAGCTTTCCATGACCGGGTGCTGGACATGAGTTTCTTAGAGGTTCCGGTGCCCGAGGCACCTGCTCCGCAGGAGGGCGTGCTTTCGGGGGTGTTCACCTTGTCTCCTTTGGAGCGTACCGGCCTGTTCTTGCAGAAGGACGTTCTGGCCGAGGTCCGTAGAGTTTGGGAAAAGCCACACTCGGGGCTTTTTGCCAATAAAAAGATTGCCGCGAGGTACAGGCTACATTCTTCGGAAGAAGTGGCCTTGTCGTCTTGTCCGCCTCCCTCCTCCACAGTGGTGGCTGCGGCTATGTTACAATCCAGACCTGCAGCATCCTCCTCCGCGATGGCTACTCGGGTCTTGGGAAAGGAGGACAAGCTCCTGGACTCACTAGGGAGGAAAACCTTTGCCAATTTGGCCTTGCAGCTCAGGCAGGCCAATGCAGAATTGATTTAGAGGTCTGTCGGAGTTTGAGGAGCACATTCCCGTCGAAGTTGGAGGATTTCAGAGGAGGCCTTTCCGATGCCAGGATCTTGGCCCAGGATCTCCTGGAGGCTGCGGCTCATCACGTAGACACCTCGGCTCGGGGTCTGATGCTTGGGGTTGATACCTCGCGGCAAGCGTGGCTGCATGCCACTAAGTTCTTGAAGGAGGTGCAAGACAAGGTTCTGGACCTTCCATTTGATGCTAAGGAGCTTTTTCACTCTTCTACTGATGTAGAGCTCACCAAAACCAAAGACAGCACTCAGACGGACAAATCATTGTCTGTTCTGGTTAAAACTCCCTTCAAGGCTCAAAGGCCGTTGTCGCAAGGTCGACCTTCCTCTGGTTTTAGGGGCTTCCTCGACCGCAAATATCCCAGAGTGGATATTCCTGCAGGGAATAACCACCGTAGACCACAGCGTACGCGGTATTACTCCCGCTCCTCAGCCTTCTCATCAGGTTCAGGTGGCACCGCCACCGATAATCCTGCTAAAATGAGGGTTTTCCGTGCTCGCACGGGACCCCTGGTGGGAGGACGCATTGCATCTCATTGGGAAGCGTGGCAGACCATCACAGAACACAAATGGGTCTTGTCAGTCGCTCAAGCAGGCTTCCGCTTACCTTTACCCCCTACCCCACCCCTCAACCCTCCTTTTCAGCTGTCGGGCTCACCCTCCCTCAAGGCCGAGGTTCAGAAACTTCTGCACCTCAGAGCTGTGGAACCCGTTCCCCTTGGGGAGCGAGGGGAGGGCTTCTACTCCCGGCTGTTTACGGTGCCCAAACCCAACCTGGCCTACACACCATCCTAGACCTTTCCCAGTTCAATCTTTTCCTACCCCAAGCGAAATTCAAGATGATCACGCCCGGCCAGATTCGCTCCTCTTTGCTGACGGGCAGAGATCCTCTCATGGATTTTCTCGCGTTAGGGCACACCGGAGGTGGACCTCTTCGCCACGGCGGTGAACAAGAAGCTTCCTCAGTACGCCTCCAGAGGGGGGCTGGGAGCCTCCTCTCTGGGGGACGCACTCGAGATTCCATGGCACAACATGAGCGCTTACGCCTTCCCGCCTCTTCCCCTAGTTCATTGAGCAATTTGGAAGTTGAAGAGCTCTGTCAACTGTTCTCTTCTACTGATAGCTCCGTGGTGGACGGCCAGGTTTTGGTTCTCAGAACTTCAACACCTGTCGGTGTGTCCGTCGATCAGGTTACCAGTAACTCCCGATTTTCTTCACCAAGGGGAACAGCAGAAGTGGCACCCCTCCCCACAATCGCTCAACTTGGCGGCATGGTGCCTGAGTTCACGGCTCTGGAGCATTTGGGTTTTTCTTACCCTGGTCTGTTGCAGACAGACACAAAAACAATCTGTCTTTAAGTTGCTGAAAGCTCCTGTAAAAAGTGTAGAGGATTTACATACCTTGAGTAGAACTGTTATCCAAAATTAAGGTATTTATTGCATCCCTTAGTCTGTGAACTGAAAGTCAACTGTAATTGAATATTGCACCCCCAAGGTTTAACTCCCCTAGAATAACCGTTATCCTGAATCAGATTTATAGGTTTATACTATCCCTAGAATCTGTATTTCACTAGATCAAAAAAGTATATTGTCCAGTTGATATTACTATTTGTTTTCTTGCTGCGTGTCATGGTGCAACTGATAGGGTCTACTACCGTTGGGGGAGAATCTTCAGTTTAGTGCTAAATTCCTCCCACCTTGGAGACCCCTCGCTCTTTTGCTGAACTTTGGGACTTTGTACTTTTAATTCAATGTGTTTTCTGTGTTTCTTTTGGTATTGGAGTCTGACAAACTCCATAGGCATCATCTTTTGACATTGTGACACAAAGCACCTTCAGTGCAGTGGCACAGGGAAGTCTTTCGGATATCCCCAAGGTTTAAATACATTCTCTTGGATAAACTACTGTTTCCAAGAGCAGTGAAGTGAAATCAACTTTACTTACTATTAGGCAATATTCGGTGCAGTGCCCTTTGGGTGCAATACAACAACCTTGACCTCCTGGCAATAGTAACCCAACCTTTAGTATAAGTCTATACTACTCAGGTTGGTAGTATGGCTGAGCAGCCAGGCTTATCTCAAGAAGGGTCAATGTGAGCAGTAGGGTGGTTACGCAGAGATTCAGTGACAAGTATCCAAATAAACACTTACACTTAAGGTTTCTTGATTAAACAATTAGCTTATTTAACAGTCAGTTTGAATAAGCCTTCTTCAGAAGGGGCAATATAACAGTAACGCACAAATACACTCCACAATACACACTTAGTTTCTTTAAATCAGCAAGTACCCATTGGGGATGGCACACACACTTCCTACACTCAGGTGACTTTAATAGCTAGGACACTATGGACATTAATGTTTCACTGGTACATTTAGAGCAATACTGAGATTGCTGTCAAAGAAAAGGTTATCCGTATAAAACAAGAGATCACAAAAATATTCTAAAGCCGGTAAGTATTTATTGAAACACCCAATGCAAAGTAATTTAACCCTTTCCTGGAAGGAAGGTAAAACAGTCAGAGGGAAGAAGTCATTCAGGGAGCCAGGCCAGCCAATGGAGCTAAAGTCTAGGTAAACTGAAGCAATTCTTGCATGCAAGTAAAAAGTATTGCACAATGTTTTAGAAGTCTTTGTAGAAAAAGTAGAATCAATGTAGGGCCACAAGCTGTTTAGGCTTGTGAGAAGTAAAGCTGTAAGCAACTCTGCAGGAGCAACCAAGACCAGTCCCAACTGAGAACAGGTATAGCTACAACAACAAGCTGTAAGTCCCCTTAGTTTACAGTACCTTTGGTTAGAAGAAATGGTTCCAGCTTCTGTTCTCTGTAGCTCTGCAGATCCTGTTGTTCCTGGGCCTCAGTTGTGGGGACAAGGAGGACTGGGGACTCCTGCGCTGCAATGGAACGGTCAGCAGCAGCAAAGGACAAACTTCAATTCAGCGGCACTTCACGGTTTCAGCTCCTCGCGTCTCAGCAAATAGCACCACTGCAGGTTCCCGGATACCGCTCTGGACTTTCCTTGCACCTGGGGTCCAGCACACTGTTGTGGCTGAGGCTTGGTCAGTCCTGCATCCTGGCAGTCTGGAGGATCTTCCTGGAGCTCGGTTCCGACTTAAGTGATGCACTCCGTTTGGTGTTCCTCTGCCTGGAACTTCGGTTCCAGCAGCTGTGGAAGTACAGCCAGCTTCGAGAGGATGTCCAAACGAGTTCTCTTTAAAGTTGATTGGTCCCACCAACTCAAGGGGAGAAGTTGTCCATGCAGGGCTTCTCTAGTTGAGGTGAATTTGGAGCTTCAGCACAGCAGCAGGGCTTCACCGGGCAAACCAACAGTCCAGGAGTTGCAGCAGGCATCTCTTCCAAGTGCTTCTTCAGATTCCTTCGTCCAGTGGTCGACTCTTCCTTCCAAGCCAAAAAGCCTTGCCTTTAATGCAGGTTTCTCCCATTCATTCCAGTCTAGCTTTCAATCACACAGCAGGGTGGCTGTCCTTGCCGGACTGCCAGCCGGCCAATCACCTTTTGGGTGCATTCCTGTAGGGTGCATTCCTGTAACCAAGGGGATTTGGCACTGTGAGTTTCGGGTACCTCCTTCCCCTGCCAGACACTCTGAAACTAGAGGCAGGCTTCACTCGTAAATCCCGCCAAAGAGAACAAAGGGACCAAACCTGGTTTGGCGCGCAGAGTAAATCTCAAGAAGGACCTTTCCAACAAGAAATGGTGAAAAAAAGACTGGGCCATTTTGACAAAATAGGCATGGGTGCCTTACTGCAGCTGCGAACGCCGGCTGTGGTAAAAACACACAACAGTAGTTAAAAGTAAACCACTGCCACCAGCCATTAATTTTAGAAAGGGTTTATTTATTTCTATAGCGCCCCCAACCCAGGGGGTATCTGGGCGCTTTTAAAATGAGTTACAGTAATAGTTATACAATTAAGGCATCAGGTACAATAATACGAGTCAGCAGAACATACATTGCAGTCAATAGAGGAAGTGCATAGGAGACAATGGCAATATTTACAGATGAATAGGAATTTTCAGAAATGTGCTAATTCCTCTCTACCTTGGAGACCCCCAGCTCTTTTGCTGGTCTCCCGGAGAGAGTGAGACCCTTTTTCCCACTCTATAATGTATGTTAATGTGATTTTATTCTGTTTCTTTTGGTTTTTGGAGTCTGACAAATTCCATAGGCATCTTTTTACATTGTAGCACACAGCACCTTCATTGTAGTGCTACAGGGAAGTCTTCCATTTTTCCCCAAATGTTTAACTACCTTTCTCTTGGATAACAACTGTTTCCAAGAGCAGTAAAGTGAAATTGACTTTACTTGCACTTTTAACTTTCTAGACCCAGCACACACTATTTTACAATAGGGTGCTGGAGGGGTTACATAGTTTCCCTTTTGTCTAGCTTGTCCTGTAACATTTTTGTTACCCGTTCCTCGATGAATGGATGGTGGCAGTGGTTTACTTTTTACTGCCGTGGTGGCTTTACTGCAGGCTGCGTTCGCAGCTGTAGTAAAGTACCCTTGGGTGCCATTTCTGTGAAAATGGCCCCGGTCTACTTTTTTCGCCATTTCTCTGTGGCAGGGTCTTTCTTGAGATTTACTCTGCGCGCCAAACCAGCTTTGGTCCCTTTGTTCGTTTTGTCTTTAGCGGGATTCAAGAGTGAAGCAGCCTCTTGCTCCAGGGTGTCTGGTGGGGGCAGGAAGTGAGTGTGGTGCCTGAAACTCTGTGCTTGGTCTCCTAGGAGACAAGAATGCACTCCTAGGTGTTTGGCTGGCTGGCTGGCTGTCCGGCAAAGACAGCCACCCCTCTGGGTGATTGACAGCCAGGCTGGAATTAATGGGAGAAAACTGCATAAAAGGCTAGGCTTTTTGGCTTGGAAGGCAGAGTCGACCACTGGATGAAGGAATCCGAAGACTAACTTGGAAGAGACACCTGCTGCAACTCCTGGACCGTTGGTTTGCCCGGTGAAGCTCTGCTGAAACTCCAAATTCGTATCGACAGAGAAGCACCTGCATGGACGACTTCTCCCCTTGAATTGGTGGGACCAATTGACTCCAAAGTAAGCCACCTGGACATCGGTCTCAAAGCTGCTTGCACTTCCACTGCAGTTTCTGCTGGAACCGAAGAGCCAGGGAGTGGAACACCAGTTTGTGTGCGTTGCTTTTAAGCTGGCCAAGAGCTCCTGGAAGATCCTCCGGATTCCCAGGAAGCAGGACTGACCAAGCCTGAGCCACCTCAACAGAGTGCTGGACCCCAGATGCAGGAAAGGCCACCTCGACAGCCAGGAACCGTGGTGGTTCTGTTTGCAGTAGACGTGAGGAGCTGAAACACTGAATTGCCACTTGTTTGAAGATGGCCGGTTGCTGTCGGTAACTGTCCCATTGCAGTGCAGGAGTACCCAGAAGTCCTCCCTCTTGTCCCCACGACTGAGGCCCAGGAACACCAGGATCTGCAGAGCTGCACAGGAACAGAAGTCATCTGATGCATTTCTTCTAACCAAAGGTACTGTAAAGTCTAAGAACTTGTCTCTTGTTGTAGATTTCTTTCTACTCTTCACAAGCCTAACAGCTTGTGGCCCCACATTGATTCTTCTTCTTCACTAACATTGTGCAAAAACTGTTCTACTTACCTGCAAGAAAGGCTTCAGCTACATAGACTTTTGCCTATTGACTTTGGCCTAGCCTGTCCCTCTGAAAGACTTCTCTCCTCCGACACTGGTGAGTGTTGAAAAGTATTTGCCTGCTTAAGAATATGTGATTCCTTTGTTTGTTCTTAACCTTTTCTTTGACACATCTCGGTGCTATTCTAAATTCTAACGGTAACATATTAATGTCCAGTGTCCTAATAATTGATGTCACCTGAGGGTGTAGGAAGTGTCTGTGTGGCATCCCAAATGGGTGCTTACTGATTTAGGAACTAAGAGTGTGTATTTTGAAGTTATTTGTGTGTTGCTATAATTTTGCTCCCTTCTAAAGAAGGCTTTTATGAATGGCCGGTAAATAAATTGTTTCATCTAGAAACCTTGAGTTTAAGTATTTGTTTGAATACTTGTCACTGTGAATCTTTGTGTAACCACTCTACTACTCCCATTGACCCCTCTTGAGATCAGCCTGGCTGCTCCACTGCTCTACCAACCTGTGTAGTTCAGACTTATACCAAAGGTTGGGTCCTATTGCCAGAAGGCTGAGATTGTTGTAGGGCTCCCTAAGACCACTACCCCTATATCTGTACCCAACACAACTTTATCTGGTCTAGCATTGTGAATGTTGCACAGGTTAAAACTGTAAGATTGGGCAGATTGATAATAATACAGGTGATGAGGATGTGTTAACACTTGTGGTCTTGGTTATAACTTCAAGATATGCCAGGTGATGGCTTTCTTAAAGTTAGTGAAAGACTGAGTCATTTTGAGGTGAGGTGGGAGGGTGTTCCAAAGATTAGCAGCCATAACTGGGAAACTACTCACCGAACCGCCCCCCCCCTCCCCCGCTTTCCTAGTTTATACCTTGGGACTATCAGGCTAGAGGAATCGGCCGATATAGTGACCCAGGTAGAGGATCTGATGGTACATTTCTCAGTTAGGATGGGCGGGGGTGGGAGAGGGGAGGCTGATTCAAAGATTTGAATGTAAGGGACATAGTTTTCAACTGGATCTTCTCCTTGATTGTTAACCATTTGTGCTGTCTTCTGATTTCAGAAATGTTTTCTCTTCTTGGGATGCTCAGAGCAGCAGTCCTCAGTGCATTATTTTGCATGGTTTTAAGTTTGAGAACAAAATTACCCCACGTATAGACCATTACAAAAGTCCAACTTGGACAATATAAGTGCTCTTGCTGGTATGAGACAGTTTTCCGTGGATAGCAGGGGTTTGCAGGCTCTTATCAGTTTGCCTGTGTAGGCTGTAGCTGAGGCCATGGTGTTGACTTGCTTGTGTAGATTTAAAGTGGAGTCTATGTAAAATTAAAAACCTAACGTTTTTACCTCCTTTGCCACTGGAATATTGTTCCAGTCTATATTGAATGCCGTATAGTCTGTTAATTTTGGTCAGGTTGGTTGGGGAGCCTAGGAGCAACAGTTCGGTTTTATCATTCAGCCAGAGGCCGTGGGTAGCCATCCATGCCTGAATGATTAGTTCTGATGCTGGTTAATCTGCTTAGAATCACATGCTGTGCATATGGTCCGACATCCAGTAGTAACCGCAGAGTATTGCATCTTGTCTTTCGAGGATCGAAAGGGGACGTTGGCATACGTGTCTGCAACACTATCCCGAACGTGACGTGTAGTGTACCCAAAATCCCTCATGCACCGAGGTCCCTCAGATTGTTTTTTTTCCGCCCAGATTACTAGTTGCCCTAATGCGGAGCTCTTAAATAGAGATGGCATTATTGTCATTATTATCGACTGTCGTTATTCCCGTTAAGTCACTTCGACTGTTGAATCCTGTGAGACACAGAAGACTGCTGCAGACTTTCGACGCCTGTTGATCCCGGCAGCGCTGCCATCCACGTGGCCAGGCCTTCTGGCCGGCCTACACAGTAGGGAGTGTGTGGTCGGGTGGACATATTCTTTACAAGTATGCCTTTCCTTTCATCCTCTCTGCTCCCTTGATTTTGTCACCGCTGTAATTCTCTTTCGCTATGGAAAAGACACCCTTCAGATTTTGTCCCTTGTGCAGGGCGAAATATCCTTGGAAAGACGAGCACGCTTGGTGCAACAATTGTCTGCCGCTCGACCACAACGAAGCGAGTTGCGCGGCCTGTAGACTCCTGCACCCTAAGACGCTTAAGGAGCGCTGCTTAAAGCGGTGGGTCGCCTACGGCATGTCACAGGCCGACTGTTCTCCCCCCACCCCCCGCTGTTGCAACCGCCAAAAGTGATTGGGGAACTAGCAATGACCAGGCCTCCGTGTCGGAAGCCATTGACTTAACGGCGGACTAGTCTGACTGCGACACCTGTCCCCACCAGGCCTGATGCGATTCAGGCTATGGGGGAAAGCACCCCGCGACAGGGGCGCACACAATCATTACACCAAATGCACAACCCAAGGTTCTGCTTTGGCAGCACTGTCGAAGCGTACGAAAGCACCAACGGAACCGTCAATCTTTGAATGGATCCTCTGATCGGCAGCCTTCCCTGCAACCGCAGTCGTGGCCTGCGACTGGGCAATTCAAAGTAAAGGGCGCAAGCACCTAAAAACACACGGATGTTGCGGCGTTCCAGGAGGACGTGCAGATGCTGCTTAAGGCCCGGGTGGCGGTGAAATCCACCGCTAAGCCTCTGGTTTTCCCAGTGGCGTCAGAATCCCCTGCTCAGCATCTGGTTTTCCCCAGTGGTGTCAAAATCCACCGCTCGGCCTCAGGTCTTCGCGGTGGCATCGAAATCCAGTGCTCAGCCTCCGGTTCAGCCGGTAGACCGCTTGGATTCGCCTACCATTACTAAGAGCATTGCAAGGATTACTTCGGCAGTTCGATTGAAGGAGCAGTCGAAGGAGGCGGCGAAGCACAAAGAACGGCCAAGCGACGTGTCGAGGGACACGCCACAGCGCCCCGAACCCCGCCAGGATTAAGTTGAGTCCTGTGCCTTTGTCGGGCACATTAGAGGAAAAATCTCGACGTCACAGTGAAGATGCACCCTTTCCTCCCCTGGGCCCCTCTGGTTCATCCTCATGGACAAGGGAGAAATTTGAGGGATGTATGGACAGATTAGAAAAATGTCTTGTTCTGAGACCCCTTCTCCCAAGAAGCCTCAAAGACTTTCCTTCTACTCCTATATCCAAGTTCCAAAGGACCTTGGTAGATCCATGTTAGGCAGAGTTTGTATGCAGTACCCTTTGGGACCACTACACACAACTAAGACTGCAGGTGTAAGCAAAACCAATCTTTGATAGGAGTCTGTACTACAGTTTTTGGTAGCAGAGCTCAGCAGCCAGGCTCATCTCAAGAGGGAATGTGCGCAGTAAAAGATGTTACACAGAGGTCTACAATCACAGGTGTTCAAATTAACTTGCACTCAAGGTTTCTTGGTTAAACACGTATTAATGTATTCAACAGTCAGTTATAAAATATTCACTAGAAGGAGTAAATATCATGCACAAATACACTTCAGTACTATACTTGTTAAGTTTCTGAGGCATTCAGACTACTTTGAAGGAGAAGCAAAATGGCATACAGAATACTTTGGAGGAGCAAAAAGGAATAGGTTCAGAACATAAAAGGATTACAATTATTCTTAGACAGTGCAGATACTTTGAGTTCACCAGAAGAGTCGATTCAATTCAATAGTCTTTCTACAACACAATAGTGTTCAATAGTCTTTCTACAACACGAGCAGGAGCTCCACCATCTTGCTGCATGCTGCCGGAGCAGCTACAGTCACCCCCCGAGATGCCGAGATGTAGAGGTAAGCTTCAGGCATACTACCACCTGCCTTAGAACCCCTCTTAACATCGCGGATCGTCATCGCCGAAACTCCTTCTAAATTTGAAATCATCTTGAAGCACGTTGCCAGTAACAATCTGGCAAGCTACCTTTCTTATCTACCTGTTGATTCCACGTGCACTTTGCCCGTGTGCTACTCTTAATTACCGAATTTCGACTGTTTGAGTATTCCAATATGGCCGCTGTGCTTTGTGCTGGCCGCGCCTGACCATGTCTTGAGTGTTTGCCTGACTGCACACGAGCTACTGCTGCCCTCGGATTGGTTGCAATTAGCAACATAGCCTGCCACCTATCACCGACGGGTGAGAGCCAGCCAATGCGAGGTAAGGCCAGAGAGAAGGCCATCCCCTGTCCGAGCTGACCGAGCGTCACCGGCTTGTCGGCGTCTTGCGCTGGAACTGGAGAATCCTTTCCGAGATGTGGATCATCTAACTGACTTAAGGTACTACTGTACTTGTACAGCTCACCCGAACTATGCACACAACTATATTGCAATACCTGCAGAGACTCGCCCTATACATGTGCTGCCAACTCCCATTGCCTTCATACATGTATCCTATGATCTGCTGCACGCCAGATCATATGCTCTATACGACCGCGACTCCCGCTGAATCTGCTGCCGTTGCGATCAGTGAATGATTAACTGCAACTGCTCAGCCGCACTGTATTTAACCTAGACCTACTGTTCACTCCGTATTGCGAACGCCTTCTGATGTTTACATCATTAGTACTCTAGCCTGCCTACTCACACCACACTTGTATCTGCGCACTTCGATAACTTCTATGCAGTTGTACGCAACATGGCAGATCTGCATAAACCCACTTAGCCCTGCCTGCATTTAGCCATCAGTACTCTCGCCTACTCTATCGGGGGTAATCTAAATATAAGGTGCATCGACAAATGGTCATTAGTCCCCTTACTTTACTTGGCACTACTATTACAGAGTGACTCCATCGCAACCTGTGCAAATCCCGAGCCAGCTGTCACTGCTACATTATACCTTATTACTTATTCCGAGTGATCTACTAGGCAGTAGCCCCATGCTGTATGTTACTTGATATTATTTCAGCTTGTGTGATTAGTCATCAGCTTTTTGTTGCACTGTACATGCCATATTTGTGATTTGCCAGACATCAGCTCACACAGCATTTTATTTTGCTATTATTCTAGCCTATGCAAACCTGAGTCAATAGCCTTTCGTAGCTTCTGACCTGCCATCACTCTAACCCATGCAACATGCCATACAGCAGCCAACGATCCTCCTCGCTGGGCATCACTCTACTCTGTGCACCCTTGCTTAAATCCTGATTTTGCAGATTTGCAAACCCACAGGTCTATATCTATGACCCGAACTCGAGGTCCCACCTTGGATCTTAGCATACTAGCACACAGACCTCACTGTCTACCCAACACACAGCCCCATGCATACGCCATGTACTTACCAACGTTCTATACGATTCTACTAAGGGTTCTCCTTTATATAATTACCTTACAAGATCTCAATGATACAATTCCCCCCCACTACCATCACCTGCACACAACCCCTCCAAGCAGTCTTAACATGATTACAAGACCTTGCACTTTAATTCAGAGGAACCTTAAACTACGCGTGAGACTCCCTAGACTGTATGACCCCTTACCTAAAAAAAAAAGTCCAACAATGCCACCACCGATCCTTGCAAAACTAGTCGACACCACCTTCAACTCAATAGTAGACGCTTCCGAGAAACTACAATAGCCCCGAAATGCACTCATAAGGATCTGCCCCAATCAGTTCAGCCGACGATAAAAGGCACACTAATAAATGCGTGCTCTATGGTCGCCCATGCAATAGAGATTGCAGACCTACTACAAAATGAAAACATAGAATTCTTAGCCATTACAGAATCTTGGCTCCATCCCGCAGCTGGTCCAGCTATTATGCTAGCCATCCCAGATGACTATACCCTCCTAAGACTAGATCGTACCACCTCTTGAGGCGGAGGTCTTGCCATAATATATAAAACCAACCTCACACTGAAACTTGCTTCACCTCACAGTACAGATGCCTGTGAAGCCCTTATTGCCAAACTATCTCTAACAGTCTGTAACTATCCACCTTATTTACCGACCTCCAGGCCCCCTAGCACTTTTTGAAGAGGAATTTACAAACATCTTATCCAACAACCTGAAAAGTTCATCCCAGAGACTTGTACTAGGAGATTTTAACTTGGGACTCAATGACCCCCTAGACCTTAATGCCACTCAAATCAACAATTCCTTAGAGGAATTAGGATTCACTCAAAAGATTACATGTCCTACCCATACGAAAGGTAGAACTCTTGACTGGATTGCTGAGCACAATTGCCCAATCACGGTCCTATCCATAACGCCCCAGCCTTGGTCTGACCATCATCTGATTATGTTCTCACTAGAGGCCTCACATCCTCTGCATACTGACAGCGTAGCTCCAGCAGTCCCCACCATAAATAAAAAACATTACCTCTGAAAACCTCATCCCCCTGATCTTACCTACTCTTCTATCCCAGATCACACAGACCGATTCACTATGGTTGATTCGTATAACAAAGTGATGTTATCATCCCTTGATGCCATAGCACCCCTGAAGATGAGAAAGAGCAAACCCTGCAAACACGTGAATACCTGGTTCTCTCCACAATTAAAAGCAATTGGACTTGAGAAACGTTGTGAGAAAATATGGAGACTTGATCCATCAGAGACTAATAAGAATAACCTAAGCAAGCAATCGTCCCTCTATAAAAAAGAAATTATCTCAGCCAAACAAACCTCATACAACCTCCGAATTACGCAAGCAAAGTCGAATACTAAGGAGCTTTTTGCAATTTTGAAAGAGGTAGAATCTCCCATTCAAACTCCAGACTCCTGCCTTAAGGATAAAAATTGGTGCACAAGCATCCAAAATGCCCTGGCTAACAAAATCACTACCTTGCAAACAAAGATTAACCACAAAGGGACACCCTTCTCACTACTTCTAAACTTAGCAACAGCAATGTGACAGTGACACATTCCACCGGGACCCTCCCTCATGCGTCCACCCCATACTTCAACTTCCGCAAAGTTTCTATCAGGTTGAGAAAGTTATCCTCACCCTCAAACCATCGAACTGCCATGGTGACTTATGCCAAGAACAACTTATAAAAGATGCAGTTCGTGAACTCTCACCTTTTATCACAAAATTAATAAATGCATCCTTCACCTCAGTGATGATACCCAGCAATCTGAAACAGTCTTGGGTCCTCCCACTCGTTAAACAAAACTTAGAGCCGTCCATTTCCACAAACTACCGTCTATTACCACAGTGCCATTCCTGCTTAAAATCCTCGACAAAATGGCATACCTACAAATTCAACATTATTTAGAACATAATCACCTCCTAGGAATCCAGCAGTCAGGTTTCAGACCTCAACGCGGAACCGAAACCGCTCTGGTCGACCTCAAGACACAGATGAGTTGAGAGACGAGGGCAAGACAGCACTTCTGCTGCTCCTTGATCTCTCAGCAGCATTTGACTTAGTCGACCATGATATCCTGTGCAATCACCTTGAATCAGCCGCGCACTTCTCCCAAGAGGCAATAGACTGGATTCAGTCCTTCCTCAGTAATAGAACTATGCGAGTCTTCTCCCCTCTTGCAACTGATGACCCTACGCCCATCACCTGTGGCTTGCCACAGGGCTCATGCGTCTCTCCCACCTTGTACAACATTTTTACGAAGCCCCTTTTTGATCTCAATGGTCTGGGTATCACCTAGACGAACTACGCAGATGATACCCAGATCCTCATCCCGTTGACGGGGGATTATGACAAGGATTTGGCCTTTGTAAATAGTGTACCTCATCATCCAGGCATGGATGGCCTCACACGGATTATGCCTGAATGATGACAAAACAGAACTTGCATTCTCGGCACTACAGCTAATATTAACAAACTTTACCAAAACCACTCATCATTTGAAATTGACAACAACATTATCAATGTGGCCAAGGAGGTAAAAACTCTGGGTTTCTACATAGATTCCACATTATCATTCAAAAAACAGGTAAATGCAATGGCCTCCGCCACCTCCTATACTTGCAAACTTATCAGAGCAGCCAAACCATTCCTATCTTCCAACAACTGCATCACTCTGGCTAGAGCTCTGATCCTATTCAAATTAGATTATTGCAACGCCCTATATGTAGGTAGCAACAAATATATTACAAACAAGATTCAAATCTTGCAAAATAACGCTCTAAGAGCAGCCCTATGTCTCCTGAAGAAAGCCCACATCTCAGACACTAGAAGATCTGTCAAATGGCTCTCCACGAAAGATGAGAGCTTCCTCTAATCTGTCTCTTTGATTCACAAATGCCTTCACGAATCATCCCCTCAATATCTTATAACGAGATTTACTAGACAGTCCTCCTACCGCCGCTCCAGAAAGGCCAATGCCAACCTACTATTAGTACCAAGATTCAAACGCACTATGACCGGAGAGAGCAGCTTCCCTGTCAAAGGAGCTTTACATTGGAACTCCCTCCCTCCCTCAGAGAAGACCTTCCTCACCTACGATTCAGGATGAGTCTTATTCAATGGATTAAGGATCACGATAATTAATACACTGGCACTCCTTTCGCCCTGCGAATTTGCTACAACTCAAACTTGTAAATCGTAAAATTGTGTATGTTTCTACTTGTACTATTGTAATTACTATATCTATATGCCAACTGTCTTAGCTAACCTTAGGTCGATACCTGCTCCCCATGTTGTCTGTGTCCTCTATTGTAACCCTATGGGACGCTTTCAAATATGTTCTATGTAACCTAAGCTATACAATCCTCTTGTTAGTCCTGTGCCTTGTTACCCTTGGGTTATGTGCTCATTACAAATAATAAAAACAAATAGGCCATGCCAAAGTCAATGGGCTAAAGTCTTGGATAGGGTAAAACGGTTCTGGTAAGTAAACAGTGAAGTGTCTGTAAAAGTTCTCGGAAGTAGTTTGTAAAAAGAATGTTGGGTCACAAGCTGATTAGGCCTGCTCGTTGTGAGCAATTTCACTGCGAGAGGTAAGTACTCTCTCGTTTACAGTACCTTACAAATGAAGAAAAAGATGCAGCTGAAGACTTCTGGTCCTGGCAGCTCCTGCAGATCTTGCTGTTCCTGAACCTGTCGTGGGGGACAAAAGGAGGACGTCTGGGGACTCATACACTGGTCAAAAAGCTGGCACTTCGCAAAACTTCAATTCTGGTAGGTGTAGTAAAGCACACACACTGGTGTCCCTCTCCCTGGTTATTCGATTTCCTGCAGCACTCAGAGAATGGTATCCAGGTGGCTTAGTGTCAAGTTGATTGGTCCAACTAACTCAAAGGGAGAAGTCGTCCTTGCAGGGCTTCTGTTGAGATGAACTTAGCGATTCGGACCTGCAGCAGGGCTTCACCGGGCAAACCAACGGTCCAGATGTTACAGCAGCCGTCCTCTTTGGTTCTTTCGTTCCAGTGGTCGACTCTGCCTTCCAAGCCAAGGGACTCGCCTTTTATTCAGTTCTCTCCCATTCATTCCAGCCTAGCTGTCACTCACCCAGCAGGGTGGCTTTCCTTGCCGGACAGTCAGCCAGCTAATCATACCAAGTGTATTTGGGTCTCCTAGGAGACTAAGCACAGGGAGTTTTGGGTACCTCCCTCACTTCCTGCCCACGCCAGACACTCGGGCGCCAGAGGAGGTCTTCAGTCCTGAAGTCCGACAAAGGAACCAAACTTGGTTTGGCGCGCTGAGCAAAACTCTAGAAGGACCTTTCCACAAAGAAATGGCGAAAAAAGACCGGGACCTGTTTAAAGAAAGGGGACTCAGACCCCACAAAGTGTGATGCATTTGACTATCCACCTTAAGATAGCTGACTTGGAGACAGGATCCCCTTCTCTGCCAGCTGCCACTGAAACAAAAAATTGGGTTGTTTTCCTCAGTGGTTTTGTCCTTTCCAGGTAAAACATGACTGCCCTGCGCACATCTAGCGTGTGTAGGCTTCTTTCGGCCATGTTAGAGGGGTTCTGGAAGAAAGTGGACTGTTCTATTGACTGGTTCACGTGGAACTTGGAAATAAATGTAGGTGCAAATCGAGGGGGCGTAGGCAGCACCACCTTATCTCTGTGAACAGTAACAAAAGGGTCGAGTACTGAAAGGGCCTGTAGTTCACTAACCCTTCTAATAGAAGTGATAGCCAATAGGATGGATGTCTTATAGGTAAGGTCTTTTAGACTTGCCTTGTGCAGAGTCTCAAAGGGGGATTCTGAGTCTAGTCAGAACCACATTTAAATCCCATCCGGGAGCTGGGTTGGAACTGGGGGGATGAATCCTTTTAACCCCTTACATGAAAGCCTTTATAACTGATATCTTCCACCACAACACCTTTTGCTGTGACGTAGTGTAGGCTGAGAGAGCAGCTAAGTGAACCTTTAGGGAATTAAAAACCAGGCCTGAATCCAGTAAGTGGGTGAGGTACAATACAATGTGAGTAGGAGAGCAGTCAATGGGATTGACGCCCTTGGCATTACACCAGATAGTGTTTCCATTTACTGGAATAGCATTATCGGGTGTTGGGTTTTCTTGCTTCCCTGAGTATGTCCATACATCTGAGGGAGTTGAAGGTGTCTGAACTCTGACCTCAGGAGCCAGGCCACTAAGTTCAGAGTTGGTGGGCATGGCTGCAGGGTTTGTCCCCTGTCCTGAGATCATGTTGTACGGGCAGGGCAGTTTCATAGGAGGGGAGAGGGACATCTCCATCAGATGAGAACCCGGGTTGGCAGGCCCACATGGGGGCCACCAATATCATGGAGACTGGTTCCTGGTGCATCTTGTGCACAATCTTGTTGAGTTAAGGGGTCGGGGGGGCAGCGTTAACAAATTTCCCTGACCATGCTATCTAGAAACAGTTACCCTTGGAACGGTTCAGTGGGTACCTGGAGGCGTAATCTTGGCATTGAGCGTTCTCCAGAGTTGCGAACAAGTCGATCTCTGGGCAACCCCATTCTGCGAAAACGTTTGTCTTCGTGTAGTTGCCATTCGTACTCTACGGGCAGTGGGAAATCTCTGCTGAACACGTCTGCCAGAAGATTGAGTTTCCCTGGAACGTGTTGGGACAACAAACATCCTGTGTTTGAGAGCCCATATTCAAATGTTTACCCCCTTGTATTTATTCGCCATTTCTTGTTGGAAATGTCCTTTTTGAGATTTACTGTGTGCGCCAAACCAGGTCTGCTCCCTTTGTTCGCTTTGTCTTTGGTGGGATTCACGACTGAAGGCCGCCTCTGGCTCGAGTGTCTGGCACGGGCAGGAAGTGAGGCAGGTGCTTGAAACTCCCTGTGCTTAATCCCCTTGGTTACAGGAATGCACCCAAAGGTGATTGGCCGTCTGGCTGTCTGCAAGGATAACCACCCTGCTGTGATTGACAGCTAGGCTGGAATGAATGGGAGAAACCTGCATAAAAGGCAAGGCTTTTTGGTTTGGAAGGCAGTCGACTACTGGACGAAGGAATCCAAAGAACTTGGAAGAGATGCCTGCTGCAACTCCTGGACCGTTGGTTTGCCCGGTGAAGCCCTGCTGCTGTACTGAATCTCCGAATTCATTTTGACTAGAGAAGCCCTGCAAGGACGACTTCTCCCCTTGAGTTGGTGGGACCAATCAACTCCAAAGTGAACTCGTTTGAACATCCTCTCGCAGCTGGCTGTACTTCTGCTGCTGGAACCGAAGTGCCAGGGAGAGGAACACCAACAGAGTGCATCACTTTTGTCAGACCCACGCTCCAGGAAGATCCTCTGGACTCCCAGAAAGCAGGACTGACCAAGCCTGAGCCACCTCAACAGAGTGCTGTTCCCCAGGTGCAAGGAAAGTCCAGAGTGGTATCGGAGATCCCGCGGTGGTGGTATTTGCTGAGATACGAGGAGCTGAAACCGTGAAGTGCCGCTGAATTGAAGTGCTGTAGCGGACCGTCCCATTTTAGTGCATGGGTCCCCAGAAGTCCTCCATCTTGTCCCAGAACAGAAGACAGCTGGAACCATTTCTTCTAACCAAAGTTACTGTAAACTAAAGGGACTTACCGCTTGTTGTTGCAGCCTTACTTGTTCTCAGTTGAGACTTGTCTTGGTTGCTTCTGTAGAGTTGCTTACAGCTTTATTTCTCACCAGTCTAAACAGCTTGTGGCCCTACATTGATTCTACTTTTTCTACGAAGACTTCGAAACATTGTGCAAGACTTTTGACTTGCCTGCAAGAAGTGCTTCAGCTTACCTAGACTTTTGATGATCAATTGACATTGGCTGGCCTGGCTCCCTGAATGACTCTTCTTCCCTCTGTTTAACCTTCCTTCCAGGAAAGGGTTTACTTTACTTTGGGAGTTTCAGTAAGTACTTACCTGCTTCAGAATATTTGTGTGATCTCTTGTTTTATTCTGATAACATTTTCTTTGACACAAATTTCAGTATTGCTCTAAATATACCAGTGATATATTAATGTCCATAGTCTCCTAGCCATTTAAGTCAGGAAGTGTGTGTGTCATCCCTAATGGGTACTTGCTGATTTAGAGTGTGTGTGTTACTGTTATGTTGCCCCTTCTGAAGAAGGCTTATTCAAACTGACTGTTAAAATAAATAATTGTTTAATCAAGCAATCTTGAGTGGAAGTGTTTATTTGGATACTTGTCACTGTGAATCTCTGTGTAACCACCCTACTGCTCACATTGACCCCTCTTGAGATAAGCCTGGCAGCTCAGCCCCACTACCAACCTGTGTAGCACAGACTTATACCAAAGGTTGGGTTTCGAATGGTTGGCTCCTCCAACGTATTCCACATCTGTCTGTGACATGTAATGTTCACAGCTGTGCACTTTGGAACTTTTTGGCAGGGGGCGTCCTGTGTCGATGTCCCTCGAAGGCCTCTGTCGAGGGTGACGTCATCGGATGTAATAAATAAGACGCACAGCGCCCGTAGCTACAGTTCTGTTTTTCCGCAAACATGTTTACTTCGAGAACTCTGCACGCCTTGTGTGTTTCATCGTAGAGCGGTCTTCTTCGACCCCTCTGACTCGGCGGTCTGGCTTCAAGACTTGCCGGGACTGCAAGTCGAAAATGTCGATCACTGACCCACTTTGCATTTGTTTGTGGTGCTTAGGTGAGAGTCACGACACTTGAAAATGCCAGTCGCTGACTACCAAGCCCTTGCAGGAGTGTAAAGGAAAGCTTCAGATGGGTAGGGGTTATAAACCCAGTAAGTCCCGACAATCTAAATCATCCAAAGGGGTGTCCACCAACGACTCGAGAGGCGATTCTCCACGTCGGGAGGAGGCCCGGGGTTTTCGGTCCCAGAGTGGTTCCTGCCATTCTTCTTCCCCGTCGCGGAATTCTAGGAAGCGCCATCACTGGTCGCCTTCCCCGTTATCCTCTGAGGATGGTGCAGCAAGGAAAGTGGCATGCCCGACGAAGTCCTCAACTCCGGAGAAATGGGCTGCCTGTAAGGCGCAGATGTTGGCAATTTTTCAATCGCAAGGCACGGTTCCAGCTGCGCCTTCCGATGAGGACGGCAAGGAACGGTCCTGTACTGTGGCTCGCGCACCTTCGGGCTCTGGTCCGCGACTCGCATCGGGAACCTTCAAGGTCCCGTTCGGACAAGGCTCTGGATACTCGCAAGAGATGTGCTTCCAGGCCTCGGTCCTGTCCCCCAGCGAGACCGTTGAAACCTGCTAAGGGCTCGAAGCCTATGTCGACTGTCGGATTTGGACATCAAGGCTTTGCCTTCTTATCGGCCCTCTGCGCCATCGGCTCCATTGTCGTCGTTGAAGCCTTCGGCGCCCTCCTCGCCTTTTGGGATTTTTACCCGACATTTGCCTCTGGAGTTCCCTGATACAATAAATCCTCTGAGGAAGGTATCTGTGAGGCCAGTGGTGGACTCCAGGCCCTCTTCTATCTCCAGGCAAGGTTTTAACTTTCCACTGGACAACATATGCAAGGAATAAGAAAGGTCTGACTTTAAGGACCCTTTTGAGCATGTGGCTCCTGTCTTTTCTGGAGACAGTCAATTGGAGGAGTTGAGAATAACCCTTCATGATGCCAGTGGGTTGGACACTTCTCCGGAAGTGGAATTTTGCAGGCCTGAGCCTGGGGCACATGCTGAGTCGTTAAACAGGCGGCTCGTGGCTAGGGTCACGGAGTATCTGGGCTGGTCCAGTCCTCCTGAGGATTTTGTACAAGATGATCGAACGGACATTGTAGACCAAGGTCCGTCCTGATCCGGTGTTAGTTTCATTTCACTTTACAGAAAATGGTGGCAGCTGCTTGGCAGTTGCCGGAATCTTACGGCTGTTAACAAATTGTTGACAAAGTACCGCCCTTCCGTTAGCGACCCCAGCTACTTATCCACTCGCCCCACTCAAGAGAGTTTGGTGGTTCAAGCGGCTAAGACCACCTCGAGGCAGGCAGTGTACCCTACCATCCCTCCTGATGGGGACGACAAACTCTTCGATTGTTGGGCTCGCAAGGTATTTTCTGCAGGGAGTATGGCGTTGAAATCGGCCAACTCCACTTGTGCCTTAGCAAGGTTTTCACACACTCTGGAACTGTTTCTCTAGTGGCTTAGCATATTCCTTAGGGGGAAGAAAGGGATGGGTTCCTTGCTCTCATGCAAGATGGCAAGGATGCCATGTGTGAATTCCTTCAGTCAGGTTTGGATACGGCCAACTGTGAGCCGGTCTATGGCTGCGAGCAGTTATATGCAGATTTGCGTGGCTGCGAGCAGTTATATGCAGATTTGCATGGTTGCGAAAGTCTGGTTTTGCCCCTGATGTGCAAGCCCGTCTTTTGCAAATGCCCTTTGATGGCGCACATTTGTTTAGCAACAAGGCTGACGAGAGCCTTGAGAGGTTGCAGACCTCAAAAGCTGCGGCAAAATCTTTAAGTGCAGCTGTTAGTCAACCTCTGCCTTTTTGTCCTAGGGGACGGCAGGAGAGGGGAGGTTCTTTTCGTTACTACTCAACCTTTGGTAGAACGAGAGGGGCCGCCAGTCAAAGTGGTCAGCAACAAAGTACCTGTGGTGGTCTGGGAAATAGAGGTGCAAAAGCCGCTCAGACAGCTGCCTCTTTGCCTTCAGGCGCTGCCGCAGCCGCTCCAAAACGGTCATGAGGCCATGTCCCATGGTTTGCCGGTTGGGAGAAGACTGTCTCAGGATCTCAAAGAGGAGAGCCATTACTTCGGATGCGTGGGTTCTGTATACCATAGCCGACGGCTACTGTCTTCCCTTCCTAAAGCGGCCTCACGACAATACACCGCGGAATCTCTCTTTGAAGCTTCCGTATCCGCTCCTTGTGCAGGAATCCTGACCCTTCTAGAGAAAGTTGCTAGAGAACTGGTGCCCGTAGCGGAGAGGAACGAGGGGTGGATTCCCCTTATTTTTTTGATCCCAAAGAGACTGAGGATTGAGACCCATCCTGGACGTGCGTTGGTTAAACAAGCTTCTCAGGATGGACAAGTTCAAGATGGTCACTCTTTCTAAAGTCCTTCAGGCCCTCCAACCTCAGGATTGTTGGGTGTCTCTGGACCTACAGGATGCATACTTTCATGTGTCGATTCATCCAAAGCACAGGAACTACCTGAGGTTTGCGGCTGGCAACTTGCACTTTCAGTTTTGGGTCCTGCCCTTCGTATTGACCTCCGCCCCGAAAGTTTTCATCAAGCTAATGGACGACTGGCTGATCCCTGCCCGTTCTCAAGAGCAAGCATTGGATCATCTGGGTCTCACCTGCCGCTCTCTCCACAGGATGGCTTCTCCCTCAATTTCAAGAAGTTGCTTCTGACACCTCAACAGCTCCAGTACATCAGGGCTGTGTTGGACACGCCCTTGGAAGTGCTCACCTCCCAAGGTAAGGCCTCATCACATTGTGCAGATGGTGGACAAGTTTCAACATGCCCAGTGTCTCCCGGCTTTCAAATTCTTAAGGTTGCTCGGCCTAATGGCATCCTGCATTTTTCTGGTGCCAGAGGCCAGGCTGAGGATGAGATCCCTGCAATGGGCCCTCGAGATGCAGTGGTTGCAGTGCTCAGGCAAAATGTCAGATCCTGTTCAGATTCCAATCTCGGTCTCCCAGGATCTTCTGTGGTGGGCTAACGAAGGATAGGATGAGTTGAGAAGGATGTGTATGTAGTGATCTGGAGTGAGAGTGAAATGCTGTATGTAAAACCTTGTTTTTAAAACATTTGCTTATTTGCACAACATACTACACTTTCTGTAGACACCACAGACTTTAGAGGGTGCTACTTTGTTGAGCCCTCTACACCTACTAGACTGACTGTTTTTTCTTTTTTGCACTGTTTGGTTGTTGGTTGAGCAGAAATACAGGAGTGTTACAGTGCAGTGTAATAACATCACACTGTTTTGCACTCACAAATTTCTACATCAATTGTCCGACAGTACAAATTTAAATTTTGTATTGCTTTTTTTGTCACATATATCAATTTTTTTTGTATATGAATAACATTGTATTTTTAAATGTGTTGACACTGCCTGATAATTTAATGCAATAGGAGGCAGTCCCCCATGAACTAGCATTGTCTGATCCACGGCGTTACCTTAGAAAACTGTAAGATTGATGCCTGATTAACCCCAATGTTTTTCACTAAATGTTGTTGACCTGATTGAGAGTTGGTTATTAGTGGGTCTCCTCTCCTTCTTGTTGTGTTGTTGGGCTAACGAAGGGAACCTGATGAAGGGGGAGCCGTTTTGGCAACCGCGGCCGGAGGTGACGGTAGTGACAGATGCTTGCCTCACAGGATGGGGCGCTCATGCCAACGATTTGACTGCCAGCTGTCGTTCTCCGGAGTCCAAACTCCACATCAATCTGTTAGAGCTGAGGGCCATCAGGCTGGCCCTGAAGGCTTTTTTGCCGTCTGTGCGGGGAAATTGTGTCCTGATCATGATGGACAACAGTGGCCATGCATTACCTCACCAAAAAAGGCAGAGCGGCAATGCAGCTCTGGTTCTGGGCCATCCAGCAGGGAATTCCGATCTCTGCAGTTCATCTGGCCTGAGACGTAAATGCGGCGTGACGGACGCTGTGAGCAGGCAGAGCACGGTCTCTCACGAGTGGGAGTTGGCTCAGGAAGTCCTTCTGGAGATCTTCATCCTTTGGGGAACCCCACAAGTGGATCTCTTCACCACCAGTGCCAACTGCAAGTGCAAGAGATTCTGCTCAAGGGAATTACCTCCGAGAGAAGCCTTGGGAGACACATTCGTAGTGGATTGGTCATTCCCACTGCTGTACGTGGAAGGTAGTTTCTGAATTTCATTTTAGCCAGAAAGTGGTTCTTCATTCTTTCTATACTCCTCCCCATCCTGGTAAGGAAGAGGAGCATCTACATAGGTTGGATCCTAGGAGAGCTCTGAGCTTTTATATTTCTAGGCTGTCCAGGGTCAGAGTGGACGATCAACTCTTTGTTGGATATGATGGACACCGATTGGGCCAGGCTGTTGTCAAACAGACCTTGTCCAGGTGGATTATCCTCCCAATTACGGAGTGTTACCGATTGGCGGGTAAGGACCCTCCTGAAGGGTCGAGAGCTCATTCCACTGGGGGCGTGGCTACTTCCACTGGCCACCAACGGGGAGTTCCTATTGGAACATTTGAGATGCAGCAACATGGGCTTCTATCCACACCTTTGTTAAACATTACTCCCTGGATTCGATCCATGGCCAAGATATGGCCTTTGGTAAGGCAGTGCTGTATTCCGCCATCTGATTGGGTACTCTTTTTCCCTCCATTTTCCTGGTACTGATTTGGGAGTCTTTCAAAGATGTGGAATACGTTGGAGGACACAATCCATTCGAAGAACAAGTTACTTACCAACTGGTAACGTTCTTTCAATTTGATGTTCCTCCAACATATTCCACTTCGCCCACCCAGCCTGCCCCTCTGGAGTGTTTTCCTATGTTATTGCAGTTTACATCTCCGCAAGGCTGTGTGCAGTCAGGCAGGCATTGGATTGGTGTCACACGTTATGGGGGACAAAACATAGACTGAGGCTACGGGTGCCGTGCGTCCTATTTATAACATCCGGTGACGTCGCCCTCCATGGAGGCCTTCAAAGGACATCGACCCAACGTCATCGATGCAGGACGCCCTCTGCCGAAAAGGTTTCCGAAGTGCATTGCTGTGGACATTACATGTCAAAGATGTGGAATACGTTGGAGGTCAAGGTTGTTGTAGTGCACACAAAGGGTACTGCACCAAATCTTCCCTAACTACCCTGATGTTACTGAAAGTAGTCTAAAAGTAACTGTTGCTTTTGACTTCCCTAGAACTCCTGTTAGTTGTTCCAAATAAGGTTATATGCTTTGGTCTGTGTACCTTCAAGCATAGTGTTTTTCTATGTGTTTTATATGATCTGCGATAGTACCTATTTCCCTCAAGATTTATCCGGGCCTACTTGTTTTCAAATAAACCATTTAGTTTTACAATATGTATTGTTTCAGTGTTTCTTTGGACCATTTGTATTACAATTTAATTTGTACTGATTCTACAGCCCTCTTTTCCCTCCTCTAAGATGAGCCTGGCTGCTATTTCTACGCTACCCTGAACTCTGGGGGTACAGCCTTATACTAAGAGCAGATTCTTGTACTGCCTCAGTTGAATGGTTTTACTAAACCCTTAGTCGGACTGCAGAAAATCTGTCCTAACATGTGGGAGTCGACATCCAATCGGAAGAACGTTATCAGGGATAAGAAACTTAGTTCTTCTAAAGTACGTGTGTTTTTCACTGCATCCTATTGTGATCAATGCTTTGCACTGTTTCAATCTCTTGGATAGTAATTTAAACTATACTAAACTATCTTTTTCCCAACTCGCTGAAAAAGTGATTTGGTTCTGTTGTCGAGCCTGTACTGTTTTAAGTAATCGTGTGATTTCTGATTACCAGCCATTTTATAGAAATTTCTGTATGGAAATCACTGCTCTTCACACAAACTCCTGGCTTGTTTGTATAATTTGTTCTAATGACTAGAAGCGTTGACTGTCTGTGTAGACCCTCTTATTACTTGTACCTAAAGCTAGTATTTCTGCAGTGCTCTTTTTCTTAAATTATGGACATTTTTTCCCTTGCCCGACTATTTTTGGGTCATCCATTCTTCTCCTATATGTGAAGTCGGCTGGTCTAACTTGGTGATAACTCTTGCCAGGGCTACAAGATGGTTTTTGTTGGTTATTTAAGCCCTTCTTAGAGGACACTTAAAAGAAACTCCCCCATAGCTTGTGCTATATCTGACTAGTGGATCAATCTAATATTTTCAGAGGTTGCATGGTTTTCTATTGCCGTTGTATCAGTAGGCAAAGTCCATGCATAGAGAGCTGCAGTGTCTTAGCTTTTATTAAATGTTAATATGTCTGCTGCAGTAATCTAATTGATAATGTTTCTTTAAGCCACGAGATGGTGCCTCTATAAGCGCGAAAAGGAAGGCATTTATGGACGCATGTGGTGAAGCAGGTAATCAGAATCACCAGCAGCGATACCATGCTGAGGAAGTTGAAGAAAGGTTTGCCCGGTTCAAACCTGGAATGATTGGGTAATTAAAAATACATTTCTTTAAATGTTTGTGCATTGCAATGAATTGGGCAACTAATAGTGATGTTTTTGTGAGTCAAAAGACCTATCCTGCAGTACATTTGCAGCCATAGTTGTACAAGAGTTTGGTCTCACTGTGCCATTCAAAGGCGCTTGTAATTTATTTTAAAAAGAGGAAGTCTTACATACATTACAAATGTTCCTGACATTATTGCCTTTGATTGTCTAGTGGGCATTCTCATGGTGCCGGACCCTCTGCTGGAGTCCTCTTTCCGGCTGTTATGGATTTCCGAATCTGGCCTGGTGAACAGATTTGTGGATGCCACCCTAGTTATGGTGAACAGGGAGCTCTGATAGTTTAGCCTAAACCCAATCAAGGTAGAGTGGAGAGCAGTCAATGCTTGGTTTCAGGAGAGTGCGAGTAGGTTTAGGGGCTCTCGATGAGTCCAAACCATATAATACACTAATTCAATTTAGGCATTCTGTTATAACTCTACCCTGCCCTCACCCTCCCTCTCGCAGAGCCGTGAGCCCCTGAAGACTGCCCCTGGGTGGTGACGATCGCAGTGTAGGTCAACATAAGATAACAAATGCCCCACACTTAGATGGATTGTTGGGGGAAGTGGGGGTAACGCACCACACTTGGATGGATTGCTGGGAATACTGTGTCACACTTGGATGGAAGGTGGGGGATAGGAAATGTATTGCTACCTAACCATACTAAACTCACCTTCTGCACTCGCCCTCAAACGCTGAACTAAACACAACCATACCTCTACTGCACCACATACTGCACGTACTTCACAACACCCAACATGAAACCAAACTATACGCAACCAGACCTCCTCACCACCTGATGGCTACCGACCGAAAACGCACAGACTCGGTGACCGGTTTCTCAACTGAAGCTGCTCAGAACCAGCACATCAAAGCTATGTTGCTCTTCTCCTTCTCAACTCCACTAACAAAACTCCAACCCACGCCCATTGCAGATCTGCCAGTGCGCCAAGAGACCACGAAAGGAATGACAGTGCACGGTACAATAACCTTTACCATAGCTTAAAATAACAGAAGTTATTTATTTAGGCCTTTAGAACATGCCGAGAAATTGAAACTAGCAGACCATACGCTGTAATCTAAATTTCGAAGGGATTGTGTCCTCCGACGTATTCCTTATCTTTGATAATACGTTTCCGGCTTGCTGGCCTCGGAAATTTTTTCTGTAGAGGGTGCTGCGCGTCGACGTCCGCCGAGTCGATGTCCCTCGACGGCCACCGTTTCTGCGCCGACGTCACCATGCCCATAAATAGCCACGCGCTGCGTCCGTTGCTCAGTTGCGTTTTTCCGTGCTTTGTGGGGCCTCGGAACGTCGTTGCTCAGTTCAGTTAGGTTAACTATCTATTTCTACTCGAATATACCTTATCGTTCTCGATGGCTTCTTCATCAGAACCGACGACGTAGCGATCCGGCTTCAAGAAATGTCGAGACTGCGGTAAAAAAAAGTCAATAACGGATCCACACAGGATCTGCCAATGGTGCTTGGGATCCAAGCACCATTGTTCGGAGTGTGAGGACTGCATGTCCATGACGGCGAAAGCCTTGAAGGAGCGCAATGGGAAGCTCGAGAGCGGTAAGTCAACCAAAACCTCCTCGAAAGTTTCTACGGCTGAGTCGAGGCATTTGTCTCCTCGCCGTCAAACATTCCCATTCTAGATCTCGAAGCAGCTCTCACCATTCGTCGAGATCAAGACACTCAAAGAGACGTCGAAGGTCCCATTCCTCATCGTCTTGTGTCCCAAGAAAGGGTCTCCTGTCCCACTAAACACAGTTCTCAAGCTGAGTGGGAGGAATTCAGAAAGAAAATGTTAAGCGTCTTCGAGAACGCGGCCTCGACCCCCTCGAAGACAGCTGAGGGTGATACCCCGGGTGAAAAAACCCAAAAAATCAAAACGCCGCGAGTCGCAGCAACCGGCGAGACATTCCACCCGAGAGCGCCATGAGCCATCGGGTAAGAAGGCACCGTCTTTGCCGTCGTCGAAGATTCCTTCGACGCACGGATCGACGCCGTTGTCGAAGGGTTCCTTGACGCGTCGGTCGGTCGATCGACTCGACGCCATCGCCGACGTCGATGAAAGAGGACCAAGGCCACTCCACAGCCAACAGTGATTTCAAGGGCCTCCGGCACGACGCTGAGACAGTCGTCGATGCCCTCGAGTAGGATCAACGTTTTCTCATCCAATAACGACGAGTTTGGCTCCTTCTGCCTTGGAGATGGGTTTTACTCCATTTCAGAGGTCTGAGTACCCTGGACTTTCTTCAATTTATGAAGAAGGGGAAGATTCTGACCAGGAAACATTCGGGTTAAGAGGACCACATTGCCTACTGCAGAGGATTTCACCTCTGAGGAAAGAAGGCTGAAGGAACTACAGGAGTCACTACATGAGGCAAGTGGGCTGGACACTTCCCCAGAAGTGGAATTTGTTAAGCCAGACCCAGGGGAACATGCCGAAACACCCTATAGAACCCTGACGGCAAGAATAATTGAGTTTATGGGTTGGTCTGCGCCTTCACCTGTTTTCCAACAGGATGACCTAACAGATATATTGGACAAAGGCCCACAGGAGGACCCGGTGGTCCCCTTCCATGCAGCCTTACAAAGGAAAATTGCATCTAATTGGGAAACTCCCGAAGTTAACCCTGCAGTCAATAAAAGATTGTCAACCAAGTATAGGGTAGCGGCTGCTGACCCTGAATACCTGTCAAAACACCCGACCCCAGAGAGCCTGGTGGTTCAAGCGGCAACTTCATCTAGCAGTAGGACCGCTTACCCTACTGTCCCACAGGATAGAGATGACAAGAGGTACGAGACTATGGCAAAGAACGTTTTCTCTGCCTGTAGTATGGCGTTGAAGTCCATCAACGCCACCTGTACGCTCGCCAGGCTCAGTCACACACTATGGGAGTGTGCTTCATTAGCAGCTGACTGCATACCCGAAGGAGAGGAAAAGGAAGCCTTCCTTAACATTATTAAAGTTGGCAAAGATGCCATGTGCAAATCACTTCAAACTGGCATCGATTCCTCTGACAGTATCAGCAGGGCCATGGCGGCAAGTACAACAATCCGCAGGCATGCGTGGTTGCGAAAGTCAGGCTTTGCCCCTGATGAATATGCCCTTTGACGGCTCTTCATTATTCGGGAAAAAGGCTGATGACAGTCTGGAAAAGTTAGACTTCTAAAGCAGCAGCAAAATCTTTAGGAGCTGCTATCTGCCAAACTCCTTTTCGCCCCTCAGGAACCTCTGGGAGAGGAAAGTCCTTTTGCTATTATTCCGCATTCGGGAAAGGCAGAGGACAGCCGGCTCAGAGGCCAAAGGAGATCCACCCGAGGTGGACGGGTCAAAAGTACTAAGACTGCAGCAGCAGGTGCCTCTTTACCCTCGGCATCAGCCGACCACAAACCACTCTGAGGCCTTCCAACACAATACACCTGTAGGGGGCAGGTTAACTCACCATCTGACGGGATGTCAGGCTATAACGTCAGATGCTTGGGCATTGGAGACAGTTGCCCAAGGTTACTGCCTACCCTTTCTACACATTCCTCAGTCATCCACCGGGGAACAGCTCTCTAAAAGTTCCAGATCAGCTCCTCTTGCAGGAAATTATAGACCTGCTAGAGAAAGGTGCCATAGAACCGGTACCTGTAGCGGACAGGAACAAGGGCTGGTACTCCCCCCTACTTTCTCATACCAAAGAAGAACGGAGGACTGAGGCCCATCCTGGATTTACGAGAATTGAACAAGTTCCTCAGGAAGGACAAGTTCAAGATGGTAACTCTCTCTCAGATCCTTCAGGCCCTACAGCTCCAGGAATGGCTGGTATCTCTGGACCTTCAGGATGCTTATTTCCATGTGCCAATCCATCTCAAACACAGGAAATACCTGAGGTTCGCAATTGGCGACTCATTATCAATTTCGAATTCTGCCATTTGGGCTGACCTCCGCCCCGAGGGTCTTCACCAAGCTGATGTCGGTAGTGGCGGCGAGTCTAAGGAGGGAAGGGATCCACGTCTACCCCTACCTGGATGATTGGCTGATCAGGGCCGTATCTTCGGAACAGGCCCAGGTCCAGCTAGATTATGTCTGCCACTTCCTTCACAGACTGGGCTTCTCCCTCAATTTAAAGAAGTCACAGATGATACCATCACAGAGACTCCAGTTCACTGGAGCGGTCCTAGACACTTCCCTGGGAAAAGCCTCGCCACCAGAGGTGAGGGCTCAAGATATTCTAAAGATGGTCACCAAGTTTCAAAATGCCCAACATCTCCCAGCCTTCGACTTTTTGAGGTTGCTAGGCCTCATGGCATCCTGCATCTTCCTTGTGCCAGAGGCTCGCCTGAGAATGAGATCTCTTCAGTGGGCACTGAGAAGTCAGTGGTTGCAATTCTCAGGGAGAATGACAGATCTCCTCCGGATTCCGGACAGGGTAGCCCGCGACCTTCAATGGTGAGCCTATCCAGAGAACATCTTGAAAGGAGAACTGTTTTGGCAACCATGGCCGGAGATAACAGTAGTCACAGACGCCTCACTCTCACGGGGTGGGGGGCCCATGCCAACGACTTGACCATCAGCGGTCGTTGGTCTCCATCGGAGTCCAGACTACACATCAACCTATTGGAGCTGAGAGCAATCAGACTAGCGCTGAAAGCTTTCCTGCCATCAGTACAGGGGAGAAATGTTGTGATGATGACTGACAACACGGTGGCCATGCACTACCTCAACTAAAGAGGAGGCGTAGGATCACTGCCACTGTGCAGAGAGGCGATGCAGCTCTGGTTTTGGGCAATCCAAGAAGGAATCTCTATCGGCTGTCCACCTAGCCGGAGAGAAGAACTTGACAGCGGACGCTCTGAGCAGGCAGAGCACAGTCTCCCACGAGTGGGAGCTAGCTCAGGAAGTCCTTCAAGAGATCTTCACCCTTTGGGGAACCCCTCAGGTGGATCTGTTCGCCACAAGCAACAACAAGAAGTGCGATCTGTTTTGTTGAAGGGAATTTCCCCCGAGAGGAGCTCTAGGAGATGCGTTCGTAGTGGACTGGGAGTTTCCACTCCTTTACGCGTTCCCACCAGTCCGTTATTCCTCAAATGATCAGGAGGTTGAGAAGATTCCTGAAAATCATGATCCTAATTGCCCCGGATTGGGCCAGGAGAACGTGGTACCCGGACCTTCTAGATATGTCCATCTGTCCTCCAATCCGTCTTCCACTCAAAGAGAATCTTCTCTCGCAGAAGGGAGGTCAGGTACTCCATCCAGACACCAGAACCCTCAACCTTCACGCTTGGCTTCTGAAAGGTTGAGGTACAAGGATTGGGATCTCCCTGATGACGTCATGGAGGTGTTGCTTTCGGCCAGAAGACCAGCAATAAAGTCTTTATACCGCTGCCGTTGGAACAAATTTTGCAGCTGGTGTAGGGAACAGAATATCGACCCTTTTTCATGTGGTACACCAACGGTGTTATCGTTTCTACTCTACTTGGCAAACTCAGGCCTTCAAGTGGGCACTGTAAAAGGCTATCTCGCAGCGCTTTCTATCTTCAAGCGCACTGCGGAGGAACCATTGTATTTCAAAATTCCTCTAGTGGTACAATTTCTCAAGGGTCTAACAAATGTTTACCCTCCAAAACCATTACAGGTTCCCTTATGGGACTTAAATTTAGTCTTAAACTTCTTAATGGGCTCTCCATTCGAACCACTTCTCTTGCGCGCTGAGATTTCTCACGCTTAAAACTGTCCTATTGGTAGCACTAACATCTGCTAGGAGGGTGAGCGAGCTACAAGCCCTCTCCTGTAAACCCCCACATACAATCTTCCACAAGGACAAGGTTGTCCTACAGGTGAAGCCTAATTTCCTCCCATAGGTGGTTTCTAAATTTCATATTACTCAGAAAATTACCTTGCCTTCGTTCTACCCTCTTCCCCATCCGGGGAAAGAGGAGGAAAGGCTACATAGGCTGGACCCTAGGCGAGCTCTCAACTTTTACATAAGCAGAATGGCTAGGATCAGGCAAGCAGACCAACTGTTTGTAGGATACTCAGGTCACACAAGTTGGAACTACCCATAACAAAACAAACCATCTCCAGGTGGATTATTTTGGCCATCCTGGAATGTTAGACTACCAGGGAAAGAGCCACCCCAAAATCTCAGGGCTCATTCAACCGGGGGTATCGCAGCCTCTTCGGCTCTCCAAAGAGGGGTACCTCTTCCGGGACATATGTGCGGCTGCCACATGGTCGTCCGCACATACATTCACAAAATTTTACAATCTGGATTCCTCCACTGCTCAAGAGACCAGATTTGGCAAGGCCGTATTACATTCGGTCCATCCCTAAAGGGATACATAACACTATCACTCCCACCTCCAATTACATGCCACTGCTATGGGAGTCTATCAAAGATGAGGAATATGTCGGAGGACACAATCCCTTAGAAGAACAAGTTACTTCTTACCTGGTAACGTACTTTCGACGGGATGTTCCTCCGACGTATTCCTTATCGCCCCTCCCAACCATCCCCGCAGTGATAACTTCCCTTGTGGTTGCAGCTTACGCTCCTTCAAGGTCACTAACCAATTCAGGCATGACTTTTCTTATACTACAAAACGGAACTGAGCAACGGACGCAGCGCGTGGCTATTTATGGGCATGGTGACGTCTGTGCTGATATGGTGGCCGTCGAGGGACATCGACTCGGCGGACGTCGACGCGCAGCGCCCTCTACAGAAAAGATTTCCGAGGCCAGCAAGCTGGAAACGTATAGGAATACTTCAGAGGAACATCCCGTCGAAAGAACGTTACCAGGTAAGAAGTAACTTGTTCTTCTGAGGCTTGTGGAATCTGCTTAGATCACATGCTGTGCATAGGTCAACATCTAGTGGAAGCTGCAGAGTATTAGTTTGTTTTTCAAAACTCGAAAATGGGCGTCGACACAGGGCGTGCCAGTAATACTATCCCTAGTGTGACGTCCACTGTACCCATGATCCGTCATGCGTGTAGGACCCTCAGATTGTTTTTCTCGCCATACTTGACAGAAGCATTCCGCTGAGTTTTGCTAAATATATTTCCCCCGTTTCTTCCACTCCCACGTCGAGTCATTGAAGTTCGACGCCGGCCTGGAGAAGAAACGACCGTCGCAAGCTGCACGACGGACTTTGGGCATAGGAAGGCCTCTGGCCTCGGCCCTGCAAGTAGGGAGAGTGGGGGGTGGAAACATACTCTACGCTATTATATATTTTCCTACACACACTAGCCCGCTGCTACAGGGTGCTTATGGAGGGTACCCCTTTCAAATTCTGCCCCAAGTGCAACCACAAGGCTCCTTGGGTTGACAAACACGCCACCTCTAACCTCTGCTTGCCGAGGGACCACCCGGAGGCGAACTGTAGAGCGTGCAGCCGGTTCAAGGCTAAGACACTAAAGGACTGCTCGACCAAACGTTGGGCCCACCACGCCAGCGGAGGGCACCTTCGGTGATGGCAGCCACGCTGTACTTTTGGACGGCGAGGGCAAGGATGCGTCGAAAGACGTGCAAGTCCCCGACCTCGGAAGACTGTCCGGCAGGGCAGTTATGGGGAACACACCTGGCGACACGAGCACTACCCACACCACTTCCACACCTAAACACTTGAAGTCCAACCGAGACTCGACGCGCGTGTCGAGTTCTCGGAAAGAGGCACGAAGAGAGCGGTCCACCGAATCGGTGTCCCCTGGGCATTTACGGTCAAGATCGCCTCACGACACCAGGCAACCATCCACAGTTGCCAAAAGTGCCTCACTCACCAAAGTCATGGAGGTACGCTTGTCAGAAGATTAAGCCGACCGGCAGCCCCAGGCTGCTCACCAGGAGTCGGCTACAGCAGACCGTTCGGTGGCTGCTTCCGAATCCCAACGTCCTCACTCAAAGGAAAGGGACACTACCCCCGAATCTCAACGCCAGGCGTCGAAAAGCACTGAGAGGGTGAAAACCCCAGGAAAACACTCTTCTACTCATGGGGAAGGGGGGAAAAAGCAGAAGAAACCATTTCACACTACTTCTGCACCACAGTTACATAAAGACAGTTCTACGTCTTCTGATGAGCATCTAGCCAAGACCCCTGCACAGGCCCATAGGTCCAGTCAAGCCATAGAAGGGGATCCCTCTCAAGAAAGGGTCATTCTCAGCTCCAAAAAATGGACCAGTGAGGATATAGACAGGGTTATGACTAGAATGTTCTCCCTAGCAGACCTCTACTCCAAGAACCCAGAACACTTCCTCACCTATAACCCTGACGGTGCTACTCCCTCAGGATCTAGGCACCCGCAGCCCCCTGCTAAGAAACCTCGGTTTGAGACCCCAACGCAAGGTCTGTCTTCAGACCCTTTTTACATCCACCCTTACACCCAGTATAGTGGGGATCCACTTCAGGATGAGGATCCAGACTTGGTAACGTTGGACGACCAAACTGGGGTGGACTATTATAGGGACGACGAAGACCAAGATGAGGAGGAAGATGACCCAGAAGTTTACAGAATAGACTCCCCTGTAGGCAAAGAACCTCAGGTTACACACTCTCCAGTCGACAACCAGCCCCTCCTAAATGAGGTCTTAACTAGAGCGGCAGAACACTTCCGCATAGACACTCGGGGAGCACAGGAGAGAAACTTTGCTGAGGAACTAGTGGGAGAAAAGAAACCCATTGCCCAAGCCATTCCAATGCTTTAATCCATCCAACAGAGAATTGATCTCTCCCTTCTCAATCCTAACCTCACAAGGGCAGTAAACCCCAGAATCGATAAATTGTTCAGGGCAGCCCAGTCAGACCCGCTTTACATAAGGGGTCAACTGAAACCTGACTCCCTGGTAGTTACTAATACCCGGAAGAGAGCGGGAACACCCCTATCATCGTCATCCGAGGCGTCATCCGAGGCGTCCCCCGACGAGGAGAGCAAGAAAATCTACGGGTTGGGAAGCAAGGTAGCCTCCACTTCTGCTTACCAGGCAAGGATTGCCAACTCTGCTGGCTAGTTACAACTGCCACCAGTCGGCGCAGGTAGCTGCCCTCATTCACTCCGCACCAGAGCCATTAAAGGCCCAGTTGGCCCAGGTCTCGTCGGAAGGTAGAGCCGTGTCCGGTTGCATCCTTAAGGCAACCACAGATAATGCAGGCAGGCTAATAGCAGAGAGCACTGTCATTATGAGGCATGCTTGGCTAAGACAGTCAGGGTTTGAACCCGAGACACCAGCATCCTTAATCGGCATGCCGTGGGAACCTAATCTACTGTTTAGCAAAGCGGTAGAGGACGCATTAAAGACTGCCAAAGACGAGTATGATACTCTGAAATCCCTGGGACAATTGACCAACAAGCCCCCTAATAAGAGGCAATGGTAATTTTCGTCGCCCGCGCGGCCAAAATTCACAAAGAGGCTCCAATTATACACAGGGGCAGGGTACATCATGGGTTAACAACCAGCAGACTACCCAAAGTTACAGCAGAGGAAACAAGAGGCCGTGGTAAGGGTAGAGGCAGCCCCAGGAGAGGTGGCACGCCTCCCGCAAAACAGTGACGCCGCGGTCAGGGTCCCTTATTACGCAACCCCAGTTGGGGGGGGGGGGGGGGGAGACACATTTCCAACTTCATCCAAGCTTGGGAAGGGATTACATCAGACAGATGGGTGCTGTCCAGTGTCCGCAGGATACTGCATAGTACTGCTCGAGTGTCCCCGAAGCCACCCTCCACGTCAAAAGATACATTCCTTGGACCACCAAAAGATCTTCCTCGAGGAGATTGTCAATCTTCTAGCAAAGGACGTGATTGAACTCGTCCCGGGCAACCAGGTAAACAAGGGTGGGTATTCAACGCCCAGTATTAGACTTACGCCCTGCAAACAAGTATGTCAAAGCCCCAAAATTGTGCATGACTACTCTCCAAGAGGTAATCCCCCTCCCAAAAAAGGGATTACATGGCAACATTGGACATGAAAGATGCCTATTTTCATATTTCCTTGTTCCCAGCGCACAGAAGGTTCTTGTGCTTCAAGGTGGACAGTCAGCACTACCAGTTCAAGGTGCTGCCCTTTGGTATAGCTTTGGCTCCAAGGGTATTCACCAAGGTACTGGCGGTGGCACACCTATGCAGGGAGGCAATCCCAGTGTACCCTTACCTGGACGACTGGCTCATCATGGGGGAGACCCCAGTAATTTGCAGATCAAACATTCAAAGAACGATCGACCTCCTCTTCGAATTGGGTTTCTCCATAAACGAGAAAAAATCAAGCCTGGTGCCAAGAACCTCCAAACAGTTCCTAGGAGCTGTCCTAAACACTCAATAGGGGTTGGCCTTTCCATCAGAGGAAAGAATTGGGAATCTACTACTGCAAATTCCTCTATCAGCCCGGTCGCCAGATAAGGGTGCACAAAGCGATGCGTTTGCTAGGCATGATGGCGTCTTGTATTTACCTGGTTTCCCCACACGCGCCTACGCATGTGACCCATGCAAGAATGGTTGGCGAAACAGTGGTCTCAGGCAAGTGGTCAGTGGGACGATCTAGTGGTCGTTTCGCCAACACTTGTACAAAATCTTCACTGGTGGACAAGAGAGAAAATGTCAAAGGGGAAACCCTTTTACGATCCAGAGGTACAGGCTGTAGTCACAACAGACTCATCCCTGTCAGGGTGTGGAGCACACCTCCTTCACCACACACCTCAGGATCTCTGGTCTCTCACAGTGGCCAAGAATCATATCAATATGCTAGAGCTTCTGGCAGTATTCAGAGCGCTTCAAGCGTTCGAGCCCCACCTGTTGAACCTGTCAGTGCAGATCCTGACAGACAGCACAACAGCGATGTTTTACCTAAACAAACAGGGAGGGACTCGTTCGCCAAATCTGTCCAAGCTTGCCCAGAAAATTTGGATATGGGCACTCGGACGGAACATTTACCTGTCATCTCATCATGTTCCTGGGGATCTCAATTGCTAGCGAGCAGAGATCCCCTCCCAGAAGAACACGAATGTTGTCTACTCAGAGAAGTCGTAGAAGACATCTTCTCACAGTGGGGTTTCCCCACTACAGACCTATTCGCCACAAGCGGAAACAGGCAATGCCCAGGATTCGCATCCAGGTTCCCTCAGCCAGACTCCAAGGGGAACGCCCTGTGGATGAACTGGTCAGGACTGTTTGCCTACGCTTTTCCACTAACCCCTCTCATGAGGAAGGTGGTCAACAAGATGCACAGGGAATCGATGACGCTCATCCTAGTTGCTCCCATGTGGGCGAGGCAACCGTGGTTCCCACACCTACGCAGACTAGCGGTGTGCGAACCCATCAGACTCCCGTGCTGTTACAACCTACTGTCCCAGCACCAAGGTCAAACAGTGCATCCTCAACCCAGCTCTATGATCCTGGCAGCATGGCTCCTGAAGTCCGAGTTTGAACATCTCAATTTACCACAGAGATGTATGGACATCCTAAAAGAATCTAGGAAACCTAACATTGGCACTGTTACTTTGATAAATGGAAGATATTCGTTATCTGGTGCCAGAATAAGCAAATCAACCCGGTTGATTGCACTCCTCCCAATATTGTCACATACATGCTCCACCTGCTGGATGTAGGGTTGGTATTCAACTCACTCAAGGTACACCTGGCAGCACTGTCAGCCTACACCACCTCCCACAACAAGGTTTCGTGGTGGAAGGTACCAGTGGTTAAAGCCTTCATGGAAGGGGTAAAGAGACTCCACCCTCCAATTTCAAACCCACCACCTGGATGGAACCTTAATGTGGTGCTTGCTAAGCTCATGGGCCCACCCTTTGAACCCATGCATAAAGCCAATCTCAAACACCTGACCTATAAAACTGCCTTCTTAGTAGCCATTACATCCATAAGAATGGTCAGTGAAATTCAGGCTCTCAGTGCAGGATCCTTTCTTTACTGTTCATGAGGATAAACTGGTTCTACAAACACACCCTAGGTTATCACCTAAGTTCATTTCTATATTCCATGTTAACCCGTCCATTGAGCTTCCGGCCTTCTTCCAAGAACCCAAAAGCTCTGCTAAGGTGAAACTACACACTCTAGATGTGCGAAGAGCGGTCCTCTATGTAGACAAGACCAGGCCGCTAAGAAAAACAGACCAACTGTTTGTCTCCCTAGCTACAGGCAGAGGAGGAGATTGCGTCTCTAAAAATGCCATCTCCAAGTGGATAGTCAATTGTATCCAGCTATGTTACTCCCTTTCTGAAAACACTCTGCCCTTTACACCAAGAGCCCACTCTACAAGAGGCATTGGGGCCACTCTGGCTTTCATTGCAATAGTACCCCTTGACACCATTTGCAAAGCAGCTGCGTGGAGCTCTTTTCACACTTTTACTCAGCACTACTGCATTGTCACTCATTCCAAGACAGATACTCAAGTGGGACAAGCGGTTCTAAGACATTTATTTGCTCATGACACATCTCACATCCCAACTCCTTCTTCTAACACTGCTCGCTAATCTATGCACAGCATGTGGTCTAAGCAGATTCCACAAGCCTTAGAAGGGATACATTACTCATCGTAATCGTATTTCTGATGCTTGTATCTGTTTAGATTCACATGCGCCTGCCCTTCCTCCCCCCTGAGAAAAGGTGCATGGATGCTTGTAGTCTTATCTTTCTACCTGCATGGATAATCTGTACTCTCGCTACTCCTCATGTCAGAAAAAATACAATCTGAGGGTCCTACACGCGTGAGGGATCATTGCTACAGTGGACATCACACTAGGGATAGTATTACTGCCACGCCCTGTGTCGACGCCCATTTGAGTTTCGAAAAGGAAACTGTAATACTCTGCAGCTTCCACTAGATGTCGGTCTATGCACAGCATGTGAATCTAAGCAGATACAAGCATCAGAAATACGATTACGGTGAGTAATGTATCTCATATACAATTACCAGCATGTTCAATTGACATCAAATAACTCCACCAAACATTGCAGGTAAGTATTGCAGATGCAGTAGTATAATGGGAACCAGTCACAAGTAGAATATCCTAACTTTAGAAGTCCAAACCCGAAGATGAATGGGACTTTCTGCCCAAAAGTCGCAGGGTCTGTTAGGTAAGATATTCATAGTCCTAAGGAATCTTCCTGACCGGTGTCAGTTAGGTGAGAATTGGTGCAGTCACACTGTGAGACTACACATCACGTATCTGCTTGGTATTGGGTAACCCACCTTTTGGATAGGTCTGTACTACACAAGTTGGTAGTGTGACTGAGCAGCCAGGCCTATCTCAAGAGGGGTAAATGTGAGCTGTACAGATGAAATTCATCAATACAAGTAGCAAAGTAACACTTATACTCAAGGTTTCAGTTATAAATAGTTATTTAATATCCGTTTTAAATGAGCATTTTTTAGAAGGGCAATTGTTTGTAATGGTTCAAGCAAACTTACTTTTTATAATCAATAAGCTGGGGAATACTCTTTTGATATGCTTAATTTATTTCTCGTACACCCTGAAGTGACTTCAATTAAAGTATAGTATTTGCATTTATAGATCACACCAATATACTTTGTAGACAGGAAGGTTTTAGGTAGTCTAGGTAAGCCTTTTGCAGCAGTAACCATATTCAACAAGCTACAACTTAGAGGGAGAAGCAGTGCCAAAGTCAATGGATTTAGAAGGGTGCTTGTAGGGAGCCAGGACAGCCAACGCAATTTGGACAAAGTCTACAGTTCTGATGCACTTCTTGGAAAAAGTTTTTCAGTCAGATTGTTCACAGAAAATCACTAAAGAACAAGTGGTTAGGCCTGTGCAAAGTAGAGTTGATATCAACTTCGAAAGTTAAGCAAGTGCAAAGTGAGACAGCACAACTCAAGGCAAGAAGGTAAGTACCCCCAAGCCTAAACAGTACCTCTGGTTAGAAGAAAAGTGGTCCAGCTGGATGTCGCCTTGCTACAGCTATGCAGAACCTGATTCATGAGCCTCAGTTGTGGGGACAAGAGGGAGGACTTCTGGAGGGCTCCTTTGGCAGTACTCGTGGCGGTCATCGGCAGCTACGGTCTCCATTCGATTCAGCGGCACTTCGCGGTTTCAGCGTTTCGTAAACAGCACTGATGCAGATCTAATATTTCCGGTTGGACTTTCCTTGCTACACGGTCCTGGAATCTGGTGAGGGGACTCTGATCGTGATTTCCTGCTTCTGGACTGTCCTAAGGTGGCTCCTGGAGATTTTGACCAAATTAGTTTTGCGGCAGATATTGCACTTGGTTATGGACACTCGACCCCTAGCATTGGGCTTCTGCAGCAACGAATAGGCACAGCAAGTCTGGGATTGTGCCAAAGTGGAGTTCGTCTCTGAGTTAGTTGGTCCCACCAACCCAAGGGGAGAAGTTGTTCTGTCCAGAGCTTCTCTGTCGAGGTGAAAAAGGAGGTCAGCACAGCAGCAGAGCTTCACCGGGCAATTCAAGGTCCAGGAGTGTGCAGCGGGCTTCTCTTCATGGTTTCATCTTTGGATGTTTCATCCAGTGGACGACTCTGCCTCTAGTCACAAGAACCTTGCTTTTTAAGTAAGATTTCCCATTCATGCACAGCCTAGGCTGGCAGTCACACAGCAGGGTGGCTGTCCTTTCAGGACAGCCAGCCGTCAAATCAGGACTGATTTCATTCAGGCATTCTTAGAGACAAAGGACAGGAGTTTTGGGACCCTCCCTCACAGCTTGTACTTCCAGACACACTGGAACCAGGGGCGGCTACAGGGCCGAAGGGCTCAAATCTGTGTCAAAGCAGAGTGAAAGCCAAGAAGGACCTCACAAACAAAGAATGGAGAAAAAAGACGGCCATTTTGACAAAATGGACATCCATGGGTGCTGTACTGCAGCTGAGGGTTCAGTCTGTGCTAGAAAAGCACAACGTTCTTAAAATTAAACCACAGCCACCAGCCATTTAAAGTAGTGAGGGTAACATAACAAATGTTACATGAGTAGGTAGGAAAAGGGGCTTCTAAGTAACCCCCAGCACGCCACATAAGATGGTGTGCTGGACCTACAAAGAGAAAATGTAAGTAAAGTCAATTTCACTTTATATTATGTTACTTGGCATTCATATAGCGCCTTATGTATCATTGGTATGACCTTCTAAGCGCTGCTAGGTCGAACACCCTTGGGAACCGTAGTTCAAGTCAGTAGTCGTATGGTGCGTGGGTGCACCAGATGTGTGCAGCTGGTGTGGTTGTTGCATGATAGCCGCTTCTTAGCGGTAGGTGTGGTGCTGAGGAAATCAGTTGGATGTGTTCAGTCTGGAGGGTGGACACCCAGACTGAGTTCTGCCTGCGTTAGGCCTGAGTAGACGCCTAAGCTAGCTGGTATGTGCTCAGCTAGCTGCGTTTTATTAAGTTGATGAGGTGTTCGTGGGGTCATGCTAGTATGAAAACAGCTAGGCTTCGAATGTGTCATAGTATAGCTGTGTTCTAGTTGAATGATGGTGTATAGGAGAGAGTAAGTGTAGTAGTGTGATATGGTGGTTATCAGTGAGGCACCTGCAACCAAGCACGAGAGCAGGACTGGGGGCGTAGCGGCTTACATATATAAAGCAACAGGATGGATAGGGGTAAACATGTGGTACAGATAACATGGGGATACAAGTACACAGCATATAGATAGCATGTTTAGGAGATAGAGATATATCCATTCCATCCACTCTGTCCTTTCCATCCACTCGTCCACCTGTTCCATCTGCTCCATCTGCTCCAAGTTCAACTTTATCACTGTTGCGCTATTAGTCACACTTTCTAATTTCAACTTTTAACACAGTAACGCTATTAGGCATACTTTCTAAATTCAACTTTACAACAGTAGTTCACCCAAGAAAAGGTATTTAAACCTTATGAGAAATCTAAAGGCTTTCTCTGTGACACTGCACTGAAGGTGCTGTGTGTCACCATACAAAAAGCAGATGCCTAAGGAGTTTGTCAGACTCCAAAAACAAAGGAAATGCATAATCCAAATCAGGTCAAAACACAGAGCGGGAAAAAGGGCTCATCCATTCCAGGGTTAAAATTTAAAAGTCCTAAAATCCAGCAAAAGAGCTGGGGGTCTCTAAGGTGGGAGGAATTTAGCACTAAAATTAACATTCTCCCCAACAGCCCTTCCTTCCAATCTACTCTGAAAGCGATGACCCACAGCCTGGTAAGACCCACTAGACTCAAGACCTGCATTTTGAGCCTTCCCACGCCATGCTTCAACCATGCAGGGCTGCAATACCCTGGGACCTCGAGCCATTGTGCGGTGCACGGTCTTCCGAATCTTGCTGAAACTTCGTTGGCATCCTGCTGCATCTCAAGATGCACAATTCCAGTCTGAAAAGTCTTCTCAACAGAGTGCTGGATCTTGCAAACAAGGATGATCCGACCAGCGATATTTTGTCTTCTGTGCTCCTGATAAAGGTGCCAAATACACAGAGCCACATCCAGCCGCGAAGAAAACCTTGCCTAGAGCCTTCCCTGTTGATCCCTGCTGCAATATACCTTCCAAGGTCCTGTTTTCAGTCACCACGACAAGGAATTCACCGACCCAGGTTTTTGGCTGCAGATCCTGATGTCCTGCTGCATAAATCTTCTGTGCTGAGGGTACTGTGCTGGCTTGCGTATTTACTTACCTTAAGTCTCTTGTGATTCCGGTGTACTTTTGGAGTGCTTTCTGTAATTGGGAGGCCTCTCGTCCAGTACACCCAGGCCCCTGCTGAAATCCTCCTAGGGTGTCTTCTGTGAAGCCCCTGAACCCGCAACTAACTCTAAAGTAAAATACTCACCTGTTTGAACAGTCTTCCTTAGGAACTCTGACTTTGCTACTTAACCTTTCCTGACGCTGCCTGTTGGACACTAGACCCTAGTTGTTAGGGAGAATTCTTATTTCTGTGTTGATTCCCTTCTACCTTAGAGACCCCCAGATCTTTTGCTCGACTTTAGGACTTTTTATCCTGGGTTGAGTGAGACCTTTTTTTCTCACTCCGTCATGTTTTTCTTTGATTTGAACCCTGTGTTTTTCTTTTGATTTTGGAGTCTGACAAACTCCATAGGCGGAATCTTTTTGTATTGTGACATACAGTACCCTCAGTGCGGTGTTACAAAGCCCTTGGGATTTCTCTGAAGATTTAAATACCTTCCCTTGGATAAACTACTGTTTCCAAGAGTAGTAAAGTGAAATTGACTTTACTTGACTTTATCTTTGTAGACACAGCACACACCATTTTATGTGGCGTGCTAGGGGGGGATACTTAGTATCCCCTTTTGTCTACTTTCTCATGTAAAATTTTTGTTAACCTTACTAAAATGTAATGGCTGGTTGCAGTGGTATATTTTTCCTATCATTGTACGTTTTTACTGCAGGCTGTATTTGCAGCTGCAGTATTGCGCCCATGGGTGCCCATTTTGTCAAAATGGTCCAGGTTGTCTTTTTTTTTTTTTACCATTTCTTGTGTGTAAGGCCCTTCTTGAGATTTACTCTGCACTCCAAACCAAACTTTTGGCCCCTTTGTTCGTTTTCTTTGGCAGGATTCACTGGTGAAGCCTGCCTCTGTCTCCAGCGTGTCTGGCAGGGCAGGAAGCAAGGGAGGTTCCCGCAACTCTGTGCTTAGTCTCCTTGGTTACAGTAATGCACCCAAAGGGGATTGGCTGACTGGCTGTCCTTGGAGGACAGCCACCCTGCTGTGAGAGTGACAGCTAGGCTGCAAATGAATGGGAGAAAATTGCCTAAAAGGCAAGATCTTTTGCAAGGATAACAGTCAACCAATGGACAAAGGAACCAAAGAAGAAACTGGAAGAGAAGCTTGCTGCACCCCCCTGGACTGTTGGTTTGCCCGGTGAAGCCCTGCTGCAGTGCTGAAGCTCCAAATTTCTTATCTACTAGAGAAGCCTGGAAAGGACCACTTCTCCCTTTGGGTTGGTGGGACCAATCGACCCCAAGACTACCTTGACTGGAACCCCTTACCCTGCTGGCTGTACTTTGCTGCTGCTGGAACCGAGTGCCAGGGGACAGGACATAGCTCTCAACTCACACGTCTTTGGCGGGTGTCACCCTCCTTGTAAAGGGCTGAATCACCCGCCAAGCCTCCTGCACGCCCATTCATTCCAATGGGCGTCTCACCCGCCAAAAACAAAATCGAGTGATTTCACCCGCCTTTGCAGCACAAATGGTTGAGAGCTATGGGACAGGAACACCAGAATCAAGTGCATTGTTTTTAAGCCGGACCCGATATTTGGGAGGATTCTCATAAATGTGCTAATTCCATCTACCTTAGAGACCCCCAGCTCTTTTGCTGAACTTTGTGACTCTGAACTTTTTAATCCTGTTTGTTTTCTGTGTTTTTCTTTTGGTTATGGAGTTTTAGACAACTCCACAGGCATCTTTTTTTGTGTCCCACAACACACTCCGTGCAGTGACACGGGGAAAGCCTTTTAGGCTGTCCCAAGGTTTAAATACCATCTCTGGGATTAAACTGTTTCCTTGAGAATGTAAGGTTAAATTGACTTTACTAGTCTTTTTAAATTCCTAGTCCCAGCACACAATCTTCCTATAGAGTTCTGGAGGGGTTGCCTAGTATCCCGTAGGTCTAGAAACCCATGTAGCAGTCAAATGCTACACTTTCCTATCGAAATGGCTGGCGGCAGTGGTTTTACAACTACCATGATTTTTCCCAACCGTAAACACCGGTAGCTAAAAATCGCGGGAGCCATGTTTTTCAAGATGGTGTCTGAGCGCCCTTTGTTTAAACAGGTTCCGGTCTTCTTTTTTCGCCATTTCTTTTTCACAAGGTCCTTCTAGAGTTTCTCTGTGCGCCAAACCATGTCTGTTCCTACGCCTTTGGTGGGCTTCAGGACTGAACACATCCTCTGGCGCCCAAGTGTCTGGGGTGGGCAGGAAGTGAGGGAGGTGCCTGAAACTCCCTTTGCTTAGTCTCCTAGGAGACCCAAATGCACTCTGGCGTGATTGGCTGGCTGACTGTTCGGCAAGGACAGCCACCCTAATGGGTGAGTGACAGCTAGGCTAGAATGAATGGGAGACAACTGTTTTAAAGGCGAGTCTCTTGGCTTAGAAGGCAGTCGACCACTGGAACGTTAGAATCAGAAACGAGCTGGAAGAGGACGGTTGCTGCAACTCCTGGAGCGTTGGTTTGCCCAGTGAAGCCCTGCTGCAGGTCTGAATTGCCAAGTTCATCTCAACAGAGAAGGCCCTTCTAGGACGACGACTTCCTTTGAGTTGGTGGGACTAATCAACTCTTAAGCCACCTGAATACCATTCTCGGAGCTGGTTAGGTTTAACCAGGGGGGAAGGACACCAGCTTGTGTGCTTGACTACAGCTACTAGAAACGAAGATCTTCCGTTTGCCAGCTTGTTTGACCAGTCCCTGTGCAGTGCAGGAGTCCCCCGACGGCCTCCCTTTTGTCCCCACGACTGAAGCTCAGGAACAGTGAACAGTAGGAACTGCCAGGAACCAACGTCTTCAGCTGCATCCTTCCTTCATATTAAAGTACTGTGCCAACCCGATTGAGTGAACTTGCCTCTCGCAGTGAAAGTTTGTGAAACTTTCCCAACTTACAGGCCTAATCAGCTTGTGACCCAACATATGATTCTTTTTCGTACAAACTACTTCTGAGAACTTTGGCAAAGACTTTACCGTTTACTACAAGAACTGCTCTTTCCTATCCAAGACACTAGCCCATTGACTTTGGCCTAGGCCTATTGAACTGAATCGAGTCCTCTAGTGAACTGAAACGATTTGCACTGCCTAAGAAAGTATTTGTGATCTATTTTAATAAGTTGTGCCTTTTTACACCTATTTAAAGTGACTGAAATGCCATTTTGCTCCTTTTCATGGGAGTATAAGCTACTCAAACCTATTGGTTTGGTACTGAAGTGCGTTTGTGTATATTAAGTTGCCTCCATCTAGTGAATGTTTTCTAAATGATTGTGTAATAGGTGTTTTACCAAGAAACCTTGAGTAGAAGTGTCTACTTGAACCACTGTGATTGTTAAGACCTCTGTGTAACATCTTTTACTGATCACATTCCCTCTTGAGATGAGCCTGGCTGCTCAGCTCGCTACCAAAACCTGTTTAGTACAGACTTATACCAAAGGTTGGTTTTGCGTACACCTGTAGTCCTAATTGTATTTGCTGGTCCCAGAGGGTACTGCATATAATTCTGCCTAACGGGTCTGCACGGTTGAAGGGAATTGGCACAGCACTGAGAATTCTCCCTAACCGCAATCGTCTCTTCAGTCTGACCCGGTATTCCCTGTCCAGGAGACCCATGACACCTGCACTTGTACGCCCTTAACCAGTGTCCTGTTGTAGTTAAAGACCCATCAACCGAAAGTATCGCACCCCACTCCACGGCACCCTCTTTTACATCCACCCTCTCTTACTCTCCTCCCTCAAAAGTGGCAGTCGTGAACAATGTCCTCATGTTTCTCTGTTTCGGCTACAAATGTCACAGGATTGACTAGGTGACACCACGCAGAATGTAGACTAATTTGATAAAATTACCCCGTACCCTGAACTCTTTGGGTCATCAATGTCAACTTGGATTTTTCCAAGATTGCGAAAAGTTCATGCTCTAAGTACAATGTCACCGGGCAGCCCCATGTAATGTTGGAAGATATTTGAATTGCAAAAGCCGGGGCCGCCCACAAGGAACTGTCCCTGCATCACTGGGTCTAGGAGTCCGCTGTAGTACGCTAAAGGTTTGTGGCCTAGTGAGGTTTGCTGGGTCAGGATCACTGTCATCTGCCCGTTTGAATGTGAAAGCTAATTAAATGGTTTCTCTTTATTTGGGGTCAGCAAGACTGGAGCATTGTTGATTGTAGCCTTGAGTTCCCGAAAGCAAGTACCCATTTTCAGACCACTCTATTGGACCTTTCACCTATTGTGCTTCCATGCAGTAAAGCCCTTTGGTAACTAGAGTACTCAGAAATCCATCATCTACAGTAGTTACAGAACCCCAAAACCTGCACCATCTTTTTTGCTGTGACTGGCTAAGGTATATTCGGAACTGCAGTGGCTCTCTGGCATTACAGTCCTTCCTGCAGGCGATATTACGTACCCCTAATATACTACCTCTTTCTGGTAGTACTGGTAACATTATTGAATCTCCTAGACACAGCTCCTCTGAAGAGCTACAAACCAACAGATTGTCCACATACTGAATTAAGGTACTAAACAGTGAATTCCCAAAATCCATTTGAACCATACTGTTGACGCACAGATTCGCAGTACCCCCGGGGCAAGCTCGTTTGCTCGAATCTAAATATAAACGTTGTGAGGTACTGAGAAGCGAGGTGTAAGGGAACAGAGAAAATTGTGTTTTTTAAAATCCCGTGAGGTGTCACCCAGTAGGGATATTGCAGAAAATGGTGTCAGGATTCGGTACCACCGGAAATTCCACCTCAACAATATTATGGGGTTGCAAATCCTGGACCATCCTCCAACTGGACCCCTTTGCTATTTTCACAGGGTAGATGGCAGTGTTGCATGGGGACACAGAAGGCTATATTTCTTTTTTGTCCTGCTTCAATAACGGTCTCTAAATCCCTTCATCCGCCTCCCTAGACATGGGGTACTAATTAACCCATGGTAATATTGCACTAGGTTTCAATTCTATTCGCACTGCTGCAACACTCTTTAGCAGCCCCACATATTGAGGATTGCTGGTGCACAAATGTTTTGGCACCTTTCCCAAATCCACCTTCCATTATGGTGGTGTAATTTTAACAATGAGCATGGTCTGTGGTACTTCCCTTTGCTCTATTGCGATCTGGCTAGGCACCCCCAATCTCAAACGCCACCTCTCCTATGTCTTCGAACAACTGCTCGTTGGACACGTCCCTTAGCGATGAGGTCAGATCGATGCACAGCACTGTGCACCACTCTCTGCCTTCCTTATCTGTGCCTGAGAGAACCACCCCGTTCTTCTTGATCACTACAGCCTCTAAGAGAATCGTAACAATGCTGCCTGGTGTTACTTCCTGCGGCATATTATGCCATAAAAGCTCAATTTGGTACCTGCCAAGTCTGATTTCTGATCCCCTGGACCCAAATCAATAAAAGCATCACCCCATAAATAAACAATGCTGAATGTACAGGAACACCTGCTCCCGCTGTCGCTACAATAGACATGCAAACACTCTGCTTCACTTACTGGATACAAACTTGGGGTTGAGCATACTATTCCTTCCTCTGTGAAAGCAATCGACATCTGTAGGTTGTGTTGGGGAGGGGGATGCTCGTCCCGGGCCCCCCAAAGCTTTCAGATTAGGCAGTAGGTGCTTGGGGAGGATAGAAGGGGGAGGAGTGTGCCTAGGGGCACTATAATGCTGGGTGGGTGCTGCAGGTATTACGTGCCGGTATGCATGGGGTTGCAAAATGCCATTTTGAATAACTGCAGCCATATTCAAATCCAGGCCAAAACGTTGGGAAGCAGTGTTCGGTAAGAATCGATGCGGTCATACTGTGTGGGACTACACAACACTTATCTGCTTAGTATTGGGTAACCCACCTTTTGTTATAGTTCTGTACTACACAAGTTGGTAGTGTTACTGAGCAGCCAGGCCTATCTCAAGAGGGGTAAATGTGACCTGTACAAATGAAATGCGTAAATACAGGTAGCCAAGTAACACTTAGGCTCAAGGTTTCTATTATAAATAGTTATTTATTTAGCATCCATTTTTAAATGAGCATTCTTTAAAAAGGCAATTTGTGTAACAAGGTAAATGTACTTTAAAATTACTTTTCAGAATCAAAACAAGTTGGTGGATAATCTTTGGATATGCTTCATACACAATTCCTACACCCTGACAATCACAAGGACAGTAATGGCATTTATATATCACACTAATTATACTTTGTAGATTCTGAGGTTGCAGAAAGGAAAGGTTGGGGAAGGAGAAAGTTTAGACAGTTTCTCAGTATATGCGAGGATAACTAAATCTTACAATGAAATCTAAATAAGCCTTTCCCAGCAGTAACAGTATACACTAAGCTACCAGCCAGGAAGCACACACCGTGTCAGTCAATGGGTTAGAAGAGTCTTCAGGGAGCCAGGACAGGCCAAAGTCAATTGGGACACAGTCTATGGATCTGTTGCACTTCTTAGATCAAAGTCCTGCACAAAGTTAGGGAGTTTGTTAGAAAATCACTTGTAGGGTCACAGGCTGTTAAGCATGAGAGAAGGGAGTGGCAATCAACTCTAAAAGGTAAGCCAATGCAATTCCCAACTGAGAAGAGCACGACTAAAAGACAATGAGGTAAGTAACCCAAGCCTAAACAGTACCTCCTGATTTGAAGAAGTTGTCCAGCTGGATTCTGTCTTGCTACACCGGTGCAGACCCTTTGTTCCTGAGCCTCACTCGTGGGGACAAGAGGTCGAACTTCTGGAGTGCTGCTGCGCCGGTGCTTGGGAGGTCATTGGCAGCTATGGGCTCTTTTCGGTTCAGCAGCACTTTGTGGTTTCAGTGCTTAGCAAACAGCACTGTTGCAGATCTTGGATACTGGTTGGACTCCCTCGGTCCTGCACTCTTGTGAGGGGACTTTGGATCGGGATGTCCTGCTCCAGGATGGTCCTTGGGAGTCTCCTGGAACTTTTAGCTGGATTCGTTCTGCGGTAGACGTTGCACTCGACTATGGGCACTCGACCACTGGTATTGGGTGCTAGCAATGAAGCACAGCCGGTGATGGTGATCCAGTGGAGTTAGTCTCTGGGTTAGTTGGTCCCAATAACCCAAGGGGAGAAGCCGTTACGTCCGGAGCTTCTCTGTCGAGGTAAAAAAAGGAGTTCAGCACAGCAGCAGGGCTTCACTGGGCAATTCAATGGTCCAGGAGGTTGCAGCAAGATTTGTTCATGGTTTCTTAATCGGGTGTTTCTCCCAGTGGTCAATTCTGCCTTTAGTTCCAAGACCCTTGCCTTTTTAAGCATGTTTCTTCCATTCATGCACAGCCTAGGCTGTCAATTACACAGCAGGGTAGCTGTCCTTAAAGGACAGCCAGCCTGCCAATCACAACTAGTTGCATTTAGGCATTCCTAGAGACAACGTACAGGGGAGTTTCGGGACCCTCCCTCACATCCTGTCCTTCCAGACACGCTGAAGCCTGCCAAAGGCAAGACAGACAACGGTTCAAACCTGTCTCCACGCACAGAGTAAAACCCAAGAAAGACCTCACACACAGAATATGGCAAAAAAAAGAAGACTGGCCATTTTGACAAAATGGTCACCCATTGGGGCTGTACTGCAGCTGCGGGTTGAGTCTGCGGTAGTAAAACAACATTGGTAGGATAAATTAAACTAGTGCCACCAGCCATTTAAAGTAGTGAGGGTAAAATAAAAATGTTACATGAGTTCGATAAGGGGCTACTAGGTTAGCCCATCCCATCCCCCACGCACCTCCCCGTCACCCACCCAGCACTCCACATAAACTGGTGTGTGCTGGACCTTCAAAGAGAAAAGGTAAGTAAAGTCAATTTCACTTTACTATTCTTGGGAACTGTAGTTCACACAAGCAAAGGTAGTTAAGCCTTATGAGGAATCTAAAAGGATTTATGTTGCTGCACTGAAGGTGCCGTCACCATACAAAAAGCTTATGCCTGTGGTGTTTGTCAGACTCCAAATCGGGTACAAAACACATGAGGGTGAGAAAAAGGTCTCACTCGTTCCAGGGTTCAAATTAAAAAGTTCTTAGTCCAGAAAAAGATCTGGGGGTCATTTAGTTAGAGCCGCAGGCCTAAAGGCACACGTGGGAAAGGAGGTGATTGCATGCGAGAATAGATCGTAGCATGGGCACTGGTGAGAGAGGCCAGAGCTGCAGAGATTCATAGACCTGCCATTGTCTCATGTTTCCACTGTTTGTAGCCCAGAACGAATGCGCCCTGCAAGGCCACGAGAGGGTTGAGAGCTGTTAGGACTGTTTTTCTGAAGGCCAACTAAGGGCTTAGTAAAACCATTCAACTGAGGCAGTACAAGACTCCACTCTTAGTATAAGGCTGTACCACCCGAGTTCATGATAGCGTAGCCAGAGCAGCCAAGCTTATCTTAGGAGGGAAGAGGGGGCTGTAGAATCAGTACGTATGAAATTGTTATACAAATGGTACAAAGAAGCACTATGCATGTAGATACAGATAGGCCCAGATAAATCTAGTGGTAAATAAGTACCATCACACAGTAGAAGTAATCACAATTATAGAAATACAACACTATGCTTGAAGATGCAGACCAAAGCATACACCTTTTCATACACATTCAGTATAGGTCACACCTATTATTGGGGCGTAAAAACCAATGGCGACTTTCACAATTACATTCAATAATGCCAGGGCAGTAGACCCTACCTGTTGTATAGTGACTTTCAGTAATTAATCACATAATCGTTCAACTGGACAATATACGTTTTGTGAATAGTGGAACATTTATTCCAGTTGCAGTAAAAACCTCCAACTACTTTTTGTGATAACATAGTTATACTGGGTGAGTATAACCTCAGCATGTAATATTCAATTACAGGTGCTTTTGAAATCAGTGAAACATAGATTGAGTAACTCTTATTTTTGGCTGGCACACAACTAACTCGAGGTAAGTAAAACCCATATACTTTAATCTCACAATGAAGTTCAGGTTAGATCTTTCCCAGCTATACAAGTAACTTATGTATGACGTATATGGGACAGTTAAAACTCACTCTTCTTGTCTGTCTAAACAGCACAGGGAAAGCAAATCCCAATGTTACACTTCACGGAATGGCTCCAAGTTATTCTAGGTAGGCAACAACCTAATGCAGACTTATTCTGGACAGGCTAGCCGCAAGTCAGGGGAAGCAAGAACCAGTTGGGGAACACTCATAGCAGGAATAATCTGGTGAAACCAACACATTACTTTTGGGAAGAGGCACAACTTGATCACAGGTGAGTAATATACCTTCACCTCTACTTTCTATTAGAATGGCAAAACGGTTTCTAAGGAAAGAAAGATGTTAACCATACTTTTGAGAATAGTGCATCACATATTCAAGGTAACTAAGAACTTTTGTAACTGTTCACTCTTAGAGTTAGTTACGAACTAACTCTTTACAAGTAACTTTTAAACACTTTTATTTCATTTTCTGAGCAAAACACCCAATCCTTAAAGTATTTCCCTTATTCTTGGAGCATGAGTGTTCTCAGTGGCAGAAGGGGGGTAAGGGGGTTGCTAGGGTCTAATGACCAACAGACCGTATTAGAATAGGTTCTTAAGTAGCAAACGTCACAGTTCCTTAGGAAGACTGGGCAAACAGGTGAGCACTTTACTTAGAGTTAAGAGGGTCCAGGGGCTACAGAGAAGTCACCCTATCAGAATTCTAGCAGTGGGACTGGGTGCACTGGATGCAAGGCCTCACCATCACAGAAAACGCCCCACAGCTACACAGAAATCCTAAGAGACTTAAGGCAAGTACTTACCCAAGCCAACACAGTACCTCAGCATTGAAGATTTTGCACCAGGAGGACTTCAGGATCTGCAGCCAAATACCCGTTCAGTGGATTCCTTGTCGTGGTGACTGAAAACAAGACCTCAGAAGGTACTTTGCAGCAGTGATCAATAGTGAAGGCACTAGGCAAGGTTTTCCTTGCGGCTGGCTGCGGTTCTGTGGATTTTGCCCCTTTTACAGGAGCACAGAAGAAGACAGAAAATCGCAGTTGAATTCCCGTTGTTACAAAGGCCCAGCACTCTGTTGGGACTTTTCGGACTCGATTCGTGGCTCTGGAGATCGACCAGGATGCCCACAAACTTTCAGAGAGATTCGGAATTCGGAAGACCGTGCACCACACAGTGGCTTGAGGTCCCAGGTTATTGGGGTATTGCAGCAACACAAGGTCACAGCAACGCGTGGGATGGCTCAAAATGCAAGTCTTCCGGAGTATAGTGGGTTGCACCAGGCTCTGAGTCAAGGTCTTTGTTTTCGGAGTCCCCAGGTCGATTGGAAGAAAGGGCTGCAGCAGGCTCGGGTTACACAGCAGGCTCTCTGCTGCTTTTCCTTCATCCTCTTCGGTTTAAGTTCCAGTGGTCGACTACGCTTCAGCTTCCAGGTTCGCAGTATTTATCAGGAATTACAACACAACTTCTGCATCTCTCCCTGCATTTTACAAGAAGGGGTGGTCTGGTTGTCCAATCCCGCACTGGGATTGGTCTCCATTCAGGCAAGGCGTAAGAGAAAGGACTGTGGAGTTTTGGACTCCTCACTCACTTCCTGCTCTCACGGACAGATTGGAGCCTGGCCATGGAGTCCAGGGGAAGATAAAAATATTAAAATAAAAATCACACACAGGAATTTCCCACCCTGGATGTCAGGGAAAGGAACAAGAAATGATAAACGCTAAAATGGTGAAAAAAGAAGACACGGGCCATTTGGTAAAATGAGCACCTTTAGGTGTCTTTGCTGCAGTTGTGAACACAGCCCGCGGTAAAGGTGCACCATATCAATACCACTGCCACCAGCCATTGTGAATGCAAGCTTGTCACTGTAACAGAGTTGTTAGTTTCAATGTGAGAGGGGATACATTGCATCTCCCGAGCACTCCACATGGTGGGGTGTCCAGGTTTCACCTAACAAAATGTAAAAGGGATCCAAAGATCCTTCCTACCCTTGGGAACTGTAGTTCTCTCGAGGTTAGCAAAATAAAGTTAAAAGTGGAGCCCCTAGGGCAATGCAGCAACAACACACACGTATTGCCAATAAGTTGTTTGAGGATAACTTTAAAAAGACACTAATGGAGAGTCAAATAAATGACACCCATAAAGAGTTAAAGATTATGCGAGTGTGGAAAAAGGTTCCCACTCCCTGAGGTATTAAGCAAAAATATCCCATTAGTAAATCAAAACGTTCTGGGGTTGACCCAGGTTAGAAAGATTTGCCAGTTCTGTGAAAATCTTACCTAACAAGACCACAAGAAGACTCCTTAATGTGGCATTTGCCGTGGCCAAGAGATGTATATTAAAATGCTGGAAGGCTAAATACGCACCTAAAATAGACTATTTTCTCTGAGAATTAACTTATGTAAACGAATGTGAGGAACAATTTGTACTGTCTAGGCCTCTAACAAACCGCCCTAATGATATCTGGGCCCCTTTTTAGAAGCTATATATGTGAAATGGTGTCTGACAATGACACTTCTCCTACCCGTACGCCATAATGTCGAGATTTCTAAATGTCTGCTTTTGAAGATGCTGTACACCCCAACTGTTCATTACTGTAAAATGTGATTAATAACATGACCATTAAATAAAGTTTAGAAAAATAAAGATAGGACAGGAAACACTAAAATGGTGAAATAAGACGACCAGGGCCATTTTGGTAAAATGAGTACCCTTGGGTGCCTGTACTGCAGCAGTGAACACAGCCTGCGGTAAAGGTGCACTGTTAGGCGAAATTCTCAAATATGTGATAATTCCCTTCAGCTTAGAGACCCCCCAGCAACTTTGCTGGATTTTGAGGACTTGACTTTTTTTACTTGGAAAGAGTGAACCTTTTTTCAAACGCTTTCATGTATTGTGATGCGTTTTACTCTTGTGTTCTTTGATTATGGAGTTTAAAGATAACTCCATAGGCATCATCTTTTCATGTGTTACACAGCACCCCCAGTGAAGAGACACAGGGATGTCTTTTAGACTTCCCAAAGGTTTAAATACCTTCTCTGGGATAAACTACTGTTTCCCAGAGAATGTAAGGTTACATTGACTTTGCTAGACTTTTTAAATTCCTAGACCCAGCACACACTATCTTCCTATAGAGTGCTGGAGGGGCTACCTAGTATCCCCTGTGTCTAGAAACTCATGTAGCAGTCAAATGCTACCCTTTATCGGAATGGCTGGTGGCAGTGGTTTTACAACAAACTACCATGAATTTTCCCGACCGCGAACACCGGTAGCTAAAAATCGTGGGAGCCATCTTGGAAAACATGGCGCCTTTGTTTAATACTGTGGATGAATCATAAGACTAGGGGGACACTCGGGAGGTGCTCGAAATAACACCCAGCTTAGAGAACTTGTGAGTACCGTGATACCGTTTTGGGTGGGTAGCACTGGCAATGACAAAAGGAAGTGATGGGCAGGAGGAGAGGAGGGGAGTGGCCACGCAGCTGCCAATGTTGCATAAAGGGCCAAGGAGGACACATTATGTGCCATGGGCACATATGGACAAAAACTATTTGATGAAAACACTCCCGCCCCTTACTTGCGAGGCTGGGAATTAGATGTATGCCTTTGAAAAGCAGACAGCAGGGTTCCCCTAGCAGTAGGATACATGAAGAGCCTACTTGTGGAAATCGTGTGAGACCAGGCGGGGGACGTGTGGGTTAAGGCCAGGTACCCAGGAGTGAAGTTAGATGATGCACATGATGGGGCCCTGTTTAACAACATCAGAGTGTTAGGCAAGAAAGTAGTAACCCGGGGTTGGGAGGAGGGAGACTACACAACACTTTTCCTCTTGGTATTAGGTAACCCACCTTTTGGTATAAGGCTACACAACACAAGTTAGTAGTGTGAGTGAGCAGCCAGGCCCATCTCAAGAGCGGTAAATGTAAGCTGTAGCAATTAAATCCTAAATGCAAGTAGCCCGTAAACTCAAGGTTTGTAGTTATAAATAATTATTTAACAGCAGTTTTTAAATGAGCATTCTTTAAAAAGAGCAATGTATGTAACAATCAAATATACTTGTCCAGAATCAACACAAAGCTAGTAGATGCTCTTTAGAGATGCTTCTCTCACACTTCATACTCCCTGACGTGACTTCACTAACTAGGACAGTAATGGCATTTATGTATCACTAGTACACTTTGTAGATTCAGAGGTTTGTAGAAAGAAACGGTTAAGGGAAGGAAAAAAGGTTAAACGGGTTCTCGGAGCATGCAAGCACTTAAATCTTCCAATAAAGTCTAGTTAAAAGCCTTTCCCAGCAATAATAGTTAACAAACAAGTTATCACTATGAGGGGCAGTAAGTATCAAAGTCAAATGGACTAGAAGAGTCTCCAGGGAGCCAGGACAGCCAAAGTCAATTGAGCACATTCTCTGGAGCTGAGGCGCTTCTTAGATGAAAGTCTTTGTTAGGCAAGATTGTATGCAGTACCCTCTGGGAGATTGCACCAGCCCTGACCTCCTGGCAATAGGTAACCCAACCTTTGGTACAAGTCTGTACTACACAGAGTTGTAGTGTGGCTGAGCAGCCAGGCTTATCCCAAGAGGGGTCAATGTGAACTGTAGGGTTATAACAGAGATTCAGTGACCATTATCCAAATACATTCTTACACTTAAGGTTTCTTGATTAAACAATTATTTATTAATTTAAGTCAGTTGAATATGCCTTCTTTAGAAGGGAGCAATTATATGTAACACAAAAATGCACTTCAAAATACACTGTTTCAATAAATCCGATACCCATTGGGGATGGCAAACACACTTCCTACACCCTAAATAACTAGGACACTGTGGACATTGATTTCTGATGTTTGTTAATCTGCTTAGAATCACATGCTGTGCAGTCCGACATCCAGTGGTCACTGCGGAGTATTGCATTTTGTTTTTCGTAGTCGAAAACGGGACGTCGACAAGGTGTCTAACACTATCCCTATAGTGACGTGCAGTGTACTCACAATTCCTCACGCGTCGAGGTCCCTCAGATTGTTTTTTTTCCACCCAGATATTGGTCGCCTATACGCGGAGCTCTTCGAGAGACATTGCAAAAAACTTTATTCGACCTTTGGCTGCCCTAAACTTATATTATTACTTACATCCCTCCTTCGGCGTCATAGCTGCAAAGCTGTTCACCGCCGATCAAGATCTCCGACGGCGGTGCCTTCGACGGAGGAGGTTGTTCGGCATTCGCCGAACACGTGGCCGGTCGACTGCCAAATACGGTAGGGAGAGTGGGGTTGTGGGACATTTATTGTTTCTCTTTGAGAATGCCTTTCCCTTTCCCCTCCCTTTCCTTCGGGGTTGTTGTCAGATGCAATCTGTTCCTCAGCTATGGAGAGGATACCCTTTAGGTTTTGCCCACGTTGCAAAGGCAAATTTACCTGGAAAGGCATGCATAAACGGTGTAACCGTTGCTTGCCCCTCGACCACAAAGAAGACGGCTGTGCGGCCTGTCAGCTCCTTAAGCCGAAGACTTTGAAAGACCGTAGGGTCAAGGGGTGGGCAACCTACGCCGTGTCTAGGTCTGATTCATCACCCGCCGCGGCAGAAAGTGACGAGGAAGATGACAACCCGACGTCCGTTTCGGAAGTCGTAGACCTCTCTAAGGAGCGTTCACGCTCCTCGTCCGTCCCCGGCCCGACAAGCTCAGCTCACGCCCTGCTTATGGGGATGAACACCCCGGCGACAAGGACGCACACAGAAAACACTCCCATAAACCTACAACCCACGGCTCATCCTCATTGAAGACAAAGGGAGCATTAGCGCCAACGGAGACGCAGGTCCTACCGGCGGCCTCCTCGGACTGTGAGTCTGAAGCCCCCCCCCCTCGCAAATGCGACTAGCGACTGGGCTACCCCCAGATAAGGGCGCGATCACTAAACCGCCAGACTACGCGCACCGGCAGAGAGCGCCCATCAGCGTAGAGCAAGTGACTCCTGTAACGTCGACGCTGGAGGTACCCTCAACAGTTTAGTTGTCGAGAGCCTGGCGAGGATTATTTCCACCGATAGCCAGAGACGGACGGCGAAAGACATCGGTTACCGCTCATAAGGCCCGGGAAACGCCGAAAAGGTCAGAAGGAAGGCAGGAACCACCTGCTCTGTGGAGAGGGACTCCTAGCCTACCAGAAGGCTTTTCAGAAGGCGAGGGGAACCTCTCTTCGACGTTCTGGGATAGGTCGAAGCGTTTTCTAATGGAAGGCCCTCCCGTTTCTCCCCCTGACCGCTCCGGGGTACCTCAAGAAACCCTAGAGAGTCTCCAGTTCTGTATGGACAAAATGGAGAGGTTTATGGAGACTCAGAACCTTCCAACACCCAAGAGATCAAGAGGGATCTCAGTAGGATCCCAGGGCCAAGTACCCCAGGCTGTTTGACCCCCCCCCCCCAAGAGGATGTGATCTATATGACCTCACTGGAGAGGACCCCCACTTTCAGGATGATGACGAATTCTTAGGCAATGAAGGGGAACAAAACGTAGAGGAGGAAGGTTTTGAAGACAACCCGGATATGGGTGATGGGGGCTTCGTAGAAGACCCAGAAGAAGGCGCTTCACAGCCCTGGCAGTCCCCATCAGCGTTTTCAGACCCTGAAGCCATAAACCTGTCCCCACCCAAAGGCTCGCCTATTAGGAATACATCTCCTATAGACGATCAACCTACCTTTAATGCACTCCTAAGCAAGGCAGCAGCGCATTTCGAGATCGAGACCGGAGAAACTTCTCCTGACATCGACTTTGTTTTTTTGATCATTAAGACTTTGTTTTTTGTTTTTGATCATTAAGGAGAAACCCCCGTCAGCCAAACCATTCCCCTCCTAACCTCAGTAAAGAGACAAATTATTCCTTCACTATCCACTCCTGCGTTGATCAGAGGGGCCAACCCGAGGATAGAACAAATTATTTAGTCCTTCTCCATCGGACCCGTTATACATCAGGGGCCAATCTGTACCAGACTCCTTAGTGGTGACAAATGCCAGGAAGAGAGCAGGGGTCCGGCTGTCAACTAGCGAGGCACCACCAGTTAAAGAGGGTAAAAAATGATATGCCCTAGGAAAGAGGATTACAGCCTCAGCTGCCTTTTCCGCAAGAATTGGAAAAAGGACCTTGGCCATGAGGCCAGCGGTGTGGGCTGCACACCCGTAGACCACTAAAGTGGTAGAGTTCAAATATTTTTCAAGTAAATTATTCATTGTAGCCAAAAATCAAATATAGCTTTATTAATTGCTTATTTGTGTCCTAAGCTTAACACCCTCACGGGGTGTTATAATTTAGAGGCTGAAAATGTCGCATTGGAGGCCTATGCATTTCGGGTTGAAAACCCTTCCTCAGGGCCTGTGAACATATAAATTCAAACTGCCTTATGGTCAAATCTACTTAAATGGTACATTTATAATCACAATTCATGAAACAGTATCCATGTCCCAGCAAATGAAAGCATCATAGTGTATGCAATATAACAAATCATCCGTGTATACGTGTATCATATTAAAGATTGTACATTACCAATTGCATGTCGTAAAGGTCATGTATGTACAGATCATCATCCTAGGGTTCTTCAAGTTGTAGAAATTCAAAAAACAAAAGTAGAGACAGAAATAAGGGAAAGTCTATGTGTAGGGCGATGTAATTAAACGAAACTGTTTAGAGAAAAATGCCACAAAGTGAAAGCAGGTAACTGACCTGCTACTCGCGTGTGTACTAATGTGTTAGATGGCTTTCTTAAACAGACGATCGTGTCCGTATTCAAAAGGGCTTGTTCGCAAGTCTAAAAGACAAATGGTGGATTGTCAAGAGGTCAATTAGACTGAAATGACAGGTTGCAGAAGCCGGGTCTGGAAAGGACATTACCTGAGTCAATTTCACGCAGCGCTGAGCGGCGGCAGAACACTGTGTGCACTCGCGTGCAGGAAGAAACAAGCTAAATCACGAGCGACTACCATGGCAACCCGAAATGCTAACATAGGTGGGTGCGCTCTGCTTCGCACCTTAGGAAAACAAAGCGGCCATTTTAGGATGGAGTTGAATGTTCATATGGGTAATGTAATGAGCATGCAAGCCGAGGCTCGATGGACCAGAGAGAGTGAAAGCATGAAAATAGATAACTAGAAATATAAGAATGTGTAGATATCAATGGAGGAATGTCTAATTATAAAAACAAATAAAAATAAAAAATAAAAAATAAAAAAATATCAAACGATGCGAAAAATAGTGAACGAAATTCCAACGTGAAAAGACTGATAGAAAGTAATGAATAGTAAAATAGTCATGCATATTGGTCTAAAGTGCTATTAGGTCTGGAAATGAAACATGTATCACTGTAAACCACAACATAATCTTAATATGGATGTAGTACAAAAAATGTGCACCAAAAGGAATCATTTATAAAAAAAAAAAACACAACTCAAATCGAATTCTTCGTTCATCCCTTCTGGTGTCATGGACCGCAGCGTCTCAATCCATAACACTTCTTTCTGGGCTCTCAATCTTTTCATGTTTACACTCTGTCCTTTGGTGGGGATCACCTCCAGCACAGCAAGCCTAAGTTGTGCCACTGTATGGCCATTTTGAGTGAAATGCCTTTCCATTGCTGATGCTTGGTTGTTGATTCGAATGCAGGATTTGTGTTCATTCATACGTACTCGTACCTTACGTGCAGTCTCGCCGACCTAATAGTTAGCACATGGGCATTTAATTGTGTAAATAACATTCTCAGGCAGACAATTGGCATGATGTCTGAGTCTGCCAAAGATTCACAAACCACTCACTAATCCCCCTGGGAGACCGATAGTGGCGGCCACGGAAAGCATATTACAGCCCTTAGGCACTTACATTGACTATTTCCTTCAGCCTATTATTCAGCAGACCTCTACGTATGTTAAAGATACCACTCACTTTTTGAAAATTTTAGAAGTAATCGAGCTCACAACAGAAGACATTCTTTTCACCATAGACGTTGGTAGTCTCTACACAAGTATCCCACACAACCTAGGACAAAGAGCAGTTGAGAAATTACTATTGGATGCAGGAAACATAGGCGCCAACAAAGAATTCCTCTTGATCTTATTGAAATTTATTTCAGAAAATTCATGCTTTAAATACAAAGAAACCTACTACAAACAACTCACTGGAACCGCAATGGGAGCCACAATGGCACCTTCATATGCTAATACGTTCATGTATGATTTAGAAACAAGACATATCAATAATCACCCCCAATGGAGCATGCATTTGAAAAAGTGGAATCGATATATCGATGATATATTTGGGATCTGGACAGGCAATCGAGTGGAACTCAACATTTTCTTAGTTTCTGAACAATATTGATGAAGGAATACAAATCACCATGGAAATAGGCAATCCAGATATCCATTACCTAGATGTTCAAACGGCGATTAACGGTTCCAGGATTCTAACCAAATTGTATTCCAAACCCAGGGACAGAAACAACCTTCTACACAGAATGAGTTTTCACCCCCCCCCCCCATATTCTTCGTAATTTACCATTCGGCCAAATGCTGCGTATCAAAAGAATCGTAAGTGACCCAGCAGAAAGTGATTTGGAACTTAACTACACCTGAAACTCAAGGAAAGAGGTTATCCTGAGGATGATCTCATAGCTGCCAGGACCAAAACAGACCCACAAGATCGTGCCCAATTGCTGTCTAAAAAACCTGAACGCAAGAGCCCAGATTTAGTTTTTGGGACAAAATACTCTATTCAGAGTCGACAAATTAAAGACCGTGTACTTAAAAGATGGGACATACTGCAGAATGATCAGAGGACAAGAGATTTGTTTACACAACCACCTGTGTTTGCGTATCAAAAAAGCAACAACCTATGCAATCTATTGGTAGACACGGATGGTAAGAAATCCAAACAGAGAACCGCTGACTAACACCCTGGGACATATCCGTGCATGAGTTGCGGTAACTGCAATAATATCATCAAAGGACCTCCCATATCACATCCAAGGACAGGAGAGAAAATCCTACTCGGACATCATGCCACTTGTCTGTCTGAGAATGTTATTTACACAATTAAATGCCCATGTGCTAAGCATTATGTCGGCGAGACTGCACCTAAGGTATGAGTACGTATCAATGAACACAAATCCTGCATTCGAATCAACAACCAAGCATCAGCAGTGGCAAGGCATTTCACTCAAAATGGCCACACAGTGGCACAACTTAGGTTTGCGGTGCTGGAGGTGATCCCCACCAAAGGACAGAGTGTAAACATGAAAAGATTGATAGCCCAGAAAGAAGTGTTATGGATTGAGAAGCTGCGGTCCATGACACCAGAAGGGATGAACGAAGAATTCGATTTGAGTTGTTTTTTTTTTATAACTGATTCCTTTTGGTGCACATTTTTTGTACTACATCCATATTAAGATTACGTTGTGGTTTACAGTGATACATGTTTCATTTCCAGACCTAATAGCACTTTAGACCAATATGCATGACTATTTTACTATTCATTACTTTCTATCAGTCTTTTCACATTGGAATTTCGTTCACTATTTTTCGCATCGTTTGATATTTTTTTATTTTTATTTGTTTTTATAATTAGACATTCCTCCATTGATATCTACACATTCTTATATTTCTAGTTATCTAATGCTTTCACTCTATCTGGTCCAGCGAGCCTCCGCTTGCATGCTCATTACATTACCCATATGAAGATTCAACTCCATCCTAAGATGGCCGCTTTGTTTTCCTAAGGTGCAAAGCAGAGCGCACCCAACTGTTAGCATTTTTGGTTGCCATGGTAATCGCTCGGAACTTAGCTTGTTTCTTTCTGCACGCGAGTGCACACAGCGTTATGCCGTCGCTCAGCGATGCGCGAAATTGACTCAGGTAATGATCCTTTCCAGACCCGGCTTCTGCAGCCTGTCATTTCAGTCTAATTGACCTTTTGACAATCCACCATTTGTCTTTTAGACTCGCGAACAAGCCCTTTTGAATACGGACACGATCGTCTCCGTTTAAGAAAGCCATCTAACACAGTAGTAACCACGCGTGTAGCAGGTCAGTTACCTGCTTTCACTTTGTGGCATTTTTCTCTAAACAGTTTAGTTTAATTACATCACCCTACACATAGACTTTCCCTTATTTCTGTCTCTACTTTTGCTTTTGTTTTTTGAATTTCTACAACTTGTTGAATCCTGGGAGGAGGATGATCTGTACATACATGACCTTTACGACATGCAATTGGCAATGTACAATCTTTAATGTGATACACGTATACACTGATGATTTGTTATATTGCATACACTGTATGATGCTTTCATTTTCTGGGACATGGGTACTGTTTCATGAATTATGAATTGTGATTATAAATGTACCATTTAAGTAGATTTGACCATAAGGCAGTTTGAATTTATATGTTCACAGGCCCTGAGGAAGGGTTTTCAACCCGAAATGCATAGGCCTCCAATGTGACATTTTCAGCCTCTAAATTATAACACCCCGTGAGGGTGTTAAGCTTATGACACAAATAAGCAATTAATAAAGCTATATTTGATTTTTGGCTACAATGAATAATTTACTTGAAAAATATTTGCACTCAACCACTTTTTAGTGGTCTACGGGTGTGCAGCCCACACCGCTGGCCTCACGGCCAAGGTCCTTTTTTCCACGTCTTTTCCAGTGCTAAACACGGAGGTACTATTCACAGTGGGTTTGCACCCTAAACTTTTCAAAACACTTTACGTTGATACAACCAACTTTAAGCACACCACGTAGTGCATAGCTCACCACTACCTCAGTTTTCCGCAAGAATTGCCAACAACAACTCTTTGCTGGCAAGTTACGCAGATGCACAATGGACCAAACTACGTAAGGACATTGAGGAGGTACCGGAACCCCTACCTACTCGCCTTCTAGCCACGGTGACTGAAGGGACCTTAGTCAACCAAAGCATCATTAAAAATACTCTGGATGCTGCAGAGACGGCTGGGCATTCTCTAGTCCAAGGAATCCTACTCAAACGCCATGTATGGCTATGTAATTCAGGCTTTAAACCTCAAACACAAGCATCTCTTATTAACAAACCTATAGAAGATGCAAACCTCTTTGGTAAGGCGGTGGATGAGGCACTAGAGACCGCAAAGAAGGAATTTGACACAATCAAGACACTAGATCAAATTTCAAGGCCTCCCAACAAACGTGGTTATGGCAACAAACGTTTTTTTCAAGGCCAACGCTAGCAGCAACCGCATCAGCAATACTCCGCAGGTAACTGGTCCTCTAACCAAGGCACCAGTGGACAATATAACCAAAGAGGACAACGTTGTGGCAAGGGAAGAGGTTGGGGTCCCACCCCTAGAGGTTCCCAAGCCACCAACACCAAATGACTCAAAGATTTGGGTCCCCTCCCATGCTTCGCTGGTCGGGGGCCGGTTAACATCCTTTCTTCCAGCATGGGAGGGTATAACATCAGACCGATGGGTACTATCAACCATAGCCCGCAGCTACTGTATAGAATTCAACTGTTCCCCTACGTACTGACCCCCAAGGGGACGACGCATGTCGCCAGAACACCTCGCGATCCTTCTTCAAGAAGTGGACCAACTATTATAAAAAGGAGCTATAGAGGTCGTGCCTCTATCCCAGGTAACGGAAGGTATTTATTCAGTGTACTTCCTTGTACCCAAAAAGGACTAACCATGCGCCCTGTACTAGATTTGCGCCAAGCGAACAAATTTGTCATACCTCAAAAGTTTTGTATGGTGACTCTACAGGAGGTAATTCCCCGGCTTTCACAGGGAGATTACATGACAACACTGGACATGAAAGATGCATACTTTCATATTTTAATGTTGCCAGCGCACAGGAAATACATCAGGTTCATGATAGAGGGCAAACACTACCAGTTCAGAGTGCTACCCTTCGGCATAGCATCAGCGCCGAGAGTATTCACAAAGGTACTGGCAGTGGCATAGGCCCACCTGCGCAGATTGTCCATCCCAGTGTACCCTTACCTCGACGATTGGCTCATAACAGGGGATTCTTACGAAGCATGCTTCTCAAATACCCAAAAGACTGTAGACCTTTTGTTTCAACTGGGCTTCTCCATCAACGAGAAGAAGTCCAGCTTAGACCCCAGCCAGATCAAACAATTCCTAGGGGCTCTAATTCGAACAAAGGACGGCCTCGTCTTCCCCTCCAACGAGAGGGTCCAAAACATGCTGTTTCAAATCCCTCAACATGTGGCCGGTCGAGAGGTGACGGTACGCAAAGCAATGCGCTTACTAGGAATGATGGCGCCATGTATTTATTTGGTACCTCACGCGCGCCTGCGCATGCACCCAATGCAAGAGTGGCTCAACAGCCAGTGGTGTCAGGCCAGCAGACAATGGGACGATCTAGTGGTGGTCTCGCAGGCCTTGGTTCTCTTGCTACAGTGGTGGTCGAAGGAAAACCTGGTAATGGGGAAACCATTCGCCACCCCCGCAGTGGAAGCCCCTCTAACTGCAGATGCATCTCTCATAGGATGGGGGAAGGGCTCACCTTTCCCATCAGACTGCTCACGGAGTCTGGACTCCGAGTGTAGGTTCCAAGCACATAAACTTACTGGAGCTACTAGCTGTGTTCAAGGCACTGAAAGCCTTCCAGGCACACCTACAAGGGAAGACAGTGATGGTCCTCACGGACAGCACCACAGCCATGTACTACCTCAACAAGAAGGGGGGCACTCGCTCTCCAGGACTGTCCAAGCTGTCCCAGAACATCTAGAAGTGGGCTCTCGGACACATGTTCCTACTGTCACAACATGTACCAGGGGAACTCAATCTGCTAGCAGACGAACTCAGCAGAGACTTCCCTCTGCCCTCAGAGTACGAATGGCAGTTAGACGAAGACATCGTCTTCACACAATGGGGATTCCCAGAAATAGATCTGTTCGCAACTCTGGAGAACTCCCAATGCTAAGATTACGCCTCCAGGTACCCCCAGAACCTATCCAAGGGGAACAGTCTATCGATACCATGGTCAGGGAAATTTGTTTACGCTTCCCCCCCCCCCGACTCCCCTTCTCAACAAGATAGTGCACAAGATGCACCAGGAACAAGTTACCATGATACTGGTGGCCCCTATGTGGGCCAGACAACCTTGGTTCGCTCACTTGATGGAGATGTCCCTATTTCCTCCAGTGAAACCTCCCTGCCCGTACAACATGCTGTCACAGGATAAGGGCAGGACACTACATCCATGCCCTCAGACCATGAATTTAGCAGCCTGGCTCCTGAGATCATAGAATTTGGACATTTACAACTCCTACAGAGATGCATGGACGTTCTCGGGGAGGCTAGAAAGCCTATCACTCGTCACTGTTATTCTAGCAAATGGAAGAGATTTGTCATCTGGTGTAGGGGAAGGAGCATCAACCCAGTTGACTGCTCTCCCACACAAATTGTTCTGTACCAGACTCACCTACTAGACTCATGCTTGGTGTTTAACTCTATTAAAGTCCATTTAGCTGCACTTTCCGCAAACACCACTTCCCAACATAAAGTGTCATGGTGGAAAGTCCCAGTTATTAAAGCCTTCATGGAAGGAGTGAAGAGGATCCACCCTCCCATAGCTAACCCTGCTCCCGGATGGGACCTAATTGTGGTACTAACCAGGCTCATGGGGTCTCCCTTTGAACCCATGCACAAAGCAACACTTAAATACCTCACTCTTAAGACTGCTTTTCTAATAGCTATCACCTCCATCAGGAGAGTAAGTGAACTACAAGCGCTCTCTGTACTAGACCCCTTTGTTACAGTTCACGAGGATAAGGTGGTTCTACGCACACATCCTAGGTTTGCACCAAAATGTATCTCTAAATTCCATGTCAACCAGTCAATAGAACTACCAACGTTCTTTCAAAATCCCTCAAACGTAGGTGATAAGAGCCTGCATACACTGGATGTTCGCAGAGCAGTCATGTTTTATATGGAAAGAACTAGACCATTGAGAAAGACTAATCAGTTTTGTCTCGGTGGCAGCAGGAAGAGAAGGAGTTGCAGTTTCGAAATCCACTATTTCTAGATGGATTGTACAATGCATCACTCTGTTTCTCTCTTGCTAAGAGAGAACTACCCTTCAAGCCAAGAGCACACTCCACTCGAGGCACCGGGGCTTCCATAGCTTTCATTACAAATGTCCCCCTTGAGTCCATTTGCAAAGCGGCAACCTGGAGTTCCGTTCACACCTTTTCAAAACACTACTGTCTAGATGCCCACTCAAGATCTGATTCCCACGTGGGACAAGCAGTATTAAGACATCTTTTCTCTACTGTTCCTTCTCACAACCCACCTCCAACTCCGGGTACTGCTCGCTAGTCTATGCACAGCATGTGATTCTAAGCAGATTAACAAACATCAGAAGACAATGCATTACTTAACGTAAAAGCATTTCTGATGGTTGTATCTGCTTAGATTCACAGGCGCCCACCCTTCCTCCCCGCTCGGATGGAAGGAACATAGACTTTCTTCTATATCTCTCTTTTCTGTGCTCACTCACATCAAATAGGCTCCCTCAGGGCAGAAAAAATACAAACAGAGGGCCCTCGACGCGTGAGGGATTGTGGATACACTGCATGTCACTATAGGGATAGTGTTACAGACACGCCTCTTCGATGTCCCCTTTTCGACTACGAAAAACAAAATGCAATACTCCAGTGACCACTGGATGTCGGACTATGCACAGCATGTGAACCTAAGCAGATACAACCATCAGAAATGCTTTTACGGTAAGTAATGCATTGTCATATCACTGGCACATTTAGAGCAATACTGAGTTTTGTGTCAAAAGGTTTTGCGGAATAAAACCAAGGTTAACGAATATTCTTAAGCAGGTAAGTACGTTTTATCCCCTCCAATGCAAAGTAAATTAACCCTTCCTGGTGGTTTAGGGGGGGGGGGGAGCACAAAGCCAGAGGTAAGAAGAGTCTCTCAGGAGCCAGGACAGCCAATGTTAAAAGTTAGCAAAAGTCTAGGTGAGCTGAAGCACTTCTTGCAGGTAGGTAAAAACTCTTGCACAATGTTTTAGAAGTATTTGTAGAAAATGAAATCACTGTAGGGCCACAAGCTGGGAGGCTTGTGAGGGGCAATGCTGCGAGCAACTCTGCAAAGCAGTCCAGTCTCGACTGAGAGCTAGCAAGGTTACAACAATAGGTAAGTCCCCTTAGTTTTACAATACCTTTGGTTTGAAGAACTGGAACCCAGCTGGCTTCCAGTTGTAGGTCTGCAGATCCTTTGTTTCTGGGCCTCAGTCGTGGGGACAAGACGGAGGAAGTCTGGGGACTCCTACACTATACGAATTGAAGGTCAGTGGCAGCAATGGGCAAACTTCAGATCAGCAGCCCTTTGCGGTTTCAGCTTCTCACGCATCTCGCAAATAGCACCACTGCGGTTCTCGGATACCTCCTATGGACTTTCCTTGCATCTGGGGTCCAGCACTCTGTTGAGGTGGCTCAGGCTTGGTTAGTCCTGCTTCATGGGAGTCTGGAGGATCTTTTTGGAGCCCTGGTCCGACTCTCGATTCTGGTGTTCCTCTCCCTGGCAATTGGTTCCTGCAGCAGCAATGGAAGTACAGCCAGCTCTGAGAGGATGTCAAGTTGAGCTTGTCTTGGGGTCGATGGGTCCCACCAACCCAAAGGGAGAAGTCGTCCTTTGCAGGGCTTCTCTAGTCGAGGCGAATTCTGTGCTTCAGCAGTGCAGCAGGGCTTCACCGGGCAAACCAACGGTCCAGGAGTTGGAGCAGGCGTCTCTTCCAAGTTCTTCGGATTCCTTTGTCAAGTGGTCGACTCTGCCTTCCAAGCCAAAAGCTTCGCCTTTTATGCAGGTTTCTCCCATTAATTCTCAGTCTAGCTGTCAATCACACTGCAGGGTGGCAGTCCTCCAGGGCCAGCCAGCCAGCCAATCACCTTTGGGTGCATTCCTGTAGCCAAGGGGATTACGCACAGGGAGTTCCAGGCACCTCCTTCACTTCCTGCCCCTGCCAGACACACCAGCGCCAGAGGCGAGCTTCACTAGTGAATCCCACCAAAGACAAAACGAACAAAGGGACCAAACCTGGTTTGGCGCGCATAGGTAATCTCGAGGGGCCTTTCCAACAAGAAATGGCGAAAAACGACCAGGGCCATTTTGACAAAATGGGCAACCATGGGGGTGCAATACTGCAGCTGTGAACGCATCCCGCGGTAATAACACACAATGGTAATAAAAAGAAAACCACTGCCGCCAGCCATTAATTGTAGAAAGGGTAACATAAAAATGTTACATGAGAAACTAGACAAAGGGGATACTAAGTAACCCCTCCAGCACCCTATTGTAAGATGGTGTGGACTGGGTCTAGAAAGTTGCAAAATGTAAGTACAGTCAATTTCACTTCACTGATCTTGAAAACAGTAGTTAATCAAGAGAAGGTATTTAAACCTTGGTGGAAATCCAAAGGATTTCTCTGTGACACATCACTGAGGGTGCTGTGTGTTACAATTTAAGGATGATGCCTATGGAGTTTGTCAGGCTCCAAAGTCAAAATAAACAGTCTGAATCACAGACAAATGCATTTGAGAGAGTTGGGGGAGGAGGGGGGTGTCTCTACTCACGATTCGAATTAAGTCCTAAAGTTCAGCAAAAGTGCTGGGGGTCTCTAAGGTAGAAGCGAATTAGCACATTTCTGAGAATTCTCTGTCTTGCACAAAGCTAGAAAGTTTGTTGATGAAAAATCACTGTAGGGTCACAAGCTGTTACACTTGTGAAAGTTAGAGCTGAGATCAACTCTAGCGAAGTGTAGCTACTGTAAGTCTCAACTGAGAAGAACAAAGCTAAAGACACGGAGGTTAGTACCCCAAGTCGGAACAGTAACTTTGGTTAGAAGAGGGTCCAGATGGCTTCTGTCTGGTTGCAGTGATGCAGATCCTGGGTTCTTGGGCCTCAGTCATTGGGACAAGAGGGAGTACGTCTGGAGGCCTCTTGCGGAAACAGTTTGGAGGTCGGTGGCAGCTACGGGCCCTTTTCAGATCAGAGTCACTTCGCAGTTTCAGCAGCACCGCGAATCTCAGATACCGGTTGGGATTCCTTCACTCCTTGAGTCAATCACTCTGCTGAGGGGTCTCGAGCTCTGGTCGTCTTGCTTCTGGAGGGTTGTGGGGAGAATGCTGGAGCTTCTGGCCAGATCAGACATTGCACTCGACCACGGATTTCTCAACGCTTGGCACTCGGTTACTGCAGCAGCAAAGAAGTACAGCAAATCTGGGCAGATGGTCCAGTGGAGTTTGTCTCGGGGTTAGTTGGTCCCACTAACCCAAGGGATAAAGTCCCTTCCGGAGCTTCTCTCGTCGATTAGAAAGTTTCAGCACAGCAGCAGGGCTTCACCGGGCAATTCAAAGGTTCCGGAGGATGCAGCAAGCTTTGTTCACGGTTTCTTCTTCTGGTTGTTCGTCCCAGTGTTCGACTCTCTTCCGTCCCAAAATCCTCTCCTTTTTAAGCAGGCTTCTCCCATTCATGCACATCCTAGCTGTCACTCGCACAGCAGGGTGGCTGTCCTGAAAGGACTTGTTGAACCTCCCTCACTTCCTGCCCTTCCAAACACACTGGAGCCAGAGGCGGGTTTCAATACTGAAGCCCGCCAAAGGCAAAACGCACAAAGGGCTCCAACCTGGCTTTGCGCGCAGAGTAAAACCCAAGAAAGACCTCAAACAGAAAATGGTGAAAAAAGACGACCGGGGCCATTTTGACAAAATAGTCACCCATGGGTGCTATACTGCAGCTGAGGTTGCAGCCTGCGGTAGGAAAGAACAATGGTAGGAAAACAACCACTGCCACCAGCCATTTAAAGTAGTGAGGATAACATACAAAATGTTACATGAGTAGGTAGGAAAAGGGCCTACTAAGTAACCCCCGAGCACCCCACCTGAAGCTCAAAATCTGAATCGACTAGAGAAGCCTGGAATGGATGACTTCTTCCCTTGGGTTGGTGGGACCAACTGATCCCAAGACTAACTGAACTTTAGTATGAACTAAACTGTCGATAGTGATTGAATGGTAGGAATGAATGTGTGGGAGCCTAATTTGAACATTTTGAATATAGTGATTTTTATGATGTATTACATAATGTGATTACATTTTTTATGATCAAAATAATAGAGATGAATTTGGACAGATACATTTATTGGTATTTATAAAAAGATAAATGCATATGATCTGTCATACTCTATCCTATTGGTCCATTGTTGTTGTTGTTGTTTGAAATATTTAGCCTGAGGGTCCAGGGATTATAAACAAGCACCCCTTCATTTTTGGATTTAAACCTACTTCTCCAAACTGAATCTAGTGAAAACAAAATCCTTACCCTACGCGCTCTTGCGCTAGTTAAACACGTTTTCCTAACAGTAATATCACTGAACGCTGTCCTTATCGCTCAATTATTATAGAAGGTATGTGGCTAAGACACTATGGACTTCACGCATGCGCACCAAGATGATGTCTGCGCTTGGTCAAGCAGAGCTCTGTCTCGCTTATCCCTCGTGCACAATATTAATGTTACAGGAATCTGAGAACCCTACAATGGGCCTCGCGCAAGTGCACTAATGTAATGTCCGCGCTTGGTCAGGCTGAGCCCCCGTCTCGCTTATTCCTCATGCGCACTACGCAGTTTCCTATCCAAGCGCTTTTAATGTTTCCTCAGCGTATTTACAAAGAAGACCAAGCGATCCTTAAAACATGCCGCTAACGTTCATTCCACTTAGCAAAATAAGACTAACAGCAGTTGAAACCCTTTGAAGACTAAGTTTATGAGCGTTGACTCCTGTTCTCTTTCCAGAGTAAAGTCACTCCGTTTTACCAAGCAAATAAATCTTCACTTGAGGTTTCAAAAGGGATTTCTCAAAAAGAATAGTTCTCTTGATACAAACCTAACTAAATACCTAAACTAAACATTTATTTCTCTTTAGATATATCCCAAACAGTCACAGAATGCTTTTCTGAAGTGAAGACTCTTCAGAAATATTTAAACAAACGCTGCGCTCCCACCAAGTGGTACCGGTTGTCTTGTCCCACGCAGTTGTAGATCTAAAATCTTCTTTTGAAGTTCATAAAATTAGTTTATCAAATACTAAGGCCTTAAAACTGGAGCAAAATAAACAGGACCTACCAGAACTAAACTGGACGATAAAAGGCAGTTTAGAATTCCATCTGGCCCAACAGGTGACTATTTGGACCAATCAGAACTCTGTCCCTCGCCTCCATGTTGGATTGGTTTACTTTTGCTCTGTAATCAGAATAGTTAAGGCCCAAACCATTTAGACATCTCTGAATAATAACACTCCTAGAGACAGAATCAAACCCACATGCACATCCAGAGACAGAATCAGACCTCACACCTTGTTGTAGTGAGGCATCCCCCATAAATCTGCTGGGGCCAGAACTATTGAGTAATCGGAACATGACCATCTCCTTTATAATTATAATTGGTTATTTATAACATGCAAGGAGTGGTATGTGCCACTACGGGCCTTTGTGCCTTAAGGGCAATGGTCATCATTCAGGCACTGGGAGGGGAGGTGGTGGTCTGCAGCATCCCAGTGGATCTGGACAAGTTTGCCTATGGAATAACGGTACTACTTGATGCAGGGCCCCAGATCGGCCAGGTTTGTTGGAGAGTGCCCTCAGATTTCATCTTTCGCCCTGTGGTGACCCAGATCTTATGGCAGGTACAATATTGCCCCTAGATTTACAGGACCTAGTTGTCTCTGCCTAAAGGATTGTTGTGGTCGGGACAGATGCACATGGGTGCGAGTGGTGGACGATGCTGTACATCAACCCGACGGTGCCTCTTAAGAAGTTGACAGATGCAGAATTGTTCACGAATGACAATGGAGACATTGTATTGGCAATATGCAGCCCTTGTGAAATTATGGTGCAATACCGCAAAGTTCAATGTTCCTTGATGGCAATTGTGGCTCCGCCCCATTTCACTGAAGCCATTTTAGCGCAGGTCCCAGAGAGGTTATGGACTACCAATGCTCATGATTTAGGGCTTTTGCGGGGGTTGGCACCAGTTCGAATAACACTCAAACCAGGCCCAGCATTACCACGAGCTAAGCAGTACCTGTTGTCCAAAGAGGGGGAAGTGGGCAAAAGGGACACCATTGTGGCACTCCTGAATTGGAGGATAATTGTGCCCTCCACCCCCCCCATGCAACACAGCAATCTACCCTATAAGAAAGGCAAAAGGGGGGAGTTGGAGGTTGATACAGGACCTTTCCCCCCTGCCCTAAAATGACATAGCCAGGCGGAGTCCCTTGTAGTTCGGATCCTTGGAACAATACTGTGCAGTATCCCAAAAGAGGCAACCCACGTCACTGTGGCAGGCCGTAAGAATGCCTTTTTCTCCATACCCCTGCACCCCGATATGTAGTACCTCAGTGTTCACGCATGGGGAATGCGTTTTCGAGCACACAAGATTGCCCCAGGGATATTACGAGTCGCCCAGCATTTTCAACAGGATCTTACATGCTGATTTAGCAAATTTTCAAGTGGCCAGTACTGTTATTCAGTAGGTGGTTGATTTGCTGGTGTGTAGCAACAGTGAGCAGCAGTTCAGAACGTTTTCTATGACGCTAAGGCATAAAAAGGGTATAAGGCTGATTAGGTGAAGCTGCACTATTGCCTTCAGGAAGTGCTTCATTTCGGCCAATTGATAACCGTCCACGTGACAATCATACCCGATTGTGCAGCACTCCACAGGCCAAAACTGTAAAGAAATGCAAACTTCTCTAGGGTTGGGTTACTGCCGAGCATGGATTTTAGATTACGCTGTATACACTAGATGATTATTGCAGGGCCTCAAAGAGGCACAGAAAAAAAATATCAAAAGCTTACATGGATGGAAGATATGCTTACCAGTTTCAACAATCTAAAAGAGGTCATGTCTACTGCTTCAGTATTAGCAACACTTGACTATACACAAGAGTTCTATTTGTTTTCCCGTTCTAATGGTCAGTTGACTTCTGTGGTCCACCCTCTCCTCCCCTGCCCCTCCTATTCCCTCTGTCTGTGCTTGTAGACCCCCCTTTAACCACCACCCCACCATCCTTCTCTTCCTTTCCTATTTTATCCCATGACGAGGTTGCTAGACAAGTCCAATCTATGAAAGCCTTGTCAAAACAGGTTAATCCCTGCTCCTCTAAAACCATCAAGGACCACATTGACACCCTTGCTCCGGCCCTTGCTGATTTTTGCAACCACTCCTTTGCCTCAGGATCATTCCCCTCCCCTCTGAAGCACTCCTTTTTGCATCCTCTTCTGAAGAAACCCACAGCTGTTCCTTCCCGTCCAGCGAACTATCGCCCAATTTCCATTACCCCCTCTCTGGGCAAACTCCTTGAAAAGCTGGCAATCTCTCAGCTTAACCTTCATTCAGATTCCGTTGGCTGTCTCTATGAGCACCAGTCTGGCTTCAGAGCGGCCAGAAGCACGGAACCTGCTCTCCTGAACATCCGTGAATATCTGCTCTTCAACCTGGATTCAAACATTCCCTCTGTCCTCATCCTTCTTGATCTCTCTTCTGTCTTTAACATGGTCAACCACACCATCCTGCTCAACTGTCTCCGTGCTAACCTGTGTATCACTGATCAGGCTCTGGCCTGGCTGACCGTCTTCCTCTCTGATGGACCCTCCAAGGTCCAACTGGGGTCCTTCCTATCATCTATCTTCCTCTCTACCTGTGGGGTTCTCCAGGGGTCTAACCTCTCACCCTGGCTCTTCAACCAATACCTGGCAACTCTCGCCCACTGCATTGCCATTTTCTGTTCAAATTTCCAGTGCTACGCTGATGACACTACTCATTTTCCAGCTGCCCTCGACCACCTCTTCTCCCATCCTCATCTCTGACTGCCTAACTGCCCTTTGAGATTGGTGTGCAGGCAATGATCTTTGTCTGAATGCCAGCAAGACTGAGATCCTCCTCATCGGCACACAATCTCCATCTTTTTCCCCTCACTCTCTGACCAGCCTCCCTTGGCCCTCCTCCCACGCCCACCTGCGAGGCTAAGAACCTCAGGGTCATCTTTGACTCCACACTTTCCTTCTCCACCCATATGAGGTCTCTAAAAAGTCAAACTTCCTACTGCACCTCCTAAGAGGTACTCTGCCTTTCCTCTCCTTCCCTCAGAAGCTCACTGTCTCCCAAGCTTTGGTTCTCGCTTGGTTGTACTATTGTAACAGCCTCTTTCTAAATCTACCTGCCTCTACTCTCCATCCTTTGCAACCTATCCAGAACAGGACTGCGAGACTTGTCCTTGGTCTCAAGCCCTGGGATCGTAGCTCTCCAGCTCTGAAATCTCTCCATTGGCTCCCAGTGGATGCAAGGATTAAATTCAAAACCCTCTGCATTGTCCACGAGGCTTTCTGGGGCCTACTTCCAAAATACCTTCCGCTATCCCTCCACAAATACCTCCCCTCTCAAGCTCTTTGCTCGTCTACCTCGATCTCCCTCCGGGTCAATCGTTTTTCAAAGAAATGAGCTGGGGGTAGATCTCTTTGGCTGGGGCCTCCCTCCTGGAACAGCCTCCCTGCCACTCTAAAACTTGACGAGAACCATCTCCAGTTCTGGAAGCACCTCAAGACCTGCCTCTTTGCTTCTGCCTTTGCTCCCCCTCTCCCCTGCTGATCTGCTCTCTTGGCACTGTGCACCTGGCCACCCTCTGTCCCCTGGGCCCAGGTACCTGCTCACCCTGCCACCCTCCTTCACTGCCTCCTGGCCACTCCTTGCACTGGGGACTGTATCTGTACCCATACAACCCCCTGCCCCAATTTTCTTCTTTTTCTGCACTTATCAGACTTGCTCAGTCTGCTGCCTTAAACACAGCACTTGCCACTTGCTGGCTGCACTACCACTGTTTATTGCCTCCATTTTCTTTTTATTTTACCTATTATTTATCTGCTCCGCACTTTCCACTCTCCCCCTTCTATGCACGTTTCCCCCTTTCCCATGCACTTGCACGTTCTCAAGCTCACTGGGCCTAGTAAAATCGTTTGTTTTGTGGTGTTCTCCCCTGTTCCCCTCACTTGCCTAGTCACACTCTGAAACACCTGTGTACGAGCGCGATACAAATAAAATATATCACACAAAAGCACTATGGCCATAAGCCATTGGCCTATTATTTCTGGGTGCTAGATTCTGTAATCCAAGGCCAGTTTGCATGCGAACAAGCACTCTCTGCGGCAGCATTTGCGATATAAAAAGAGCTCTACAATTGTCATGGGGTGTTCTGTAACATTGTATGTTTAACATGCATTGTTCGCCATTTTAGAGTATTCCAAATCTACTCTGACCACCCAGCGGGCATCTGCATATGAGATCATTTTGTCAAGCCCAAACATCCACATTGTAAGATGCAAGACTGTAAATCCTCCACATTCCTGACAGAACAGTGTACGGAGGTAGACATTGCTTCACATGACTAACTTTCGAAGGTGATGAGGATGACATTCCAAAAGCTAAGGATAGCCCACTTGAGGGGTGGGGAGGTACTGTTTGTTGACTGGTCACCAACTATCGTCTAGAGAACAATGTTTGAGACACACTGGGGCAGCAGTGGTCTGCCTAGTGGATAGGGTTCATGAAGTGTAAGTGCAAAAGAGAATACCCATGCGCTATTCTGCCCAAGCTGCAGAACCTGTAGCACTCATTGATGTGCTTGTGGCATCTCGGGAGTGCTGTCCTATCTATCCCGATTCTGCTTATGTCACCACCACGGTGCACGTGGGGTCTAGTGCAATGGAAACGGAGGGCTTTTAGAAGAGCTGACGGGTCCCCTGTACAACATGCAGCATTGTTCGACAAATTGACGCATTTGCGCAACCACTCCTGACGGCAGTGAAATGCACCGCCCATACTTACTAAGGATACAGACTAGGTCTCACTCGATAACGCTCCTGCTGATGTGGCGGCCAATCAAGCAGCATACCTACAAATGTCAAGTGTCTCTGAATACCCGGTTGTAGCACAAGGCAAAGATCAGCTGCCTGATTTCCTACATGCCCTAGCAGTTGCACAGCTAATTGAGCTGCAGAGAACTCTGCAAGAAGAAAAACATTTGTGGTTGTAAAGAGGGTGCAAGCACCCTACAGATTTATTGTGGTGCCAAGAAACGTCAGTAAGGCAGTCATGCCACAAGAATAGTTGCAGGTCGCTCTTGACCAGTTGCATCATCCATCCCACTTGTCCAAACATATTGCTGCATATATGCTGGACGGGTTTGTCCCGAATCTGCAGGAGGCAATGACTAAAATGGTTAACTATCACCTGTCAGAATTCTAATACTGGTCTCACATCAAGAACGATTTGATGCACACTGCCCCGCCCTTCTGGGCCATTCCACGAGTTGCATATCGACTACGTAGACATGGACGAAAGGTTTGGGGGCGGGGGGTTCACGATACCCAATGCACACTTTTTTCAATGAGCTCTTAAGAGATAACTGCATTGCTTGGCATTAAACATCGGATGGGCACAGTTGACCGCCAACAGCACTGTAGAAAGGATAAACAAACTCCTCAAAAGCAAATTGTCCAATCTGTGCACCACTTGGAAGAAACATTGGGTGCACTGCTTACTCCTGGCTCTGTTTAGCATGCAGATGCAGCCCTGTAAGGATCACCATTCATCACTCCACAAGGTGGTGATAGGACAGCAAATGCACACGCCCAGTTTCTCCAATCAGGAGCACATCTGATGCCCACAGGGCTGCATCCATTCTGGGGGATGAATGTGTAAGCTATTTGCATGCCCTAACCAAAGCAATAAAATGTACATCTCAACACATCGCACCGCCAACAGCAGAAAATACCAACTCTGCGCCTGATTCACAGCCCATGTTGCCCCTTCCACAGCTTTTTCCAGGGGACTTCATTTTTGTCAAGAATTGTGTGCATCGATGGAACAAAGATAGCGGCCCCTTTGAGGTTATTTTTGCCACACCCCTTGCAGTGAAAGTTTGTGAATTGCGATATTGGATGCACCTATCTGATGTTTGCAAAGCACCCCAATTCACCCCATGTGCCCAAGCTCTGTGAAACTCTACAGTTGCGAGGTCCAGCCAACACTTGCTGGCTGTCTCCCTGATATTGCCCTAAAAAAAGGACAATACTTTTTTGGATTCTTTTTTGGTGAGAAATCTTGTGGTTTTTTTGTCGCATCTTAGTTTTGCATTTTCTGGTAAGAATTTCATTTTTCTGTTCTTTAGCAAGAATTTCCTTTTTCGAATTTCAGCAAGTTTGTTTTTTTCTCTTTTTTTCTCGCATAAGAATAACATTTGTTTTAGGTTTTTCACAAAAAATATATATATATATAACAAACATAAAATTGAAACGCAACTACCTCAATACATTAAAAGCTGCTACATTTCGTTTGTACAGGTAAACCTCTCATTCGATTTCTTTTCTTTTTTTTCTCCCACTTTCTCTTCTTCCCTTGTGTTTCGTCTTTGTAATGGAAATGCAAGGTTCCAACAATTCCATTAATAAAATGAAAAGGGCCCTGTTGGTATAGATATTCTTACACCATTGTATTCCTCTATGTATATTTGTGTTTTGCACTGGGCAGCTGCTATTCTTTTTTTTTTTTTCAATGTTCGGATTAGGAATATGATGGGGATGTGACTTTTATATGGGGTGGTGCTATAAAAGGGGGGGTATATCAAATGCCACCACAGATGTAAGCATATCAACAAATTATACTGTAAGCAGCGATTCCCTTGGGCCTTTTCTTGCACCCCCCCTCCTGCAAATGCACCTGGATTAACTAAAACCAGCGAAGTGAATCCTACTGAAACCATGCCTTATGCATGGGTTACTGACACAATAACTCACCAGCGTATGAGAAAACTCTGGTACACTGCTGTTGGCATCACTTTTTCCTGTGCTTTGACATACTTGTATATACGTTTTCCTTCTGGCATGTCACATTTTAATGTCTGAAAAGATTTAAACGACAAATTAGAAGTGTCAAGTATGACCAATATCGAAGGCTTGGATTAGACACCATAGGGGATGTGCACCATCCAGAATTGAGTAACACTGGGTACGCGGACATGAGTTCAGTGGGTAAAACTAAAGTTATTGGAATTTAAGTCTGTTCCATGATTCCACATGCATCCAAGTATTAATGCTGCAGGGAATCACTGTGGTAGAGGTGCAATGTTTACTGCTTCTGACATTGTGCAGGCTGTGAAGCACGTTCCTGGCACAAAGTGTGCGGCTAGAAGTGGTGGATCCTGATCAACTGCAATGTGCCCAACAGTGTGCAGTGCTTGCAAAGACTGTATCTACGACTGTAAGGCGTCAGGTTCGTGGCAAACAGGTGGCAGTAAACAACAATGAGCTGTATGGCAGGAGGACTGGTAGGATTCGTAACAGAAGTGAATAGTGTATGTAGCGCATATTGGAATGGGCAAATGGCAATACTCACATGGATCTAGGCATTGGAGAAACCAGTTACCGTGCAAAAGCAGAAAGAATATGAAATGTTTTTATAACCAAGAAAGTGCTCCTCTGGGGTGCAGTATTCGGTGCAATATGATTTTGTACATCCCTGACCTCAGGAAAGGGACAGAAGCTGTGATGGACAATTACTGGGTGGCAGGATTTCTTGCACCCCCTGCTGCCATGGAGGGGCACCGGCGCACTGGCATTGCTACACTCTGCACACGTGGCGGTCCCTGAAGAACATCTAATAGTGGGACAAGCTGGTTTATCATTTCTGACACCTACACCAGCACCCAACCAGCCCATGGCAATGCCAAAGCAAAAACCAATCTTCCAAATTCTTCCAGGGAAGGCAAAAAGAGAAACCATGCGGAGAAAGTAAAATTACCCGCCACAAGACTCATCAGAATTGCTCAGAGTGCAGATAGCCGCAAATGCCAAATGGCTGCAAATTGTCAGGTGTTAAG